>NC_090438.1:709746938-711116105 GCF_031143425.1 Pleurodeles waltl | reverse complement strand
CACACCGCTCTTCAGAGCTGAATAGTCCAAGCTCCTCTTCGGAGCCGAAATAACTTTCATCTACTGCAGAAACCACATTTTCGGCCCGCTTAAGGCATTCTATCCCTAAGCTTTCGGAGCATTCACTGATAGGAAGCAAATAGGTTCCATCTCCATAACAGGTAACAGATGAAACAGACACTAGACCAATTCTTGAGGTCATGGACCATAAACAAAGGAGAATACAGATCTAAAAGGATACAGGGAAGATTATTGCCTCTCCTCCGCCTATGACAAAGAGGAAACTAGCATTCAAACAATGTTTGAAAACTGGCCCTTCACCGGCGAAGATATTTAAGCACAAGGAGAAGCCAAAGACAGGGCACCAGCCTTCTTTACTGCATTCGCCTTTCCTTCCCTCTTCTCCACCACCTCACTCTCCACTTCCACCACCTTCACCCACACAGTTTTCCACACAATCTTCTGTCTCCTCACATGGGGATTATATGGGTGACAATACTTATAACATGGACCCATGAGATATGTACGATTCTGACCCAATTCCATCTAATGACCCTGGTCTGTATCCCACAAGGCCGTCTCCACCTGAAGACACCAAGGCTTATAATCAGGGCATTTCCAGAACATCCACAAACCATAATGTACAGATGCACTCTGAGCCCATAGATGAGGGTTTCTTATTCAACACTCTTTCCTCTACACATTCGCAATATCAATGTTTGCCAATGTTACCAGGTATGTTAAAACATGCTGATGACATTTTTAAAGAGCCAGCAAAGGCTAGGGTATTAATAGGTGTGAGAGAACAGGGCTGATTGCAGAGGGCCCCTAACTTTTTGCCCCATTTCCCACTTTTTGCTGGTGTTTTCCTGACTCTTATGGTGCCCTGGGTACTGCTAACCAGTCCCAGGGCCTGTGCTCTGTCTAAAATCAGTATGTAAATTAGGCTAATTATAATTGGCTAAGTCAACTTGCCTATAAGTCCCTAGTATATGGTAGGGCATGGAGGTTTAGGGACCCCAGCATAGGTAGTGCCCCCATAGGTGCACTGCTGAGGTGCCAAGTGTCATTTCAAAGGCAGGTCTGCCTTGTTGGCTGCTTTTAAATTAAAGTTACATGCAAATTCGACTTTGGAATTAAAAGTAGCTCCAAAGTCTTAAACTACCTTATTTTTACATATAAGTCACCCCTAAGGTGTGCCCTATGTGCCCCTAGGGCTGGGTGCCATGTAACTATAAGCAGAGACCTTATAAAAATAGTTTTATAGGCCCTGGTGAGGTAAAACAGCCAAGTTAGTTTTTCCCTCATTGTAGTGAATGGCCTCCATAGGCTAGAATGGGGAGACTTTATTTTAATTTTAAAAATCCCCTTAAGTAACAGATACTAGAAGTTTGGTATCAAATTAATTGTTATAATATATCCCACAACTTCCAGTTGTGGGATTTAATATCACTTGTTCAGTTAAAGAGTTTTAAACTTTACCTGAAAAGTTGCCAACTTAGGCCTGCAATGTTTTTGCTGCTGTGCTCTGATTGGCCAGCCTCTGGCAGCCTGGCCAGCTGCTTGATGAGGTGTGAAATGGCCTGGCTCAGCACAAAGAGATGTGCCTGGGGGAGGAGATCTCCCCTCAGCAGATGGTGAAGCAGGAAGGGGAGGGCTGCCAAACTGTCTTCAAAGACAGAGAAGGACATTTGGAGCAACCCAGCAACACCCTCACATCCTGCAAACACAGACAATTAGGTGCCCCCTTGATTAGATTAGGAGACGGCAGGAGAGGGGTGTTTTTAGGATTTTTAGCCACACCAGTGGGTGGGCTCAGCCAGATGTAACCTCCAAAAATCACTTTCAACCATGATGGATTTTTGAGGAATGTTGCTCCCTGGGATTGCTTTTTGCCACACTTCCCAGGAAGTGGTCATCACAGGGGGAAGGACCCTGCCCCTGATTGGAGAACCAGGACCCCCCCTGTTTTTCACCCAAGAGCAAGGATAAAACTGGCAGACCTGCACCCACAGCTCAGATCCCTACCAGATTCCAACAAGGAAGAAATACAGAAGAAGAAGCACTGCCCTGCTGGACACCTGGCCTGTACCTGGACACTGCACTCTGGAGGACTGCACCAGCTGCACACTTGGGCTTCACCACAAGAAGGACTTTGCCTGGCTTCAACTGGTTCAGGGAGGGACTCCCTGTTTGCTACAGGTACAAAGGAGCTGCCCAGAGTCCCCTGCATCAAGTCCTGCAAGCAGAGCCCAGCTTACCAGTGTCCAGTGGCCATTTGAGGATTCTGACCAGGTGTATTCTGGGAATTGTAGTCCCAACTCCCAAGGAGCAACTCAGAGCTTCTGGAACCTTGGATCAAGATGTGGACACTTCAAGGACACAAAAAGGACCTCTGGAAGAAGATCCAGAAGTTTGGAGCAACTCCATAGGTTGAAGAGGTGCATTGTGGGAGTTGTAGTCCCGGGCCCCAAGAGGCACACCAGAGCCTCTGAACCCTTGGCTGGTGCTGTGGACCACTTTCCTGAATTTAACACTTCTGATAGCAAGTGTGACAGTGTTACCTCGTGGGTGGCCTGAACTCTGGACTTTGTTCCTTTGCAGTGTGACTTTTTTTTTATTAACTCTTTGAGCGCTAGTTGCTTCTATGTGCTAGAAAGCATTAATTCTTTAAAAATTCATATCTCCGGTTCCCCTTATCCGATTTTATTCGTTTTGGTGTCATTTTAAAGATAAAAATATAATCTTGGATTTTTAAACTGTTTCCTGTGTTTTAGTTGATTACTGTTTTGTGATATTTGAATGCTTTAGGCTTTGTCTCCTAAATTAAGCTTTGTCGCTCATTGCCCAGCTACCAAGGGTTGAGCTAGGTTTAATTTACTGAGACCTGACTGGACCTAAGTGGAGGTTAGTGGCCTATTGCTAAGTGTAGGTACTTACCTGCCCTTACCAAAAACCCATTTTCCAACAATAGGTAGGGTGGATAAAAAATATAAAGCTGCACCATCTGATCCAGTTTTTATGTCACAACAATTGCCACCTGATTCCATCGTCGTCGGTGCAGCTAGGAAAAGGGCAAACAGTCAGTCCACAGAGGATGCTCCTCCCCTGATAAAGAAAGCTGCAAATGCGTTGCAGTAGGCAAGAGTGGCAACTCAAGCTGCAAATCAGTGGAGAATTGCCAACTCCCAAGATCTTTTAGCCAGGTATGTTCGGGCACGTTGGGACGAGATGCAGGAGTTCCTTTATTACCTTCATACGGAACACCAACAAGGAGCACAGCAGGTACTGGCAGAAGGACAAGCTATTGCCAACAATCAGAATAGATCTGCACTAAACGCAGCTGACGCCGCAGCTAGGGGAATTAACACTAGTGTCATGATCAGAAGGCATGCTTGGTTGCGGTCCTCAGGATTTAAACCTGAAATACAACAAGCAGTCCTTAATAAGCTATTTAATAAACAACAACTATTTAGACCTAAAGTGGATACCACTATTGAGAAATTAAAAAAGGACTCCGATACAGCTAAGATCATGGGTGCCCTTTACACAACACCTTTTCGGTGCACTTTTCATAAACCTCAATTCAGAGGAGGTTTTAAACCCCAAACAGCAGAGGCCTCTACGTCCCAACAAAAACAGAGACAGCAATATTCCCGGGGATCTTTCAGGGGCTCCTATAGAGGACACAATTTCAGAACTAGGGGCAAATCCGCTGCCACAAGAGGTGACTCCACCTCATCAAAGCAGTCAATCAATCAATCAGGGATTTTTAAAGTGCACCACTCACCCGTGAGGGTCTCAAGGTGCTGAGGAGGGGTGGGGGAGAATGTGGGGGGTTGGGGGAGGTGCTGCTACTGCTTGAACAGCCAGGTCTAAAGGTATGGAGGTCTTTGGTCTGCAGCAGGTGGGTGGGAAGAATGTTCCACGTTTTGGCAGTGAGGTGTGAAAACCGCCAAAACGCCGGTTGTAGTTCTGCGGATGCATGGGACGGTTGCGAGAGTGAGGTCAGTGGAGCGGAGATGCAGGGTCAGGGTGCAGAAGGAGAGTTGTTTGTTAAGGTATTATGGTCCGGTGTTGTGCAGTGCTTTGTGAGCATGGGTGAGGAGTTTTAAGGTGATTCTCTTGTTGACTGGGAGCCAGTGCAGGTTTTTCAGGTGGTCTGTGATGTGGCAGTGGCGGGGGATGTCCAGGATGAGGCGTGCGGAGGCGTTCTGGATGCGTTGCAGCCTCTTCTGGAGTTTGGACATGGTTTGTAGATCTTTCGGAGCATGTGAACGGTGTTGAAGCAGGAGGAGGGGATGGCGTTGACTTGGTGGGTCATGGATAGTGAGGGGGGAAGCAGTGATTTCCTCTGCATCCCCACACAGCACACATCTCCTGTGGGAGGAAGAATGCAATATTTCCACTATCATTGGCAACAAATTACATCAGATCAATGGGTACTGTCAATTATCCACAATGGTTATTGCCTAGGACGTATCTCCACTCCACCAAACATTTCCCCTTGTTCACACAGGCTTTCTCCCGAACACATTGTTCTATTAAAACAAGAGGTAGAATCTCTTCTACTGAGAGGTGCAATAGAGGTAGTTCCCATCAATCAACAAGGGACAGGAGTATATTCTCTATACTTCCTCATACCAAAAAAGGATGGCACTCTCAGACCAATCCTTGATCTCAGACCTCTCAATCAGTACATTCTCTCAGAACATTTCACATAGTCACTATACAGGATGTCATTCACTTATTACAAAAGCAAGACTATGTGACTGCATTGGAGCTAAAAGATGCTTACTTCCACATTCCTATCCATCCATCCAGCACAGCACAAGCACTTAAGTTTTGTGATAGCAGGCAGGCACTATAAATTCAAAGTACTACCCTTTGGAGTAACAACTGCATTAAGGATACTCACAAAATGCTTAGCAGTGGTTGCAGCATACCTCAGAAGACAGTACATTTGTGTCTTTCCCTACCTGGATGACTGGCTCATAAAAGCCAGTACCATTCAAACCTATCAACAACACACAATAAGCAATAGATACCCTACACAGGCTAGGGTTCACAATCAATTACCAGAAATCTCACCTTCAGCCAGCACAAATTCAACCATATCTAGGAGCAATTCTGAAAACTCAGTCAACATTAGCCTTCCTGAATCCACAACAAATTCAAGCGCTCCACACTCTCATATCTCAATTACAATTCAATCAAACTTGCAAAGTAAGGTTTATCATATAGCTATTGTGAATGATGGCATCATGCATGGCAATAGTGCCCAATGCACATCTAAACATGAGACCCCCTCCAACAGTGTCTCTCACAACAACGGTCTCGGGCACAGGGTCAACTTCAAGATCTAGTGTTGTTGGACCGCCAGACTTACAACTCTCTGCAATGGTGGAATCACACCAACTTAGCAAAGGGGTGGCCATTTCAGGACCCTGTACCTCAGACCATAATCACCACAGATGCATTAATGGCAGGTTGGGGAACCCATCTCAACAATCTTACAATTCAGGGAGAATGGGACTCAATCCAGCAGACGTACCACATAAATCACTTGGAATTGCTGGCAGTGTTCTTAGCAATCGAAGGATTCCAACCACAAATCACACACAAAACAGCGTTAATAAGGAAAGACAACATGACAACAATGTATTATCTGCAGAAACAGGGCACACATTCATCTCAATTGTCCATTCTAGCACAAACAATTTGGAAATGGGTGATTCACAATTGCATTCAACTATTAGAAAAGTATATCCCAGGGATACACAACCAACTAGCGGACCTCTTAAGCAGGACACAGCAACAAATACACGAATGTGAAATTCACCCACAAGTAATTCAACAGTACTTTCTCATGTGGGGAACACCAAACATAAACCTCTTCGCAACAAGCGAAAATGAAAAATGCCCAAACTTCGCGTCCAGGTACCCACACCCTTGATCCAAGGGCAATGCTCTATGGATCAATTGGTCAGGGATATTTGCTTACTTTTTTCCCCCTCTCCCACTAATTCCATTTCTGGTCAACAAGATCCTTCACACCTTCCTCACTATGATACTCATAGCTCCCACGTGGGCACGTCAACACTGGTACAAAACACTGTTGGATCTGTCTGTAGTACCACATCGCAAGCTTCCAAACAGACCAGACCTATTAACTCAGAACAAAGGTCAAATCAGGCATCCCAAACCCAGTGTGCTCAATGTGGCCATTTGGCTCCTTAGGTCATAGAATTTGGATATCTACAACTTCCATCAGAATGTATGGACATTCTAAAAGAAGCACACAAACCAACAACCAGACAGTGCTATGCAGCTAAATGGAAATGTTTCATATACTACTGTCAACCTAAAAACATTGATCTACTTAAAGGATCAGTACAGGATTTAGTTTATTTGCTTCACTTACAAAAAGCAAATCTAGCATATTCATCTATTAAAACTCATTTAACATCAATATCAGCTTACCTTCAAAACAGACAGCATACTTCTCTGTTTAGAATATCTGTCATAAAGCTTTTATGGAAGGCCTTAAAGTGTTATTCCGCCTAGCGCTCCACCAGTTCCTGCCTGGAATCTTACCATTGTGCTAACAAGGCTTATGGGTCCACCATTTGAACCTATGCATTCTTGCGATCTTCAATTTCTCTCATGGACAGTTGCTTTCCTGGTAGCAATTACTTCCTTAAGGAGAGTAAGTGAAATTCAAGCTTTCAATTTAGAAGAACCTTTCTTCCAAATTCACAAACACAAAATACTACTTAGGACAAATCTGGAATTGCCAGTCTTCTTTCCACAGCCAGATTCAGTTGCTGAAAGAGCTCTCCACACTCTTGATCTCAAAGGAGCTCTCATGTATTATATAGACAGAACAAAATATTTTAGAAAATTTAAACAACTGTTTGTGTATTTTCAACAGCCTCATAAAGGTAATCCTATTTCCAAACAAGGATTGGCCAGATGGATAGCAAAGTGTATTCAAACTTGCTGTCTTAAAGCTAAAAAGGCAACTGTTAGTAACTCCTAAAGCACATTCTACTAGAAAGAAAGGAGCTTCAATGGCATTCTTAGGAAATATACCAATGGCAGACCTATGCAAAGCAGCCACATGGTCCACACCACACACGTTTACCAAACACTACTGTGTGGATGTGTTATCTTGCCAACAAGCAAATGTTGGTCAAGCAGTGCTTAAAACATTATTTCAAACCACTCCAACTCCTACAGGCTAGCCACCACTTATTTTAGGAGGGGACTGCTTTTCAGTCTATGCAAACCATGTGTATCTGCAGCTACACATGCCATTGAATGGAAAATGTCACTAGTGTACATCTCTTTGTGGCATATAGTGCTGCAGATTCACATGCACCCTCCCTCCTCCCTGGAAGCCTGTAGCAGTTGTGATACTGTATTATGTAAATATGTATATACATTGCATGGGCATCTTCTTTACTTACTATATATATGTACATGTACAACTCTTTACTCCTTACTTCACCCGCCTGCGGGAAAACAATAACAAAGGACTCAATGCCCAAGCGCACTATCACCAAGAGGAGGAGTCACTCGCTCTTGTGACTTGAAAAAGCTTCTTCAAAGAAAAGCAACTTGTAACACTCCGAGCCCAACACTAGATGGCGGACTATGCAAAGCATGTGACTCTGAAACACTACGGGCCATATTTATACTTTTTGATGCAAAACTGTGCTAACGTAGTTTTGCGTCAAAAAAATTAGCGCCGGCTAACGCCATTCTGAAGCGCCATGCGGGCGCCGTATTTATTCAATGACGTTAGCCGGCGTTAGCCGCCGGCGCTGCCTGGTGTGCGTGAAAAAAAACGACGTACACCAGGCAGCGCCGGCATAGGGGGATATGGAGCTTGGGCGCCAAAAAATGGGGCAAGTCAGGCTGAGGCAAATTTTTCGCCTCAACCCGATTTGCGCCATTTTTTTCGACTCCCAACCCCCATAGAAATGACTCCTGTCTTAGCAAAGACAGGAGTCATGCCCCCTTGCCCAATGGCCATGCCCAGGGGACTTCTGTCCCCTGGGCATGGTCATTGGGCATAGTGGCATGTAGGGGGGCACAAATCAGGCCCCCCTATGCCACAAAAAAAAAAAAAAAAAAACACTTACCTGAACTTACCTTAATGTCCCTGGGATGGGTCCCTCCAGCCTTGGGTGTCCTCCTGGGGTGGGCAAGGGTGACAGGGGGTGTCCCTGGGGGCATGGGAGGGAACCTCTGGGCTCCTCCAGAGCCCACAGGTCCCTTAACGCCTGCCTTTTCCAGGCGCTAAAAAATGGCGCAAAAGCGGCCGTACGTCATTTTTTTTGACCCGCCCACTCCCGGGCGTGAATTTTGCCCGGGAGTGTAAATACGGCGCACATGCCTCGGAGTCACTTTTTTAGACGGGAACGCCTACCTTGCATATCATTAACGCAAAGTAGGTGTCCACGCAAAAAAATGACGCAAACTCCATGGACTTTGGCGCTAGACGCGTCTAACGCCAAAGTATAAATATGGAGTTAGTTTTGCGTCAAAATTGCGTCAAAAAAAACAATGCAATTCCGGCGCAAACAGAGTATAAATATGCCCCTACATGCCACGAACAGATGTACACTAGGTAAGTGACTATATATATATATATATATACATATATATATATATATATATATATATACACACACATACATATATATATATATATATATATATATATATATATATATATATATATATATATATATATATATATATATATATATATATATATATATTTTAAAGGTAGTAACCATAATGGTACATAGCACATTAGAAAGATAGCATTCACCAAACAGAAAATGGGCTTAAGCACTTGCAGTGACACTTTGTCACCCTAATCATTTTGAATACCTAAATGATAACCACCAGGGTCCCCAGATCTTCTGATATTTGTGGGGACAATCACTGCCTTTAATTTATAGGTTCCTCCATTTTTGCACATCTGTCCTTAGCCCTTAACCACTCTGATAAAAGAGGTACAGGTGCAGGTTTCAGTGCTTGGCAATGGCCCTCTTAGCTTCTCTGTGCCAATGTTCATTAAAGTATGTCCTCTATGGTTTCCTCTGAGGTCCTCCAGGATCTCTAGGAGTGCAATATATGCAAATCAGTTGATTGATCTAGCCAGCACTTTCAATACGATGGAGACTATCCATGTGAATGTACCTCACATGTATAAAAAAGAAAATCTACATTTCCAACCCACGGCAAAAACACTGGTGATGGGATCATACCAGCATGCCTAAACCTGGAGGGGGTACTAAAGTAGGTGGTACGTAAGTATTTACTTTGTATGAGGTGCTGTCTGGCAGAAATAAGTTTCTCAAGTGCCTTCTTGACATTTCTTGAATCACTTTCACCTAGGGGAATCTCCGAAACTTTCCATCTCCCCTTCAAATCAATAATCAGGTCTGGTGTGTTTATTATGAGGGATATGTATCTCCCTTGGACACCACTTTTACCCATTGGAACTGGTCATTTTAGTGGGTTATATTCTGAGGGGTTGATTAAATCCGCCTGGTGAACCATAAAGGCATGTCGCAGTTATAATTACGTATAAAAATGCATTTTGTGTAGGCCAAATTATGTCTGCAGTATCAAGAATGGCTACGTTTCTGAGCCCTGCCTCACATCTCCCAGTATGGAAATTCTAACTAAGTACCATCTTCCATAACCAGATAATTGGGCACTATGCTTTAGCCAAGTCCCCACCGTAAGGATGGTTCCTAGGATGGTTTACCATGCCAGTGAATCCGTTGGTGTACTCTACCGACACTGAAGAGCCTTCATCTGGGAAGGTTTGTGGAATGGGCTATTCTTACTGCCTTACTGTATGCCTATGAGTTTGTCTTTACCTAAATCTTGCCAAATTTCTGTTTGAACGCAGGGTCTCCACTTCCTCAGTAGAATCAGTCATTTAATACAAAGATCTGCAAAGCCTAATATCCAAGCACATGTCCATTTTCTCCAGGTCCCTGTCATATGTAGATTGCATGCATTTGTCAAAAGTGATATGTGGAGTTGTTGCACCCAAAGAAACGACCATGCCCTTGCTCGTAAATCATTGAATCATTCTGGGGAATTTCCAGAAGGAAATTTTGCGGTATGTATAGAAGCTTGGGCAACACCATCAATTTATATAGGGCCACCCTTCCCATATGTTTATTGGGAGATTGAGCTACATGTGCATACCCTTATGCAATCTAGTCCTTGTGGGATTGAGTTAGGCTCTAGGCCAAGATATTTAAAGCTTTGGGCCCGAATTTGCAGACAAGTCTCTCCCTTGACTAAGACCAGGATCAATCTAGGTGTGATATCTTGGAGCTACCCATAAAGAGTAGCACATCATCTGCATAGGGTGCTATGTAATCTACCAACCCAACCCAACCCTCCCTCCTCCTGGTCCATTGGGCATCACATTGGATCCAGGCTGCAGCTGGAAGCAGCTGAGGGGGAAGAGAGAAGGAGAAAGGGGAGTACTCTGCATTGTGCCCTATAATCAGAAGGGAGCCAATAAGATTCAGTTTACCTTGACCTGAGCTTGGGGATTAGCATATAGTATATTGTTCAGGACAAGAAACATGGCCTAAACTGTGTGCATGTCAGCATCAAAACAGGATGGTCCAGTCAATGGTGTTGCACAACTTTTCAAACTTGACTAGCAGGAGGGCCCTAGGCCCTGCAGCTTCAGTGCCAGTTCAAGGTCGATTTGCACAGTATGGATGATTAGGCACAAAGCCACACTGTTCAGGGCACACCAGAGAGATGACCCTGACCAATCTCTTGTCAAGTATGTTTGAGAAAATCTTGATTTCCATGGTGATCAGAGAGGGTGTTAATATGTACAGACATCCTGTTGGTGTCCTACTTTTAGAACAACAACAATTGTTGAAAGTTGAGACTGGATGGTAAAGTTCCTAATAGCATTGCTTCCCTAAGCATGTTTAGTAAGTTCAGGGACAATAATGATTTGAACTTTTAATAACATTCAAGAGGAAGCCATCTGGGTCAGATGTCTGGCATTTCTGCATTGGCCTCTGAAACGTCCTACTCTGCTCCTCTGTGAATTTTATTTTATATTTTATAGTTTTATAGAGTGCAAACTCAGCCAAAGGCATTAAAATACTTTACATGAGCATCAGATTACAGTACACAAGAAAGGGTACTCCCCTGTCTTGCACGTCTAAGGCCCAGCAGGGGGAAGTAATCTATAAGAGATGTGGTTAATTCTCAGTTTGTCAGTTCTGGTATGGTTTCTAATGTCTGGTAGAAGGCAGCAAAAGGCAGATACAATTTCTATTACAGTAGTAACAGCTAGGCCATCCTGGAGATGTATTTGAGGAATAACTCTATAGACATTGACATGTGGGACAAGTCTATTGGTTAACCACAGATATAAACTGGTCAGTTTGAGGCCATCCACATTTGTCTGGACTCATCTAGATAGTACTTTTGCAAGATCGCCTTGTTAGCACCGGTTGGTGCTGCAGTTCCTCCCCTCCCAGAGCACAGATGCTGTTGCTCTAGTTTGCAAAAAGAACTGTTGATGGACAGAATGTAGACCAAATCAAACATTCACCCCAGTCACAGATCTGGGTTTAATACATCGTTTTTTTTGCTTACCATTCCATTCCAGTTTGGAAACAGTCATATGCTAATCAGTCTTGACCCTGTTACCCATGGGAACAGTCCAGCCCGAAACGGCCATACCAGGTCTTCCCTGGACCAGAAATGAGCATCCTTGTTTCGGGGTATCACCCCTCTTCAGCCAGGCAAGCTTGAATCTGGTGGCATTGTGAGCACGGGACTCACGTCCGGGCATACCCTTCCCACTTGGGATGACAAATGTAAAAAGAACAGTTGATAGAAGAAATGTAGACCAAATCAAAATAGTTTGCTCTAGTTTGAGCACTCTAGCTTCTAAATCAACAATTGTCTTTTATTTTTCAGCTTATTTATCCTTCAGAAATGTTCTTGCTGTCTAGTGAGGTTCTGGCTGCGCATATTGTACCCGGTGAGATCCCTGACTCATTTATCTAAAACTTAGATATGAGCTTAGCATGTAAGAATCAGCTAAAGTTTATGCATATGATCCACCAGGTAAAAGGTCGACATATAGTGTGCTTTTCATCCCTGCCATTACTGATCTACAGGAGCCTGGATATACCCATTGGAAGAATGTGGACACTTGTTACCCACATGGCATCAGCTAAAGGTAGGAAAATAATAATCCATTATAGACAAAAGCTTCTGCACGGTAGTGACATAAGTGTTTGCACTCATATGGGTGTTTCATATAAGGCATGTGTCGCAAATACCCATAGAGGAAGCACAGTCTGCAAGTGTGGCATCTATGTGGTCAAGGACAGTCAATCTGTGAGGGAACTCAGCAAGAAACAGTCTAAGGTAATTGAGAGCTTTTTGGCTATCTGTGGGGGAAATGTATACCCTGACAAAATTATTATGCTTCTCAACCAATTTACCTACCACTAAAATTGAAGCCCTGGGGTCCTGTTACCTGCAAAATCATCCAGGACAATGATCTGCATATCAATATGGCTGTTCCCCCCCTAAAGTCCCTGGCATGTACTGTTCATGCTGCCATACCCAAACCACCTTAGGAAAGCACACCTTACCTTGCCCTGAGGAGATTATTCTCCAGGAGCCATACTGCAGATGAATGTTTAGCCAATTGCATCAGTGCTCCCTTTTAATTTTCTCATTGAGGAAATCAACATTCTGTGTTCTTACCCTAAAGGAGGCCATGATAACCTTTTAAAAAGTAATGTGGGAGTTATCCTAACTGCTGATGTTGGAGGATTATGATGAGACCTCCTGAAAGCATAATTGTAGAGGGATCAACAAGTGGAATAGAAAGGAGAGTTCTCTCTGTGTAGGATCATGATGTGCTGTATTAAAATCTAATTTTAACTTCTGATCCAAGAACATCAACCTGTGGGTCTCCAATCCTCTTTACGCCCCCCTCACTCCGCAGACTTCTTATAAAGCATCTGTTGCCTAAATTGAACGCCATTCAAAATGGAGTATAACTTGAAGAATGTGATATGGCACCCTTCCAGCATATTACAAACACTCCAATCCAGTAACTACTTGTCTCATAAGAGCAGCGGTGTTAATAGCAGTACAGGGTTTATGTGTACAGAATCTATGTCCCCCACCCCTGGCCAATCTCCTATCTAGGGCACCCTCGCAAACCTCTGCAGCCTCCGTCTAGATTCCTTCCATTGACCCCAGACTTTCTCAGCTTTTTGTGGGTATCAGTGGGATATTTACACTGTATCTTGTGCACACTTGCACCAATCAATGTTTGAAGCCCAGTCCTCCTATCTCAGTATTGTTGGAGCTCGCCATCATAGAGTAATATCTTGTTTGGCTACTATTAGGCTGATGTTGCAAAAGCATTTGTAGTTGGGTGCCTCCATATCTCCAAGACTACTACTGACTGACTGAGGGTTAGTACTTCTTCTATCCTCTGTGAAAGTGTTCTGTCCACCTGTTTTCATAGTGATTATACCGGTGGGCACTCCTATATTGTGTGGAGCTATGTCCCGGGTTGGCCACACCCTCCTGAGCCTTTATCATGATCTACACATGGATAAGATTCTGGTCCTGGTGAAGTATTCCCGATGCAGTTTTTTAAGTTGCTCTAGCCTGAAGCCCACCCATTGATATTGACATGGTTTCTCCTAGAATTTCCAAATGTATCTTTCAGGGACTCTAAAAGAGCTTGGCTGTATGTTGCAATTTTCAAGTGGCATCTCCTCAGCCATCTCCCTGAATGAGTTACTACGGGCCATATGTACTAAAGCATTTTCCCATAGACACAGCATGGGTAAAATCCTTTGGTACGTATGGCCCTATGTCTCCAAAGTGCATGCTTTATTAGTTATTGGTTGTTCCTTAAGTCATTCTGGCACGTCAGTTCCTCAAAATTAAGCATCCCCGGTATACTCCACATGTTGCCCTGTTTGGATATTCTGTGTATTTCCCATTGTTTGTCACTCCAGGTTTTTAATGTGTGAGAGTGCATCAGAGTCCCACACAGGGATCTCCAGGGTCACTTTTCCTCCCTATTCTAGTCTGTTTCTCTTTCGTCCACATTTATGTTACTTGGTCTGTCAGGGACAATGAATTGGGTTTGCGGCTCATACTGTTCAAATGGCACACATATCCTCCCGGTTCATCACCCTTCTATCTGCCTCTGGTTCTTCCTCAGAGACAAAGGCACAGTCATTCACCATCAGGAGTTTGACCATCTGTAGGAGAGTGCCCTTGTTGGCATGGTTACCCCCCACGTTTTGCCTGATATTGATGCCAACTTGACTGAGGGCATGCTGGGATCCTGCTAACCAAGCCCTAGCACCAGTGTTCTTTCCCAAAAACTGTACCATTGTTCCCACATTTGGCGCACCCCTGCACCACAGATAAGTCTCTTGTAAAAAGTACCCATGGTACCAAGGGCCCTGTGGCCAGGGAAAGTCCCCAATGGCTGCAGCATGTATTATGCTAACCTGGGGGACTCCTCACCAATCCCATGCACACTGCCATTGCAGCTTGATGTGTGCTGGTGGGGAGAAAAAGGCAAAGTTGACATTGCAGCCCTCTCACAGTGCCATGCCCACAAACCACTGCCTGTGGCATAGGTAAGTCACCTCTCTAGCAGGCCTTACAGCCCTAAGGCAGGGTGTACTATACCACAGGTGAGGGCATAGCTGCCTGAGCAATATGCCCCTACGGTATCTAAGTCAATTCTTAGACATTGTAAGTGCAGTGTGGGCATATTGAGTATATGGGCTTGGGAGTCTGTCATTACGAAATCCACAGCTCCATAATGGCTTCACTGAATACTGGGAAGTTTGGTATCAAACATCTCAGCACAATAAACCCACACTGATGCCAGAGTTGGATTTGAGAAATGCACCCAGAGGGCATCTTAGAGATGCCACCTGTATGTTAGCCAAACTGCTAGTGCAGGACTGACCAGTCTGTGCTAGCGTGCCACTCTCAGATGAGTTTCTGACTGTAGGAAAGTACCATCTTGCCTGGCATGTTACCCCCATATTTCACTGTATATATGTTGTTTTAGTGTATGTGTCACTGGGACCCTGCCAGCCAGGGCCCCAGTGCTCATAAGTGTGCCCTGTATGTGTTACCTGTGTTATGACTAACTGTCTCACTGAGGCTCTGCTATTCAGAACCTCAGTGGTTATGCTCTCTCATTTCTTTCCAAATTGTCACTAACAGGTTAGTGATCAATTTCACCAATTCACATTGGCATACTGGAACACCCTTATAATTCCCTAGTATATGGTACTGAGGTACCCAGGGTATTGGGGTTCCAGGAGATCCCTATGGGCTGCAGCATTTCTTGTGCCACCCATAGGGAGATCTGACAATTCTTACACAGGCCTGCCAGTGCAGCCTGAGTGAAATAACGTCCACGTTATTTCACAGCCATTTACCACTACACTTAAGTAACTTATAAGTCACCTATATGTCTAACCTTTACCTGATAAAGGTTGGGTGCTAAGTTACTTAGTGTGTGGGCACCCTGGCACTAGCCAAGGTGCTCCCACATTGTTCAGGGCAAATTCCCCGGACTTTGTGAGTGCGGGGACACCATTACGCGCGTGCACTATACATAGGTCACTACCTATGTATAGCTTCACAATGGTAACTCCGAATATGGCCATGTAACATGTCTATGATCATGGAATTGCCCCCCCAATGCCATCCTGGCATTGGTGGCACAATCCCATGATCCCACGGGTCTCTAGCACAGACCCGGGTACTGCCAAACTGCCTTTCCCGGGGTTTCACTGCAGCTGCTGCTGCCAACCCCTCAGACAGGTTTCTGCCTTCCCGGGGTCCAGGCAGGCCTGGCCCAGGAAGGCAGAACAAAGGACTTCCTCAGAGAGAGGGTGTTACACCCTCTCCCTTTGGAAAAAGGTGTCAGGGCTGGGGAGGAGTAGCCTCCCCCAGCCTCTGGAAATGCTTTGCTGGGCACAGATGGTGCCCATCTCTGCATAAGCCAGTCTGCACCGGTTCAGGGATCCCTCAGCCCTGCTCTGGCGCGAAACTGGACAAAGAAAAGGGGAGTGATCACTCCCCTGAACTGCACCTCCCCTGGGAGGTGCCCAGAGCTCCTCCAGTGTGCTCCAGACCTCTGCCATCTTGGAAACAGAGGTGCTGCTGGCACACTGGACTGCTCTGAGTGGCCAGTGCCAGCAGGTGACGTCAGAGACTCCTTCTGATAGGCTCCTTCAGGTGTTGCTAGCCTATCCTCTCTCCTAAGTAGCCAAACCTCCTTTTCTGGCTATTTAGGGTCTCTGCTTTGGGGAATTCCTTAGATAACGAATGCAAGAGCTCATCAGAGTTCCTCTGCATCTCTCTCTTCACCTTCTGCCAAGGAATCGACTGCTGACCGCTCTGGAAGCCTGCAAAACTGCAACAAAGTATAAAGACGACTACTGCGACCTTGTAACGCTGATCCTGCCGCCTTCTCGACTGTTATCCTGGTGGTGCATGCTGTGGGGGTAGTCTGCCTCCTCTCTGCACTAGAAGCTCCGACGAAATCTCCTGTGGGTCGATGGAATCTTCACCCTGCAACCGCAGGCACCAAAGAACTGCATCACCGGTACCCTGGGTCTCCTCTCAGCACGACGAGCGAGGTCCCTTGAATCCAGCAACTCTGTCCAAGTGACTCCCACAGTCCAGTGACTCTTCAGTCCAAGTTTGGTGGAGGTAAGTCCTTGCCTCCCCACGCCAGACTGCATTGCTGGGAACCGCGTGTTTTGCAGCTACTCCGGCTCCTTTGCACTTTCCGAGGATTTCCTTTGTGCACAGCCAAGCCTGGGTCCCCGGCACTCTAACCTGCATTGCACAACCTCCTGAGTTGTCCTCCGGCGTCGTGGGACTCTCTTGTGCAACTTCGGGTGAGCACCGATTCACTCCACTTTGTAGTGCCTGTTCCAGCACTTCTCCGGGTGCTGCTTGCTTCTGAGTGGGCTCCTTGTCTTGCTGGACGCCCCCTCTGTCTCCTCACGCAATTGGCGACATCCTGATCCCTCCTGGGCCACAGCAGCATCCAAAAACCTTAACTGCAACCCTTGCAGCTAGCAAGGCTTGTTTGCAGTCTTTCTGTGGGAAAACACTTCTGCACAACTCTTCATGACGTGGGACATCCGTCCTCCAAAGGGGAAGTTTCTAGCCCTTGTCGTTCTTGCAGAATCCTCAACTTCTACCATCCAGTGGCAGCTTCTTTGCACCCACAGCTGGCATTTCCTGGGCATCTGCCCACTCCCGACTTGATCGTGACTTTTGGACTTGGTCCCCTTGTTCCACAGGTACTCTCGTCTGGAAATCCATCGTTGTTGCATTGCTGGTGTTGGTCTTCCTTGCAGAATTCCCCTATCACGACTTCTGTGCTCTTTGGGGAACTTAGGTGCACTTTGCACCCACTTTTCAGTCTTGGGGTGGGCTATTTTTCTAACCCTCACTGTTTTCTTACAGTCCCAGCGACCCTCTACGAGGTCACATTGGTTTGGGGCCCATTCGTGGTTCGCATTCCACTTCTAGAGTATATGGTTTGTGTTGCCCCTATCCCTATGTGCCCCCATTGCATTCTATTGTGACTATACATTGTTTGCACTGTTTTCTATTGCTATTACTGTATATTTTGGTATTGTGTACATATATCTTGTGTATATTTGCTATCCTCATACTGAGGGCACTCACTGAGATACTTTGGCATATTGTCATAAAAATAAAGTACCTTTATTTTTAGTATATCTGTGTATTGTGTTTTCTTATGATATTGTGCATATGACACTCGTGGTACTGTAGGAGCTTCACTCGTCTCCTAGTTCAGCCTAAGCTGCTCTGCTAAGCTACCTTTTCTATCAGCCTAAGCTGCTAGACACCCCTCTACACTAATAAGGGATACATGGGCCTGGTGCAAGGTGTAAGTACCCCTTGGTACTCACTACAAGCCAGTCCAGCCTCCTATACTGACCACATGGGGTGAGAGCCTTTGTGCTCTCTGTGGCCAGAAACAAAGCCTGTCCTGGATGGACGTGCTCCACACCTTCCTCCTACAGGAACTGTAACACCTGGTGATGAGCCTCCAACGCTCAGGCCTCCTGTTACACAGCCCCAGGGCACTCCAGCTAGTATAGATGTCTGCCCCAGGACAAAGACCCACTTTTGGTGGCAAGCCCGGCTGGAATATTAGGGAAAACAAGAAGGAGTGACCACCTTAGCTGGGCCCGTCCTAAGGTGACCAGAGCTGAGGTGGCCCCCTCTTTGCAAAATCCTCCTTCTTGGTTGAAGGACCGGGACCAATAGGGTTAAGGCCTTGTCCCCCTCTCCAAAGGGAGTGGACATAGGAAGGGAGTATCCACCTTCGGGGACAGTAGTCATTGGCTACTGCCCTCTGACCCCTGTAAGGCCCTTAATTCCAGGATTTAAGCCCCCCCCTGAACCTAGCTCGTCAGATTCCTGGTGACCTCACAAGAAGAAAGAAGGACTGCTAAGCTGACCCACAGCAGAGAAGACTGAAGATGCAAGCTGCCTTGGCTCCAGCCCTACCAGCCTGTCTCCAGCTTCTAAAGCCCTGATAAAACAAGGTGACGCATCTTGCAGGACCAGCAACTTCTTAAAAGCCTAAAGAGGACTGCCTGCACCCCAGAGGACCAAGAACTCATGTGGACATCAGCCCTGTCCAGAAGAAAATGTCAACAAAGAATTCCAGAACCGCCCCGGATCCACGAGTCCTGGCCACTCCACACCCGATGCCCACGGCCCGTGTCCAGGTGGCCCAACTGACTAGAGATGGTTCCAAGGCAATTCTGAGCAAGTGCCCACCCCGGGTTAACTCCTCCTGTCCAACCCGATGACGCCTGCAGCCTGAATCCAGAGGACTCCCCCCCTCCACTGTCTGCAACAGAACCGGCGAAAGATTCCAGAAGCCAAAAGGTACCCCTGCACCTGCAGTCCCCTGGCCTTGGGGAATCAGACATTCAGTGTGGCAATGTCCAGCAGGCTGTCCTCCTTCTTGTCCAGCCTGTGGTTCCCCAGAATCGCATCCCTGGACCCAGCCTCCTGCATCTTTGTGACCCCTGGCGCACCCCTGTAGGAAAGCATTAGGAGCCAGATGCTGTGTTTGCACCCAGCCGCCCCTGTGACGCCAAGGGTGTGTGTTTGGTGCTGACCTGTGGCTCCCTAGTGTTCCTCTAAAAAAATCCCAGGTCTGCCCTCCGAAGGCGTGGGTACTTAGCTACAAGCAGGCCTGATTCAGAGTGCCCCCAGCCTCCAAAGGCGCTCATGGTAAATTGGCCTGTGTTGCTGTTGGTGGGTGTTAGGGGTTATCTTGAGTCCCAACCTGTGGACTTCCTAACCCCCGGAGAGTGGAACTGTAAGTCTTGTACTTAACTCAAAACTGCTAACTTTTCTTCTACCAGAACTGATTCTGAAAAATGTACTGTCAACTTTTAAAACAGATATTTGCTATTTATTCGAAAACTGTATAACTTGCTAAATGGAAACAAAGTGGTATTGATACATATGTTGGATATTTATTTGCAAATGTATTTACCTGCAACTTGAATCTTGTAGTTCTAGAAATAAAGTAACAAAATATATTTATGCTTTATAAAACCATTGGCCTGGAGTTAGTCATTGATTGTGTGCTTCATTTATTACCTGTGTGTGTACAACAAATGCTTTGCGCACTACCCTCTGATAAGCCTAACTGCTCAACCACACTACCACAAAAGAGAGCATACTTTAGCCTCTGTTAAGCCTCTGGGGAATCCCTAGACTTTGTGCACACTATATCTCACTTTAATATAGTATATAGAGAGCCAGCTTCCTACACCGCCCAATTGTAGAGTTGTAGGTTTGAAAGTGTTGCTTTTACCTTGTATTGACCTCTTGTTCGGGCATTTCAGGGGAGTCCTCAGTTCCAGAAAAGTGTTTGTGTTGAGGCGTCTACCACCTGGAAAAATTCATCTGGGACCTTGCACCTTACATCTTGTAATGCATATAGACATTTAGATAGCATCACCATTTTGTATAAGGCAGCTCTGCCTAGGAATGAAACTGGGAGGCTCCACCAGTGCCCCACATCCTTCTTGTACTCCTCAAACATACTCCAGAGATCCAATTTCAGAAACTCAGTTGAGTCTAGGATCACTTATATGCCTAAATGTGTGAATCCTGTCTGTATCTGTACTAAGAAGGACTTCCAGTCAATTGGTGGGTTCCAAGAAGTGATCAGAAATGTCGCTAATTTGTGCCAATTAATTCGCATTGCTTAGCATTTTCCAAACACTTCCAACATCTCAAACTCTCAGAATCTAGTGCCATGGGTCCGTCAAGGACAGCAGCATGTCATCTGTGTTCAGCGATATTGTATCTTTCCAGTCTGGGTCCCATCTCAAACCTCAGATCTGCATGTCCCCTCTCACCCAGAAAACCAGGTGCTTAAGAGCCTGAGAAAACAGCTGGGGGGATAATGGACAATCCCTGGATGGTCCTTCTACCTAGATTGACTTATCCTGACAGTGTACCATTGACCGGTACTCTGGCCACCTATTTAGCATTTAGCAGGCATATCCAGGAGAGAAACCCAGGGCCAATCCCCCATCTTTTGCAGAACTACAAACAAGTAGGGCCACTCACTCTACTGAGTCAAATGTCATTTCGGCATCACAGGACAATAAAATAACTGACTACTGCATTCTTATGCATCTTGTTAGTGTTGGAAAGTGGGTTATTCGTAAGGTCAGGTAGGTACCTACACTGAGCAATGGGCCACAAGCCCCCACCAGGTCCAGTCAAGGTCTCAGTAAATCAATCCTTGCTCAACCCTTGGTAGTTTGGCCCACAAGCCTTTAGGCTTAACTTAGGAGACAGGTGTGTAAAGCATTTAATATCAACAAAACCTTATATAATTAAAACACAACACACAATAAAAATCACATGCCAATTTATATAAATAGCAAATATTTGTATCTTCACAATGACACCAAAATGACAAAGATTCAATGTAGGGAACCTGAGATATGAATTTTTAAAGATAAAATGAAAAACAATGCTTTCTAGCACCTAAAAACCAGAAACACCAACTGGAGACATCTAGTTGCACTCAACCTAGGCAAAGTCAAAATTGAGGCCAATGGAGCCCTGCTCAGATACACTGAGCGGAAGGCCTCGGTCAAAGTTTTACCTTCACATTTAGAAACATTTTTGGAGCTTTTCGTCCTCGACGTTGTGCGGTCCTCCTCAGCAAGCCAATTTTGATACAACGTTGTCGGATTGCCTTTCCGCGAGCCCCAGGGCAAATCCTGAAAGTCTGGGGCTCCCGAGCTTCTCTAGGTGTTTTTCAAAGTTACTCCAAACTTCTGGATCTTCTTTCAGAAGTCATTTTTGGGTCCTTGAATTGTCCACAAACTTGGTCCAAGGCTCCAGTAGCTCTGAGTTGCTTCTTGGAAGCTGGGGCTACAGTTCCCAGAACTCACCTGGTTGGAATCCTCAAATGGCCTCCTGTCCAATGGGGTGCAGAGCGACACCCTCTGAGGTGACTACTTCCAGTGAAGTGTGGCAAAAATCAATACCAGAAAGCATCATTCCCCAAAAATCCAACATGGAGAAAATTAATCCTTGGAGGTTAGATCTGTCAGAGTCCACCCACTGGTGTGGCTAGGTATCACTTAACTCACCCATTCCTGCCCCTTTCCTAATCTAATCATTGGGGTCCCATCTGTCTGAGGGGAGCGGGAAATGAGGGAGGTCCAGCTTCTGTCCCAAGTGGCTTTCTCTCCTTTGAAGATCAGTTTGGCTACTCTTCCCCCACCTGCTCTGCCATCTGCTGGAGCAGTTCCCCACCCACCAGATGCTTCATTTGTCTCAGCCTAGGCCACTTCATCCTCATTAAGGTAGCCTGGCTCAGGCTGCCAGAGGCTGACCAATCAGGAAAGGGCACTACAGGGCTGAATTTGATACCTTTCAGAAAGAGTTCTAAAACTCTTTCCCTGGGCTAGTTATATTACAGTCAATATTGGCAAGTTGTTGGATTTATTATAACATTTCATTTGGTACCAAACCTGATATATTTAGCTCCACTGTGTCAGAAATAACACTTTATTATTTTAAAATAAAGTCTCCAAATGTTAGCCTATAGAGCCCATTGACTACAATAGGGAAAACAAATTTGCCTGTTTTTCCCTGACCAGGGTTTATAAAACATCTTTTATAAAGTCCGTGCTTATATTTACACTGCCCCCAACCCCCAGGGCACCTAGGGTGAACCTTAGGGGTGCCTAGCAAAAATAAGGTAGTTTGAGACTTTGGAAGTACTTTTAATTCCAAAGTCGAATTTGGGGTTAAGTTTAACATAGATGCAGCCAGCAAGGCAGGCCAGACTTTATAATGACACTAGACACCACAGCAGTGCACTTATGGGTGAACCAACTATACTGGGGTCCCTAATCCTACATGCCTTACCATATACTAGGAACTTATGGGCAGACTGTCAGAATCAATTATACTTATGCCTAATTTGCATATTACCATTTTACACAGAGCACGGCCATTGACTGGTTAGCAGTGCCCAGGGGACAGTCAGAGTAAGTAACCACCATAATGAGTCAAAAGGTTGGGGGGTGGCCAGGGCATAAAGGATGACGTTTCCACAGTTAGGCACCCAAATATTCTTCCAAGTTTGTGATGTGTGGACTTTTTGGGCATGAAGCCTGACTGGTCCACGACAATTAGATTATTAAAAGCCTGTATTAGATGATTTGCCAAGACCTTGACTTCTGTTCTAAGCAGTGCAATAGATTTGTGTGAGGTGCACTCTTCCTTGCCTTGCTTGTGAATAAGGACTACTGTGACCATTCTGAGGTCTGCTGGAAGGTAGCCCTAATTTTTAAGCTCAATGTCTCGCAGTAAGCCCATAATTGTCCTCCCCTAACCATTTCAAGTATTCTGGTGGGAAACCATCCAAATCCCAGCTCATCCTACTCTTGAGTTGTTGAATTGCCTCAAAAAGGTTTTCCTCCTCTATATTGTGATCTAGCGAGCCTCTATCCTCTCTCTCAAGTGGCAAGGTGGGAATATCCTCAATGAAGTTCTCTAGGTCTTTCTGAGACTCTCATGAATGCTCTATATATTTATTGCAATATGGTCAGTGCAACTTGTGTACTCCGCCTGCTTCCTGGACCTCACTCTTGTGTGGGCCAAGTTTTCAGTGCTCTGAGTGGCACTTCCCCCATTGGGCTTTCTTCCTCGGTTGACCTTTCAGCACCCAGATGCTCCTTTTTCTTCCACAGTCAACCCTTTCTATGTTGGACTGCCTACCATCTGCTAGGAAGTGTTCTCTGGTGCCTGCCATGATCTTTGATGTGGACTTTCGTGCCCTGTTACACAAAGAGGCTATGGAAGGCCATCTCAGAGTCATATCCTCCTGGCTGTGAATGGACAAGATTGAATGCAATCCCTAAAACAGCCGCATACTGTCTTCCAGTTCTGCTAACTTAGAGTTGTTACCGCTGCATGTATTCACCAAAATGCTAGCTGTGATAGTGACTTCCCTCAGGAGTCCATGTATTGCTGTACTTGTATGACAACGTGAACAAAATAGGGTAACCCAGTCTTCCTTCAGGAGATGGGTGAATAATATAAACCACGAGAAACTCTTGAAGGAAATGTTTTAAATTCGTTTTTGTTATACTTTTTAGATTGGTTGTTCAGGATCTAATCAAACAAACTTAATTGATAAACATCATTTATGTAGAAAGAATTGTTTGAGAGCATAGAAAAAAGGTAAATTTTCTGTGCTATTAGATGAGAAATCAATGGTTTTAATATTAACAGGAAAACATTAAAATATTCATTCTATACAAGACGAGGAAGTACAACGGGTAAATGAAAAGCCACTTATGTACAAAATTCCACCAAATAAGACTGAAGTGTCTGATATATTAGATTCACCAAAGGGCCTATGTAGTGAGCCATACAACGCAGCCTAGCAACCAAAATCTTAAGATTAAAATTACAAAGGATTGCAATACAAATGGTTTGACTTTATATGGGCTGATTTGTGTAAATTGTCGACCTTTTAATCTCTAAATGCGAAACACCCATGAGACCATCTTCAGCACTGTATTTGTTTCGAAGGACCATTTAGTGAATAGGGACTTCCAGTGAGACCGTCTCTCCCTAAACATGTAAAACATGCTGGCGAGAAACCATTTGAACCCCAACGATTCATGCTCTTGAGCTGTTGAATTTTCTCACAAAGATTTTCCTCCCCAACTTCCTGCTTCGAAGTCCAATGCAATGCACTTCAAATCTGTAAATCTGTTTTTGTAGTTTTGAATTTGCATTGAGATATACTGCAAATGTTTCCATCTCTAAATGGTAAACATCCATGAAACCATCTTTAGGACTATATTTGTTTAGAAGGACACTTAAAATTTAAAATTGAATAACCCTTTATTCAATATTTTTTTAAATCAGTGCATAGAAAAACCATGCCGAAACTGTGTGTCTCACTGCCACCACCCTATGCAACTCCCATCGTAAAAAGTAAGTCAAGTGAAGTGTCCAGTGGCACAAAAGGCCATGCACTTCCGAAAACGTCTCACATGAGAGTTATTGTATTATGGGTGTTAAGCAAGCTTCTGACTAACTATAGGTGTACATACGTGTGTAGATTTACCAACATGCGTATTATGCTAGCATCCGATGCATAGCTACTGCTTTATGTTGCATTATGGCATTTTTGAAAAAATCCCACAGTCGTAAACTATATTTTATATAATGAACCCTTACATCTAGTAAACAGGGGCTGTCATGTAGACAACCCCTACAAGTCAAATGAGATGTACGGATTACAACCCCTGAAAATGAGCATAGCGGGAGTAGCTAGGAGTATAAATTCACCCAATGGCAGTGGCATCAAAGTCCACCATCTGCAACAGTAGCGGTCAAAATGATGTTTATGCAAACAACATCCTATAATAGTATGTACACAGAAGTGAATCATGGAAAGAGGAAGCAAATCAAATGTTTTAAGTGCTGACCTTTGAATGGTGCTGAGAGCTTGTACACCTCAAATTAAAAGCCCTTTGAAATACCCCCAAAATTATATTGTAAAAATATATAGGTAAAGTGAATCTAGAAACCTAATCACAAATCAAATATCTTTTACCAGAGCAAACATAGAATAGATTCCTGGCAATACATTATTAAGGAGTACAACAATTAATTAAGCGAACTGGTGAGTCCATATTGGAGTGGTGTCATCTTCCCAAAGTAAATGAAACGTGTTCGAAGGATAAAAGTGAAATGTATTAAATAGTAGTAAATACCCAGTTTGGGGAAAAAACACTAATTAACATAAGAGGACCATAGCCCAGTTAGGGCAGTCGTATATAAACCACAAGAGTTATTGTAACGGTTCTAAAGTGTATCAAAAGATAATAACAGTACAGCAAGTGAAAAGAACTCTAATGAGGCATTAAGGCATTTAGGCCCATATTTATACTTTTTGACGCAAAACTGCGCCAACGCAGTTTTGCGTCAAAAAAATTAGCGCCGGCTAACGCCATTCTGAAGCGCCATGCGGGCACCGTATTTATTGAATGACGTTAGCCGGCGTTAGCTGCCGGCGCTGTCTGGTGTGCGTAAAAAAAACGACGTACACCAGGCAGCGCCGGCGTAGGGGGAAAATGACGTATGGGCGTCCAGAAATGGTGCAAGTCAGGCTGAGGCAAAAAAATCGCCACAACCTGATTTGCGCCATTTTTTTACGACGCCCATCCCCCATTGAAATGACTCCTGTCTTAGCAAAGACAGGAGTCATGCCCCCTTGCCCAATAGCCATGCCCAGGGGACTTCTGTCCCCTGGGCATGGTCATTGGGCATAGTGGCATGTAGGGGGGCACAAATCAGGCCCCCCTATGCCACAAAAAAAAAAAAAAATACTTACCTGGACTTACCTTAATGTCCCTGGGGTGGGTCCCTCCATCCTTGGGTGTCCTCCTGGGGTGGGCAAGGGTGGCAGGGGGTGTCCCTGGGGGCAGGGGAGGGCACCTCTGGGCTCATTCTGAGCCCACAGGTCCCTTAACGCCTGCCCTGACCCAGGCGCTAAAATCCGGCGCAAATGCGGGTTTTTTAGACCCGCCCACTCCCGTGCGTCATTTTTGCCCGGGAGTATAAATCCGACGCAATAGCATCGGAGTCATTTTTTAAGACGGGAACGCCTACCTTGCATATCAATAACGCAAGGAAGGTGTTCACGCAAAAAAATGACGCTAACTCCATGAACTTTGGCGCTAGACGCGTCTAACGCCAAAGTATAAATATGGAGTTAGTTTTGCGTCGAATTTGCGTCGAAAAAAAACGACGCAAATTCGGCACAAACGGAGTATATATATGCCCCTAAGTGTATGTGTGCCAAATCCATTTGTTTTCTTAAAGTGTCAAAAGGTGATCCTCATCATGTCGCAATGTGGAACATTTGATGGCTTCAAGCACCCACCATTTCATTTATGACCACTGCATGCTTTTGTAGCGAATCCATATTATCTTTTTTTAGGACTCAGGAGGTTACCTTAGCCCTTTGGCTTGCAGGCCTGTGCTTCTGTCACCTGTTATAGTATTCAGCGCCAAACTTCCTGTGTTGTTTTTTCTATGTAGTGAGAACCACAAGGGCATTCTATACAATATACTACATTTTTAGTTGCACAATTAGACTTGTGCCTTTGTTCTCAACTCCTGCCATTAATAATGCAAGATTTAGTATGCCAGTTGTGTTGCAAGTGCACATTTGTAATGGCCAATCATGGTTGTAAACCCCACATAGTGAGGATAGTTGGTTTTGTTAGTTCCTTTCAGTCTTTAACAAGGCAATCCCTCAGATTATGATCCCTTTTGATTGCAAAAAGAGGTTTCTTGATTTGGAACATTTAATTCTATTGGTCATTAGGTGTCAGTTTTCAGGATTAATCTTTTGTTTTTTGGATGCAGCCCCAAATGTAATGACACATTTGAAATGTGATTTTTTCTGTTTTATTTTTGACTTATAATAGGCAGTCCAGATTGTAACAGAAAGCTCTTTTAAGGAACTATTTTACTAATCTGTTGGAATATCCTCTGACAATTAGTATGTTTTTTAAATTGTTAGCTTCTTTGAAATAATCCTCTCTCTTACTGCAACTGTGAAGGGTTCTTAAAAATTAGCAGAATGACAAGTTGTCATGTAAATTGAGAGGATGCAGAAAGTCACAACAGGGTGATACACACTGTAGGTTTTGTCTGTCTTGTGTATGGACAGCCAGGTTCCTCATAGATATTGAGGTGAAGAAAATATTGGAATTAGAAAAATCAAGGGTACATTTCATATTAGTATTTTGTATATTAACCATGAATGCAAATTCTCAAGGGCCTATGTAGGTCCTTGCCAGATTAATAGTTTTAAAAATATATATATATACATATATATATATATATATATATATATATATATATATATATATATATATGTGTGTGTGTATGTGTGTGTATATGTATGTATATTAGGGGTGGGTGGAGCTCACGGAGTTCGACTGCTCGGAAGTGCGTTGAGTTGATTTAAAACTCCATGGAATTCTGCGGAGGCAGATTTCCATGAGCGCGGAGTGCCGCCTGCCTTAGTGGCCTGATCTCGGAAGCGCTAAGCAAGGTCGGGCCAACCAGGCCTGACCCTGCTTAACGCTTCTGAGATCGGGTGCATTCAGGACAGGGCTGTAGGCAGCAAAAGCACTGCACACGGGGCATGCTGGTGCACAAAAGACCTAGGCAGACCGCTGCACAAAAGACCTAGGCAGACCGCTGCACAAAAGGCCTGAAACGGCAGCTTTATCTGCCTACGGCCCTGGCCCAGATTCAGAGAAAACTGCTGTTTCAGGCCTTTTGTGCACCGGCTTACCTCGCTGTGTGCACACAGAAGAGAAAGGGAAACAAGGGTCTTACCTGAGTCCAGGTCAACTCCAGGGTCCCCATTGCCACTTGCCAGCGGCATTGCTCCCTGCCTCCCCCTGCTACCGGGCCAGAGGGAGGCCTGGATGGCTGGATCTGGAGCTGGCATTGGCAGCAGTGCCATGCTAAAAAACATCGGGATGAGACTGCGCACTGCAGCCCTGTTATGGGCCACAGAGCACAAGCGCAGACTCTCTGCGCTTGCGCTCTTTGGCCCATAACTGGGGCAGTGCGCACATTGTAAGCTCCGCTGGCAGGGATAGTGGAGTTTTTGGTCGAACTCCGTGCTCCAAGCAGAGCACCAAAAACTCTGTTAGCTCCACCAGCGGAGTGGAGCAGAGCTCATTGCCCACCCCTAATGCATATATGTGTGTGTGTCTGCATATATATGAATATGAATATATATATATATATATATATATATATATACATATATATATATATATATATATTATACCTGGCATCTTTCGCATGGTCTCCCCTGTCTTTTTTGCCTCTGCTCCCCATGTTTTGACTGTGTGCTGGACTTTGCTTTTGCTGGTTTTGGTACTCTGGGCACTTTACCACAGCTGACCAGTGCTAAATTGAAAGTGCTCTCTGTGTAAATTGTAAGTGTAATTGGCTTTTCCATGACTGGCATATTTGATTTACTAGTAAGTCCCTAGTAAAGTGCATTAGATATGCCCAGGGCCTGTAAATCAAATGCTACTAGTTGGCCTGCAGCATTGATTGTGCCACCCACCTGAGTAGCCCTGTAAACATGTCTCAGACCTGCCATGGCAATGTATGTGTGTGCAGTCTTGCACTGTTAACTCGACCTGGCAATTGTACCCACTTGCCAGGCCCAAACTTTCCCTTTTACTACATATAAGTCACCCCTAAGGTAGGCCACAAGTAGCCCCATGGGCAGGGTGCAGCGTATGTTAAAGGTAGGACATGTACCAGAGTGCTTTAACATGTCCTAACAGTGAAATACTTCCATATTCAGTTTTAACTGCTGCAAGGCCTATCTCTCTCATAGGTTAACATGGGGGATGCCTTTAAATAACCTTTAAGTCCAGCTTCCCTTTGGGAGCAGATAGAGATTTGGAGTTTGGGGTCTCTAAACTCACAATTTAAAAATACATATTTTGGCAAAGTTGTTTTTTAAATTGTCAGTTTGAAAATGCCACTTTTAGAAAGTGGGCATTTTCTTGCTTAAACCATTCTGTGACTCTGCCTGCTTGTGTATTCTATGTCTGGGTCAGACTGACACTTGGGCTGTTTTTGAATCTCCACTAGACAGTGACACAAAGGGAGCTGGGTATGGCCTGCATATCCTGATTGGCCATCTGGGCTAGAGTGGAGGGAGGAGTTGACACTTATACCGGAAAAGGTCTGTGCCTGCCCTCACACAATGCAGTCTCCAAACCCCTGGTGTGTGTCTGGGGCCAGGTCTGGGTAAGGCAGGATCTTGTGAACAACAGAGACTTTACTTTGACGTTTGCCAACTTCAAAGGCAGAAAGGGTTATAAGTAGTGGACCCAAACCCCCAGATTTGTATATTACTGCTGGACTCAAGAGGAACCTCTGTCAAGGAGACGAGCTGGAGGAGGAGTACTGCCCCTTTGCTTGTGACTGTGCTTTACTGGTTTGCCCTGCAGTTAAGGCTGGACCTTGTGGTATATTCCTGCTTGTGAAGTGTCTCCATGGGCTTGGACTGAGCTTGTTTCCTGTTTTGAAGTCTCATCAAAGACTTCCTCTGCCAGCACCTGGACTCTCTGCTGACACTTTTATCCTGCCAAGTGGTGCCCACTCCAGTTCCTGGGCCCTTGAAAGGTGAAGCTGATGGAACCAAGGCGGAAATCCAAGCACAGGAGCCGGGTGGGGAAAATTAGATACACCACCTGCAACGCGGCTGAGAAATCGATGCACCACCTGCATTGTGGTGGGAGAAAAGACACAACACCCACTTGTGGCTGATGAAATCGACGCAAGGTCCACACTGCGCGGTTACTCATCACCGTGTGGTGGGAGTTTGCATGCATTGTCAATGGGCGTCAAAATTGACTTGAACCTGCCCTGACCTGAGGTGCCTGTCCGTAAATCGACACATCGCTCTCTTGCGGGAGAGAAAAATGATGCATCGCCTACCCTACTGGAGAAGAAACGACGCATGTCCTTACTTGCGAGTAAGGAATCGACCCATCGCTGACTTTTCCGATGCATGCTTGCCCGTGTATTTTTATTTTTGACTCAAACCAGGTACTTTGTGTAACATCAATGCATCCATTGTTTTCTATGGAGTAAGGCTCTTTAATTTAAAGATTCATAACTTCACTTGTGTAAGTTGGATTTTTGTTATTTTGATCTTGTTTGATTTAGATAAATATTGGCTATTATTCTAAACTGATGTGATACCCATTTTGTAGTGTTCTCACTGTATTACTGTGTGCTGGTACAAATACTTTACACATTGCCTTTGAGTTAAGCCTGACTGCTTGTGCCAAACTTCCAAGGGGGTTAGCGAGGTAATCTAAGTGTATATCTCAATTTCCCTAACTAGATTGAGGGTCCCTACTTGGACTTGGAGTGCAAACTGACTGCCAACCAGAGACAAAATTTCTAACAATATGTGTGTATATATATTGTCAAAGAAAGTGGTCTCAAGCGGCGTGCTGTCACTACCGGTGCCAATGTTTAGGATGCGACCAATATTCTGAACATAATTAATCCAACAAAGATGCTGCACACTTGTGGACCTTAAACAAATTTACTCAAAGTAATTATCTTCACCAACGCGTTTCATCCATTCCGGCCTTGATCACTGTTTCAAGTCTGATTACAATTACTATGTTAATTACTTTCCCTTTTATCCCCTCACTAGGAATTCTGGTCCCTGTACTATCTTTGTTCTCCCGTACAAAGTGAACTGCCTCATTGTTCCAAGAAAAACACAGTCAATGCTCCATTAATCTTCCTTGTGGAACATCACTCAGTTACAAAAATGTATTCCTCCAAACACCAGTCTCAATAATTGGGCAGCTTGCAACTGCCAGACAGCAAGTGAGAATTGTAGAAGGCTGGCCTGGTTTGTAGTGGGTACCTTGGGTATTTACATCTCATACCAGGTCCAGTTATCCCTTATTAGTGAAATATAGTGGTGTTCTAGCAGCTTAGGCTGATAGAGGTAGCTATAGCAGAGCAGCTTAGGCTGAACTAGGAGACATGCAAAGCTCATGCAATACCACTTATAGTTACACAGTACTTATACACAAGTAAAGACAATACTTAGTGTTACCAAAAATAAAGGTTGTTTATTTGGGTGACAGTACCAAAAATATCTTAGATGCAATACTCCTTCTGGAGGTAAGTATTATACACAATATATACACACTAGACACCACAATAAGGTAAGTAATTAGACACAGGATAGTGCAAACAATAGGAAAGGCTATAGAACGCAATGGGAGAAAATAGGTCTAGGGGCAGCACAAACCATATACTAAGAAAGTGGATTGTGAATCATGAATTCCCCCCTAGACAAGTGTAGTGTGTGCAGAATCGCTGGGAGAGTAAGAATACAGTAAAGGTAAGTAAATTACCCCACCCCAGAGCCCAGAAAAGTAGGAGTAAAGTACTGCAAGTTTCCTTAGGACACACTACCCCTCGTGATTGGCATTATTGCAAGAACCAACCAAGTCTGCAAACAACAAACAGTGGATTCCTGGACCTGAAGACCTGCAAAAGAAGGAGACCAAGCCCAGAAGTTGAAAAAAGTTCCATGAAGGACAGGAGCCCCTGCCAACCCAGAAGAGGGTGCCAAAGAAGAGTCCCCGGTTGTGCGAAGACTGCAGAAATGCACCCTAGGAAGATGCCAGCGGGTTCCTGCATGATGCAAAGGATGTCCCACATCGTGAAGTTGGATGCAGGTGACATTTGGTGCTGGATTCCTCCAACATGCCTTGGTTCCGGCATAGTCACGTTTTGCGTCAACTAGGTGCTATCTGGACCCAGGAGGGACCTGGGGGCCTCAACTCTGTGTGAGGAGGAAGAGGGGGCTCTCAGAACTTCAGAGAGCCCTCAGAGCACCAGATAGCACTCACAGGAGTCCCAGGACATGGGGACAAAGGAGGTGCAAAATGTGGTTGGTGCAGCACTACAAAGAAAGGTCCCATGCTCCGGAGATCAACTCAGGGAGTTGAGGGTCGCAGGATAGAGTGCCTGGGACCTGGGCAGGCTGTGCATGAAGGAATTTTGCAAATAGTGCACAGAGGCCTCAGGAGATGAAGAAAATGTGATGCACAGGGGTACTGTTGTTCTGGGGGAAGGCAAGGTCTTACCTCCTCCACATTGCGACAGAAGGACCTCAGTACAGTCTGTGTCGATGGGGTCCAGCTTATGTGTTCTAAGGAGCAGGCTCGTCGCTGTGAGAGGAGTCCAAGAGAACCAGTTGTTGACTTAGAAGGTGCCTGCGTGAGCAGGGGAGTGACACTGTCACCCTATGGGAGATTTCTTCGGTCCTTCTGGTGCAGAGTGAAGACAGGGAGTCCTCAGAGCATGCACACCATGGAAACTGTTGCAGTTGCTGGCTGGAGCTGAAGCTGCAGCAGAAAAGTATTCCTTGTGGATACTTTGTTGCTGTTACAGCGGTTCCTGGAACAGGCTGCGGTTGATCTGAGGTCAGAGGATGAAGTTTTAGTTGCAGAGGATTCCTGCTGGAAACTTGCAAGTAGAATCTGCAGAGATCCCACAGGAGAGACCCTAAATAGCCCAGAGAGGGGGATTGGCTCCCTTATCAGGTAAGGACCTATCAGGAGGGGTCTCTGACGTCACCTGCTGGCACTGGCCACTCAGAGCCCTCCAGAGTGCCCCCACACCTAGAAAAGCAGGATGGCTGAAGTTTGGGACACACTGGAGGAGCTCTGGGCACCACCCCTACGGTAGTGATGGACAGGGGAGTGGTCATTCCGCTTTCCTTTGTCCAGGTTCACACTAGAGCAGGGGACAAGGGGTCCCGAACCGGTGTAGACTGGCTTATGCAAGAAGGGCACCATCTGTGCCCTTCAAAGCATTTCCAGAGGCTGGGGGAGGCTACCCCTCCCCAGCCTGTAACACCTATTTCCAAAGTGATAGGGTGTAACACCCTCCTCTCAAAGGAAATGCTTTGTTCTGCCTTCCTGGGACTGAGCTGCTCAGACCCCAGGAGGGCAGAACCCGGTCTGTGAGGTGGCAGCAGCTGTAGCTGCAGTGCAAGCCTCAGAGAGCTGGTTTGGCAGTACTGGGGGTCCATAGTGGAGCCCCCAGGATGCATGGAATTGACTCCCCAATACCATATTTGGGATGGGGGAGGCAATTCCATGATCTTAAACACCTTATATGGCCATATTTGGAGTTACCATTGTGAAGCTACATATAGGTATTGACCTATATGTAGTGCACACGTGTAATGGCGTCCCTGCACTCACAAAGTCCCGGGAAATGGCCATGAACCATGTGGGGGCACCTTTGCTAGTGCAAAGGTGCCCTCACACTTAGTAACTTTGCACCTAACCTTCAGCAAGTGAAGGTTAGACATATAGGTGACTTATAAGTTACTTAAGTGCAGTGAAAATGGCTGTGAAATAACATGGACGTTATTTCACGCAGGCTGCAGTGGCAGTCCTGTGAAAGGGTTTGTCTAAGCTCCTTATGGGTAGCAAAAGAAATGCTGCAGCCCATAAGAATCTCCTGGAACCCCAATGGCCTGGGTACCTAGGTACCATATACTAGGGACTTATAAGGGGGGTCCAATGTGCCAATTGAAATTGGTAAATTAAGTCACTAGCCTATAGTGACAAATTTAAAAGCAGAGAGAGCATAAGCACTGAGGTTCTGATTAGCAGAGCCTCAGTGACACAGGCAAGCACTATACAGACACAAACATTAGGCCATGAACTATGAACACTGGGGTCCTGACCAGCAGGATCCCAGTGAGACAGGCAAAAATATACTGACATACAGGTAAAAATGGGGGTAACATGCCAAGAAAGATGGTACTTTCCTACAAGAATGAGAAAAGGTCCACAAACCTTTACATTCCTAGGGTCATATTGGCATGTAGGACATATTCACTAGGGATATATGCTCACCCTCTCTTGTGAGGATGTCCCTGCACAGCTCCTACTGCAGGAAAACACCAGGTGTGTTTTTGAAGTCCATGCCCTTCCAGGCTGTTGCTGTCTTCAAAGTGCAGTACCCAGGCATATTTTTACAGTTCCTACATGACGGGCGCAGCCGCTAAATATGTTGTCAAACAAAGTGGTCTCAGGTGGCGCACTCTCATTACCAGTGCTAATTATGGACTTTTACAGTGGACCACCAATGCCAGAGGTAGTATCCTTGTGATGTTATCATTCTGCCCCTGGTGATACTGCTTTCTTGTGAATGCACCTGTCACCTGAGAGCCTGTTCACCAAAGTTTTGTGATAGGGCACCCAGTCTGACAGTGCTTTCCCTATAGCTCTTTCTGTCAGGAAGTCATCTGGAGATCTGGGGCAAAAAGGTAGTCTCTACAGGAACTATCACCTTCAAATCCCTCAATGCTAACTGCCTTCTGGCTCACTACAACCATGATTGGTGGGATATGTCCCAAATGATCCTTCCGCATGCCTCCTGATATGAAGGAGTATTTCCAGGTGATCATTGCAGATGGGCAGAAAGCCTCCTTGCACATTATCAAAACTGGACTGGATATAGGAATATGGGTACATCTATTTCAGTTTAACACCATGTTTGGCTCAGGGTGTCTAATTTTTGATCAGATGTCCGGACTAATCTTTCAACAGATGTTCAGGATAATCTCTCCTTTGATGGCATCCGATTTGGGGAAAAAGTAAACTCAGAGCTGGATAGGTTTAAGACTTGCAGGGCTACAACCAGATCCTTGGGTCTTCAGTTTCCACCTCCTTCATACGATTTCAGGTATTCTTACTGCTTTATGGATCTGGGCAAGGATCCTCCTTTTTGTCCCTGCCAGTATGCACCTGCACGCCAGCAGTAGCATAATCATCTCATCTGGCAATATAGTGGCTGCAGTAGCACTAGAGTTTAATGATCCAACCTACATTGCTCCTCCTCTTCTTTCTCTTCCCCTGGCTCCCAAGGAAAGAAGTTTTAGTCCACTTCTCCAATGCCACAGGCATCCTGGAGGAGGGAGGATGTCATGTTTCCTTATGGCATGGAAGACTAATACTTCAGAGTAGTGGGACTTTCAAATTGTAGAAACAGTTACAACCTTCCTTTCCTTCAGGTTCCATCACCCATCCCATCCCTACTCTCCTCTCCATCTCCCAAACATTTGGCCATTCTTCAACAGGAGGTTGCAGGTCTCCTCCTCAAAGGAGTGGTGGAGTTAGTGCCAGAGAATGAAAAGGACCACGGTTTCCATGCACATTATTTTCTGGTGCCCAAAAAGGATGGTGGTCTGCATCCAATTCTTGATCTAGGAGCTTGAGTTTCTTCCTCAAAAAGGAAAAGTTCAGGATGCTGATGCTAGTTCAAGTTCTACTGTTGTTTGAACTTGAAGACAGGATGGTGTTGCTCATACTTCCACATCCCAATCCTGTGGTTGCTTTGGAATTGATTGTGACGTGTGGTGGGTCCTACTCAACTACCAGTTTGTGGTAATGCCCTTTGTTTGATTTGACCTCAGCACCTCGAGTCTTCATGAAGGTGATGTCTGTGGTTGCAGTCCATCTCAGACAGTCTGTGCCTAGACGACCGGCTTCTCAAAGCCAGCTCACCAAAAATGGTGTTGCAGTATCTGCAGTTGATAGCATCCCTGTTGTTCGACTTGGGCTTTCAATCAACCAGCCGAATCTCACCTGTGGCCCTCCCAATGACTCCAGTTCATAGGGTCGGTCCTGGACACCATCCTTCTCTGTGCCTTTCCTCCAGCACGGAGAACCAAAGATGTCTAGGAGATTGTTTTCACCACATCAACCTGCCTGGAACTGCAATTCGGCTGGAGCTCAATGCCCTCCTCCCCTTTATCATGGGTCGCTCTGTCCGGATCTTGACAATACGAATGCCATGAGGCACATCAATAAGCAGAGGGGAGTAGTGTTTCACCTCCTTTTCCTGGGACTATTGAGACTGTGGCCTTGGGCTCACCACCAAGGAACTTGGCTCACCACCAGTCACCTAGTTGGGTCTGAATGTCAGAGATGACAACCTGAGGTTGAGTCACCTTGCTGGTCACAAGTGGCATCTTCTGCGGGATGTAGTCCAGGGCGTCTTTACCCAGTAAGGCACTACTCAGGGGACTTAATCACCTCCTAAGGAAAAGTTCAGTTCCAGAAGTTCTGTGCTATCCAGTGTCCACTGAGGGGAGCCTGGGGGGACGTTATTTAGTTATGCTGGAACTTTCAGCTGCATTTTGCATATAGTATGCGTACAATGGTATGAATCCCTTGTAGGCCAAACTTTGTCAAGTACTGCAATTTGCATTTTCTCTTGCTCACGGTGGATATGGATTTGGCACTGTCAAGGGTTAGTTAGCCACATTGTCTGCTTTCCTCAGTTTGCTGGATCACTCATCCCTGTTCAAATCCATTGCTGTCATATGTTTTCTTAAGGGCCTGACTAACCTTTTACCTTCAACTCCCTTTATGGTTCCTTAGTGGGACTTAAAACTGGTTCTGACTTTTTTGATGGGTACTCCAAATGAGCTTGTTCACAGCTGTATCTTTCATATCTTGACCTTCAAAACTGTGTTTTCGTTGCTATCACTTCTGCTAGAAGAGTCCGTGAGTTGCATGCCCTCAGCTGTCTCCCTCCTTTCACTGTCTTCTGTCCAGATAAGGTGCTGTTGCGAACCCCGTCTGCTTTCCTTCCAAAACAAGTCATTCCTTTCCATCTTGACCAATCCATTAACCATCTAACTTTTTTAACGTCCTCGTCCTACGGAAGATGAGGAGTGTTTGTTTTTGTTGGATCCTTGGTGCGCAGTTCATTACTACCTGGACCATATCAAGTAACTCCCATCAGATGTTTAGCTCTTTGTTGGCTACTGTGGTGCCAAAAGTGGTAAGGTGGCACAGAAGAGGAATCTGTCTCATGGAGGATCATCTGCACTACTGTCTGGATTCAGAGGTGAGCAGGGATGGAGTCTTTGCCAGGTCTGTCTTTCAGGATTTCCATGTCTAATCTTCCATCAACCCTCCTCCTGGGCATGGTATTGCTGTAAAATCTGTTATACAGGGTAAAGTAGCCATCAGAAGAAAAAGTAACTGACTTGCTGTAACAATCTTTCTGGTGGATACTCTATCAACCTGATGATTCCTCAGCAACCTACCCACCTCCTTGTTTTATGGATAATGCTACAGGAAAAGTTTAAAAGATCCCATCTTGAATTTTTCTGGCACTGTAAATTCTTCATCAATGTCTATCTGCCAGCTCGCCTCAAAGGCTTCAAAAGATGGCAGGAAACTAAAATCAGTGTGCTGGGATGGGCACTTTATGGCTTCGGTGATGTTGCCCGATGTCACTACCGGCACCAGCTAAGTCCAGTGCTTTCTGTAGGAGATACCTTTCCTTTAAGGCTTTCTGGATCCAGTCTTGCACCTGGGGTTGTTCTACAGGTGAGGAATCTGCAGGTAGATAGAGTTTGCACCAGAAAGATAATTACTGCAAATATGTAGCTTTGTATTTTCAAACGTAATAATCACTTTAGACATTATAGAGATTGGAGGACAAAACGTAGATGCATAGTGTAATCCAGTGACATCCAAAATGGAGATGAAGTGTTTCAGTCAAATGGATCTAAAGACATGAAAGATTTCAATTTGGGGAGTAAAACATGTTTTGTGCATTGGGTATAAAAGACAGTCTTTTGTTCTGGACTTCAATCTGTAGTGGACTAAGTGAATAGTCCGAGAGGTTAAAAATTGGGATCGTATCCTATTAGATGTCACTGGATTACACTGTCTTTCTATGTTTTTCCTCTAACCTCTACAATGTCAAAAGAGGTTATTACTTTTGAAAATGGTGTTATCGGAACTTGAAATTCTCTTAATTCCCCCAAATATGTCAAATTTCAAATCAAATCATTAACATTTATAAAGCGCGCTACTCACCCGTGCGGGTCTCAAGGCGCTAGGGGAAAAAGGGGGGTTATCGCTGCTCGAACAGCCAGGTCTTTAGGAGTCTCCGGAAAGCGGAGTGGTCCTGGGTGGTCCTGAGGGAGTTCCAGGTCTTGGCCGCCAGGAAGGAGAAAGATCTCCCACCCGCCGTGGAGCGGCGGATGCGAGGGACAGCAGCGAGTGCGAGGCCAGAGGAGCGGAGGAGGCGGGTGGGGATGTAGAAGCTGAGGCGTCTGTTGAGGTATTCCGGTCCCTTGTCATGGAGGGCTTTGTGTGCGTGGGTGAGAAGTCGGAAGGTGATCCTTTTGCTGACTGGGAGCCAATGCAGGTGTCTCAGGTGTGCGGAGATGTGGCTGCTGCGGGGTATGTCGAGGATGAGGCGGGCCGAGGCGTTTTGAATGCGTTGCAGGCGATTTTGGAGTTTGGCTGAGGTCCCGGCGTAGAGGGTGTTGCCGTAGTACAGGCGGCTCATGACGAGGGCGTGGGTCACGTTTTTTCTGGTGTCGGCGGGGATCCAGCGGAAGATCTTGCAGAGCATGCGGAGGGTGAGGAAGCAGGCGGAGGACACGGCGTTGACTTGCTTGGTCATGGTGAGAAGAGGGTCCAAGATGAAGCCGAGGTTGCGGGCGTGGTCTGTGGGGGTCGGTGCGGTGCCGAGGGCCGTGGGCCACCAGGAGTCGTCCCAGGCGGACGGGGTGTTGCCGAGGATGAGGACTTCCGTTTTTTCAGAGTTCAGCTTTAGGCGGCTGAGCCTCATCCAATCTGCGACGTCCTTCATACCCTCTTGTAGGTTGGTCTTGGCGCTGGCGGGGTCCTTGGAGAGGGAGAGTATAAGTTGGGTGTCGTCGGCGTAGGAGGTGATGATGATGTCATGCTTGCGTACGATGTTGGCGAGGGGGCTCATGTAGACATTGAAGAGTGTCGGGTTGAGTGATGAGCCTTGGGGTACGCCGCAGATGATCTCGGTGGGTTCTGAGCGAAACGGAGGGAGGTAAACTCTTTGGGAACGGTTTGAGAGGAAGGAGGCGATCCAGTCCAGGGCCTGGCCTTGGATTCCGGTGGAGCGGAGGCGGGTGATTAGGGTGCGGTGACAGACGGTGTCAAAGGCAGCCGAGAGGTCGAGCAGAATGAGGGCGACAGTTTCACCGTTGTCCATCAGGGTTCTGATGTCGTCAGTGACTGAGATGAGGGCGGTTTCAGTGCTGTGGTTGGTTCGGAATCCGGTTTGTGAGGGGTCGAGCAGGTTGTTGTCTTCCAGGAAGGTGGTCAGCTGTTTGTTGACGGTCTTCCCTATTACTTTGGCTGGGAAAGGCAGAAGAGAGATGGGGCGGAAGTTTTTCAGGTCGCTCGGGTCAGCCGTAGGTTTCTTTAGTAGGGCGTTGACTTCGGCGTGTTTCCACCATTCGGGGAAGGTAGCAGAAGAAAAAGAAGAGTTGATGACGGTCTGGAGGTGCGGGGCGATGATGTCGTCGGCTTTGTTAAAGATGAAGTGCGGGCAGGGGTCCGAAGGGGCGCCGGAGTGGATAGAGTTCATGATGGATTTGGTTTCTTCCGTGTTGATGTGGGACCAGTTGTTGAGGGTGATGGCCGTGGATGCCGGTTCGGTGGTGTTTGGTTGGGTCTGGTGTCCGAAGCTGTTGTGGAGGTCGCTAATCTTGCGATGGAAGAAAGTGGCGAGGGATTCGCACAGATCCTGTGAGGGTGTGGCGGCGTTGGCACTGGGGTTGGAGAACTCCTTGACGATGCTGAAGAGTTCTCTGCTGTTGTGTCTGTTTTTGTCCAGTCTGTCGGTGAAAAAGTTCCTTTTGGCAGCGCGGATCAGGTGGTGGTGTTCGCGGGTAGCGTTCTTGAGGGCGGTCATGTTGTCAGCGGTGCGGTCCTTGCTCCAGGCTTTCTCAAGGGTGCGACAAGTTTTCTTTGATTCTTTGAGGGTGTCAGAGAACCAGAGTTTTTTTGGTGTTGGTCTGTCGATGTGTGCGTTTGAGGGGAGCAAGGATGTCTGCGCAGTTGGAGATCCAGTTTGTGAGGTTGAGGGCTGCATCGTTGGGGTCGGTGGTGAGGGTGGGTTGGTTGGCGGCGAGTGCGGAGAAGAGTTGCTCTTCGGGGATCTTGCTCCACTGTCGACGAGGGATGGGTTGGGTGCGGAGGTGGCGGGTCTCACGTCGGAATGTGAAGTGGACGCAGCTGTGGTCGGTCCAGTGTAGGGCGGAGGCGTGGCTGAAGAAGACGTGTTTGCTGGCGGAGAAGATGGGGTCAAGCGTGTGTCCGGCGATGTGGGTGGCGGTGTTCACCAGTTGTTTGAGGCCGAGGTTGGCGAGGTTGTCGAGCAGGGTGGTGGTGTTGGGGTCGTTGTTTTGTTCCAGATGGAAGTTGAGGTCACCTAGGAGGATGTAGTCCGGTGAGGCAAGGGCGTGCGGGGAGATGAAGTCGGCGATGGCGTCGCTGAAAGGGGCGCGTGGCCCGGGAGGACGGTAGATGAGGGATCCTCTGAGGCTGGTCCTCGGATCGGTGCGAATCTGAAAATGCAGGTGTTCAGCGGCGAGAGGGGTGTCTTCGGTGGAGGTGGTGACGCTGATGGAGTCTTTGAAGACGATGGCGATACCTCCTCCTACCTGGTTGATGCGGTCTTTTCTGGAGATCTTGTAGCCTTCGGGGATGGCAGTGGCGATGTCAGGGGCCGAGGAGGCGTTCATCCAGGTCTCCGTGATGAAGGCGACGTCCGGTGCTATGGAGTCCAGGAGGTCCCAGAGTTCAACGGCGTGTTTGTGGACGGAGCGAGCGTTGACTAGGATGCACTTGAGGTGGTTGATGGCGCGTGGGCTTGTGGTCGTGGTTGTTGCGTGGTGGAAGGTGCGTTTGCAGGAGTTGCAGGCGAAGGGTCCATGGGTGCGTTTGGGGTGAGCTTGGAAGCAAGTGTTGGAGCGTCCTGGGTTGAGGGCGTGGAGGGTGGTGGGGTCATAGCGGGTCAGCGGGGCTTGGGAGAGCTGGGGACCAGGGGTCGTGGCGCTGGGCGCGGGACAGGCGTGGACGGGCGCAGACAGGCTTGCCTCCGGCGCGCCTCCGGTGCGCCAGCGGCGCGCCCGCTGCGCAATCGCGCAGCGGCCGCCATATGAGGTAGGAGGGTGGGAGGGGTCAGGTGGGGGCGAATGGGAGCTGGGGGCCGGGGGCGTGCAGGAGGTCGCGGGGGGAAAGCGTGAGGGAGGGGGGGACAGGTAGAGTGAGAAGAGCTGGGGGAGGAGGGTTTAAGGGTGGAGGGGGGTGAGTGTTAGGAGGTTTAGGAGATAAGGGAGAAAGATAGGAGTAGGGTTGAGAAGATAGGGGAGGGGGGGTTGTAGAGGTGGGTGAGGGTGAGAGGTAGAGTGAGAGGATAGGAAGATAGGTAATAGAGGGGGTGAGGGGGGGGAGAGATAGAGAAATAGATAGAGAAAATGGATAGATAGGGAAATCGATAGATAGGGAAATAGATAGAGAGATAGGAAGATAGGAGGAGGTGGAGAGTGAGGGAGTTAGATAGTGGGATAGAGAGATAGAGAGATAGGTAGATAAGTAGATAGGAGGAGTGAGGGAGGTAGATAGTGAACGGGTTAGATAGGGGAGATAGAGAGGGGGATGCGAGTGGGGGAGAGGGATGAGGCAGGAGCAGGAGGGCAGGCGCGGGGAGAAGAGGACGGAGGAGGCAGAAGAGCCGAAGGCAGAAGACAAGAAAACAAGAAGAACAGAAGAACAGAAGAACAGAAGGAGAGAAGAAAGGAAGATCAGAAGACCGGAAGGAGAGAAGAAAGGAAGACTGGAAGAACACAGAAGAAGATACAGAAAACGAAGAACAGAGGGCAGAAGACCACAGAAGAAGATGAGGAAGAAGAGAAGAAGAGTGAAGACGGGGGAAAGAAGAGTACAGAAGAAGATTACAGACGAGGAGCTAGGAGGAAGAACAGGAGAACAGAGAAGAAGAAAAGAAGCAGGAGCAGGAGAGAGGGTGAGTAGCGCGGGGCAGAGCGAGGGGCTGGGAGGGGGGGGGTACTTACTGTGAGGTGGGTCTCAGGAACTCAGGAACCTGGAGGAGCTGCAGCGGCAGGGGGAGCGACCTACCCTTGGGTCAAGGGTCGCTACCACTGTCGCGCAGCGGCCGCCATATGAGGTAGGAGGGGTCAGGTGGGGGCGAATGGGAGCTGGGGGGCGGGGCGTGCAAGAGGTCGTGGCGGGAAAGCGCGAGGGAGGGGGGGACAGGTAGAGTGAGAAGGGCAGGGGGGTTTAAGGGTGGAGGGGGGTGAGTGTTAGGAGGTTTAGGAGATAAGGGAGAAAGATAGGAGTAGGGTTGAGAAGATAGGGGAGGGGGGTTGTAGAGGTGGGTGAGGGTGAGAGGTAGAGTGAGAGGATAGGAAGATAGGTAGTAGAGGGAGTGAGGGGGGAGAGATAGAGAAATAGATAGAGAAAATGGATAGATAGGGAAATAGAGAGATAGGAAGATAGGAGGAGGTGGAGAGTGAGGGAGTTAGATAGTGGGATAGAGAGATAGAGAGATAGGTAGATAGGAGGAGTGAGGGAGGTAGATAGTGAACGGGTTAGATAGGGGAGATAGAGAGGGGGATGCGAGTGGGGGAGGGGGATGAGGCAGGAGCAGGAGGGCAGGTGCGGGGAGAAGAGGACGGAGGAGGCAGAAGAGCCGAAGGCAGAAGACAAGAAGAACAGAAGACAAGAAGAACAGAAGACAAGAAGAACAGAAGACAAGAAGAACAGAAGAACAGAAGACCGGAAGGAGAGAAGAAAGGAAGATCAGAAGACCGGAAGGAGAGAAGAAAGGAAGACCGGAAGAACACAGAAGAAGATACAGAAAACGAAGAACAGAGGGCAGAAGACCACAGAAGAAGATGAGGAAGAAGAGAAGAAGAGTGAAGACGGGGGAAAGAAGAGTACAGAAGAAGATTACAGACGAGGAGCGAGGAGGAAGAACAGAAGAACAGAGAAGAAGAAAAGAAGCAGGAGCAGGAGAGAGGGTGAGTAGCGCGGGGCAGAGCGAGGGGCTGGGAGGGGGGGGGGTACTTACTGTGAGGTGGGTCTCAGGAACTCAGGAACCTGGAGGAGCTGCAGCGGCAGGGGGAGCGACCTACCCTTGGGTCAAGGGTCGCAAATTTAATTTGTCAAGGGATGAACTTGATGCATTACAAATATTATCTAGACTTAAAAACATTGTTATACTGTAAAGCCAGCAGATCAGGGCAGGTAATGATACAAAATATTAAAGATTATGATCAGGAAATTCTAAAACAGTCACAATCCAGGGTACTATAGAAAATTAAGCACAGACTACACAAATGATACACGAAAAGCAATGCATGATTTCACAAACATTGGATTCGACGAAGAATGGTTAAGTACCAAAGAGTTTGCATGTCTTAACAAACCTGACTTCTCCATCCCAGCATACCAAATATGAATAAGAGTAGCAGCAAGCCTCCTAGCTGGATGATTGTGGTTGGATGTCACTCAATCCCTAAACCCTTAGCAGAGTATGTTGACTTTTTTTATACAACAATATGTTCTTTACACACTTTCCTTCATTAAAAAAGCTTAACTGTTATCAATGAAATAGAAGGTCTATTTAACAATTGTATTGGCTTACTGGTAACCATGGACTTTGAAAACTTGTACACTAAACAAAGAAAAGGTTTGTCCATCATTGAAAAACGATGAATACTTGCATCAGACCCCATCAGGTAGCGACAGATTGTGGTAGCATAGCATTAAGACAGAATTACTTCATTAATAAAAACACCTAAAGGGTATTGCTATGGGAGGAAACTTTGCTCCAGAGATAGCCAAATTATTTGTAGCAGGTTTTGAAGGCAATTTCATTTAGAACACTACCAAACTATACATGCTGAACATACAGAAATGGTTACGTTATATTGACGATGTCCTATCAATCTAGGGAATTCCTGCATCAGCCCTTGAGAATTTCCAAACATGGTTCAACATAAAAATTTGAAATTTACCCTGATTTTTCTAATTCTAAGATTAATTTTCTTAACCTCAATATCTAGTTGTTTATACACTTGACTGTATACAAAGCCTACAGCTTGCAACTCCCTGTTAAAATATGACAGTTACCATCCTCCCAACTTATGGGACAGCTTGCCATTTGGCCAATTTCTAAGAATCTGTTGCAACTGCAGTAATAGAGAGGATTATTTCAGAGAAGCTAAAATTTTAACAAAATATTTGCATAAGGGTATCCCAACAGAATAGCAAAATAGTCCGTTAAAACAGTTTGGTTTTACAATTGTGACAACCTTTTAGAAGGAAAAATAAAATTGGATCTCATGTGTCACTGTTTAGGACTGCATCTCATAACATCTAAAGCATCACCCTGAAAACTTGGCACCTAATACAGAATGAAAGGTACCAAATCAGCAAATTTTTGTTTACATTCAAAAGGGGCCGTAACCTGAGGGAGTGATTATAGACTACAAAGAAACCACAACACCAACTATAAGCATTTTGTGTGGTTTATAACAGGTGATTAATCAATAAATATGTCTTAATTGTACTGCTTGCAACACATCTTGGAATAATAAATCGTGTACTTTTAATGGCTGGGAACTAAGACACAAGTCTGATTGGTCAACTAAACATGAAGTGTACTGTATAGAATGCTTTTCTGGTTCTCACTACATTGGAAAACAGCAGAGGAAATTTGGCTCAAAATACTACAACATCAAAGTAGGATCCGGATTTATCACGGAAAACGCACCTCTTGTTGAACATTACTAGTCATGCAGTGGCTGTCAATAGAATGAAATGGTGCATGCTTTATGTGGTCAACTTTTCCACATGGCAACATGACGTTGATCACCTTCTGACACTTTAAGAGAACAAATGTATTTGACAGGTGAACACATACACTTATGGACTTATGCCTCAGAGTGGGTTTCTCTTTCTGTACTATAATTATCTTTTGATACACTTTAGAACTATTGTGACAATGCTTGTGGCTTATATATGGCAACTCCTTCCAGTACGTGTTTTTTTTAATTTGGGAAGATGGCACCACTCCAATATGGCCACACCAGTTTTTTCGCGTTCCTTCATTGTTCTACTCCTCAAGGATGTATTCCTTGGAATATATTACATTTTTTGCTCTGTCAAAAGGTATTTTCGCCTGTGATTAGGTTTCTAGAAACAGTTTACCTATATATCTTTATGATGTTCTTTTGCAGGTATTTCAAAGGCCTTTTAACACTGTTACAAGATGTCTGTACTTCATTTGTACATTTGATTTGCTTCCACTTTCCATGATTCACTTCTGTGTATTCGCTGTTAAACTCCGAACGTAGATTGCATGCACTTCCTTTCGACTGCCACAATTGCACACTTTGATGCCGCCACTGTCGGGTGAGTTTATACTTCTTGCTACTCCTATATTCTCATTTTTACATTGTCAGGTGTTGTAATCTGTATATTATTATTTTTTATTCCTATTTGTAGGTATGTTCGTTGACATGAATCATTCCTGACATTGGGGACTGCCCACACATTTAATTTCTATATTACTTAGAGTATCTCTATGCAAATTCTACACTACAAAATTAGGTATTGCTTTACTTCTTGCAAATCCCAAACCAATGCATTTACCTGTGGAAGTATTGGTTTACATATATTTTTCATACTTCAGATTCAAATTACTCCACATTCAACTTGCAGATATTGTCTACTTGTTCACTAGATGTAAGGGTTTGTCATATAACACACAATTTACAACTGTGGGATTTTCTGAGGATACCTTAATGCAATATAAAACGGTAGCCATGTATAGAATGCAAGCACAATATGCATGTAAGTAAATGTACACATGTAGGTACACTTGTAGTTGGTCAGATGTTTGCTTACCACCCATAATACATAACTCTCCTTTGAAAAGCATTCAGAGGTGCATGAACGTTTGTGACACTAGACACTTCACTCGATTCACTTTTTATGATGTGGGTTGCATGGTGTGGTTGCAGTGACACACACACACCTTGGGCATGTTTTTCTATGCACTGATGTTGAGAAATATTGAATAAAGGGTTGTTCAATTTTCTTTCAATGGTCCTTCTAAATGAGTCTGGTCCTGATAGTGGTCTCATGGATGTTTACCATTTAGAGACTGGAACTTCTGCAGTGTCTCTATGCAGATTCAATACTACAAAATTAGATATAGATTTAAAGTATGTCACATTGGACTTGTAGGTATTATCTACAAGGAATTCCCTATTCACTAGAAGGCCCTTCAAAAAAAATATAGTCCTGAAGATGGATTCATAGATGCTTACCGCTTAGAGACCAAAACACTGACAATTTACACACATCAGCCCATATAAAGTAGAACTATTTACTCTGAAAATGTTGGTTGTTAGACTGAACTTGTATGGTCACCACATAGAACCTTTTGTGAATTCAAATATATCAGACAATTCTGTATATTCTGGTGGATTTTTGTATATATGTGGCCTTTCATTTACTTGTTTGTACTTCCTCATCTTGTATAGAATGAATATATACATGTTTTCGTATTATTAAATCTATTGATTTTCCATACAGTAGCACCAGACAATATCCTATCTTTTTTTTCTGTAATCTCAAAAGATTTTTTTTTACATAAATGATACTCATCAATTGAGTAGGCTTGACTGGATCCTGAATGAACAATCTAAGTTAGAACAACAACTAATTTGACATTTTTTCTTCAGGAGATTCTTGTTCAATGTATGTGTATGACGGGCTGGTGAACGTAGGGTCATTTGTATTGATCACGGACCATCATCAGCATGCCATGACTCTTCTTCACTGCATAGACTTATCCATCTATTATCAAACGTTCCACCCCATACTTGCTCAAAGGTTGAACTTCCTCAGAGTGATCCTGGACATAACCTGTATGATAACTTTTCCTCTACCTCAGAGGATCTCTGATATTTGGAATATGATTCTGGTGTTTAGGGTTGAATCTAATCATTTTTTGTAGGTCCTGCCTCACATCTGGAGGCAACTGAGATTCTTTAAGTGGTGCCCGAGTAAACCATTGGCCCAACATTGGGAATCTCTACTCACAAGGAGGTTTTGTGGTCTTTCCTCTCAGACCTTTAGTTTTGGATGCCTCACAGCCCTTCACAGTTGGAGGCCACTGTTCTTATAGGCACCTCCTCATTAGCCTGGGAAGATAAATGTGCAAGGCCTTTGGTCTCAATTGAAATAATACATGTTCTTTAATGTCCTAGAGTTGAAAGCAGTCCACCTTGTTCTGACAATGTTCCATTCCTCTCTCATGGGAAGTACTGTGCAAACAGGTTTAAACAACACTGTACATTATATCAACTGGAAAGGCGGTGTGGGTCTTCTGACTCTGTCCTGATAGGCCTTATGTTTATGGAAAGGGCTCTGCAATATGGACAGCCCACTTGGTAGACACATTGAACTTGAAGGTAGATCCCTTAAGCTACCTGTCCTTTAACAGTCATAAATGAGAGTTAAGCCTAGTAATGACAATCATGCTCTCCCTATTGGGGCACCTACTGGGACACCTTACCTCAACCTCTTTGCCACAGTGCTGAACCAAGAAATGAGCTTTACACTCCTCCCTTCACCTTCCAACAAACGGTTCCTTGAGATACACTTAAGGTTCAGCATGTCCTTGGTCTGCTCTATCCGTTCCTGCTGATTTTCCCTCCTTTCAAATATCCTGTAGAAAGTGTAACAGGTTTGAGCTCAACTGATTCTCATTACCCTGGATTAGGAGAGGGGGATTTGGTATGCTGATCTGTTGGAATTTGGAAGTCCGTCCACTCTTCCTCTTCTCTGTCACCCTGAATAGATCTTCTTTAATAGCAGAATGGGACGGGTCATCCACCCAAATGCTGAGACGCTTCTCCTATAGGTTTGAAAGTTGGCCAGTGTCAGTTAGAGGCCTCCTGCTTGCTGCTGAAGGCTATAGCCCAAAAACCTGCTACAAGGCCTCTGTGGGCTGCTGGATTAAGTTCACCTCTTGGTACAGACCTTAAGGCTGAAACCCCTTTGAAGTTTCCTTTTCTGACATTTTACTCTTTATGCTTTTCCTTGAATTGGAAATCTCTGCTATAGAAGGATGCTTCGTAGTCCTTTTGTATGTATTTCTTGTTTGCATCTTCCTGATCAAATTCTGCTGTGAGATATTGATTTAAATCTTAGCCTTTCAGATGGCATCACTGTTTGAATTCAATGTGCAGTTGTTCAGTTGTGTGTATTTCTGGTAATGATTATTTCAACATGTGAGGTTGTCAAGTTACGGTCCCTGTTGGCGCTCACTGCCATTTTGTACTCTACCCAGAAAAGCTAGTTCTCCATACTTGTCCATCCTTTTTTACCAATAGTTGTGACTGCATTTCCCATGGGATAGTCTGTAACTTTTAGATGCTTATTTTCTCAAAGGTTACACAGACTGTACTGTAGGCATGTAGGGCCAGATGTAGTAAAACGCAATTTTGCATTTCCTAAATAGCGACTTCACCGAAAACGCTGTTTAATAAATGCAAAACGCTATCTACAGAGATACTGATTTCCTAATAGCGATTCCTACAAAGTAGGAATCGCTATTAGGAAATCGCAAATAAGGAATCCCATTTGTTTCAATGGGCCAGTTTTGCATTTCCCAAATAGCGATTTCTTATTATGAAATCACTATTTGGGAAATGCAAAACCAAAGACGGCAATGGGCAAAAGGCCCCCCTTGGTGCACCCCAAAAATAGGGGTGCACATGTAGAGCACACATATGCCTGGCTGGAATGTATGTGCTCTATTGCAATTTAAAAAAAACAAAAACATTTTGGGGTGATTTTTTTTTAAAATTGCACATGGTTACCATCGACTTCAAGTCGATGGTAATTAATTTCCTAAATGCCCATAGCACGTTTAGGAAATGCTTTGTACATTAGAATAGAAATTGCAAATAGGTATTCCCTATTGCGATTTCCTAAAAGCCTTTGTACATCAGAAGAGGCCACTTTGCATTTCTTAACTACCTGTAAAGAGCGATTCAGACCGTTAAGAAATGCAAAAGGGCTTTGTACATCTGGCCCGTTGTATCCTACTATATTAACCATACAAGATGACATAGGGTGGATTTGCATGTCTTTGCAGGGTTTGCTGGATCTAGGGAAGGCAAAGTTATGACCAGGCATGCTATCTCATGTTGGGTTACTATTGCCAGTAAAATCTGCTATGGTATGACCAGACAATAGCCTTCAGCTGGCATTTGTACACACTCCATTAGGGCCATGACAGTTTCTACTGCACTTGCTATAGGTGTTCCAGTGGCTGATAATTACCAAGCAGCCATTTAATCTTTGTTGCATACCTTTCCAAAACAGTACCCTCTGACAGCTCTGTTGTGCACTGATGGCAGTTTTGCCAGGCCTGTGTAGCGTGATTTCCTATGTTAATCTGTTCTACTCAGTCCCACACTTCAGGGAGAGGGACATGGATGCAGGAGGAAGTATTGCTCTTGGTTCATTCAAAAGGCTAGGAATGAGCGTGAAGAGGTATCCGCCTGAAAAAAGTTAGCTATCTTTAGCAAGATTTCTGATATATACTAAATCTTATTGCAAGTTCCTCACTACCATCCCTCCTGAGATAGTCCTGTTCATAAGTTCACAATGTATGCAAGATTGGGTCTAATGTTTATTACCTGCCATTATTAAGCTCTCTCATCTCTCCACACATTTCTTGCAAGTTACGCTATAACAAGAAACAATCACACACCGTTCTATTGGGAGGTGAGGAGGATTCAGTGGTAATGATATCTGGATTAATGGATTTTGATTAGAGAGGTCTCCGCCACATTACCCGGGTAGCAGTGTTATGGCACTAAGGGGCATATTTACAAGAAAGTAGCACATAGGTCTGGATTTGGCGCTTTTGTTGTGTTGGCCCTGTCCCACCTAATGACACCATGGTTGCACTGTATTTACAATATGGCACACCATGGCGTTACGACAATAGAGTCAACATTTTTTATGTTATTGTGTCGCTTTGCTGCACTAGCGTCAAACTTTTGTAGATAGTACAGCAAAGCACAGGGAGGCCCATAGTTTAAAATGGGTGCGTCATTTTAACACCTCTGAGCAGGCTTTAAAAATGACTGAACAAATGGTGCAGTGAAATGCAAATCCAAATAACAGGAACAATGTCATAGACAATGAAACCCTGAAGGCATGATTTCCTACAAGTACCTCTCCATGACCGTTGGAGGGAGGATGTTGTCCTTTTAGAAGCAATGGGCGTAAGTGCCTCAGACCATTGAGCACTAGATCTGGTCTACTGCAGACACAGGTTTCTCTAGAGGTTACTACCTGTCTTTCAGTGTGAAAATCTCTCACCAGCATCTGCACGTGCTACAGACCGAGAACCCACCTTGAACAGCGCAAGGGGGCTCTGGGGCCTGTCTCCAAATTCCAGTGAAATGCACGCATATGCCTTAAAAGAAAATAGTTTGTCATTTCTGTGTTAGTAAATACTATTTACAAAAACAGACATCTACAAAGAATTACAGACACTTTGGATTTAGTTTGCTGCGCTAGTTTGTCTCTTACCTGATGCTTTAGACCTTATAATTCAAATATAAAACTGCATTTAATTTACTCTCACATATTCTATGTGCTTCTTGTGAGGAAACTGTACTATGTACTGTGTGAATAAATGATTGTGCATGATGTGTGAAGTGCAATACATATTCCCCCAAGCTATACTATGTGTGCATTTTATAATGTGAGAAGTGCAATAGTAGATCATGGACTGTCTGGAGTGTGTATTGATCGTTGTACAATATCGGACGTTCCCGGGTGCCGATAGTTGTGACTGACAGGTATGCAGTGCTCGCTAACACACTAACCTGTCTATCGTAATGAGATTGTGGGTATATTATACTGCAGTACAAATGTATGTATGGTTAGCTGCAATGTGTATATGTATAGGAAATTACATGTATCTACTGCTATGATAAAAGGAGCAGACTAGAAACTTTAAGTGAAATGATTGGTGTGTTCAGGAAGATTCTGGTGCTTGGGATGTGTTTAAAAAAAATTATGCGAAATGGGAAAACAAACTGAATAAGTATGCAGGATATCGTGGCCTATATTTACTAAACTTTTGCATGAGCATTCACATGATCCGAAGAGGAACCCCATGGTGTAAATTGCAGAGCTGATTGACAAGCTATTTTCCATGTAAAGTTGATTTTAGCGCAGTGCCGGAATTGCTTTGTGTTGTGAAATACTAACCCTTTCTCAATCCTTCCGTTATTGATGCTAATGGGAGTAACTGGACAGGAACATTGGAAAACCCCATAGGTTTTCAAACAAAGCCACGTCTACCAAAGAAGAATGACATGGCTGCAGTGTTAATCCCAGCTTCAAAATAAATTTTGTCCAAACAAGGGCCAGGTAGCATATTTTGAGCCAGTCCTACATGTAACTTGTAATGTGTGTGAAATTACACAGGTGTGTGCAGTTTACCACTGGATGGTTATTCTTGTGATTACATTTGCATTAGAGGGTTTGCCTGAAGTACAGATCACATGCACGGAGCTCTAGTTGACAACTGCATGTCAGTCAAACTCTAAGCATTGAGCTAAAAGGCCTTTTTTCACTTGAGCATGATGAAATAACAGCATCCACATGCAACTTCTTTCATATGACAATGCACCATTTTGTATAACTCATGCACATTGGTACTGCAGTCCTCAATGCCGACCTACACTACAGTTAGAAAATGAGAGCAATTGTGTGTCTGAAGGCAATGTCATTATCTTTCTTGCGTGTTCTTTAGTACATAGTTTTGATGTATTCCACAGATTTCATGGAGCATCTTTATAAATGTGTACTGTCTGGATTCTGTTTTAAATACATTTTATATATGGTCTAATTGGCTTGGGATAGGTAAACTCCTGAAATATTCTACTATTACAACCCAGCAATTGTTATTCCTCTCTAATAGCCCCATGGATAACTTTTATTCTTCCATTATCTGGTATAGTTAACATTGAAAATTAAGACTTGATCTTTCTATTGGCCTAAATGGTAAGATAAGGCAAAATCTTGGATTAGTCAAATCTTTGATGAATTGAATTTAATTTCATTTGAAGATCATCAATAAAGTTATTCTCTTCCATCATCTTATATTGAAGAATATTCTCTTCTTTGCAAAACAATTTCTAGAACTATGAGTATAATTTTTATTGTTTATCCCCAAGACCAAATTAATTGTCCTAAAATATCTGATTTCACATGGCAAGAATCTTTTCCCAATGCTGCTAAAATTAGGAAAGATATTTTGGTCACAATTTTTTACTTTTCTAAATTAATCTTCTCTGTCTTAGTTTGTAATCTTTTGATTCATCTCTTACTTTACTATTTCTCTTATTGTATTAAATACAATTCACCCTCACTGTGGAAAAGTCATCCCTTTTGCCCTGGTCACCCCTAACTCTTTGACTGATGCTGATGGTTACTGTCCCCAACTGTGCCCTGGGCACTGCTAACCAGTCCCACGGCCAAAGTTCTGTGTAAAATGGTAATATGCAAATTAGACATAATTATAATAGGCTCTGGCAACCTACCTATAAGTCCCTAGTATGTTGTAGGGCATGTAGGATTAGGGACCCCAGTATATTTAGTGCACCCAAAGGTGCACTGCTGTGGTGTCCAGTGTCATTATAAAGGAAGGCCTTCCATGCTGGCTGGTTTTAAGTAAAAATTAACCCCAAGTTCCCCAAAGTTCGACTTTGGAATTAAAAGTACTTCCAAAGTCTCAAACTGCATTATGTTTGCACTCTTAAGGTCTGCCCTAAGTGCCCACAGGTTGAGTGCAGTGTAAATATAAGCGGGGACTTGATAAAGGGTGCTTTATAAGCCCTGATGAGGGAAAAACAGCAAATTTGTTTTTCACAATAGTAGTCAATGAGCTCCATAGGCTAACATTGGGAGACTTTATTTTAAAATAATAAAGTCTTATTTCTGACATAGAGGGGCTAAGTATAGCAAGGTCGGTACCAAATTAAATGTTATAATAAATCAAACAACTTGCCAATGTTTAATTTATTATAACTGGCCCAGGGAACAAGTTTTAGAACTTTTCTGAAAGTTTCCAAATTCAGCCTTGTAGTGCCCTTTCCTGATTGGTCAGCCTGTGGCAGCCTGAGCCACGCTTCCTTAATAAGGTGTGAAATGGCCTGGACTGAGACAAAGGAAGCATCTAGTGGGTGAAGAACTGCTGCACCAGATAGAAGAGCCAGATGGGCTCCAAACTGTTCTTCAAAGGAGAGAAAGCCAATTGAGACAGAACCTTGACCTCTCCCATTTCCTGCTCCCCAGGCAGATGGGAGCCTCACTGATTAGATTAGGAACGGGGCTGGAAGAAGTGTGTTAAGGGAGACACCACACCAGTGGGTGGACTCAGCCAGATATAACCTCCAAGGATGAATTTTTGTCATCTTGGATTTTTAGAGAATGTTGCTTTCTTGGATTGATTTTTGCCACACTTCACAGGAAGTGGTCACACCAGAGGGTGGTGGCCTGCTCTCCAATTGACAGGAGCACCCCCTAGTGCTTCCCATCCCAGAAACAAGGATAAATAGGGCAGAACTGCCCCACAATTAAGATCCCTGCATATCTCCAGTTCCCTACATTGGATTTTTGTTTGGTGTTATTTTATAAACCAAAAATACTTCTAATTTTTATACATTGGTGTTGTATTTTAATTGTGTGTTGTGTATTACTTATTAAATGTTTTGTTGGTATTAAATGCTTCATACACCTTTCTCCTAAGTTATGCCTAACTGCCCATGGACCAAGCTACCAAGGGTTGAGCCAGGATTGATTTACTGAGACCTTGAGTGGACCTGTGGGTTGGGGTTGGGGCCTATTGCTCAGTGTAGGTATCTAGTTGCCCTTACCAATATCTCACTTTCCAACAATTAATGATATGAGTCTGTATCTCTTTCTTTTTCTATGATTTTTAATCTTTCCTACTTTTCATTCTTACAATTTCAAGTAAATAATGCATGTATAAACCACATTTCTTCCTATGATATATTTTCTTATAATTCTATTGTAAATGAATGGCATTTCATAGTGGAAATTGTTATTGTTATTATACAATGCTAGAATAAAACATATTTTAGATAAAAAATAATGTCTAAACTGAAGGATCTCCCAATCTAGGTGATGCACTTGATTATTGGGTCAATAAAGGATCATGCCTGCAACTGAGTGGATTATTAGCTGTTAAAATTATATTTCTATAATTCTCTATTTTTATAAATTGTCTTTTTAAATCAATGCTCCCACTTTAAAATTTGTATTCTGTGCACTTTGGAGACTAATGTCTCCTTGCTGTGGTTTTGAAACAAAATAAATAAAAAAATAGATATTTTATTATTGGTGCAAATAGCTTTATTTTACGAAGTGACATTGTCAATCTAGTGCGATTGGAAAGTACATAAAATATAGGAACTTTAGTAATCTATACTTCCACTGACATGATACTTAATAAGCTGACATGCTTTTGATCCTGCTGCTGTTTCAAAAAATATTTGAGAGACTCTCAGATTGTATGTGCAAATCAAAAAACAAGTGGAAGAACCATATACCACCAAATATTATATGCTTAAACAGCTTAGAGTGCCAATGCCGGGCACTAGTCCAGTATATACTTACTGTGGCACAATTAATTGACAGTTAAATAGTTTTTGAACATCTTAGTTATTTTCTATCATCAATCACTTGAGTAGTTCATATGCGACTTGCAGAAGTAGTGACTATGATAGCAAGAGTGCTAAAATCAAAACCCTTTAACCTCACGTTTTGGTAAACGCTATGTAGTCCACTTTTAGCTTGATCCAAGCCAACTGAGAATAACCCTTTTGTGGCAGACATGTTGCATTTAAGCCATAAAAGTACTCTTCACTATCGTCATCATCCTCTGCGTTTTCACCATGACTGCAAAACAACCACTACTGCCCATGTCCTTAAACTGAAATGCATATGATGTCCTTTGCTGTTGCCTTCCGGATTAAGTGCAGCTGCTAAAAAATGTTGATTGATCTTCAACAGTACCAAAGGTGCCTTCCTCCTGAGACATTTCACCTTAGAAGTTGGGAGTTGAATTGCATCGCAAGTATTTCCATGGAAATGGAATCTGTATATTGTTTTGGCCGAGATATGTCAGTGGCACCCACAAGCTCTCACCACCATGTTTCTATATTTTTTCAAAATGACGTTGGAGTTGTCATCAAAGTAAAGGACGGAGATGGCGTTGAGCTTGGTTGGTGCACAGCATGGTTTTGGGACGAAGTCCGGGTTCATGAGATGCACCTGTTTCACGGCAGTACAGGAAAAACAAATGACAGTTAACAAAATATCAAATTACATTTCAAAAAAATACTGTACAAATGAGATGATGAGAAATATTGTTTATTTCAAAGGAGGTACTAGTGGTTTCCAAGAAAGATGTCAAAATCTTTCATATAATGGTGCCTGTGTGTCCCTGTCCTAAGAGTTATGCCGGGTGATCACTCTGTGTTCCCCTGTACCTGTCCTAATGCCTCATTGTGAGGGTATATCTTTGCCAGAGTTCATGTAGATTTTGCCATTCCACAGTATCCATTTCTCCCCGACACCCTGGCCATGTATTTCTGTCCTACTTTTCATGTCTCCAAGCCCTCGTCTGTGTCTTGCTGACCCTCTGTCTGTGGAATCAAATTGACCACATGTGCTCTACCAACTTAACTAAATAAATGTGCTTGTTGGACAATTGCATTTCATTTTGTTTTCCGATACCTTCCAAAAAACAGGATCTTCTAGCTTTGAATCAGGTGTGGTTTTTAACATACTTCTAAGAGCAACTGCATAGATTTATATTTTTGTTATTTTTTTCCTTTCCTTCGCATTAATGTTGTTTTTGTTTGAGTTAATACTCAGTGGCGGTTTCTTCTCCAGGGTGGGGGAGTGTCACCCCCCTCCCGTCGGCTGCGAGCTGCGCAGGAAAAAATATAATGGCAATGAAAAGATTTCATTGTCATTTTATTTTTTCCCCTGCAGCACGCACCAGCCCAGAAACATGCTGGTTATGTTCTCTGCTGCCGGCAACAGAGGACTCACTCTGCTTCTGTCAGCAGAAGACTGGAGCAGTGCTGTTCCAAAGTGCGCATGTCACTTTGGCCGGCTGCTTTGCGCTGGCCAAAGTGACATGCACACTTTGAAGCTCTCCCCCCAGCTGTCTAAGACAGCTGGATGGAGACCAGACACAGGCCTTCAAGGCCTGAAGGAGCGACCAGCCAGGATGTTCCATCCAATCCAGGTGCTTCTTCCATGCTGGTTAACAGCATGAGAGCAGCACCTGGATTGGTTAGGGGAGCTATTCCAGCATCTGAGAGCAGAAGCACATGGATGAGGACATAAAGCCTGTTAAAAAATTAAGTGTGCCTTTTTTTAATGTGTAATGTATGTGTGTAATGTTATGTACGTGTGTAATGTTATGTACGTGTGTAATGTTATGTACGTGTGTAATGTTATGTACGTGTGTAGGGCATGTACGTGTGTAGGGCATGTACGTGTGTAGGGCATGTAAGTGTGTAGGGCATGTAAGTGTGTAGGGCATGTAAGTGTGTAGGGCATGTAAGTGTGTAGGGCATGTAAGTGTGTAGGGCATGTAAGTGTGGTGTTTGTGTTATAGTTAGTGTTATTTGGGCTTTAGGATGGAGGGGTGGTTTACGTTAGGCTTTTTGAGGGAGGGGGTGTTTTTTTTTTATTTTTACTTTTTTTGCAAAGTGGTGGGACACTTCACTCGCCCCACCACTTTAAAAAAGGTGCAAGCTGCTGCGGTTGATACCAATCAGTCTGCTTGAATATTAGAAGAGGGTTGGTATGTTTCAGTAAAAAGATAACCCATTCCATTATATATTATTAAAATGTCTGAATAACTGACTTCTGAATTGCACTGTTGTCATTCACCATTTTGATCTGCAATATGAAGGTTCAGAATTGTTTTTGCCAATAATTTGATGGTCAGTTCAGTGATGCTGGATCATGAAATGAATTCATTGGACACCTTAAGTGTTCATCCCTTTATACAATTTACATATACCCTCCCTAGCTAAAGTCTATTCTACTTGCTGTTTCTAGGCCTACAAGCGAATGGAGAGACAGAAGGAAAAAAGAGATAGTCATAACTCATAATTTATAAATGCCACAGATTGCTTTCGCTATGATTGACAGGCTGGTAATCATAGTCTTTTCAACTGAATGTGTTTAAGGAACTCTCCATGACTTCGATTAACATAACTTGTCTTCTGAGTACGCGCCCATAACTCTCCTTTTGAAAAGTTTTTTCAGTGATTTTTTTGTTAACGTTTTGCTATGATATACCCTTTGCCAAAGGAAAGAACTGCAGCTCATGGCCTTTGGCAATGCACAAGAGGACTTTGGGCAGAGTGTGTGGCCTTTTGCCATGCCTTGTGTCCACTATCCCCTTTCAACATGGACTTTAGATATGTGCAGTGGCCTCAAACCAGTCCCCATGTCCACAAAACATACTAAAGAAGGACTTTGAACACGTGTAGGGGCATGAAAAATGGGGACTGACAGCAGTGTATAGCCTTTGACTAAAGAGGCCCTGTGACTAGCTTTGTATCCACAGAATCTACTGTACATGTCACAACCCGCTCTTCTGCCCTCTTTACTTTGGGTTTTGCGTGCACAGCTCATGTTGTTTTCCCCCTGTGGCACCTCACAGCTTTCTGCACACTATTGTTTCCATCCCAGAGCTTCTAATCCTCCTGAACCTCCTGTAACTTTGCTTTCCCTGGTTGTACACTTGTAAATGCATCTTGTGTTTCCTAGTTAATTAGCTCCATCCGCATGTTTAGGCTTATTTTTCCACTGTCTTGGTTATTGGCACCAACTGGCGTGACCTTTTGACCTAACGGCTAATGCTCTTTGTTTCCAACTGTTTTTGGTTAATTGATTACAACCGTCACTTGCACCTGCCATCAGCAAAGGTCACAACTGTTAGATAGACAAGCACTTTCTCCCAGATTTCCTTTGGAACTTTCCAGACTTCCATCAGAGACACTTAACCTTCTGGAACAGTCTTCCCATTGGGTATAAATACCCCGTCTGAACCTAAGTCAACTCTTGGTCTTGTTCCAGCTCTGTGCAAGCATCTTCCCTGGACTCACCTTCTTAGTCGCCCGTAAGCTCCGGTGCTCTAATCTACCAAGCTTTCTTGTTGATCCCATTATCCTGACTCCATTGACGTCTCCAGCGTCTGTGTCAAGAGCTACGATTCTACCTCCTTATGGACTTCTTGCTACTCAGCCTTCATACCTCCTTAGGATTCCAGTTGAAGAATCAATTAGAGGCTAAGTTCTTGATCCTCCGGTTAGTGCACACTAATCCTTAGTTAAGTTGTTTTGAGAATTGTCTGAGTTCTTTCAAGGAGTAAAACCTGTTTTTAAAAATCGGACATTTTTGGGGTTTTATGTTTAGACTGTCCTATCACTCCAGACTCTTTACCTCATGGGCACTCTAAACTTTATGTGATTCAACACTGAAGTGTTCATGTTTGTATTCCTTGAAAAATTGTTTGTATTATGAACACAGAAAGACTTTGAGCACCCCATCTACACTTTCAAGTGTTGAATTGGATATTGTTGTGTTTCACACTCTTCGAAGTACCAAAAAACGCTGGTATTCCTTTGAATTGTACCTCCTCTCAAGCCTTATTTGTGATGAAGCCTCTAAGTGCTGTTGTTGTAAATAACCGTTTAAAAACCATATCCTGAGAACTGTTAGTAAACAACTCTTCTTATTGTTTCTAGTGCACCGCATCCGCATCTACACTAAAAGGTTCTGGGAGTACAGACACTCCTGTGCAATGTCACAAGGCAGCAGAGCAGACCCAGAGACCCAAGTCTATCTTTTTCTCATTTATTTCCAGCACCCTTCCCCTAGGTGGCAGTTAGTGAATTAAGGTTGTGGTTACTTGATTTCATTCTCTGCCTTGGCGGGATTAGAAGTCCAGCATCATCTCTGTGGTCGGAATCAGGTGAGTGTGTGACAGTACACAGCATTTGGCAGCGGGGGTGTGTCTGTATGGCATTTAGTTACATTGTATGACCGCCTTTGTAGCTACTGAATGAGTGGTGAATGGATATATATGCAGCAGACTCCTGGGTCCAGGGTCCAGCCAGGATTTCCTCCAAGCCCTCATAGCCAATGAACTGACATTGAGCACAGCTTTTGGCAAAGTACAATTGCTCTGTAGGCAATGTTTTAATTTTTTCTTATAAACAGAGGATCATATAATTTCCAAAACGGTGCTGAGGAACTATTTTATGTGACAGATATTTAGGGTCCATGGAGCAGCATTTGGAAACCTGAATCCTGTACTATGATCTTTTTTCTGCGAGCACATTCTTTATTTTCTTGTTCCCTATTACATTCTCACTAGGGTCAGGTAGTGTTTACTGTTCCGCATGTACCTCCACTTGCCTAAATTACTACTCTAGTGTAGTTCTAAAGTTTTGCTTTCCCATGCATGGGTGACACAGGTGAACTTGGTTCAATGTACCGGCACTGAATGTGAAAGACTAGGTATTGTAGCCCTGCAGAACTCCATCCAATACATAGTTGGAATAGAGTTGTTGCTTTTGGGTTACTAACGATGCCTGCACCAGGATTAGGGGTGCCACGGTAACAGAAACAAACCTATTACATTATTCACAATATCACACACACATTGCACTAAGACGAGTAGACACATTTAACTCAGAACATTTATTGTAACAGGAAGAACCTGTTTCTCAGTATATCTAAAATAACTACACAGGATACCACAAAAACTACAAGAAGGCACGTTGTGAACAATGAGAATAAAATGGATCTTTCTAACATGATTAAAATGTCATCTAAAACCTAACACCCTAAAAGCTACTTCTATGCACTACACTAGAGAGCATGAGGAGTAGTACAACGTGCAATCTAGAGTTTCTTAGGGAGAAGCAATACACTTCATACCTTGTTGACAGGAAGAACTGTTCTTATGAGTGGAGGTATGAGGGGAGTGTTCCCTGTGAAGGGTAAAGGCTCTTCATTAGCAGTCTTCCTGCAGGACTCGGCCTTATCAGCATTTGGCAAGATGAGGCATCTTCGAATTGTGCTAGTAGTCGGTGAGACCGTGTCTGACAGAATCTTGTGTGATAATCTGGCCGAAGGACTTCTCCTGACAAGTGGTCAAGTGACAGCCCTTATGTACTAAATGTTATCAGAGATTGGAATATCTGACATAAGTTTAGGAATGACTGACAGAGACTATGTTCATGAAGGTGTACATCCCAGATATTTCCTTAAGAATATATAGATTCAAAGGACTTCAATTCAGACTACAATATTTTGGCTATATGTCTGAATTTGTTCTTATTTGACATGGTGATAAGTAGACACTTGTCCTAGAGGTGTTTTATCTAGGTCATTAACCAAATGACTTGACACTTTCATGGTTTGTAGAAAGATATGGTCAGGTGACATCTTTGACAGGGGCAGGTATGACAATATGTCTGCTTAAAAGTAGGAATATGCTGGCTCCCATTACCTAAGATGGTGTCATGGCCTAAAAATAGAGTCAGACTTTATGGGCTTTACATGACTCTTTTTCCTTCATTTTGCTGCACTATTGGGTCTGCAGATGCATCTACAAATCTGTCAAGAAAACGGCAGATGAAGTATCCATGAATACTTCAAGTGGCGCCACTGATTCCAAAACTTGCCATTCTTTGAGAGCACTACCTGTCCTTCAGGAACACACATTCTCCCTGGGATCAAGAGATGAATCCCGTAATATTACCCACATTTTTAACAGGATCCGTGAATGTTTGTCGACCACTCACATTGTGTGCTGGCAAGAGCAATCACATTTCTTTTCATGCTCAGACTATTTGATTGCCTAGATCTAAACTTCCAGTAAGGATTACAAAATAGCTGAAAGGAAAAACGGTCTATCATCCAATCAGATTAGTTTGCATTTCACAATTTTACCCTCAGGACTTCATCAGATCTGTTACCCTCTGGCCATCCTCGGATCTGTATCCATAAATAATTTGTGAATTAATAGTTATGATGTACAAATAATTAACCTTGGGAAATACACCAAACACCGTTTTGTGACACAAATACCTCAAACACTGCTGAGAAGATTAATAAAAAAATACAAAATATTCTAATCTGAATAAAGTTTTTTTGTTTGTTTATGGCAAATTTGGTGAAATTCTGTCAGTACTTCTTTCTGTAGCAGATAACAATATACCTACAGGAGTTAAATTGTAGACCTCTACTTTGCCTTCTTTAACTTTGCCTCCACTTTGATGGATATGCATGCATGTTGCCATACCAAAATTAAACTGTACATGCCAGATTTTGTGTAGTTCATCAGGACCAAAGTTTATAGCAAACCAGAAAACCCATTTTCTAGTTACTTTGAAGTTTACTATGATTTAGTTTCAATGGTTTAAAATTCCTATACAATTATTTTACCTCACATGACCTCTACGTTTTAGTTTGTGTTTTGCTTCTTTCAAAAAACATGTGGCACTTTTTCCTGACAACCAATAAAGAAGTGGAAATTGGACAAGGCTACTCCAACTCATCCATGTTTGCTGCAAATCTGTCGAAAGTGTGTTCCACTCATTGAAACCAATTTTTTCTTGATGGGAATTAACATGGTAAAATTTGCTTTTGGGATCCCCATATGACTGCGCCCCTTTCGATAAATCTTCACCAAACTCTCTATGATCAACAGAACAGAACTCTCTAAAATTAACAAATATAATTCATCTATCTCCTCATTTCTTAATGATTAGTGTTTCGGACATTTGTAACCTTTGAAACCGTTTACCTTCCGTTGGGAAATGTTAACTCCCATGCAGAAGTCCGGCCATAACCATCTATTCTAGAATACTTGTGTTCTCCTTTCTATTTGGCATGGACAAAACTATCACCCTCTTTGATCAACACCACCACTCTCTCAACAGACATAATTTAAACACCTGAATAGGAGGCTATTAAATTCCAACTGAACCTCATTCCATTACCTGTTATTTAACAAGGGATGAAATGAGCCCTGATGTGCCTGTGATGAGTGCCCGATCATTTTTCTAGCTACCTCTCATTTTAGTGTGAGCCAGTGTTGGGCTGTATTTCTCACTGTAATACCTAAATAAAAGTGTTTTTTGTTTAAAAAAGAGTAAGTGCTGGTGTTTACAATTTATGTAGCTAAGATCTAGTTTTAGAAATGGGGTCTCTAGTTGGCAGAGGTATACACCCTTGTCCAATAACACAGTGAAAACACCACAAAAATACACCACACAGGTTTAGAAAAATATAAGATATTTATCTGAGTAAAGTAAGTTAAAACAGTCCAGATTTGATAAGCACAAGTTGAAATATCACTTTTGCAATGATTGAAATATCACTTTTGCAATGATAAGAAGAGTCTTAAATCTTTAGAAATCAACAAATGTCTTGTTTGCACAAAGTACCTGGTATGCATCAAAATTACACGTGCAAAGACCGCAGAAGACGAGATGCATGGAAAAAGGAAGGTGTGTGTCGGATTTCCAGACGCGCACAAACGATGTGTCAATTCTTTTCCACGCGGCAAGGGCCCTGTGTCGAATTCCGGCACACAGGCTTGGATCCTCACTTTGATGCGGGGTCTTTTGACGCCCAGGGACGATGTGTGGAAATCCTGGACATGCAGGACAAAGTCACAGATGCTGCATCGATCCGGTGGGCGATGCATCTTAGTTTCTGTCACAAGGCAGGCGCTGCGTCGATTCCTCACGCGGGAAGTTGGGCTGCGTCGTTCCGGCTCGGCAATATGTTGATCCAGTAGGACTGTGAATTGAAGTATCGGTCGCAATGCTGGCACTGCATTGATCTCCCCTCAGAGAGCCAGGCTGCATCGTCCCGGTTCGGCGATGCAGTGAATCTTTCACATCTGGGCAGGCTGTGCGTCGATTCCGGCAGGCTGTGCATCGATGTTCACCACACAAGAAGTTTCCTTGAAGAGAAGTCTTTTTGGCCCTGAGACTTCCGTAACAGGAGGCAAGCTCAATCCAAGCCCTTGGAGAGCACTTCTCAGCATAGCCAGAGGCCAACAAGTCAGCAGGGCAACAGCAAGGCAGCACTCCTTCACAGCAAAGCAGCCCAGGTGAGTCCTTTGGGCAGCCAGGCAGCTCCTCTTGGCTGGTTGTAGGATCTGGTTCTGGGGGTCTGTCCCAAGAAGTGTCTGAGTTGGTGGGGTCAAGGGCCCAGTTTATATACCCAAAAGTGCCTTTGAAGTGGGGGAGACTTCAAAGAGTGGTTTTGAAGTGCACAAGGTCTCCTTTCGGTACAGGTCTGTCTGCTAGGTTCCCAATAGGGGGTTTGGCAGTCCGTTGTGTGAGAACACGCCACAAGCCTTTGAAATGTAAGTGTCAGGTCCCTCCAGCCTTCCAGCCCAGGAAGACCCATTCAGTATGCAGATGAGTGCAGGTGTGACTGCATCTCCTGTGTTTGTGGTTGTCTGGGTGAAATGCACAAGGGAGCTGTCAACCAGCCCAACCTAAACGTGGTTTGGAGACAGGCTGTAAGGCACAGATGGAATTTAAGTGCAGAGAAATGCTCATTTTCAAAAAGTGGCATTTCTATAATAGCAATATATAATCCAGCCTCACCAATAAGCAGGATTTTCTATCACCATTCTGGCCATACTAAACATGACTTATTTACCCCTTTCTGATCAGAATCTACACTCGAACAGTGTATGAGTATAGCCCTAATGTTAGCCTATGAAAAGGGCAGGCCTCACAGTAGTGGAAAACAAGTTTAAGAGTTTTACACTACCAGGACATATAAAACACACATGTACATGTCCTGTCTTTTACCTACATAAAACCCTACCTTATGGGTTACCTAGGGCCTACTTTAGGGGTGACTTATATGAAGGAAAAGGGGAGTTTAAGGCTTGGCAAGTACTTTTAAATGCCAAGTTGAAGTGGCAGTAAAACTGCACACACAGCCCTTGCAATGGCAGGCGTGAAACGTGGTTAAGGGGCTACTTATTTTGGTGGCACAACCAGTGGTGAAGGCCCACAAATAGCATTCAATTTAAAGGCCCTGGGCACATGTAGTGCACTGTATTAGGGAATTACAAGTAGATCAAATATGCCAATTGGGTATGAAGCAATGTTACCATGTTTTAAGGGAGACAGTGTATGAGCCAGCAAAAATGAGGTCAGAAAAAGAGGAGGAAGGCAGAAAGTTTGGAGGTGACCCTACAGAGAGGCCATTTCCAACAGCTAGCATGCACAAATTGCTTTGTTAAAATGCATGTACTGTCAACTAATAAGGTTTTATTACAGTTGTTGCCATTTTTGAGCTGCTCATTTAGTAAATGATGATTTTAAAAAATATTTAGTTTTCTTAGTTTTTTTATAAATACTTTTTAAACAACCGTTCCTGGCGTCATTTAGTCTGCCGAAAACTAAACTACTGGGTGCCATTGCAATCATTATATTGTTTCGAACAAACATCATACAGTGTGTCTAAGTATAATTTTAAGAAGTTTGGAGGGTCAATGTCTTTAAAAACAAGGATGGTGTCAACACTTACTGTGAAAGCTGTCAGCATTTACAATAACACGGAAAAAATAAAAAAAACTCCATATATCTGGCCAACCTACATTTCAACCATTTCCATCAATAATGACTGCTTCGGCAATACCCCAACACTTCTTGGAAATTACCACCACAGAGGATGGTTGTAACAGAAGGCAAAAAGAAAGCGGTGGATCTTGTAATAGAGACGGTGCTGTAGCTGCACTTACAGTATGGCACATTTGATCAAATAGCTGACTCTAAATCCATGGGTAGTAATAAACCTCTGGAATGTAATGACATTTACCCCATCGCAGTATTCTCTACATTCAGAACTGGAATCTAAGGGCCATATTTATACTTTTTAACGCCGGCTAACGCCATTCCAAAGCGCCATGCGGGCGCCTTATTTATTGAATGACGTTAGCCGGCGCAGCTGACTGGTGTGCGTCAAAAAAAATGACCCACACCAGGCAGCGCCGGCGTAGGGGACAATGGAGCTTGGGCGTCAAAAAATGGGGCAAGTCAGGTCTGAGGCAAAATATTCGCCTCAACCCGATTTGCGCCATTTTTTTTTACTCCCAACCCCCATTGAAATGACTCCTGTCTTAGCACAGACAGGAGTCATGCCCTCTTGCCCAATGGCCATGCCCAGGGGACTTATGTCCCCTGGGCATGGTCATTGGGCATAGTGGCATGTAGGGGGGCACAAATCAGGCCCACCTATGCCACAAAAAAAAAATAATAATAATACTTACCTGAACTTACCTCAAGTTCCCTGGGATGGGTCCCTCCATCCTTGGGCGTCCTCCTGGGGTGGGCAAGGGTGGCAGGGGGTGTCCCTGGGGGCATGGAAGGGCACCTCTGGGCTCCTTCCGAGCCCACAGGTCCCTTAACGCCTGCCCTGACCAGGCGTTAAAAAATGACGCAAAAACGGCTGGACGTCATTTTTTCAGGCCCGCCCACTCCCGTGCGTCATTTTTGCACAGGAGTTTAAATAAGGCGCACATGCCTTAGAGTCATTTTTTAGAAGGGAACGCCTACCTTGCATATCATTAACGCAAGGTAGGTGTCCACGCTAAAAAATGACGCCAACTCCAAGATCTTTGGCGCTAGACGGGTCTAACGCCAAAGTATAAATATGGAGTTAGCTTTGCGTCGGATTTGCGTTAAAAAAAAAAACGACGGTAAATCCGGTGCTAACAGAGTATAAATATGCCCCTAAATGAGCTAAAAGGTGCTGTAGCGAACAGGGGCAGACTAGATAGCAAATAGGCCTGTACCAAAATAAAAGTGGCACCCATTAGTAAAGTGGCCCATGCCTGCAAATTTGGGCAGTTTTGAACTTGTAAACACAGGCTGTATGAGTGTTTTGCGGTCTGGAAGACTGCATGAATCTGAACTTGCTGCAGCCAATACTTGTTAATATCAGGGACTTTAACAGTAAAAAAAAAACAGTTCATAAAATAGACCCCCAAACAGCAGCCAACTCAACAGTCCACACATTGACCTGACAGGCCAGCCCATTGGGCACTGCCTGAATGCCCTATTGTCCAGTCCAACCCTGCATGCCAACACATGGAAACAGGAAAGAGGGTTATTTTAAAAAACATATAATTGAAGGAATTTATTTTCCTCATTGACCTGTTTCAAGTGAGGGAAAATTTAAAGAAGAAAAACCTGAATTCAAATCATTTTGACTTAAAAACGTGAGTCTCCCGTCTGAATCAACTGCGCCGAGTCTATGGCTGCAACCCACAATAAACTGACCCTGTACAGCACGCAGCAACCTTTTAAGCTATTTGTACGGTGTACAAATAGCACATATATTCGTAAATTGAGGCAATGACAAAAACACACAACCCGTCATTCTTATTATTCGTAGGTTATTTTCGATTAATTCAATATGCGATCGTAAAAATACTCACAAAGCAATGAAACTAGACATATTGCACTCACCAGAGTTTGTACTATGGCGTGGTTCGTAGCATTCATGTGGGCATTGAGCGGGAAAGAACATTCGCCATCACAGTAATTGGCGGCATATCCTTTTGGTGCAATTATCCAGTCCTACGCGATTTACAAAGGAGAAAATATAAACTTGGCATTAGGACATCACAGACTACCAGAACACTAACTCAGCAAATTGTTTAGAATCTTTGTTTTCAAAAGTAGGGTACACGATTAGAGATAGGTAAACCATGGAACTGTTAGTAAGCACTGAAAAAGTTCATAACATGGACAATGTTCACGTAAGTTATGACATACAGGGCCATATTTATACTCCGTTTGCGCCGAAATTGCGTCGTTTTTTTTGACGCAATTTCGACGCAAAACTAACGCCAACTAACGCCATATTTATACTATGGCGTTAGAGGCGAATAGCGCCAAAGTTCCCGGAATGTGCGTCATTTTTTAGCGTGAACCCCTTCCTTGCGTTAATGATATGCAAGGGAGGCGTTCCCGTCTAAAAAATGACTCCCAGGCCTTTACGTGGTATTTATACTCCCGGGCAAAAGAGACGCCCGGGAGTTGGCGTGGCTAAAAACGGCGCATTTGCGCCACTTTTTAACGCCTGCTCAGGGCAGGCGTTAAGGGGCCTGTGGGCTCAAAATGAGCCCACAGGTGCCCTCCCATGCCCCCAGGGACCCCCCCTGCCACCCTTGCCCACCCCAGGAGGACCCCCAAGGATGGAGGGACCCACCCCAGGGACATTCAGGTAAGTTCAGGTAAGTATAATTTTTTATTTTTTATATTTTATTTTGGTGGCATAGGGGGGCCTTATTTGTGCCCCCCTACATGCCACTATGCCCAATGACCATGCCCAGGGGACAGAAGTCCCCTGGGCATGGCCATTGGGCAAGGGGGCATGACTCCTATCTTTACAATGATAGGAGTCATGTTGATGGGGGATGGGCGTCGTTAAAAAATGGCGCAAGTCGGGTTAAGACGATTTTTTCGACGTAACCTGACTTGCCCCATTTTAAGACGCCCATGCGCCATTTTCCCCCTACGCCGGCGCTGTCTGGTCTACGTGGTTTTTTCCCACGCAAACCAGGCAGCGCCGGTCTGATTGCGCCGTCTAACGCCATTCCATAAATACGGCGCCCGCTTGGCGCTTCAGAATGGCGTTAGACGGCGCAAAACTTTTTGACGCTAAACTGCGTTAGCGCAGTTTAGCGTCAAAAAGTATAAATATGGGCCACAATATTACATATGGTTAAACTCGAAGATGTATAACAATTATGTATTCAGCTGCCTTCTTGCAAAAATGTTGTCTTCGATTCAAACTGAGGCCATGAGCAAAGCTGGGACAGAACGGTCTGGCGCGCCATTTGCATCAGGGTAGGTACTCTGTCCAGGCAGATTTCTACGCGTTGGTTTGAAATCACGAGTAAACCCGGTAAAATGTGTAATTTCAACCAAATTAAATAAGGGAATATCGCGCAGTATTCCGCGTGCCTATTGTTTGTGCCTGGTTTGTTTTGGCACTAGAATTTCATGCAAGGACAGGTTGCACTACTGGTGTAGATTTGGCTTTGTGTGAAATCTCAGAGGTGTTTACTCTGTTCCTGCCTTGTTATTCCCAGTTTTCATTTGTTGTCAGCTAAGTGAAGCAAACCTATTTGGCGTTTCCTCAACTTTCCGGCACAAACTATATTTTGCAAGTGAAAGTTGAACTACAATGTTGTTTGTGCAACTTTGCCTCATGTGGGTTCTTGAACAAGTGAAAAATCTGTGCCTTTGCCTAAACTTTCTCCATGACAGAGAACAAGCAGATACAACGGTTGTCTATCACTCTATGCCTCTCTTGCCACATAACTTCTACTGCATTTAAGATGGCCGCGACAAATGGAGACTGACTATGAAGGCAACAGGGCAGAATCACAGTTACAACTGACAGTGGTATGCTGAATCAGTAGAGTTATCAGTGTCAGTGGAGCAACAGACTGCCACAGTTAGACACTACATTAGTGCTGATCTCACGAGATAGCGAGTCAACAGAGGTACCTGTTGCTAGTGATGGGAAGAAATTCCACACCGAGGCATAGGTAGAGCTTGCTTATGTGATTGGCTCTGTGAGTGAAGACATCAGGGGAAAATTCAAGCAGGCAGTTCAATCACACATTGAGAGAGTGGTGACGCAGCTATGAAAAGAAAAAGCAGTACCACATTTGTCTATTGGGACACAAGGATGAGACAAAGATCGCCATCCTGGAAGCTGGAATGGCTGATGCACCTGAATAGAGATATGACAGATGCTTCAGTATGTATGTATGTATGTATGTATGCATTTAATGGTACTTGTATAGCACAGACTTAACTGGAGTGCAAAGGAAGATTGAACAGAGGGGAGCCATCAATTAATTGAATATTATTTAATGTCAATGTGTCAGCTTATTTCATTTTGGATGACTCCACAGAACCGTCAACCCTTCATACACAATTTGTATATTACATAATGGCTCCCACCTTATCACAGAGAACCCGTCTTACACAAAAACCTTCAATGATGCCCATTAGTAGTTTGCCTTTGGTATGTAGCCCATATTGTTCCCATCTTCATAGAATCTACATAAATATTTATGAACTAGTGTTGGGCTCCACCTTCGCTGCACAATCATCCCCAAACTTTTTACATTCATCCTCATATTTTCTAAACACATTTTCATTGGCATTTAGGAATTTGCACACTTTACCACTGCTAACCAGGGCTAAAGTGCTTGTGCTCCCTCCTTTAAACATTGTGAAATCACCTTACACCCAACTGGCACATTTGATTTACCTGTAAGTACCTAGTAAAGTGGTACTACCACTGTAAACCTTTACAGACTCCCAAAAGGCTTTCCAGATGGATAATGAATCGCAGTTTGGAAGGGGTATGCTGTAGACATGCCTTCCAAACTGCAAATTGAAATCCTATTTATTAATGGCTTGTGACTAGAATTTCAGATGCAAACAATTGAAAGGATACTGACTCCCAAGTTAAGATAGAAAAACATTTTCAAAAGTGAAGGGGTCCCTTTTGTGCCCATTGTGAACTGTGGAAAAGGTTTCAGAGATAGTAGGCAGTGGTTCAGTCACCGTAATGCTTACAGAATTTTTTTTTTTTAATAAAACTTTTTTTTATAAGTAACCCCGCTTTCTTGTATGAAATCAGGCTGATTTAAAAATATCTTTATTCAAAAGAAATCACAGATATTGTGATCTGCTGACCCTTGAATTACACCATACTTGCCTGTGATTGCCACCAATCAGAGTGAGCCGAACTTTTCAATCTACCCTATGAAATAGGTGGGTTGAACTGTGACCCATGCCTATATGGAGTTTTTCGAACCAAGCTATTGGGACTTTTGTGCTGGTGACAAAAATACTAGTTGCACATTTTGACTTATTTTTTCAACCAGAATAATGATACATCTAGGGCCATATTTATACTCCGTTTGCGCCGAAATTGCGTCGTTTTTTTTGACGCAATTTCGACGCAAAACTAACGCCAACTAACGCCATATTTATACTATGGCGTTAGAGGCGAATAGCGCCAAAGTTCCCGGAATGTGCGTCATTTTTTAGCGTGAACCCCTTCCTTGCGTTAATGATATGCAAGGGAGGCGTTCCCGTCTAAAAAATGACTCCCAGGCCTTTACGTGGTATTTATACTCCCGGGCAAAAGAGACGCCCGGGAGTTGGCGTGGCAAAAAACGGCGCATTTGCGCCACTTTTTAACGCCTGCTCAGGGCAGGCGTTAAGGGGCCTGTGGGCTCAAAATGAGCCCACAGGTGCCCTCCCATGCCCCCAGGGACCCCCCCTGCCACCCTTGCCCACCCCAGGAGGACCCCCAAGGATGGAGGGACCCACCCCAGGGACATTCAGGTAAGTTCAGGTAAGTATAATTTTTTATTTTTTATATTTTTTTTGGTGGCATAGGGGGGCCTTATTTGTGCCCCCCTACATGCCACTATGCCCAATGACCATGCCCAGGGGACAGAAGTCCCCTGGGCATGGCCATTGGGCAAGGGGGCATGACTCCTATCTTTACAATGATAGGAGTCATGTTGATGGGGGATGGGCGTCGTTAAAAAATGGCGCAAGTCGGGTTAAGACGATTTTTTCGACGTAACCTGACTTGCCCCATTTTAAGACGCCCATGCGCCATTTTCCCCCTACGCCGGCGCTGTCTGGTCTACGTGGTTTTTTCCCACGCAAACCAGGCAGCGCCGGTCTGATTGCGCCGTCTAACGCCATTCCATAAATACGGCGCCCGCATGGCGCTTCAGAATGGCGTTAGACGGCGCAAAACTTTTTGACGCTAAACTGCGTTAGCGCAGTTTAGCGTCAAAAAGTATAAATATGGGCCCTAATCCTTAGTTCTTCCTTCCTTAAAAAAACAGGTGAGGTGTGGTCTGTATCCTTAAAAGTGTAGGTGACACCCAGCTCTCTCTTAAGATCGCCATAACCTAAAACATTCACTGACATTTTGCTAGACAATGACTGAAGTCTTCCAACTACATTAATCTGATGATCTGAGAGACACATTTCCTCATCGCCCGTAACAACCAAAGCTCCTGTTCTGTCCTAGCTACCCATGGGTGAATGGAGTGCAACTCACCCTATTCAACATTAACGGACCAATATGCTGAATTAGAGCATAGGTTATGTGTCTATAGAAATTCTGCCAGTTCAGAGTTTTTGCCAGCATGGCAAATACTTCTCTGTCTTAAGAGGAACCACTCTGGGGTTAAAACTTCCATCAGAAATTCGAATAATGATGAGTTATATTTTGTAGTTTACATCAATTGATGTGGTCACAGTGGTGTAACAAAACTTGAGGGGGGCCCCCTGCAAAGTACACGGAGGGGCCCCCCTCTGAACTGATTTAGGAGCTCTCAGGCCAGGGTACTAGCCTGAGGGGGCCCCCTTGAGCTCAGGGCCCCCTTCACCGCAGGGGCTGTGGGGGGCTTTGTTACACCACTGTATGGTCACTGGACAAGTGTCTGAAAATGATGGGTACAACATTGTCAGTCTCCACATATCCTACCTCTCTAATGTAATGGTGGCTTTTGTTTTTTTTTTTAGCATTTTAGGGATGCGTAAGATACATTTTAGTGAAAGTATGATATTCTTTCCATAGTGGTCTTTCATGGTTTTAAGACTTTTGAACATAGTGATGGGCTGCTGGTGTAGATCGAGTGGCTGAGCCTCTAATATCTTTGACAGACTTAGAAATACACTTGCCTGACCCAGTAGCAGAACCACATGCATCTCTGCCACCATGTAAAGACATCTAAATTGGGCGACTGAGGTGCCAGCAGTGCAGATGAAATAACTGCCATTTTTTGGAGGGTTCTCCATTAACACCATCCTCTAAAATTAGGCCCCAAATCCATGAGAGGTGCATTGTATTCCAACACATCACTCAACACCTGTGCTAGGCAAAATGGTCTGGTAATAGTATGATGGATGCTAGCAGCCAGTTCCCGAGAGCCAAATTAGGGTTGAACAAATACCATAATTCATACAATACATAAAACAACAGGTGGCAAGTGCCATAAGCTCGCACATCCAAACAAGTGTATAGGCAATGTACTGGAAACAAAATCCTGTATTATTGGGTGCCAACCTGGTGTAACACCCAACCACCAAGGGTGCTGAAGATGCTGACTAAAAAAGTAGGCAATAATGAATGTCAATATAGACCAAGGCACACCATAAGTAGTTTGGCATAGTTCGTCCAAGTGGAAAACAACTGTAGTTGGTGATGATAAAGTTTTATTCTTATCAAGGTGGAATAGGTCCAATATACAGCTTACAGCCACACGTGTTCGTCACATTGACTTTCTCAAGGCCGTAGATTAGATGGGCAAAGAGAAGCAATGGTAAGAAAAAATAATTCTGATAATAATCAGGGATCATTAAATAGATGATAAGGTTAAGAGTATAAACAAACCACTGTGGGTGATCAAACCACCTGGAAGGGAGGATTGATAGTGTCTTAAAAAATGAGCCGTGACAAAAAGAGTCTATGGTAAAGCTAACACCCATTAGAAGAAACAGAAAAGACAGAAGAGTCATGCGAAGTTATATGTGATAGGATATCCGTGTTGTGAGTACTTAGGAAAAAACTCTTATGTGACCAACTATCCTTTTGAAGTTGAGAAAGTGATCCTAGAGCAAGATAAGCCAGAGATAGCAAGAAAAAACATACCAAATGTGGATATGTGGTCATAAAAACTGTCCAGTAATAAGGAAAAAATGCATTATCGCAGTTGGTGTATGGATCAGTATTTAAGCCATCAGGGGCAGATAGAATGCTCATGTAGAAACCGCTAGTATCAGAATCGCAAGGTGTGCAACACGGAGAATAACCATGGTAAGTCTAAAATGTAGAAAATTTAGAATAAAAAAGATAAGAAATGCTGACAAAGTAAGTCTATCATATTGTATGTCTAGGTTCATACAATGCTGTAGTCCCATTATAGAGCATTGATAAGGTTGGGGAAGGTATGCAATAGAGTACAGTACAAAAAACCAAGTCGGGAGTCTATAGTTTCGTAAATGAGAAAAATACTATTTTGAAAAATAATTATTTCATTTATTACAAGTAATGCTGTGTGCTGCCCATACCTGGGCAAAAACAATGATAACACAGCAGTGTAAGGGAATATTGACAAAAATGCCATATGTATTAAAACGCGGCATGAGGTAAAAAGAAAAAACATGAGGAAAATCTGTTGTTCCGTATAGAGAAAACTGTAATGTAAAAGAAATCATTTGTTTCAATTGAATGGGTGTTTGGTGAGCCCGTAAAACGAGCAAAACAGAACTATACAGTTAACCCCTTCGCTGCCAGGCCTTTTCCCCCTCCTGTGCCGGGCCTTTTTTTGCCTATTTGGGTCAGTTCGCGCTTAGGCCCTCATAACTTTTTGTCCACATAAGCTAACCAAGCCAAATTTGCGTCCTTTTTTTCCAACATCCTAGGGATTCTAGAGGTACCCAGACTTTGTGGGTTCCCTTGAAGGAGGCCAAGAAATTGGCCAAAATACAGTGAAAATTTCGTTTTTTTCAAAAAAATTGGAAAAAGTGGCTGCAGAAAAAGGCTTGTGGTTTTTCCCCTGAAAATGGCATCAACAAAGGGTTTGCGGTGCTAAACTCAGCAGCTTCCCAGCTTTCAGGAACAGGCAGACTTGAATCAGAAAACCTAATTTTTCAACACAATTTTGGCATTTTACTGGGGCATACCCCATTTTTGCAGTTTTTTGTGCTTTCAGCCTCCTTCCAGTCAGTGACAGAAATGGGCATGAAACCAATGCTGGATCCCAGAAACCTAAACATTTCTGAAAAGTAGACAAAATTCTGAATTCAGCAAGGGGTCATTTGTGTAGATCCTACAAGGGTTTCCTACAGAAAATAACAACTGAAAAAGAAAAATATTGAAATTCAGGTGAAAAAAACATAAATGTTTCTCTACGTTTTACTCTGTAACTTTTCCCTGCAATGTCAGATTATCGAAAGCAATATACCGTTACGTCTGCTGGACTCCTCTGGTTGCGGGGATATATAGGGCTTGTAGGTTCATCAAGAACCCAAGGAACCCAGAGCCAATAAATGAGCTGCACCCTGACGTGCGTTTTCAATCTATACCGGGTATAAAGCAATTCATTTGCTGAAATATAAAGAGTAAAAAATTGCTATCAAGAAAACCTTTGTATTTCCAAAAAGGGCACAAGATAAGGTGTTGAGGAGCAGTGGTTATTTGCACATATCTGAATTCCGGGGTGACCAAACTAGCATGTGAATTACAGGGCATTTCTCAAATAGATGTCTTTTTTACACACTCTCCTATATTTGGAAGGAAAAAATGTAGAGAAAGACAAGGGGCAATAACACTTGTTTTGCTAATCTATGTTCCCCCAAGTCTCCCGATAAAAAAGATACCTCACTTGTGTGGGTAGGCCTAGCGACCGTGACAGAAAACGCCCCAAAGCGCAACGTGGACACATCCACATTTTTGGAAGAAAACAGAGGTGTTTTTTGCGAAGTGCCTACCTGTAGATTTTGGCCTCTAGCTCAGCCGGCACCTATGGAAACCTACCAAACCTGTGCATTTCTGAAAACTAGAGACCTAGGGGAATCCAAGGAGGGGTGACTTGCGGGGCTCGGACCAGGTTCTGTTACCCAGAATCCTTTGCAAACCTCAAAATTTGGCTAAAAAAACACTTGTTCCTCACATTTCTGTGGCAGAAAGTTCTGGAATCTGAGAGGAGCTACAAATTTCCTTCCACCCAGCGTTCCCCCAAGTCTCCCGATAAAAATGATACCTCACTTGCGTGGGTAGGCCTAGCGCCGGCGACAGGAAACACCCCAAAGCGCAACGTGGACACATCCTAAATTTTGGAAAAAAACAGAGGTGTTTTTTGCGAAGTGCCTACCTGTAGATTTTGGCCTCTAGCTCAGCCGGCACCTAGGGAAACCTACCAAACCTGTGCATTTCTGAAAACTAGAGACCTAGGGGAATCCAAGGAGGGGTGACTTGCGGGGCTCGGACCAGGTTCTGTTACCCAGAATCCTTTGCAAACCTCAAAATTTGGCTAAAAAAACACATGTCCCTCACATTTTTGTGGCAGAAAGTTCTGGAATCTGAGAGGAGCTACAAATTTCCTTCCGCCCAGCGTTCCCCCAAGTCTCCCGATAAAAATGATACCTCACTTGCGTGGGTAGGCCTAGCGCCGGCGACAGGAAACACCCCAAAGCGCAACGTGGACACATCCTAAATTTTGGAAAAAAACAGAGGTGTTTTTTGCGAAGTGCCTACCTGTAGATTTTGGCCTCTAGCTCAGCCGGCACCTAGGGAAACCTACCAAACCTGTGCATTTCTGAAAACTAGAGACCTAGGGGAATCTAAGGAGGGGTGACTTGCGGGGCTCGGACCAGGTTCTGTTACCCAGAATCCTTTGCAAACCTCAAAATTTGGCTAAAAAAACACATGTCCCTCACATTTCTGTGGCAGAAAGTTCTGGAATCTGAGAGGAGCTACAAATTTCCTTCCACCCAGCGTTCCCCCAAGTCTCCCGATAAAAATGACATCTCACTTGCGTGGGTAGGCCTAGCGCTGGCGACAGGAAACACCCCAAAGCGCAACGTGGACACATCCTAAATTTTGGAAAAAAACAGAGGTGTTTTTTGCGAAGTGCCTACCTGTAGATTTTGGCCTCTAGCTCAGCCGGCACCTAGGGAAACCTACCAAACCTGTGCATGTCTGAAAACTAGAGACCTAGGGGAATCCAAGGAGGGGTGACTTGCGGGGCTCGGACCAGGTTCTGTTACCCAGAATCCTTTGCAAACCTCAAAATTTGGCTAAAAAAACACATGTCCCTCACATTTCTGTGGCAGAAAGTTCTGGAATCTGAGAGGAGCTACAAATTTCCTTCCACCCAGCGTTCCCCCAAGTCTCCCGATAAAAATGATACCTCACTTGCGTGGGTAGGCCTAGCGCCGGCGACAGGAAACACCCCAAAGCGCAACGTGGACACATCCTAAATTTTGGAAAAAAACAGAGGTGTTTTTTGCGAAGTGCCTACCTGTAGATTTTGGCCTCTAGCTCAGCCGGCACCTAGGGAAACCTACCAAACCTGTGCATTTCTGAAAACTAGAGACCTAGGGGAATCCAAGGAGGGGTGACTTGCGGGGCTCGGACCAGGTTCTATTACCCAGAATCCTTTGCAAACCTCAAAATTTGGCTAAAAAAACACATGTCCCTCACATTTTTGTGGCAGAAAGTTCTGGAATCTGAGAGGAGCTACAAATTTCCTTCCACATAGCGTTCCCCCAAGTCTCCCGATAAAAATGATACCTCACTTGCGTGGGTAGGCCTAGCGCCGGAGACAGGAAACACCCCAAAGCGCAACGTGGACACATCCTAAATTTTGGAAAAAAACAGAGGTGTTTTTTGCGAAGTGCCTACCTGTAGATTTTGGCCTCTAGCTCAGCCGGCACCTAGGGAAACCTACCAAACCTGTGCATTTCTGAAAACTAGAGAGCTAGGGGAATCCAAGGAGGGGTGACTTGCGGGGCTCGGACCAGGTTCTGTTACCCAGAATCCTTTGCAAACCTCAAAATTTGGCTAAAAAAACACATGTCCCTCACATTTCTGTGGCAGAAAGTTCTGGAATCTGAGAGGAGCTACAAATTTCCTTCCACCCAGCGTTCCCCCAAGTCTCCCGATAAAAATGATACCTCACTTGTGTGGGTAGGCCTAGCGCCGGCGACAGGAAACACCCCAAAGCGCAACGTGGACACATCCTAAATTTTGGAAAAAAACAGAGGTGTTTTTTGCGAAGTGCCTACCTGTAGATTTTGGCCTCTAGCTCAGCCGGCACCTAGGGAAACCTACCAAACCTGTGCATTTCTGAAAACTAGAGACCTAGGGGAATCTAAGGAGGGGTGACTTGCGGGGCTCGGACCAGGTTCTGTTACCCAGAATCCTTTGCAAACCTCAAAATTTGGCTAAAAAAACACATGTCCCTCACATTTCTGTGGCAGAAAGTTCTGGAATCTGAGAGGAGCTACAAATTTCCTTCCACCCAGCGTTCCCCCAAGTCTCCCGATAAAAATGACACCTCACTTGCGTGGGTAGGCCTAGCGCCGGCGACAGGAAATACCCCAAAGCGCAACGTGGACACATCCTAAATTTTGGAAAAAAACAGAGGTGTTTTTTGCGAAGTGCCTATCTGTAGATTTTGGCCTCTAGCTCAGCCGGCACCTAGGGAAACTTACCAAACCTGTGCATTTCTGAAAACTAGAGACATAGGGGAATCCAAGGAGGGGTGACTTGCGGTGCTCGGACCAGGTTCTGTTACCCAGAATCCTTTGCAAACCTCAAAATCTGGCTAAAAAAACACATGTCCCTCACATTTCTGTGGCAGAAAGTTCTTGAATCTGAGAGGAGCTACAAATTTCCTTCCACCCAGCGTTCCCCCAAGTCTCCCGATAAAAATGATACCTCACTTGCGTGGGTAGGCCTAGCGCCGGAGACAGGAAACACCCCAAAGCGCAACGTGGACACATCCTAAATTTTGGAAAAAAACAGAGGTGTTTTTTGCGAAGTGCCTACCTGTAGATTTTGGCCTCTAGCTCAGCCGGCACCTAGGGAAACCTACCAAACCTGTGCATTTCTGAAAACTAGAGACCTAGGGGAATCTAAGGAGGGGTGACTTGCGGGGCTCGGACCAGGTTCTGTTACCCAGAATCCTTTGCAAACCTCAAAATTTGGCTAAAAAAACACATGTCCCTCACATTTCTGTGGCAGAAAGTTCTGGAATCTGAGAGGAGCTACAAATTTCCTTCCACCCAGCGTTCCCCCAAGTCTCCCGATAAAAATGACACCTCACTTGCGTGGGTAGGCCTAGCGCCGGCGACAGGAAACACCCCAAAGCGCAACGTGGACACATCCTAAATTTTGGAAAAAAACAGAGGTGTTTTTTGCGAAGTGCCTACCTGTAGATTTTGGCCTCTAGCTCAGCCGGCACCTAGGGAAACCTACCAAACCTGTGCATTTCTGAAAACTAGAGACCTAGGGGAATCCAAGGAGGGGTGACTTGCGGTGCTCGGACCAGGTTCTGTTACCCAGAATCCTTTGCAAACCTCAAAATTTGGCTAAAAAAACACATGTCCCTCACATTTCTGTGGCAGAAAGTTCTCGAATCTGAGAGGAGCTACAAATTTCCTTCCACCCAGCGTTCCCCCAAGTCTCCCGATAAAAATTATACCTCACTTGCGTGGGTAGGCCTAGCGCCGGCGACAGGAAACACCCCAAAGCACAACGTGGACACATCCTAAATTTTGGAAAAAAACAGAGGTGTTTTTTGCGAAGTGCCTACCTGTAGATTTTGGCCTCTAGCTCAGCCGGCACCTAGGGAAACCTACCAAACCTGTGCATTTCTGAAAACTAGAGACCTAGGGGAATCCAAGGAGGGGTGACTTGCGGGGCTCGGACCAGGTTCTGTTACCCAGAATCCTTTGCAAACCTCAAAATTTGGCTAAAAAAACACATGTTCCTCACATTTCTGTGGCAGAAAGTTCTGGAATCTGAGAGGAGCTACAAATTTCCTTCCACCCAGCGTTCCCCCAAGTCTCCCGATAAAAATGATACCTCACTTGCGTGGGTAGGCCTAGCGCCGGCGACAGGAAACACCCCAAAGCGCAACGTGGACACATCCTAAATTTTGGAAAAAAACAGAGGTGTTTTTTGCGAAGTGCCTACCTGTAGATTTTGGCCTCTAGCTCAGCCGGCACCTAGGGAAACCTACCAAACCTGTGCATTTCTGAAAACTAGAGACCTAGGGGAATCCAAGGAGGGGTGACTTGCGGGGCTCGGACCAGGTTCTGTTACCCAGAATCCTTTGCAAACCTCAAAATTTGGCTAAAAAAACACATGTCCCTCACATTTCTGTGGCAGAAAGTTCTGGAATCTGAGAGGAGCTACAAATTTCCTTCCACCCAGCGTTCCCCCAAGTCTCCCGATAAAAATGATACCTCACTTGCGTGGGTAGGCCTAGCGCCGGCGACAGGAAACACCCCAAAGCGCAACGTGGACACATCCTAAATTTTGGAAAAAAACAGAGGTGTTTTTTGCGAAGTGCCTACCTGTAGATTTTGGCCTCTAGCTCAGCCGGCACCTAGGGAAACCTACCAAACCTGTGCATTTCTGAAAACTAGAGACCTAGGGGAATCCAAGGAGGGGTGACTTGCGGGGCTCGGACCAGGTTCTATTACCCAGAATCCTTTGCAAACCTCAAAATTTGGCTAAAAAAACACATGTCCCTCACATTTTTGTGGCAGAAAGTTCTGGAATCTGAGAGGAGCTACAAATTTCCTTCCACCCAGCGTTCCCCCAAGTCTCCCGATAAAAATGATACCTCACTTGCGTGGGTAGGCCTAGCGCCGGAGACAGGAAACACCCCAAAGCGCAACGTGGACACATCCTAAATTTTGGAAAAAAACAGAGGTGTTTTTTGCGAAGTGCCTACCTGTAGATTTTGGCCTCTAGCTCAGCCGGCACCTAGGGAAACCTACCAAACCTGTGCATTTCTGAAAACTAGAGACCTAGGGGAATCCAAGGAGGGGTGACTTGCGGGGCTCGGACCAGGTTCTGTTACCCAGAATCCTTTGCAAACCTCAAAATTTGGCTAAAAAAACACATGTTCCTCACATTTCTGTGGCAGAAAGTTCTGGAATCTGAGAGGAGCTACAAATTTCCTTCCACCCAGCGTTCCCCCACGTCTCCCGATAAAAATGATACCTCACTTGTGTGGGTAGGCCTAGCGCCCGCAACAGGAAACACCCCAAAGCGCAACGTGGACACATCCTAAATTTTGGAAAAAAACAGAGGTGTTTTTTGCGAAGTGCCTACCTGTAGATTTTGGCCTCTAGCTCAGCCGGCACCTAGGGAAACCTACCAAACCTGTGCATTTCTGAAAACTAGAGACCTAGGGGAATCCAAGGAGGGGTGACTTGCGGGGCTCGGACCAGGTTCTGTTACCCAGAATCCTTTGCAAACCTCAAAATTTGGCTAAAAAAACACATGTCCCTCACATTTCTGTGGCAGAAAGTTCTGGAATCTGAGAGGAGCTACAAATTTCCTTCCACCCAGCGTTCCCCCAAGTCTCCCGATAAAAATGATACATCACTTGCGTGGGTAGGCCTAGCGCCGGCGACAGGAAACACCCCAAAGCGCAACGTGGACACATCCTAAATTTTGGAAAAAAACAGAGGTGTTTTTTGCGAAGTGCCTACCTGTAGATTTGGCCTCTAGCTCAGCCGGCACCTAGGGAAACCTACCAAACCTGTGTATTTCTGAAAACTAGAGACCTAGGGGAATCCAAGGAGGGGTGACTTGCGGGGCTCGGACCAGGTTCTGTTACCCAGAATCCTTTGCAAACCTCAAAATTTGGCTAAAAAAACACATGTCCCTCACATTTCTGTGGCAGAAAGTTCTGGAATCTGAGAGGAGCTACAAATTTCCTTCCACCCAGCGTTCCCCCAAGTCTCCCGATAAAAATGATACCTCACTTGTGTGGGTAGGCCTAGCGCCGGCGACAGGAAACACCCCAAAGCGCAACGTGGACACATCCTAAATTTTGGAAAAAAACAGAGGTGTTTTTTGCGAAGTGCCTACCTGTAGATTTTGGCCTCTAGCTCAGCCGGCACCTAGGGAAACCTACCAAACCTGTGCATTTCTGAAAACTAGAGACCTAGGGGAATCTAAGGAGGGGTGACTTGCGGGGCTCGGACCAGGTTCTGTTACCCAGAATCCTTTGCAAACCTCAAAATTTGGCTAAAAAAACACATGTCCCTCACATTTCTGTGGCAGAAAGTTCTGGAATCTGAGAGGAGCTACAAATTTCCTTCCACCCAGCGTTCCCCCAAGTCTCCCGATAAAAATGATACATCACTTGCGTGGGTAGGCCTAGCGCCGGCGACAGGAAACACCCCAAAGCGCAACGTGGACACATCCTAAATTTTGGAAAAAAAACAGAGGTGTTTTTTGCGAAGTGCCTACCTGTAGATTTTGGCCTCTAGCTCAGCCGGCACCTAGGGAAACCTACCAAACCTGTGTATTTCTGAAAACTAGAGACCTAGGGGAATCCAAGGAGGGGTGACTTGCGGGGCTCGGACCAGGTTCTGTTACCCAGAATCCTTTGCAAACCTCAAAATTTGGCTAAAAAAACACATGTCCCTCACATTTCTGTGGCAGAAAGTTCTGGAATCTGAGAGGAGCTACAAATTTCCTTCCACCCAGCGTTCCCCCAAGTCTCCCGATAAAAATGATACCTCACTTGTGTGGGTAGGCCTAGCGCCGGCGACAGGAAACACCCCAAAGCGCAACGTGGACACATCCTAAATTTTGGAAAAAAACAGAGGTGTTTTTTGCGAAGTGCCTACCTGTAGATTTTGGCCTCTAGCTCAGCCGGCACCTAGGGAAACCTACCAAACCTGTGCCTTTCTGAAAACTAGAGACCTAGGGGAATCTAAGGAGGGGTGACTTGCGGGGCTCGGACCAGGTTCTGTTACCCAGAATCCTTTGCAAACCTCAAAATTTGGCTAAAAAAACACATGTCCCTCACATTTCTGTGGCAGAAAGTTCTGGAATCTGAGAGGAGCTACAAATTTCCTTCCACCCAGCGTTCCCCCAAGTCTCCCGATAAAAATGACACCTCACTTGCGTGGGTAGGCCTAGCGCCGGCAACAGGAAACACCCTAAAGCGCAACGTGGACACATCCTAAATTTTGGAAAAAAACAGAGGTGTTTTTTGCGAAGTGCCTACCTGTAGATTTTGGCCTCTAGCTCAGCCGGCACCTAGGGAAACCTACCAAACCTGTGCATTTCTGAAAACTAGAGACCTAGGGGAATCCAAGGAGGGGTGACTTGCGGTGCTCGGACCAGGTTCTGTTACCCAGAATCCTTTGCAAACCTCAAAATTTGGCTAAAAAATCACATGTCCCTCACATTTCTGTGGCAGAAAGTTCTCGAATCTGAGAGGAGCTACAAATTTCCTTCCACCCAGCATTCCCCCAAGTCTCCCGATAAAAATGATACCTCACTTGCGTGGGTAGGCCTAGCGCCGGCGACAGGAAACACCCCAAAGCGCAACGTGGACACATCCTAAATTTTGGAAAAAAACAGAGGTGTTTTTTGCGAAGTGCCTACCTGTAGATTTTGGCCTCTAGCTCAGCCGGCACCTAGGGAAACCTACCAAACCTGTGCATTTCTGAAAACTAGAGACCTAGGGGAATCCAAGGAGGGGTGACTTGCGGGGCTCGGACCAGGTTCTATTACCCAGAATCCTTTGCAAACCTTAAAATTTGGCTAAAAAAACACATGTCCCTAACATTTTTGTGGCAGAAAGTTCTGGAATCTGAGAGGAGCTACAAATTTCCTTCCACCCAGCGTTCCCCCAAGTCTCCCGATAAAAATGATACCTCACTTGCGTGGGTAGGCCTAGCGCCGGAGACAGGAAACACCCCAAAGCGCAACGTGGACACATCCTAAATTTTGATAAAAAACAGAGGTGTTTTTTGCGAAGTGCCTACCTGTAGATTTTGGCCTCTAGCTCAGCCGGCACCTAGGGAAACCTACCAAACCTGTGCATTTCTGAAAACTAGAGACCTAGGGGAATCCAAGGAGGGGTGACTTGCGGGGCTCGGACCATGTTCTGTTACCCAGAATCCTTTGCAAACCTCAAAATTTGGCTAAAAAAACACATGTCCCTCACATTTCTGTGGCAGAAAGTTCTGGAATCTGAGAGGAGCTACAAATTTCCTTCCACCCAGCGTTCCCCCAAGTCTCCCGATAAAAATGATACCTCACTTGTGTGGGTAGGCCTAGCGCCGGCGACAGGAAACACCCCAAAGAGCAACGTGGACACATCCTAAATTTTGGGAAAAAACAGAGGTGTTTTTTGCGAAGTGCCTACCTGTAGATTTTGGCCTCGAGCTCAGCCGGCACCTAGGGAAACCTACCAAACCTGTGCATTTCTGAAAACTAGAGACCTAGGGGAATCCAAGGAGGGGTGACTTGCGGGGCTCGGACCAGGTTCTGTTACCCAGAATCCTTTGCAAACCTCAAAATTTGGCTAAAAAAACACATGTCCCTCACATTTCTGTGGCAGAAAGTTCTGGAATCTGAGAGGAGCTACAAATTTCCTTCCACCCAGCGTTCCCCCAAGTCTCCCGATAAAAATGATACCTCACTTTTGTGGGTAGGCCTAGCGCCGGAGACAGGAAACACCCCAAAGCGCAACGTGGACACATCCTAAATTTTGGAAAAAAACAGAGGTGTTTTTTGCGAAGTGCCTACCTGTAGATTTTGGCCTCTAGCTCAGCCGGCACCTAGGGAAACCTACCAAACCTGTGCATTTCTGAAAACTAGAGACCTAGGGGAATCCAAGGAGGGGTGACTTGCGGGGCTCGGACCAGGTTCTGTTACCCAGAATCCTTTGCAAACCTCAAAATTTGGCTAAAAAAACACATGTCCCTCACATTTCTGTGGCAGAAAGTTCTGGAATCTGAGAGGAGCTACAAATTTCCTTCCACCCAGCGTTCCCCCAAGTCTCCCGATAAAAATGATACCTCACTTGCGTGGGTAGGCCTAGCGCCGGCGACAGGAAACACCCCAAAGCGCAACGTGGACACATCCTAAATTTTGGAAAAAAACAGAGGTGTTTTTTGCGAAGTGCCTACCTGTAGATTTTGGCCTCTAGCTCAGCCGGCACCTAGGGAAACCTACCAAACCTGTGCATTTCTGAAAACTAGAGACCTAGGGGAATCCAAGGAGGGGTGACTTGCGGGGCTCGGACCAGGTTCTGTTACCCAGAATCCTTTGCAAACCTCAAAATTTGGCTAAAAAAACACATGTCCCTCACATTTTTGTGGCAGAAAGTTCTGGAATCTGAGAGAAGCTACAAATTTCCTTCCACCCAGCGTTCCCCCAAGTCTCCGGATAAAAATGACACCTCACTTGCGTGGGTAGGCCTAGCGCAGGCGACAGGAAACACCCCAAAGCGCAACGTGGACACATCCTAAATTTTGGAAAAAAACAGAGGTGTTTTTTGCGAAGTGCCTACCTGTAGATTTTGGCCTCTAGCTCAGCCGGCACCTAGGGAAACCTACCAAACCTGTGCATTTCTGAAAACTAGAGACCTAGGGGAATCCAAGGAGGGGTGACTTGCGGGGCTCGGACCAGGTTCTGTTACCCAGAATCCTTTGCAAACCTCAAAATTTGGCTAAAAAAACACATGTCCCTCACATTTCTGTGGCAGAAAGTTCTGGAATCTGAGAGGAGCTACAAATTTCCTTCCACCCAGCGTTCCCCCAAGTCTCCCGATAAAAATGATACCTCACTTGCGTGGGTAGGCCTAGCGCCGGAGACAGGAAACACCCCAAAGCGCAACGTGGACACATCCTAAATTTTGGAAAAAACAGAGGTGTTTTTTGCGAAGTGCCTACCTGTAGATTTTGGCCTCTAGCTCAGCCGGCACCTAGGGAAACCTACCAAACCTGTGCATTTCTGAAAACTAGAGACCTAGGGGAATCCAAGGAGGGGTGACTTGTGGGGCTCGGACCAGGTTCTGTTACCCAGAATCCTTTGCAAACCTCAAAATGTGGCTAAAAAAACACATGTCCCTCACATTTCTGTGGCAGAAAGTTCTGGAATCTGAGAGGAGCTACAAATTTCCTTCCACCCAGCGTTCCCCCAAGTCTCCCGATAAAAATGATACCTCACTTGTGTGGGTAGGCCTAGCGCCGGCGACAGGAAACACCCCAAAGCGCAACGTGGACACATCCTAAATTTTGGAAAAAAACAGAGGTGTTTTTTGCGAAGTGCCTACCTGTAGATTTTGGCCTCTAGCTCAGCCGGCACCTAGGGAAACCTACCAAACCTGTGCATTTCTGAAAACTAGAGACCTAGGGGAATCCAAGGAGGGGTGACTTGCGGGGCTCGGACCAGGTTCTGTTACCCAGAATCCTTTGCAAACCTCAAAATTTGGCTAAAAAAACACATGTCCCTCACATTTCTGTGGCAGAAAGTTCTGGAATCTGAGAGGAGCTACAAATTTCCTTCCACCCAGCGTTCCCCCAAGTCTCCCGATAAAAATGACACCTCACTTGCGTGGGTAGGCCTAGCGCCGGCGACAGGAAACACCCCAAAGCGCAACGTGGACACATCCTAAATTTTGGAAAAAAACAGAGGTGTTTTTTGCGAAGTGCCTACCTGTAGATTTTGGCCTCTAGCTCAGCCGGCACCTAGGGAAACCTACCAAACCTGTGTATTTCTGAAAACTAGAGACCTAGGGGAATCCAAGGAGGGGTAACTTGCGGGGCTCGGACCAGGTTCTGTTACCCAGAATCCTTTGCAAACCTCAAAATTTGGCTAAAAAAACACATGTCCCTCACATTTCTGTGGCAGAAAGTTCTGGAATCTGAGAGGAGCTACAAATTTCCTTTCACCCAGCGTTCCCCCAAGTCTCCCGATAAAAATGATACCTCACTTGCGTGGGTAGGCCTAGCGCCGGCGACAGGAAACACCCCAAAGCGCAACGTGGACACATCCTAAATTTTGGAAAAAAACAGAGGTGTTTTTTGCGAAGTGCCTACTTGTAGATTTTGGCCTCTAGCTCAGCCGGCACCTAGGGAAACCTACCAAACCTGTGCATTTCTGAAAACTAGAGACTTAGGGGAATCCAAGGAGGGGTGACTTGCGGGGCTCGGACCAGGTTCTGTTACCCAGAATCCTTTGCAAACCTCAAAATTTGGCTAAAAAAACACATGTCCCTCACATTTTTGTGGCAGAAAGTTCTGGAATCTGAGAGGAGCTACAAATTTCCTTCCACCCAGCGTTCCCCCAAGTCTCCCGATAAAAATGATACCTCACTTGCGTGGGTAGGCCTAGCGCCGGAGACAGGAAACACCCCAAAGCGCAACGTGGACACATCCTAAATTTTGGAAAAAAACAGAGGTGTTTTTTGCGAAGTGCCTACCTGTAGATTTTGGCCTCTAGCTCAGCCGGCACCTAGGGAAACCTACCAAACCTGTGTATTTCTGAAAACTAGAGACCTAGGGGAATCCAAGGAGGGGTGACTTGCGGGGCTCGGACCAGGTTCTGTTACCTAGAATCCTTTGCAAACCTCAAAATTTGGCTAAAAAAACACATGTCCCTCACATTTCTGTGGCAGAAAGTTCTGGAATCTGAGAGGAGCTACAAATTTCCTTCCACCCAGCGTTCCCCCAAGTCTCCCGATAAAAATGATACCTCACTTGCGTGGGTAGGCCTAGCGCCGGCGACAGGAAACACCCCAAAGCGCAACGTGGACACATCCTAAATTTTGGAAAAAAACAGAGGTGTTTTTTGCGAAGTGCCTACCTGTAGATTTTGGCCTCTAGCTCAGCCGGCACCTAGGGAAACCTACCAAACCTGTGCATTTCTGAAAACTAGAGACCTAGGGGAATCCAAGGAGGGGTGACTTGCGGGGCTCGGACCAGGTTCTGTTACCCAGAATCCTTTGCAAACCTCAAAATTTGGCTAAAAAAACACATGTCCCTCACATTTTTGTGGCAGAAAGTTCTGGAATCTGAGAGAAGCTACAAATTTCCTTCCACCCAGCGTTCCCCCAAGTCTCCGGATAAAAATGACACCTCACTTGCGTGGGTAGGCCTAGCGCAGGCGACAGGAAACACCCCAAAGCGCAACGTGGACACATCCTAAATTTTGGAAAAAAACAGAGGTGTTTTTTGCGAAGTGCCTACCTGTAGATTTTGGCCTCTAGCTCAGCCGGCACCTAGGGAAACCTACCAAACCTGTGCATTTCTGAAAACTAGAGACCTAGGGGAATCCAAGGAGGGGTGACTTGCGGGGCTCGGACCAGGTTCTGTTACCCAGAATCCTTTGCAAACCTCAAAATTTGGCTAAAAAAACACATGTCCCTCACATTTCTGTGGCAGAAAGTTCTGGAATCTGAGAGGAGCTACAAATTTCCTTCCACCCAGTGTTCCCCCAAGTCTCCCGATAAAAATGATACCTCACTTGCGTGGGTAGGCCTAGCGCCGGAGACAGGAAACACCCCAAAGCGCAACGTGGACACATCCTAAATTTTGGAAAAAACAGAGGTGTTTTTTGCGAAGTGCCTACCTGTAGATTTTGGCCTCTAGCTCAGCCGGCACCTAGGGAAACCTACCAAACCTGTGCATTTCTGAAAACTAGAGACCTAGGGGAATCCAAGGAGGGGTGACTTGTGGGGCTCGGACCAGGTTCTGTTACCCAGAATCCTTTGCAAACCTCAAAATTTGGCTAAAAAAACACATGTCCCTCACATTTCTGTGGCAGAAAGTTCTGGAATCTGAGAGGAGCTACAAATTTCCTTCCACCCAGCGTTCCCCCAAGTCTCCCGATAAAAATGATACCTCACTTGTGTGGGTAGGCCTAGCGCCGGCGACAGGAAACACCCCAAAGCGCAACGTGGACACATCCTAAATTTTGGAAAAAAACAGAGGTGTTTTTTGCGAAGTGCCTACCTGTAGATTTTGGCCTCTAGCTCAGCCGGCACCTAGGGAAACCTACCAAACCTGTGCATTTCTGAAAACTAGAGACCTAGGGGAATCCAAGGAGGGGTGACTTGCGGGGCTCGGACCAGGTTCTGTTACCCAGAATCCTTTGCAAACCTCAAAATTTGGCTAAAAAAACACATGTCCCTCACATTTCTGTGGCAGAAAGTTCTGGAATCTGAGAGGAGCTACAAATTTCCTTCCACCCAGCGTTCCCCCAAGTCTCCCGATAAAAATGACACCTCACTTGCGTGGGTAGGCCTAGCGCCGGCGACAGGAAACACCCCAAAGCGCAACGTGGACACATCCTAAATTTTGGAAAAAAACAGAGGTGTTTTTTGCGAAGTGCCTACCTGTAGATTTTGGCCTCTAGCTCAGCCGGCACCTAGGGAAACCTACCAAACCTGTGCATTTCTGAAAACTAGAGATCTAGGGGAATCCAAGGAGGGGTGACTTGCGGGGCTCGGACCAGATTCTGTTACCCAGAATCCTTTGCAAACCTCAAAATTTGGCTAAAAAAACACATGTCCCTCACATTTCTGTGGCAGAAAGTTCTGGAATCTGAGAGGAGCTACAAATTTCCTTTCACCCAGCGTTCCCCCAAGTCTCCCGATAAAAATGATACCTCACTTGCGTGGGTAGGCCTAGCGCCGGCGACAGGAAACACCCCAAAGCGCAACGTGGACACATCCTAAATTTTGGAAAAAAACAGAGGTGTTTTTTGCGAAGTGCCTACCTGTAGATTTTGGCCTCTAGCTCAGCCGGCACCTAGGGAAACCTACCAAACCTGTGCATTTCTGAAAACTAGAGACTTAGGGGAATCCAAGGAGGGGTGACTTGCGGGGCTCGGACCAGGTTCTGTTACCCAGAATCCTTTGCAAACCTCAAAATTTGGCTAAAAAAACACATGTCCCTCACATTTTTGTGGCAGAAAGTTCTGGAATCTGAGAGGAGCTACAAATTTCCTTCCACCCAGCGTTCCCCCACGTCTCCCGATAAAAATGATACCTCACTTGTGTGGGTAGGCCTAGCGCCCGCAACAGGAAACACCCCAAAGCGCAACGTGGACACATCCTAAATTTTGGAAAAAAACAGAGGTGTTTTTTGCGAAGTGCCTACCTGTAGATTTTGGCCTCTAGCTCAGCCGGCACCTAGGGAAACCTACCAAACCTGTGCATTTCTGAAAACTAGAGACCTAGGGGAATCCAAGGAGGGGTGACTTGCGGGGCTCGGACCAGGTTCTGTTACCCAGAATCCTTTGCAAACCTCAAAATTTGGCTAAAAAAACACATGTCCCTCACATTTCTGTGGCAGAAAGTTCTGGAATCTGAGAGGAGCTACAAATTTCCTTCCACCCAGCGTTCCCCCAAGTCTCCCGATAAAAATGACACCTCACTTGCGTGGGTAGGCCTAGCGCCGGCGACAGGAAACACCCCAAAGCGCAACGTGGACACATCCTAAATTTTGGAAAAAAACAGAGGTGTTTTTTGCGAAGTGCCTACCTGTAGATTTTGGCCTCTAGCTCAGCCGGCACCTAGGGAAACCTACCAAACCTGTGCATTTCTGAAAACTAGAGACCTAGGGGAATCCAAGGAGGGGTGACTTGCGGGGCTCGGACCAGGTTCTGTTACCCAGAATCCTTTGCAAACCTCAAAATTTGGCTAAAAAAACACATGTCCCTCACATTTCTGTGGCAGAAAGTTCTCGAATCTGAGAGGAGCTACAAATTTCCTTCTACCCAGCGTTTCCCCAAGTCTCCCGATAAAAATGATACCTCACTTGCGTGGGTAGGCCTAGCGCCGGAGACAGGAAACACCCCAAAGCGCAACGTGGACACATCCTAAATTTTGGAAAAAAACAGAGGTGTTTTTTGCGAAGTGCCTACCTGTAGATTTTGGCCTCTAGCTCAGCCGGCACCTAGGGAAACCTACCAAACCTGTGCATTTCTGAAAACTAGAGACCTAGGGGAATCCAAGGAGGGGTGACTTGCGGGGCTCGGACCAGGTTCTGTTACCCAGAATCCTTTGCAAACCTCAAAATTTGGCTAAAAAAACACATGTCCCTCACATTTCTGTGGCAGAAAGTTCTGGAATCTGAGAGGAGCTACAAATTTCCTTCCACCCAGCGTTCCCCCAAGTCTCCCGATAAAAATGATACCTCACTTGTGTGGGTAGGCCTAGCGCCGGCGACAGGAAACACCCCAAAGCGCAACTTGGACACATCCTAAATTTTGGAAAAAAACAGAGGTGTTTTTTGCGAAGTGCCTACCTGTAGATTTTGGCCTCTAGCTCAGCCGGCACCTAGGGAAACCTACCAAACCTGTGCATTTCTGAAAACTAGAGACCTAGGGGAATCTAAGGAGGGGTGACTTGCGGGGCTCGGACCAGGTTCTGTTACCCAGAATCCTTTGCAAATCTCAAAATGTGGCTAAAAAAACACATGTCCCTCACATTTCTGTGGCAGAAAGTTCTGGAATCTGAGAGGAGCTACAAATTTCCTTCCACCCAGCGTTCCCCCAAGTCTCCCGATAAAAATGACACCTCACTTGCGTGGGTAGGCCTAGCGCCGGCGACAGGAAACACCCCAAAGAGCAACGTGGACACATCCTAAATTTTGGGAAAAAACAGAGGTGTTTTTTGCGAAGTGCCTACCTGTAGATTTTGGCCTCTAGCTCAGCCGGCACCTAGGGAAACCTACCAAACCTGTGCATTTCTGAAAACTAGAGACCTAGGGGAATCCAAGGAGGGGTGACTTGCGGGGCTCGGACCAGGTTCTGTTACCCAGAATCCTTTGCAAACCTCAAAATTTGGCTAAAAAAACACATGTCCCTCACATTTCTGTGGCAGAAAGTTCTGGAATCTGAGAGGAGCTACAAATTTCCTTCCACCCAGCGTTCCCCCAAGTCTCCCGATAAAAATGATACCTCACTTGCGTGGGTAGGCCTAGCGCCGGCGACAGGAAACACCCCAAAGCGCAACGTGGACACATCCTAAATTTTGGAAAAAAACAGAGGTGTTTTTTGCGAAGTGCCTACCTGTAGATTTTGGCCTCTAGCTCAGCCGGCACCTAGGGAAACCTACCAAACCTGTGCATTTCTGAAAACTAGAGACCTAGGGGAATCCAAGGAGGGGTGACTTGCGGGGCTCGGACCAGGTTCTGTTACCCAGAATCCTTTGCAAACCTCAAAATTTGGCTAAAAAGACACATGTCCCTCACATTTCTGTGGCAGAAAGTTCTGGAATCTGAGAGGAGCTACAAATTTCCTTCCACCCAGCGTTCCCCCAAGTCTCCCGATAAAAATGATACCTCACTTGCGTGGGTAGGCCTAGCGCCGGCGACAGGAAACACCCCAAAGCGCAACGTGGACACATCCTAAATTTTGGGAAAAAACAGAGGTGTTTTTTGCGAAGTGCCTACCTGTAGATTTTGGCCTCTAGCTCAGCCGGCACCTAGGGAAACCTACCAAACCTGTGCATTGCTGAAAACTAGAGACCTAGGGGAATCCAAGGAGGGGTGACTTGCGGGGCTCGGACCAGGTTCTGTTACCCAGAATCCTTTGCAAACCTCAAAATTTGGCTAAAAAAACACATGTCCCTCACATTTCTGTGGCAGAAAGTTCTGGAATCTGAGAGGAGCTACAAATTTCCTTTCACCCAGCGTTCCCCCAAGTCTCCCGATAAAAATGATACCTCACTTGCGTGGGTAGGCCTAGCGCCGGCGACAGGAAACACCCCAAAGCGCAACGTGGACACATCCTAAATTTTGGAAAAAAACAGAGGTGTTTTTTGCGAAGTGCCTACCTGTAGATTTTGGCCTCTAGCTCAGCCGGCACCTAGGGAAACCTACCAAACCTGTGCATTTCTGAAAACTAGAGACCTAGGGGAATCCAAGGAGGGGTGACTTGCGGGGCTCGGACCAGGTTCTGTTACCCAGAATCCTTTGCAAACCTCAAAATTTGGCTAAAAAAACACATGTCCCTCACATTTTTGTGGCAGAAAGTTCTGGAATCTGAGAGGAGCTACAAATTTCCTTCCACCCAGCGTTCCCCCACGTCTCCCGATAAAAATGATACCTCACTTGTGTGGGTAGGCCTAGCGCCCGCAACAGGAAACACCCCAAAGCGCAACGTGGACACATCCTAAATTTTGAAAAAAAAAACAGAGGTGTTTTTTGCGAAGTGCCTACCTGTAGATTTTGGCCTCTAGCTCAGCCGGCACCTAGGGAAACCTACCAAACCTGTGCATTTCTGAAAACTAGAGACCTAGGGGAATCCAAGGAGGGGTGACTTGCGGGGCCCGGACCAGGTTCTGTTACCCAGAATCCTTTGCAAACCTCAAAATTTGGCTAAAAAAACACATGTCCCTCACATTTCTGTGGCAGAAAGTTCTGGAATCTGAGAGGAGCTACAAATTTCCTTCCACCCAGCGTTCCCCCAAGTCTCCCGATAAAAATGACACCTCACTTGCGTGGGTAGGCCTAGCGCCGGCGACAGGAAACACCCCAAAGCGCAACGTGGACACATCCTAAATTTTGGAAAAAAACAGAGGTGTTTTTTGCGAAGTGCCTACCTGTAGATTTTGGCCTCTAGCTCAGCCGGCACCTAGGGAAACCTACCAAACCTGTGCATTTCTGAAAACTAGAGACCTAGGGGAATCCAAGGAGGGGTGACTTGCGGGGCTCGGACCAGGTTCTGTTACCCAGAATCCTTTGCAAACCTCAAAATTTGGCTAAAAAAACACATGTCCCTCACATTTCTGTGGCAGAAAGTTCTCGAATCTGAGAGGAGCTACAAATTTCCTTCCACCCAGCGTTCCCCCAAGTCTCCCGATAAAAATGATACCTCACTTGCGTGGGTAGGCCTAGCGCTGGAGACAGGAAACACCCCAAAGCGCAACGTGGACACATCCTAAATTTTGGAAAAAAACAGAGGTGTTTTTTGTGAAGTGCCTACCTGTAGATTTTGGCCTCTAGCTCAGCCGGCACCTAGGGAAACCTACCAAACCTGTGCATTTCTGAAAACTAGAGACCTAGGGGAATCCAAGGAGGGGTGACTTGCGGGGCTCGGACCAGGTTCTGTTACCCAGAATCCTTTGCAAACCTCAAAATTTGGCTAAAAAAACACATGTCCCTCACATTTCTGTGGCAGAAAGTTCTGGAATCTGAGAGGAGCTACAAATTTCCTTCCACCCAGCGTTCCCCCAAGTCTCCCGATAAAAATGATACCTCACTTGTGTGGGTAGGCCTAGCGCCGGCGACAGGAAACACCCCAAAGCGCAACGTGGACACATCCTAAATTTTGGAAAAAAACAGAGGTGTTTTTTGCGAAGTGCCTACCTGTAGATTTTGGCCTCTAGCTCAGCCGGCACCTAGGGAAACCTACCAAACCTGTGCATTTCTGAAAACTAGAGACCTAGGGGAATCTAAGGAGGGGTGACTTGCGGGGCTCGGACCAGGTTCTGTTACCCAGAATCCTTTGCAAACCTCAAAATTTGGCTAAAAAAACACATGTCCCTCACATTTCTGTGGCAGAAAGTTCTGGAATCTGAGAGGAGCTACAAATTTCCTTCCACCCAGCGTTCCCCCAAGTCTCCCGATAAAAATGACACCTCACTTGCGTGGGTAGGCCTAGCGCCGGCGACAGGAAACACCCCAAAGCGCAACGTGGACACATCCTAAATTTTGGAAAAAAACAGAGGTGTTTTTTGCGAAGTGCCTACCTGTAGATTTTGGCCTCTAGCTCAGCCGGCCCCTAGGGAAACCTACCAAACCTGTGCATTTCTGAAAACTAGAGACCTAGGGGAATCCAAGGAGGGGTGACTTGCGGTGCTCGGACCAGGTTCTGTTACCCAGAATCCTTTGCAAACCTCAAAATTTGGCTAAAAAAACACATGTCCCTCACATTTCTGTGGCAGAAAGTTCTCGAATCTGAGAGGAGCTACAAATTTCCTTCCACCCAGCGTTCCCCCAAGTCTCCCGATAAAAATGATACCTCACTTGCGTGGGTAGGCCTAGCGCCGGAGACAGGAAACACCCCAAAGCGCAACGTGGACACATCCTAAATTTTGGAAAAAAACAGAGGTGTTTTTTGCGAAGTGCCTACCTGTAGATTTTGGCCTCTAGCTCAGCCGGCACCTAGGGAAACCTACCAAACCTGTGCATTTCTGAAAACTAGAGACCTAGGGGAATCCAAGGAGGGGTGACTTGCGGGGCTCGGACCAGGTTCTGTTACCCAGAATCCTTTGCAAACCTCAAAATTTGGCTAAAAAAACACATGTCCCTCACATTTCTGTGGCAGAAAGTTCTGGAATCTGAGAGGAGCTACAAATTTCCTTCCACCCAGCGTTCCCCCAAGTCTCCCGATAAAAATGATACCTCACTTGTGTGGGTAGGCCTAGCGCCGGCGACAGGAAACACCCCAAAGCGCAACGTGGACACATCCTAAATTTTGGAAAAAAACAGAGGTGTTTTTTGCGAAGTGCCTACCTGTAGATTTTGGCCTCTAGCTCAGCCGGCACCTAGGGAAACCTACCAAACCTGTGCATTTCTGAAAACTAGAGACCTAGGGGAATCTAAGGAGGGGTGACTTGCGGGGCTCGGACCAGGTTCTGTTACCCAGAATCCTTTGCAAACCTCAAAATTTGGCTAAAAAAACACATGTCCCTCACATTTCTGTGGCAGAAAGTTCTGGAATCTGAGAGGAGCTACAAATTTCCTTCCACCCAGCGTTCCCCCAAGTCTCCCGATAAAAATGACACCTCACTTGCGTGGGTAGGCCTAGCGCCGGCGACAGGAAACACCCCAAAGCGCAACGTGGACACATCCTAAATTTTGGAAAAAAACAGAGGTGTTTTTTGCGAAGTGCCTACCTGTAGATTTTGGCCTCTAGCTCAGCCGGCACCTAGGGAAACCTACCAAACCTGTGCATTTCTGAAAACTAGAGACCTAGGGGAATCCAAGGAGGGGTGACTTGCGGTGCTCGGACCAGGTTCTGTTACCCAGAATCCTTTGCAAACCTCAAAATTTGGCTAAAAAAACACATGTCCCTCACATTTCTGTGGCAGAAAGTTCTCGAATCTGAGAGGAGCTACAAATTTCCTTCCACCCAGCGTTCCCCCAAGTCTCCCGATAAAAATGATACCTCACTTGCGTGGGTAGGCCTAGCGCCGGAGACAGGAAACACCCCAAAGCGCAACGTGGACACATCCTAAATTTTGGAAAAAAACAGAGGTGTTTTTTGCGAAGTGCCTACCTGTAGATTTTGGCCTCTAGCTCAGCCGGCACCTAGGGAAACCTACCAAACCTGTGCATTTCTGAAAACTAGAGACCTAGGGGAATCCAAGGAGGGGTGACTTGCGGGGCTCGGACCAGGTTCTGTTACCCAGAATCCTTTGCAAACCTCAAAATTTGGCTAAAAAAACACATGTCCCTCACATTTCTGTGGCAGAAAGTTCTGGAATCTGAGAGGAGCTACAAATTTCCTTCCACCCAGCGTTCCCCCAAGTCTCCCGATAAAAATGATACCTCACTTGTGTGGGTAGGCCTAGCGCCGGCGACAGGAAACACCCCAAAGCGCAACGTGGACACATCCTAAATTTTGGAAAAAAACAGAGGTGTTTTTTGCGAAGTGCCTACCTGTAGATTTTGGCCTCTAGCTCAGCCGGCACCTAGGGAAACCTACCAAACCTGTGCATTTCTGAAAACTAGAGACCTAGGGGAATCTAAGGAGGGGTGACTTGCGGGGCTCGGACCAGGTTCTGTTACCCAGAATCCTTTGCAAACCTCAAAATTTGGCTAAAAAAACACATGTCCCTCACATTTCTGTGGCAGAAAGTTCTGGAATCTGAGAGGAGCTACAAATTTCCTTCCACCCAGCGTTCCCCCAAGTCTCCCGATAAAAATGACACCTCACTTGCGTGGGTAGGCCTAGCGCCGGCGACAGGAAACACCCCAAAGCGCAACGTGGACACATCCTAAATTTTGGAAAAAAACAGAGGTGTTTTTTGCGAAGTGCCTACCTGTAGATTTTGGCCTCTAGCTCAGCCGGCACCTAGGGAAACCTATAAACCTGTGCATTTCTGAAAACTAGAGACCTAGGGGAATCCAAGGAGGGGTGACTTGCGGTGCTCGGACCAGGTTCTGTTACCCAGAATCCTTTGCAAACCTCAAAATTTGGCTAAAAAACCACATGTCCCTCACATTTCTGTGGCAGAAAGTTCTCGAATCTGAGAGGAGCTACAAATTTCCTTCCACCCAGCGTTCCCCCAAGTCTCCCGATAAAAATGATACCTCACTTGCGTGGGTAGGCCTAGCGCCGGAGACAGGAAACACCCCAAAGCGCAACGTGGACACATCCTAAATTTTGGAAAAAAACAGAGGTGTTTTTTGCGAAGTGCCTACCTGTAGATTTTGGCCTCTAGCTCAGCCGGCACCTAGGGAAACCTACCAAACCTGTGCATTTCTGAAAACTAGAGACCTAGGGGAATCCAAGGAGGGGTGACTTGCGGGGCTCGGACCAGGTTCTGTTACCCAGAATCCTTTGCAAACCTCAAAATTTGGCTAAAAAAACACGTCCCTCACATTTCTGTGGCAGAAAGTTCTGGAATCTGAGAGGAGCTACAAATTTCCTTCCACCCAGCGTTCCCCCAAGTCTCCCGATAAAAATGATACCTCACTTGTGTGGGTAGGCCTAGCGCCGGCGACAGGAAACACCCCAAAGCGCAACGTGGACACATCCTAAATTTTGGAAAAAAACAGAGGTGTTTTTTGCGAAGTGCCTACCTGTAGATTTTGGCCTCTAGCTCAGCCGGCACCTAGGGAAACCTACCAAACCTGTGCATTTCTGAAAACTAGAGACCTAGGGGAATCTAAGGAGGGGTGACTTGCGGGGCTCGGACCAGGTTCTGTTACCCAGAATCCTTTGCAAACCTCAAAATTTGGCTAAAAAAACACATGTCCCTCACATTTCTGTGGCAGAAAGTTCTGGAATCTGAGAGGAGCTACAAATTTCCTTCCACCCAGCGTTCCCCCAAGTCTCCCGATAAAAATGACACCTCACTTGCGTGGGTAGGCCTAGCGCCGGCGACAGGAAACCCCCCAAAGCGCAACGTGGACACATCCTAAATTTTGGAAAAAAACAGAGGTGTTTTTTGCGAAGTGCCTACCTGTAGATTTTGGCCTCTAGCTCAGCCGGCACCTAGGGAAACCTACCAAACCTGTGCATTTCTGAAAACTAGAGACCTAGGGGAATCCAAGGAGGGGTGACTTGCGGTGCTCGGACCAGGTTCTGTTACCCAGAATCCTTTGCAAACCTCAAAATTTGGCTAAAAAAACACATGTCCCTCACATTTCTGTGGCAGAAAGTTCTCGAATCTGAGAGGAGCTACAAATTTCCTTCCACCCAGCGTTCCCCCAAGTCTCCCGATAAAAATGATACCTCACTTGCGTGGGTAGGCCTAGCGCCGGCGACAGGAAACACCCCAAAGCGCAACGTGGACACATCCTAAATTTTGGAAAAAAACAGAGGTGTTTTTTGCTAAGTGCCTACCTGTAGATTTTGGCCTCTAGCTCAGCCGGCACCTAGGGAAACCTACCAAACCTGTGCATTTCTGAAAACTAGAGACCTAGGGGAATCCAAGGAGGGGTGACTTGCGGGGCTCGGACCAGGTTCTATTACCCAGAATCCTTTGCAAACCTCAAAATTTGGCTAAAAAAACACATGTCCCTAACATTTTTGTGGCAGAAAGTTCTGGAATCTGAGAGGAGCTACAAATTTCCTTCCACCCAGCGTTCCCCCAAGTCTCCCGATAAAAATGATACCTCACTTGCGTGGGTAGGCCTAGCGCCGGAGATAGGAAACACCCCAAAGCGCAACATGGACACATCCTAAATTTTGGAAAAAAACAGAGGTGTTTTTTGCGAAGTGCCTACCTGTAGATTTTGGCCTCTAGCTCAGCCGGCACCTAGGGAAACCTACCAAACCTGTGCATTTCTGAAAACTAGAGACCTAGGGGAATCCAAGGAGGGGTGACTTGCGGGGCTCGGACCAGGTTCTGTTACCCAGAATCCTTTGCAAACCTCAAAATTTGGCTAAAAAAACACATGTCCCTCACATTTCTGTGGCAGAAAGTTCTGGAATCTGAGAGGAGCTACAAATTTCCTTCCACCCAGCGTTCCCCCAAGTCTCCCGATAAAAATGATACCTCACTTGCGTGGGTAGGCCTAGCGCCGGCGACAGGAAACACCCCAAAGCGCAACGTGGACACATCCTAAATTTTGGAAAAAAACAGAGGTGTTTTTTGCTAAGTGCCTACCTGTAGATTTTGGCCTCTAGCTCAGCCGGCACCTAGGGAAACCTACCAAACCTGTGCATTTCTGAAAACTAGAGACCTAGGGGAATCCAAGGAGGGGTGACTTGCGGGGCTCGGACCAGGTTCTATTACCCAGAATCCTTTGCAAACCTCAAAATTTGGCTAAAAAAACACATGTCCCTAACATTTTTGTGGCAGAAAGTTCTGGAATCTGAGAGGAGCTACAAATTTCCTTCCACCCAGCGTTCCCCCAAGTCTCCCGATAAAAATGATACCTCACTTGCGTGGGTAGGCCTAGCGCCGGAGACAGGAAACACCCCAAAGCGCAACGTGGACACATCCTAAATTTTGGAAAAAAACAGAGGTGTTTTTTGCGAAGTGCCTACCTGTAGATTTTGGCCTCTAGCTCAGCCGGCACCTAGGGAAACCTACCAAACCTGTGCATTTCTGAAAACTAGAGACCTAGGGGAATCCAAGGAGGGGTGACTTGCGGGGCTCGGACCAGGTTCTGTTACCCAGAATCCTTTGCAAACCTCAAAATTTGGCTAAAAAAACAAATGTCCCTCACATTTCTGTGGCAGAAAGTTCTGGAATCTGAGAGGAGCTACAAATTTCCTTCCACCCAGCGTTCCCCCAAGTCTCCCGATATAAATGATACCTCACTTGTGTGGGTAGGCCTAGCGCCGGCGACAGGAAACACCCCAAAGAGCAACGTGGACACATCCTAAATTTTGGGAAAAAACAGAGGTGTTTTTTGCGAAGTGCCTACCTGTAGATTTTGGCCTCGAGCTCAGCCGGCACCTAGGGAAACCTACCAAACCTGTGCATTTCTGAAAACTAGAGACCTAGGGGAATCCAAGGAGGGGTGACTTGCGGGGCTCGGACCAGGTTCTGTTACCCAGAATCCTTTGCAAACCTCAAAATTTGGCTAAAAAAACACATGTCCCTCACATTTCTGTGGCAGAAAGTTCTGGAATCTGAGAGGAGCTACAAATTTCCTTCCACCCAGCGTTCCCCCAAGTCTCCCGATAAAAATGATACCTCACTTTTGTGGGTAGGCCTAGCGCAGGAGACAGGAAACACCCCAAAGCGCAACGTGGACACATCCTAAATTTTGGAAAAAAACAGAGGTGTTTTTTGCGAAGTACCTACCTGTAGATTTTGGCCTCTAGCTCAGCCGGCACCTAGGGAAACCTACCAAACCTGTGCATTTCTGAAAACTAGAGACCTAGGGGAATCCAAGGAGGGGTGACTTGCGGGGCTCGGACCAGGTTCTGTTACCCAGAATCCTTTGCAAACCTCAAAATTTGGCTAAAAAAACACATGTCCCTCACATTTCTGTGGCAGAAAGTTCTGGAATCTGAGAGGAGCTACAAATTTCCTTCCACCCAGCGTTCCCCCAAGTCTCCCGATAAAAATGATACCTCACTTGCGTGGGTAGGCCTAGCGCCGGAGACAGGAAACACCCCAAAGCGCAACGTGGACACATCCTAAATTTTGGAAAAAAACAGAGGTGTTTTTTGCGAAGTGCCTACCTGTAGATTTTGGCCTCTAGCTCAGCCGGCACCTAGGGAAACCTACCAAACCTGTGCATTTCTGAAAACTAGAGACCTAGGGGAATCCAAGGAGGGGTGACTTGCGGGGCTCGGACCAGGTTCTGTTACCCAGAATCCTTTGCAAACCTCAAAATTTGGCTAAAAAAACACATGTCCCTCACATTTCTGTGGCAGAAAGTTCTGGAATCTGAGAGGAGCTACAAATTTCCTTCCACCCAGCGTTCCCCCAAGTCTCCCGATAAAAATGATACCTCACTTGTGTGGGTAGGCCTAGCGCCGGCGACAGGAAACACCCCAAAGAGCAACGTGGACACATCCTAAATTTTGGGAAAAAACAGAGGTGTTTTTTGCGAAGTGCCTACCTGTAGATTTTGGCCTCGAGCTCAGCTGGCACCTAGGGAAACCTACCAAACCTGTGCATTTCTGAAAACTAGAGACCTAGGGGAATCCAAGGAGGGGTGACTTGCGGGGCTCGGACCAGGTTCTGTTACCCAGAATCCTTTGCAAACCTCAAAATTTGGCTAAAAAAACACATGTCCCTGACATTTCTGTGGCAGAAAGTTCTGGAATCTGAGAGGAGCTACAAATTTCCTTCCACCCAGCGTTCCCCCAAGTCTCCCGATAAAAATGATACCTCACTTTTGTGGGTAGGCCTAGCGCCGGAGACAGGAAACACCCCAAAGCGCAACGTGGACACATCCTAAATTTTGGAAAAAAACAGAGGTGTTTTTTGCGAAGTGCCTACCTGTAGATTTTGGCCTCTAGCTCAGCCGGCACCTAGGGAAACCTACCAAACCTGTGCATTTCTGAAAACTAGAGACCTAGGGGAATCAAAGGAGGGGTGACTTGCGGTGCTCGGACCAGGTTCTGTTACCCAGAATCCTTTGCAAACCTCAAAATTTGGCTAAAAAAACACATGTCCCTCACATTTCTGTGGCAGAAAGTTCTGGAATCTGAGAGGAGCTACAAATTTCCTTCCACCCAGCGTTCCCCCAGGTCTCCCAAAAAAAATGATACCTCACTTGCGTGGGTAGGCCTAGCGCCGGCGACAGGAAACACCCCAAAGCGCAACGTGGACACATCCTAAATTTTGGAAAAAAACAGAGGTGTTTTTTGCGAAGTGCCTACCTGTAGATTTTGGCCTCTAGCTCAGCCGGCACCTAGGGAAACCTACCAAACCTGTGCATTTCTGAAAACTAGAGACCTAGGGGAATCCAAGGAGGGGTGACTTGCGGGGCTCGGACCAGGTTCTGTTACCCAGAATCCTTTGCAAACCTCAAAATTTGGCTAAAAAAACACATGTCCCTCACATTTTTGTGGCAGAAAGTTCTGGAATCTGAGAGGAGCTACAAATTTCCTTCCACCCACCGTTCCCACAAGTCTCCGGATAAAAATGACACCTCACTTGCGTGGGTAGGCCTAGCGCAGGCGACAGGAAACACCCCAAAGCGCAACGTGGACACATCCTAAATTTTGGAAAAAAACAGAGGTGTTTTTTGCGAAGTGCCTACCTGTAGATTTTGGCCTCTAGCTCAGCCGGCACCTAGGGAAACCTACAAAACCTGTGCATTTCTGAAAACTAGAGACCTAGGGGAATCCAAGGAGGGGTGACTTGCGGGGCTCGGACCAGGTTCTGTTACCCAGAATCCTTTGCAAACCTCAAAATTTGGCTAAAAAAACACATGTCCCTCACATTTCTGTGGCAGAAAGTTCTGGAATCTGAGAGGAGCTACAAATTTCCTTTCACCCAGCGTTCCCCCAAGTCTCCCGATAAAAATGATACCTCACTTGCGTGGGTAGGCCTAGCGCCGGCGACAGGAAACACCCCAAAGCGCAACGTGGACACATCCTAAATTTTGGAAAAAAACAGAGGTGTTTTTTGCGAAGTGCCTACCTGTAGATTTTGGCCTCTAGCTCAGCCGGCACCTAGGGAAACCTACCAAACCTGTGCATTTCTGAAAACTAGAGACCTAGGGGAATCCAAGGAGGGGTGACTTGCGGGGCTCGGACCAGGTTCTGTTACCCAGAATCCTTTGCAAACCTCAAAATTTGGCTAAAAAAACACATGTCACTCACATTTTTGTGGCAGAAAGTTCTGGAATCTGAGAGGAGCTACAAATTTCCTTCCACCCAGCGTTCCCCCACGTCTCCCGATAAAAATGATACCTCACTTGTGTGGGTAGGCCTAGCGCCCGCAACAGGAAACACCCCAAAGCGCAACGTGGACACATCCTAAATTTTGGAAAAAAACAGAGGTGTTTTTTGCGAAGTGCCTACCTGTAGATTTTGGCCTCTAGCTCAGCCGGCACCTAGGGAAACCTACCAAACCTGTGCATTTCTGAAAACTAGAGACCTAGGGGAATCCAAGGAGGGGTGACTTGCGGGGCTCGGACCAGGTTCTGTTACCCAGAATCCTTTGCAAACCTCAAAATTTGGCTAAAAAAACACATGTCCCTCACATTTCTGTGGCAGAAAGTTCTGGAATCTGAGAGGAGCTACAAATTTCCTTCCACCCAGCGTTCCCCCAAGTCTCCCGATAAAAATGACACCTCACTTGCGTGGGTAGGCCTAGCGCCGGCGACAGGAAACACCCCAAAGCGCAACGTGGACACATCCTAAATTTTGGAAAAAAACAGAGGTGTTTTTTGCGAAGTGCCTACCTGTAGATTTTGGCCTCTAGCTCAGCCGGCACCTAGGGAAACCTACCAAACCTGTGCATTTCTGAAAACTAGAGACCTAGGGGAATCCAAGGAGGGGTGACTTGCGGGGCTCGGACCAGGTTCTGTTACCCAGAATCCTTTGCAAACCTCAAAATTTGGCTAAAAAAACACATGTCCCTCACATTTCTGTGGCAGAAAGTTCTCGAATCTGAGAGGAGCTACAAATTTCCTTCCACCCAGCGTTCCCCCAAGTCTCCCGATAAAAATGATACCTCACTTGCGTGGGTAGGCCTAGCGCCGGCGACAGGAAACACCCCAAAGCGCAACGTGGACACATCCTAAATTTTGGAAAAAAACAGAGGTGTTTTTTGCGAAGTGCCTACCTGTAGATTTTGGCCTCTAGCTCAGCCGGCACCTAGGGAAACCTACCAAACCTGTGCATTTCTGAAAACTAGAGACCTAGGGGAATCCAAGGAGGGGTGACTTGCGGGGCTCGGACCAGGTTCTGTTACCCAGAATCCTTTGCAAACCTCAAAATTTGGCTAAAAAAACACATGTCCCTCACATTTTTGTGGCAGAAAGTTCTGGAATCTGAGAGGAGCTACAAATTTCCTTCCACCCAGCGTTCCCCCACGTCTCCCGATAAAAATGATACCTCACTTGTGTGGGTAGGCCTAGCGCCCGCAACAGGAAACACCCCAAAGCGCAACGTGGACACATCCTAAATTTTGGAAAAAAACAGAGGTGTTTTTTGCGAAGTGCCTACCTGTAGATTTTGGCCTCTAGCTCAGCCGGCACCTAGGGAAACCTACCAAACCTGTGCATTTCTGAAAACTAGAGACCTAGGGGAATCCAAGGAGGGGTGACTTGCGGGGCTCGGACCAGGTTCTGTTACCCAGAATCCTTTGCAAACCTCAAAATTTGGCTAAAAAAACACATGTCCCTCACATTTCTGTGGCAGAAAGTTCTGGAATCTGAGAGGAGCTACAAATTTCCTTCCACCCAGCGTTCCCCCAAGTCTCCCGATAAAAATGACACCTCACTTGCGTGGGTAGGCCTAGCGCCGGCGACAGGAAACACCCCAAAGCGCAACGTGGACACATCCTAAATTTTGGAAAAAAACAGAGGTGTTTTTTGCGAAGTGCCTACCTGTAGATTTTGGCCTCTAGCTCAGCCGGCACCTAGGGAAACCTACCAAACCTGTGCATTTCTGAAAACTAGAGACCTAGGGGAATCCAAGGAGGGGTGACTTGCGGGGCTCGGACCAGGTTCTGTTACCCAGAATCCTTTGCAAACCTCAAAATTTGGCTAAAAAAACACATGTCCCTCACATTTCTGTGGCAGAAAGTTCTCGAATCTGAGAGGAGCTACAAATTTCCTTCCACCCAGCGTTCCCCCAAGTCTCCCGATAAAAATGATACCTCACTTGCGTGGGTAGGCCTAGCGCCGGAGACAGGAAACACCCCAAAGCGCAACGTGGACACATCCTAAATTTTGGAAAAAAACAGAGGTGTTTTTTGCGAAGTGCCTACCTGTAGATTTTGGCCTCTAGCTCAGCCGGCACCTAGGGAAACCTACCAAACCTGTGCATTTCTGAAAACTAGAGACCTAGGGGAATCCAAGGAGGGGTGACTTGCGGGGCTCGGACCAGGTTCTGTTACCCAGAATCCTTTGCAAACCTCAAAATTTGGCTAAAAAAACACATGTCCCTCACATTTCTGTGGCAGAAAGTTCTCGAATCTGAGAGGAGCTACAAATTTCCTTCCACCCAGCGTTCCCCCAAGTCTCCCGATAAAAATGATACCTCACTTGCGTGGGTAGGCCTAGCGCCGGCGACAGGAAACACCCCAAAGCGCAACGTGGACACATCCTAAATTTTGGAAAAGAACAGAGGTGTTTTTTGCGAAGTGCCTACCTGTAGATTTTGGCCTCTAGCTCAGCCGGCACCTAGGGAAACCCACCAAACCTGTGTATTTCTGAAAACTAGAGACCTAGGGGAATCCAAGGAGGGGTGACTTGCGGGGCTCGGACCATGTTCTATTACCCAGAATCCTTTGCAAACCTCAAAATTTGGCTAAAAAAACACATGTCCCTCACATTTTTGTGGCAGAAAGTTCTGGAATCTGAGAGGAGCTACAAATTTCCTTCCACCCAGCGTTCCCCCAAGTCTCCCGATAAAAATGATACCTCACTTGTGTGGGTAGGCCTAGCGCCGGCGACAGGAAACACCCCAAAGCGCAACGTGGACACATCCTAAATTTTGGAAAAAAACAGAGGTGTTTTTTGCGAAGTGCCTACCTGTAGATTTTGGCCTCTAGCTCAGCCGGCACCTAGGGAAACCTACCAAACCTGTGCATTTCTGAAAACTAGAGACCTAGGGGAATCCAAGGAGGGGTGACTTGCGGGGCTCGGACCAGGTTCTGTTACCCAGAATCCTTTGCAAACCTCAAAATTTGGCTAATAGAACACATGTCCCTCACATTTCTGTGGCAGAAAGTTCTCGAATCTGAGAGGAGCTACAAATTTCCTTCCACCCAGCGTTCCCCCAAGTCTCCCGATAAAAATGATACCTCACTTGCGTGGGTAGGCCTAGCGCCGGCGACAGGAAACACCCCAAAGCGCAACGTGGACACATCCTAAATTTTGGAAAAAAACAGAGGTGTTTTTTGCGAAGTGCCTACCTGTAGATTTTGGCCTCTAGCTCAGCCGGCACCTAGGGAAACCTACCAAACCTGTGTATTTCTGAAAACTAGAGACCTAGGGGAATCCAAGGAGGGGTGACTTGCGGGGCTCGGACCAGGTTCTATTACCCAGAATCCTTTGCAAACCTCAAAATTTGGCTAAAAAAACACATGTCCCTCACATTTTTGTGGCAGAAAGTTCTGGAATCTGAGAGGAGCTACAAATTTCCTTCCACCCAGCGTTCCCCCAAGTCTCCCGATAAAAATGATACCTCACTTGTGTGGGTAGGCCTAGCGCCGGCGACAGGAAACACCCCAAAGCGCAACGTGGACACATCCTAAATTTTGGAAAAAAACAGAGGTGTTTTTTGCGAAGTGCCTACCTGTAGATTTTGGCCTCTAGCTCAGCCGGCACCTAGGGAAACCTACCAAACCTGTGCATTTCTGAAAACTAGAGACCTAGGGGAATCTAAGGAGGGGTGACTTGCGGGGCTCGGACCAGGTTCTGTTACCCAGAATCCTTTGCAAACCTCAAAATTTGGCTAAAAAAACACATGTCCCTCACATTTCTGTGGCAGAAAGTTCTGGAATCTGAGAGGAGCTACAAATTTCCTTCCACCCAGCGTTCCCCCAAGTCTCCCGATAAAAATGACACCTCACTTGCGTGGGTAGGCCTAGCGCCGGCGACAGGAAACACCCCAAAGCGCAACGTGGACACATCCTAAATTTTGGAAAAAAACAGAGGTGTTTTTTGCGAAGTGCCTACCTGTAGATTTTGGCCTCTAGCTCAGCCGGCACCTAGGGAAACCTACCAAACCTGTGCATTTCTGAAAACTAGAGACCTAGGGGAATCCAAGGAGGGGTGACTTGCGGTGCTCGGACCAGGTTCTGTTACCCAGAATCCTTTGCAAACCTCAAAATTTGGCTAAAAAATCACATGTCCCTCACATTTCTGTGGCAGAAAGTTCTCGAATCTGAGAGGAGCTACAAATTTCCTTCCACCCAGCGTTCCCCCAAGTCTCCCGATAAAAATGATACCTCACTTGCGTGGGTAGGCCTAGCGCCGGCGACAGGAAACACCCCAAAGCGCAACGTGGACACATCCTAAATTTTGGAAAAAAACAGAGGTGTTTTTTGCGAAGTGCCTACCTGTAGATTTTGGCCTCTAGCTCAGCCGGCACCTAGGGAAACCTACCAAACCTGTGCATTTCTGAAAACTAGAGACCTAGGGGAATCCAAGGAGGGGTGACTTGCAGGGCTCGGACCAGGTTCTATTACCCAGAATCCTTTGCAAACCTCAAAATTTGGCTAAAAAAACACATGTCCCTAACATTTTTGTGGCAGAAAGTTCTGGAATCTGAGAGGAGCTACAAATTTCCTTCCACCCAGCGTTCCCCCAAGTCTCCCGATAAAAATGATACCTCACTTGCGTCGGTAGGCCTAGCGCCGGAGACAGGAAACACCCCAAAGCGCAACGTGGACACATCCTAAATTTTGGAAAAAACAGAGGTGTTTTTTGCGAAGTGCCTACCTGTAGATTTTGGCCTCTAGCTCAGCCGGCACCTAGGGAAACCTACCAAACCTGTGCATTTCTGAAAACTAGAGACCTAGGGGAATCCAAGGAGGGGTGACTTGCGGGGCTCGGACCAGGTTCTGTTACCCAGAATCCTTTGCAAACCTCAAAATTTGGCTAAAAAAACACATGTCCCTCACATTTCTGTGGCAGAAAGTTCTCGAATCTGAGAGGAGCTACAAATTTCCTTCCACCCAGCGTTCCCCCAAGTCTCCCGATAAAAATGATACCTCACTTGCGTGGGTAGGCCTAGCGCCGGCGACAGGAAACACCCCAAAGCGCAACGTGGACACATCCTAAATTTTGGAAAAAAACAGAGGTGTTTTTTGCGAAGTGCCTACCTGTAGATTTTGGCCTCTAGCTCAGCCGGCACCTAGGGAAACCTACCAAACCTGTGTATTTCTGAAAACTAGAGACCTAGGGGAATCCAAGGAGGGGTGACTTGCGGGGCTCGGACCAGGTTCTATTACCCAGAATCCTTTGCAAACCTCAAAATTTGGCTAAAAAAACACATGTCCCTCATATTTTTGTGGCAGAAAGTTCTGGAATCTGAGAGGAGCTACAAATTTCCTTCCACCCAGCGTTCCCCCAAGTCTCCCGATAAAAATGATACCTCACTTGTGTGGGTAGGCCTAGCGCCGGCGACAGGAAACACCCCAAAGCGCAACGTGGACACATCCTAAATTTTGGAAAAAAACAGAGGTGTTTTTTGCGAAGTGCCTACCTGTAGATTTTGGCCTCTAGCTCAGCCGGCACCTAGGGAAACCTACCAAACCTGTGCATTTCTGAAAACTAGAGACCTAGGGGAATCTAAGGAGGGGTGACTTGCGGGGCTCGGACCAGGTTCTGTTACCCAGAATCCTTTGCAAACCTCAAAATTTGGCTAAAAAAACACATGTCCCTCACATTTCTGTGGCAGAAAGTTCTGGAATCTGAGAGGAGCTACAAATTTCCTTCCACCCAGCGTTCCCCCAAGTCTCCCGATAAAAATGACACCTCACTTGCGTGGGTAGGCCTAGCGCCGGCGACAGGAAACACCCCAAAGCGCAACGTGGACACATCCTAAATTTTGGAAAAAAACAGAGGTGTTTTTTGCGAAGTGCCTACCTGTAGATTTTGGCCTCTAGCTCAGCCGGCACCTAGGGAAACCTACCAAACCTGTGCATTTCTGAAAACTAGAGACCTAGGGGAATCCAAGGAGGGGTGACTTGCGGTGCTCGGACCAGGTTCTGTTACCCAGAATCCTTTGCAAACCTCAAAATTTGGCTAAAAAATCACATGTCCCTCACATTTCTGTGGCAGAAAGTTCTCGAATCTGAGAGGAGCTACAAATTTCCTTCCACCCAGCGTTCCCCCAAGTCTCCCGATAAAAATGATACCTCACTTGCGTGGGTAGGCCTAGCGCCGGCGACAGGAAACACCCCAAAGCGCAACGTGGACACATCCTAAATTTTGGAAAAAAACAGAGGTGTTTTTTGCGAAGTGCCTACCTGTAGATTTTGGCCTCTAGCTCAGCCGGCACCTAGGGAAACCTACCAAACCTGTGCATTTCTGAAAACTAGAGACCTAGGGGAATCCAAGGAGGGGTGACTTGCGGGGCTCGGACCAGGTTCTATTACCCAGAATCCTTTGCAAACCTCAAAATTTGGCTAAAAAAACACATGTCCCTAAAATTTTTGTGGCAGAAAGTTCTGGAATCTGAGAGGAGCTACAAATTTCCTTCCACCCAGCGTTCCCCCAAGTCTCCCGATAAAAATGATACCTCACTTGCGTGGGTAGGCCTAGCGCCGGAGACAGGAAACACCCCAAAGCGCAACGTGGACACATCCTAAATTTTGGAAAAAAACAGAGGTGTTTTTTGCGAAGTGCCTACCTGTAGATTTTGGCCTCTAGCTCAGCCGGCACCTAGGGAAACCTACCAAACCTGTGCATTTCTGAAAACTAGAGACCTAGGGGAATCCAAGGAGGGGTGACTTGCGGGGCTCGGACCAGGTTCTGTTACCCAGAATCCTTTGCAAACCTCAAAATTTGGCTAAAAAAACACATGTCCCTCACATTTCTGTGGCAGAAAGTTCTGGAATCTGAGAGGAGCTACAAATTTCCTTCCACCCAGCGTTCCCCCAAGTCTCCCGATAAAAATGATACCTCACTTGTGTGGGTAGGCCTAGCGCCGGCGACAGGAAACACCCCAAAGAGCAACGTGGACACATCCTAAATTTTGGGAAAAAACAGAGGTGTTTTTTGCGAAGTGCCTACCTGTAGATTTTGGCCTCGAGCTCAGCCGGCACCTAGGGAAACCTACCAAACCTGTGCATTTCTGAAAACTAGAGACCTAGGGGAATCCAAGGAGGGGTGACTTGCGGGGCTCGGACCAGGTTCTGTTACCCAGAATCCTTTGCAAACCTCAAAATTTGGCTAAAAAAACACATGTCCCTCACATTTCTGTGGCAGAAAGTTCTGGAATCTGAGAGGAGCTACAAATTTCCTTCCACCCAGCGTTCCCCCAAGTCTCCCGATAAAAATGATACCTCACTTTTGTGGGTAGGCCTAGCGCCGGAGACAGGAAACACCCCAAAGCGCAACGTGGACACATCCTAAATTTTGGAAAAAAACAGAGGTGTTTTTTGCGAAGTGCCTACCTGTAGATTTTGGCCTCTAGCTCAGCCGGCACCTAGGGAAACCTACCAAACCTGTGCATTTCTGAAAACTAGAGACCTAGGGGAATCCAAGGAGGGGTGACTTGCAGTGCTCGGACCAGGTTCTGTTACCCAGAATCCTTTGCAAACCTCAAAATTTGGCTAAAAAAACACATGTCCCTCACATTTCTGTGGCAGAAAGTTCTGGAATCTGAGAGGAGCTACAAATTTCCTTCCACCCAGCGTTCCCACAAGTCTCCGGATAAAAATGACACCTCACTTGCGTGGGTAGGCCTAGCGCAGGCGACAGGAAACACCCCAAAGCGCAACGTGGACACATCCTAAATTTTGGAAAAAAACAGAGGTGTTTTTTGCGAAGTGCCTACCTGTAGATTTTGGCCTCTAGCTCAGCCGGCACCTAGGGAAACCTACAAAACCTGTGCATTTCTGAAAACTAGAGACCTAGGGGAATCCAAGGAGGGGTGACTTGCGGGGCTCGGACCAGGTTCTGTTACCCAGAATCCTTTGCAAACCTCAAAATTTGGCTAAAAAAACACATGTCCCTCACATTTCTGTGGCAGAAAGTTCTGGAATCTGAGAGGAGCTACAAATTTCCTTTCACCCAGCGTTCCCCCAAGTCTCCCGATAAAAATGATACCTCACTTGCGTGGGTAGGCCTAGCGCCGGCGACAGGAAACACCCCAAAGCGCAACGTGGACACATCCTAAATTTTGGAAAAAAACAGAGGTGTTTTTTGCGAAGTGCCTACCTGTAGATTTTGGCCTCTAGCTCAGCCGGCACCTAGGGAAACCTACCAAACCTGTGCATTTCTGAAAACTAGAGACCTAGGGGAATCCAAGGAGGGGTGACTTGCGGGGCTCGGACCAGGTTCTGTTACCCAGAATCCTTTGCAAACCTCAAAATTTGGCTAAAAAAACACATGTCCCTCACATTTTTGTGGCAGAAAGTTCTGGAATCTGAGAGGAGCTACAAATTTCCTTCCACCCAGCGTTCCCCCACGTCTCCCGATAAAAATGATACCTCACTTGTGTGGGTAGGCCTAGCGCCCGCAACAGGAAACACCCCAAAGCGCAACGTGGACACATCCTAAATTTTGGAAAAAAACAGAGGTGTTTTTTGCGAAGTGCCTACCTGTAGATTTTGGCCTCTAGCTCAGCCGGCACCTAGGGAAACCTACCAAACCTGTGCATTTCTGAAAACTAGAGACCGAGGGGAATCCAAGGAGGGGTGACTTGCGGGGCTCGGACCAGGTTCTGTTACCCAGAATCCTTTGCAAACCTCAAAATTTGGCTAAAAAAACACATGTCCCTCACATTTCTGTGGCAGAAAGTTCTGGAATCTGAGAGGAGCTACAAATTTCCTTCCACCCAGCGTTCCCCCAAGTCTCCCGATAAAAATGACACCTCACTTGCGTGGGTAGGCCTAGCGCCGGCGACAGGAAACACCCCAAAGCGCAACGTGGACACATCCTAAATTTTGGAAAAAAACAGAGGTGTTTTTTGCGAAGTGCCTACCTGTAGATTTTGGCCTCTAGCTCAGCCGGCACCTAGGGAAACCTACCAAACCTGTGCATTTCTGAAAACTAGAGACCTAGGGGAATCCAAGGAGGGGTGACTTGCGGGGCTCGGACCAGGTTCTGTTACCCAGAATCCTTTGCAAACCTCAAAATTTGGCTAAAAAAACACATGTCCCTCACATTTCTGTGGCAGAAAGTTATCGAATCTGAGAGGAGCTACAAATTTCCTTCCACCCAGCGTTCCCCCAAGTCTCCCGATAAAAATGATACCTCACTTGCGTGGGTAGGCCTAGCGCCGGAGACAGGAAACACCCCAAAGCGCAACGTGGACACATCCTAAATTTTGGAAAAAAACAGAGGTGTTTTTTGCGAAGTGCCTACCTGTAGATTTTGGCCTCTAGCTCAGCCGGCACCTAGGGAAACCTACCAAACCTGTGCATTTCTGAAAACTAGAGACCTAGGGGAATCCAAGGAGGGGTGACTTGCGGGGCTCGGACCAGGTTCTGTTACCCAGAATCCTTTGCAAACCTCAAAATTTGGCTAAAAAAACACATGTCCCTCACATTTCTGTGGCAGAAAGTTCTCGAATCTGAGAGGAGCTACAAATTTCCTTCCACCCAGCGTTCCCCCAAGTCTCCCGATAAAAATGATACCTCACTTGCGTGGGTAGGCCTAGCGCCGGCGACAGGAAACACCCCAAAGCGCAACGTGGACACATCCTAAATTTTGGAAAAAAACAGAGGTGTTTTTTGCGAAGTGCCTACCTGTAGATTTTGGCCTCTAGCTCAGCCGGCACCTAGGGAAACCTACCAAACCTGTGTATTTCTGAAAACTAGAGACCTAGGGGAATCCAAGGAGGGGTGACTTGCGGAGCTCGGACCAGGTTCTATTACCCAGAATCCTTTGCAAACCTCAAAATTTGGCTAAAAAAACACATGTCCCTCACATTTTTGTGGCAGAAAGTTCTGGAATCTGAGAGGAGCTACAAATTTCCTTCCACCCAGCGTTCCCCCAAGTCTCCCGATAAAAATGATACCTCACTTGTGTGGGTAGGCCTAGCGCCGGCGACAGGAAACACCCCAAAGCGCAACGTGGACACATCCTAAATTTTGGAAAAAAACAGAGGTGTTTTTTGCGAAGTGCCTACCTGTAGATTTTGGCCTCTAGCTCAGCCGGCACCTAGGGAAACCTACCAAACCTGTGCATTTCTGAAAACTAGAGACCTAGGGGAATCTAAGGAGGGGTGACTTGCGGGGCTCGGACCAGGTTCTGTTACCCAGAATCCTTTGCAAACCTCAAAATTTGGCTAAAAAAACACATGTCCCTCACATTTCTGTGGCAGAAAGTTCTGGAATCTGAGAGGAGCTACAAATTTCCTTCCACCCAGCGTTCCCCCAAGTCTCCCGATAAAAATGACACCTCACTTGCGTGGGTAGGCCTAGCGCCGGCGACAGGAAACACCCCAAAGCGCAACGTGGACACATCCTAAATTTTGGAAAAAAACAGAGGTGTTTTTTGCGAAGTGCCTACCTGTAGATTTTGGCCTCTAGCTCAGCCGGCACCTAGGGAAACCTACCAAACCTGTGCATTTCTGAAAACTAGAGACCTAGGGGAATCCAAGGAGGGGTGACTTGCGGTGCTCGGACCAGGTTCTGTTACCCAGAATCCTTTGCAAACCTCAAAATTTGGCTAAAAAATCACATGTCCTTCACATTTCTGTGGCAGAAAGTTCTCGAATCTGAGAGGAGCTACAAATTTCCTTCCACCCAGCGTTCCCCCAAGTCTCCCGATAAAAATGATACCTCACTTGTGTGGGTAGGCCTAGCGCCGGCGACAGGAAACACCCCAAAGCGCAACGTGGACACATCCTAAATTTTGGAAAAAAACAGAGGTGTTTTTTGCGAAGTGCCTACCTGTAGATTTTGGCCTCTAGCTCAGCCGGCACCTAGGGAAACCTACCAAACCTGTGCATTTCTGAAAACTAGAGACCTAGGGGAATCCAAGGAGGGGTGACTAGCGGGGCTCGGACCAGGTTCTATTACCCAGAATCCTTTGCAAACCTCAAAATTTGGCTAAAAAAACACATGTCCCTAACATTTTTGTGGCAGAAAGTTCTGGAATCTGAGAGGAGCTACAAATTTCCTTCCACCCAGCGTTCCCCCAAGTCTCCCGATAAAAATGATACCTCACTTGCGTGGGTAGGCCTAGCGCCGGAGACAGGAAACACCCCAAAGCGCAACGTGGACACATCCTAAATTTTGGAAAAAAACAGAGGTGTTTTTTGCGAAGTGCCTACCTGTAGATTTTGGCCTCTAGCTCAGCCGGCACCTAGGGAAACCTACCAAACCTGTGCATTTCTGAAAACTAGAGACCTAGGGGAATCCAAGGAGGGGTGACTTGCGGGGCTCGGACCAGGTTCTGTTACCCAGAATCCTTTGCAAACCTCAAAATTTGGCTAAAAAAACACATGTCCCTCACATTTCTGTGGCAGAAAGTTCTGGAATCTGAGAGGAGCTACAAATTTCCTTCCACCCAGCGTTCCCCCAAGTCTCCCGATAAAAATGATACCTCACTTGTGTGGGTAGGCCTAGCGCCGGCGACAGGAAACACCCCAAAGAGCAACGTGGACACATCATAAATTTTTGGAAAAAACAGAGGTGTTTTTTGCGAAGTGCCTACCTGTAGATTTTGGCCTCGAGCTCAGCCGGCACCTAGGGAAACCTACCAAACCTGTGCATTTCTGAAAACTAGAGACCTAGGGGAATCCAAGGAGGGGTGACTTGCGGGGCTCGGACCAGGTTCTGTTACCCAGAATCCTTTGCAAACCTCAAAATTTGGCTAAAAAAACACATGTCCCTCACATTTCTGTGGCAGAAAGTTCTGGAATCTGAGAGGAGCTACAAATTTCCTTCCACCCAGCGTTCCCCCAAGTCTCCCGATAAAAATGATACCTCACTTTTGTGGGTAGGCCTAGCGCCGGAGACAGGAAACACCCCAAAGCGCAACGTGGACACATCCTAAATTTTGGAAAAAAACAGAGGTGTTTTTTGCGAAGTGCCTACCTGTAGATTTTGGCCTCTAGCTCAGCCGGCACCTAGGGAAACCTACCAAACCTGTGCATTTCTGAAAACTAGAGACCTAGGGGAATCCAAGGAGGGGTGACTTGCGGTGCTCGGACCAGGTTCTGTTACCCAGAATCCTTTGCAAACCTCAAAATTTGGCTAAAAAAACACATGTCCCTCACATTTCTGTGGCAGAAAGTTCTGGAATCTGAGAGGAGCTACAAATTTCCTTCCACCCAGCGTTCCCCCAAGTCTCCCGATAAAAATGATACCTCACTTGCGTGGGTAGGCCTAGCGCCGGCGACAGGAAACACCCCAAAGCGCAACGTGGACACATCCTAAATTTTGGAAAAAAACAGAGGTGTTTTTTGCGAAGTGCCTACCTGTAGATTTTGGCCTCTAGCTCAGCCGGCACCTAGGGAAACCTACCAAACCTGTGCATTTCTGAAAACTAGAGACCTAGGGGAATCCCAGGAGGGGTGACTTGCGGGGCTCGGACCAGGTTCTGTTACCCAGAATCCTTTGCAAACCTCAAAATTTGGCTAAAAAAACACATGTCCCTCACATTTCTGTGGCAGAAAGTTCTGGAATCTGAGAGGAGCTACAAATTTCCTTCCACCCAGCGTTCCCCCAAGTCTCCCGATATAAATGATACCTCACTTGTGTGGGTAGGCCTAGCGCCGGCGACAGGAAACACCCCAAAGCGCAACGTGGACACATCCTAAATTTTGGGAAAAAACAGAGGTGTTTTTTGCGAAGTGCCTACCTGTAGATTTTGGCCTCGAGCTCAGCCGGCACCTAGGGAAACCTACCAAACCTGTGCATTTCTGAAAACTAGAGACCTAGGGGAATCCAAGGAGGGGTGACTTGCGGGGCTCGGACCAGGTTCTGTTACCCAGAATCCTTTGCAAACCTCAAAATTTGGCTAAAAAAACACATGTCCCTCACATTTCTGTGGCAGAAAGTTCTGGAATCTGAGAGGAGCTACAAATTTCCTTCCACCCAGCGTTCCCCCAAGTCTCCCGATAAAAATGATACCTCACTTGCGTGGGTAGGCCTAGCGCCGGCGACAGGAAACACCCCAAAGCGCAACGTGGACACATCCTAAATTTTGGAAAAAAACAGAGGTGTTTTTTGCGAAGTGCCTACCTGTAGATTTTGGCCTCTAGCTCAGCCGGCACCTAGGGAAACCTACCAAACCTGTGCATTTCTGAAAACTAGAGACCTAGGGGAATCCAAGGAGGGGTGACTTGCGGGGCTCGGACCAGGTTCTGTTACCCAGAATCCTTTGCAAACCTCAAAATTTGGCTAAAAAAACACATGTCCCTCACATTTCTGTGGCAGAAAGTTCTGGAATCTGAGAGGAGCTACAAATTTCCTTCCACCCAGCGTTCCCCCAAGTCTCCCGATAAAAATGACACCTCACTTGCGTGGGTAGGCCTAGCGCCGGCGACAGGAAACACCCCAAAGCGCAACGTGGACACATCCTAAATTTTGGAAAAAAACAGAGGTGTTTTTTGCGAAGTGCCTACCTGTAGATTTTGGCCTCTAGCTCAGCCGGCACCTAGGGAAACCTACCAAACCTGTGCATTTCTGAAAACTAGAGACCTAGGGGAATCCAAGGAGGGGTGACTTGCGGGGCTCGGACCAGGTTCTGTTACCCAGAATCCTTTGCAAACCTCAAAATTTGGCTAAAAAAACACATGTCCCTCACATTTCTGTGGCAGAAAGTTCTGGAATCTGAGAGGAGCTACAAATTTCCTTCCACCCAGCGTTCCCCCAAGTCTCCCGATAAAAATGATACCTCACTTGCATGGGTAGGCCTAGCGCCGGCGACAGGAGACACCCCAAAGCGCAACGTGGACACATCCTAAATTTTGGAAAAAAACAGAGGTGTTTTTTGCGAAGTGCCTACCTGTAGATTTTGGCCTCTAGCTCAGCCGGCACCTAGGGAAACGTACCGAACCTGTGCATTTCTGAAAACTAGAGACCTAGGGGAATCCAAGGAGGGGTGACTTGCGGGGCTCGGACCAGGTTCTGTTACCCAGAATCCTTTGCAAACCTCAAAATTTGGCTAAAAAAACACATGTCCCTCACATTTTTGTGGCAGAATGTTCTGGAATCTGAGAGGAGCTACAAATTTCCTTTCACCCAGCGTTCCCCCACGTCTCCCGATAAAAATGATACCTCACTTGTGTGGGTAGGCCTAGCGCCCGCAACAGGAACCACCCCAAAGCGCAACGTGGACACATCACAGAAAACAGACCTGTTTTTAGCAAAGTGCCTACCTGTAGATTTTGGCCTGTAGCTCAGCCGCCACCTAAGGAAACCTACCAAACCTGTGCATTTCTGAAAACTAGAGACCTAGGGGAATCCAAGATGGGGTGACTTGTGTGGCTCGGACCAGGTTCTGTTACCCAGAATCCTTTGCAAACCTCAAAATTTGGCTAAAAAAACACATGTTCCTCACATTTCTGTGGCAGAAAGTTCTACAATCTGAGAGGAGCCACAAATTTCCTTCCACCCAGCGTTCCCCCACGTCTCCCGATAAAAATGATACCTCACTTGTGTGGGTAGGCCTAGCGCTCGCGACAGGAAATGGCCCAAAACACAACGTGGACACATCACATTTTTTCATAGAAAACAGTGCCTACGTGTGGATTTTGGCCTCTAGCTCAGCCGGCACATGGGGAAACCTACCAAACCTGTGCATTTCTGAAAACTAGAGACCTAGGGGAATCCAAGGAGGGGTGACTTGCGGGGCTCGGACCAGGTTCTGTTACCCAGAATCCTTTGCAAACCTCAAAATTTGGCTAAAAAAACACATGTCCCTCACATTTCTGTGGCAGAAAGTTCTGGAATCTGAGAGGAGCTACAAATTTCCTTCCACCCAGCGTTCCCCCAAGTCTCCCGATAAAAATGACACCTCACTTGCGTGGGTAGGCCTAGCGCCGGCGACAGGAAACACCCCAAAGCGCAACGTGGACACATCCTAAATTTTGGAAAAAAACAGAGGTGTTTTTTGCGAAGTGCCTACCTGTAGATTTTGGCCTCTAGCTCAGCCGGCACCTAGGGAAACCTACCAAACCTGTGCATTTCTGAAAACTAGAGACCTAGGGGAATCCAAGGAGGGGTGACTTGCGGGGCTCGGACCAGGTTCTGTTACCCAGAATCCTTTGCAAACCTCAAAATTTGGCTAAAAAAACACATGTCCCTCACATTTCTGTGGCAGAAAGTTCTGGAATCTGAGAGGAGCTACAAATTTCCTTCCACCCAGCGTTCCCCCAAGTCTCCCGATAAAAATGATACCTCACTTGCGTGGGTAGGCCTAGCGCCGGCGACAGGAAACACCCCAAAGCGCAACGTGGACACATCCTAAATTTTGGAAAAAAACAAAGGTGTTTTTTGCGAAGTGCCTACCTGTAGATTTTGGCCTCTAGCTCAGCCGGCACCTAGGGAAACCTACCAAACCTGTGCCTTTCTGAAAACTAGAGACCTAGGGGAATCCAAGGAGGGGTGACTTGCGGGGCTCGGACCAGGTTCTGTTACCCAGAATCCTTTGCAAACCTCAAAATTTGGCTAAAAAAACACATGTCCCTCACATTTTTGTGGCAGAAAGTTCTGGAATCTGAGAGGAGCTACAAATTTCCTTCCACCCAGCGTTCCCCCACGTCTCCCGATAAAAATGATACTTCACTTGTGTGGGTAGGCCTAGCGCCCGCAACAGGAAACACCCCAAAGCGCAACGTGGACACATCCTAAATTTTGGAAAAAAACAGAGGTGTTTTTTGCGAAGTGCCTACCTGTAGATTTTGGCCTCTAGCTCAGCCGGCACCTAGGGAAACCTACCAAACCTGTGCATTTCTGAAAACTAGAGACCTAGGGGAATCCAAGGAGGGGTGACTTGTGGGGCTCGGACCAGGTTCTGTTACCCAGAATCCTTTGCAAACCTCAAAATTTGGCTAAAAAAACACATGTCCCTCACATTTCTGTGGCAGAAAGTTCTGGAATCTGAGAGGAGCTACAAATTTCCTTCCACCTAGCGTTCCCCCAAGTCTCCCGATAAAAATGACACCTCACTTGCGTGGGTAGGCCTAGCGCCGGCGACAGGAAACACCCCAAAGCGCAACGTGGACACATCCTAAATTTTGGAAAAAAACAGAGGTGTTTTTTGCGAAGTGCCTACCTGTAGATTTTGGCCTCTAGCTCAGCCGGCACCTAGGGAAACCTACCAAACCTGTGCATTTCTGAAAACTAGAGACCTAGGGGAATCCAAGGAGGGGTGACTTGCGGGGCTCGGACCAGGTTCTGTTACCCAGAATCCTTTGGAAACCTCAAAATTTGGCTAAAAAAACACATGTCCCTCACATTTCTGTGGCAGAAAGTTCTGGAATCTGAGAGGAGCTACAAATTTCCTTCCACCCAGCGTTCCCCCAAGTCTCCCGATAAAAATGATACCTCACTTGCGTGGGTAGGCCTAGCGCCGGAGACAGGAAACACCCCAAAGCGCAACGTGGACACATCCTAAATTTTGGAAAAAAACAGAGGTGTTTTTTGCGAAGTGCCTACCTGTAGATTTTGGCCTCTAGCTCAGCCGGCACCTAGGGAAACCTACCAAACCTGTGCATTTCTGAAAACTAGAGACCTAGGGGAATCCAAGGAGGGGTGACTTGCGGGGCTCGGACCAGGTTCTGTTACCCAGAATCCTTTGCAAACCTCAAAATTTGGCTAAAAAAACACATGTCCCTCACATTTCTGTGGCAGAAAGTTCTGGAATCTGAGAGGAGCTACAAATTTCCTTCCACCCAGCGTTCCCCCAAGTCTCCCGATGAAAATGATACCTCACTTGTGTGGGTAGGCCTAGCGCCGGCGACAGGAAACACCCCAAAGAGCAACGTGGACACATCCTAAATTTTTGGAAAAAACAGAGGTGTTTTTTGCGAAGTGCCTACCTGTAGATTTTGGCCTCGAGCTCAGCCGGCACCTAGGGAAACCTACCAAACCTATGCATTTCTGAAAACTAGAGACCTAGGGGAATCCAAGGAGGGGTGACTTGCGGGGCTCGGACCAGGTTCTGTTACCCAGAATCCTTTGCAAACCTCAAAATTTGGCTAAAAAAACACATGTCCCTCACATTTCTGTGGCAGAAAGTTCTGGAATCTGAGAGGAGCTACAAATTTCCTTCCACCCAGCGTTCCCCCAAGTCTCCCGATAAAAATGATACCTCACTTTTGTGGGTAGGCCTAGCGCCGGAGACAGGAAACACCCCAAAGCGCAACGTGGACACATCCTAAATTTTGGAAAAAAACAGAGGTGTTTTTTGCGAAGTGCCTACCTGTAGATTTTGGCCTCTAGCTCAGCCGGCACCTAGGGAAACCTACCAAACCTGTGCATTTCTGAAAACTAGAGACCTAGGGGAATCCAAGGAGGGGTGACTTGCGGTGCTCGGACCAGGTTCTGTTACCCAGAATCCTTTGCAAACCTCAAAATTTGGCTAAAAAAACACATGTCCCTCACATTTCTGTGGCAGAAAGTTCTGGAATCTGAGAGGAGCTACAAATTTCCTTCCACCCAGCGTTCCCCCAAGTCTCCCGATAAAAATGATACCTCACTTGCGTGGGTAGGCCTAGCGCCGGCGACAGGAAACACCCCAAAGCGCAACGTGGACACATCCTAAATTTTGGAAAAAAACAGAGGTGTTTTTTGCGAAGTGCCTACCTGTAGATTTTGGCCTCTAGCTCAGCCGGCACCTAGGGAAACCTACCAAACCTGTGCATTTCTGAAAACTAGAGACCTAGGGGAATCCCAGGAGGGGTGACTTGCGGGGCTCGGACCAGGTTCTGTTACCCAGAATCCTTTGCAAACCTCAAAATTTGGCTAAAAAAACACATGTCCCTCACATTTTTGTGGCAGAAAGTTCTGGAATCTGAGAGGAGCTACAAATTTCCTTCCACCCAGCGTTCCCACAAGTCTCCGGATAAAAATGACACCTCACTTGCGTGGGTAGGCCTAGCGCAGGCGACAGGAAACACCCCAAAGCGCAACGTGGACACATCCTAAATTTTGGAAAAAAACAGAGGTGTTTTTTGCGAAGTGCCTACCTGTAGATTTTGGCCTCTAGCTCAGCCGGCACCTAGGGAAACCTACAAAACCTGTGCATTTCTGAAAACTAGAGACCTAGGGGAATCCAAGGAGGGGTGACTTGCGGGGCTCGGACCAGGTTCTGTTACCCAGAATCCTTTGCAAACCTCAAAATTTGGCTAAAAAAACACATGTCCATCACATTTCTGTGGCAGAAAGTTCTGGAATCTGAGAGGAGCTACAAATTTCCTTTCACCCAGCGTTCCCCCAAGTCTCCCGATAAAAATGATACCTCACTTGCGTGGGTAGGCCTAGCGCCGGCGACAGGAAACACCCCAAAGCGCAACGTGGACACATCCTAAATTTTGGAAAAAAACAGAGGTGTTTTTTGCGAAGTGCCTACCTGTAGATTTTGGCCTCTAGCTCAGCCGGCACCTAGGGAAACCTACCAAACCTGTGCATTTCTGAAAACTAGAGACCTAGGGGAATCCAAGGAGGGGTGACTTGCGGGGCTCGGACCAGGTTCTGTTACCCAGAATCCTTTGCAAACCTCAAAATTTGGCTAAAAAAACACATGTCCCTCACATTTTTGTGGCAGAAAGTTCTGGAATCTGAGAGGAGCTACAAATTTCCTTCCACCCAGCGTTCCCCCACGTCTCCCGATAAAAATGATACCTCACTTGTGTGGGTAGGCCTAGCGCCCGCAACAGGAAACACCCCAAAGCGCAACGTGGACACATCCTAAATTTTGGAAAAAAACAGAGGTGTTTTTTGCGAAGTGCCTACCTGTAGATTTTGGCCTCTAGCTCAGCCGGCACCTAGGGAAACCTACCAAACCTGTGCATTTCTGAAAACTAGAGACCTAGGGGAATCCAAGGAGGGGTGACTTGCGGGGCTCGGACCAGGTTCTGTTACCCAGAATCCTTTGCAAACCTCAAAATTTGGCTAAAAAAACACATGTCCCTCACATTTCTGTGGCAGAAAGTTCTGGAATCTGAGAGGAGCTACAAATTTCCTTCCACCCAGCGTTCCCCCAAGTCTCCCGATAAAAATGATACCTCACTTTTGTGGGTAGGCCTAGCGCCGGAGACAGGAAACACCCCAAAGCGCAACGTGGACACATCCTAAATTTTGGAAAAAAACAGAGGTGTTTTTTGCGAAGTGCCTACCTGTAGATTTTGGCCTCTAGCTCAGCCGGCACCTAGGGAAACCTACCAAACCTGTGCATTTCTGAAAACTAGAGACCTAGGGGAATCGAAGGAGGGGTGACTTGCGGTGCTCGGACCAGGTTCTGTTACCCAGAATCCTTTGCAAACCTCAAAATTTGGCTAAAAAAACACATGTCCCTCACATTTCTGTGGCAGAAAGTTCTGGAATCTGAGAGGAGCTACAAATTTCCTTCCACCCAGCGTTCCCCCAAGTCTCCCGATAAAAATGATACCTCACTTGCGTGGGTAGGCCTAGCGCCGGCGACAGGAAACACCCCAAAGCGCAACGTGGACACATCCTAAATTTTGGAAAAAAACAGAGGTGTTTTTTGCGAAGTGCCTACCTGTAGATTTTGGCCTCTAGCTCAGCCGGCACCTAGGGAAACCTACCAAACCTGTGCATTTCTGAAAACTAGAGACCTAGGGGAATCCCAGGAGGGGTGACTTGCGGGGCTCGGACCAGGTTCTGTTACCCAGAATCCTTTGCAAACCTCAAAATTTGGCTAAAAAAACACATGTCCCTCACATTTTTGTGGCAGAAAGTTCTGGAATCTGAGAGGAGCTACAAATTTCCTTCCACCCAGCGTTCCCACAAGTCTCCGGATAAAAATGACACCTCACTTGCGTGGGTAGGCCTAGCGCAGGCGACAGGAAACACCCCAAAGCGCAACGTGGACACATCCTAAATTTTGGAAAAAAACATAGGTGTTTTTTGCAAAGTGCCTACCTGTAGATTTTGGCCTCTAGCTCAGCCGGCACCTAGGGAAACCTACAAAACCTGTGCATTTCTGAAAACTAGAGACCTAGGGGAATCCAAGGAGGGGTGACTTGCGGGGCTCGGACCAGGTTCTGTTACCCAGAATCCTTTGCAAACCTCAAAATTTGGCTAAAAAAACACATGTCCCTCACATTTCTGTGGCAGAAAGTTCTGGAATCTGAGAGGAGCTACAAATTTCCTTTCACCCAGCGTTCCCCCAAGTCTCCCGATAAAAATGATACCTCACTTGCGTGGGTAGGCCTAGCGCCGGCGACAGGAAACACCCCAAAGCGCAACGTGGACACATCCTAAATTTTGGAAAAAAACAGAGGTGTTTTTTGCGAAGTGCCTACCTGTAGATTTTGGCCTCTAGCTCAGCCGGCACCTAGGGAAACCTACCAAACCTGTGCATTTCTGAAAACTAGAGACCTAGGGGAATCCAAGGAGGGGTGACTTGCGGGGCTCGGACCAGGTTCTATTACCCAGAATCCTTTGCAAACCTCAAAATTTGGCTAAAAAAACACATGTCCTTAACATTTTTGTGGCAGAAAGTTCTGGAATCTGAGAGGAGCTACAAATTTCCTTCCACCCAGCGTTCCCCCAAGTCTCCCGATAAAAATGATACCTCACTTGCGTGGGTAGGCCTAGCGCCGGAGACAGGAAACACCCCAAAGCGCAACGTGGACACATCCTAAATTTTGGAAAAAAACAGAGGTGTTTTTTGCGAAGTGCCTACCTGTAGATTTTGGCCTCTAGCTCAGCCGGCACCTAGGGAAACCTACCAAACCTGTGCATTTCTGAAAACTAGAGACCTAGGGGAATCCAAGGAGGGGTGACTTGCGGGGCTCGGACCAGGTTCTGTTACCCAGAATCCTTTGCAAACCTCAAAATTTGGCTAAAAAAACACATGTCCCTCACATTTCTGTGGCAGAAAGTTCTGGAATCTGAGAGGAGCTACAAATTTCCTTCCACCCAGCGTTCCCCCAAGTCTCCCGATGAAAATGATACCTCACTTGTGTGGGTAGGCCTAGCGCCGGCGACAGGAAACACCCCAAAGAGCAACGTGGACACATCCTAAATTTTTGGAAAAAACAGAGGTGTTTTTTGCGAAGTGCCTACCTGTAGATTTTGGCCTCGAGCTCAGCCGGCACCTAGGGAAACCTACCAAACCTATGCATTTCTGAAAACTAGAGACCTAGGGGAATCCAAGGAGGGGTGACTTGCGGGGCTCGGACTAGGTTCTGTTACCCAGAATCCTTTGCAAACCTCAAAATTTGGCTAAAAAAACACATGTCCCTCACATTTCTGTGGCAGAAAGTTCTGGAATCTGAGAGGAGCTACAAATTTCCTTCCACCCAGCGTTCCCCCAAGTCTCCCGATAAAAATGATACCTCACTTTTGTGGGTAGGCCTAGCGCCGGAGACAGGAAACACCCCAAAGCGCAACGTGGACACATCCTAAATTTTGGAAAAAAACAGAGGTGTTTTTTGCGAAGTGCCTACCTGTAGATTTTGGCCTCTAGCTCAGCCGGCACCTAGGGAAACCTACCAAACCTGTGCATTTCTGAAAACTAGAGACCTAGGGGAATCCAAGGAGGGGTGACTTGCGGTGCTCGGACCAGGTTCTGTTACCCAGAATCCTTTGCAAACCTCAAAATTTGGCTAAAAAAACACATGTCCCTCACATTTCTGTGGCAGAAAGTTCTGGAATCTGAGAGGAGCTACAAATTTCCTTCCACCCAGCGTTCCCCCAAGTCTCCCGATAAAAATGATACCTCTTGCGTGGGTAGGCCTAGCGCCGGCGACAGGAAACACCCCAAAGCGCAACGTGGACACATCCTAAATTTTGGAAAAAAACAGAGGTGTTTTTTGCGAAGTGCCTACCTGTAGATTTTGGCCTCTAGCTCAGCCGGCACCTAGGGAAACCTACCAAACCTGTGCATTTCTGAAAACTAGAGACCTAGGGGAATCCCAGGAGGGGTGACTTGCGGGGCTCGGACCAGGTTCTGTTACCCAGAATCCTTTGCAAACCTCAAAATTTGGCTAAAAAAACACATGTCCCTCACATTTTTGTGGCAGAAAGTTCTGGAATCTGAGAGGAGCTACAAATTTCCTTCCACCCAGCGTTCCCACAAGTCTCCGGATAAAAATGACACCTCACTTGCGTGGGTAGGCCTAGCGCAGGCGACAGGAAACACCCCAAAGCGCAACGTGGACACATCCTAAATTTTGGAAAAAAACAGAGGTGTTTTTTGCGAAGTGCCTACCTGTAGATTTTGGCCTCTAGCTCAGCCGGCACCTAGGGAAACCTACAAAACCTGTGCATTTCTGAAAACTAGAGACCTAGGGGAATCCAAGGAGGGGTGACTTGCGGGGCTCGGACCAGGTTCTGTTACCCAGAATCCTTTGCAAACCTCAAAATTTGGCTAAAAAAACACATGTCCATCACATTTCTGTGGCAGAAAGTTCTGGAATCTGAGAGGAGCTACAAATTTCCTTTCACCCAGCGTTCCCCCAAGTCTCCCGATAAAAATGATACCTCACTTGCGTGGGTAGGCCTAGCGCCGGCGACAGGAAACACCCCAAAGCGCAACGTGGACACATCCTAAATTTTGGAAAAAAACAGAGGTGTTTTTTGCGAAGTGCCTACCTGTAGATTTTGGCCTCTAGCTCAGCCGGCACCTAGGGAAACCTACCAAACCTGTGCATTTCTGAAAACTAGAGACCTAGGGGAATCCAAGGAGGGGTGACTTGCGGGGCTCGGACCAGGTTCTGTTACCCAGAATCCTTTGCAAACCTCAAAATTTGGCTAAAAAAACACATGTCCCTCACATTTTTGTGGCAGAAAGTTCTGGAATCTGAGAGGAGCTACAAATTTCCTTCCACCCAGCGTTCCCCCACGTCTCCCGATAAAAATGATACCTCACTTGTGTGGGTAGGCCTAGCGCCCGCAACAGGAAACACCCCAAAGCGCAACGTGGACACATCCTAAATTTTGGAAAAAAACAGAGGTGTTTTTTGCGAAGTGCCTACCTGTAGATTTTGGCCTCTAGCTCAGCCGGCACCTAGGGAAACCTACCAAACCTGTGCATTTCTGAAAACTAGAGACCTAGGGGAATCCAAGGAGGGGTGACTTGCGGGGCTCGGACCAGGTTCTGTTACCCAGAATCCTTTGCAAACCTCAAAATTTGGCTAAAAAAACACATGTCCCTCACATTTCTGTGGCAGAAAGTTCTGGAATCTGAGAGGAGCTACAAATTTCCTTCCACCCAGCGTTCCCCCAAGTCTCCCGATAAAAATGATACCTCACTTTTGTGGGTAGGCCTAGCGCCGGAGACAGGAAACACCCCAAAGCGCAACGTGGACACATCCTAAATTTTGGAAAAAAACAGAGGTGTTTTTTGCGAAGTGCCTACCTGTAGATTTTGGCCTCTAGCTCAGCCGGCACCTAGGGAAACCTACCAAACCTGTGCATTTCTGAAAACTAGAGACCTAGGGGAATCGAAGGAGGGGTGACTTGCGGTGCTCGGACCAGGTTCTGTTACCCAGAATCCTTTGCAAACCTCAAAATTTGGCTAAAAAAACACATGTCCCTCACATTTCTGTGGCAGAAAGTTCTGGAATCTGAGAGGAGCTACAAATTTCCTTCCACCCAGCGTTCCCCCAAGTCTCCCGATAAAAATGATACCTCACTTGCGTGGGTAGGCCTAGCGCCGGCGACAGGAAACACCCCAAAGCGCAACGTGGACACATCCTAAATTTTGGAAAAAAACAGAGGTGTTTTTTGCGAAGTGCCTACCTGTAGATTTTGGCCTCTAGCTCAGCCGGCACCTAGGGAAACCTACCAAACCTGTGCATTTCTGAAAACTAGAGACCTAGGGGAATCCCAGGAGGGGTGACTTGCGGGGCTCGGACCAGGTTCTGTTACCCAGAATCCTTTGCAAACCTCAAAATTTGGCTAAAAAAACACATGTCCCTCACATTTCTGTGGCAGAAAGTTCTGGAATCTGAGAGGAGCTACAAATTTCCTTCCACCCAGCGTTCCCCCAAGTCTCCCGATAAAAATGATACCTCACTTGCGTGGGTAGGCCTAGCGCCGGCGACAGGAAACACCCCAAAGCGCAACGTGGACACATCCTAAATTTTGGAAAAAAACAGAGGTGTTTTTTGCGAAGTGCCTACCTGTAGATTTTGGCCTCTAGCTCAGCCGGCACCTAGGGAAACCTACCAAACCTGTGCATTTCTGAAAACTAGAGACCTAGGGGAATCCAAGGAGGGGTGACTTGCGGGGCTCGGACCAGGTTCTATTACCCAGAATCCTTTGCAAACCTCAAAATTTGGCTAAAAAAACACATGTCCTTAACATTTTTGTGGCAGAAAGTTCTGGAATCTGAGAGGAGCTACAAATTTCCTTCCACCCAGCGTTCCCCCAAGTCTCCCGATAAAAATGATACCTCACTTGCGTGGGTAGGCCTAGCGCCGGAGACAGGAAACACCCCAAAGCGCAACGTGGACACATCCTAAATTTTGGAAAAAAACAGAGGTGTTTTTTGCGAAGTGCCTACCTGTAGATTTTGGCCTCTAGCTCAGCCGGCACCTAGGGAAACCTACCAAACCTGTGCATTTCTGAAAACTAGAGACCTAGGGGAATCCAAGGAGGGGTGACTTGCGGGGCTCGGACCAGGTTCTGTTACCCAGAATCCTTTGCAAACCTCAAAATTTGGCTAAAAAAACACATGTCCCTCACATTTCTGTGGCAGAAAGTTCTGGAATCTGAGAGGAGCTACAAATTTCCTTCCACCCAGCGTTCCCCCAAGTCTCCCGATGAAAATGATACCTCACTTGTGTGGGTAGGCCTAGCGCCGGCGACAGGAAACACCCCAAAGAGCAACGTGGACACATCCTAAATTTTTGGAAAAAACAGAGGTGTTTTTTGCGAAGTGCCTACCTGTAGATTTTGGCCTCGAGCTCAGCCGGCACCTAGGGAAACCTACCAAACCTATGCATTTCTGAAAACTAGAGACCTAGGGGAATCCAAGGAGGGGTGACTTGCGGGGCTCGGACTAGGTTCTGTTACCCAGAATCCTTTGCAAACCTCAAAATTTGGCTAAAAAAACACATGTCCCTCACATTTCTGTGGCAGAAAGTTCTGGAATCTGAGAGGAGCTACAAATTTCCTTCCACCCAGCGTTCCCCCAAGTCTCCCGATAAAAATGATACCTCACTTTTGTGGGTAGGCCTAGCGCCGGAGACAGGAAACACCCCAAAGCGCAACGTGGACACATCCTAAATTTTGGAAAAAAACAGAGGTGTTTTTTGCGAAGTGCCTACCTGTAGATTTTGGCCTCTAGCTCAGCCGGCACCTAGGGAAACCTACCAAACCTGTGCATTTCTGAAAACTAGAGACCTAGGGGAATCCAAGGAGGGGTGACTTGCGGTGCTCGGACCAGGTTCTGTTACCCAGAATCCTTTGCAAACCTCAAAATTTGGCTAAAAAAACACATGTCCCTCACATTTCTGTGGCAGAAAGTTCTGGAATCTGAGAGGAGCTACAAATTTCCTTCCACCCAGCGTTCCCCCAAGTCTCCCGATAAAAATGATACCTCTTGCGTGGGTAGGCCTAGCGCCGGCGACAGGAAACACCCCAAAGCGCAACGTGGACACATCCTAAATTTTGGAAAAAAACAGAGGTGTTTTTTGCGAAGTGCCTACCTGTAGATTTTGGCCTCTAGCTCAGCCGGCACCTAGGGAAACCTACCAAACCTGTGCATTTCTGAAAACTAGAGACCTAGGGGAATCCCAGGAGGGGTGACTTGCGGGGCTCGGACCAGGTTCTGTTACCCAGAATCCTTTGCAAACCTCAAAATTTGGCTAAAAAAACACATGTCCCTCACATTTTTGTGGCAGAAAGTTCTGGAATCTGAGAGGAGCTACAAATTTCCTTCCACCCAGCGTTCCCACAAGTCTCCGGATAAAAATGACACCTCACTTGCGTGGGTAGGCCTAGCGCAGGCGACAGGAAACACCCCAAAGCGCAACGTGGACACATCCTAAATTTTGGAAAAAAACAGAGGTGTTTTTTGCGAAGTGCCTACCTGTAGATTTTGGCCTCTAGCTCAGCCGGCACCTAGGGAAACCTACAAAACCTGTGCATTTCTGAAAACTAGAGACCTAGGGGAATCCAAGGAGGGGTGACTTGCGGGGCTCGGACCAGGTTCTGTTACCCAGAATCCTTTGCAAACCTCAAAATTTGGCTAAAAAAACACATGTCCATCACATTTCTGTGGCAGAAAGTTCTGGAATCTGAGAGGAGCTACAAATTTCCTTTCACCCAGCGTTCCCCCAAGTCTCCCGATAAAAATGATACCTCACTTGCGTGGGTAGGCCTAGCGCCGGCGACAGGAAACACCCCAAAGCGCAACGTGGACACATCCTAAATTTTGGAAAAAAACAGAGGTGTTTTTTGCGAAGTGCCTACCTGTAGATTTTGGCCTCTAGCTCAGCCGGCACCTAGGGAAACCTACCAAACCTGTGCATTTCTGAAAACTAGAGACCTAGGGGAATCCAAGGAGGGGTGACTTGCGGGGCTCGGACCAGGTTCTGTTACCCAGAATCCTTTGCAAACCTCAAAATTTGGCTAAAAAAACACATGTCCCTCACATTTTTGTGGCAGAAAGTTCTGGAATCTGAGAGGAGCTACAAATTTCCTTCCACCCAGCGTTCCCCCACGTCTCCCGATAAAAATGATACCTCACTTGTGTGGGTAGGCCTAGCGCCCGCAACAGGAAACACCCCAAAGCGCAACGTGGACACATCCTAAATTTTGGAAAAAAACAGAGGTGTTTTTTGCGAAGTGCCTACCTGTAGATTTTGGCCTCTAGCTCAGCCGGCACCTAGGGAAACCTACCAAACCTGTGCATTTCTGAAAACTAGAGACCTAGGGGAATCCAAGGAGGGGTGACTTGCGGGGCTCGGACCAGGTTCTGTTACCCAGAATCCTTTGCAAACCTCAAAATTTGGCTAAAAAAACACATGTCCCTCACATTTCTGTGGCAGAAAGTTCTGGAATCTGAGAGGAGCTACAAATTTCCTTCCACCCAGCGTTCCCCCAAGTCTCCCGATAAAAATGATACCTCACTTTTGTGGGTAGGCCTAGCGCCGGAGACAGGAAACACCCCAAAGCGCAACGTGGACACATCCTAAATTTTGGAAAAAAACAGAGGTGTTTTTTGCGAAGTGCCTACCTGTAGATTTTGGCCTCTAGCTCAGCCGGCACCTAGGGAAACCTACCAAACCTGTGCATTTCTGAAAACTAGAGACCTAGGGGAATCGAAGGAGGGGTGACTTGCGGTGCTCGGACCAGGTTCTGTTACCCAGAATCCTTTGCAAACCTCAAAATTTGGCTAAAAAAACACATGTCCCTCACATTTCTGTGGCAGAAAGTTCTGGAATCTGAGAGGAGCTACAAATTTCCTTCCACCCAGCGTTCCCCCAAGTCTCCCGATAAAAATGATACCTCACTTGCGTGGGTAGGCCTAGCGCCGGCGACAGGAAACACCCCAAAGCGCAACGTGGACACATCCTAAATTTTGGAAAAAAACAGAGGTGTTTTTTGCGAAGTGCCTACCTGTAGATTTTGGCCTCTAGCTCAGCCGGCACCTAGGGAAACCTACCAAACCTGTGCATTTCTGAAAACTAGAGACCTAGGGGAATCCCAGGAGGGGTGACTTGCGGGGCTCGGACCAGGTTCTGTTACCCAGAATCCTTTGCAAACCTCAAAATTTGGCTAAAAAAACACATGTCCCTCACATTTTTGTGGCAGAAAGTTCTGGAATCTGAGAGGAGCTACAAATTTCCTTCCACCCAGCGTTCCCACAAGTCTCCGGATAAAAATGACACCTCACTTGCGTGGGTAGGCCTAGCGCAGGCGACAGGAAACACCCCAAAGCGCAACGTGGACACATCCTAAATTTTGGAAAAAAACATAGGTGTTTTTTGCAAAGTGCCTACCTGTAGATTTTGGCCTCTAGCTCAGCCGGCACCTAGGGAAACCTACAAAACCTGTGCATTTCTGAAAACTAGAGACCTAGGGGAATCCAAGGAGGGGTGACTTGCGGGGCTCGGACCAGGTTCTGTTACCCAGAATCCTTTGCAAACCTCAAAATTTGGCTAAAAAAACACATGTCCCTCACATTTCTGTGGCAGAAAGTTCTGGAATCTGAGAGGAGCTACAAATTTCCTTTCACCCAGCGTTCCCCCAAGTCTCCCGATAAAAATGATACCTCACTTGCGTGGGTAGGCCTAGCGCCGGCGACAGGAAACACCCCAAAGCGCAACGTGGACACATCCTAAATTTTGGAAAAAAACAGAGGTGTTTTTTGCGAAGTGCCTACCTGTAGATTTTGGCCTCTAGCTCAGCCGGCACCTAGGGAAACCTACCAAACCTGTGCATTTCTGAAAACTAGAGACCTAGGGGAATCCAAGGAGGGGTGACTTGCGGGGCTCGGACCAGGTTCTATTACCCAGAATCCTTTGCAAACCTCAAAATTTGGCTAAAAAAACACATGTCCTTAACATTTTTGTGGCAGAAAGTTCTGGAATCTGAGAGGAGCTACAAATTTCCTTCCACCCAGCGTTCCCCCAAGTCTCCCGATAAAAATGATACCTCACTTGCGTGGGTAGGCCTAGCGCCGGAGACAGGAAACACCCCAAAGCGCAACGTGGACACATCCTAAATTTTGGAAAAAAACAGAGGTGTTTTTTGCGAAGTGCCTACCTGTAGATTTTGGCCTCTAGCTCAGCCGGCACCTAGGGAAACCTACCAAACCTGTGCATTTCTGAAAACTAGAGACCTAGGGGAATCCAAGGAGGGGTGACTTGCGGGGCTCGGACCAGGTTCTGTTACCCAGAATCCTTTGCAAACCTCAAAATTTGGCTAAAAAAACACATGTCCCTCACATTTCTGTGGCAGAAAGTTCTGGAATCTGAGAGGAGCTACAAATTTCCTTCCACCCAGCGTTCCCCCAAGTCTCCCGATGAAAATGATACCTCACTTGTGTGGGTAGGCCTAGCGCCGGCGACAGGAAACACCCCAAAGAGCAACGTGGACACATCCTAAATTTTTGGAAAAAACAGAGGTGTTTTTTGCGAAGTGCCTACCTGTAGATTTTGGCCTCGAGCTCAGCCGGCACCTAGGGAAACCTACCAAACCTATGCATTTCTGAAAACTAGAGACCTAGGGGAATCCAAGGAGGGGTGACTTGCGGGGCTCGGACTAGGTTCTGTTACCCAGAATCCTTTGCAAACCTCAAAATTTGGCTAAAAAAACACATGTCCCTCACATTTCTGTGGCAGAAAGTTCTGGAATCTGAGAGGAGCTACAAATTTCCTTCCACCCAGCGTTCCCCCAAGTCTCCCGATAAAAATGATACCTCACTTTTGTGGGTAGGCCTAGCGCCGGAGACAGGAAACACCCCAAAGCGCAACGTGGACACATCCTAAATTTTGGAAAAAAACAGAGGTGTTTTTTGCGAAGTGCCTACCTGTAGATTTTGGCCTCTAGCTCAGCCGGCACCTAGGGAAACCTACCAAACCTGTGCATTTCTGAAAACTAGAGACCTAGGGGAATCCAAGGAGGGGTGACTTGCGGTGCTCGGACCAGGTTCTGTTACCCAGAATCCTTTGCAAACCTCAAAATTTGGCTAAAAAAACACATGTCCCTCACATTTCTGTGGCAGAAAGTTCTGGAATCTGAGAGGAGCTACAAATTTCCTTCCACCCAGCGTTCCCCCAAGTCTCCCGATAAAAATGATACCTCTTGCGTGGGTAGGCCTAGCGCCGGCGACAGGAAACACCCCAAAGCGCAACGTGGACACATCCTAAATTTTGGAAAAAAACAGAGGTGTTTTTTGCGAAGTGCCTACCTGTAGATTTTGGCCTCTAGCTCAGCCGGCACCTAGGGAAACCTACCAAACCTGTGCATTTCTGAAAACTAGAGACCTAGGGGAATCCCAGGAGGGGTGACTTGCGGGGCTCGGACCAGGTTCTGTTACCCAGAATCCTTTGCAAACCTCAAAATTTGGCTAAAAAAACACATGTCCCTCACATTTTTGTGGCAGAAAGTTCTGGAATCTGAGAGGAGCTACAAATTTCCTTCCACCCAGCGTTCCCACAAGTTTCCGGATAAAAATGACACCTCACTTGCGTGGGTAGGCCTAGCGCAGGCGACAGGAAACACCCCAAAGCGCAACGTGGACACATCCTAAATTTTGGAAAAAAACAGAGGTGTTTTTTGCGAAGTGCCTACCTGTAGATTTTGGCCTCTAGCTCAGCCGGCACCTAGGGAAACCTACAAAACCTGTGCATTTCTGAAAACTAGAGACCTAGGGGAATCCAAGGAGGGGTGACTTGCGGGGCTCGGACCAGGTTCTGTTACCCAGAATCCTTTGCAAACCTCAAAATTTGGCTAAAAAAACACATGTCCATCACATTTCTGTGGCAGAAAGTTCTGGAATCTGAGAGGAACTACAAATTTCCTTTCACCCAGCGTTCCCCCAAGTCTCCCGATAAAAATGATACCTCACTTGCGTGGGTAGGCCTAGCGCCGGCGACAGGAAACACCCCAAAGCGCAACGTGGACACATCCTAAATTTTGGAAAAAAACAGAGGTGTTTTTTGCGAAGTGCCTACCTGTAGATTTTGGCCTCTAGCTCAGCCGGCACCTAGGGAAACCTACCAAACCTGTGCATTTCTGAAAACTAGAGACCTAGGGGAATCCAAGGAGGGGTGACTTGCGGGGCTCGGACCAGGTTCTGTTACCCAGAATCCTTTGCAAACCTCAAAATTTGGCTAAAAAAACACATGTCCCTCACATTTTTGTGGCAGAAAGTTCTGGAATCTGAGAGGAGCTACAAATTTCCTTCCACCCAGCGTTCCCCCACGTCTCCCGATAAAAATGATACCTCACTTGTGTGGGTAGGCCTAGCGCCCGCAACAGGAAACACCCCAAAGCGCAACGTGGACACATCCTAAATTTTGGAAAAAAACAGAGGTGTTTTTTGCGAAGTGCCTACCTGTAGATTTTGGCCTCTAGCTCAGCCGGCACCTAGGGAAACCTACCAAACCTGTGCATTTCTGAAAACTAGAGACCTAGGGGAATCCAAGGAGGGGTGACTTGCGGGGCTCGGACCAGGTTCTGTTACCCAGAATCCTTTGCAAACCTCAAAATTTGGCTAAAAAAACACATGTCCCTCACATTTCTGTGGCAGAAAGTTCTGGAATCTGAGAGGAGCTACAAATTTCCTTCCACCCAGCGTTCCCCCAAGTCTCCCGATAAAAATGATACCTCACTTTTGTGGGTAGGCCTAGCGCCGGAGACAGGAAACACCCCAAAGCGCAACGTGGACACATCCTAAATTTTGGAAAAAAACAGAGGTGTTTTTTGCGAAGTGCCTACCTGTAGATTTTGGCCTCTAGCTCAGCCGGCACCTAGGGAAACCTACCAAACCTGTGCATTTCTGAAAACTAGAGACCTAGGGGAATCGAAGGAGGGGTGACTTGCGGTGCTCGGACCAGGTTCTGTTACCCAGAATCCTTTGCAAACCTCAAAATTTGGCTAAAAAAACACATGTCCCTCACATTTCTGTGGCAGAAAGTTCTGGAATCTGAGAGGAGCTACAAATTTCCTTCCACCCAGCGTTCCCCCAAGTCTCCCGATAAAAATGATACCTCACTTGCGTGGGTAGGCCTAGCGCCGGCGACAGGAAACACCCCAAAGCGCAACGTGGACACATCCTAAATTTTGGAAAAAAACAGAGGTGTTTTTTGCGAAGTGCCTACCTGTAGATTTTGGCCTCTAGCTCAGCCGGCACCTAGGGAAACCTACCAAACCTGTGCATTTCTGAAAACTAGAGACCTAGGGGAATCCCAGGAGGGGTGACTTGCGGGGCTCGGACCAGGTTCTGTTACCCAGAATCCTTTGCAAACCTCAAAATTTGGCTAAAAAAACACATGTCCCTCACATTTTTGTGGCAGAAAGTTCTGGAATCTGAGAGGAGCTACAAATTTCCTTCCACCCAGCGTTCCCACAAGTCTCCGGATAAAAATGACACCTCACTTGCGTGGGTAGGCCTAGCGCAGGCGACAGGAAACACCCCAAAGCGCAACGTGGACACATCCTAAATTTTGGAAAAAAACATAGGTGTTTTTTGCAAAGTGCCTACCTGTAGATTTTGGCCTCTAGCTCAGCCGGCACCTAGGGAAACCTACAAAACCTGTGCATTTCTGAAAACTAGAGACCTAGGGGAATCCAAGGAGGGGTGACTTGCGGGGCTCGGACCAGGTTCTGTTACCCAGAATCCTTTGCAAACCTCAAAATTTGGCTAAAAAAACACATGTCCCTCACATTTCTGTGGCAGAAAGTTCTGGAATCTGAGAGGAGCTACAAATTTCCTTTCACCCAGCGTTCCCCCAAGTCTCCCGATAAAAATGATACCTCACTTGCGTGGGTAGGCCTAGCGCCGGCGACAGGAAACACCCCAAAGCGCAACGTGGACACATCCTAAATTTTGGAAAAAAACAGAGGTGTTTTTTGCGAAGTGCCTACCTGTAGATTTTGGCCTCTAGCTCAGCCGGCACCTAGGGAAACCTACCAAACCTGTGCATTTCTGAAAACTAGAGACCTAGGGGAATCCAAGGAGGGGTGACTTGCGGGGCTCGGACCAGGTTCTGTTACCCAGAATCCTTTGCAAACCTCAAAATTTGGCTAAAAAAACACATGTCCCTCACATTTTTGTGGCAGAAAGTTCTGGAATCTGAGAGGAGCTACAAATTTCCTTCCACCCAGCGTTCCCCCACGTCTCCCGATAAAAATGATACCTCACTTGTGTGGGTAGGCCTAGCGCCCGCAACAGGAAACACCCCAAAGCGCAACGTGGACACATCCTAAATTTTGGAAAAAAACAGAGGTGTTTTTTGCGAAGTGCCTACCTGTAGATTTTGGCCTCTAGCTCAGCCGGCACCTAGGGAAACCTACCAAACCTGTGCATTTCTGAAAACTAGAGACCTAGGGGAATCCAAGGAGGGGTGACTTGCGGGGCTCGGACCAGGTTCTGTTACCCAGAATCCTTTGCAAACCTCAAAATTTGGCTAAAAAAACACATGTCCCTCACATTTCTGTGGCAGAAAGTTCTGGAATCTGAGAGGAGCTACAAATTTCCTTCCACCCAGCGTTCCCCCAAGTCTCCCGATAAAAATGACACCTCACTTGCGTGGGTAGGCCTAGCGCCGGCGACAGGAAACACCCCAAAGCGCAACGTGGACACATCCTAAATTTTGGAAAAAAACAGAGGTGTTTTTTGCGAAGTGCCTACCTGTAGATTTTGGCCTCTAGCTCAGCCGGCACCTAGGGAAACCTACCAAACCTGTGCATTTCTGAAAACTAGAGACCTAGGGGAATCCAAGGAGGGGTGACTTGCGGGGCTCGGACCAGGTTCTGTTACCCAGAATCCTTTGCAAACCTCAAAATTTGGCTAAAAAAACACATGTCCATCACATTTCTGTGGCAGAAAGTTCTGGAATCTGAGAGGAACTACAAATTTCCTTTCACCCAGCGTTCCCCCAAGTCTCCCGATAAAAATGATACCTCACTTGCGTGGGTAGGCCTAGCGCCGGCGACAGGAAACACCCCAAAGCGCAACGTGGACACATCCTAAATTTTGGAAAAAAACAGAGGTGTTTTTTGCGAAGTGCCTACCTGTAGATTTTGGCCTCTAGCTCAGCCGGCACCTAGGGAAACCTACCAAACCTGTGCATTTCTGAAAACTAGAGACCTAGGGGAATCCAAGGAGGGGTGACTTGCGGGGCTCGGACCAGGTTCTGTTACCCAGAATCCTTTGCAAACCTCAAAATTTGGCTAAAAAAACACATGTCCCTCACATTTTTGTGGCAGAAAGTTCTGGAATCTGAGAGGAGCTACAAATTTCCTTCCACCCAGCGTTCCCCCACGTCTCCCGATAAAAATGATACCTCACTTGTGTGGGTAGGCCTAGCGCCCGCAACAGGAAACACCCCAAAGCGCAACGTGGACACATCCTAAATTTTGGAAAAAAACAGAGGTGTTTTTTGCGAAGTGCCTACCTGTAGATTTTGGCCTCTAGCTCAGCCGGCACCTAGGGAAACCTACCAAACCTGTGCATTTCTGAAAACTAGAGACCTAGGGGAATCCAAGGAGGGGTGACTTGCGGGGCTCGGACCAGGTTCTGTTACCCAGAATCCTTTGCAAACCTCAAAATTTGGCTAAAAAAACACATGTCCCTCACATTTCTGTGGCAGAAAGTTCTGGAATCTGAGAGGAGCTACAAATTTCCTTCCACCCAGCGTTCCCCCAAGTCTCCCGATAAAAATGATACCTCACTTTTGTGGGTAGGCCTAGCGCCGGAGACAGGAAACACCCCAAAGCGCAACGTGGACACATCCTAAATTTTGGAAAAAAACAGAGGTGTTTTTTGCGAAGTGCCTACCTGTAGATTTTGGCCTCTAGCTCAGCCGGCACCTAGGGAAACCTACCAAACCTGTGCATTTCTGAAAACTAGAGACCTAGGGGAATCGAAGGAGGGGTGACTTGCGGTGCTCGGACCAGGTTCTGTTACCCAGAATCCTTTGCAAACCTCAAAATTTGGCTAAAAAAACACATGTCCCTCACATTTCTGTGGCAGAAAGTTCTGGAATCTGAGAGGAGCTACAAATTTCCTTCCACCCAGCGTTCCCCCAAGTCTCCCGATAAAAATGATACCTCACTTGCGTGGGTAGGCCTAGCGCCGGCGACAGGAAACACCCCAAAGCGCAACGTGGACACATCCTAAATTTTGGAAAAAAACAGAGGTGTTTTTTGCGAAGTGCCTACCTGTAGATTTTGGCCTCTAGCTCAGCCGGCACCTAGGGAAACCTACCAAACCTGTGCATTTCTGAAAACTAGAGACCTAGGGGAATCCCAGGAGGGGTGACTTGCGGGGCTCGGACCAGGTTCTGTTACCCAGAATCCTTTGCAAACCTCAAAATTTGGCTAAAAAAACACATGTCCCTCACATTTTTGTGGCAGAAAGTTCTGGAATCTGAGAGGAGCTACAAATTTCCTTCCACCCAGCGTTCCCACAAGTCTCCGGATAAAAATGACACCTCACTTGCGTGGGTAGGCCTAGCGCAGGCGACAGGAAACACCCCAAAGCGCAACGTGGACACATCCTAAATTTTGGAAAAAAACATAGGTGTTTTTTGCAAAGTGCCTACCTGTAGATTTTGGCCTCTAGCTCAGCCGGCACCTAGGGAAACCTACAAAACCTGTGCATTTCTGAAAACTAGAGACCTAGGGGAATCCAAGGAGGGGTGACTTGCGGGGCTCGGACCAGGTTCTGTTACCCAGAATCCTTTGCAAACCTCAAAATTTGGCTAAAAAAACACATGTCCCTCACATTTCTGTGGCAGAAAGTTCTGGAATCTGAGAGGAGCTACAAATTTCCTTTCACCCAGCGTTCCCCCAAGTCTCCCGATAAAAATGATACCTCACTTGCGTGGGTAGGCCTAGCGCCGGCGACAGGAAACACCCCAAAGCGCAACGTGGACACATCCTAAATTTTGGAAAAAAACAGAGGTGTTTTTTGCGAAGTGCCTACCTGTAGATTTTGGCCTCTAGCTCAGCCGGCACCTAGGGAAACCTACCAAACCTGTGCATTTCTGAAAACTAGAGACCTAGGGGAATCCAAGGAGGGGTGACTTGCGGGGCTCGGACCAGGTTCTGTTACCCAGAATCCTTTGCAAACCTCAAAATTTGGCTAAAAAAACACATGTCCCTCACATTTTTGTGGCAGAAAGTTCTGGAATCTGAGAGGAGCTACAAATTTCCTTCCACCCAGCGTTCCCCCACGTCTCCCGATAAAAATGATACCTCACTTGTGTGGGTAGGCCTAGCGCCCGCAACAGGAAACACCCCAAAGCGCAACGTGGACACATCCTAAATTTTGGAAAAAAACAGAGGTGTTTTTTGCGAAGTGCCTACCTGTAGATTTTGGCCTCTAGCTCAGCCGGCACCTAGGGAAACCTACCAAACCTGTGCATTTCTGAAAACTAGAGACCTAGGGGAATCCAAGGAGGGGTGACTTGCGGGGCTCGGACCAGGTTCTGTTACCCAGAATCCTTTGCAAACCTCAAAATTTGGCTAAAAAAACACATGTCCCTCACATTTCTGTGGCAGAAAGTTCTGGAATCTGAGAGGAGCTACAAATTTCCTTCCACCCAGCGTTCCCCCAAGTCTCCCGATAAAAATGACACCTCACTTGCGTGGGTAGGCCTAGCGCCGGCGACAGGAAACACCCCAAAGCGCAACGTGGACACATCCTAAATTTTGGAAAAAAACAGAGGTGTTTTTTGCGAAGTGCCTACCTGTAGATTTTGGCCTCTAGCTCAGCCGGCACCTAGGGAAACCTACCAAACCTGTGCATTTCTGAAAACTAGAGACCTAGGGGAATCCAAGGAGGGGTGACTTGCGGGGCTCGGACCAGGTTCTGTTACCCAGAATCCTTTGCAAACCTCAAAATTTGGCTAAAAAAACACATGTCCCTCACATTTCTGTGGCAGAAAGTTCTGGAATCTGAGAGGAGCTACAAATTTCCTTCCACCCAGCGTTCCCCCAAGTCTCCCGATAAAAATGATACCTCACTTGCGTGGGTAGGCCTAGCGCCGGCGACAGGAGACACCCCAAAGCGCAACGTGGACACATCCTAAATTTTGGAAAAAAACAGAGGTGTTTTTTGCGAAGTGCCTACCTGTAGATTTTGGCCTCTAGCTCAGCCGGCACCTAGGGAAACGTACCGAACCTGTGCATTTCTGAAAACTAGAGACCTAGGGGAATCCAAGGAGGGGTGACTTGCGGGGCTCGGACCAGGTTCTGTTACCCAGAATCCTTTGCAAACCTCAAAATTTGGCTAAAAAAACACATGTCCCTCACATTTTTGTGGCAGAATGTTCTGGAATCTGAGAGGAGCTACAAATTTCCTTTCACCCAGCGTTCCCCCACGTCTCCCGATAAAAATGATACCTCACTTGTGTGGGTAGGCCTAGCGCCCGCAACAGGAACCACCCCAAAGCGCAACGTGGACACATCACAGAAAACAGACCTGTTTTTAGCAAAGTGCCTACCTGTAGATTTTGGCCTGTAGCTCAGCCGCCACCTAGGGAAACCTACCAAACCTGTGCATTTCTGAAAACTAGAGACCTAGGGGAATCCAAGATGGGGTGACTTGTGTGGCTCGGACCAGGTTCTGTTACCCAGAATCCTTTGCAAACCTCAAAATTTGGCTAAAAAAACACATGTTCTTCACATTTCTGTGGCAGAAAGTTCTACAATCTGAGAGGAGCCACAAATTTCCTTCCACCCAGCGTTCCCCCACGTCTCCCGATAAAAATGATACCTCACTTGTGTGGGTAGGCCTAGCGCTCGCGACAGGAAATGGCCCAAAACACAACGTGGACACATCACATTTTTTCATAGAAAACAGTGCCTACGTGTGGATTTTGGCCTCTAGCTCAGCCGGCACATGGGGAAACCTACCAAACCTGTGCATTTCTGAAAACTAGAGACCTAGGGGAATCCAAGGAGGGGTGACTTGCGGGGCTCGGACCAGGTTCTGTTACCCAGAATCCTTTGCAAACCTCAAAATTTGGCTAAAAAAACACATGTCCCTCACATTTTTGTGGCAGAAAGTTCTGGAATCTGAGAGGAGCTACAAATTTCCTTCCACCCAGCGTTCCCCCACGTCTCCCGATAAAAATGATACCTCACTTGTGTGGGTAGGCCTAGCGCCCGCAACAGGAAACACCCCAAAGCGCAACGTGGACACATCCTAAATTTTGGAAAAAAACAGAGGTGTTTTTTGCGAAGTGCCTACCTGTAGATTTTGGCCTCTAGCTCAGCCGGCACCTAGGGAAACCTACCAAACCTGTGCATTTCTGAAAACTAGAGACCTAGGGGAATCCAAGGAGGGGTGACTTGCGGGGCTCGGACCAGGTTCTGTTACCCAGAATCCTTTGCAAACCTCAAAATTTGGCTAAAAAAACACATGTCCCTCACATTTCTGTGGCAGAAAGTTCTGGAATCTGAGAGGAGCTACAAATTTCCTTCCACCCAGCGTTCCCCCAAGTCTCCCGATAAAAATGACACCTCACTTGCGTGGGTAGGCCTAGCGCCGGCGACAGGAAACACCCCAAAGCGCAACGTGGACACATCCTAAATTTTGGAAAAAAACAGAGGTGTTTTTTGCGAAGTGCCTACCTGTAGATTTTGGCCTCTAGCTCAGCCGGCACCTAGGGAAACCTACCAAACCTGTGCATTTCTGAAAACTAGAGACCTAGGGGAATCCAAGGAGGGGTGACTTGCGGGGCTCGGACCAGGTTCTGTTACCCAGAATCCTTTGCAAACCTCAAAATTTGGCTAAAAAAACACATGTCCCTCACATTTCTGTGGCAGAAAGTTCTGGAATCTGAGAGGAGCTACAAATTTCCTTCCACCCAGCGTTCCCCCAAGTCTCCCGATAAAAATGATACCTCACTTGCGTGGGTAGGCCTAGCGCCGGCGACAGGAGACACCCCAAAGCGCAACGTGGACACATCCTAAATTTTGGAAAAAAACAGAGGTGTTTTTTGCGAAGTGCCTACCTGTAGATTTTGGCCTCTAGCTCAGCCGGCACCTAGGGAAACGTACCGAACCTGTGCATTTCTGAAAACTAGAGACCTAGGGGAATCCAAGGAGGGGTGACTTGCGGGGCTCGGACCAGGTTCTGTTACCCAGAATCCTTTGCAAACCTCAAAATTTGGCTAAAAAAACACATGTCCCTCACATTTTTGTGGCAGAATGTTCTGGAATCTGAGAGGAGCTACAAATTTCCTTTCACCCAGCGTTCCCCCACGTCTCCCGATAAAAATGATACCTCACTTGTGTGGGTAGGCCTAGCGCCCGCAACAGGAACCACCCCAAAGCGCAACGTGGACACATCACAGAAAACAGACCTGTTTTTAGCAAAGTGCCTACCTGTAGATTTTGGCCTGTAGCTCAGCCGCCACCTAGGGAAACCTACCAAACCTGTGCATTTCTGAAAACTAGAGACCTAGGGGAATCCAAGATGGGGTGACTTGTGTGGCTCGGACCAGGTTCTGTTACCCAGAATCCTTTGCAAACCTCAAAATTTGGCTAAAAAAACACATGTTCTTCACATTTCTGTGGCAGAAAGTTCTACAATCTGAGAGGAGCCACAAATTTCCTTCCACCCAGCGTTCCCCCACGTCTCCCGATAAAAATGATACCTCACTTGTGTGGGTAGGCCTAGCGCTCGCGACAGGAAATGGCCCAAAACACAACGTGGACACATCACATTTTTTCATAGAAAACAGTGCCTACGTGTGGATTTTGGCCTCTAGCTCAGCCGGCACATGGGGAAACCTACCAAACCTGTGCATTTCTGAAAACTAGAGACCTAGGGGAATCCAAGGAGGGGTGACTTGCGGGGCTCGGACCAGGTTCTGTTACCCAGAATCCTTTGCAAACCTCAAAATTTGGCTAAAAAAACACATGTCCCTCACATTTCTGTGGCAGAAAGTTCTGGAATCTGAGAGGAGCTACAAATTTCCTTCCACCCAGCGTTCCCCCAAGTCTCCCGATAAAAATGACACCTCACTTGCGTGGGTAGGCCTAGCGCCGGCGACAGGAAACACCCCAAAGCGCAACGTGGACACATCCTAAATTTTGGAAAAAAACAGAGGTGTTTTTTGCGAAGTGCCTACCTGTAGATTTTGGCCTCTAGCTCAGCCGGCACCTAGGGAAACCTACCAAACCTGTGCATTTCTGAAAACTAGAGACCTAGGGGAATCCAAGGAGGGGTGACTTGCGGGGCTCGGACCAGGTTCTGTTACCCAGAATCCTTTGCAAACCTCAAAATTTGGCTAAAAAAACACATGTCCCTCACATTTCTGTGGCAGAAAGTTCTGGAATCTGAGAGGAGCTACAAATTTCCTTCCACCCAGCGTTCCCCCAAGTCTCCCGATAAAAATGATACCTCACTTGCGTGGGTAGGCCTAGCGCCGGCGACAGGAAACACCCCAAAGCGCAACGTGGACACATCCTAAATTTTGGAAAAAAACAAAGGTGTTTTTTGCGAAGTGCCTACCTGTAGATTTTGGCCTCTAGCTCAGCCGGCACCTAGGGAAACCTACCAAACCTGTGCCTTTCTGAAAACTAGAGACCTAGGGGAATCCAAGGAGGGGTGACTTGCGGGGCTCGGACCAGGTTCTGTTACCCAGAATCCTTTGCAAACCTCAAAATTTGGCTAAAAAAACACATGTCCCTCACATTTTTGTGGCAGAAAGTTCTGGAATCTGAGAGGAGCTACAAATTTCCTTCCACCCAGCGTTCCCCCACGTCTCCCGATAAAAATGATACTTCACTTGTGTGGGTAGGCCTAGCGCCCGCAACAGGAAACACCCCAAAGCGCAACGTGGACACATCCTAAATTTTGGAAAAAAACAGAGGTGTTTTTTGCGAAGTGCCTACCTGTAGATTTTGGCCTCTAGCTCAGCCGGCACCTAGGGAAACCTACCAAACCTGTGCATTTCTGAAAACTAGAGACCTAGGGGAATCCAAGGAGGGGTGACTTGTGGGGCTCGGACCAGGTTCTGTTACCCAGAATCCTTTGCAAACCTCAAAATTTGGCTAAAAAAACACATGTCCCTCACATTTCTGTGGCAGAAAGTTCTGGAATCTGAGAGGAGCTACAAATTTCCTTCCACCTAGCGTTCCCCCAAGTCTCCCGATAAAAATGACACCTCACTTGCGTGGGTAGGCCTAGCGCCGGCGACAGGAACCACCCCAAAGCGCAACGTGGACACATCACAGAAAACAGACCTGTTTTTAGCAAAGTGCCTACCTGTAGATTTTGGCCTGTAGCTCAGCCGCCACCTAGGGAAACCTACCAAACCTGTGCATTTCTGAAAACTAGAGACCTAGGGGAATCCAAGATGGGGTGACTTGTGTGGCTCGGACCAGGTTCTGTTACCCAGAATCCTTTGCAAACCTCAAAATTTGGCTAAAAAAACACATGTCCCTCACATTTTTGTGGCAGAAAGTTCTGGAATCTGAGAGGAGCTACAAATTTCCTTCCACCCAGCGTTCCCCCACGTCTCCCGATAAAAATGATACCTCACTTGTGTGGGTAGGCCTAGCGCCCGCAACAGGAAACACCCCAAAGCGCAACGTGGACACATCCTAAATTTTGGAAAAAAACAGAGGTGTTTTTTGCGAAGTGCCTACCTGTAGATTTTGGCCTCTAGCTCAGCCGGCACCTAGGGAAACCTACCAAACCTGTGCATTTCTGAAAACTAGAGACCTAGGGGAATCCAAGGAGGGGTGACTTGCGGGGCTCGGACCAGGTTCTGTTACCCAGAATCCTTTGCAAACCTCAAAATTTGGCTAAAAAAACACATGTCCCTCACATTTCTGTGGCAGAAAGTTCTGGAATCTGAGAGGAGCTACAAATTTCCTTCCACCCAGCGTTCCCCCAAGTCTCCCGATAAAAATGACACCTCACTTGCGTGGGTAGGCCTAGCGCCGGCGACAGGAAACACCCCAAAGCGCAACGTGGACACATCCTAAATTTTGGAAAAAAACAGAGGTGTTTTTTGCGAAGTGCCTACCTGTAGATTTTGGCCTCTAGCTCAGCCGGCACCTAGGGAAACCTACCAAACCTGTGCATTTCTGAAAACTAGAGACCTAGGGGAATCCAAGGAGGGGTGACTTGCGGGGCTCGGACCAGGTTCTGTTACCCAGAATCCTTTGCAAACCTCAAAATTTGGCTAAAAAAACACATGTCCCTCACATTTCTGTGGCAGAAAGTTCTGGAATCTGAGAGGAGCTACAAATTTCCTTCCACCCAGCGTTCCCCCAAGTCTCCCGATAAAAATGATACCTCACTTGCGTGGGTAGGCCTAGCGCCGGCGACAGGAGACACCCCAAAGCGCAACGTGGACACATCCTAAATTTTGGAAAAAAACAGAGGTGTTTTTTGCGAAGTGCCTACCTGTAGATTTTGGCCTCTAGCTCAGCCGGCACCTAGGGAAACGTACCGAACCTGTGCATTTCTGAAAACTAGAGACCTAGGGGAATCCAAGGAGGGGTGACTTGCGGGGCTCGGACCAGGTTCTGTTACCCAGAATCCTTTGCAAACCTCAAAATTTGGCTAAAAAAACACATGTCCCTCACATTTTTGTGGCAGAATGTTCTGGAATCTGAGAGGAGCTACAAATTTCCTTTCACCCAGCGTTCCCCCACGTCTCCCGATAAAAATGATACCTCACTTGTGTGGGTAGGCCTAGCGCCCGCAACAGGAACCACCCCAAAGCGCAACGTGGACACATCACAGAAAACAGACCTGTTTTTAGCAAAGTGCCTACCTGTAGATTTTGGCCTGTAGCTCAGCCGCCACCTAGGGAAACCTACCAAACCTGTGCATTTCTGAAAACTAGAGACCTAGGGGAATCCAAGATGGGGTGACTTGTGTGGCTCGGACCAGGTTCTGTTACCCAGAATCCTTTGCAAACCTCAAAATTTGGCTAAAAAAACACATGTTCTTCACATTTCTGTGGCAGAAAGTTCTACAATCTGAGAGGAGCCACAAATTTCCTTCCACCCAGCGTTCCCCCACGTCTCCCGATAAAAATGATACCTCACTTGTGTGGGTAGGCCTAGCGCTCGCGACAGGAAATGGCCCAAAACACAACGTGGACACATCACATTTTTTCATAGAAAACAGTGCCTACGTGTGGATTTTGGCCTCTAGCTCAGCCGGCACATGGGGAAACCTACCAAACCTGTGCATTTCTGAAAACTAGAGACCTAGGGGAATCCAAGGAGGGGTGACTTGCGGGGCTCGGACCAGGTTCTGTTACCCAGAATCCTTTGCAAACCTCAAAATTTGGCTAAAAAAACACATGTCCCTCACATTTTTGTGGCAGAAAGTTCTGGAATCTGAGAGGAGCTACAAATTTCCTTCCACCCAGCGTTCCCCCACGTCTCCCGATAAAAATGATACCTCACTTGTGTGGGTAGGCCTAGCGCCCGCAACAGGAAACACCCCAAAGCGCAACGTGGACACATCCTAAATTTTGGAAAAAAACAGAGGTGTTTTTTGCGAAGTGCCTACCTGTAGATTTTGGCCTCTAGCTCAGCCGGCACCTAGGGAAACCTACCAAACCTGTGCATTTCTGAAAACTAGAGACCTAGGGGAATCCAAGGAGGGGTGACTTGCGGGGCTCGGACCAGGTTCTGTTACCCAGAATCCTTTGCAAACCTCAAAATTTGGCTAAAAAAACACATGTCCCTCACATTTCTGTGGCAGAAAGTTCTGGAATCTGAGAGGAGCTACAAATTTCCTTCCACCCAGCGTTCCCCCAAGTCTCCCGATAAAAATGACACCTCACTTGCGTGGGTAGGCCTAGCGCCGGCGACAGGAAACACCCCAAAGCGCAACGTGGACACATCCTAAATTTTGGAAAAAAACAGAGGTGTTTTTTGCGAAGTGCCTACCTGTAGATTTTGGCCTCTAGCTCAGCCGGCACCTAGGGAAACCTACCAAACCTGTGCATTTCTGAAAACTAGAGACCTAGGGGAATCCAAGGAGGGGTGACTTGCGGGGCTCGGACCAGGTTCTGTTACCCAGAATCCTTTGCAAACCTCAAAATTTGGCTAAAAAAACACATGTCCCTCACATTTCTGTGGCAGAAAGTTCTGGAATCTGAGAGGAGCTACAAATTTCCTTCCACCCAGCGTTCCCCCAAGTCTCCCGATAAAAATGATACCTCACTTGCGTGGGTAGGCCTAGCGCCGGCGACAGGAGACACCCCAAAGCGCAACGTGGACACATCCTAAATTTTGGAAAAAAACAGAGGTGTTTTTTGCGAAGTGCCTACCTGTAGATTTTGGCCTCTAGCTCAGCCGGCACCTAGGGAAACGTACCGAACCTGTGCATTTCTGAAAACTAGAGACCTAGGGGAATCCAAGGAGGGGTGACTTGCGGGGCTCGGACCAGGTTCTGTTACCCAGAATCCTTTGCAAACCTCAAAATTTGGCTAAAAAAACACATGTCCCTCACATTTTTGTGGCAGAATGTTCTGGAATCTGAGAGGAGCTACAAATTTCCTTTCACCCAGCGTTCCCCCACGTCTCCCGATAAAAATGATACCTCACTTGTGTGGGTAGGCCTAGCGCCCGCAACAGGAACCACCCCAAAGCGCAACGTGGACACATCACAGAAAACAGACCTGTTTTTAGCAAAGTGCCTACCTGTAGATTTTGGCCTGTAGCTCAGCCGCCACCTAGGGAAACCTACCAAACCTGTGCATTTCTGAAAACTAGAGACCTAGGGGAATCCAAGATGGGGTGACTTGTGTGGCTCGGACCAGGTTCTGTTACCCAGAATCCTTTGCAAACCTCAAAATTTGGCTAAAAAAACACATGTTCTTCACATTTCTGTGGCAGAAAGTTCTACAATCTGAGAGGAGCCACAAATTTCCTTCCACCCAGCGTTCCCCCACGTCTCCCGATAAAAATGATACCTCACTTGTGTGGGTAGGCCTAGCGCTCGCGACAGGAAATGGCCCAAAACACAACGTGGACACATCACATTTTTTCATAGAAAACAGTGCCTACGTGTGGATTTTGGCCTCTAGCTCAGCCGGCACATGGGGAAACCTACCAAACCTGTGCATTTCTGAAAACTAGAGACCTAGGGGAATCCAAGGAGGGGTGACTTGCGGGGCTCGGACCAGGTTCTGTTACCCAGAATCCTTTGCAAACCTCAAAATTTGGCTAAAAAAACACATGTCCCTCACATTTCTGTGGCAGAAAGTTCTGGAATCTGAGAGGAGCTACAAATTTCCTTCCACCCAGCGTTCCCCCAAGTCTCCCGATAAAAATGACACCTCACTTGCGTGGGTAGGCCTAGCGCCGGCGACAGGAAACACCCCAAAGCGCAACGTGGACACATCCTAAATTTTGGAAAAAAACAGAGGTGTTTTTTGCGAAGTGCCTACCTGTAGATTTTGGCCTCTAGCTCAGCCGGCACCTAGGGAAACCTACCAAACCTGTGCATTTCTGAAAACTAGAGACCTAGGGGAATCCAAGGAGGGGTGACTTGCGGGGCTCGGACCAGGTTCTGTTACCCAGAATCCTTTGCAAACCTCAAAATTTGGCTAAAAAAACACATGTCCCTCACATTTCTGTGGCAGAAAGTTCTGGAATCTGAGAGGAGCTACAAATTTCCTTCCACCCAGCGTTCCCCCAAGTCTCCCGATAAAAATGATACCTCACTTGCGTGGGTAGGCCTAGCGCCGGCGACAGGAAACACCCCAAAGCGCAACGTGGACACATCCTAAATTTTGGAAAAAAACAAAGGTGTTTTTTGCGAAGTGCCTACCTGTAGATTTTGGCCTCTAGCTCAGCCGGCACCTAGGGAAACCTACCAAACCTGTGCCTTTCTGAAAACTAGAGACCTAGGGGAATCCAAGGAGGGGTGACTTGCGGGGCTCGGACCAGGTTCTGTTACCCAGAATCCTTTGCAAACCTCAAAATTTGGCTAAAAAAACACATGTCCCTCACATTTTTGTGGCAGAAAGTTCTGGAATCTGAGAGGAGCTACAAATTTCCTTCCACCCAGCGTTCCCCCACGTCTCCCGATAAAAATGATACTTCACTTGTGTGGGTAGGCCTAGCGCCCGCAACAGGAAACACCCCAAAGCGCAACGTGGACACATCCTAAATTTTGGAAAAAAACAGAGGTGTTTTTTGCGAAGTGCCTACCTGTAGATTTTGGCCTCTAGCTCAGCCGGCACCTAGGGAAACCTACCAAACCTGTGCATTTCTGAAAACTAGAGACCTAGGGGAATCCAAGGAGGGGTGACTTGCGGGGCTCGGACCAGGTTCTGTTACCCAGAATCCTTTGCAAACCTCAAAATTTGGCTAAAAAAACACATGTCCCTCACATTTCTGTGGCAGAAAGTTCTGGAATCTGAGAGGAGCTACAAATTTCCTTCCACCTAGCGTTCCCCCAAGTCTCCCGATAAAAATGACACCTCACTTGCGTGGGTAGGCCTAGCGCCGGCGACAGGAACCACCCCAAAGCGCAACGTGGACACATCACAGAAAACAGACCTGTTTTTAGCAAAGTGCCTACCTGTAGATTTTGGCCTGTAGCTCAGCCGCCACCTAGGGAAACCTACCAAACCTGTGCATTTCTGAAAACTAGAGACCTAGGGGAATCCAAGATGGGGTGACTTGTGTGGCTCGGACCAGGTTCTGTTACCCAGAATCCTTTGCAAACCTCAAAATTTGGCTAAAAAAACACATGTCCCTCACATTTTTGTGGCAGAAAGTTCTGGAATCTGAGAGGAGCTACAAATTTCCTTCCACCCAGCGTTCCCCCACGTCTCCCGATAAAAATGATACCTCACTTGTGTGGGTAGGCCTAGCGCCCGCAACAGGAAACACCCCAAAGCGCAACGTGGACACATCCTAAATTTTGGAAAAAAACAGAGGTGTTTTTTGCGAAGTGCCTACCTGTAGATTTTGGCCTCTAGCTCAGCCGGCACCTAGGGAAACCTACCAAACCTGTGCATTTCTGAAAACTAGAGACCTAGGGGAATCCAAGGAGGGGTGACTTGCGGGGCTCGGACCAGGTTCTGTTACCCAGAATCCTTTGCAAACCTCAAAATTTGGCTAAAAAAACACATGTCCCTCACATTTCTGTGGCAGAAAGTTCTGGAATCTGAGAGGAGCTACAAATTTCCTTCCACCCAGCGTTCCCCCAAGTCTCCCGATAAAAATGACACCTCACTTGCGTGGGTAGGCCTAGCGCCGGCGACAGGAAACACCCCAAAGCGCAACGTGGACACATCCTAAATTTTGGAAAAAAACAGAGGTGTTTTTTGCGAAGTGCCTACCTGTAGATTTTGGCCTCTAGCTCAGCCGGCACCTAGGGAAACCTACCAAACCTGTGCATTTCTGAAAACTAGAGACCTAGGGGAATCCAAGGAGGGGTGACTTGCGGGGCTCGGACCAGGTTCTGTTACCCAGAATCCTTTGCAAACCTCAAAATTTGGCTAAAAAAACACATGTCCCTCACATTTCTGTGGCAGAAAGTTCTGGAATCTGAGAGGAGCTACAAATTTCCTTCCACCCAGCGTTCCCCCAAGTCTCCCGATAAAAATGATACCTCACTTGCGTGGGTAGGCCTAGCGCCGGCGACAGGAGACACCCCAAAGCGCAACGTGGACACATCCTAAATTTTGGAAAAAAACAGAGGTGTTTTTTGCGAAGTGCCTACCTGTAGATTTTGGCCTCTAGCTCAGCCGGCACCTAGGGAAACGTACCGAACCTGTGCATTTCTGAAAACTAGAGACCTAGGGGAATCCAAGGAGGGGTGACTTGCGGGGCTCGGACCAGGTTCTGTTACCCAGAATCCTTTGCAAACCTCAAAATTTGGCTAAAAAAACACATGTCCCTCACATTTTTGTGGCAGAATGTTCTGGAATCTGAGAGGAGCTACAAATTTCCTTTCACCCAGCGTTCCCCCACGTCTCCCGATAAAAATGATACCTCACTTGTGTGGGTAGGCCTAGCGCCCGCAACAGGAACCACCCCAAAGCGCAACGTGGACACATCACAGAAAACAGACCTGTTTTTAGCAAAGTGCCTACCTGTAGATTTTGGCCTGTAGCTCAGCCGCCACCTAGGGAAACCTACCAAACCTGTGCATTTCTGAAAACTAGAGACCTAGGGGAATCCAAGATGGGGTGACTTGTGTGGCTCGGACCAGGTTCTGTTACCCAGAATCCTTTGCAAACCTCAAAATTTGGCTAAAAAAACACATGTTCTTCACATTTCTGTGGCAGAAAGTTCTACAATCTGAGAGGAGCCACAAATTTCCTTCCACCCAGCGTTCCCCCACGTCTCCCGATAAAAATGATACCTCACTTGTGTGGGTAGGCCTAGCGCTCGCGACAGGAAATGGCCCAAAACACAACGTGGACACATCACATTTTTTCATAGAAAACAGTGCCTACGTGTGGATTTTGGCCTCTAGCTCAGCCGGCACATGGGGAAACCTACCAAACCTGTGCATTTCTGAAAACTAGAGACCTAGGGGAATCCAAGGAGGGGTGACTTGCGGGGCTCGGACCAGGTTCTGTTACCCAGAATCCTTTGCAAACCTCAAAATTTGGCTAAAAAAACACATGTCCCTCACATTTTTGTGGCAGAAAGTTCTGGAATCTGAGAGGAGCTACAAATTTCCTTCCACCCAGCGTTCCCCCACGTCTCCCGATAAAAATGATACCTCACTTGTGTGGGTAGGCCTAGCGCCCGCAACAGGAAACACCCCAAAGCGCAACGTGGACACATCCTAAATTTTGGAAAAAAACAGAGGTGTTTTTTGCGAAGTGCCTACCTGTAGATTTTGGCCTCTAGCTCAGCCGGCACCTAGGGAAACCTACCAAACCTGTGCATTTCTGAAAACTAGAGACCTAGGGGAATCCAAGGAGGGGTGACTTGCGGGGCTCGGACCAGGTTCTGTTACCCAGAATCCTTTGCAAACCTCAAAATTTGGCTAAAAAAACACATGTCCCTCACATTTCTGTGGCAGAAAGTTCTGGAATCTGAGAGGAGCTACAAATTTCCTTCCACCCAGCGTTCCCCCAAGTCTCCCGATAAAAATGACACCTCACTTGCGTGGGTAGGCCTAGCGCCGGCGACAGGAAACACCCCAAAGCGCAACGTGGACACATCCTAAATTTTGGAAAAAAACAGAGGTGTTTTTTGCGAAGTGCCTACCTGTAGATTTTGGCCTCTAGCTCAGCCGGCACCTAGGGAAACCTACCAAACCTGTGCATTTCTGAAAACTAGAGACCTAGGGGAATCCAAGGAGGGGTGACTTGCGGGGCTCGGACCAGGTTCTGTTACCCAGAATCCTTTGCAAACCTCAAAATTTGGCTAAAAAAACACATGTCCCTCACATTTCTGTGGCAGAAAGTTCTGGAATCTGAGAGGAGCTACAAATTTCCTTCCACCCAGCGTTCCCCCAAGTCTCCCGATAAAAATGATACCTCACTTGCGTGGGTAGGCCTAGCGCCGGCGACAGGAGACACCCCAAAGCGCAACGTGGACACATCCTAAATTTTGGAAAAAAACAGAGGTGTTTTTTGCGAAGTGCCTACCTGTAGATTTTGGCCTCTAGCTCAGCCGGCACCTAGGGAAACGTACCGAACCTGTGCATTTCTGAAAACTAGAGACCTAGGGGAATCCAAGGAGGGGTGACTTGCGGGGCTCGGACCAGGTTCTGTTACCCAGAATCCTTTGCAAACCTCAAAATTTGGCTAAAAAAACACATGTCCCTCACATTTTTGTGGCAGAATGTTCTGGAATCTGAGAGGAGCTACAAATTTCCTTTCACCCAGCGTTCCCCCACGTCTCCCGATAAAAATGATACCTCACTTGTGTGGGTAGGCCTAGCGCCCGCAACAGGAACCACCCCAAAGCGCAACGTGGACACATCACAGAAAACAGACCTGTTTTTAGCAAAGTGCCTACCTGTAGATTTTGGCCTGTAGCTCAGCCGCCACCTAGGGAAACCTACCAAACCTGTGCATTTCTGAAAACTAGAGACCTAGGGGAATCCAAGATGGGGTGACTTGTGTGGCTCGGACCAGGTTCTGTTACCCAGAATCCTTTGCAAACCTCAAAATTTGGCTAAAAAAACACATGTTCTTCACATTTCTGTGGCAGAAAGTTCTACAATCTGAGAGGAGCCACAAATTTCCTTCCACCCAGCGTTCCCCCACGTCTCCCGATAAAAATGATACCTCACTTGTGTGGGTAGGCCTAGCGCTCGCGACAGGAAATGGCCCAAAACACAACGTGGACACATCACATTTTTTCATAGAAAACAGTGCCTACGTGTGGATTTTGGCCTCTAGCTCAGCCGGCACATGGGGAAACCTACCAAACCTGTGCATTTCTGAAAACTAGAGACCTAGGGGAATCCAAGGAGGGGTGACTTGCGGGGCTCGGACCAGGTTCTGTTACCCAGAATCCTTTGCAAACCTCAAAATTTGGCTAAAAAAACACATGTCCCTCACATTTCTGTGGCAGAAAGTTCTGGAATCTGAGAGGAGCTACAAATTTCCTTCCACCCAGCGTTCCCCCAAGTCTCCCGATAAAAATGACACCTCACTTGCGTGGGTAGGCCTAGCGCCGGCGACAGGAAACACCCCAAAGCGCAACGTGGACACATCCTAAATTTTGGAAAAAAACAGAGGTGTTTTTTGCGAAGTGCCTACCTGTAGATTTTGGCCTCTAGCTCAGCCGGCACCTAGGGAAACCTACCAAACCTGTGCATTTCTGAAAACTAGAGACCTAGGGGAATCCAAGGAGGGGTGACTTGCGGGGCTCGGACCAGGTTCTGTTACCCAGAATCCTTTGCAAACCTCAAAATTTGGCTAAAAAAACACATGTCCCTCACATTTCTGTGGCAGAAAGTTCTGGAATCTGAGAGGAGCTACAAATTTCCTTCCACCCAGCGTTCCCCCAAGTCTCCCGATAAAAATGATACCTCACTTGCGTGGGTAGGCCTAGCGCCGGCGACAGGAAACACCCCAAAGCGCAACGTGGACACATCCTAAATTTTGGAAAAAAACAAAGGTGTTTTTTGCGAAGTGCCTACCTGTAGATTTTGGCCTCTAGCTCAGCCGGCACCTAGGGAAACCTACCAAACCTGTGCCTTTCTGAAAACTAGAGACCTAGGGGAATCCAAGGAGGGGTGACTTGCGGGGCTCGGACCAGGTTCTGTTACCCAGAATCCTTTGCAAACCTCAAAATTTGGCTAAAAAAACACATGTCCCTCACATTTTTGTGGCAGAAAGTTCTGGAATCTGAGAGGAGCTACAAATTTCCTTCCACCCAGCGTTCCCCCACGTCTCCCGATAAAAATGATACTTCACTTGTGTGGGTAGGCCTAGCGCCCGCAACAGGAAACACCCCAAAGCGCAACGTGGACACATCCTAAATTTTGGAAAAAAACAGAGGTGTTTTTTGCGAAGTGCCTACCTGTAGATTTTGGCCTCTAGCTCAGCCGGCACCTAGGGAAACCTACCAAACCTGTGCATTTCTGAAAACTAGAGACCTAGGGGAATCCAAGGAGGGGTGACTTGTGGGGCTCGGACCAGGTTCTGTTACCCAGAATCCTTTGCAAACCTCAAAATTTGGCTAAAAAAACACATGTCCCTCACATTTCTGTGGCAGAAAGTTCTGGAATCTGAGAGGAGCTACAAATTTCCTTCCACCTAGCGTTCCCCCAAGTCTCCCGATAAAAATGACACCTCACTTGCGTGGGTAGGCCTAGCGCCGGCGACAGGAAACACCCCAAAGCGCAACGTGGACACATCCTAAATTTTGGAAAAAAACAGAGGTGTTTTTTGCGAAGTGTCTACCTGTAGATTTTGGCCTCTAGCTCAGCCGGCACCTAGGGAAACCTACCAAACCTGTGCATTTCTGAAAACTAGAGACCTAGGGGAATCCAAGGAGGGGTGACTTGCGGGGCTCGGACCAGGTTCTGTTACCCAGAATCCTTTGGAAACCTCAAAATTTGGCTAAAAAAACACATGTCCCTCACATTTCTGTGGCAGAAAGTTCTGGAATCTGAGAGGAGCTACAAATTTCCTTCCACCCAGCGTTCCCCCAAGTCTCCCGATAAAAATGATACCTCACTTGCGTGGGTAGGCCTAGCGCCGGCGACAGGAAACACCCCAAAGCGCAACGTGGACACATCCTAAATTTTGGAAAAAAACAGAGGTGTTTTTTGCGAAGTGCCTACCTGTAGATTTTGGCCTCTAGCTCAGCCGGCACCTAGGGAAACCTACCGAACCTGTGCATTTCTGAAAACTAGAGACCTAGGGGAATCCAAGGAGGGGTGACTTGCGGGGCTCGGACCAGGTTCTGTTACCCAGAATCCTTTGCAAACCTCAAAATTTGGCTAAAAAAACACATGTCCCTCACATTTTTGTGGCACAATGTTCTGGAATCTGAGAGGAGCTACAAATTTCCTTCCTCCCAGCGTTCCCCCACGTCTCCCGATAAAAATGATACCTCACTTGTGTGGGTAGGCCTAGCGCCCGCAACAGGAACCACCCCAAAGCGCAACGTGGACACATCACAGAAAACAGACCTGTTTTTAGCAAAGTGCCTACCTGTAGATTTTGGCCTGTAGCTCAGCCGCCACCTAGGGAAACCTACCAAACCTGTGCATTTCTGAAAACTAGAGACCTAGGGGAATCCAAGATGGGGTGACTTGTGTGGCTCGGACCAGGTTCTGTTACCCAGAATCCTTTGCAAACCTCAAAATTTGGCTAAAAAAACACATGTCCCTCACATTTCTGTGGCAGAAAGTTCTGGAATCTGAGAGGAGCTACAAATTTCCTTCCACCCAGCGTTCCCCCAAGTCTCCCGATAAAAATGACACCTCACTTGCGTGGGTAGGCCTAGCGCCGGCGACAGGAAACACCCCAAAGCGCAACGTGGACACATCCTAAATTTTGGAAAAAAACAGAGGTGTTTTTTGCGAAGTGCCTACCTGTAGATTTTGGCCTCTAGCTCAGCCGGCACCTAGGGAAACCTACCAAACCTGTGCATTTCTGAAAACTAGAGACCTAGGGGAATCCAAGGAGGGGTGACTTGCGGGGCTCGGACCAGGTTCTGTTACCCAGAATCCTTTGCAAACCTCAAAATTTGGCTAAAAAAACACATGTCCCTCACATTTCTGTGGCAGAAAGTTCTGGAATCTGAGAGGAGCTACAAATTTCCTTCCACCCAGCGTTCCCCCAAGTCTCCCGATAAAAATGACACCTCACTTGCGTGGGTAGGCCTAGCGCCGGCGACAGGAAACACCCCAAAGCGCAACGTGGACACATCCTAAATTTTGGAAAAAAACAAAGGTGTTTTTTGCGAAGTGCCTACCTGTAGATTTTGGCCTCTAGCTCAGCCGGCACCTAGGGAAACCTACCAAACCTGTGCCTTTCTGAAAACTAGAGACCTAGGGGAATCCAAGGAGGGGTGACTTGCGGGGCTCGGACCAGGTTCTGTTACCCAGAATCCTTTGCAAACCTCAAAATTTGGCTAAAAAAACACATGTCCCTCACATTTTTGTGGCAGAAAGTTCTGGAATCTGAGAGGAGCTACAAATTTCCTTCCACCCAGCGTTCCCCCACGTCTCCCGTTAAAAATGATACCTCACTTGTGTGGGTAGGCCTAGCGCCCGCAACAGGAAACACCCCAAAGCGCAACGTGGACACATCCTAAATTTTGGAAAAAAACAGAGGTGTTTTTTGCGAAGTGCCTACCTGTAGATTTTGGCCTCTAGCTCAGCCGGCACCTAGGGAAACCTACCAAACCTGTGCATTTCTGAAAACTAGAGACCTAGGGGAATCCAAGGAGGGGTGACTTGCGGGGCTCGGACCAGGTTCTGTTACCCAGAATCCTTTGGAAACCTCAAAATTTGGCTAAAAAAACACATGTCCCTCACATTTCTGTGGCAGAAAGTTCTGGAATCTGAGAGGAGCTACAAATTTCCTTCCACCCAGCGTTCCCCCACGTCTCCCGATAAAAATGATACCTCACTTGTGTGGGTAGGCCTAGCGCCCGCAACAGGAAACACCCCAAAGCGCAACGTGGACACATCCTAAATTTTGGAAAAAAACAGAGGTGTTTTTTGCGAAGTGCCTACCTGTAGATTTTGGCCTCTAGCTCAGCCGGCACCTAGGGAAACCTACCAAACCTGTGCATTTCTGAAAACTAGAGACCTAGGGGAATCCAAGGAGGGGTGACTTGCGGGGCTCGGACCAGGTTCTGTTACCCAGAATCCTTTGGAAACCTCAAAATTTGGCTAAAAAAACACATGTCCCTCACAATTCTGTGGCAGAAAGTTCTGGAATCTGAGAGGAGCTACAAATTTCCTTCCACCCAGCGTTCCCCCAAGTCTCCCGATAAAAATGATACCTCACTTGCGTGGGTAGGCCTAGCGCCGGCGACAGGAAACACCCCAAAGCGCAACGTGGACACATCCTAAATTTTGGAAAAAAACAGAGGTGTTTTTTGCGAAGTGCCTACCTGTAGATTTTGGCCTCTAGCTCAGCCGGCACCTAGGGAAACCTACCGAACCTGTGCATTTCTGAAAACTAGAGACCTAGGGGAATCCAAGGAGGGGTGACTTGCGGGGCTCGGACCAGGTTCTGTTACCCAGAATCCTTTGCAAACCTCAAAATTTGGCTAAAAAAACACATGTCCCTCACATTTTTGTGGCACAATGTTCTGGAATCTGAGAGGAGCTACAAATTTCCTTCCTCCCAGCGTTCCCCCACGTCTCCCGATAAAAATGATACCTCACTTGTGTGGGTAGGCCTAGCGCCCGCAACAGGAACCACCCCAAAGCGCAACGTGGACACATCACAGAAAACAGACCTGTTTTTAGCAAAGTGCCTACCTGTAGATTTTGGCCTATAGCTCAGCCGCCACCTAGGGAAACCTACCAAACCTGTGCATTTCTGAAAACTAGAGACCTAGGGGAATCCAAGATGGGGTGACTTGTGTGGCTCGGACCAGGTTCTGTTACCCAGAATCCATTGCAAACCTCAAAATTTGGCTAAAAAAACACATGTCCCTCACATTTCTGTGGCAGAAAGTTCTGGAATCTGAGAGGAGCTACAAATTTCCTTCCACCCAGCGTTCCCCCAAGTCTCCCGATAAAAATGACACCTCACTTGCGTGGGTAGGCCTAGCGCCGGCGACAGGAAACACCCCAAAGCGCAACGTGGACACATCCTAAATTTTGGAAAAAAACAGAGGTGTTTTTTGCGAAGTGCCTACCTGTAGATTTTGGCCTCTAGCTCAGCCGGCACCTAGGGAAACCTACCAAACCTGTGCATTTCTGAAAACTAGAGACCTAGGGGAATCCAAGGAGGGGTGACTTGCGGTGCTCGGACCAGGTTCTGTTACCCAGAATCCTTTGCAAACCTCAAAATTTGGCTAAAAAAACACATGTCCCTCACATTTCTGTGGCAGAAAGTTCTGGAATCTGAGAGGAGCTACAAATTTCCTTCCACCCAGCGTTCCCCCAAGTCTCCCGATAAAAATTATACCTCACTTGCGTGGGTAGGCCTAGCGCCGGCGACAGGAAACACCCCAAAGCGCAACGTGGACACATCCTAAATTTTGGAAAAAAACAGAGGTGTTTTTTGCAAAGTGCCTACCTGTAGATTTTGGCCTCTAGCTCAGCCGGCACCTAGGGAAACCTACCAAACCTGTGCCTTTCTGAAAACTAGAGACCTAGGGGAATCCAAGGAGGGGTGACTTGCGGGGCTAGGACCAGGTTCTGTTACCAAGAATCCTTTGCAAACCTCAAAATTTGGCTAAAAAAACACATGTCCCTCACATTTTTGTGGCAGAAAGTTCTGGAATCTGAGAGGAGCTACAAATTTCCTTCCACCCAGCGTTCCCCCACGTCTCCCGATAAAAATGATACCTCACTTGTGTGGGTAGGCCTAGCGCCCGCAACAGGAAACACCCCAAAGCGCAACGTGGACACATCCTAAATTTTGGAAAAAAACAGAGGTGTTTTTTGCGAAGTGCCTACCTGTAGATTTTGGCCTCTAGCTCAGCCGGCACCTAGGGAAACCTACCAAACCTGTGCATTTCTGAAAACTAGAGACCTAGGGGAATCCAAGGAGGGGTGACTTGCGGGGCTCGGACCAGGTTCTGTTACCCAGAATCCTTTGGAAACCTCAAAATTTGGCTAAAAAAACACATGTCCCTCACATTTCTGTGGCAGAAAGTTCTGGAATCTGAGAGGAGCTACAAATTTCCTTCCACCCAGCGTTCCCCCAAGTCTCCCGATAAAAATGATACCTCACTTGCGTGGGTAGGCCTAGCGCCGGCGACAGGAAACACCCCAAAGCGCAACGTGGACACATCCTAAATTTTGGAAAAAACCAGAGGTGTTTTTTGCGAAGTGCCTACCTGTAGATTTTGGCCTCTAGCTCAGCCGGCACCTAGGGAAACCTACCAAACCTGTGCATTTCTGAAAACTAGAGACCTAGGGGAATCTAAGGAGGGGTGACTTGCGGGGCTCGGACCAGGTTCTGTTACCCAGAATCCTTTGCAAACCTCAAAATTTGGCTAAAAAAACACATGTCCCTCACATTTCTGTGGCAGAAAGTTCTGGAATCTGAGAGGAGCTACAAATTTCCTTCCACCCAGCGTTCCCCCAAGTCTCCCGATAAAAATGACACCTCACTTGCGTGGGTAGGCCTAGCGCCGGCGACAGGAAACACCCCAAAGCGCAACGTGGACACATCCTAAATTTTGGAAAAAAACAGAGGTGTTTTTTGCGAAGTGCCTACCTGTAGATTTTGGCCTCTAGCTCAGCCGGCACCTAGGGAAACCTACCAAACCTGTGCATTTCTGAAAACTAGAGACCTAGGGGAATCCAAGGAGGGGTGACTTGCGGTGCTCGGACCAGGTTCTGTTACCCAGAATCCTTTGCAAACCTCAAAATTTGGCTAAAAAAACACATGTCCCTCACATTTCTGTGGCAGAAAGTTCTCGAATCTGAGAGGAGCTACAAATTTCCTTCCACCCAGCGTTCCCCCAAGTCTCCCGATAAAAATGATACCTCACTTGCGTGGGTAGGCCTAGCGCCGGAGACAGGAAACACCCCAAAGCGCAACGTGGACACATCCTAAATTTTGGAAAAAAACAGAGGTGTTTTTTGCGAAGTGCCTACCTGTAGATTTTGGCCTCTAGCTCAGCCGGCACCTAGGGAAACCTACCAAACCTGTGCATTTCTGAAAACTAGAGACCTAGGGGAATCCAAGGAGGGGTGACTTGCGGGGCTCGGACCAGGTTCTGTTACCCAGAATCCTTTGCAAACCTCAAAATTTGGCTAAAAAAACACATGTCCCTCACATTTCTGTGGCAGAAAGTTCTGGAATCTGAGAGGAGCTACAAATTTCCTTCCACCCAGCGTTCCCCCAAGTCTCCCGATAAAAATGACACCTCACTTGCGTGGGTAGGCCTAGCGCCGGCGACAGGAAACACCCCAAAGCGCAACGTGGACACATCCTAAATTTTGGAAAAAAACAAAGGTGTTTTTTGCGAAGTGCCTACCTGTAGATTTTGGCCTCTAGCTCAGCCGGCACCTAGGGAAACCTACCAAACCTGTGCCTTTCTGAAAACTAGAGACCTAGGGGAATCCAAGGAGGGGTGACTTGCGGGGCTCGGACCAGGTTCTGTTACCCAGAATCCTTTGCAAACCTCAAAATTTGGCTAAAAAAACACATGTCCCTCACATTTTTGTGGCAGAAAGTTCTGGAATCTGAGAGGAGCTACAAATTTCCTTCCACCCAGCGTTCCCCCACGTCTCCCGATAAAAATGATACCTCACTTGTGTGGGTAGGCCTAGCGCCCGCAACAGGAAACACCCCAAAGCGCAACGTGGACACATCCTAAATTTTGGAAAAAAACAGAGGTGTTTTTTGCGAAGTGCCTACCTGTAGATTTTGGCCTCTAGCTCAGCCGGCACCTAGGGAAACCTACCAAACCTGTGCATTTCTGAAAACTAGAGACCTAGGGGAATCCAAGGAGGGGTGACTTGCGGGGCTCGGACCAGGTTCTGTTACCCAGAATCCTTTGGAAACCTCAAAATTTGGCTAAAAAAACACATGTCCCTCACATTTCTGTGGCAGAAAGTTCTGGAATCTGAGAGGAGCTACAAATTTCCTTCCACCCAGCGTTCCCCCACGTCTCCCGATAAAAATGATACCTCACTTGTGTGGGTAGGCCTAGCGCCCGCAACAGGAAACACCCCAAAGCGCAACGTGGACACATCCTAAATTTTGGAAAAAAACAGAGGTGTTTTTTGCGAAGTGCCTACCTGTAGATTTTGGCCTCTAGCTCAGCCGGCACCTAGGGAAACCTACCAAACCTGTGCATTTCTGAAAACTAGAGACCTAGGGGAATCCAAGGAGGGGTGACTTGCGGGGCTCGGACCAGGTTCTGTTACCCAGAATCCTTTGGAAACCTCAAAATTTGGCTAAAAAAACACATGTCCCTCACAATTCTGTGGCAGAAAGTTCTGGAATCTGAGAGGAGCTACAAATTTCCTTCCACCCAGCGTTCCCCCAAGTCTCCCGATAAAAATGATACCTCACTTGCGTGGGTAGGCCTAGCGCCGGCGACAGGAAACACCCCAAAGCGCAACGTGGACACATCCTAAATTTTGGAAAAAAACAGAGGTGTTTTTTGCGAAGTGCCTACCTGTAGATTTTGGCCTCTAGCTCAGCCGGCACCTAGGGAAACCTACCGAACCTGTGCATTTCTGAAAACTAGAGACCTAGGGGAATCCAAGGAGGGGTGACTTGCGGGGCTCGGACCAGGTTCTGTTACCCAGAATCCTTTGCAAACCTCAAAATTTGGCTAAAAAAACACATGTCCCTCACATTTTTGTGGCACAATGTTCTGGAATCTGAGAGGAGCTACAAATTTCCTTCCTCCCAGCGTTCCCCCACGTCTCCCAATAAAAATGATACCTCACTTGTGTGGGTAGGCCTAGCGCCCGCAACAGGAACCACCCCAAAGCGCAACGTGGACACATCACAGAAAACAGACCTGTTTTTAGCAAAGTGCCTACCTGTAGATTTTGGCCTATAGCTCAGCCGCCACCTAGGGAAACCTACCAAACCTGTGCATTTCTGAAAACTAGAGACCTAGGGGAATCCAAGATGGGGTGACTTGTGTGGCTCGGACCAGGTTCTGTTACCCAGAATCCATTGCAAACCTCAAAATTTGGCTAAAAAAACACATGTCCCTCACATTTCTGTGGCAGAAAGTTCTGGAATCTGAGAGGAGCTACAAATTTCCTTCCACCCAGCGTTCCCCCAAGTCTCCCGATAAAAATGACACCTCACTTGCGTGGGTAGGCCTAGCGCCGGCGACAGGAAACACCCCAAAGCGCAACGTGGACACATCCTAAATTTTGGAAAAAAACAGAGGTGTTTTTTGCGAAGTGCCTACCTGTAGATTTTGGCCACTAGCTCAGCCGGCACCTAGGGAAACCTACCAAACCTGTGCATTTCTGAAAACTAGAGACCTAGGGGAATCCAAGGAGGGGTGACTTGCGGTGCTCGGACCAGGTTCTGTTACCCAGAATCCTTTGCAAACCTCAAAATTTGGCTAAAAAAACACATGTCCCTCACATTTCTGTGGCAGAAAGTTCTGGAATCTGAGAGGAGCTACAAATTTCCTTCCACCCAGCGTTCCCCCAAGTCTCCCGATAAAAATTATACCTCACTTGCGTGGGTAGGCCTAGCGCCGGCGACAGGAAACACCCCAAAGCGCAACGTGGACACATCCTAAATTTTGGAAAAAAACAGAGGTGTTTTTTGCAAAGTGCCTACCTGTAGATTTTGGCCTCTAGCTCAGCCGGCACCTAGGGAAACCTACCAAACCTGTGCCTTTCTGAAAACTAGAGACCTAGGGGAATCCAAGGAGGGGTGACTTGCGGGGCTAGGACCAGGTTCTGTTACCAAGAATCCTTTGCAAACCTCAAAATTTGGCTAAAAAAACACATGTCCCTCACATTTTTGTGGCAGAAAGTTCTGGAATCTGAGAGGAGCTACAAATTTCCTTCCACCCAGCGTTCCCCCACGTCTCCCGATAAAAATGATACCTCACTTGTGTGGGTAGGCCTAGCGCCCGCAACAGGAAACACCCCAAAGCGCAACGTGGACACATCCTAAATTTTGGAAAAAAACAGAGGTGTTTTTTGCGAAGTGCCTACCTGTAGATTTTGGCCTCTAGCTCAGCCGGCACCTAGGGAAACCTACCAAACCTGTGCATTTCTGAAAACTAGAGACCTAGGGGAATCCAAGGAGGGGTGACTTGCGGGGCTCGGACCAGGTTCTGTTACCCAGAATCCTTTGGAAACCTCAAAATTTGGCTAAAAAAACACATGTCCCTCACATTTCTGTGGCAGAAAGTTCTGGAATCTGAGAGGAGCTACAAATTTCCTTCCACCCAGCGTTCCCCCAAGTCTCCCGATAAAAATGATACCTCACTTGCGTGGGTAGGCCTAGCGCCGGCGACAGGAAACACCCCAAAGCGCAACGTGGACACATCCTAAATTTTGGAAAAAACCAGAGGTGTTTTTTGCGAAGTGCCTACCTGTAGATTTTGGCCTCTAGCTCAGCCGGCACCTAGGGAAACCTACCAAACCTGTGCATTTCTGAAAACTAGAGACCTAGGGGAATCTAAGGAGGGGTGACTTGCGGGGCTCGGACCAGGTTCTGTTACCCAGAATCCTTTGCAAACCTCAAAATTTGGCTAAAAAAACACATGTCCCTCACATTTCTGTGGCAGAAAGTTCTGGAATCTGAGAGGAGCTACAAATTTCCTTCCACCCAGCGTTCCCCCAAGTCTCCCGATAAAAATGACACCTCACTTGCGTGGGTAGGCCTAGCGCCGGCGACAGGAAACACCCCAAAGCGCAACGTGGACACATCCTAAATTTTGGAAAAAAACAGAGGTGTTTTTTGCGAAGTGCCTACCTGTAGATTTTGGCCTCTAGCTCAGCCGGCACCTAGGGAAACCTACCAAACCTGTGCATTTCTGAAAACTAGAGACCTAGGGGAATCCAAGGAGGGGTGACTTGCGGTGCTCGGACCAGGTTCTGTTACCCAGAATCCTTTGCAAACCTCAAAATTTGGCTAAAAAAACACATGTCCCTCACATTTCTGTGGCAGAAAGTTCTCGAATCTGAGAGGAGCTACAAATTTCCTTCCACCCAGCGTTCCCCCAAGTCTCCCGATAAAAATGATACCTCACTTGCGTGGGTAGGCCTAGCGCCGGAGACAGGAAACACCCCAAAGCGCAACGTGGACACATCCTAAATTTTGGAAAAAAACAGAGGTGTTTTTTGCGAAGTGCCTACCTGTAGATTTTGGCCTCTAGCTCAGCCGGCACCTAGGGAAACCTACCAAACCTGTGCATTTCTGAAAACTAGAGACCTAGGGGAATCCAAGGAGGGGTGACTTGCGGGGCTCGGACCAGGTTCTGTTACCCAGAATCCTTTGCAAACCTCAAAATTTGGCTAAAAAAACACATGTCCCTCACATTTCTGTGGCAGAAAGTTCTGGAATCTGAGAGGAGCTACAAATTTCCTTCCACCCAGCGTTCCCCCAAGTCTCCCGATAAAAATGACACCTCACTTGCGTGGGTAGGCCTAGCGCCGGCGACAGGAAACACCCCAAAGCGCAACGTGGACACATCCTAAATTTTGGAAAAAAACAGAGGTGTTTTTTGCGAAGTGCCTACCTGTAGATTTTGGCCTCTAGCTCAGCCGGCACCTAGGGAAACCTACCAAACCTGTGCATTTCTGAAAACTAGAGACCTAGGGGAATCCAAGGAGGGGTGACTTGCGGTGCTCGGACCAGGTTCTGTTACCCAGAATCCTTTGCAAACCTCAAAATTTGGCTAAAAAAACACATGTCCCTCACATTTCTGTGGCAGAAAGTTCTCGAATCTGAGAGGAGCTACAAATTTCCTTCCACCCAGCGTTCCCCCAAGTCTCCCGATAAAAATGATACCTCACTTGCGTGGGTAGGCCTAGCGCCGGAGACAGGAAACACCCCAAAGCGCAACGTGGACACATCCTAAATTTTGGAAAAAAACAGAGGTGTTTTTTGCGAAGTGCCTACCTGTAGATTTTGGCCTCTAGCTCAGCCGGCACCTAGGGAAACCTACCAAACCTGTGCATTTCTGAAAACTAGAGACCTAGGGGAATCCAAGGAGGGGTGACTTGCGGGGCTCGGACCAGGTTCTGTTACCCAGAATCCTTTGCAAACCTCAAAATTTGGCTAAAAAAACACATGTCCCTCACATTTCTGTGGCAGAAAGTTCTGGAATCTGAGAGGAGCTACAAATTTCCTTCCACCCAGCGTTCCCCCAAGTCTCCCGATAAAAATGATACCTCACTTGTGTGGGTAGGCCTAGCGCCGGCGACAGGAAACACCCCAAAGCGCAACGTGGACACATCCTAAATTTTGGAAAAAAACAGAGGTGTTTTTTGCGAAGTGCCTACCTGTAGATTTTGGCCTCTAGCTCAGCCGGCACCTAGGGAAACCTACCAAACCTGTGCATTTCTGAAAACTAGAGACCTAGGGGAATCTAAGGAGGGGTGACTTGCGGGGCTCGGACCAGGTTCTGTTACCCAGAATCCTTTGCAAACCTCAAAATTTGGCTAAAAAAACACATGTCCCTCACATTTCTGTGGCAGAAAGTTCTCGAATCTGAGAGGAGCTACAAATTTCCTTCCACCCAGCGTTCCCCCAAGTCTCCCGATAAAAATGATACCTCACTTGCGTGGGTAGGCCTAGCGCCGGAGACAGGAAACACCCCAAAGCGCAACGTGGACACATCCTAAATTTTGGAAAAAAACAGAGGTGTTTTTTGCGAAGTGCCTACCTGTAGATTTTGGCCTCTAGCTCAGCCGGCACCTAGGGAAACCTACCAAACCTGTGCATTTCTGAAAACTAGAGACCTAGGGGAATCCAAGGAGGGGTGACTTGCGGGGCTCGGACCAGGTTCTGTTACCCAGAATCCTTTGCAAACCTCAAAATTTGGCTAAAAAAACACATGTCCCTCACATTTCTGTGGCAGAAAGTTCTGGAATCTGAGAGGAGCTACAAATTTCCTTCCACCCAGCGTTCCCCCACGTCTCCCGATAAAAATGATACCTCACTTGTGTGGGTAGGCCTAGCGCCGGCGACAGGAAACACCCCAAAGCGCAACGTGGACACATCCTAAATTTTGGAAAAAAACAGAGGTGTTTTTTGCGAAGTGCCTACCTGTAGATTTTGGCCTCTAGCTCAGCCGGCACCTAGGGAAACCTGCCAAACCTGTGCATTTCTGAAAACTAGAGACCTAGGGGAATCTAAGGAGGGGTGACTTGCGGGGCTCGGACCAGGTTCTGTTACCCAGAATCCTTTGCAAACCTCAAAATTTGGCTAAAAAAACACATGTCCCTCACATTTCTGTGGCAGAAAGTTCTGGAATCTGAGAGGAGCTACAAATTTCCTTCCACCCAGCGTTCCCCCAAGTCTCCCGATAAAAATGACACCTCACTTGCGTGGGTAGGCCTAGCGCCGGCGACAGGAAACACCCCAAAGCGCAACGTGGACACATCCTAAATTTTGGAAAAAAACAGAGGTGTTTTTTGCGAAGTGCCTACCTGTAGATTTTGGCCTCTAGCTCAGCCGGCACCTAGGGAAACCTACCAAACCTGTGCATTTCTGAAAACTAGAGACCTAGGGGAATCCAAGGAGGGGTGACTTGCGGTGCTCGGACCAGGTTCTGTTACCCAGAATCCTTTGCAAACCTCAAAATTTGGCTAAAAAAACACATGTCCCTCACATTTCTGTGGCAGAAAGTTCTCGAATCTGAGAGGAGCTACAAATTTCCTTCCACCCAGCGTTCCCCCAAGTCTCCCGATAAAAATGATACCTCACTTGCGTGGGTAGGCCTAGCGCCAGCGACAGGAAACACCCCAAAGCACAACGTGGACACATCCTAAATTTTGGAAAAAAACAGAGGTGTTTTTTGCGAAGTGCCTACCTGTAGATTTTGGCCTCTAGCTCAGCCGGCACCTAGGGAAACCTACCAAACCTGTGCATTTCTGAAAACTAGAGACCTAGGGGAATCCAAGGAGGGGTGACTTGCGGGGCTCGGACCAGGTTCTGTTACCCAGAATCCTTTGCAAACCTCAAAATTTGGCTAAAAAAACACATGTCCCTCACATTTCTGTGGCAGAAAGTTCTGGAATCTGAGAGGAGCTACAAATTTCCTTCCACCCAGCGTTCCCCCAAGTCTCCCGATAAAAATGATACCTCACTTGCGTGGGTAGGCCTAGCGCCGGCGACAGGAAACACCCCAAAGCGCAACGTGGACACATCCTAAATTTTGGAAAAAAACAGAGGTGTTTTTTGCTAAGTGCCTACCTGTAGATTTTGGCCTCTAGCTCAGCCGGCACCTAGGGAAACCTACCAAACCTGTGCATTTCTGAAAACTAGAGACCTAGGGGAATCCAAGGAGGGGTGACTTGCGGGGCTCGGACCAGGTTCTATTACCCAGAATCCTTTGCAAACCTCAAAATTTGGCTAAAAAAACACATGTCCCTAACATTTTTGTGGCAGAAAGTTCTGGAATCTGAGAGGAGCTACAAATTTCCTTCCACCCAGCGTTCCCCCAAGTCTCCCGATAAAAATGGTACCTCACTTGCGTGGGTAGGCCTAGCACCGGAGACAGGAAACACCCCAAAGCGCAACGTGGACACATCCTAAATTTTGGAAAAAAACAGAGGTGTTTTTTGCGAAGTGCCTACCTGTAGATTTTGGCCTCTAGCTCAGCCGGCACCTAGGGAAACCTACCACACCTGTGCATTTCTGAAAACTAGAGACCTAGGGGAATCCAAGGAGGGGTGACTTGCGGGGCTCGGACCAGGTTCTGTTACCCAGAATCCTTTGCAAACCTCAAAATTTGGCTAAAAAAACACATGTCCCTCACATTTCTGTGGCAGAAAGTTCTGGAATCTGAGAGGAGCTACAAATTTCCTTCCACCCAGCGTTCCCCCAAGTCTCCCGATATAAATGATACCTCACTTGTGTGGGTAGGCCTAGCGCCGGCGACAGGAAACACCCCAAAGAGCAACGTGGACACATCCTAAATTTTGGGAAAAAACAGAGGTGTTTTTTGCGAAGTGCCTACCTGTAGATTTTGGCCTCTAGCTCAGCCGGCACCTAGGGAAACCTACCAAACCTGTGCATTTCTGAAAACTAGAGACCTAGGGGAATCCAAGGAGGGGTGACTTGCGGGGCTCGGACCAGGTTCTATTACCCCGAATCCTTTGCAAACCTCAAAATTTGGCTAAAAAAACACATGTCCCTAACATTTTTGTGGCAGAAAGTTCTGGAATCTGAGAGGAGCTACAAATTTCCTTCCACCCAGCGTTCCCCCAAGTCTCCCGATAAAAATGGTACCTCACTTGCGTGGGTAGGCCTAGCACCGGAGACAGGAAACACCCCAAAGCGCAACGTGGACACATCCTAAATTTTGGAAAAAAACAGAGGTGTTTTTTGCGAAGTGCCTACCTGTAGATTTTGGCCTCTAGCTCAGCCGGCACCTAGGGAAACCTACCACACCTGTGCATTTCTGAAAACTAGAGACCTAGGGGAATCCAAGGAGGGGTGACTTGCGGGGCTCGGACCAGGTTCTGTTACCCAGAATCCTTTGCAAACCTCAAAATTTGGCTAAAAAAACACATGTCCCTCACATTTCTGTGGCAGAAAGTTCTGGAATCTGAGAGGAGCTACAAATTTCCTTCCACCCAGCGTTCCCCCAAGTCTCCCGATATAAATGATACCTCACTTGTGTGGGTAGGCCTAGCGCCGGCGACAGGAAACACCCCAAAGAGCAACGTGGACACATCCTAAATTTTGGGAAAAAACAGAGGTGTTTTTTGCGAAGTGCCTACCTGTAGATTTTGGCCTCGAGCTCAGCCGGCACCTAGGGAAACCTACCAAACCTGTGCATTTCTGAAAACTAGAGACCTAGGGGAATCCAAGGAGGGGTGACTTGTGGGGCTCGGACCAGGTTCTGTTACCCAGAATCCTTTGCAAACCTCAAAATTTGGCTAAAAAAACACATGTCCCTCACATTTCTGTGGCAGAAAGTTCTGGAATCTGAGAGGAGCTACAAATTTCCTTCCACCTAGCGTTCCCCCAAGTCTCCCGATAAAAATGACACCTCACTTGCGTGGGTAGGCCTAGCGCCGGCGACAGGAAACACCCCAAAGCGCAACGTGGACACATCCTAAATTTTGGAAAAAAACAGAGGTGTTTTTTGCGAAGTGCCTACCTGTAGATTTTGGCCTCTAGCTCAGCCGGCACCTAGGGAAACCTACCAAACCTGTGCATTTCTGAAAACTAGAGACCTAGGGGAATCCAAGGAGGGGTGACTTGCGGGGCTCGGACCAGGTTCTGTTACCCAGAATCCTTTGCAAACCTCAAAATTTGGCTAAAAAAACACATGTCCCTCACATTTCTGTGGCAGAAAGTTCTGGAATCTGAGAGGAGCTACAAATTTCCTTCCACCCAGCGTTCCCCCAAGTCTCCCGATAAAAATGATACCTCACTTGCGTGGGTAGGCCTAGCGCCGGCGACAGGAAACACCCCAAAGCGCAACGTGGACACATCCTAAATTTTGGAAAAAAACAGAGGTGTTTTTTGCGAAGTGCCTACCTGTAGATTTTGGCCTCTAGCTCAGCCGGCACCTAGGGAAACCTACCGAACCTGTGCATTTCTGAAAACTAGAGACGTAGGGGAATCCAAGGAGGGGTGACTTGCGGGGCTCGGACCAGGTTCTGTTACCCAGAATCCTTTGCAAACCTCAAAATTTGGCTAAAAAAACACATGTCCCTCACATTTTTGTGGCACAATGTTCTGGAATCTGAGAGGAGCTACAAATTTCCTTCCTCCCAGCGTTCCCCCACATCTCCCGATAAAAATGATACCTCACTTGTGTGGGTAGGCCTAGCGCCCGCAACAGGAACCACCCCAAAGCGCAACGTGGACACATCACAGAAAACAGACCTGTTTTTAGCAAAGTGCCTACCTGTAGATTTTGGCCTGTAGCTCAGCCGCCACCTAGGGAAACCTACCAAACCTGTGCATTTCTGAAAACTAGAGACCTAGGGGAATCCAAGATGGGGTGACTTGTGTGGCTCGGACCAGGTTCTGTTACCCAGAATCCTTTGCAAACCTCAAAATTTGGCTAAAAAAACACATGTCCCTCACATTTCTGTGGCAGAAAGTTCTGGAATCTGAGAGGAGCTACAAATTTCCTTCCACCCAGCGTTCCCCCAAGTCTCCCGATAAAAATGACACCTCACTTGCGTGGGTAGGCCTAGCGCCGGCGACAGGAAACACCCCAAAGCGCAACGTGGACACATCCTAAATTTTGGAAAAAAACAGAGGTGTTTTTTGCGAAGTGCCTACCTGTAGATTTTGGCCTCTAGCTCAGCCGGCACCTAGGGAAACCTAGCAAACCTGTGCATTTCTGAAAACTAGAGACCTAGGGGAATCCAAGGAGGGGTGACTTGCGGTGCTCGGACCAGGTTCTGTTACCCAGAATCCTTTGCAAACCTCAAAATTTGGCTAAAAAAACACATGTCCCTCACATTTCTGTGGCAGAAAGTTCTGGAATCTGAGAGGAGCTACAAATTTCCTTCCACCTAGCGTTCCCCCAAGTCTCCCGATAAAAATGATACCTCACTTGCGTGGGTAGGCCTAGCGCCGGCGACAGGAAACACCCCAAAGCGCAACGTGGACACATCCTAAATTTTGGAAAAAAACAGAGGTGTTTTTTGCGAAGTGCCTACCTGTAGATTTTGGCCTCTAGCTCAGCCGGCACCTAGGGACACCTACCAAACCTGTGCATTTCTGAAAACTAGAGACCTAGGGGAATCTAAGGAGGGGTGACTTGCGGGGCTCGGACCAGGTTCTGTTACCCAGAATCCTTTGCAAACCTCAAAATTTGGCTAAAAAAACACATGTCCCTCACATTTCTGTGGCAGAAAGTTCTGGAATCTGAGAGGAGCTACAAATTTCCTTCCACCCAGCGTTCCCCCACGTCTCCCGATAAAAATGACACCTCACTTGTGTGGGTAGGCCTAGCGCCCGCAACAGGAAACACCCCAAAGCGCAACGTGGACACATCCTAAATTTTGGAAAAAAACAGAGGTGTTTTTTGCGAAGTGCCTACCTGTAGATTTTGGCCTCTAGCTCAGCCGGCACCTAGGGAAACCTACCAAACCTGTGCATTTCTGAAAACTAGAGACCTAGGGGAATCCAAGGAGGGGTGACTTGCGGGGCTCGGACCAGGTTCTGTTACCCAGAATCCTTTGGAAACCTCAAAATTTGGCTAAAAAAACACATGTCCCTCACATTTCTGTGGCAGAAAGTTCTGGAATCTGAGAGGAGCTACAAATTTCCTTCCACCCAGCGTTCCCCCAAGTCTCCCGATAAAAATGATACCTCACTTGCGTGGGTAGGCCTAGCGCCGGCGACAGGAAACACCCCAAAGCGCAACGTGGACACATCCTAAATTTTGGAAAAAAACAGAGGTGTTTTTTGCGAAGTGCCTACCTGTAGATTTTGGCCTCTAGCTCAGCCGGCACCTAGGGAAACCTACCAAACCTGTGCATTTCTGAAAACTAGAGACCTAGGGGAATCTAAGGAGGGGTGACTTGCGGGGCTCGGACCAGGTTCTGTTACCCAGAATCCTTTGCAAACCTCAAAATTTGGCTAAAAAAACACATGTCCCTCACATTTCTGTGGCAGAAAGTTCTGGAATCTGAGAGGAGCTACAAATTTCCTTCCACCCAGCGTTCCCCCAAGTCTCCCGATAAAAATGACACCTCACTTGCGTGGGTAGGCCTAGCGCCGGCGACAGGAAACACCCCAAAGCGCAACGTGGACACATCCTAAATTTTGGAAAAAAACAGAGGTGTTTTTTGCAAAGTGCCTACCTGTAGATTTTGGCCTCTAGCTCAGCCGGCACCTAGGGAAACCTACCAAACCTGTGCATTTCTGAAAACTAGAGACCTAGGGGAATCCAAGGAGGGTTGACTTGCGGTGCTCGGACCAGGTTCTGTTACCCAGAATCCTTTGCAAACCTCAAAATTTGGCTAAAAAAACACATGTCCCTCACATTTCTGTGGCAGAAAGTTCTCGAATCTGAGAGGAGCTACAAATTTCCTTCCACCCAGCGTTCCCCCAAGTCTCCCGATAAAAATGATACCTCACTTGCGTGGGTAGGCCTAGCGCCGGAGACAGGAAACACCCCAAAGCGCAACGTGGACACATCCTAAATTTTGGAAAAAAACAGAGGTGTTTTTTGCGAAGTGCCTACCTGTAGATTTTGGCCTCTAGCTCAGCCGGCACCTAGGGAAACCTACCAAACCTGTGCATTTCTGAAAACTAGAGACCTAGGGGAATCCAAGGAGGGGTGACTTGCGGGGCTCGGACCAGGTTCTGTTACCCAGAATCCTTTGCAAACCTCAAAATTTGGCTAAAAAAACACATGTCCCTCACATTTCTGTGGCAGAAAGTTCTGGAATCTGAGAGGAGCTACAAATTTCCTTCCACCCAGCGTTCCCCCAAGTCTCCCGATAAAAATGACACCTCACTTGCGTGGGTAGGCCTAGCGCCGGCGACAGGAAACACCCCAAAGCGCAAAGTGGACACATCCTAAATTTTGGAAAAAAACAGAGGTGTTTTTTGCGAAGTGCCTACCTGTAGATTTTGGCCTCTAGCTCAGCCGGCACCTAGGGAAACCTACCAAACCTGTGCATTTCTGAAAACTAGAGACCTAGGGGAATCCAAGGAGGGGTGACTTGCGGGGCTCGGACCAGGTTCTGTTACCCAGAATCCTTTGCAAACCTCAAAATTTGGCTAAAAAAACACATGTCCCTCACATTTCTGTGGCAGAAAGTTCTGGAATCTGAGAGGAGCTACAAATTTCCTTCCACCCAGCGTTCCCCCAAGTCTCCCGATAAAAATGATACCTCACTTGTGTGGGTAGGCCTAGCGCCGGCGACAGGAAACACCCCAAAGCGCAACGTGGACACATCCTAAATTTTGGAAAAAAACAGAGGTGTTTTTTGCGAAGTGCCTACCTGTAGATTTTGGCCTCTAGCTCAGCCGGCACCTAGGGAAACCTACCAAACCTGTGCATTTCTGAAAACTAGAGACCTAGGGGAATCTAAGGAGGGGTGACTTGCGGGGCTCGGACCAGGTTCTGTTACCCAGAATCCTTTGCAAACCTCAAAATTTGGCTAAAAAAACACATGTCCCTCACATTTCTGTGGCAGAAAGTTCTGGAATCTGAGAGGAGCTACAAATTTCCTTCCACCCAGCGTTCCCCCAAGTCTCCCGATAAAAATGACACCTCACTTGCGTGGGTAGGCCTAGCGCCGGCGACAGGAAACACCCCAAAGCGCAAAGTGGACACATCCTAAATTTTGGAAAAAAACAGAGGTGTTTTTTGCGAAGTGCCTACCTGTAGATTTTGGCCTCTAGCTCAGCCGGCACCTAGGGAAACCTACCAAACCTGTGCATTTCTGAAAACTAGAGACCTAGGGGAATCCAAGGAGGGGTGACTTGCGGTGCTCGGACCAGGTTCTGTTACCCAGAATCCTTTGCAAACCTCAAAATTTGGCTAAAAAAACACATGTCCCTCACATTTCTGTGGCAGAAAGTTCTCGAATCTGAGAGGAGCTACAAATTTCCTTCCACCCAGCGTTCCCCCAAGTCTCCCGATAAAAATGATACCTCACTTGCGTGGGTAGGCCTAGCGCCGGAGACAGGAAACACCCCAAAGCGCAACGTGGACACATCCTAAATTTTGGAAAAAAACAGAGGTGTTTTTTGCGAAGTGCCTACCTGTAGATTTTGGCCTCTAGCTCAGCCGGCACTTAGGGAAACCTACCAAACCTGTGCATTTCTGAAAACTAGAGACCTAGGGGAATCCAAGGAGGGGTGACTTGCGGGGCTCGGACCAGGTTCTGTTACCCAGAATCCTTTGCAAACCTCAAAATTTGGCTAAAAAAACACATGTCCCTCACATTTCTGTGGCAGAAAGTTCTGGAATCTGAGAGGAGCTACAAATTTCCTTCCACCCAGCGTTCCCCCAAGTCTCCCGATAAAAATGATACCTCACTTGTGTGGGTAGGCCTAGCGCCGGCGACAGGAAACACCCCAAAGCGCAACGTGGACACATCCTAAATTTTGGAAAAAAACAGAGGTGTTTTTTGCGAAGTGCCTACCTGTAGATTTTGGCCTCTAGCTCAGCCGGCACCTAGGGAAACCTACCAAACCTGTGCATTTCTGAAAACTAGAGACCTAGGGGAATCTAAGGAGGGGTGACTTGCGGGGCTCGGACCAGGTTCTGTTACCCAGAATCCTTTGCAAACCTCAAAATTTGGCTAAAAAAACACATGTCCCTCACATTTCTGTGGCAGAAAGTTCTGGAATCTGAGAGGAGCTACAAATTTCCTTCCACCCAGCGTTCCCCCAAGTCTCCCGATAAAAATGACACCTCACTTGCGTGGGTAGGCCTAGCGCCGGCGACAGGAAACACCCCAAAGCGCAACGTGGACACATCCTAAATTTTGGAAAAAAACAGAGGTGTTTTTTGCGAAGTGCCTACCTGTAGATTTTGGCCTCTAGCTCAGCCGGCACCTAGGGAAACCTAGCAAACCTGTGCATTTCTGAAAACTAGAGACCTAGGGGAATCCAAGGAGGGGTGACTTGCGGTGCTCGGACCAGGTTCTGTTACCCAGAATCCTTTGCAAACCTCAAAATTTGGCTAAAAAAACACATGTCCCTCACATTTCTGTGGCAGAAAGTTCTCGAATCTGAGAGGAGCTACAAATTTCCTTCCACCCAGCGTTCCCCCAAGTCTCCCGATAAAAATGATACCTCACTTGCGTGGGTAGGCCTAGCGCCGGAGATAGGAAACACCCCAAAGCGCAACGTGGACACATCCTAAATTTTGGAAAAAAACAGAGGTGTTTTTGGCGAAGTGCCTACCTGTAGATTTTGGCCTCTAGCTCAGCCGGCACCTAGGGAAACCTACCAAACCTGTGCATTTCTGAAAACTAGAGACCTAGGGGAATCCAAGGAGGGGTGACTTGCGGGGCTCGGACCAGGTTCTGTTACCCAGAATCCTTTGCAAACCTCAAAATTTGGCTAAAAAAACACATGTCCCTCACATTTCTGTGGCAGAAAGTTCTGGAATCTGAGAGGAGCTACAAATTTCCTTCCACCCAGCGTTCCCCCAAGTCTCCCGATAAAAATGACACCTCACTTGCGTGGGTAGGCCTAGCGCCGGCGACAGGAAACACCCCAAAGCGCAACGTGGACACATCCTAAATTTTGGAAAAAAACAGAGGTGTTTTTTGCGAAGTGCCTACCTGTAGATTTTGGCCTCTAGCTCAGCCGGCACCTAGGGAAACCTACCAAACCTGTGCATTTCTGAAAACTAGAGACCTAGGGGAATCCAAGGAGGGGTGACTTGCGGTGCTCGGACCAGGTTCTGTTACCCAGAATCCTTTGCAAACCTCAAAATTTGGCTAAAAAAACACATGTCCCTCACATTTCTGTGGCAGAAAGTTCTCGAATCTGAGAGGAGCTACAAATTTCCTTCCACCCAGCGTTCCCCCAAGTCTCCCGATAAAAATGATACCTCACTTGCGTGGGTAGGCCTAGCGCCAGCGACAGGAAACACCCCAAAGCACAACGTGGACACATCCTAAATTTTGGAAAAAAACAGAGGTGTTTTATGCGAAGTGCCTACCTGTAGATTTTGGCCTCTAGCTTAGCCGGCACCTAGGGAAACCTACCAAACCTGTGCATTTCTGAAAACTAGAGACCTAGGGGAATCCAAGGAGGGGTGACTTGCGGGGCTCGGACCAGGTTCTGTTACCCAGAATCCTTTGCAAACCTCAAAATTTGGCTAAAAAAACACATGTTCCTCACATTTCTGTGGCAGAAAGTTCTGGAATCTGAGAGGAGCTACAAATTTCCTTCCACCCAGCGTTCCCCCAAGTCTCCCGATAAAAATGATACCTCACTTGCGTGGGTAGGCCTAGCGCCGGCGACAGGAAACACCCCAAAGCGCAACGTGGACATATCCTAAATTTTGGAAAAAAACAGAGGTGTTTTTTGCTAAGTGCCTACCTGTAGATTTTGGCCTCTAGCTCAGCCGGCACCTAGGGAAACCTACCAAACCTGTGCATTTCTGAAAACTAGAGACCTAGGGGAATCCAAGGAGGGGTGACTTGCGGGGCTCGGACCAGGTTCTATTACCCAGAATCCTTTGCAAACCTCAAAATTTGGCTAAAAAAACACATGTCCCTAACATTTTTGTGGCAGAAAGTTCTGGAATCTGAGAGGAGCTACAAATTTCCTTCCACCCAGCGTTCCCCCAAGTCTCCCGATAAAAATGATACCTCACTTGCGTGGGTAGGCCTAGCGCCGGAGATAGGAAACACCCCAAATCGCAACGTGGACACATCCTAAATTTTGGAAAAAAACAGAGGTGTTTTTTGCGAAGTGCCTACCTGTAGATTTTGGCCTCTAGCTCAGCCGGCACCTAGGGAAACCTACCAAACCTGTGCATTTCTGAAAACTAGAGACCTAGGGGAATCCAAGGAGGGGTGACTTGCGGGGCTCGGACCAGGTTCTGTTACCCAGAATCCTTTGCAAACCTCAAAATTTGGCTAAAAAAACACATGTCCCTCACATTTCTGTGGCAGAAAGTTCTGGAATCTGAGAGGAGCTACAAATTTCCTTCCACCCAGCGTTCCCCCAAGTCTCCCGATAAAAATGATACCTCACTTGCGTGGGTAGGCCTAGCGCCGGCGACAGGAAACACCCCAAAGCGCAACGTGGACACATCCTAAATTTTGGAAAAAAACAGAGGTGTTTTTTGCTAAGTGCCTACCTGTAGATTTTGGCCTCTAGCTCAGCCGGCACCTAGGGAAACCTACCAAACCTGTGCATTTCTGAAAACTAGAGACCTAGGGGAATCCAAGGAGGGGTGACTTGCGGGGCTCGGACCAGGTTCTATTACCCAGAATCCTTTGCAAACCTCAAAATTTGGCTAAAAAAACACATGTCCCTAACATTTTTGTGGCAGAAAGTTCTGGAATCTGAGAGGAGCTACAAATTTCCTTCCACCCAGCGTTCCCCCAAGTCTCCCGATAAAAATGATACCTCACTTGCGTGGGTAGGCCTAGCACCGGAGACAGGAAACACCCCAAAGCGCAACGTGGACACATCCTAAATTTTGGAAAAAAACAGAGGTGTTTTTTGCGAAGTGCCTACCTGTAGATTTTGGCCTCTAGCTCAGCCGGCACCTAGGGAAACCTACCACACCTGTGCATTTCTGAAAACTAGAGACCTAGGGGAATCCAAGGAGGGGTGACTTGCGGGGCTCGGACCAGGTTCTGTTACCCAGAATCCTTTGCAAACCTCAAAATTTGGCTAAAAAAACACATGTCCCTCACATTTCTGTGGCAGAAAGTTCTGGAATCTGAGAGGAGCTACAAATTTCCTTCCACCCAGCGTTCCCCCAAGTCTCCCGATATAAATGATACCTCACTTGTGTGGGTAGGCCTAGCGCCGGCGACAGGAAACACCCCAAAGAGCAACGTGGACACATCCTAAATTTTGGGAAAAAACAGAGGTGTTTTTTGCGAAGTGCCTACCTGTAGATTTTGGCCTCGAGCTCAGCCGGCACCTAGGGAAACCTACCAAACCTGTGCATTTCTGAAAACTAGAGACCTAGGGGAATCCAAGGAGGGGTGACTTGCGGGGCTCGGACCAGGTTCTGTTACCCAGAATCCTTTGCAAACCTCAAAATTTGGCTAAAAAAACACATGTCCCTCACATTTCTGTGGCAGAAAGTTCTGGAATCTGAGAGGAGCTACAAATTTCCTTCCACCCAGCGTTCCCCCAAGTCTCCCGATAAAAATGATACCTCACTTTTGTGGGTAGGCCTAGCGCAGGAGACAGGAAACACCCCAAAGCGCAACGTGGACACATCCTAAATTTTGGAAAAAAACAGAGGTGTTTTTTGCGAAGTGCCTACCTGTAGATTTTGGCCTCTAGCTCAGCCGGCACCTAGGGAAACCTACCAAACCTGTGCATTTCTGAAAACTAGAGACCTAGGGGAATCCAAGGAGGGGTGACTTGCGGGGCTCGGACCAGGTTCTGTTACCCAGAATCCTTTGCAAACCTCAAAATTTGGCTAAAAAAACACATGTCCCTCACATTTCTGTGGCAGAAAGTTCTGGAATCTGAGAGGAGCTACAAATTTCCTTCCACCCAGCGTTCCCCCAAGTCTCCCGATAAAAATGATACCTCACTTGCGTGGGTAGGCCTAGCGCCGGCGACAGGAGACACCCCAAAGCGCAACGTGGACACATCCTAAATTTTGGAAAAAAACAGAGGTGTTTTTTGCGAAGTGCCTACCTGTAGATTTTGGCCTCTAGCTCAGCCGGCACCTAGGGAAACCTACCAAACCTGTGCATTTCTGAAAACTAGAGACCTAGGGGAATCCAAGGAGGGGTGACTTGCGGGGCTCGGACCAGGTTCTGTTACCCAGAATCCTTTGCAAACCTCAAAATTTGGCTAAAAAAACACATGTCCCTCACATTTCTGTGGCAGAAAGTTCTGGAATCTGAGAGGAGCTACAAATTTCCTTCCACCCAGCGTTCCCCCAAGTCTCCCGATAAAAATGATACCTCACTTGCGTGGGTAGGCCTAGCGCCGGCGACAGGAGACACCCCAAAGCGCAACGTGGACACATCCTAAATTTTGGAAAAAAACAGAGGTGTTTTTTGCGAAGTGCCTACCTGTAGATTTTGGCCTCTAGCTTAGCCGGCACCTAGGGAAACGTACCGAACCTATGCATTTCTGAAAACTAGAGACCTAGGGGAATCCAAGGAGGGGTGACTTGCGGGGCTCGGACCAGGTTCTGTTACCCAGAATCCTTTGCAAACCTCAAAATTTGGCTAAAAAAACACATGTCCCTCACATTTTTGTGGCAGAAAGTTCTGGAATCTGAGAGGAGCTACAAATTTCCTTCCACCCAGCGTTCCCCCAAGTCTCCCGATATAAATGATACCTCACTTGTGTGGGTAGGCCTAGCGCCGGCGACAGGAAACACCCCAAAGAGCAACGTGGACACATCCTAAATTTTGGGAAAAAACAGAGGTGTTTTTTGCGAAGTGCCTACCTGTAGATTTTGGCCTCGAGCTCAGCCGGCACCTAGGGAAACCTACCAAACCTGTGCATTTCTGAAAACTAGAGACCTAGGGGAATCCAAGGAGGGGTGACTTGCGGGGCTCGGACCAGGTTCTGTTACCCAGAATCCTTTGCAAACCTCAAAATTTGGCTAAAAAAACACATGTCCCTCACATTTCTGTGGCAGAAAGTTCTGGAATCTGAGAGGAGCTACAAATTTCCTTCCACCCAGCGTTCCCCCAAGTCTCCCGATATAAATGATACCTCACTTGTGTGGGTAGGCCTAGCGCCGGCGACAGGAAACACCCCAAAGAGCAACGTGGACACATCCTAAATTTTGGGAAAAAACAGAGGTGTTTTTTGCGAAGTGCCTACCTGTAGATTTTGGCCTCGAGCTCAGCCGGCACCTAGGGAAACCTACCAAACCTGTGCATTTCTGAAAACTAGAGACCTAGGGGAATCCAAGGAGGGGTGACTTGCGGGGCTCGGACCAGGTTCTGTTACCCAGAATCCTTTGCAAACCTCAAAATTTGGCTAAAAAAACACATGTCCCTCACATTTCTGTGGCAGAAAGTTCTGGAATCTGAGAGGAGCTACAAATTTCCTTCCACCCAGCGTTCCCCCAAGTCTCCCGATAAAAATGATACCTCACTTTTGTGGGTAGGCCTAGCGCAGGAGACAGGAAACACCCCAAAGCGCAACGTGGACACATCCTAAATTTTGGAAAAAAACAGAGGTGTTTTTTGCGAAGTGCCTACCTGTAGATTTTGGCCTCTAGCTCAGCCGGCACCTAGGGAAACCTACCAAACCTGTGCATTTCTGAAAACTAGAGACCTAGGGGAATCCAAGGAGGGGTGACTTGCGGGGCTCGGACCAGGTTCTGTTACCCAGAATCCTTTGCAAACCTCAAAATTTGGCTAAAAAAACACATGTCCCTCACATTTCTGTGGCAGAAAGTTCTGGAATCTGAGAGGAGCTACAAATTTCCTTCCACCCAGCGTTCCCCCAAGTCTCCCGATAAAAATGACACCTCACTTGCGTGGGTAGGCCTAGCGCCGGCGACAGGAAACACCCCAAAGCGCAACGTGGACACATCCTAAATTTTGGAAAAAAACAGAGGTGTTTTTTGCGAAGTGCCTACCTGTAGATTTTGGCCTCTAGCTCAGCCGGCACCTAGGGAAACCTACCAAACCTGTGCATTTCTGAAAACTAGAGACCTAGGGGAATCCAAGGAGGGGTGACTTGCGGGGCTCGGACCAGGTTCTGTTACCCAGAATCCTTTGCAAACCTCAAAATTGGCTAAAAAAACACATGTCCCTCACATTTCTGTGGCAGAAAGTTCTGGAATCTGAGAGGAGCTACAAATTTCCTTCCACCCAGCGTTCCCCCAAGTCTCCCGATAAAAATGATACCTCACTTGCGTGGGTAGGCCTAGCGCCGGCGACAGGAGACACCCCAAAGCGCAACGTGGACACATCCTAAATTTTGGAAAAAAACAGAGGTGTTTTTTGCGAAGTGCCTACCTGTAGATTTTGGCCTCTAGCTTAGCCGGCACCTAGGGAAACGTACCGAACCTATGCATTTCTGAAAACTAGAGACCTAGGGGAATCCAAGGAGGGGTGACTTGCGGGGCTCGGACCAGGTTCTGTTACCCAGAATCCTTTGCAAACCTCAAAATTTGGCTAAAAAAACACATGTCCCTCACATTTTTGTGGCAGAATGTTCTGGAATCTGAGAGGAGCTACAAATTTCCTTTCACCCAGCGTTCCCCCACGTCTCCCGATAAAAATGATACCTCACTTGTGTGGGTAGGCCTAGCGCCCGCAACAGGAACCACCCCAAAGCGCAACGTGGACACATCACAGAAAACAGACCTGTTTTTAGCAAAGTGCCTACCTGTAGATTTTGGCCTGTAGCTCAGCCGCCACCTAGGGAAACCTACCAAACCTGTGCATTTCTGAAAACTAGAGACCTAGGGGAATCCAAGATGGGGTGACTTGTGTGGCTCGGACCAGGTTCTGTTACCCAGAATCCTTTGCAAACCTCAAAATTTGGCTAAAAAAACACATGTTCCTCACATTTCTGTGGCAGAAAGTTCTACAATCTGAGAGGAGCCACAAATTTCCTTCCACCCAGCGTTCCCCAACGTCTCCCGATAAAAATGATACCTCACTTGTGTGGGTAGGCCTAGCGCTCGCGACAGGAAATGGCCCAAAACACAACGTGGACACATCACATTTTTTCATAGAAAACAGTGCCTACGTGTGGATTTTGGCCTCTAGCTCAGCCGGCACCTGGGGAAACCTACCAAACCTGTGCATTTCTGAAAACTAGAGACCTAGGGGAATCCAAGGAGGGGTGACTTGCGGGGCTCGGACCAGGTTCTGTTACCCAGAATCCTTTGCAAACCTCAAAATTTGGCTAAAAAAACACATGTCCCTCACATTTCTGTGGCAGAAAGTTCTGGAATCTGAGAGGAGCTACAAATTTCTTTCCACCCAGCGTTCCCCCAAGTCTCCCGATAAAAATGACACCTCACTTGCGTGGGTAGGCCTAGCGCCGGCGACAGGAAACACCCCAAAGCGCAACGTGTACACATCCTAAATTTTGGAAAAAAACAGAGGTGTTTTTTGCGAAGTGCCTACCTGTAGATTTTGGCCTCTAGCTCAGCCGGCACCTAGGGAAACCTACCAAACCTGTGCATTTCTGAAAACTAGAGACCTAGGGGAATCCAAGGAGGGGTGACTTGCGGGGCTCGGACCAGGTTCTGTTACCCAGAATCCTTTGCAAACCTCAAAATTTGGCTAAAAAAACACATGTCCCTCACATTTCTGTGGCAGAAAGTTCTGGAATCTGAGAGGAGCTACAAATTTCCTTCCACCCAGCGTTCCCCCAAGTCTCCCGATAAAAATGATACCTCACTTGCGTGGGTAGGCCTAGCGCCGGCGACAGGAAACACCCCAAAGCGCAACGTGGACACATCCTAAATTTTGGAAAAAAACAGAGGTGTTTTTTGCGAAGTGCCTACCTGTAGATTTTGGCCTCTAGCTCAGCCGGCACCTAGGGAAACCTACCAAACCTGTGCATTTCTGAAAACTAGAGACCTAGGGGAATCCAAGGAGGGGTGACTTGCGGGGCTCGGACCAGGTTCTGTTACCCAGAATCCTTTGCAAACCTCAAAATTTGGCTAAAAAAACACATGTCCCTCACATTTCTGTGGCAGAAAGTTCTGGAATCTGAGAGGAGCTACAAATTTCCTTCCACCCAGTGTTCCCCCAAGTCTCCCGATAAAAATGACACCTCACTTGCGTGGGTAGGCCTAGCGCCGGCGACAGGAAACACCCCAAAGCGCAACGTGGACACATCCTAAATTTTGGAAAAAAACAGAGGTGTTTTTTGCGAAGTGCCTACCTGTAGATTTTGGCCTCTAGCTCAGCCGGCACCTAGGGAAACCTACCAAACCTGTGCATTTCTGAAAACTAGAGACCTAGGGGAATCCAAGGAGGGGTGACTTGCGGGGCTCGGACCAGGTTCTGTTACCCAGAATCCTTTGCAAACCTCAAAATTTGGCTAAAAAAAACACATGTCCCTCACATTTCTGTGGCAGAAAGTTCTGGAATCTGAGAGGAGCTACAAATTTCCTTCCACCCAGCGTTCCCCCAAGTCTCCCGATAAAAATGATACCTCACTTGCGTGGGTAGGCCTAGCGCCGGCGACAGGAAACACCCCAAAGCGCAACGTGGACACATCCTAAATTTTGGAAAAAAACAGAGGTGTTTTTTGCGAAGTGCCTACCTGTAGATTTTGGCCTCTAGCTCAGCCGGCACCTAGGGAAACCTACCAAACCTGTGCATTTCTGAAAACTAGAGACCTAGGGGAATCCAAGGAGGGGTGACTTACGGGGCTCGGACCAGGTTCTGTTACCCAGAATCCTTTGCAAACCTCAAAATTTGGCTAAAAACACACATGTCCCTCACATTTCTGTGGCAGAAAGTTCTGGAATCTGAGAGGAGCTACAAATTTCCTTCCACCTAGCGTTCCCCCAAGTCTCCCGATAAAAATGACACCTCACTTGCGTGGGTAGGCCTAGCGCCGGCGACAGGAAACACCCCAAAGCGCAACGTGGACACATCCTAAATTTTGGAAAAAAAACAGAGGTGTTTTTTGCGAAGTGCCTACCTGTAGATTTTGGCCTCTAGCTCAGCCGGCACCTAGGGAAACCTACCAAACCTGTGCATTTCTGAAAACTAGAGACCTAGGGGAATCCAAGGAGGGGTGACTTACGGGGCTCGGACCAGGTTCTGTTACCCAGAATCCTTTGCAAACCTCAAAATTTGGCTAAAAACACACATGTCCCTCACATTTTTGTGGCAGAAAGTTCTGGAATCTGAGAGGAGCTACAAATTTCCTTCCACCCAGCGTTCCCCCACGTCTCCCGATAAAAATGATACCTCACTTGTGTGGGTAGGCCTAGCGTCCGCAACAGGAAACACCCCAAAGCGCAACGTGGACACATCACAGAAAACAGACCTGTTTTTAGCAAAGTGCCTACCTGTAGATTTTGGCCTGTAGCTCAGCCGCCACCTAGGGAAACCTACCAAACCTGTGCATTTCTGAAAACTAGAGACCTAGGGGAATCCAAGATGGGGTGACTTGTGTGGCTCGGACCAGGTTCTGTTACCCAGAATCCTTTGCAAACCTCAAAATTTGGCTAAAAAAACACATGTTCCTCACATTTCTGTGGCAGAAAGTTCTACAATCTGAGAGGAGCCACAAATTTCCTTCCACCCAGCGTTCCCCCACGTCTCCCGATAAAAATGATACCTCACTTGTGTGGGTAGGCCTAGCGCTCGCGACAGGAAATGGCCCTAAACACAACGTGGACACATCACATTTTTTCACAGAAAACAGTGCCTACGTGTGGATTTTGGCCTCTAGCTCAGCCGGCACCTGGGGAAACCTACCAAACCTGTGCATTTCTGAAAACTAGAGACCTAGGGGAATCCAAGGAGGGGTGACTTGCGGGGCTCGGACCAGGTTCTGTTACCCAGAATCCTTTGAAACCTCAAAATTTGGCTAAAAAAACACATGTCCCTCACATTTTTGTGGCAGAAAGTTCTGGAATCTGAGAGGAGCTACAAATTTCCTTCCACCCAGCATTCCCCTAAGTCTCTCCATAAAAATGGTACCTCACTTGTGTGGGTAGGCCTAGCGCCCACAAAAGGAAATGGCCCAAAACACAACATATTTTTTCACAGAAAACAGAGGTGTTTTTTGCAAAGTGCCTACCTGTGGATTTTGGCCTCTAGCTCAGCCGGCCCCGGGGGGGGGGGAAATGTCCTAAAATAAATTTGACCCCCCACCCCCCCAAACCCCCCCTGCCCAGGTGCGACCCTTGCCTACGGGGTCGCTACCCCTGCGTGACATTGGCGCCAAAAAACAAATCCCCGGTGCCTAGTGGTTTCTGCCCCCTTGGGGCAGATTGACCTAAAATCTACCAATCTGCCCCCAAGGGGCGCAGAAATGGTCTAAACACAATTTGCCCCCCAGGGGAGCAACCCTTGCCTGATGGGTCGTTCCCCTTCTCTAAAAAAAACCAACCAACCAAAAAAAAAAACACAAAAAAAAAATTTGCCCTGGCAACAAGAGGTTTCTGCCCCCCCTGGGGGCAGATCGGCCTAATAATAGGCCGATCTGCCCCCAGGGGGGGCAGAAATGGCCTAAAATAAATTTGCCCCCCGAACACCCACTCCCCCCCCCCCGGAGGGACCCTTGCCTACGGGGTCGCTCCCCCTGCGTGACATTGGCGCCAAAAAACAAATCCCCGGTGCCTAGTGGTTTCTGCCCCCTTGGGGCAGATTTACCTAAAATCTACCAATCTGCCCCCAGGGGGTGCAGAAATGGTCTAAACACAATTTGCCCCCCAGGGGAGCAACCCTTGCCTGATGGGTCGCTCCCCATCTCTAAAAAAAACCAAACAAACAAAAAAAAAAACACAAAAAAAAAATTTGCTCTCGCAACAAGAGGTTTCTGCCCCCCCTGGGGGCAGATCGGCCTAATAATAGGCCGATCTGCCCCCAGGGGGGGCAGAAATGGCCTAAAATAAATTTGCCCCCCGAACACCCACTCCCCCCCCCCCCCCCCCGGAGGGACCCTTGCCTACGGGGTCGCTCCCCCTGCGTGACATTGGCGCCAAAAAACAAATCCCCGGTGCCTAGTGGTTTCTGCCCCCTTGGGGCAGATTGACCTAAAATCTACCAATCTGCCCCCAAGGGGGGCAGAAATGGTCTAAACACAATTTGCCCCCCAGGGGAGCGACCCTTGCCTGATGGGTCGCTCCCCATCTCTAAAAAAAACCAAACAAACAAAAAAAAAACACAGAAAAAAAATTTGCCCTGGCAACAAGAGGTTTCTGCCCCCCCTGGGGGCAGAAATGGCCTAAAATAAATTTGCCCCCCCGAACACCCCCCCCCCCCCCGGAGCGACCCTTGCCTACGGGGTCGCTCCCCCTGCGTGACATTGGCGCCAAAAAACAAATCCCCGGTGCCTAGTGGTTTCAGCCACCTTGGGGCAGATTGACCTAAAATCTACCAATCTGCCCCCAAGGGGGGCAGAAATGGTCTAAACACAATTTGCCCCCCAGGGGAGCGACCCTTGCCTGATGGGTCGCTCCCCATCTCTAAAAAAAAAGCAAAAAAAAAAAAAAAAAAAAAATTTGCCCTGGCAACAAGAGGTTTCTGCCCCCAGGGGGGGCAGAAATGGCCTAAAATAAATTTGCCCCCCGAACACCCATCCCCCCCCCCCCGGAGCGACCCTTGCCTACGGGGTCGCTCCCCCTGCGTGACATTGGCGCCAAAAAACAAATCCCCGGTGCCTAGTGGTTTCTGCCCCCTTGGGGCAGATTGACCTAAAATCGACCAATCTGCCCCCAAGGGGGGCAGAAATGGTCTAAACACAATTTGCCCCCCAGGGGAGCGACCCTTGCCTGATGGGTCGCTCCCCATCTCTAAAAAAAAACAAAAAAAAAAAAAAAAAAAAACACACATTTTTTTTTTGCCCTGGCAACAAGAGGTTTCTGCCTCCCCAGGGGGGGCAGAAACGGCCTAAAATAAATTTGCCCCCTGAACCCCCCCCCCCCCGGAGCGACCATTGCCTACGGGGTCGCTCCCCCTGCGTGACATTGGCGCCAAAAAACAAATCCCCGGTGCCTAGTGGTTTCTGCCCCCTTGGGGCAGATTGACCTAAAATCGACCAATCTGCCCCCAAGGGGGGCAGAAATGGGCTAAACACAATTTGCCCCACAGGGGAGCGACCCTTGCCTGATGGGTCGCTCCCCTTCTCTAAAAAAAACACCAAACCAATAAAAAAAACACACAAAAAAAAATTGCCCTGGCGCCTAGAGGTTTCTGCCCCCCCTGGGGGTAGACCGGCCTAATACCAATAGGCCGATCTGCCCCCAGGGGGGGCAGAGATGGCCTAAAATAATTTTGCCCCCCCCTACCCCCCCCCGGGGAGCGACCCTTGACTACAAGGTCGCTCCCCTTGTGTGACAGCGCAAAAAAAAGATCCCTGGTGCCTAGTGGTTTCTGCCCCCCTTGGGGGCAGATTGACCTAAAATCGGCCGATCTGCCCCCAAAGCGGGCAGAAATGGCCTAAATACATTTTGCCCCTCCAGGGGAGCGACCCTTGTCCAAGGGGGTCGCTCCCCATCTGTAAAACAGAAAAACAAAAAAATCCCTGGTGCCTAGTGGTTTCTGCCCCCCTTGGGGGCAGATCAGCCGAATCAAAATAGGCTGATCTACCCCCCCCAGTTGGGCAGAAATGGCCTAAAATAATCCCCCCCCACCCCCTCCCCAGGGAGCGACCCTTGCCTAAGGGGTCGCTCCCCTTGCGTGAAATTCACGCAAAAAAAAAAAACTCCCTGGTGTCTAATGGTTTCTGCCCCCCTTGGGGGCAGATTGGCCTCATCAAAATAGGCCAATCTGCCCCCAAGGGGGGCAGAAATGGCCTAAATATAATTTGCCCCCTAGGGGAGCGACCCTTGCCTAAGGGGTCGCTCCCCACCTAAAAAAAAAGAAAACATAACAAAAAGAAAAAAAAAAAAAAAAGATCCCTGGTGCCTAGAGGTTTCTGCCACCCTGGGGGCAGATCGGCCTAATAATAGGCCGATCTGTCCCCAGGGGGGCAGAAAAGGCCTTCCCAAAAAATTGCCCCCCCTGGGAGCGACCCTTGCCAAAGGGGTCGCTTTGTTGCGTGACATACGCGCGCAAAAACAAACTCCCTGGTGTCTAATGGTTTCTGCCCCCCTTGGGGGCAGATTGGCCTTATCAAAATAGGCCAATCTGCCCCCAAGGGGGGCAGAAATGGCCTAAATATATATTGCCCCGTAGGGGAGCGACCCTTGCCTAAGGGATCGCTCCCCACCTAAAAAAAAAGAAATCATCACAAAAAAAAAAAAAAAAAAAAAAAGGTCCCTGGTGCCTAGAGGTTTCTGCCCCCCCTGGGGGCAGATCGGCCTAATAATAGGCCAATCTGCCCCCAGGGGGGGCAGAAAAGGCCTTCCTAAAAAAATGCCCCCCTGGGAGCGACCCTTGCCCCAGGGGTCGCACCCTTTTGCCAATTTCAAGGGAAAAAAAAAAAATCCCTGGTGTCTAGTGGGGTTTCAAAAGCCGGATTGCAAGCAATCCGGCTTTTGAAACCTGTGAGAGACTTCAAAGGGAAGGAAATACATTTCCTTCCCTTTGAAGCCTCTCGGGGCCTCCCCCATGGGATTGAAAAAGAAATGCAAAAGCATTTCTTTTTCAATCGCGCTGGAAGCTCTGCTTCCAGTGCGATGGGGGAGACCCTGTGACTAATCAGCGCGCGCTCGCGTGCTGATGTCACAGGGGGGGTTGGGGGGGGTCGGGGGTGGGAGGGGAAGGGCTTCCCCTTCCATCCCTGACTTGGGGGGGTGGGGGGGAACCCCACAGAGGGAGCGAGAGCGCTCCCTCTGGGCTCTGTGCACAGGACGTAATGGTTACGTCCTGGGCACAGCAGCACTGTGCCTCAGGACGTAACCATTACGTCCTGGGCACAGAAGGGGTTAACGTGGTGTCCTAAATTACTGAAAAATAAATAAATAAAGCTGTCCTGTATGTCTGCAGCGTGCCAATTCAGCAAACGAGTATAGTAAAAAGAGGATAGCGATTTAAAGGCATTGGATAAGTTGCTAGGAATATCCTAGAGCGGCTAAGGCAAGGAGCCCGTGAGTCTATAATAAAAAAAGATAGATAAGAAACGAAGCGTGCTCACCTTATTATTTTGTTGGCCGTGCTCTGAGGCGTCGGGATCACATCGTAACTATAACGCGATGTGAAGCGAGGTGATTTAAAACTTGCAGTGGTAAGAGAAACAGAAAAGGGACTAAGTGAGGAGCATGAACAGATAATAGAAGAAAGCGAGCGCCATTTTGTAGTGGACTCAGAGTATTTGGCAGTATGGCAAGTTGTTCAAATTAACAATATACATGCGCATACATTGATAGGTCAAACACAATTTAAACATTGAGGGCACAAGTTTTTTGGTGTAACAATTAATTCCTGAGACCTATATCGATACAGTTGGTACAGGCTTAATAACATGTTTAACAGATGAGGCTGTATGGGAAACTACATTCAAGGGCCATAAGCAACAGCAATAACGATGAAATAATGGTAAAAAATGAGCACCAATTTAAATGTGAATTTGTAAACATTAAAAAGTAGGCTTAAAATGTATAAATTGTAACTATTATTATAGATACAATAACATGTGAAAAAATCCCTACACGTCTGAAGGCCAAGTTGCATTGCGCACTATGGGGTTTGGCTATCATGGATAACATGCGCCCAAACTCAAAATCAGGGATAAATCTTATGGTTACAAAAAACATGTAGGTCCTTTCCCACATTGAGCCCCTCCTCAACCGCTCTGAGTTTGATAATCCAAGAGCTCTCCAGACATCTGAGAGCCAGGGTTCTGTTGCCCCCTCGGGGTGGGACGGTAGCTACATCTATCCCATGTGCAGTGATTCCCAGGATTTCTCGTTGGCCATGATTAGTGTTGTAGTGCACAGCAAAAGGATAATTGCTTTTGTTGGTACGAATGGCTCTAATATGTTCCTGGATTCTTTCTTTTAGTGATCTAATGGTGCTGCCGATATAGATGCGATTGCAAGTGCATACTAAACAATATACAACAAATCTAGTATTAAAGTTGATAAAATTGTGAATTTTGTATGAAGTGTTGGTATTGTATTTGAAACTTACCAACTTATCCTTAATGTAGCAACAGAAGTTACAGTGACCACACTTATACGAACCCATAGGTGGTTTGGGTAGCCAAGTGTTAGTGGTGTCAGGTGGTAAAAAACTGTGACATAGAGAATCATGTAAGGTACGGCCTCTACTGTAGGTAATACTGGTATTCATGGTGAGACCCTTTTTGAGGCAATTATCAGTTAGTATAAAGTGGCAATGTTTGTGAAATATTTTGTGGATCGGTGGACTTAAGGCATTGAAAGGAGTGATTAGAGATAGTTGTCTATGTGTTTTCTTACTTTTAGATGCAGTCAAAAGATCCAGTGTTTTTACATAACTGATTTTCTTGTTGGCTTTGTTCAAAATATTCTGTCCGTAACCTCTTTGTGTGAAACGCAAATTCATTAATTCAAGTTCCTTCTTGAAAACATTGGCCTCACTCCAGTTTCATTTGATTCGGGTGATTTACCCAAATGGGATGGCATTAACTTGTGAAATAGGATGAGAACTAATTGCATGCAAGATTGAGTTGCAGGCTGTAGGTTTCCTATAGAGTTTAGAGCAGAGACTATTTTGTTCAATGTATAGTGTCACATCAAGAAAGTTTATTTGGGTTGTGCTGTGTTCCCCCGAAAAGTTAATGTTGAATGAATTGGTGATGAGATGTTGGAGAAATTGGCCCAGTAGGTCAGAGTTTCCTGACCAAAAAAGAAGTATGTTGTCTATGTACCTCCCCAGTATAGAATGTGTTGTGACAATTCTGGGGGGCATTGTCTCCATAGGTGTATCAATTTAAAAAAAAACTGTGTACAAGTTTGCAAAAGAGGGGGGAAATTTTGCCCCCATTGTAACTCCCTGTATTTGACGGTACCATGTTCCATTGTGTAGAAAAATGTTGTTGTCCAGAACTGTTTCAATGAGATCAATCAACATGTTGGAATGTTCTAAAAATGTGGCATCTCGTGTGTCCAAAAAATGTTGGATGGCGACCATACCCATCAGTCTGGGGATACTCGTGTATAGTGATGTGACATCTAAAGTTACTAGATAGTGTCCCTCTGTCCACTCAACATCACTAATTGTGCACAGTAGGTCTTTGGTGTCCCTGATGTAGGAAGGAAGGTTACTGACAAATGGTTACAAAAAAATGTCAATGTATTTGGATAGTTTCTCTGTAGGGGATCCTATCCCTGAAATTATAGGTCTATCTGGTGTAAATGCACCTGTTTTGTGTATTTTGGGAAGTACATAAATGCAAGGGGAAATTGGTGTCGGGTTGTACATATAACGGTATTACATGTCCGTGATGAGACATCTGTCTCTCCAATTAATACGTTTCTGATGTATGCAGTTATTGACCTCCCTAAGAGGATTGTGTGTCAATTTCTGATATGCACAGACATCATTGAGTTGACGGTCTAACTCCCTTATGTAGTCAGCCTTATTCATGATGACTATATTGCCCCCTTTGTCTGCTTCTTTAATAATTATGTCTTGTGCCTTAGTTAGAGAATTTAAAGCCTCTCTCTCCAATCTGGTGATGTTATGCATTATGCTTTTGCGACCTGTACAGTGCAGATCTTCTAGTCGATACAGGTCTTGTGTAACTTATCTATAAAAGATATTCACGACGTTGTCAGTCGGTAAGCATGGTGTAAATTTGGATGATGTTTTTAGTCCACTGTCTATGCCTAAATTGGAATCAATCTCTAGGTCTATCAGAATGTCTAATAGTGATGGAGAGGGGCTGGAGATGTGTTCTATTGAGAGTAGAGTTTGAATGTTCTTTATGTCTTTTAGTGCCAAATCGCTAGGTGCAGTGTGCAAGGACATGTTAGAAGCTGTCAATGTAGTTTTGCCTTCGAAGAATTTAAACAGCTTGCATTTGCGTACAAATTTGTATAGATTAACATGTAACTGCATAAAATCAGGCAATGATGTTGGAACAAAGCCTAGTCCTTTGCTCAAGACCTTTATTTGCTGTTCATTTAGTTCAAAATTGGATAAATTGACAATGGAAATTTCATTATTTGTATCAACAGAAACTGGCAAGTTATTGAGTATCACTTCTGGGGACGGGAAGTCGACCTGGTAGTCACCCACTCTCATTCTTTCACTGGGCCTCTGACGCTTCTTTTTGCCTCTCCTGATAGTTTTGTGTGTGTTTCCTCTCTTGTTTGAGGTTGTTTTTGGCCCTTTCGGTATCTCTCCAGCTCTAACAAAAAAGGCGATTTGTGACTAGCTGTATCTATGGATTGTCGTGAAGAGTCCCCAGTATCTCCATTCGAAAGGCTGGAGGCACTGGATAATTTTGTGTCACTAGTGGAGGTAATAGAAGTTAGATCAACAATGGATTTATATTGAGGCCCCTCACTTTTGTCCATTTTAATGTTGTCGAATTTAGATGCAAAAGTGAAAATTCTACAGTTTTTGTAATCATTATCATCCCTTCTCAGTTTACGTAATTTCTTATCTTTAATATATTCTTGATATTTTTGAATGACTCCCTTCAGTATTTTGAAGTTTTTTCTTTTGCTTCTGGAAGATTGATGTCTCTAATTTCTCTTTCTAGTAACAAAATGTCTTCTAATATCTTGTCTCTTTTATTTTGGGCATCCCTGGTAAGGATGTCCATCATTCCAAAGGAGGATGTAATTAGTAACTGTTCCCATTCTTTAAGAAGTTTGCGACTTAAGTTCTCAAAGGAAGGGAAGAGGACAACTCTTAAGCCTCTAGGGATTTGTTTATTGTCAATGTATTTTTGTAGAATGGTGTAATCCCACCATCTACAGAGTTCTTGTTTTTTGACGTGTTCCAATTTTATAAATTTCATTCTTAAACCTTCCTGTTTCTTGTTTGGTGCAGTCGTACGGGAAGAAAAAGTACTGGTTTGGAAAATCTCTTCTAACATGGCATCCCTGTTATCATCAAATGAATCCATATTCTGTACAGATAATAGCAATATCTAGTAAAGTATTCAAAGAATGTATTATTGCAGTGTTTCAAACAAAGCTAGGAGTGCAGAGCAGGCATAATTTACAGACAATACACAAAACAACAGGTGGCAAGTGCCATAATCTCGCATATCCAATCAAGTGAATAGACAATGTACTGGAAACAAAATCCTGTATTATTGGGTGCCAACCTGGTGTAACACCAAACCACCAAGGGTGTTGAAGATGCTGACTAAAAAAGTCGGCAATAATGAATGTCAATATAGACCAGGGCACACGATAAGTAGTTCGGCATAGTTCGTCCAAGTGGAAAACAACTGAAAGTCCAAAGCCACATAGTTGGTGATGATAAAGTTTTATTCTTATCAAGGTGAAATAGGTCCAATATACAGCTTAAAGCTGACACGTGTTTCGCCACATTGACTTTCTCAAGGCTGTAGATTAGATGGGCAAAGAGAAGCAATGATAAGAAATACCAATTCTGATGATAATCAGGGATCATTAACTAGATGATAAGGTTAAGAGCATAAACAAACCACTGTGGGTAATCAAACCACCTGGAAGGGAGGATTGATAGTGTCTTAAAAAATGAGCCGTGACAAAAAGGGTCTATGGTAAAGTGTACACCCATTAGAAAAAACAGAAAAGAGAGAAGAGTCATACAAAGTTATATGTGATAGGATATCCGTGTTGAGAGTAGTTAGGAAAAAACTCTTATGTGACCAAATATCCTTTTGAAGGTGAGAAAGTGATACTAGAGCAAGATAAGCCAGAGATAGCAAGAAAAAACATACCTAATGTGGATGTGGTCATAAAAACTGTCCAGTAGTAAGGAAAAAATGCGTTATCGCAGTTGGTGTACGGATCAGTATTCAAGCCATCAGGGGCAGATAGAATCCTCAGGTAGAAACCACTAGTATCAGAATCGCAAGGTGTGCAACTCGGAGAATGACCATGAACTCAGCGCCACCGTGCTGATCATGACATCTGTTTCTGCCAGCCTTTCCATGACAGGGTGGTGGATAAACAGGGCTGGGGGCCAGAGAGGAACCCCTGCACTGCTCGGTCCTAGAAACAGTGACACGTTTGTTTCACTCCAACGAGGACCTCTATCACATTATCAGGAATTCTGATCCCTGCATAATCTCCTGTCCTCTCAAAGTTTAAACCCTAGCTTGTAATTAAGGCAAGTAGTGTATTGACACGTCACGGTTTCTATTTTTCCACAATACTGAATGCCACCTTAAACTTATGAAACATAGTAGTGTTTGCAAAGGTTAAATGGAAGTCCACTCAGTCATGAAGATGAATGAAATAAAAAAAAACTCAATGTGTAAAAAAGCCTATTGTAGAGCATCTCCAGTTACATCTGGAGCAATAGTGAACTTTAGAATATAGATCTTGAAATGAGAACTCACCTTATCTTTTAGGTAAAAAAGTAAAAAAAAGTAGATGCACAAAAAAGAGATTTTGCTAGATTCCAATTGTTCCTCATTCCCAGAATCTGAAAACTGGAATTAAACATTTTTAAAATGCACTAATGGTGGTGGAAAATCTTCAGTTGTGATGGATTTTTATTATTTTGTCTACAGTCTACCTGGATAATAGTAAGCAAAATGATACATGCAGCACATATTGAATTGTAAGTTTTGCTCACCTGCCATCCCAAATCTTGAAAACTAACGTAAAGCTCATGCTTCCGACAAGATGTTTTAAGATCACTGCTGTTATAATCTGTTGAAGAAAAACAAAAAGTGCATTTAAATAACAAGACAACATTTTACTCTTCCTTCCTCAGTTTTCACATGGTCTTTCATGTTCACGTTTCACAACTAAGCTGGGAGCCTAATACAGCACTAATTTAATGTGTGCTGAGGGAACACAGTGCAGAGATTTCCTGGCCACATCAAGAATATGCATTTTGTAATACTGGAGAACTAAAAGCCACATGTACTAAACTATTTTTTATAAATATGTTTGTTGTTTTTCATATTGTAATGAAACATGCTATATGCCCAGTTGGGCTAATTCTCAAAACAGTTACATCGAAGTGGAATGCAGTTCGATCAGTTTTCAATATGACACAGTAATACATTAAGCAACTTTGTTCAGGAATTCGGTGACCCCGGTGGTTGTGCATTACTTTGGCTATCTTCATGTGGAGTGAAAGTTATTGGTAGTGAGAGCCCCCAGCTTTCTCCCATCCTCAAGATGGTAATATTTCCTCCATTGACCCCAGATCTTACTAAATGTCCTCGGGTACCCTCTGGCCTTATATGTCACCTTTTCTGCCATCATCAAGGCCCATTCCTTTTTTCCATTCTCTAACAAGCGAGAAACAGCTCTTTTGGCCACCACAAACCCAGGTTTCCAAATAGTAGTTTAGACCTTGGGATATCCACGTCAGTCGGTATCCCCAGCAAGATATATTTAGGATCTACTGGGATTGTTTCCTCCAGTACTGCCTCAAGTTCACTCAGAACCTTTTTACCAGTATAGCTGTATGTGGAGACATTACCAGAGTGTGTGCAGGAATTAACCCGTGTCCGAACCACACCTTGGGCAATGAGGGGAGGGTGCCCTCCTGATTTTATTTGGTGTGACCTGTCATAGTAAATTCTGTGAGGGATTTTATATTGGATCAGCCTCAACCTGGTTTTGATGGTCACTTCCTGCGGGTGCATCAGGGCTGCCTCCCAATCTGTGTCATTTAAACCTCCCAGGTCTCTCTCCCATCTCTCTCACAATTTTGTTAAGTGTGTCGGGCATGTTATTATTGATGGTTTTATATGTCCAGGAGATTGCTTTTTCTATGATCTCTCCTTCCAGTGGGGCGTATTCCTGGATGTCTCTAAGATCTATTTTCTCCGCCTCTCATGCATGCTGTAATTGCATGTATTTGTAGTGCTGTGTGCTGGTCAAGTGATATTCCCTTTGTAGGGAGGGAAAGGATTTGAGCTGTCCATTCTATAGCAGGCCACCTGTTATAGAAATGCCTATTCTGTCCCAGGCTGCAAATCCCCACCTTTATCCCTATTTCTTTGCGGTATGCTCCCAACCAGATGGGAGTTGCACATGTAATTTTCACGTGGCGTCCCATACACTTCCCCACATCTTTCCAGGCTGCTATTGTGAGTTGCGTTGCTAACAGGAGCTTCTGTGTCCCTTTCCCTTTGTAGAGGTAGTGGAGATATGATTTATGTTGGAATTGACTCCTCTCTAATAAACAGGTAGTATGATCTCCTGGCGCGTGTCCCCAATCATTTATCACTATTACGTGTGCTGCTCATTAGCACGCCGGATGTCAGGGAGAGATAACCCACCATTGCACTGATTGCGTTGAAGTGTCTGTAGTGCAGTTCCAGGGTGCCCCCCATTCCAAAGTAATTTACGGAGTTCCCCATCAATTTTGATGAAGATTTATTCTGGGATCAGGTTGTAAGTATTTTGGCAAAAGTATAGAAACTTTTGCAAGGCAACCATGTTGAACATGGCTGCCCTACCCATTAGTGTCAACCGAAAAGTCCTCCACCCCCCACATCATCTTGAAATGCTTTTAAGGCTTCTCTCATGTTGCAAGCAAGGTTACGCTCCTTTTCTTGAGTTACATATATGCTCAGATATTTAAATCCTTCTGTAGCTGTTCTCAGGTTCACAGGGAGTTCTAGGTGGGGCAGGCTGCCTCCTCCCAAGTAAAGGCTGGATTCATTCCAGTTTATCATGTAGCCTGAGTGGGCACCATATTGCTGAAATATTCTTAACAGTTTGGGTAGGGTGTTATGGGGGTCTGGTAACATAGAGCAGGATATCATCCGCATATAGTGAGATTCTCTCATCTTCTCCCTCCCACTCACTCACTCGGAAGCCCGAAATTAATGGGTGTTGGAGGATCATGCATGCCAGGGGCTCCAACAATAGGTCAAACAATAATGGGGAGAGGGGGCAGCCCTGCCTCATCCACCTCTCTATCATGAAGTCATCCGATGTTACCCCATTGACCTGGACCGCTGCCATTGGGCAGTGGTATAACAGTGTTATTCACATTAAGTACTTGGGCCCAAATTCCAAATTCTCAAAACCGTTTTCATGAAGGGCCAGTGGACAGCATCAAATGCCTTCTCAGCATCCAATGACAGTAACATAAGAGGTTCCTTCCTCTCTCCTATGGCGTCTAACCAGTTATGGAGCGTACGCAGATTCAATCTAGTAGATCGCTTGGGTATGTACCCCGATTGATCTTTATGAATCACGGGGATATGACTCCCATTAGCCTTTTTGTGAGGATTGTTGCTAGTATTTTGGTTTTGATGTTGAGGAGGGAGATCGGACGATAAGAACTACAGTCCTTTCCAGACTTGCCAGCCTTTGGGAATACTCCCCTCTATCCTGGCTTCTCTAAACATGTTAAGCAGGTGGAGACTCAGGAGGTTTGCATTTTTTTTTAAAGAATTCTATTGGGATCCTATTAGGACCAGGTGTTTTATCCGGTTTAATTTTACCTATCGCACTGCGTATTTCTACGAGGCTTAGTCCTTCCTCGAGGTAGTTATATTCTTCTGGTGTCAGGGTGGGGGTCAAATAGTCTTCTATCTGGGTTTTGTCTGCTAATTATCTCCTTTTATAAAATTCCTGATAGTATCTTGTGAATTCCCCCACCATTGACCGGACTGTACTCTAAATTTCACCATGTTGGTATTGCATGCTATGTACCCATCGTGCCTCCATCTCTCTTTTTCTCAGCCATGCCAGTAATCGTCCGGCTTTATCGCTGATTTTGTATAGTCGGTGTTGTGTGGCCAGTGCTTGGGATTTTGCGGTGTTCTGCGCCAGTGAATGATACTCCTGACATAGGACTGGTATTTTATGTATGATGCCAGTCTACCGGGCTGCCCCTCTAAGTCCAGTAATCGGTGTTCCAGGGATTCTACTTCATGTGCCTCTCTTCGCTTCTTATGAGCTATGCCATTTTGTGCTCCATCCCTGAGGACAGGCTAAAAGGTTTCCCAGAATGTGATTGTTGAGGACACTGAGGCCCATATTTATACTTTTTTAGCACCGCATTTGCGCCGCTTTTTGACGCAAAAACGGTGCAAACTTGCAAAATACAATTGGATTTTACAAGTTTGCGCCGTTTTTGCGTCAAAAAGCGGCGCAAATGCGTCGCTAAAAAAGTATAAATATGGGCCTGAATTTCTATTTTCACTAATGTATAACTGAGTTTCTGTTCTGAGTTCACATGAAATTCCACCATCTTTAAGTCCCTAGGCATTTAACCTCCATCCAGCCCACTCCCCCTGGGTTCTAGTTCCCATCTTAAGCCAGAGAGGAGAGTGGTCAGATAAACCTCTGGTAGGTATTCTACTTCTTCTATTTTCTCCACATCCCCTGCTGGTGCAAAGATATAATCCAATCTTGAAAACACTCTGGGCCATATTTATACTCCGTTTGCGCCGAAATTGCGTCGTTTTTTTTGACGCAATTTCGACGCAAAACTAACGCCAACTAACGCCATATTTATACTATGGCGTTAGAGGCGAATAGCGCCAAAGTTCCCGGAATGTGCGTCATTTTTTAGCGTGAACCCCTTCCTTGCGTTAATGATATGCAAGGGAGGCGTTCCCGTCTAAAAAATGACTCCCAGGCCTTTACGTGGTATTTATACTCCCGGGCAAAAGAGACGCCCGGGAGTTGGCGTGGCAAAAAACGGCGCATTTGCGCCACTTTTTAACGCCTGCTCAGGGCAGGCGTTAAGGGGCCTGTGGGCTCAAAATGAGCCCACAGGTGCCCTCCCATGCCCCCAGGGACCCCCCCTGCCACCCTTGCCCACCCCAGGAGGACACCCAAGGCTGGAGGGACCCACCCCAGGGACATTCAGGTAAGTTCAGGTAAGTTTTTTTTTTTTTTTTTTAAATAATATTTTGTGGCATAGGGGGGCCTGATTTGTGCCCCCCTACATGCCACTATGCCCAATGACCATGCCCAGGGGACAGAAGTCCCCTGGGCATGGCCATTGGGCAAGGGGGCATGACTCCTATCTTTCCAATGATAGGAGTCATGTTGATGGGGGATGGGCGTCGTTAAAAAATGGCGCAAGTCGGGTTAAGACGATTTTTTCGACGTAACCTGACTTGCCCCATTTTAAGACGCCCATGCGCCATTTTCCCCCTACGCCGGCGCTGTCTGGTCTACGTGGTTTTTTCCCACGCAAACCAGGCAGCGCCGGTCTGATTGCGCCGTCTAACGCCATTCCATAAATACGGCGCCCGCATGGCGCTTCAGAATGGCGTTAGACGGCGCAAAACTTTTTGACGCTAAACTGCGTTAGCGCAGTTTAGCGTCAAAAAGTATAAATATGGGCCCCTGTATGTCCCCAGGAAATAAGAGCATTGTCGGGTGTTACGATGCTGTCGGCGCCATAGGTCTGTTATGCCCATTGTGTTTACAAAGCGTGCCATTGGGGTCTCCCTGAGAGATGTCTGTAGGGAGCCTGATTTATCTAAGTATCTGAGTTCAGTACACCATTAGAACTGCCCTAAAAATGCAAGTGTGGGAGGAGTCTATTAACATCCCTGCTACTCTTTCTAGAGTGTGTTGTTGCATTTTCGGGAGGGCATAAATGCTTGCAAATGTCATGCCATGCCTTCTCACACCCCTTTGACAGCCATGTATGTGCCATATGGATCTACCAATGACTTTGTGAGCGTAAATGTTTTTTTTTTCCATACTAGTATGGCGACTCCCTTAGAGCCTTTGTGTATCCCGCTTGCGCCGGTAGTATATATGCTCCCCTGTTTAGGAATTTACATTGGGACCCCTTCAGATATCTCCTATATTAGCACCACGTCTGGTTTGTGTCTTTTTATGTAGGAGGCTACTAGACCCCCTTTTATCTTGTTGTCTAATCCGTTGACATTCCAGGTCAAAATGGAGCAATGGTGTTCACTCAGTGGTTCCAATCCCCCCATCTACTTCTTGAGTTTATATTTGGTCTTGGAAGGATAGTTTGTGTGCCTGTAACCTGTGTCAATTGGAGTGCATTCCTCATGGTGTTGTTCAGACAACTTCCAACCCTTACTTGAAACTAACACCCCTTAATCCTAGTGGTTCCCCTAAAGAAAATAACTGTAACTACTCAATAGAAACTACCAGGAGGTCTGTAGCTCCACCCCCAGTTCCCCTCTAAAGGGGCTGAACTTTAACTCTGCATAGTTAGGGCCAAACACCTAAATGGCCAGCTGCCCTTATTCTCTAGTCTATGTGGCGTCACTCCAATTCTTGATTCCGCTTCTACCTGGAATGGGAGTTACCATGTCCAGTGCCCCAATGTTGCTTCCGTTCCAATGAGTTACATTTTCTCAGTTGATTCAGTGATCTTATTTATTTGATTAATTCGGTCTAGAAGTCTAGACCATTTGACGTAATAATAACAATCGTACATAAAAGAATGTGGTAAAAGCATAGTGACAATATAAAACCAATAATCGTCAGAACATTATAACAGTAAAAACAGCAGGACAAAGCATTTGATCATAAATATAAATGCAATAAATACAACATGAAAAAATATAGTAAAAAAAAAAAAAAAAAAAAGAAGATAAAGACTTTTTGTCTAGAGAACCAGTGTGCACAACCAGGAGACAAAAAGACAAAGATAGAGTTCCCATTTGACTAAAAGAAACATTATCAGAATACCAATCAAAAAAAGCAACAGTAAAAGCTATAGGGAAGGACTCTATAAGCTTATGCAATCTCAGGTGATCATATAGAAAGCGACAAATTCCTAAAGGAGATTTCCTGCTAAAAATAATGCAAAGAAGATAAAAAGAGCAGATTAAAATCCTTCTAAACACTAATATAAAAATAACTCAGGGGCCTTTGGGTGCAATGGAGTTACGACGGATGTACCAAGCCTCCGATAAGTATTTAGTGACTGGAATGGCTACCCTGGGAGAGGAATCATGCGTGCAGATTCTAATGATCTGTTCCGCTGTGAGAGATACTAGGGTATCTATCAGTTCTTTTTTGAGTAGAGTGATGGCTTCTGCTAACGGATGAAGTTGGTTCAAGTCTGACTCTGGATCTTCCTCGGATACCGTACGCCTGGGTGTCTGCTTGGCTTGGTTCCCTCTGTGTTTTTTGGAGGCTGTGTGCCTCTCCCCCTGTGAGTTAGAGGAAAAGGTATTCTGCCCTGTCCGAGTCGTAGATCACCATTTAGGTGTCCCTCCTCTCTTCTGTGCTGACACGTCTCTCCGCTTAAGTCTCTGTTGGGCTGAGGGTCGTGTATCCTTCATAGTTGTTGAATGGACTTCTGTTTCCCTATCGTTGGTCGCTTTCGCCGGGGCCTTTCCTCCAGTCATTCCAGTGTTTCTTCTGGAGTTTGTAGAAAATGTGTTTTCCCTTGAAAGATTACCTTCAGCTTGGTTGGGAATAAAAGCATGTATTGGATCTGATGGTTACACAGTTTTGCCTTGACTGAGTTGAACGTTCATCGCTGGTGGTGCACCTCTCGTCTGTAGTCTGCGAAGATTTGAATCTTGGAATTTTCATGTCTGGTCTCCCCCAGTTTTTGCGCTTCCGTAAGTATCATATCTATATACTGATAGTTCAGGAAACGTGCAATCATTGGTCTTGGGGGAGCCCCGGGGGGTGGTTTATGCACAGTGCACAGTGTGCCCACTCAATTATAAGACAGGTGGAGAATTTCCCCTGCTGGAGTGTTTGTCATAGTCATGTTTACAGGAACACTTGCATATTCTGGCCCTCTAATGCTTCTGGAAATCCAACAAATCTCAGGTTGTTTCTTCTGTCTCTGTTTTCAGAGTGTTCAAGCCTCCACAGTATATCTTTTTTTATGGCCTGGTATTCAGTTGCCTCTTTATGGAGCGTCTGTACTGTGTCTTCAAGTTCAGATATTCTGGTTTTAGCTGAGGAGACTCTGTCTGGCATGTCTCTAAGATCTTGCCTGAGGAGGGAGACTTCAGATCTGACCTCGCCTATCTACCCCTCCAGTACTTCACGCAATGCCTGGATGGCCTGCAGGATCACTGTGTTGTCAGGGACCGGTGGGGACTTGGCTCTGCGGGTCCTACTGCAGGTGTAGTCACCACCCTGGCATATTTGTCTAGCCTCTCCTGGCGAGAGGTCTTGGGTTCCTTTTTGTGTGTCATACTGTGCCCTGGGTGACGCCACTGCACTACTGTGTTGTAGTATAAATGTGTCCCTAAACCCCCATGTGACTCCTTACAAATCTTTGCGTCCAGGCTGCCTCTTGATTTGCCGCTCCCCGGGGGTCTCAATCAGCATCAGATGTTGTGGAAGTATTGAACATGTCTACATCTAGCATTTATGACTTGCTCACTGTGTCATGCGACCTTTCCCATGTGGACATTGAGGTGGTGTGCAACTGCGCTTAGGCACATGTACTGACTTGGTGATAAGCCTTAGGGTGATGGCACTCTCCAGTCTCACCTCGCGTTGAGGAGAGGGCAAGGGTTTTCTTCACCAGTATTTTTGTATTTCACAGACGGGAGCTTCCCCCTGTTATCTCTTTACATCCCTTTATAACTCTCCACCATTATGTGTTCCTTCTGAGGCGGTAAGCTGAGTGTTTACTTGAACCGGCAGATCGTCTATTATATATTCCCCAGGTGGTGGTCCAGTTCCACCCCTTGTTGTCACACCCTACCAGCTCTTACCATTGTGGTGAGGGAGCAAGGATGATGAACTTCGTTGTGACTCTGTTAATACTCCCACTTCAGCCAATATGCCATCATGTGAGTCTTTGCTCAAGCCTCCTCTTCCTTCAGCGCAGTTCCTGTGCCCACCAGGGTGCGAGCTTTGATCCAGCCCCAGTGCCCTTTGTTTGTTGCATCTGGTTATGCGCCTTGGATGAGCCACGCCCGTACTGGGCCCTTCCTTTATCTTCACAGCTGTGGCTTCTCCCGCCTTGTCCCGTGCCCAGCACCTGCTCATGTCCCGACCTCACCAATCAGCCGGCAGGGGAGGGTAAATAGGGAATTCTGTTTCTGCTGTGATGGACAGAGGCAGGCGGCCTGGCTCAAAACCGTGCTGCGGCATCCATCTGCTCTCTCCCATGTATGTTCTTCCAGTGAGCTGTTATCTTTGCAGTAACGGGTGTGGTTGCATCTAGAGTTTATGTGTCACACCAATATCCCTGGTTAGTCCTGTGTCACCTTAACAGGCTGGTGCATCCCTCCACCGACTCTCTGTTCCCTCTCCCAACAGTCTATGTACTAAACATTTTAGGAGTCAGTAAAGTGTACTGACTATTAAAGAGGTACACAAATGCTTACCAAATCGCAATTTGAAAGGGATGTGATTTGGGCATACTTTCCAAATTGTAATGTGGCACCTTATAAATCAATGTTTGACCATAAATCCAGTTGCAAACATTAACATTTGTGGTGTTGAGAAGAGACTTTTGCTTCTTGTTTACTTCGTGACTCATGCTGGAGAATGTTTATCACAAAGTGAGATCACTGCCTGAAAGAAATTGCTTTTCAGATAATACAGCAGATTTTAAATTAGAGTTCAGAGAAGATATATAGGCCCTCATTATGACATTGGCGGTAAATCCCACTTACCGCCATGCTGACTGCCACCAACATAACGCCACCGCGGCGGATAACCACCAAACAGATTATGACACACATACCAATCCGTCACTATACAGCCACACACACAAGTCCACCAGCCCAAAGTTCAGTGATAAACTGGTGGTAGCAAAACCCACACCGTTACGCCAACAGAACTACGCCCATCATGTTATGACCCACGAATCACTGCAGCAGAAATACAATGGCAGTAAACCATTGGCGGGACATACCCCTGCGCTCAAAATACACACACTCAAACAAAACTACACCACATTGTACAATTCAAACTACACACACCTGACACCCATACACACACCACACCCAAACACCCACACCACTATAAAACACACACCCACATTACCCACATCCCTTTGCAACTAGAAATAATTGCCACCAGAGAGAGATACAGCAAGAGCACCCACACAACCAGAGCCACATGACATCATCACCTATACACCATCCACGCACCTTATATCACACACCCCAACACATCACCCCACACACCCTCACCCAGACCACTCAAACTACATCCATGGCACCAAAACGACACCCCAGGTTCTCAGAGGAGACGCTAAGGGTCATGGTGGAGGAAATCATCTGGGTAGAGCTACAGCTATTTGGATCACAGGTGCAGCAGACATCCATTGCTAGGAAGATGGAGCTATGGCGGAAAATCGTGGACAGGGTCAACGCTGTGGGACAGCACCCCGGAACAAGGGATGACATTAGGAAGAGGTGGAACGACCTATGGAGGAAGGTGCGTTCCGTGGCAGCAAGACACCAACAAGCTGTACAGAGGACTGGTGGTGGACCTCCACCTCCTCCCCCACAACTAACAACATGGGAGAAGCAAGTCTTGGCAATCATGCATCCTGAGGGCCTGGCCGGAGTAGGAGGAGGACTGGGCTCTGGTAAGTCAAATCTCTATTACTATCACCCCCCTACCTGCATGCCATCACAAACCCCCACCCTTGCCCTCACTCCCATCACTTCTCCACCTCCTACATACCCCATCATCACAACCCACTCATCCCAATACCAAGCCTGGCATGCAACACCAATGCATGGACACCCCTCGCAGACCTGCAAGGACACCTATCACCACTGTATCCACACTGGAGAGAATCACCTAGCCCACCAAATAGTAACTCACACAAAGCCATAACTGCCAGGGCAACAACAACCATAGAGGGCAACATACCCATGCACAATATGTCACAAGCCGAAACAATAACATTGCATTCACATCCCCACAGGTACCCATGCCAATGTCACCGGCGAAGAGGTGCCAGCAACATCCAGTCCCTCCACAGAAGAGGCCCACAGTGATGACAGCAGCTCTGCTTGCCTGGATCTGGTTGACTAACCTGGCCCATCAGGGATCTCCGGACAGTCGGTTATCCAGGCACAGTCACACACCACCACAGAGCCTCCTCCCTCAGGAAACACCACCACAGCACCCACCCAGCAGGCCCATACCTCTGTCCCCCGTCAATCAGCAGTGTGTCCACCTGGGGGTCTACGACAGGCGGAACACCCAATGTCGGAAAAGGTGGAGGACCTGAGACTCTGGGCATGGAAGACCGTGGAGGCCCAGCTGGGGATGGCTTCCCAACGAGGAAGGGTGCCGGTCAAACCCTGACCCCCCCGATGGCCTGCATACTGGTGGTGGCATATCTGGAGCTGGATGGGCGCTTGGGGTCATCACAGCATCCACAATGGGGTGAGTACAGTGCCCCAATATACAACTTGCGCCTGGTGGGTTAGGATCCGGGTGGGAGGGGGTGGGGGCCCCATGGGTGCCCCTAGGCCAGGCCTGGTATTGCAGAGTTGGTCCCATGTTGGGCAGGGTTCTGATGTGAAAGTACTCCAAACAAGCTAGTAGGCATCCACTACTTGGCAGGGGTCTGTGGGTCTCAGGTATGCTGCAATTGACGTTATGTGTCCCTATCCATGGCCTGGTGACTAGCATTGTGACTGGTAGTGCATTGCCTAGTGCGTAGGGCTGTTCTCTGTGTGTGAGTGTGTCGTGTACACCAACAGTGGTGTTGTTGGCCCCATTGACCAAATGTTTCCTTTGTGTCTCCCTTCCCCCTTTTTGTTTTGTCACCCTGTCCTTATGTGCATTAGCGTAATCTGGTAGAGGAGCAGAGGCACCGGCGACAGAGGGAGCTGCATCCCACAGGAACCAGGATGCCAAATCCACCAACGGTGAGGGCACCAGTGGGACAGAGGGCGAGGGGAGCACCACGCCGGAGAAAGGAGGGGACAGTTCGGACATAGATTCCTCCTCCAATGGAAGCTCCCTGGTGGTGGTGGACACCTCTGTGCCCACCCCAGCTACAGGTACAGCCGCCACCCCATACCAACACCGCCCTCCCAGCAGCCCCTCAGCGAGTTTCCCATGCCCGCTCACCCAGGACGTTGGGCATCTCCTTCGCCCCAGGCACCTCAGACCCTGCCCCAGTTAGCCCTGCTGTCCTGAGTGAGGAGGCTATTGACCTCCTGCGATCCATCTATGTTGGACAGTCAACCATTGCGAATGCCATCCAGGGGCTGGCAGCCCAAATGCAACAGACAATTGCATTCCTGGAGGGCATTCATACTGGCATGGCAGCCCAACGGAGATCAATCCAGGCTGTGGCCTCCTCTCTGATGGCAGCCATTGTCCCTGTTTGTAGCCTCCCCCTCCAACTTCCTCTACCCAATCCCATTCCCCTCAACCCCAACCTATCCCAAGCACACAGTCAGACGAGCAAGCACCCAGGAAAACACACAAGAGTGGACATGGCAAACACAATCACGACACTTCATCCCACAGGCGCTCACACAAACACCATCCAGAATCAGACATACCAACATCCACTGCCTCCACTGTGGCCCCCTCCTCCTCATCATCCACCTCCTCCCAGTTTCGTCTCCACTCACACCTGCATGCACTACATCCTAATCCACTACACCCATCACTAGCACAGCTAACAGCACACGCCCCTCATTGGCAGTCACCACCCCCACTTCCATGGACACGTCCCCTGTGTCCTCTCCCACTGTGTCTGTGCCCCCCTCCTCCCAAAGTACACAAACGCAAGCACTCGGACACCCAGCAGCTATCCACCTCACAACAGCATCCAGCCCATGCACCTGCACCCAAACACAGCAGACAGACACCTCCTACCACCACTCCCTCTTCCTCCACTTCCAAACCATCTCCCTCTTCCCGCCCCAATATCCATAAGAAGCTTTTCCTCTCCACCATTGACCTCTTTCCTACCGTTTCCCCCATCCCTCACATCAGGCCAGGGCAGTCAAAACCCAGGTAAGCATCTCAGCCACCCAGTCTATGGGCAAAGTAGTGTCCACAGCTACACCAGGTGGGAGAGGATCCCGGGCACCAGGCAGCCACACTGAAAGGGTGCCTTCACCAAGTGCTGCAAGGAAGGGCAAGGAGGCACCCCCAGCTGCTGCAAGGAAGGGCAAGAAGGCACCCCCAGCTGCTGAAAGGAAGGGCAAGGAGGCACCCCCAGCTGCTAAAAGGAAGGGCAAGGAGACACCCCCAGGTGCTAAAAGGAAGGGCAAGGAGCAATCCCCGCTGTTGAAAGGAAGGGCAAGAGGCCTGCACCAGCAGGCAGAAAGGACAAGAGGCATGGTGCTGGGACTCAGTCAGAACTCCCACCACCAACTATGGTGGTTCAGCCGTCCGAGGCTGCAGGGAATGGGCTGGAGCCTCCCCCCACCACTGCCAGCTCCACCACCAGTACCACCACCAGCAGCAGCAGCCCCAGTGGGCAGCCATCTGAGGCTGCAGGGGATAGGCTGGAGCCTCTCCCCACCACTGCCAGCACAGCCATCAGCGCCACCACCAGCAGAAGCAGCCCCATTGGGCAGCCGTCCGAGACTGCATGCAATGGGCTGGAGCCTCTCCCTACCACTGCCAGCTGCACCAGCAGCACCACAACTGCCACCACTGAGCAGCCGTCACTGCTGGCGGACAGTGTGTAGTCCTGCATCCATGGGCTGTTGTGCGGCCTGGCCCCAGCAAATCCTGTGGGTCTGACACCCAGGTGAGAGACTGTGACCTTGCACTCCCCAAGATCTGCATCACAGGGCACAATGCCCCCTCCAGAACCAGTGGAGAAGCCTTCCACTCACCCCATCCTCCACAGGATGAAGCTCACTTGGCACAATGCCCCCTCCAGAACCAGTGAATGAATCCATCCACTCACCCCATCCTCCACAGGATGAAGCTCACTGGGCACAATGCCTCCTCCAGAACTAGTGGAAGAATCCATCCATTCACCCCATCCTCCACAGGATGAAGCTCACTGGGCACAGTGCCCCCTCCAAAACCAATGGAAGAAGTCACCCACTTGAGAGACTGTGGCCTTGCACTCCCCAGGACCAAGCAGTGGGCAAATCACCCACTTGAAAGACTGTGGCCTTGCACTCCCCAGGACCAAGCAGTGGGCAAATCACCCACTTGAAAGACTGTGGCCTTGCACTCCCCAGGACCAAGCAGTGGGCAAATCACCCACTTGAAAGACTGTGGCTTTGCACTCCCCAGGACCAAGCAGTAGGCAAATCACCCACTTGAGAGACTGTGGCCTTGCACTCCCCAGGACCAAGCAGTGGGCAAATCATCCACTTGAAAGACTGTGGCCTTGCGCTCCCCAGGACCAAGCAGTGGGAAAATCACCCACTTGAGAGACTGTGGCCTTGCACTCCCCGGGACAGAGTGATGGGCATGTTGCCTCCTCCACGACCAGTAGCCTTGTACCATCTTCCGGCTGAGGTGCCTCTCCATTCCCCGCCCCCCTGAGGTGCCTGTCTATTTTCGACCTGATGCCCCTGCAGTGTTCTCTCTGTGTTGTTGCAGGAATAAGATGGGGCCTTGGACTATGTGATGTGGCCCTGTGGCCCACGGATATTGAGGACTGGGCAGTGTCCCTACATTTGTAAATATGTATATACTTATCAATTTTGATACACGTATTTATACTATTTTATCTTATTACACTCACTTTAATCAATTCCTTTTATCCTTGCATTATTCCTGAGGGGTACGGGTGTATATGTAATGTTACTGCATCTAGTTATGTGTATGGTGTTGGGGGTGGGGGTGTTGCATGTGTGTGCCACTCTCATTTTCCTCCCCTCTCCCCTGTGTGCTAGGTGGCAGTACTCACCGTGGCCGTTTTCGCCGGCGTTGGTGTTCGTGATGGAGCAGAAGGTAGAAGATCATGGGGAACACATGCAACTCGGGCTCAATGGCGGTGTGGTTTTTCCCTGAGTCTTCTCAGGTGAGTTCTTTGACTTCTGAAATCTGTTTCTGCAGGCTTTTGATGTCGTTGGTATCGCCCCGGAATAGGTGGCGGATTGGTGTCTGATAATACAGTGGGCGGAACAATGTTCCGCCTGGCTGTAGGCGGTTACCGCCGTAGTGCCTGTTGGTTTCGCCCTGGCGGTTGGTGTGTTAAAGTGGCTGTCTGTCTGAGCGGTTTCCGCCGTGGTCATAATTTCATATTTATTACCGCCGGCCTGTTGGCGGTATTACTGCTGCTTTATCACCAACCGCCAGGGTCGTGATGAGGGCCATAGTCATTGAACAGAAAATCTCAAAGGGGTTAAGGTGAGCTAATCACTTTGCCTGAGAAATCACTCAAGCTCCTGAATTATTGCTTTTAGAGGTATCTGTGTGGAAGTGCGATGGACAAAAATTAATTAACGTGACTGGATTTTAGAAAACAATAAGCAAAATTTCCACAAACATAAAAGTAGGGCTACAATTTTGCATGACAGCGTGGCAATTTAGAAAACAAAAACAAAGAGCCACTAAGTATATTTAAATGTATCTTTCACTTTCTCCTAAGGACTGGTAACTAATCATGCAATAAAATCCATGAAAACCTGCCTCTGTGTTCTGAAAACCGTGATTTGTAATGAATTTAACGAATAAGCATTTAAAGTGAGCACAGGGTGCTAGAGCATGAATAATTTTTGACTGTCACTGTTTCATGTCCTTGTAATATCTGACAATATGCGGCAAGGTTGGTTGTGTATGTTTGTTGTGTAGCATTTTGCTGTGGTGGCGATATGTCCTGCTTTTTGTACTGCTGTGTTTTTGTGATGATTTATTGCAGTTTTGATATCTTTACACCATACATGCTCACTGACTAACAAGTGTGGCTCTATCATGCACAGCAGGTTTAAGAGAGAGGAGCTTGATAATGACACTACACTCACTATTTTGTGAGCGGACCACTTGCAGGCCACTCAGCTACTCATGCCATGGATAAGGATGAGAGGGTTGTGAATCTGATGCAGTTAGTTGAGGATCATCTACCTACCACCAAATCAGCATCCACCAACAAAGGCTTCCTGGGCACACTGCTGGTGACTACTACCTTTGTCTGGGACTCATCTTGGGTTGCTTGTCCACAGCACATGGAATAAGGCCACAGATGTTTGTCTCAGCTATGCAGGGCTCACCTAACACCCCAACCACCCTGTAGGTACCCCTTTATTCTTCCCTAGGCTTGCACTCACAGCAGAGTGGAACTCCAGTGTTCATATCATGCAACAAATCCATTCAAAACATAAGTAGCCATATCAATAGGCATGTTTAACATTACAAACAAAAGGATCAAGAAAATGTTTGGTAAACCAAATATTTCGATAAAAAAAATTAAAACTGGGTTTGGAAGGTGAAGGGCAAAAATAAAAGGGGATTTGGAGTGAGGCGAGGGCTAGGTCTGTGGTAGAATGTAACTGTTTAAAAAATAAGGACTGTCCAGAATGTAGAATTTGATGAGGGAAGCAAAAAATAAAATTCAAGAAATTATACCAGTGAATCAAAATTGTCCAGAAAAATAATAATCCTGTGTAATAAAATGCCCCAAAATATTTTACAATAAAAGGTCAACTGAAAAATTAAGGATAAACAAATCCAGCTTGTAGCAAAGTCATAACCTCAAGGCAGACATGGAGCTTTCCTGGCTGCTTGAGAAGGATTCTGTGGTCATCCTGTCCTTCCGCTGCAGAATCCACCACGAACGGCAACACATCTTTCGGTGCAATCATGGGAACAAGGGAAGCAGCCTAGACAACTCCAGAAGCGGCAAAGAACTGGGTCAGTGGGTGATGGCGGTGGTTGTGTGGGAGGGCTCCCAAACACAGCAGCTGAGGAGGTGGGGGGATGAGTGTAGAAATGGGGAAGATTCATGATCATGGGGGAAGGTTAATTCCCTGCGTAGGGCAGCCTGCAACTCCTGGAAGGCAGCCAAGCTCCTATCTACTACTCCAGTAAGCTGCCCCAGCATCTTTGTTGGGTTAACAAAATGCCTTATAAATTCCTGCTGCCCCTTCAGGATCTGCTTTCACATATTAAAGATAGTCTCCAAAAGGGTTGTGTTGGAATAGGGTAGGGCTGGGGCAGGGGGACACATATGAGGGCCAGGCGTTTTAGTGGCATCATCTCCTAACATGATGACAAGAATGATAACCTGACAGACATGAAGCCATGACAAGAGACAACTGTGCCACATACATATGTAGCATTGTAGTAGTTGCTGCCGCAAGACATGTCTCTCTGTAGCCTAGTGCTACAGAGAGCATGCATGCATCTGTCACTTCAACAATGTTTGGAATTAGTGTATACTTTCCTTGGTCACACATTGCCACTGGTGTTAAACCTACTGGACAATACTTTACTGAGTTTGGTGCCAAAATCAGTTTGTGAAAAGTACATTGCTTTAAATTAAATATGTGCATATGCATGTTGAATTGAGTGCACAGCATACAATGATAAAGGTGCATGTTTAACTAAACTCACTAGTAATTTGTGGTGCATTGTCCAGAGGCAAAGTGCACACAAGACATCTGTGTATGACATGAAGTCATGTACATAGTGTTGCTGGCATAGACATGCTCCAAGTGTGTACAGAAGCCTCTACTTTAGTAGCATGAATCTAGAGGCGGTCTTCCTGCAAGGCTGTGTGAAACTCCCAATGTGTCAGGGGCCATGAGCCTGGGTGAGCTCCAAAGGTCCTTTTAGTGTTTGTGCACTTCCTACTTCTTCTGCGTGGCAACTTCCACTACAGTGCATGTCTTGGTGGTGTCCTACCATATCCAACGTCTGACTGTATATTCATTATGTAATATGGTGTCTTAACTAAAATTTAAATAAATGTAAATTAAGTTGCTACCAGCATATTTGTATTCTCCAATAGTGAGTTATGCCTCTATAATTGAGTCCAATCTAAGGTACACTATGATTGATCCCTACAGACAAACCTTTTCCTTTCTTCTGTCCTACCATATCACCAGGCCTGCAAGGGTGGCGTACCGGTGGGCAGAGTGGGCAGTCTGCATCCTGGGGGGAGTTGCACTGATGTGGGAATGGTGTCATGCTTGGGGGCAACAAGACCAGAGTTGCACAGCGGCCAGATTGTGGCATGCGTGTTGATTGTTGTGCTGTATGCAGGAGATAAGATTCTGCAACACCACCCGAGGTAAAAGGTTCACCAATAAGGTTGTGTGTGTGAATCCGAGCACGTAGTGTGATGATGAGGTTCATGGAGGGTGCACATCATTCTTGGCTTCCATGTAGAGCAAGAAGGTTTCCCAGCAGTCTCTACCTGTTCATGTGTCCTCCGCATGTGGAGGAGCCTAAGGCTGTTGGCTGCTGTCCCTGTACATGTCAGTAGTGTTGACAGCCAGTGATGGAGGTCAGGAGGGCCAGGTGCCTTCCATGCCATAGCTGTTTGTTTCTTACATAGGACAAAGGTGAGATCAATAAACTTGTGGAGGTGTCTGTTGCCTTTCGCATGGTTGTGTATGTCCAGTAGACAAGACGGGGTGAGGAGTCCAGCATGTTGTCTGTCAGTTCAGACACCATGGTAGTAACCGCTTGCCATACCAGCTGTAGTGTCTGGCAATCCCACACCACATGGTAGATTCCAGTGTCTGGCAGTTTGCGCAGGGGATATTCAGGGGACAGGACCGAGACATTCATTTGACACACTGAGGTGAGAGGTAGTTGTGGTCTTAACCCACGCCAACGGGCTATTGTAATATATGCAAATCCATCCTAAGAAACCTGGGCCAAACCCTACAGATTCAAGGGTAAGAAGGAAGACGTCCCACATCAGGGTGTTGAATGCCTTTTCGATGACCAACAACACTGCCACCTGCCCGAAGGCATTGGTGGGGATGTCATGTAGGAGGTGTAGCAAATGAAGAATGCTGGTGAAAGTTCTTTGCCCTGGTATGAATCTCTATTGGTTGACATGGACAACCGCAATAAGTTTTTATTCTTTAATTATTTATAATTAGAATTTATTGATAGATTTTATTTTATTTATTTCTATTTGATTTTTCTCAAGTACTGTAGGAGTAGAGTAATAAATAATTAGATATGTAAATACATAGTAAGGGAATATGGGCCATATGTACGAACACATTTTCCCATTGACACAGAATGGGAAAAACCCTTTGCTACATCTGGCCCTATATGTGCAAGGAATATAATAATGGGTATAATAATATGAGAAGAAAAGTAGCATTGTATAAATACAGACTTTCAAGATTTGAATATTTGAAGTTAATTAATAAGTGTACTTTTCTAACATTCATTTATGTTTCCTCAATTTTTGAATAGCAAAATGTTTTTGATAATAAAACATTTGAGCATTGTGATATAGAAATGAAAACAGGGATTCATAAGTATCTAATATGATAACGTATCTAAGAACGATGCACCGACCTATGAACATGTTATATACAGATATATGTATATGCACACACATATATACATATATACATGCACACACACACAAACACACATATATATATTTAACCATGAGTAAATATACACTTGTTAAACCAGCTTAAAGAGTATGTGTATAATTTAGTATTATGAAATAGTAACAATACATATTTCTTAAAGAACTATACATATCTAGAATATACGCATAATCAGATTATAAATATTTATCAACACATGCATATGCAGTCCATTGCTGTTCGAATATGGTGGTTATGAAGGAAAGAGCCAACTCTTGAGTAGTCTTCTGAAGGCAAGATAGTTATCCATGGATCTTATATTTGGGGGTAATGAATTCCATAGTTTGGCTGCTTGAACAGAGAAGGATGTACCATCTATTGTCTTTTTCTTGTATGGTGGTGTTCGAAGGTGGAGTGCCAAACTTGAGCAGAGGTTTCTTTGTTGGATGTATTTGGTTACTTTGTTTCTAATGAAAAGTGGTCCTGTTCCATTTATAGCTTTGCGGGTGAGACAAAGCAGCTTGAAGTTGGATCTTCTGGCAACAGGTAACCAGTGTAGTGCTCTCAAAGCAAGGGAGATGTGGGCTTGTGGCTTTACATGTAATAGTAGCCTGGCAGCTGAATTCTGAATACGTTGTAGTTTTTTCATAATAGATAGAGATGATCCATTGTAGAGGCCATTGGCATAATCCAGATTGGATAGTACAAGAGAGATAGTAGCCTGCACCTTGTGTGGAAATCCGAGGTGGGGGAAGATGCGTCACAGAGCTTTCAAGGTGTTGAAGCTTGATAATTTGTCCACTTGGGCATTCATTCTTAACTTGGAGTCCATGGTAATTCCAAGGTTTTTAACTTCCTTGCATACTTGAGGAGGTGGTCCGAAATCATCAGGCCAGGCGCACAGTGGGTCATAATGTTTCCATTTGCCACATGTGAGTATTTCCGTTTTGGAAGCATTCAGTTTGAGATGGCTCCAAGTCATCCACTGATCAACAGCTCTGAGGCAAATGAACAATTGTGAGTTTTTTAATGTCTTTGACCATTCCAATTTATGTAGTATTTGTGTGTCATCTGCATAGGTGTAGCATGTGAGTTGAAAATCATTGATCAATTCTGGTAATGACATAATTTAGATGGTGAAAAGCATAGGTGAGATTGATCCTTGGGGGACCCCTGCTTTTGTGAGGTAAGGTTTGCATGAGAATAGATAATATTAGTTCTGTTTTGAAGGTAGGATGTAATCTGGTCGAGAGCAGTTTCTTCTATGCTGGCTTTGTGGAGTCTTTCAATTATGGTGTCATGGTTAACAGTATCAAAGGCAGCTGAGAGGTCTAAGAGAAGTAGTGCAGCAACTCCATTGTGGTCGACTGTGTTTTTAAGATCATCCCAGATTGCTATGAGTGCCAATTCAGTGCCTCTTCCTGGGTGGAATCCAGTTTGGTAGTCTGAAAGTATAGAATTGTCTTCCATGAAGTGTTACATCTGGGCAAATGCTGCTCTCTTTATCAGTTTGCCCAGGAAAGGTCCATTTGTGATTGGTCTGTAGTTGTTGCAGGTCTACGTTTGTTTTCTTTAATAATGGACGTATGTATGCCTTTTTCAGGTCTTCAGGAAAAGTTTCTGTAGTTAAAGAGTTATTGGTGATTCTTCTTACAGGTGTGGCAGCAGAAGTAGATAAAAGAATGTTCTTAAAGATGCGTGGTGGACAAGGGTCAGAAGGGCAACTGGAAGGCCTGCTTGCTTTGATCAAATCCATAAATTCACCTTGTTATATTTGTCTGAAGCAGTGCAGAGGCTGGGTTGGTTTATTCTTGGAGGGGATTTTAGGAAAGGGGTTGGTGCTGATGGTTTCTGTTTTAAATAGGAGTCCAATGTGTCTGCCTTGGTTGTGTAATGAGTTGCCAGTTTGTTTGTGAAATCTTGAGAAGTGGGATGACTTCCTTCCATGCATTTAGGTTTTTGAAATTCATTGAGAATTTTATCAAATTCTTTGGTTGCAGATTTAGCATTTAGAATTTTATCTGAGTAGTACCTTTTTCAGTTTTTTTGATTGATGATTTGTATATTCTGTTAAGTTTGTGTAGCTGAAGTTTGTCTTGAATGTTGTTTGTTTTGAGTCAGGGCTGATGCAACCTTCTGATTTGTTGCTTTATCTTTTTAAGTTCTGTGTTTCTCCAAGGTGTTGGTTTTCTTTTGTTGTGTTTAGTTTTTCTGAGTGGTATTAGGATATCAAAAGCTTCCTGTAGCCAACATAAGGTTTTGGAACAGAATTAACTGTATCTAGATATGTGTTGGCTGTTAGTTTTGTTTTTAAGTCTTTAAAATTGAGTTTTCTTCATGGTCAATAGATGCATGCATGTAAGTTGTTATGGGGTGTGTTGATTGTGGTGTTTTATGTTGGAAAGTTATCAAATGGTGGTCGGACCATGTGATTGGCATGATGCTATGAATGGTAACTAGTTCAGGCTTTGCAAAAATGACATCTAGGATGTGACCAGCAACTTGTGTGGGATTGTGTACAATCTGATGTAGGTTCAATGCGACTAGGCCAGTGGTGATAGCTTTTGGATGGGGCACAGCAGGTTTGTCAAACTAAATGTTTAGGCCCCCAAGAATGCATAGGTTTGAGTATAATGTTATAAGGTTTGAGACTGTATCCAGAAAAGTGACTGGGAATGTTGAGTTGTTAGGTGGAGGTCTGTAAAGGAGGAGAAAGTTACAGGAGGAAGTTAGTGTGGGGTTGCATCTGGTGAGGAGGGCCTCACAAACTAGTATGGAAATGTTGTCTGTTTTACTGAGATGTACTGCTTGTTTGAATATAATAGCTATTCCACCTCCTCTCTTGCCTATACAGTTTTGTGTGATGATTTCATAGCCCGGAGGAATGACTTTATGCAACACTGGGGCCATGTCATCTCCCAACCATGATTCTGTTACAAACAGTAAGTCAGATTGTGTGCCCGTGATCAGGTCATAGATGTGGTGCTTGTTTTTTTTTAGAGTGAACATACATTTATGAGCAGGCAGTTTAGAAAATGAGTGCTAGTGGCGGTGTTGTTTTATTTTGGAGAAGGGTGGTGTTGGAAAATGGGTTATTGGTAAGGGCAGGTAAGTACCTACACTTAGCAATAGGCCACTAACCTCCACTTAGGTCCAGTTAGTTTGCAGTAAATTAAACCTAGCTCAACCCTTGGTAGCTTGGCAATGAGCGACAAGGCTTAATTTAGGAGACAAAGCGTAAGGCGTTCAAATATCACAAAAAAGTTATTAAATAAAACACATCCAAAATCAATTTATAAAAATGGGAAATATTTTCAGCCTTAAAATGACACCAAAACAAATAAAATCGGATAAGGGGAACCGGAGATATTAATTTTTAAAGAATGAATGCTTTCTAGCGCAAAGAATCAAAAAGCGCCAATCTGGTCATCTGGTCGCACCTCAACCGCGGCAAAGTCAAAGTTTTAGGCCGACAGCGATGGAGTCCGGCTTGGCTACAGCCCGCGAGAGGCTTCGGTCAAAAGTTTACCTCACGATTTAGTCATATTCCTGGAGATTTTCTCCAGCGGGACGAACCTGCCAGTCCAATCTGACCTACTGGAACTCTTCCTCGAATGCGCATTGCAGGAGCCCTCGGTGGAATTTTTTACCTTCGGACTTAGTCGTTTTTTCGAGGTGAAAATCCTTCGACTGGGGCAAACCTGAATCTTGATTCGACGTTCTTGGAGCCCTCTTCGGATACGCTTCCTGGGAGGTCCCGGTCAACTTCCTACGTTCGGACTTAGTCACTTTTTTGGAGATTTTCTTCACCGGGATGAGCCTGCAAGTCAGACCGGGTCACGGTTGAGGCAAGCCGGCTAGAGTTGCCGCAGCAGGTTGGTCCCTCTATGGAGCTTTATTTCCAAAAGTTCTCCAAACTTCTTCAAACTTCTGGATCTTCTTCCAGATGTTCTTTTAAGGTTCTTTTGAGGTCCACAGTTCATCCCCAGGTTTCGGAAGCTCTGAGATACTCCTTTGGGTGTGGACTACAACTCCCAGAATGCACCTCGCACACAATCCTTTTTGGCCACTGGACAGTGGTCAGCTGGTTGGTTTCTTCAGGAGTTGGTGCAGGGGACTCTGGTTAGCAAGTTTTCACCTGTAGCAAACAGGGAGTCCCTCCTTGAACCATTTGAAGCCAGGCAAAGTCCTTCTTGTGGTAAAGCTCAAGTGTGCAGCTGGTGCAGTCCTCCAGAGTGCAGTGTCCAGATGCAGGCCAGGGGTCCAGCAGGGCAGTCCTTCTTCTTCTGTAGTTCTTCCTTGTTGGAATCTGATAGGGATCTGAGGTGTGGGTGCAGGTCTGACAGTTTTATCCTTGCTCCTGGGTGAAAAACAGGGGGTTCCTGGTTCTCCAATCAGGGGCAGGGTCCTTCCCCCTGTGATGACCACTTCCTGGGAAGTGTGGCAAAAATCAATCCCAGGGAGCAACATTCCTCAAAAATCCATCATGGCTGAAAGTGATTTTTTGGAGGTTACATCTGGCTGAGCCCTCCCACTGGTGTGGCTACAAATCCTAAACACACCCCTCTCCTGCTCCCTCCTAATCTAATCAAGGAGGCACCTAATTGTCTGGATTTGCAGGATGTGAGGGTGCTGCTGGGTTGCTCCAAATGTCCTTCCCTGCCTTTGAAGAACAGTTTGGCAGCCCTCCCACTTCCTGCTTCCCCATCTGCTGAGGGGAGATCTCCTCCACCAGGCATATCTCTTTGTGATGAGCCACGCCACTTCACACCTCATCAAGTCAGACTGGCCAGGCTGCCAGAGGCTGGCCAGTCAGAGAAAAGCAGCAATAACACTGCAGTGCTGAAGTTGGCAACTTTTCAGGTAAAGTTTAAAACTCTTTACCTGAACAAGTTACATTAAATACCATAACTGGAAGTTGTGGGATTTATTATAACAATTAATTTGATACCAAACTTGTAGTATCTGTTACTTAAGGGGATTTTTAAAATTAAAATAAAGTCTCCCCATTCTAGCCTATGGAGGCCATTCACTACAATGAGGGAAAAATGAATTTGACTGTTTTACCTCACCAGGCTTATAAAACTATTTTTATAAGGTCCCTGCTTATAGTTACATGGCACCCAGCCCTAGGGGCAGATAGGGCACATCTTAGGGGTGCCTTATATGCAAAAATAAGGTAGTTTAAGACTTTGGAACTATTTTTAATTCCAAAGTCGAATTTGCATCTAACTTTAGTTTAAAAGCGCCAGCAAGGCAGGCCTGCCTTTAAAATGACACTAGGCACCTCTGCAGTGCACCTATGGGGACACTACCTATGATGGGGTCCCTAAACCTCCATGCCCTACCATATACTAGGGACTTACAGGTAGGTTAATTTTGCCAATTATAATTAGCCTAATTTGCATATCCACTTTACCCAGAGCACTGGCCCTGGGACTGATAAGCACTACCCAGGGCACAGCCAAGAGTCAATAACCACCAGTACCTGTCCAAAACGTTTGGGGGTGACCAGGGCAAAAAGGAGGACATTCCTACAGGTGGGCAGTATATTCTGAGCTTGTAGCAGGTGTGTTGCTAGTTGTGATAACTGTGGGAGGGTTACAATAGTCCTGTTTTTCAATATAGTGTTCCTCTTCCAGCAGGCTTAGGAGGCATTTTGTTGGGTCTGTATGTGTTGGTAGTGGACTTGGTGGCTGAGAGAGACATGAAGAGTGTACTTGTTTTGTAGTGTAGCCTCATTATGTAATAGAAAAGAGGATGCAAAATTCTTAAGAGTGCCATGTTGTTTATTTTGTTTGTGTCTGTTTAGTGTGGAAGGAGTATGGGTATGGGGTGGTGGAGGAGCATGTGGATCATAATGTAGGGTTCTAAATTGTGCAATGGATGATAGGTGGGCGAATGAATGTTGTTGTTTTGGGGTGCTTGTGGTAAATGTTTATGGAGTGTGAGAATCTAAGGGTAAAGGCGGGTCAGGATTTGTATTCTTTGTGTAGTCATGAGGGTGGGAGGTGATGTGATGGAAAGTATTATGAAAGTTTGTGTTATTCTGATGTGCTGATGTGTGTGGTCTGTTTTGTTTTTGTGGAATAGTGAGAGAAGATATGTAAGGAAATGGCTCCCTGTTGCAGTTACCCCCCACTTTTTGCCTGATACTGATGCTGACTTGACTGAGAAGTGTGCCGGGACCCTGCTAACCAGGCCCCAGCACCAGTGTTCTTTCACCTAAAATGTACAATTGTTTCCACAATTGCCACACCCCTGGCACACAGATAAGTCCCTTGTAAAAGGTACCAGTGGTACCACGGGCCCTGTGACCAGGGAAGGTCCCTAATGGCTGCAGCATATGTTGTGCCACCCTAAGGGACCCCTCACCTAACACATGCACACTGCCATTGCAGATTGTGTGTGTTGGAGGGAGAAAAAGGCAAAGTCGACATGGCATCCCCCTCAGGATGCCATGCACACAAAATACTGCCTGTGGCATAGGTAAGTCACCCCTCTAGCAGGCCTTACAGCCCTAAGGCAGGGTGCACTATACCACAGGTGAGGGCATAGCTGCATGAGCAATATGCCCCTACAGTGTCTAAATCTATTCTTAGACATTGTAAGTACAGTTGTAGCCATATTAAGTATATGATCTGGGAGTTTGTCAAAAACGAACTCCACAGCTCCATAATGGCTACACTGAATACTGGGAAGTTTGGTATCAAACTTCTCAGAATAATAAACCCACACTGATGCCAGTGTTGGATTTATTAAAAAATGCACACAGAGGGCATCTTAGAGATGCCCCCTGTATTTTACCCAATTGTTCATTGCAGGACTGACTGGTCTGTGCCAGCCTGCGGCTGAGAGACGAGTTTCTGACCCCATGTGGTGAGGGCCTTTGTGCTCTCTGAGGACAGAAACAAAAGCCTACTCTGGGTGGAGGTGCTTCACACCTCCCTCCTGCAGGAACTGTAACACCTAGCAGTGAGCCTCAAAGGCTCAGGCTTCGTGTTACGATGCCCCAGGGCACTCCAGCTAGTGGAGATGACTGCCCCCTGGACACAGCCCCCACTTTTGGTGGCAAGTCCAGGGGAGATAATGAGAAAAACAAGAAGGAGTCACCCACCAGTCAGGACAGCCCCTAAGGTGTCCTGAGCTGAGGTGACCCATGCCTTTAGAAATCCTCCATCTTGATTTTGGAGGATTCCCCCAATAGGAATAGGGATGTGCCCCCCTCCTCTCAGGGAGGAGGCACAAAGAGGGTGTAGCCACCCTCAAGGACAGTAGCCATTGGCTACTGCCCTCCCAGACCTAAACACACCCCTAAATTCAGTATTTAGGGGCTCCCCAGAATCTAGGAAACTAGATTCCTGCAACCTGAAGACGAAGAAGGACTGCTGACCTGAAGCCCTTCAGAGAAGACGGAGACACCAACTGCTTTGGCCCCAGCCCTACCGGCCTGTCTCCCCACTTCACGAAAAACTGCAACAGCGACGTGTCCCCCAGGGTCCAGCGACCTCTGAAGCCTCAGAGGACTACCCTGCATCTAAAAGGACCAAGAGCTACCAAGGACAGCGGCCCTGTTCCAAAGAAACTGCAACTTTGCAACAAAGAAGCAACTTTAAAAGACTACACGTTTCCCGCCGGAAGCGTGAGACTTTCCAATCTGCACGCGACGCCCCGGGCTGGACCTGCGGAAAACCAACACTACAGGGAGGACTCCCTGGCGACTGCGAGCCCGTGAGTAGCCAGAGTTGACCCCACCTGAGCCCCCACAGCAATGCCTGCAGAGGGAATCCAGAGGCTCCCCCTGACCGCGACTGCCGGCTTCAAAGAACCCCATGCCTGGGAAACACACTGCACCCGCAGCCCCCAGGACCTGAAGGATCCAAACTCCAGTGCAGAAGTGACCCCCAGGCCACCCTCTTCCTATCCCAGGTGGTGGCTACCCCGAGGAGCCCCCCCCCCCTTGCCTGCCTGCATCACTGAAGAGACCCCTGGGTCTCCCATTGAATCCTATTGCGAACCCGACGCCTGTTTGCACTCTGCACCCGGCCGCCCCTGTGCCGCTGAGGGTGTACTTTCTGTGCCTGCTTGTGTCCCCCCCCGGTGCCCTACAAAACCCCCCTGGTCTGCCCTTCGAAGTCGCAGGTACTTACCTGCTGGCAGACTGGAACCGGGGCACCCCTATTTCCATTGAAGCCTATGTGTTTTGGGCACCGCTTTGACCTCTGCACCTGACCGGCCCTGAGCTGCTGGTGTGGTAACTTTGGGGTTGCCTTGAACCCCCAACAGTGGGCTACCTTGAACCCAACTTTGAACCTTGTAAGTGCTTTACTTACCTGTGAAACTAACAAATACTTACCTCCCCCAGGAACTGTTGATTTTTGCAGTGTCCAATTTTAAAATAGCTTATTGCCATTTTTTGCCAATACTGTACATGCTATTGTGATGATTCAAAGTTCCTAAGATACCTGAGTGAAATACCTTTCATTTAAAGTATTGTTTGTAAATCTTGAACCAGTGGTTCTTAAAATAACCTAAGAAAATATATTTTTCTATATAAAAACCTATTGGCCTGGAATTGTCTTTGAGTGTGTGTTCCTCATTTAGTGCCTGTGTGTGTACAACAAATGCTTAACCCTACCCTCTGATAAGCCTACTGCTCGACCACACTACCACAAAATAGAGCATTAGAATTATCTCTTTTTGTCACTATCTTACCTTTAAGGGGAACCCTTGGACTCTGTGCATGCTATTTCTTACTTTGAAATAGTACATACAGAGCCAACTTCCTACATTGGTGGATCAGTGGTGGGGTACAAGACTTTGCATTTGCTGGACTACTCAGCCAATACCTGATCACACAACTAAAATTCCAAAAATTGTCATTAGAAACAGATTTTTGAAATTTGAGCTATTTTTCAAAAAATTTTAAAGTCCTGCTAGGGCCTTGTGTTAGTCCCTGTTAGCATTTCTTTTAGAGTTTAAAAGTTTTGTAAAAGTTTGAATTAAGGTCTAGAGATAGATTTAGATTCTTAAAAAGTATTCCAACTTTTTAGAAACAAAGGCCCTCATTACAACTTTGACGGGCGGCGGAGGCCGCCCGCCAAAGTTGCGCCGCAGGAATACCGCACCGCGGTCTGAAGACCGCGGCCGGCATTCCAAGTTTTCCCCTGGGCTGGCGGGCGGCCGCCGAAAGGCCGCCCGCCAGCCCAGGGGAAAACGACCTTCCCACCATGAAGCCGGCTCGTAATCGAGCCGGCGGAGTGGGAAGGTGCGACGGGTGCTACTGCACCCGTCGCGTATTTCACTGTCTGCTATGCAGACAGTGAAATACAAGCGGGCCCTCTTACGGGGGCCCCTGCAGTGCCCATGCCATTGGCATGGGCACTGCAGGGGCCCCCAGGGGCCCCGCGACTCCCCCTCCCGCCATCCGGTTCCCGGCGGGAGAACCGCCAGGAACTGGATGGCGGGAGGGGGAGTCGGAATCCCCAAGCCGGCGCAGCAAGCTGCGCCGGCTTGGAGGATTCCTTGGGGGCAGCGGGAAACCGGCGGGAGACCGCCGGTTTCCCTTCTCTGACCGCAGCTAAGCCGCCGCGGTCAGAATGCCCTGCGGGGCACCGCCGGCCTGTCGGCGGTGCCACCTCGTCTCGCGGAACCGCCAGGGTCGTAATGAGGGCCAAAATGTCTGCTGCAGAAGAGATAGTGATGGAACTCAACCTCACCCCTTACCTGCATCTTAGGATGTCAGAGTTAAGGTCTCTCTGCAAAATCAAAAAGATAAAAACTGGTTCAAACCCTACCAAAGTACAGCTCCAGGAGCTCTTGGCAGAGTTTGCTAAAAACAACCCCTCTGATAATGTCCTCACGGAGGGGGACACTAGTGATGTGGAGGATCTCCCACCTCCAGTCCTAGATAGGGAACACAGGGTTTCTCCAACCCTGACTCCAGAAGTGATAGTCAGAGATGTTGCTTCTCTCACAGGAGAGTCCAACAGCTCTAGAAGCATTGAGAGCAGTCTCAATGAAGATGACCTCCTGCTAGCCAGGATGGCCAAAAGATTGGCTTTAGAGAGACAGTTCCTAGCCATAGATAACATCACCAAATGGTTCACAACTTTTGAGAGGGCTTGTGCAACCAGAAAAGTGAACAGATCTCACTGGGATGCTCTCCTTTGGGAAATGTTCACTGGAAAGTGTAGGGATAGACTCCTCACACTCTCTGGAAAAGATGCAGAATCCTATGACCTCATGAAGGCTTCCCCAATTGAGGGCTTTGGATTCTCCACTGAGGAGTACAGGATTAGGTTCAGTGTGGCTCAAAAATCCTCGAGCCAGACCTGGGTTGATTTTGTAGACTACTCAGTGAAAACACTAGATGGTTGGGTAACTGGAAATGAAGTGCATGACTATGTTGGGCTTTATAATATGTTTATGAAAGAAAACATTTTAAGTAACTGCTTCAATGAAAAGTTGCATCAGTATCTGGTAGACCTAGGTCCAATTTCTCCCCAAGAATTGGGAAAGAAGGCAGACCACTGGGTCAAGACTAGGGTAACCAAAACTTCCACTGGGGGTGACCAAAGGAAAAGGGTTACAAAGCCTCCCCAGGAGAAAGTGGGTGACACTAGAAATAAAGAGAAAGAGTCCTCTGTAGGCCCCCCAAAACCAGACCAGGTGGGTGGGCCCCAAGACACAACCCAAAACAAAGGTGGGAACCAGGGTAAGAACTGGGATGCCACTAAGGCATGGTGCCAAAACTGTAGACAGACAGGGCACCACGCCAAGGACACTTCTTGTCCCAAAAACAAACCCCCTAGCAAAATCCCAGGGGTGACCAGTGTAGCCATTGGGGATGACTCGTCAGAGGAGGAGGACTTTATAGCCTTCAACTGGAAAAAAGGGCCCAACAGGTGAGTTGGAGATTCCAGAGGGAAGTAGACACTTCCACCACCTACTGGTGAATGGAATCCCAGCCACTGCCCTGAGAGACACTTGTGCCAGTCACACTATTGTGCATGACAGGCTGGTGTTCTCAAACCAGTACATCCCAGGTGAGACTGCCAGAGTTAGAGTTAGCCCAGACAGGGTTACTGATAGGCCTGTGGCTTTTGTGCCCATAAAAGTGGGTGGGACTTTTAGCTGGAGAAGGGTGGTGGTCAGTACAGACCTCCCCCTTGATTGTCTCCTTGGAAATGTCTACCCAGAGGTTAGTCAGAGCCCAAGAGGGGAACTTGTCCGGTGCCAGTCCTCTCCCAAGGATTCTGGAGGTGCTACCCCTGCAGTAACTGCAAGTAGGCCCAAAAAAGAAAAAGAAAACAGTGTAGGAAAGGTGGACAACCTTTAGCCAAGGTTCCAGCAAGCCAAGGAGATTCTGCTCCAGTAGGGGGGAACTCCAAAAATGGCACGGGTAAAGTCCAACCTGACCCACAAGAAGTCCTGGCTAGTCAGGCAACTGTTAAACCTGAGTGGGTGGCTCCTCAGTTAACAGAAGAAAGAGTGGAAGAAGGGTGTTTACTACAAGATGTAGTAACCCCCCACTCTTACACAGCAGACAGGCACCCTGAACCCAAAGAAGCCTGTAACGTAGCTCCTTCCCTTGCAGGTGAAGAGCTAAAGGTGTGGTTCTGGGCACTGACAGCTGTCAGTGGCCTCTGCTGGGTGTTAGCCTTTATGGCTGCACTATCCTTGGCATGGTGGTCTGACCCCATGCCAAATAGCAAGTTAGGCCCCCTGACTCTGTTGGTCATGGTGGGGTTACTCCAGCTCTGGGTAACTTCTTTGGGTAAACTAGGGGTGACCCTGGCTAAAATAAGATTAGCAGAGGTGGATACCTCTAATCCCAAAATAGAGAGACTGGGTGAAGACATTAAAAGCACAGACAAGAGGCAATTCAGACTAGGGGGGTCATTCTGACCCTGGCGGTAATTACCGCCATGGCGGAGGTTGGCGGTAGCACCGCCAACAGGCTGGCGGTGCTCCGCCGGGCATTCTGACCATGGCGGTACAGCCGCGGCCAGAAGCGGAAAGCCGGCGGTGTACCGCCGACTTTCCGCTGCCCATGGGAATCCGCCATGGCGGCGCAGCTTGCTGCGCCGCCATGGGGATTCTGACAGCCCATACCGCCATCCTGTTCCTGGTGGTTCAGCCGCCAGGAACAGGATGGCGGTATGGGGTGTCGTGGGGCCCCTGGGGGCCCCTGCAGTGCCCATGCCAATGGCATGGGAACTGCAGGGGCCCCTGTAAGAGGGCCCCACAAAGAATTTCAGTGTCTGCTTTGCACCTTCCCACTCCGCCGGCTCCATTCTGAGCCGGCTTCCTCGTGGGAAGGGTGTTTCCCGCTGGGCTGGCGGGCGGACTTTCGGCGGTCGCCCGCCAGCCCAGTGGGAAAGCCAGAATGACCGCCGCGGTCTTTCGGCGGGAACCGCTTGGCGGGCGGCGACTGCCGGCCGCCGCGGTCAGAATCACCCCCGAGGTCCTATCACTGTGGAAGTGGGTCAGTTCCCCAGAGGGAATGACCTGAACAGGAGGATGTAAGGCAGAGTAGGCCCCACAACAAACCAGCCTATTTCCTCTTCTCTTCCTCGCCTGACAGACGAGGAAGATTCTCCCAGCTTTGGCTGAGTCTCCTGGCCTGTGGGCTGGGGGGGGGCTTGTGTAAGGAAATGGCTCCCTGTTGCAGTTACCCCCCCCACTTTTTGCCTGATACTGATGCTGACTTGACTGCTAACCAGGCCCCAGCACCAGTGTTCTTTCACCTAAAATGTACCATTGTTTCCACAATTGGCACATCCCTGGCACACAGATAAGTCCCTTGTAAAAGGTACCAGTGGTACCAAGGGCCCTGTGACCAGGGAAGGCTCCTAAGGGCTGCAGCATATGTTGTGCCACCCTAAGGGACCCCTCACCTAACACATGCACAATGCCATTGCAGATTGTGTGTGTTGGTGGGGAGAAAAAGGCAAAGTCGACATGGCACGCCCCCCAGGATGCCATGCACACAAAATACTGCCTGTGGCATAGGTAAGTCACCCCTCTAGCAGGCCTTACAGCCCTAAGGCAGGGTGCACTATACCACAGGTGAGGGCATAGCTGCATGAGCAATATGCCCCTACAGTGTCTAAGTCTAATTTTAGACATTGTAAGTACAGTTGTGGCCATATTAAGTATATGATCTGGGAGTTTGTCAAAAACGAACTCCACAGCTCCATAATGGCTACACTGAATACTGGGAAGTTTGGTATCAAACTTCTCAGAATGATAAACCCACACTGATGCCAGTGTTGGATTTATTACAAAATGCACACAGAGGGCATCTTGGAGATGCCCCCTGTATTTTACCCAGTTGTTCAGTGCAGGACTGACTGGTCTGTGCCAGCCTGCTGCTGAGAGACAAGTTTCTGACCCCATGTGATGAGGGCCTTTGTGCTTTCTGAGGACAGAAACAAAAGCCTGCTATGGGTGGAGGTGCTTCACACCTACCCCCTGCAGGAACTGTAACACCTAGCAGTGAGCCTCAAAGGCTCAGGCTTCGTGTTACGATGCCCCAGGGGACTCCAGCTAGTGGAGATGCCCGCCCCCTGGACACAGCCACCACTTTTGGCGGCAAGTCCAGGGGAGATAATGAGAAAAACAAGGAGGAGTCACCCACCAGTCAGGACAGCCCCTAAGGTGTCCTGAGCTGAGGTGATCCCTGCCTTTAGAAATCCTCCATCTTGATTTTGGAGGATTCCCCCAATAGGAATAGGGATGTGCCCCCCTCCCCTCAGGGAGGAGGCACAAAGAGGGTGTAGCTACTCTTGAGGGCAGTAGCCAATGGCTACTGCCCTCCCAGACCTAAACACACCCCTAAAGTCAGTATTTAGGGGCTCCCCAGAACCTAGGAAACTAGATTCCTGCAACCTGAAGACGAAGAAGGACTGCTGACCTGAAGCCCTGCAGAGAAGACAGAGACACCAACTGCTTTGGCCCCAGCCCTACCGGCCTGTCTCCTCACTTCAAGAAAAACTGCAACAGCGATGCGTCCCCCAGGGTCCAGTGACCTCTGAAGCCTCAGAGGGCTACCCTGCATCTAAAAGGACCAAGAACTCCCGAGGACAGCGGCCCTGTTCCAAAGAAACTGCAACTTTGCAATAAAGAAGCAACTTTAAAAGACTAGTCCCCTTTTCCCGCCGGAAGCGTGAGACTTTCCACTCTGCACCCGACGCCCCCGGCTCGACCTGCGGAAAACCAACACTACAGGGAGGACTCCCCCGCGACTGCGAGCCCGTGAGTAGCCAGAGTTGACCCCCCTGAGCCCCAAAAGCGACGCCTGCAGAGGGAATCCAGAGGGTCCCCCTGACCGCGACTGCCGGCTTCAAAGAACCCAACGCCTGGGAAACACACTGAACCCGCAGCCCCCAGGACCTGAAGGATCCGAACTCCAGTGCAGGAGCGGCCCCCAGGCGGCCCTCTTCCTATCCCAGGTGGTGGCTACCCCGAGGAGCCCCCCCTTGCCTGCCTGCATCACTGAAGAGACCCCTGGGTCTCCCATTGAATCCTATTGCGAACCTGACGCCTGTTTGCACTCTGCACCCGGCCGCCCCTGTGCCACTGAGGGTGTACTTTCTGTGCCTGCTTGTGTGTCCCCCGGTGCCCTACAAAACCCCCCTGGTCTGCCCTCCGAAGTATCGGGTACTTACCTGCTGGCAGACTGGAACCGGGGCACCCCTATTTCCATTGAAGCCTATGTGTTTTGGGCACCACTTTGACCTCTGCACCTGACCGGCCCTGAGCTGCTGGTGTGGTAACTTTGGGGTTGCCTTGAATCCACAACAGTGGGCTACCTTGGACCCAACTTTGAACCTTGTAAGTGCTTTACTTACCTGTGAAACTAACAAATACTTACCTCCCCCAGGAACTGTTGATTTTTGCACTGTGTCCAATTTTAAAATAGGTGTTTGCCATTTTTTGCCAAAACTGTGCATGCTATTGTGATGATTCGAAGTTCCTAAGATACCTGAGTGAAATACCTTTCATTTAAAGTATTGTTTGTAAATCTTGAACCTGTGGTTCTTAAAAAAACTAAGAAAATATATTTTTCTATATAAAAACCTATTGGCCTGGAATTGTCTTTGAGTGTGTGTTCCTCATTTATTGCCTGTGTGTGTACAACAAATGCTTAACACTACCCTCTGATAAGCCTACTGCTCGACCACACTACCACAAAATAGAGCATTAGAATTATCTCTTTTTGCCACTATCTTACCTCTAAGGGGAGCCCTTGGACTCTGTGCATGCTATTTCTTACTTTGAAATAGTACATACAGAGCCAACTTCCTACAAGATATAAATGTAGTGGTTTTCTGTGAAGGATTTGTATGCGTGTTAGTGCTGGTGAGTGGTATTAGAATATTACAAGGGGTGTTGATGTGTTTTGGAGAAGAGTGTATGAGGTGTGTAAGAGGAGATGGATGTGGGTCAGGAGTGTTTGTGTTAGTTGTGATGACTGGAAGAATTAATATGTGTGGTGGAGTGGAGTGTAAGGATTGTATGGTTGTGTGTAATTGGTGAAGAGAGGGGGAGGGTGTTTGTAGATGGTGTTTTGGAATGCTGGGTTTAGGTATTGTCTTCATAAAAGGTTGTCTGTTTGGCGCAAATAGAGGATAGTGCTGTTGGTTTGTATGAACAGGGAGTGTGTATCTGGATGGCTGAAAGTAATGTATAATGTGGTTTTGTGCTGTGTGGGAGATGGCAGGTTGTGTTAGTGGGAATGGATAGAGTAGTGTTTGCTGTGAGAATGAATGTGTTTTACTGTTGTAGGTGTGGTGGATATGGGCATAGGTGTGGTATGTGGGGTTTTCTGTTAATTGATGAGACATTGCAATCAGTTTGAGGTGAGGTTGTGATGCAAGAGTTGGATGCCTTTGCTGATAATGTGTTTGCATGTTGATGGATGTGTAGGGAGTAAGGTCCGTTCTGGTAAATGGGAAATTGGGCAGCATTTCTGGCTCTAGGCCTGACCAGGCCCAAACAGACAAATGCTCATGTCCTCTCCGCCCTTAACCTCGACGCCCTGAGCCCTAGGCTTAAATAGCCCTACTGTCCAATAGAAACCTAGTACTAACCCTAACCAATCAGATGTGTAACCCTAAAACCTAGAGCCAATGGGAGACCTAGCCCTAATAACCAATCACACCCCTAGTCTTGACAACCAATCACAACACCAACCCTAAAAACATGAACCAATAGAAATCTCAAACCTAGTACCAATCACAACTTCAACCCTAAAAACATGAACCAATAGGAATCTCAACCCTAGTATCAATCACAACACCAACCCTAAAATTATGAAACAATAGGAATCACAACCCTAGTACCAAGTACAACACCAACCCTAATCCTTAAGCCAATAGAAATACTAATCCCAACAACCAATCACAACAACATATGCAACAACCAATAGAAACTTATAAAAGGGCCAAGTTAACTGAAGCCCAAGCCACTGTGGGAAGATAGGATGGAGCTGCTGCTCTATTCAGAATCTCCTTGGATATAGGCAGGCTTAATCCACACTTCCAAGCTAGCAAAGTCTACTTTCCAGGCCAGAGAGAGATTGTAAAAATACCTGAAATACTGCTTGTTGCACACTCAGATATTTGGCTTTTTCAAGGTATAAAACAGGTGATACAGACACTTTCTAAATACAATTTAAACCACAGAGACAGATTAAGCAGTCTCCTAAACACACTCTGGTTAGGTACTGAGGTGCATGTAGCCTTTGTACTTAAAAAGAAGCGTGTGGGGTGTAATTTATGCAGTATTTGGCCACAAACTAGGAGGGAAATTTCAAAAAGTCACGGCTAAAAAAACAGCAGTTTAAAAAGGCCAAGCTGCCTAAAACATAGGGAGCCTACAGTAAATAGGCAGGGGTAGCAGTACAGAGCACTTTTTAACAAATAAAACGATTTCCCAGAAAACTCTGGGGCTCCTTACCTAGGTCTCCTAGGATTCCTAGATCACTGGGCTGTATTAGGGCACAGGGAAAAGCCGGGCTCACAAAATGGAGGTGGCTGTCTTGAGGTTCCCTCCATAAACTTTAAGCCCCATAGCAGGTGTTAGAGGAGGGCTCAGGTTGCCTTGGAGTGTGAGAGCCAATCACCAAGCTCAAGCCCCTGTGGGAATGGAGGAGGGGGATACTGCTCTTTTCAGAATCTGCTTGTATACAGACAGGCTAAATCCACACTTCCAAGCTAGCAGGGTCTACTTTCCAGGGAAGAGAGAGATTGTAAAAACAGAGAGAACATCAAGTGTGTCCCTGCCAGTTTAGGGCGAACCACGATCAGGGCCTCTCAAAGCGAAACCATAAGTCGACTCAGCGCTCTGGCCTCTTAAACATGTCCAGCAGATGTTGCGTGGTTTGTGTGGTTGTGCGGGTCTTACTGTGGGCAATTTGTGAAATAGCTGCGAAGGTTTCTTCCAGTTGTAGAGGCTTATCCAGTACAGCCCTTTGTAGAGGGTTCAACCTGACCTGCGGTAGGTTGCAGAAGAAGCTGTGTAGATACTCCGGAAGGGGTTGGTTCATATCTGTGTGCAATCTATGGTAATTATTGCAAAAGATGGCATTGATGACTGGCTGAGAGATGATTATTGTATCATCGTCCAAGCAGACTGCGCCGACTGGAGCACTTGTCTGATCCTCCTTCACAAGCCATGCCATTAGCTTCCCTAATCCGTCTCCCTCAGCAAGTACCGGGGCTGTGCGGCACTTGTGATCATGTTCATCCAGGAGATCCTCGACTTCTGCTCGCTGCTTGCCCAGCTGCTGGAGTTGCTCAGCTGTCAGAGTGTGATTGGCCACCCTCACCTCCAGGGGTCATAACTCCTGCTCGATGATGGCTGTTAGTTTGCCCATAAAGCAGCATAGTATCCCCCAAGTAGCCTCGAAGCAATGGCCACAAAGTGACTAGCTTGTGGATGTCCCATTCAAGGGCTCGGCATGAGGCAGTGCCCTTGTTTTGTTCTAAGTATTGTGCAATGTATTGCGCTAGACCCTCATGAAATGGGGGATTGGAGAGTTACCTTGGCTTGTAACTGACATGTGGATATAGTGCGGTGCTGTCTAATCCATCTGAGGGTAAATGCTAGCGGGCAGTGTTCCAAGTGTTTGCATGCCAGGTACTCTGCATGTGTGATCAGGGGCTCAATTTTTCTGCACTAAGAAATAGGTCAATCCAGGTGTGTAATCATGAACAGGGAGTAAAAGGAAAACTCTTGCTGGGCCGGATGCACAAACTGCCATGTTTGAAAGTGTTGTGTGGTGCAAATACAAGTAGCAACGCACAAGGGAGGAAGGAGTGGTCCAGGGCAACATCTGGTACACAAGTAAAATTGTCCCCCAGAGTCCTGGGAGAGGGGATTGTGAAAGAGCGCAGGAGTGAGCATATCAAGGAAGCCTGACTGATTAGTGTTGGGGGCATATATTTCCACCAGTGTGAGGGGATAACCATCGAGCTGGCCCTCTATGACCACATAGCTTCTATCTACTTCCACTCTGTGTGTGTTAAGAGCAAATGGGACCCCAAGGTCGATCCATATGAGCACTGCACTGGCATAAGCCGACATATACTTGCCCTCTCCATTTTATGTGGACCTTTTAGAGCTCCTTTGATGTACGGTTGGTTTCTTGAAACATGGCAATGTGAGCATGGAGACGTTTAAGGTATGCCTATATGCAATAAAGTTTTGCAGAAGTGGCCATGCCATGCACGCTCCACTTGAGGATGTGCTATTGTGGGGTATGAAGGTCAGTCAAGGTCCCCATCTTGTGAGTGGCTTGTGATATGTGCTAGGGAGGATGTGACACCCCTCCCTGTCCTGCACTGGAGATGGCCTAACTTCGGGGAGGCCATCCAGTGCCTATGAGGATGCCCCCTGAGAGCACCTATGTAGGTAGTAGACCATTAAGCAGACTTCATGCTAACCAAAGAACGTAACTAAACAGCAGTGCAGCGTAGCAGCTGCATCCTCCCTAGGACAGTGGGCATGTGTCCCTGTCCAAAACTCCCTAATAATAATATGAAAACAATAACGAAAGAGATGAAAACAAGTCCTCATTGGATCACATGTAGGGTGTGAGGCGGCACCTAGAGCTGGTGTCCATGTCCGGGACCATTCCAAAGGCCCAGCCACCATTCTGCCAACACCAGTTGGAGCACGTAAGCTGCCGGGGGAGCTAAAGCACACCATCCCCCTTGTGGGGGCAAGGTAGGCCACCTGCAAGGTGAAGATCATATGATGTCGGTAGCTAAGCATGGTTTAAAGATGGGGTCAGGTGTGCCACTCATGACAGAGTACACGGAGGCACCAGTGTCCAAACCAGAGTCCAAAACTGGCTCGGATCGCAGAGCTTGGAAAGGGTTAAAGCTGTGCTGGGTGGTCGCTTCAACTGTCCAGGCTTGTTCCTTGGCTGCCTGATCTTGGGTAGGCCTCATATGAGCCAACCTTTGTCTCCTGTGTTAGGGACATGGGATCACCCAGTTCCCATCTGCATGGTCAGACGACGCCTTGCCTGCAAGCACTTTTGCGTGGAGCCAGGTTTATACATCCTCAGTTGATCAGAAGATATGGGAGGTTTCACCGTCTATGCCTTAGAGGTTTGTGGGAAACATTAAAGCACAGTGACGGTGCAGCTCCCTCAAGTGCTGTTTTACCTTCAGGTAGGCTGCTCAAAGAAGCTGCGCCTTGGCTGTGAAGTCTGGGTATGCTGAAATGATTGTGTTCTCAAAGCACCAGGGACCATTTGTGCAAAAAAGCTGCAAATGCAGGTCTCAGTCCCCATAATTACAATTAGGAAAACGAGCTATGATTGGGTGAAGTGGGGCTCCAGGCAGAGACGGGCAGCCTGGGATTTGGGGCCCACATTCTCCCGAGAACAGCAGCATGGTGGATCCTCTCAAAAAAGCTTGCCACTGGAATGCACAGCCCACTCCTGAAAGCCCAGAAAATGAATGTTGTTGTGCATCAAGTGCCCCTCAGCATCATTCGCATGGTGATGTAAGGAGGTAATTTCTTCTTGCATGGTGATCAACATGACCTGTAGTTCCTTCACAGTGGGGCCCAGAGAGGTCAATAGGGATTCTGTTTTATCTACTTGGTCCATGAGTTTGAGGTGATCCGCTCTCAACAAGTTCACATACAGCGAAACAGTATACATTTTTGCCTTCAGTGACGTCTTAGTATCCAGAAGGACATGGAGAACTTTCTCGAACTCCATTGATTGCTTGTCAAGGGCTGCTTCTAGATGGTCCAGAGCTCCTAAGGCATGGTCAGTAGAGGCTGGGGGTGGGCCCAAGAAACTTGGATGTGAGGGTTCCGTTTATCCTGGTTTTACCCATCATGTTATAGTAGAGGTGGGAGGCAGTCATCATGTGTCAATAGGTGTGTGCCTCTCTGACACCCCTGTGCTCCCGGAGTGTTGAATAAGCAGCAAAGAAGCAGTGCCACCACTCTAGGTATTTGAGGGGGTCCAATAGTGGGGTGGCAGTTGTCACTCAATTTTTTAGCCCTTGGGTCCACCCAGCCCAGGCCACTGAGCCTCCTCTGAGGCAGCATGTTCCAATCCGCCCAGTCCAGAGAGCGAGATTGCTGGTGGTGTAAGCGGCAAAGTCAATAATGTCTTTGCTCGAGGTAGAATCAGCAGGGAAGTTGTCCGGTCTGCTGTGTGGAGACCGAGGATCGAGAAGGCATGCCCTTCCAGGCGTGCCAACCAACATGTACCCCAGCATCAGGCAGTGAGCAGGGGAATAGGCCACCACAGCCCACTAATAGGCCCATTGGCTGGGTAAGGCCCAGTCTGAGGGCAAGTTCAGGCTTCTGGATCACAAGGGTCCACCAGGGATGAAATTGGGTATCTCCCTGGGCATGCAAGGCCACTGATCTGCCCTTATCTGAATGTGCAGCTTGGGAGAATGTGAATGGTGGCGCTGACTTGTCTGCATTCCAGGCTCCAACTATTTCTGCAAAGGGCATCCAGCATGAGGTAGATGGCGACAAGGAGATGTTGACAGTGCTGGCGTTAAGCACCACTAATTAAGGGATCAGGGTTTCATGCAAAGGCAAAGTAAGGGGCACCCAGGGGCCACTGGCAGTCACAAAATTATTGTAGGGGGTGCACAGTCTCTCACCTTACTTTATGCAAGCATCCACGACAGTTCAGCCGTGGCCCAATGCCTCAGGCAGCACACTCCATATAGGCATGTGTGGACCTGGTCACTCCATGCGCCGCACATACCAAAACACTCACGTTTGCAGCTCCCGCTGCACACAGGAAGAGATAATGTTGTAGGCTCCATGGCCTGGCGGCAACCACCGGGCCCCACAGTAGATGATCACAGCTGTGCTGCAGGTGTCAAGGAGCAGTGACGGAGCTCAAGCACACTAGGATGGGGAAGGTGCACTGGTCTGGTACAGACTACTGACGGGTCCCCGTAAGGTTCACCATTGCTGGGGGAGGGGCAGCTGTTATTTATGGTGAAAAATGGGTCCCAGGTGAGGCGAGGTGTGCCCCAGGTGAGACTCCATTGACCTCTCAAGTTCACAAAAGTGGGTTGGGCTGGGAACAGACAGCCAAGGGGCCCAAGAGCACCGCAGACCACGCTCAGCTATATCTCCAAAGGTGGGTGCTGGACAGTCCCCCAGAGTCCGTTCAGGGGCCCCTGTGGCATGGAAACAGGGGTTCCAGGTCTTCCCTCGCAGGCTGGCACCATGGCAGGTGAGATGGCATGGATCACATAAGGATATTGTCAGAAAGCTTCAGATGCAGCCACTATCTTAGCCACACCCCTTGTAGCTCAGTCGAGTGTCAGACCACCAATTTACCCTGGGGAAGGTTTGGAGTGCACCTCCCCCATGATTTTCACTCCCTCATGGATGAAGTTAGGGCACTCTGGTGGTCATTACGACCCTGGCGGATTACTTCCGCCAGGGCCGCGGGACGCGGTGGCACCGCCGACAGGCCGGCGGTGCCCCGCGGGGCATTCTGACCGCGGCGGCTTAGCCGCGGTCAGAGAAGGGAAACCGGCGGTCTCCCGCCGGTTTCCCGCTGCCCCCAAGGAATCCTCCAAGCCGGCGCAGCTTGCTGCGCCGGCTTGGGGATTCCGACTCCCCCTCCCGCCATCCAGTTCCTGGCGGTTCTCCCGCCGGGAACCAGATGGCGGAAGGGGGAGTCGCGGGGCCCCTGGGGGCCCCAAAATGTATTTCACTGTCTGCCTTGCAGACAGTGAAATACGCGACGGGTGCAACAGCACCCGTCGCACCTTCCCACTTCGCCGGCTCGATTACGAGCCGGCTTCATGGTGGGAAGGTCGTTTTCCCCTGGGCTGGCGGGCGGCCTTTCGGCGGCCGCCCGCCAGCCCAGGGGAAAACTTGGAATACCCTCTGCGGTCTCTGGACCGCGGAGCGGTATTCCTGACGCGCAACATTGACGGGCGGCCTCCGCCGCCCGTCAATGTTGGAATGAGGGCCTCTGTCTCCTATTCCTCACCATTTTGGAGAGCTCTTTGGTTCATAGACCAGCAGAATGGACATAGAAGTTCTAGTGTTAATCTGGGTGATTCAGGATTGGCTTATTTTGCATTTATATATTGTTCACATCTGGGTATGAATAGCTAATATAATATTACTATTTATGCTGGGTAATGCCAACCTATTTAGGATCTGAACTAGGTGATAGAAAGCAGGGCAAGGTACACAGCAGTCATTCCTAGACAGACAGGTGACTGTGAGGTAGGATTTCCACATGCAGCCTCAGACCATCTATCACATCCATAGAGAAACTTTGGGGGTTATTCTAACTTTGGAGGAGGTGTTAATCCGTCCCAAAAGTGACGGAAAAGTGACGGATTTACCACCAGCCGTATTACGAGTCCATTATATCCTATGGAACTCGTAATACGGCTGGTGGTATATCCGTCACTTTACCGTCATTTTTGGGACGGATTAACACTCCTCCAAAGTTAGAATAACCCCCTTTGTTTGGAACATCACCCCTACTTGATGAACATGCATTAGTGTTAGCCATAATTTTCCGCAAAGATAAAGAGGTTTCACACATCTGTACATAGCTCTGCATCCATGCATGTTTAATTGCTACAGCCAGGGCCAGCTGTTACATCAGGGTTTATCAAGGTGCAACAGATAATGACATCTCAGTGTGGTACGTCTATACACATTCATTTCATTACTAAGTCAGTGCTTTTCTTCCAATGTCGCATTGCACTCAAACATGTGGGTCAGGGTAAATACAAGGCCTCAAGATGGGGACAAGCATCCAGATGTACATTGTTGTCACTCAGGGAGCTGCACTGAGCGTGTGGTCAAAGTACATGTTTCAAGGTAGTATTATGCAACACTCAACAGACTAGCATGTTCTTGTCCACTAATTCAGGGGAATCCTTTGTGTGATTAAGAAATCACAAGCACAAAACGTGGTTGTTGTTAGACCTGGCATCCTTGGCATGGTCTCTCCTGTCTTTTTTACCGCTGCTTTCCATGTTTTGACTGTGTGTCTGACTCTGGTTTGATGTTTTTGGTACCCTGGGCACTTTACCACTGCTGACCAGTCCTAAAGTCCAAGTGCTCCTGTGTAAAATGTATGTGTAATTGGCTTCCATGATTGGCATATTTGATTTACTAGTAAGTCCCTATCAAAGTGCACTAGAGGTGCCCAGGGCCTGTAAATCAAATGCTACTAGTGGGCCTGCAGCACTGGTTGTGACATCCACATTAGTAGCCCTGTAAACATGCCTCAGATCTGCCACTACAGTGTCTGTGTGTGCAGTTTTAACCTGCCAATTCGACCTGGCAAGTGTACCCACTTGCCAGGCCCAAACCTTCCATTTTTATAAATGTAAGTCAACCCCTAAGTTAGGCCCTAAGTAGCTCCATGGGCAGGGTGTAGTGTATGTTAAAGGTGGGGCATGTACTGATGTGGTTTACTTGTCCAAACAGTGAAATACTGCTAAATTCAGTCTTCACTGTTGCAAGGCCTATCTCTCTCATAGGTTAACATGGGGGATGCCATTAAATAACTGTAAAGTGCAGATTCCCTTTGGGAGCAGGTGGAATTTTGGAGTTTGGTATCTCTGAACTCACAATTTAAAAATACATCTTTTAGTAAAGTTGTTTTTTAGATTATTAGTTTGAAAATGCCACTTTTAGAAAGTGGGCTTTTTCTTGCTTTACCCATTCTGTGACTCTGCCTGTTTGTTGATTCCCTGTCTTGGTCAGTTTGACATTTGGGCTGTTTGTGAATCCTCTCTAGACAGTGAGACAAAGGGTGCTAGGATGTAGCCTGCATATCCTGATGAGCCATCTGTGCTAGAGTGGAGAGAGGAGTGGTCACTTACACCTGAATGGGCTGTGCCTGCCCTCCCACAATGCAGTTTCCAACCCCCTGGTGTGTGCCTGGGGCCTGGCCTGGGCAAGGCAGTATCTTGTTAACACATGAAACTTTCCTACTTCAAAGGCAGAAAAGGGTAAAAGTAGAAGACACAAAACCCCCATACTTTAGATTTCTTCAAGATCACTTTTGGATTCAAGAGGAACCTCTGCCAAGGAGAAGAGCTGGAGAGCTGAGAAGAAGTGCTGCCCCTGCCTATGACTGTGCTTTGTTGGGCTATCCTGCAGTTGCTGCTTCTGCCTGTGAAAGGGGACAAAGACTGGACTTTGTTATGCATTCCTGCTAGAGAAGAATCTCCAATGGCTTGGACTGAGTTTGCCTCCTGTTTTGAAGTCTCAGGGCCATCAAAGACTTCCTCTGCCAGCACCAGGACTCTTTGCTGAGACTCCAGCCCTGCCAAGTGGTGCACTATCCAGTCCCTGGGCCCTTGAACGGTAAAGTTGGCAGAACAAGGGCTGAAAATCCACACACAGAACGTCTTGCGGGGAAATTTTCGAGGCACCATCTGCAATGCGGCTGATAAACGATGCACTGCCGGCTTCGCAGCTAAAATCGACGCTCCACCTGCATTGCAACTGGGAGATCGACGCATCACGGCTGAAGAAACGAAACACAACTCCCGTTTGCAGCTGCTGATAGCAATTTTCTAGAACTGTGCGACTGGATTTTCCATGCGTCTTTCCTGGGCGTCAGTCATCCCGACCCTGCGCGGATCTGAGGTGCCACGTCCAGAAATCGACGCATCGCTCTCTTGCGAGGCAGAAAACCGAGGCATTGCCAACCCGACTAGAGAAGAAACAATGCACGGCCTCCCTTGCGAGGAAGGAATTGACGCATCGCTGTTTTTTTCCGACACACTCTTGCCCGTGCGGCTTTATTTTTTACGCAAACCAGGTACTTTGTACAAAATCATCATCTCTATTGGTTTCTATAGAGTAAGACTCTTATTCTTTTGAAAATTCATGTCTTAACTTGTGTATGTTGGATTTTTGTTGTTTTGGTCTTGTTTGATTTAAATTCATATTGCCTGTTTTTCTAAACTGGTGTGATGTCCATTTTGTAGTGTTTTCACTGTATTACTGTGTGTGTTGGTACTTTACACATTGCTTCTGGGATAAGCCTTCCTGCTCATGCCAAGCTACCCAGGGGGTGAGTGGGGGTTAACCAGGTGTGTTTCTCCATTGCCCTGACTAGAGTGAGGGACCTTGCTTGTACAGGGGGTATCCTGACTGCCAACCAAAGACCCCGTTTCTAACAGTTGCCATTTGTACTATGTGATGCCTACGGTCAGTGTGTGTGCTATAACTCAGGCACAGTGGTGGGGCGTCTAAAGGGGAGAAGAGACAGAGAGAGGACATACACAGAATCACCTGTGAAATGTAGAATATATCACTGACACCTTTATTCACATTTATTTTCATTTTTATACATATATTTTTAACTTGAATTAGGGGTTATGTTATGAAATGTGGTGTGTTAAGTGGTGGTAACTGTGGATGTATGCTCCAAGTGGACGTGGACATTTTGTGTGTTTGCTGCATTCATCAAGCAGCCTTTTGTGTCTGTAATACCAGTGTAGAATGTATATGAAATCAACAACTGACTGAAGATGAATCTGCCATGTGTTGCACTTGGAAAACTGGTATAAATGCAGTGGCGGCCGGTAATTTTAGGAGGGTGGGGGGCCGGCAGCACACTACACTCATTCATTCACACACGCATGCACATCTATTCACAACACTCATCAACATGCAAACATACACCAAACATTCATTTAAAAAACACACACCTTCACACACACACACACACTTACATTCAGCCTCGGAGGTCCCAGCAGGGTTGGGACTGCTGTCTTCCCTCACTGGCTGAACTTAGGTCAGCCAATGAGGGAAGGCAGCAGTCCCAACTTCGTCACAGAGTGGGATGGGGTTAGAGAGGCTGCTGATCCCTCCCCACTCGGTGACGAGGTGTCACTGATTGACACTCGCCCTGTGCGCTTTAGGGCTTAAACCTAAAGCGCCCAGGTCTAAGTCAATGTGTGACGCTTCCCCTTGTCACCGAGGAGAAGGGCCTCGAGGCACCTTTGCTGAGCTGAGGAGGTCACGCCCATAGGAGCTGTGACCTCTTCAGCCCAGCAAAGTACAGCTCAGACAGCCAGGAATCTGCGCAAATCGCGCATGTCTCACTCCTGGCTGCCTGATCTGAACAGGAAGAGTGTCTGTCAGGCTGACCTTTGCTCAGCCTGACAGGCACCCTTCATGATGGGCAAAAGGTGGGGGGGGGGCATGGCCCCTCTGCCCTAAATTACGGGCATCGGCTGTATAAATGTGAGAATAACTGCATCACTTACATCTTTCAAACGGAGGGAGTGTCAGGGGTACTGATTACAATACATGTGCACTGTCTGCTTGGGTGTGCCGAAGTGCCACATGGTTGCAGTTGATTGCACCAAGCACCTTGGGAAATTAGGTAATGGCATAGCACTCCCTCGCCAATCGTTCCTGGACCTGCTGTGACTGTAGCCTGATGAAGTTCTGTTGCACATGATTGGTAGCACAGATATTCTCAATGAGCTCCTCCCCCTTTAGATTAGCCATTGGGTCTATGGATGTTTTATTGCATTTTCTGCAGCTTGTTTTCATTTCTTTGTATGTGCTTTGGATTGTTATTAAGGGAGTTGGTTTAATATTTGTATTTTCGATTTTCATTTGGCTTTGGCATGTGTGGTATCGGGATTACCTGAGAATGTCACATTTGTACTTATTGTGTTGATCTATTTATTTTTAAGTAACTTTAACTGTATTTGTATGGTGGCCCTCTTGTTCGAGTGATTTGGTATTGTGATGGCAACGGCTCTGTGTCACTGTTGTCATTTTTACCCTTTATTTCACATGGTGTGTATTTCATTTGTTGTGGTGGTGTTATGTCACACATCAATTTATTATTGAGTGATTCCATTGCAGGTCCAGTGGTTAGCCTCTCTGCGCTGTGTAATTACCTCAAGGCTGGGAGGTGTAACTTTTAGGCTGCCTGGTTTATAAGACTACTTTAGCAGTAATGGCTATTTGTTATCAGTGTCCGTTCCTGCAGCGTGACTTATTTTTGTATGTATGTTACTTTCTTACAAAATTTCAACACTCTTTGTTAGGAGACATACACCATTTTTGTGTCCACTCCTTGAGACACAGCAGCCTTTTTATACATTTATAGTAAGTTTTCAACTGCATAGCATTGTGCATTGGGCGTAAGCCAAGATAACACCTCTTGCACGTTTCCCTATCAGGTCCTATGTGTGAGTATTAACTTTCATGAGGTACGTCCCATATTTCCAATACTGAATTAATAAGTAAATGTCACTTACTCTGTTAGAAATTGAGTAAGGTAAACAAAGATGACAAATTTTAAACTATTGTTCTGAACGCAAAAACTAAGACTGCTGGGGCTTAGAATCATGCATGTTATCACGACAGCTGCAAAATAGCAGAGGCTACAACATAAAGGGGGATTGCGGCTGTAGCCGCAGTAAATGAAATAAAACCCAGTGTTTTTAAGTCTAATCTTCAAAACTAACAAACATAAACGCTACGCAGCTATAAAAGTACAGTCCAGATGCTGGAACAAAACAGTTACGGGATTTAGTGTTTTACCTTCGCTGTAGTAAAAATGTTATTATTATTTCTCATTCAATCATCTTCAATAAATGAAGAGTGATCCACGGTGTTCCCTGATGCCGCAGATAAAAATGTTTTTGCCTTTAAAAATTCTTATCATTTACGAGAAGTGGACGATGACGCTATTTCGCTGAGATAACTCCTAAAAGTCCACACACCACACAAACTCCGTGATGAATGCAGTTTTCATGGTTTGAAGTGAGATTAGAACTGTGTGTGGGCGAAGGAAATAGGATGACGATTAGATATAAGAGGCAGAAATAGAACGTGATGTTCAGTCAGATAAGGAGAAAAGGCTGATTGAAAGGCAGGGTTTAAGCATTTTAGAGCAGTGCACGATTAATGTTTCCGAGCAGGAAAAAGCTGAAGGTAGAGTAAGTAATGGTAGATTAACGAATCGGAAATTCAGGCCAACTAAAGTCCCCTTAGGTACCCCTTTCTGTTATAGCGAAGTTGATTTGTTCAATTGCACATTTAAACCAAATCAAAATTGATGCGTCTTCGTGCCCCACATTTAGGCCCTCATTACAACTTTGACGGGCAGCGGAGGCCGCCCGCCAAAGTTGCGCCGCAGGAATACCGCACCGCGGTCTGAAGACCGCGGCCGGCATTCTGAGTTTCCCGCTGGGCAGGCGGGCGGCCGCCTTGGAGGATTCTGACGGGCAGCGGAAAACCGGCGGGAGACCGCCGGTTTTCCTGCACTGACCGCGGCCAAAGCGCCGCGATCAAAATGCCCTAAGGGGCACCGCCAGGCTGTCGGCGGTGCTCCCGCCAACCGCGAGCCTGGCGGTCACAGACCGCCAGGCTCGTAATGAGGGCCATACTCTGTTGTAATAAGACTGATTACGTTTTGTATATTTGCTCATTTGCCCCAGCATGTCAATCACTATTGCTTCCCTATTGCTGTCACGTGCAGCAGCGTACTCTTGGCTCAGATGTAGCTTGGCGCATGGTACCTCCCATCTCTCAAACAAATTTCATCAGTTTCCTAAAATGGTGGTCTTGTGCTAAAGGTGGTTCAGGTCACAGATACCGCCTCCTACTACTGTTGAGGAGGGCTCCTTTCAAAGTCTCACAACTCTCAAAGGCCCAGTGGCAATGAGGGCTCTTGTGCAAAGCGGAATGACAATTGTGTTAAACATTATGGTATTACTGTGCGCAGTAATAATGTTTGGTTTGATGCCTTCAACCTATAAATACATACATTCATGGATAATGATGCGTTTGTGGTCTCAAGGTAGTGTCATTCGACTCGAATGTGCACTCTGCAGACATCTAAACACTATGCTGTTGTGCTGCTTGTAAGTGGATTTTTTTAAGTCAACTTCACTTGCACTTGTTTTCACACGGCAAGAACACATAGCTTTGTCTTCTTCTAAAAATGGTCGTTATTCTTTGTTTATTTTCTAACCTTCCTTACTAGTTAATCCTTTGTCATTTTTTTCAAGCTTTGTCCTTTTTCTTGATTGCATTTAAACTCTTGTTTCATTTAATTCATTAAACTTTAATCAACTTCCATTGTCTTTAATCTCGAGGTTGTATATACATAACAATGGCTGAACAAACAAATTGGTTCAGTAGGACGTTTCTTATTCAATCAAAATAACCCTCTCTCTTGATACAGAAAACATTTTACTCCATTTATTCTCCAAAATAATTATAGTTTATCATATATAAAAACATTAGGTGCAGACTGTGCAGCGCTCAAAGGTGCAGTGGTGTGCAACATTTACAATGACACATATGTGCAAGCGGGAGCTCTCCAAAGTTCCATAGGCACAAAACAGTCTCAGACGTATTTACTGGTTCCTGTCTTCAATTTAATTGAGTAAAAGAAAATCCCTTCTAAAATTGTTGACGTTTCAACTCTACATGCAATTTATAAGGGTCTCATCAGGACAAAACGTGGAGTCTGGCACAACACCTCAAACCAATGTATATTGTTCGTGTGCTGGAGTGGTCAAAACATCAACAATTTTAGATGGGATTGTCCATTACTCAATTACCCAACTAATCTGCCTCAACTCCATTACAACTTTCCTTGGTCACGTGAGTCTCACCACCTTTGTTATCATGTACTCCAGTCCTCGCATCCATCCTTGCATTTCCAAGAGCATTTCACCTCAAACAATCATTTATAATCACTTTTTTCCCATCTGTTTCCCTGCCTGTTGTTTTGGCTTTCTTGTGGATGAGTTCATTTATATAACAAATACCTTAGTACCATGAAGGACAATTCATTCAATGGGCAATTCAGTGTTTATTAGTAAGACAATCGGTAGTCATTTTTTAATATTCTGTTGGAAGACGATCACTCTGAGGATTTCAAGCCCTTTCATTGGAAACACATTGTTTAGAAAAAACATGTGATTTCTTGTCCACCAAAGTGTCCTGCCTAGCTGCATTAAAGGTTTTTGACACACAAAGAAGAGGTTAATTTAGAAGAGTAAACTGTTGAATGGGTGAACATCTAGGCTTTACCAGATCCACGCTATGCCATCACCGAGGTCTTACAGGCTAAAACTGACTTTTAATTTACACCTTGTTTTTTTTGGACATGTTTTACTTTTTACCTTAACTGAGTGGTTTTGTTTTGGTGTTATTTTAATTCATTGCAATTTTCCTTATTTTTGCTAAATTGGTTTGGAATAAATAGTAATATATTTCTTGATTTTAGTCAAGGTTTGGTCTCACAGCTCTTTTAAAGAACACTCATCCTAAACAAAGTAAGCTTGTCCCTAGAGGGATGTACCCAGTCTAAATAAGTATCAAATGTCCCTCTAACCCTGATTATAAATACCTGTCTTGTTCAATATGGTTGAACTTCTCTTGCAACTTGAGATTGGGTGACAGTCTTATACCATATTGCCCACACCAGTGTTTTGTAATCTGTATTCAGCGGATCCCTGAGAGTCCATGATGCCAACTCAGGAGGTCCGCAAGTCCTTAGAAAGTTAAATAATATTAACAGCTTAATAAAGTGTATATGAATTGTGAGAAAGTAGCCTCTTTCTAGCCTTGTTACCCCCACTTTTGGCCTGTTTGTGAGTATATGTCAGGGTGTTTTCACTGTCTCACTGGGAGCCTGCTAGCCAGGGCCCAGTGCTCACAGTGAAAACTCTATGTTTTCAGTATGTTTGTTATGTGTCACTGGGACCCTGCTAGCCAGGACCCCAGTGCTCATAAGTTTGTGGCCTATATGTATGTGTTCCCTGTGTGATGCCTAACTGTCTCACTGAGGCTCTGCTAACCAGAACCTCAGTGGTTATGCTCTCTCTTTACAAATTGTCACTAACAGGCTAGTGACCAATTTCACCAATTCGCATTGGCATACTGGGACACCCTTATAATTCCCTAGTATATGGTACTGAGGTACCCAGAGTATTGGGGTTCCAGGGGATCCTTACGGGCTGCAGCAATTCTTTTGCCACCCATAGGGAGATCTGACAATTCTTACACAGGCCTGCCAGTGCAGCCTGAGTGAAATAACGTCCACGTTATTTCACAGCCATTTACCACTACACTTAAGTAACTTATAAGTCACCTATATGTCTAACCTTCACGTGGTGAAGGTTGGGTGCAAAGTTACTTAGTGTGTGGGCACCCTGGCACTAGCCAAGGTGCCCCCACATCGTTCAGGGCAAATTCCCCGGACTTTGTGAGTGTGGGGACACCATTACACGCGTGCACTACACATAGGTCACTACCTATGTATAGCGTCACAATGGTAAGTCCGATCATGGCCATGTAACATGTCTAAGATCATGGAATTGTCTCCCCAATGCCATTCTGGCATTGGGGAGACAATTCCATGATCCCCCGGGTCTCTAGCACAGAACCCGGGTACTGCCAAACTGCCTTTGCAGGATTGCACTGCAGCTGCTGCTGCTGCCAACCCCTCAGACAGGTTTCTGCCCCCCTGGGGTCCAGGCAGCCCTGGCCCAGGAAGGCAGAACAAAGGATTTCCCCTGAGAGAGGGTGTGACACCCTCTCCCTTTGGACATAGGTGTGAAGGCTGGGGAGGAGTAGCCTCCCCCAGCCTCTGGAAATGCTTTGATGGGCTCAGATGCTGCCCATCTCTGCATAAGCCAGTCTACACCGGTTTAGGGATCCCCAGCCCTGCTCTGGCGCGAAACTGGACAAAGGAAAGGGGAGTGACCACTCCCCTGACCTGCACCTCCCAGGGGAGGTGCCCAGAGCTCCGCCAGTGTGCTCCAGACCTCTGCCATCTTGGAAACAGAGGTGCTGCTGGCACACTGGACTGCTCTGAGTGGCCAGTGCCAGCAGGTGACGTCAGAGACTCCTCCTGATAGGCTCTTACCTGTGTTGCTAGCCTATCCTCCTTCCTAGGTAGCCAAACCTCCTTTTCTGGCTATTTAGGGTCTCTGATTTGGGGAATTCTTTAGATAACGAATTCACCTTCTGCCAAAGGATCGACCGCTGACTGCTCAGGACGCCTGCAAAACCGCAACAAAGTAGCAAAGACGACTACTGCAACCTTGTATCGCTGATCCTGCAGCCTTCTCGACTGTTTCCTGGTTGTGCATGCTCTGGGGATAGCCTGCCTCCTCTCTGCACTAGGAGCTCTGAAGAAATCTCCTGTGGGTGAATCTTCCCCCTGCAACCGCAGGCAACAAAAGACTGCATCACCGGTCCTCTGGGCCCCCTCTCAGCACGACAAGCGTGGTCCCTGGAACTCAGCAACTCTGTCCAAGTGACTCCCACAGTCCAGTGACTCTTCAGTCCAAGTTTGGTGGAGGTAAGTCCTTGCCTCCCCACGCTAGACTGCATTGCTGGGTACCGCGTGATTTGCAGCTGCTCCGGCTCCTGTGCACTCTTCCAGGATTTCCTTCGTGCACAGCCAAGCCTGGGTCGCCGACACTCTAACCTGCAGTGCACAACCTCCTGAGTTGTCCTCTGGCGTCGTGGGATCCCCTTTTGTGTCTTCGCGTGAGCTCCGGTTCACTCCTCTTCGTAGTGCCTGTTCCGGCACTTCTGCGAGTGATGCCCACTCTTGTGAGGGCTCCCTGACTTGCTGGGCGCCCCCTCTGTCTCCTCATTCAAGTGGCGACATCCTGATCCTTCCTGGGCCACAGCAGCATCCAAAAACCCTAACCGCGACCCTTGCAGCTAGCAAGGCTTGTTGGCGGTCTTTCTGCATGGGAACACCTCTGCAAGCTTCTTCACGGCGTGGGACATCTATCCTCCAAAGGGGAAGTTTCTAGCCCTCTTCGTTCTTGCAGAATCCACAGCTTCTACCATCCGGTGGCAGCTTCTTTGCACCCTCAGCTGGCATTTCTTGGGCATCTGCCCAATCTCGACTTTGTCGCGACTCTTGGACTTGGTCCCCTTGTTCCACAGGTACTCTCGTCCGGAAACCCACTTTGGTTGCATTGCTGGTGTTGGTCTTCCTTGCAGAATTCCCCTATCACGACTTCTGTGCTTTCTGGGGAATATGGGTGCACTTTACACCTACTTTTCAGGGTCTTGGGGTGGGCTACTTTTCTAACCCTCACTGTTTTCTTACAGTCCCAGCGACCCTCTACAAACTCACATAGGTTTGGGGTCCATTCGTGGTTCGTATTCCACTTTTGGAGTATATGGTTTGTGTTGCCCCTATACCTATGTGCTCCTATTGCAATTTACTGTAACTTTACATTGCTTCCATTACTTCCTTTTGCTATTACTGCATATTTATGGTGTTGTGTACATATATCTTGTGTATATTTGGCATCCTCATACTGAGGGTACTCACTGAGATACTTTTGGCATATTGTCATAAAAATAAAGTACCTTTATTTTTAGTATATCTGTGTATGGTGTTTTCTTATGATATTGTGCATATGACACCAGTGGTACAGTAGGAGCTTTGCATGTCTCCTAGTTCAGCCTAAGCTGCTCTGCTATAGCTACCTTCTATCAGCCTAAGCTGCTAGAAACACCTCTTCTACACTAATAAGGGATAACTGGACCTGGTACAGAGTGTAAGTACCCCTTGGTACCCACTACAAGCCAGGCCAGCCTCCTACATGAATAGACAAACAAAACTGAAAATTGTAAAACTTTCTGTAAATGTGAAGACATTCGAAATTGGAGGCTAAACATTAAGTTGGAATCCTCATATTGGTTCCTGGGAGCAGTGCAAGTGCATCAAACAGAGTACAGTATGGATGATGGGTGGCCTTAACTGAACTTAGAAAAGCTCCAACATCCCCTTTAAACATTTGTTTTTTATTTTTTAGTATTTTTTCATTTGTTTGTGAATTAAATAAAATATTTCTTTATTTGTGTTTTTTTGTTTGAAGAATGATTGTTGCTCTGTTTTTGTGTATTGGTTCAAATCATCAAAATTGATTAGGCTAGGGTCTCTGGCTTCCAGTAATGATTCAGTGGGGGTCCCGGGTTCTAATAATGATTCAGTGATGGGCCCTAATTCCAGTAATAATCAAATGGTGCTCCACGGAAGTCAAAAGGTTAAAAACAACCGACCTACGCTTCAACAGGTCCCTGCCTAATCGGAGGTTATGCTAAGTGGGCCTAAATACAGCCAAATAGTTATATTTCATAATGCTTCCCCACTACCTGCCTGTTTTCACTGTTCACCAAAAGAGGCCAACAATTACTCTGCGTGCATTTGATTGCCAACATTGCAGTTCCTTAAATGTAAAACTGTTTCCATGGCTAACATCCAATTTGTATCTCACATTTAGTACCCTACATACAGAAAGTATATATTTATTTAATTCAAATATGCTGTTTTTATATTCCTATCTACCCTACTCAGCTGATGCATGTTCAGCATATGCAGTTAGGCCCTCATTATGACTGCCGCCGGTATACCGCCGTGGAGGCAGACATCCATACACCAGATTATGATACATACATACAAAACTGACAGAAAACAGCCACAACTACAAATCCGCCAGACCCACTAAATGTGATAAACTGTCGATACTACCACCCATACCATTACGCCACCAATACTACGCCCTCCAAATAATGACACACGAATTACCACAGCAGACATTCAACGGTGGTAAACCATTGGCGGTGAACACCGCCACGGCGGATATGGCCACCCAAATACAAAGCAAGACAACATTGTCCAGAACAAAAAACCCACACCAGATACAAATACACCCACCCGCCCACCCACCAAAAGCACTATAAAACACACACACACATCACCCACAATCCTTTGCTAACACGAGAAGACGGCTACACTTTGCAACACTAATCCAAAAAAGAACTGCATATACATATCACAATTACCTATTAATCCGACACGCACCACACACCTCACCACATCACACATCACCCTCTGCACAATGTACACACACCACAACACTCATGTCCCCCACAAAGGCACCCCTGTTTCACCGATGAGGAGTTGCGGCTCATGATTGAGAAAATAGTCAGGGTAGAGCCAACAGTTGTTTGAAGCACACGTCCAGCAGATACCATTGCCAGGGAGATGGAGCTATGGCAGAGGATCATGGACAGGGTGAATGCAGTGGGACTACATCCATGCATAATGGATGACAAAAGAAAGAGGTGGAATGACCTATGGGGCAAGGTGCGTTCCATTGCAGCAAGTCACCAGCTCGCCATCAGGAGGACTGGCGGTGGATCTCCATCTCTTCCCCCACAGCTGACAGCATGGGAGGAGCAAGTCTTGGCAATCTTGCATCCTGAGAGACTCACTGGAGTAGCCAGAGGACTGGACACTGGTGAGTCAACATTTACCACTTATCACTCCCCCATACCTGCATGCCACCACCACCCCTCACCCTGACACCCATCACCCCACTCCATCCCACACAGTGCACCACTACAATTATCAATATGCAATGTCAAGCCCTGCATGCAATACCTACTCCATGCACGTCCCTTCCAGCCATGCATGTAAACCCACCACCAATGCATGCACAGCATGGCGAACTAACAATCCCACAATCCATCACCATTCACAACCAAAGGTGGCAGGGCAACAGCAATAACATAGGGGAAGCTAATGATGCAGAATATGTCACAGACATGTAGCATAATACACCACTTATATCCCCACAGGCGCCCCAGTTAGCCTCAGCAGCAAGGAGGTGCCACGGCTACCCAGTCCTCCACCAGAAGATGCCCCCAGTGATGACAGCAACTCTGGAGTTCTGGATCTGGATGAACTCCCTGGCCCATCAGGGACCACTGGTCAGTCGACTACCCTATCCCACACCTAGTCCACTACAGAGCCTCCCCCCTCAGAACCCAACACCACAGCAGCCACCCAACGTCCCCAGACCTCTGTCCTCAGGACATGTCAATCGGTAATGTGCTCACCTGTACAGGGACCCCAGTCCACACCTCACAGGCAAGACAAGGAGGGTCCTGGGGTCAGGGGGAGTGGGCACACCATTCAGGGGACACAGGCACAGTGGGGCAGGGACACTCAGAGGACAGATGTGTGCCAGGGGGAGGAGAGGCCCAGGGAACCGACTGCCCTGGAGGCACTCACTAATGTCCTGGGGGCTTATTAACAATCCCAGGACAAGATGGGTCAGGTGTTAAACATCATGCAGGAGAACCAGCGGCTGCAGGGGAAACACCACCAGGAGATCAAGCAATAATTGCAGGCCCTGAATACCACCAAGGTCTCCATTATAGGGGTGCTGGGTGGCATGGCCGACATCATGAGGGACTACATAGCACACCAGTGGGCCCCTTCCACTAGCCAGGGTACTGACCAGCCCTCCGAATCTGATGCAGCTAGTGGACAGGAGGCCCTGCCAAAGGACCCACAGCCCTCCAGCACCCCTCCCCCTGCAGAAGGTGAACCACATGCAAATGGTCCCTGCAAACCAGACAGACACCAGAGACAGTTGCCAAGACCAAGATCACTGCCAGGAAATGAGCCCCTCCGGAATGACCCCCTTGTGTCACACTGTGTCACCTTTTCCACTTAAAACTGCCATTGCTCCCCTTCCAATGGGCCCTTGGACACTGGACCTGTGCAACAAACAGACTGGCCCACTACACTGGACTTTTCCCAACCATCATAATGCCAGTCATTACCTTTGCATCCCACCTGACTGTCACCTATGCCCTCTCTGATTGCAGATTTTGCTGTGGTTACAATAGTGTAATGTTGTGATGTGTACAGACTGCTGAGACACATTTGTAGAATGTACATTTGCACAGGACCATGCAGTTCATTACAGTTCAATACATTGTACATTATCTTCAGATAAAGCACTATTACTTAAGTTGTGTACAAGGGTGTTAATTAAAAAGTGGTATACAATGCAAAGTGCAATAGAGTGGGGTTACAGCCACACAGCACAACACTGAAATGGAGACATGTTTAGTTCAACAGTCTTACCTGAGTGTCATTGGAAGTACTGCTGTATCATATGTGGCATGTCCACATCCTCCTCCTCACTGTCCTCATTGTACACTGCTGCCACAGCTGCATTGTCACCCCCCTCCTCCTGCAGATAGGGCACATGGCGTCTGAGGGCCAAGTTGTGCAACATACAGCACACTGCAACAATCCTGCAGACCTTCTTAGGGGAGTAGCATAGGGATCCATCTGTCAGATAAAAGCACCTGAACCTGGCCTTCAGGAGACCGAGGGCCGTATTTATACTCTGGTTGCGCCGAATTTGCGTCGTTTTTTTCGACGCAAATTCGACGCTAAACTAACGCCAACTAACGCCATATTTATACTATGGCTTTAGACGCTTCGGGCGCCAAAGTGCCCGGAGTGGGCGTCATTTTTTAGCGTGAACCCCTTCCTTGCGTTAATGATATGCAAGGGAGGCGTTCCCGTCTTAAAAAATGACTCCCAGGCCTTTACGTGGTATTTATACTCCCGGGCAAAAATGACGCCCGGGAGTGGGCGTGGCCAAAAACGGCGCATTTGCGCCGCTTTTTAACGCCTGGGTCAGGCATGGCGTTAAGGGACAAGTGGGCTCAAAATGAGCCCAGAGTGCCCTCCCCTGCCCCCAGGGACCCCCCCTGCCACCCTTGCCCACCCCAGGAGGACACCCAAGGACGGAGGGACCCACCCCAGGGACATTCAGGTAAGTTCAGGTAAGTATTTTTTTTTTTTTTTTTAATAATTTTTTTTGGCATAGGGGGGCCTGATTTGTGCCCCCCTACATGCCACTATGCCCAATGACCATGCCCAGGGGACATAAGTCCCCTGGGCATGGCCATTGGGCAAGGGGGCATGACTCCTATCTTTACAATGATAGGAGTCATGTTGATGGGGGATGGGCGTCGTTAAAAAATGGCGCAAGTCGGGTTAAGACGATTTTTTTGCCTCAACCTGACTTGCCCCATTTTAAGACGCCCTAACGTCATTTTTGCCCAACGCCGGCGCTGCCTGGTCTACGTGGTTTTTTTCCACGCACACCAGGCAGCGCCGGTCTGCTTGCGCCGGCTAACGCCATTCCATAAATACGGCGCCCGCATGGCGCTTCAGAATGGCGTTAGACGGCGCTAAATTTTTTGACGCTAAACTGCGTTAGCGCAGTTTTGCGTCAAAAAGTATAAATATGGCCCCGAAGGTCCTTTCAACAATCCTCCTGGTACACCCAAGAGCATTGTTGTATCTATTCTCAGCCCCTGTTCTCAGATTCCTAACAGGGGTCAGGAGCCATGACAGGTTTGGGTAGCTGGAATCACCTGCAAGAAGTGAGGGACACACATTAGCCCTGCACAATGGCATGCGGTATGACTCCTGAAGGCATACACTGACATACATTGGATGGGGACTCAGGCTAACCTATAAGCCACACTCTATGCCTCTGTAGTTGTGCCATCAGCATTGGGACACTGCTATTCCTCAGAAAAAAGGCATCATGTACCGACTCTGGATACTTGGCAGTGACATGTGAGATGTACTGGTCTGCAAGGCACACCATCTGGACTTTGAGTGAGTGGAAACTCTTCCTGTTCCTGTACACTTGTTCATTGGCCCTGTGGGGGACTAAGGCAATATGGGTTCAGTCAATGGCTCCAAGAACATGTGGTATATGTCCCATTGCATAGAATCCAGCCTTCACAGTGGGTAATTCATCTACCTGGGGGAATGCAATGTAGCTGCACATGTGTTTGAGCAAGGCTGCCAAAACCCTTGCAAGCACAATAGAGAACATTGGCTGTGACATTCCTGCAGCCAAGCCACCTGTCACCTGGAAAGAGCCAGTTGGCTGGAAATGGAGCACTGAGAGTACCTGCACAAGAGGGGGTATTACTGTTGTGCAACATAGCAGGTATCAGATCAGGCTCCAATTATGTACACAGCTCTGTGATTGTGGCCCTGTCCAGATGATAGGTGAGTATGATGTGCCTGTCCTACAGTGTATCCAAGTCCACAAGAGGTCTGTACAGGGGTGCTTGCCTCCTCCTCCTATTCCTCCTCAGTGGTTGGTACCCAAGGGAACCAAAAATAAGGGGGGATTGACAACAGGAACTATGAACACACTACAGCAGTGTACACAGAGCATGCGTGTATGTAGGACACTGGAATTGTATAGGTGTGTTCATTCGACTACAATGACGCACATTTAAATCTGTACATGTGTACTAACAGTAGAAAATGGCAACCGCCTATCCTCGTATGCAGGGACAGGTGGAAGTGACCTCACTCCGCCGGCGTTCGCGTCATGACGGGAGGCGGTCTGCACCGCCGTGCAATTACTCATTGGCGAACATTGCCCTCTATGGAGTATGGGAACCAATTATGATCAACGCCGGCGGTGACGGTATTCACCGCCACAGACGTGACTGGCATTTTCTTTCTACCACTTCACTTGATTCCTGACTTTCCACAGGATGACATCTCCACTGCGTGTGCTTCTGAGACCTGTGTCTAGAACCTGCCTTGGCCCGTGCAACAGGGGAAAGGGCCCCAGCCTTCATGTCAGAGGAGTTAGAGAGGCTTGTGGATGGGGTCCTACCCCTGTATGGGCAGTTGTATGTGCCTCCAGACCAACAGGTGAGTACACCATGGGTACGTTGCATGTGACATGGCTGCATGTAGATGTGTGTGTGTGCTGGCAGTGTGTCATTTGGGGGGGTATGGCTGGTGGCAGTGTTAATGCAGAGGTATGGGTCATGTCTGTGCCTGATGAGGGGCAAATGCAGTTTGTAGGCCATATGTGTGACAGGCTTGATTGTCTGGTTCATGGTGTCCCTCTGTTTGTGTTTCCTCTGCAGGTCAGCACCCATCAGAAGAAGGGGTTGTGGCGTGCCATCGCCAAGGACGTGCGGACCCTGGGGGTCTATAGCAAGCGGAGCACCCACTGGAGGAAATGTTGGGAGAACCTGAGACTCTGGGCCCGGCAGACCGCAGAGACCAAGCTGGGAACAGCCTCCCAACGAGGGAGGGGTGCCTGCCGGATCCTGACCCCCCTGATGGCCTGCATACTGGCGGTGGCCTACCCAGAGCTGGATGGGCGCTTGAGGGCATTACAGCTGCCACAAGAGGGTGAGTACAGTGTGTTTGACAACCATCTCTGTTGCTTGGCATGGGATTTTGGTGCAAGGTACTAGTCAGTGGATGCCCCAATATGCCAGTTTAGACATTGCTGCATTGTCCAGGGTGAGAGAAAAGGTCTGATTGCAGAGGCCCCCTAACTTTTTGCCCCCATTTTCCACTTTTTGCCTGCGTTTTCCAGACTCTGATGGTGCCCTGGGTACTGCTAACCAGTCCCGGGGCCTGTGCTCTGTGTAAACTCAGTATGAAAATTAGGCTAATTATAATTGGCTAAGTCAACCTACCTATAAGCCCCTAGTATATGGTAGGGCATGTAGGTTCAGGGACCCCAGCATAGGTAGTGCCCCCATAGGTGCACTGCTGAGGTGCCCAGTGTCATTTTAAAGGTAGGCTGGCTGGCTGCTTTTAAATTAAAGTTACATGCAAATTCGACTTTGGAATTAAAAGTAGTTCCAACATCTTAAACTACCTTATTTTTTAATATACGTCACCCCTAAGGTGTGCCCTATGTGCCCCTAGGGCTGGGTGCCATGTAACTATGAGCGAGGACCTTATAAAAAGGCCAGGCTGCCTTGATGAGGTGTGAAATGACCTGGTTCCACACAAAGAGATGTGCCTGGGGGAGGAGATCTCCCCTTAGCAGATGGTGAAGCAGGAAGGGGGAGGGCTGCCAAACTGGTCTTTAAAGGCAGAGAAGGACATTTGGAGCAACCCAGCAACACCCTTACATCCTGCAAACCCAGACAATTAGGTGCCCCCTTGATTAGATTATGAGAGGGCAGGAGAGGGGTGTGTTTAGGATTTTTAGCCACATCAGTGGGTGGGCTCAGCCAGATGTAACCTCCAAAAATCACTTTCAGCCATGATGGATTTTTTAGGAATGTTGCTCCCTGGGATTGATTTTTGTCATACTTCCCAGGAAGTGGTCATCACAGGCGGAAGCACCCTGCCCCTGATTGGAGAACCAGGGCCCCCCTGTTTTTCAACCAGGAGCAAGGATAAAACTGGCAGACCTGCACCCACACCTCAGATCCCTATCAGATTCCAACAAGGAAGAAATACAGGAGAAGAAGGACTGCCCTGCTGGACCCCTGACCTGCACCTGGACACTGCACTCTGGAGGATTGCACCAGCTGCACACTTGGGCTTCACCACTAAAAGGACTTTACCTGTCTTCTACTGCTTCAAGAAGGGACTCCCTGTTTGCTACAGCTACAAAGGAGCTGCCCAGAGTCCCCTGCATCAAGTCCTGCAAGCAGAGCCCAGCTGATCAGCGTCCAGTGGCCATTTGAGGATTCTGACCAGGTGCATTCTGGGAATTGTAGTCCCAACTCCCAAGGAGCAACTCAGAGCTTCTGGAACCTTGGATCAAGTTGTGGACACTTCAAGGACACAAAAAGGACCTCTGGAAGAAGATCCAGAAGTTTGGAGACGTTTGGAGCAACTCCATAAGTTGAAGAGGTGCATTGTGGGAGTTGTAGTCCCAGACCCCAAGAAGCACCCCATAGCCTCTGAACCCTTGGCTGGTGTTGTGGACCACTTTCCTGAATCAAACACTTCTGAAAGTAAGTGTGGCAGTGTTACCTCGTGAGTGGTCTAAACTCTGGACTGTGTTCCTTTCCACTTTGACCTTTTTTAACCCTTTGAGCGCTAGTTGCTTCTGTGCGCTAGAAAGCATTAATTCTTTAAAAAATTCATATCTCCGGTTCCCCTTATCCGATTTTATTTGTTTCGGTATAATCTATTTTTATAAATAGATTTTGGATTTTCAAACTGTTTCCTGTGTTTTATTTAATTACTGTTTTGTGATATTTGAATGCTTTACGCTTTGTCTCCTAAGTTAAGCCTTGTCACTCGTTGCCAAGCTACCAAGGGTTGAGCTAGGTTTAATTTACTGAGACCTAACTGGACCAAAGTGGAGGTTAGTGGCCTATTGCTAAGTGTAGGTACTTACCTGCCCTTACCAATAACCCATTTTCCAACATCCAGCTTACGATAATTGGGTGAAATGCACATTTTTTATAGCTAGGTAGCTTGCTTTCCATGGCAGATAGGGCTTAGGTGGTCCCAGTTGGTGTGCAGATGGCAGTGTTTGGCTCCTACCTGCTGTGATACTTAGCCAATGGTATGCCAGTGTGGTAAATACTGCCCATTCTTAGTCTCAGTGTGTGACAGTGATGTTTATGCCATCTGTGCTGTTTGATTGACCCGTGCTCCCTTTCTTTCTCCCTCCGCTCTCTCCTTTAGTCATCCTGTCTGTTTGCTCATTAGCATCATCTGGCGAAGGAGCAGGGGCACCGGTTAGTGGGGGAGATGCAGCCCACAGGACCCAGGAGGCAGGGTTCACCGACACCAAGGGGACCAGTGGGACAGGGGATGAGGGGAGCACCACAGCAGGCTGATACCACTGACTCTGATTCCTCCTCCGATGGGAGCTCCCTGGTGGTGGCAGATCCCTTTGGGGCCAACTCAGCAACATGTTCTACCGCCACCCCCGTATCAGCACTACCCTCCCAGTAGCCCCCCCCACCAAGTTGCCCGTGCCCGCTCACCCAGGAGGGTGGGCATCTCCTTCACCCCAGGCACCTCAGGCCCTGCTCCAGTCAGCCGGCTGTCCTCATTGAGGAGGCGATGTCCACCATCTAACTATAACTTCCCTGTCCCAGTCTCCTCACCCCTAGCCCATCCCATGCACACATTCTGATGAGCATGCACACAAAACATCACACAAGACTCATACCGAAAAACACAGGCACCACACTTCAGTCCACAAGCACTCACACAGCCAACACACAGATGCATACACAACATTATCCACTGCCTCCATTGTCTCCCCTCCTCCTCCTCCCTCACGGTCACACCTGAATGCACTGCATCAACAGTCCCTTATCCTGCCACCTGCACAGCCTTGCCCACAGTCACCACAACAGCAGACCCGCAGACACGCACCTCACACACCACATGCGCAGTCACCACCACCACCATCCCCACCTCATGCAGCAAACCCACCTCACTTGCAGACACCACCACAGCATCCATCCACACGCCCTGTTTGACCTCCCCCACCTTTCCTGCTCCCCCTCAAAAGACACACAAACGCTCACACTCAGACCGCCAACAGCCATACACCTCACACATGCACACTGTCCATGCACCTACACTCAAGTCCAGCACACCTCCTCCTCCTACAACCACTCCCTCTACCTCCACTCCCATCCCTCCTCCCACAACCAGCCCCATTGGCCCTAAGAAGCTTTTCCTTTCCCACCTTGACTTCTCGCTTCCCCCGCCGTCCTGCCCGTAGGAGGAAGGTCCCAACCCCCAGCCCAGTTCCTAAAGCACCCAGTCTGACCCTGTTCCAACCCCAAAGTCTCCAGCTGCCACTAAGGGGCACATGAGTGCGACGCCAGCCACCCCACCCCAAGGATACTCCTCTGCCACCAAAACAGAGGGCCAAAGTGCCACCCCCTCCCAAACAGACAACCAAAACCATGGAGCCACCTCCAAAACCAAAGGCCAAGGAGATCCCTCCCAAAACAAAGCCCATGGAGACCACTTCCAAAATGAAGGCCAAGGAGACCCCTCCCAAAACGAACGCCAAGGAGGCCCCTCCCAAAACTAAGGCCAAGAAGGCCTCTCCCAAAACTAAGGCAAATGAGCCCCCTCTAGAACCAGTGGGCAAGAAGCCCCCTCCAGAACCAGAGGCCAAGGAGCCCCCTCCAGAACCAGAGGGAAAGGAGCCCCCTCGAGAAACAGTGGGCAAGGAGTCCCCTCCAGAACCAGAGGGCAAGGAGCCCCCTCCAGAACTAGAGGGTAATGAACCCCCTCCCAATTAAAAGCCCCCCGCACCCAGCCCATCCCCGCCCCTTGAGGTGTCTGCCCATTTCCAACATGATGCCCCTGAACAGTGGAGTCCCGATGTTGTCAGGAGTCAAGTTGGAGCTTGGACTTTGCCCTGTGGGCATTGCAGACTTTGGACTGGCCATTGGGCCTGCATGTAAATATGTAAATTTGTATTTTTTGGGATTTGGGCTCTTCATCCAACATGATTACAGTGGTTGAAACAGAAGTATGTGTCCTAGCTTTCTTTGCTCCTGGGTCCTGTTACAGTTGATTTACTCTGCAGCTGGTTCTGGCTGTGGCGTGTGTGTGTATGGTGTGCATTGTGCATGTGTGTGTCACTCTCCTCTCCCTCCCTTCCTCCTTTGTGTGCTAGGCGGCTGTACTCAAAGTTGTCATCGTTGTTGGCATTGGTGCTCCAGGATGGCATGGCGTGGTACGGCATGGGAAAGACTTGCAGTTCAGGTTCCATGTCGGCCGCGGACCCCTCTGTGTCCCTGGAGGTGAGTGTCTCCTTTTATGATGTGTTTCTGCCATGCTTTTGGTGGCGTTGCTACCGCCCCAGAAATTCTGGTGGTGTGCTGTGTCATAATATGGTGGACAGAACCTTGTCTTCTGCCTGCCTATAGGTGGCTACTACCGTGTTCAGTGGTTGTACCGCGCTGGCAGTTGGTATGGTACATTGGCTGTCTATGAGAGGGATCACCGGCATGGTCATCATTTGGCGATCATTACCGCTGGCCTGGCAACGGTACTATCGCCATTGCCGGTGTGGCAGTCACCTGACCGTCAAGGTAATAATGAGGGCCTTAGTTTTTTATTTATTATCCTGGGTACAGCTGAATTATTGACACTGCTAGATTTTATGAAAATTATGTTTCCTTTTATTCCCGTGTGCAATACATGATCAATTATAACTACACATGCTTAGTGCCCTTATCTTCCTAAGAAACAGGTCCAGGTCACGTAAAGGCTACAAAATGACCACCCCATTTAATCTACTATTCTCAGCAATATAATCTCAAAGTGGACTCATGTGCTTAGTTATAAAATGGATGGATGTTACCATTGTAAAGCACTCCCACCCCTGCCTGTGCATAGACTGCAGCCCAAAAAAACTTTCAAGAGTAAATAAATACACACGGAAATCACATTTGCAGCACTGTAAGAGTTAGCCAGGGGCATAGCTCTATGCATGTGACCCAAAATTATAATTCTTCTGATCTCTTCTTGAGACATTCCTGGAACTTCAGAGACAACCACTGTGATAGCTTTCGCATGGGCATGCAGACTGGGCAAACTTTTTTTCTTTTTGTTAAAAGTGCCACAAAAGAAATTACAAATGATGAAATCATCCTAATCAACAGATATTGTTAACTGCTAAAAATTTCGTTGTTCTTGGTTAAAAAAACATAGGCCCATATTCATACTTTTTGACGCAAAACTGGGCAAATGCAGTTTTGCGCCAAAAAGTTTAGCGAAGGATAGTGCCATTATTTAATGCCACCCAGGTGTCATATTTATACTATGACGATGGGTGGCGCTAAAAACTGGTTAGAGTCAAAATTTCTGATGTTAACCATTGTGCCTTGTCGTAAGGCAAAATGACGTTAACGCCGGAAAAATGACTCTAACCTGTTTTACGACACGTAAACATGTCGTAAAACGGATATGCACCATTTTTAACTGCATTAGTGTCAAATTCAGCCACTAATGCAGAAAACTGTGCAAAAGAGAGGCAAAATGGACACAGAAAGCCAGGAGAGACCCCAGGGTGACCCCAAACAGCCAGGAAACAGCCAGGAGGACACACAAGTCCCAGGGGAGGGAGAAGAAAAAGCGCAAGTGTTGTTTCAGTGTGGAGGAGCATGAAATTCTTGTGAGAGAGGTGATGGAGTACCAGCAACAACTATTCGTCACCTCCAAATTGCCAATTGGCAGTGGAGAGGCAATCTGGCAGCAGATAGTTGACAAGATCAACAGTGTGGCGGAGGTGAGGTGAACTGTAACTGAGTGCAAAAAATGCTGCCATGATTTCAAGAGAAGGACAAAGGAGAAAATGTCAAGGAACAGGAAGGCAGAACTGCAAACTGGAGGTGGAAGTCAGCACCACAAGAGGACCTGGAAGAGATGGAGGAGATGGTTGCAGCAGTCATCCTGGAGGGACTGATTACTGGTATTGTAGGACAGTTCAGCGCAGACTACCAGGCAACACCACCAATGCAGGGTAAGTTGCATGGGGGAAAATAATGCAAAATTGTCAAGTGCAAGAAGGAAGGGGCACACAATGCATGTCAGAGGAGCGCAGAGGGACACATTGCACATAAAGCAAGTTGCACTATTCAAATGTAAGCAACATATGTACATATGCCTTAGTAGTGCCATGTACCACAACACATACACAACCTGGACATATGTTAACCACTAGGGATAAAAACCTACATGTACATATGCAGCACATAGGATGGAAGTCATGTGTAATAACTCTGCCCATGGTTGTGTCATCACAACATCACTTGCAATTAGGCAAACATACCGTACCAACACAACCAAGACATCAGAGACTAGGAAGTTAGTCAATACCATTCCTAGGGTTACGCCATGGTGGTGTTTCTTGCAGAAACACCTTGCAACAGCCTTGTCTCATTGCCAAAACACATGTGTGCTGCATCTTACAGCACACAATACATTGAAACCTTTCCCAACAGTACCCAGACATGTGCCGGAAGCAGCAACAACCCACACATAAACAACACATCCCCATAAGGCAGCCACAACTCCATCATGCAGTAACGATGCCACTCTGGGTGCAGTGAAAATTAATCTGGGCAGGCACTGAGGAAATAGCAGGGTGGTCCTGTATCACAGGAAACATGCCACTACCCAGTGTAACTAAACTGGTGTAGTGTGGAGCCACACATTTTGACGCTGATCAGAACTGTGCCACTAAAACAAATATGTACTACAGACTGCAATCTGTAGGTCACAACAAATACAGGCTGACCCCACACCTACTCTGGCACAACCATGTGAGACATATAGGAATATAGAAAGGACCACACAAATACAACACATGCTGTACGTCTGTGAACATAATGGTGTACAATATCACTTTGACGGGTGGGGGAGGGTGCATAGGCCAGTCTGATGTTGGTAAGACTGCTAGTGCAGTGTACTCTTTGTGGTTGGCAGTATGAATAACATGCTGGGATGGCGGGTGGAAATCTGTATCTTCATGGTAGCTCTGTGGGGCAGTTACCACTACATTGTTGATGGACCAAATGCCAGTCTTGTGTTGCATTGGGTGTGACCGTACATTTTGCTCTTACCTCTGCAAATCAGGCAGTGGAAAGCACAAAGGGCCTGAGCATGGTGCCCCCTGCACTACCCATGCCAGGTGCATGGGCACCCAGAGGCACACCACACCACATCACCACCAACCTTTGCATGGGGGTTTCACCGCCATGCAAAGACTGGTGGAAAAGCAGGAACATACCTCCAATAGCAAGTCAGTGATGCGACATGTCAACTGCCACAACATTGAAAGATTGATTTGACACCATCTCATTGCAGAGGATGATGGCTCTCTTACTGATCTACCTGTCTTGGTGTTCCCCGATGACCGGGATGACCAGCTGACCACCATCAGCCAAGAGACCCTCCAAGAAGTCCTGGTATCCCTCCAGATACCACCTCCAGTTGCAAGGAAGACAAATAATGTAGCAGCCATCCAATATGCCCCACCCAACACCCCAATAGTACCACCTGCCAGCACCCACACAGCTCAGGGCTCTGAGGACACAGGGACCACATTTGAGAGGACCGTGGTAGGAGTCCAGCAGGAACTGGCCAAGGAGGTGCTGTTAGGGATGGAGACTGTGGCAGCCAGCCTAGAGGGAATGTGCACGTGCCTCGTGATGGCCAATGAACATACGGCAGCCAACCAAGGCACACACTCCCCACTGCATGGAGTCCAGCAGTGTCTGAGGGACATAGCTGCTGCCATGAGGAAGAGGCCACAACAACTACCCTCCCAAACGGGCAGCAGCATGCTTGAGAACAAGATGGACTCCATGCAGTGGGAACTGGCTTCCTTCAGGGCAGACATGCCTGCCTACCACCGGGATGTTACTGCTATTCTAAAGAATCAGCAGCATTCCTTGCTGCAGTGATGCCATATATGTTGTTCCATAAATGGCAGCTGCCACGAATTGGGATTCTACATCTTCAACCACTGATGTGTGTGGCCCCCTCAACCTCACCACCACCACCATCAAGGGCAGAGGAGACACCACACACGTCGGAGGATGAAGATGTGGAACAGATCACCTTCACTCTGAAGAGTACCCGGTAGCACCAGCCTATGTAACATGGGCGGTGTTCTCCTTTGTCCTATGCTTGAGTTAGCACAGTTGGATATGTGCACTCTTCACCCACACACTGTTGACCTGTCTGCTATGGACTGTCATTGTCTCTCACTTACCAATTGGAAATTATTGTTCCTCCGCACTTAACAACACTTCACCCAAGCATGTCCCATGACATGTCCCTCAACCCTGGACTTGTGTTGTGTCACGATTGTATGGATTTCATAAATGGGGTCACTGACCTGGACATTGTAAATATCACACTACGAAACTTAAATAAACACCTCCTACACAAACAGCATGTCTTTGTTATTGTGATCCATCTACTACGCTAAGTAATTGTGATGTGTGTAACCATGTCATTAGTCATAGAGTGTCAGTACAAGACTGCAGGACTGTGGGGGCACATATCTACACACAAGGTCCCAAAATGACAAATCTTAATTCTGGTCTCATCCCCTACAAGCAATTCACTGAGTATGTCACAAGTGAAGAAAACATGTATGCTTCACTCACTACATATGGCAGGAATGGCTGTGAAACAGTTCTAGAGCAATATCGTCAGCTAGGAGTACCAGTAAAACACATTGGTGTGATATAGAGGTACCTAACCTTATTAGAGATTGCCACTGGTCAGTTTAGCAGGCTAGAGTTTGAATTTAGGCTGTTGTCAGATGTGCCACAGATCCCAACATTCCTACACAGGACCCCAACACTGACAACTGAAGTTCCACACCTACCTGTCCAATACAAAGTAAACAGAGTCAACTTGAGTGGTGGGTACACTGGATGGCAGATGCATGGACAATTAGATATCTTGTTGCTGACAATGTGAAAGCTCAGTTGTTAATAGGTGATGCACATGTCAAGAGAGGTATTCAGAGGCAGGATAGAATCTCCAGGCCAACACACAATTTGCACTGTGCACTCATGGAAAAGACCCTGAGACACAAGCATATAACACAAAATGTATAGGAGTACGCAAAAATGTTTATTAAGATTTAACTAAACTAAAAACTATAATAAAACCTACCCTATCCTATAGTATCCTATTCTAACTATACTCAACCAAAAACTAAAGCTAACAACTCTATGCTAAACGTAACTAACACATTTAAACATCTAACACCACACTCTAAACATTGCTCCCGCACCTCCCTTAAGTTACAAGACACATGCAGGACAACATATACTAATACTACACATATACTAACTAAACTAAACATATATATATATATATTTTTTTTTTTATTTTTTTTATTTTTTATTATTAAATAGAAAACACATAGAAACCTCAACATGACACCCACCCACCAATTAACACGTAATAAGTAAATAACCCACCCTCCAAAACAAATCCACTTATCCTATCTAAACTACATACCTACACTAACCTAACATCAACCACCTAAAACCCACAATAAAACATAAATTAAAATCAGAAGGAGGTGACAGAACTTGGAGGCGGCAATTCAAAGATGACTCAAAGTTTGGCCTTCTTTAGTTTTTCCTTGATGAATTTTAGCTTCTTGGTGTTAGCGGCCACCTCCTTCTCCAAACTGTCCAAACATTTTAGGACCAGGGAAATGTCCCTCTGCAAATCTTGCAGGAATTGTGTGTCTATGGCAGCAGGTGGTGTGGGCTGTTGCACTGTTATTGTTGTAGATACAGCTGATGTTGTGGTTGTGGTGCCAGATGTGCCCCCCTGCACTGCTGAGGAGTTAGATGTCTGCTGTGCTTCCTTAGCCAGTGTGGGGACCCCTTCTGGAAATGCCCGCCATTCCCCTGTTGCCCTCTCTGCCATTTAGCAGAGATCCGCTTTTTGGAACCCAGATTCCACTGCCAGGAGTTGGTGGTACCTCAGTGCCCTCTTTTGAAATGCACACAGCTCATCATTGGTCATGTTGGCAGCTGTTAGAATGGAGACAGGCAACCATCAGTGTCAGCATTGTGTGGAGTCTGTGCAGATTAGTAGCTTTCACTGCTAAATCGAAATACACATGCACTAAAGCGACACAAACCGAGAACATAAACCAAACATTTGGAAGTGTGCACTGCTTTTGCGTAAAAAAGAATAATGCAAAGGCAGCGCTAACTTTACATAGATCAGGCCCAAACTTCCTCATCATCTTTGTCTATTTCCAACCATACATCACCAGTAACTTGGCAATGTTATTGGGAGGATGGGATGCTGTTGGTAACCAAGAGGGTCAGAGCTGATAGGTACACATTCAAGCTTGATCAATATGACTGTCACCTACACTGTGAGCATCACATCTACCTACAACTTTGGTATACATTTCCTCCTGAGCCTAAGGAGGGATGGCCAGCAATCCATCATCTCAACTGTCCTGGTCATCCACCAAGGCCTGCCCACTCATACATGGAGTCAAGGAGTGGATCATATGTTAGGAGGGATGACAACTAGGAAGCTGGTATCCATAAGTCTATCACATCTACATTCATGTGTGCAGGTGTAGACAGCCAGCAATACCAGATCTGCCACTACTATTCCTTGCACACCCATTACAAGCCAAATACATTCCACATAAGTGTAACATACATGGAGTGCAAAAGACGGAGCACTATGCTGGGGGAAAATTGCCAGCCCAGTCCTGCATTTTCATGACAATAAAGGGATACACCAAATTGGGTTCAATATGGTGCATCCCTGTGTTGTGAGAATGATAAGAGTGTGCCACTGCCAATATTCTCACAGCGTTGCACTCTGTCATTCTTAGTCACATATGGCCCTACATGTGGCTTGTCACCACCTTGTGTACACAATGCTTGCCATTGTGCACCACGAGCCTCACAAGATGTGACCCTCTGGTGGTGCATGGGGATCCTTTAAATGGGCCAAATGTCAGCATCCAGCCTAAATTGAGAATCTTATCATTGGACAGCTTATCACATCTGGCATTGTATTCAATACACATGACTCACTCACACCAAACTCTGGATTAATTCACAGGACACACATTGTCACACTTACTGGATACATCTGTGTCCTCAAATCGTGCTACTTCCCCAATCATGTAGGGTGCAGGTCCACCTATAAGCATGAATGGTAAACCATGCTTAGTGTCAAATCATAGTTACTCCGAGTGGAAAACTAATTTCAGTGTGAACTAGTTGAGATGAGTGAGCTAGTTCTTCTAGTGGAAAACAGTGCAAACACACCACTACAATCACACAATGACACAGACACTCAGGTGAGTTAGAGACACATCTGAACACTAACACTGCACCAGAGACTCATGTAGTGCTACACCCTGCAACATCCATATGTGGGCCATCTATAGAAGATGGAACAACATGGTATAAGGGGGAGTTGTGTGAAAAAAACATGACACTACCCTGGAGCTTTGCAAGACTTATGACTCAGGTACTCAAGCATGTTCTGCAAGGCACCCAGAGGTGCTTTGTGATAGACATGCCGCTCAATTTTCAGTCTGCTATGATCATGCGTTGATTAATCCATGACTAATGTGGCAAAGTTGTCTAATGGTATTAAATGCCCCATAGTCATTGCCCTCTAAGGCGGGTAAACCCCCTTTGCTAACATAATGGCTGGAGCAGAGGTCATGTGCGTAAAATGTTGACAAAGTTGCACTATGCATGTATTGTGCCACTTTGTTGACACAATCTAGGGAAAATATGGTAGGCTAGCGGTGCCTTGGCATTTTATACATGACACTATGCCGGGGCACATGTGTCGCTATGGCCTCTGAAATGTGTGCCTTCATGATGGTTGTGCAGGACTCCTCAGACATCTGACCTGCATTGGTATCATTGTTGGACATGTGAACTCCAGGGCTAGACAGGTTCAGATACACTTCATTCTGGTTGCATACAACCTGTACACAAGCATTGCATGCAGCACTCCAACTCATCTGCTACTGTCATTCAAGAGCAGTGAACAGTCAACAGTATGCCAATGGGAGACTCACCAACAGGGCCGCACATCTCAATCCCACGTTGAGTGAGCAGATCGTGCTCCTTGGCCACCAGATGTGTCCAGCGATGTTTTAGCTGGTGCTCATTTCTGCCGGTCCTATACACTCGCTTCAGGTGGTGGAGCACTTTGCCCCACAGCAGCCGCCTGGCATCGGTCCGGTATCCCTGGATGACCCGACCACCCATCTCAAACATCATTGGAAGGTAGTGGGATACCAGCAACACAAATCCACCTAGCTCATCGTCTGAGATCATTGTCAACCTCTTCCTACCAGACATATTGAATATGGTCAAAGTTGACCCCAAAGACCAAGAACAAAAAAAACAAAAACGGAAACCTAACTCCACTAACTTATCCCAACTATCCCAAATGAGTAACTACCCCGGACAGACACCCCACAGTACAAATATTGACAAAAACAACACAAAACCACAACTACTGGGACAAAATGCACACAAAATATAACAGGACACTACAGGAGGGACACCACAAACTTCAATACACAACCAAGACTCAACCACCAGCTCCAAAACACAACCACAGTCACAAAGGCATAGATTGTAAAGAGAAAGTGAAACTACACCCACTGTACCATGCTTGTAGACAGAATTTCATATTACCTCACTTCCTGTCCCTGTGCGTCCTGTTTTTCAGTTATGCGTGTATTTATTTGACGCATTTGGGATTTGCATAGGTTTTTTAGACACACAACGCACGTGCGTCGTTTACATTGACGCATGACAGTTATGCATCGATTTCACTGAAGGAAGCATTTAGAGGAGTGCAAAGGTGGAATTCACACTAAGGGCCCATGTGTTGTTTCCTTTGCGTTTGCAGATGTTTTAGACACATTTGAGTCATATAGTTTGACTCATTTCCTGATTGCGTGTTTTTTTGCATTGTCCTTAGGTGCACCCTTATTCAACATACGTATGACATGGGCTGTGCTGTAATGTGGCATATTGGGTATGGCCACATGTGATAGTCCATGCAACAATGTGGTAAGTGTGTGATTGGTCTGTTCCACCAGTGTGTGTTACAGAGTCAACAGCATGCAAATTGTTGCACGTCATGCATATATATGCATGTGTGACAACAGTGTATCCACATATGTTTGGCATTCAGTACAATGCAATAGTTCTGATTTGTGATTGTGTATCGTGTTTTCATATGTGATGTTTGATGTTGTCATACAGAGCATAATATTTAAAGCTACATACACAGCTCAGGCATTGTTGATGATGGGTGAACCAATGCTACCTAGGAAATATTACCTGATAACTGTCTCAGTATGTCGATTTGGAGTTTATGGAGACTTGTGTGAAGCCTGCATGTTTGTCAGACATGTGTACATCTTTGGTGCATAGTGTGTCTGACACACTCTGCCTTCATTCTACTCAGAATATGTTTGATCATAAAACTTTGTTTAAACGTATTGCATTTACCAATGGTTGTTGGTTTTGTGTGGTGGACCTGCAGCCCTAGCTGCATATGTTCTCATTCATACTGATGTGCATTCCACAGACGTGTCTGTGCAATGTGTGAGGTCATGTGAATCCTGTGTCAGGATTGGGCCCATGGCAGTGGCAGGACAGATTACCATGGATAGACTGCGAAAGCCCAACTTCTTCCATTGGTTGTTACTGTATGCCTGGGCAAATCATGATGACCATGGTTACCAATGATGCCCCCCCCTTGACACACATGTTCCATGCAGCCATTGCAAATCTCACACTGAGTTGTGACAGTGTTCTGTTCCAACATAAATACATTTCTATTTTTTGACATCCACTACCTCATGTGTGGGCCCCTTGAATACATCCTATTTGGACATGATGTAGTTGTGTGTGATAACCTATTGATTAACAAGTTGGCAACGTGGAGGCACAAAATATGTTGTGATCCATAGAATGTGTCCTTCAGTTGTCATATACCAGTGATGAGGCTGTTAGTGATGTGTGTGATGGTGGCCATACAATCTTACACATCACGTATGATGTCGCAACAGTGCTTGTCAGATTCGGATTTGTAGCATGCTCCCTGAGGTTAGACTCACATTCCTATGGTATATGTAGTGGAGATTGAGGAGACCATAGCAGGACTGGTTGTATAAGTGAAGTGTTTATTTCCAAAATTCACAAGGTGAATTAAGTGGTTCTTAATACTAAAAGTTCTCAACTATGTGCTGTCCCTGGCGTACCTCAGCAGCTGTGTTGTGCTGTTCCCCTTCCATATCATCACTACCATCTACCGCCTCATGCAGTCATCAACCTGGTCATACATAGGAACGTTCATTCGCACACATATGTTGTGCAGGATAGCACGTCAGGATGATTTTGCACACATGTGTGGGGCTTATATGAGGCTGCCTCCTGTGAGGTCCAGGCACCTGAATGTTGTTTTCAGTATGGCAAATGTCCTTTCCACAATATTGCGTGTCTTGCGGTGTCCCTCATTGTATGCACACTCTGCACCTGTACTTGGGTTTGCAAATGGGGTCATCATCCAGGACTGTATGCCATAACCCTGATCCACTGCAAAAGATAAAAGACGTAAGTTGTTGTTAAGGCTTGCAACAGGTTTGTCATGTAGCATGGCAGTTGTTATTTTGAGTTGGTTGTGACTCATACATGTTTGTGGTATGGTGTGAGTTCCTGGCCTTGTGCAAAGTTTTATGAGTACTGTGTTGTTGAACATGACAGTCTTGGGTATTGGCTCAAGGACCTGGTACGTATAATATGGAATCCTAACTGATGCTCAGTATGTATGAACCATGTAATGTGTAGTGCACCTTTGTATCAGTGTGCTATCACTAGAGGGGGACATGACATAGCCTCACAACACAATGGGGTCAGATGTGGCGACAACGTGGTAGCGCTACAGAGCCTGGACATCCCAGCCATTTTGACAAGTGTCATTACAGATGAATTATAACACTTAGGCCCATTTTAATGAGTAAGTGAGAATGCACAACACAGCTCCAACATTGGCAGCACTGTGCTGCAACATTTTCACTATGCAGGAATGCACCATGTGTGACATGTTACTAGGCAACCGTTTGTTGTCCCCTGCGCCGGCGCCTGATTTGCAGCCGTGCACTAACACTACCATACTTGCACCAGGGTGCTTGGCTATCTGCCCTGTGGAGGTGGATGTATCTGTGCAGGAAGGGACACCTTCCTACACATATACTGGTTTGACAGACAATTGGATCTTTCTGTGTGTGCAGCAGTATGCACAGGTGGCACATTCATATGAGGTCATATCACAGTCTATTTCCTTATTGCAACCTGCAAACGGCACCCCTGGGGTGGTATTTGATGTTGGTACTGCCTCAGGTTTTAGGTGACACCTACATCTGAGTCAGCATCGTCATGCTATGTATCTTGTGGTGACAGACCTGCAGCAACACACATTACACACCCCTTCCACGCTAAGTGCTGCATGGGAGGGTGGACGATTTACAATGTGGCTTCAAGTCACAAAAAAGTGGTCATCCGCAAACTTGTACATACAGTGCAGGCCATGACAATGGCACTGGGGGCTCTTACATAGGTCCCTTAGTGTTCCTGAGAGAAGCTGATGTTTGTGCCAGCCATCAGGTGTCCAGGGGTGTGTATCCCATTGTTTCAGGATGATCAACATTACTACCAGTGTCTCTCCTATCTTCCAAAACATGAATCAGCATTTATACTGTCAACACATGCACATGCACATCCAGGCTATAGGAAGGAGCTCAGCTACTTAGCAAATGTGTCCCTTACCACAGTGCATGTAAGGTCAGTGATGTCCTAAATACTCCTACAGGGACCCACTATGGCATCCATGATCTGCACTGTCTAACAGTGACTCTGCCCCATGGTGGGCCATTTATTGTTTACAGTACAGACATGATGGTGTTGTGGGTCAGTAAGTAGTGCATGTGAGGTGGCACTACCGTAGGTGTGGTGCCACTTCTCACAAATCTGGCACATGGTATGTGATGGCCGTTAATGTTGCATTACTATGTGTGTGACCCAATGTTTCAGACAGATGTCTATGCTCACTACAGGTAAGTCAGATATGTGTTGATGAGATGTAGTTGGTATTGGCACCAGTTGTCTGGCATTTGATGTTTGTTCTGGCAGAGACTTACATGGCATGATTTGAGGGATCTGTGCCTATGTGTGACTTACGTTACATGATCACGGTGTATGAAATTGACATTCCTGTGCTATTCTTTGTTTGGTGTACTATGTGTGTGACGTGTACATAGTAGGCCACCTATGGGCACTTGCAGTAGTTTGTGTACATCTTCTATTTGCAAACGGTACATATCTGCACCTGTCCTTCACGTGGTGTGCCTTTCAAGTTGTGGGTGTGTTACGTACATGTGGGTGTATATGTTTGTGGTGTGCACTGATTGTGCTGTACTGCAGCATGGTGCATATGTTTAGTTACCTGCACATCTGTGTTACCCTGGCCATGTGTTTTAGGAGTGGTGTATGTCTTGTGTGTCCTAGGGGGTTGGTGTGTTGTGTATAAATTGCTAGGTTTGGTAACTTACCCACAAGTAGGCCATTTCCATATTGGCCATCCTGGAAGTGCTCGTAGGCATCACGGACACTCCCAGGATACTTGGCCAAAATGTTTGTGAACAGTCCCCGGTGGTCCACTATGGCCTTCACATTTATGGAATGCGTGTGTTTGCGATTCCGGTATAAAGCTCTGTTGCTGCAGGTGGAACAAGTCGGACATGGGTACAGTCAATTGCACCGAGCACATGCGGGAAACCATCAAATTAGTAGAACCCCTGTTTTATCTCCTGCTGCATTTGCTGGGTGTTGGGGAAGCTAATGTGGCGGGGTGTCAGAGAGATAATTGCATCTAACACCTTTGGCAGAAACACCGAGAATGATGGCTGTGACAAACCAGAAACCAAGGCACCCGTTGTTTGAAATGAGCATGTGCAGGACAGCTAGCACCTTTGTCACAGGGGGTATATTATGTGGGGTCTGCAGGTTGGCTGTGATCTGTGGCTCAGTGTGGTGCAGCAGCTCTAGTTTGGCTTGCCGGTTGAGTCTGTATGTCCTTATGATGTTTTGTTCCCTGAGGCCAAGGAGGGTTGTCCTGTTTCAGAATATCCTCTCCTGCCTTCTGCGTTGCCTTTGTGGGCTCTGTTGTGGTGGCAGTGGTTGCTGCAGTGGGGGTTGCTGTTGTTGTTGCTGTCCTCTGCGTCGTCTAGCAAGCTGGAGCAGAAGCACTTCCATCTTGTCCTGTGGGTTGGTAATGTTGCTTCTGTGAGTTTTCCTTAAGCAGTGGTGTGTGGACCTCGATGTAACACCTGGTCTGACCCAGGCGTTAAAATGTGACGCAAATTGGAGTTAATGTCATTTTTTGGGTCTGCCTCCCACCCGTGAGTAATTTTTGCCCGGGTGGATAAATATGGCGCTAGGGGCTTAGAGTCATTTTTTGGACGGGAACGCCTAACTTGCATCTCATTGACACAAGGAGGTTTCATGCATCCAAAAGATGGCGTTAACTCCAATATGTTGATGGTAGACGGGTCTAGCGTCAAAATATAAATATGGAGTTAAGTTTGCACTGAGTTAGTATCACAAAAATGATGCTGATTCAGCGCAAAGCAAGTAAAAAGATGTGCCATAATCAGAAAATGATGGCTGCTAGGGCCATAAAGAAGGTTAAATGGGAAGATGTACTTTTGGAACCCGATTTGCAATTTTACTCTTTTGGAACACTTTCACAAGATATGGTTAATAAATTCAAAGTGGATCAGATAAATAATTTGTAATTGGAAAAAATGGAGTATGAGTTAGCTCAAAGTACATAATTGTATATATGTATATCATCAGTTATAGCTCCACAAGTAAGATCCTAACCAGAATCGTTATTGCTGGCTCTCTAGTAAAATGAAATATCTATAATATGATTCATTTTTATCAGTGCTAGAAGCTGTGGTTTAGAAACAAGATTTTGATTAAATTTACACATGTGAAAGAATTTATAGTAAGGAAAATCTGGATTTTAAAGATGCTTGTGTTACGCGAATATTTTTGCCATGCACTTCAAAAAATTTGTAAGATGGTCAAAGACCTGTTTCCGAAAGTACTGTGTTGTATTTTCTTATTTACAAACAACCTGTAATGAGGAATGATAAATCTCATTAAGTTTATTAACATATAAATGATTGGATTAAAACGGATACAGGTAAATCAATTTTATCAGATAAGGACTTAAACTAGGGTGAAGAAATATTATATTGCAAATTCTAGGTGCAGTTCTTGAGAGTGGTGGTAGTAGAATTGTGGGTGATATTTCATTGGCAGGAGGTTGCAAGGATTAAAAGAAATAACATGCAAGGCATGTCAGGACTGTGAACCAAAAGTAGGAATTATTAAGAGTGTTGCAAAACACTGAGAAACGCCCCATTGGGATTTCTCCAGTGCAAATGATGCCAAAGAGGCTAAATTACGAAACTAAGCCAGTGGCAATCAGTGGCATAGCAAGGATACAGAGGGCCCTACTGCAAGCAAGGAAACTGACCCCTTTGGCTGCTGTTGGGGTAGTAAACTACAACTACTATGAGGGTTCATTGGGCACCGGTGCCAGTGCAACTGCTGCACCAGTGGTTGCTACGTCTCTGGTGGGGATCCCAAAGAAGCCACCACGAGGGTTGGGGGAGGAGACCTGTGATTAAAGTGGGAACATGTAGAGGAGAAACATGGGAATAAGGGAACATGGGAATAGGAAGCAATCAGGGAAACTCAAAATTCACTGTGAACTTTGGTGTTTACTGTTTAGGGCTAATTTTTGACTTTTGGGGAATCACCTTCTCACCTCATGATTTATCCAATCATTTTCATTTCACAAGTTAATTTAGTGTTTAGTCATCATGAGTTTGAGTTCAGATGCTCTTTGTCCATGTTCCAGGTTCTTGAATTCCTGAGACTTACTATATGATCTGCCACTTTGACAACTCATGACACTTCATGTTTTTCCAGATAGTCTATTGACATTCTGGTACTTTATTAGCTTATGTCTGTTCAATACTAACTTATGCATAGATGGTTTAGCGTATCTTATAGTCTAAATTCTAAACCATCACCCCTACTCTTATTCCTAATGCTACCTGTTCCTATCCTGATGTTGGTGCCTGATGTTGCTGTCCCCCTAACGAAGTAGGCATTGTTGCTGATTACCGTAGTGATTTGGTAAATGTATGAGCTGTGAATTGTTATTTGTCTTTTGTTTTTCAGGTACCAACTGCAATTATTTATTTACTGCTGCTTATTTTTTTGATATCACCATAGTTAGATATTTTCTAAATTTATGTTACTAAAACCTTTACATGAAGCCAACATGTTGATGCTAATTAGTGGTTAGTGAGATATTATTATCATGTTCATGAAGAGTCATAGACAGTCTTTTTGTCTTATTGATTATCAGATGTATTCAGTTTCTCTTGCTCAGATTATGTTGCTATGGTTTTGTGTACTATTGAGATTTTTTGTGTTTTTGCATTGATTAAACTTAGATATTTTCGTCATTCGAATCAGCCATTGTTGTTTCTTTACATGTATCATTTGTATTTGAGAATTATTTTTGTGACCTTAGAGTTGTTAATATAGGGAAATAAATCATTAGCTTCTTAATAAACCGGTGTGATCATTGAAGTTGAATTGATTATCAAATGATATATGTTATGTTTTCTAATGACATTTTCTTTAAAGCAGATACGGTTCGGTTCATCGACCTAGTGTGTGAAATCCACTGTCTAATCTCTTATGACTAAATTATAGCTAGGGTTTTTTCGTGTTAATATGTGTCAATGATTGTCTATAACTGGGGTTGCTTCACCTTCGATTTCAGGGTAGGAAAATACCTGCAAGTGTTTGGTGAATACTCACAAACTTGTGAGTTTTTGACTATTCACCAATGTTTGCTGGTGGGCCCAGGCACAAACACCTAGCATTTTCTCACATGGAAATTCTACCGTACCGGTGGAATTTAGGTGCAAAAATATCTCATTTGAAAGGCTAAAATCCAAACAGTCCTGAGTATGTGAATTGAGACTTAGTTTTGCCCCCAAAAATTGTATTTCCTGCACACGAAGAAAATAGATGTGCAAAACCCTTTGTAAATCAGGCCTTTTGTGTCAGTGTTCTGACTCATCTCCTCTCTGCTGCCTACCATTTTTCCTCTCTTTTATAAACAAAGAGGTTATCAATCTTTGGTGGAGAGCCAATGACACTAAAATTAGGTACAGTGCGGAGCCTTTAATTGAAGGAAATATAAGGGCCTGATTTAAGAAGGGTGGCGCTGCCCCCAGTGCAGAGCCACTTTTCTTGCGCGAAAACATGATGCAAAGAAATCTCTTAGATTTCTTAGTGACATTTTTTCGCCTCCCCCCCCCTATAATGAGGGAACACCCCCTTTGCATACATTATGCCTGGCACGAGCATAATGTAGAGCAAAGGGTTACAAAGTGGCGAAATGCATGCATTGTGCCACTTTGTAAATTTGGCGCGGCGATTTTGTCCTCGGGCCACATTAGTGTAAAAAAATTACGCTAATGTGACGGAAAGAGGCGATAGGTGCTCTTAAATATGCCCCTAAATATTCTCCATCGTAGTCTGCCTTTCAAAAGCCGGAGACCAACCATTTCTCCTTTATATGTTATTTTCATGTATGCATTGGATAAACAGAAATATGCTCATAATGTCGCACATATTGTACGTGGACATTGTCTTTCAAGCAAGTAAAATAATATTTATACAGATAATGCGTGTTGTTATTGGTTTACATTTATTACGTGACACTAGGTGGCAGTGTGTGCATGCTTTTTACCTACCCCAAAGGAATTCATGATTGCAGTTGGTGTGGTGCGACTTCAAGAACAAAAGAGCAGGTTCAGCTCTGAAGTCTCTTTGGTGGAACAGGGAAAGGGGAGTTGTTAACAATTTCCTGCATAGACAGAGCTCGGCAGGTTCCTCTTCCTTGCAAGATACCCCTTTCTTCGTAGATGCTTCAATGTCTTCTCAACTGATGATTCGGGCCAGTCCGGTCCTTCTCGTATTAGGGATGGCTGTGTGTGTTCATTTTCACACCGAGGAAAGCTAGCCACTGATTCCTTGGCAACAAAATACGTGTTCATGAGCACAACAAATATCGAGTACCAAACAGTGAAAGGGCATCGTTGTAAACTGGTGGATTTTGCACAGATTTAGACCTTTTTAAAATACAACTATTACAGTGAGCAAGTATTTCAGAAAGCATGACACTTCTGGAATCCATTAGCCCCTAGATTCACTAAATTAATTTACAAAATGTTAAAAGGCATGAATCATACACTTGAGAATGTGTACAAAATGTCCCTATTGTCATGTTCCAAATATGTCTATCAACAAAAGTCGGCATGCGTAAACTATGAGGCCCATATTTATACTTTTTGACGCTAAACTGCGCTAACGCAGTTTAGCGTCAAAAAGTTTTGCGCCGGCTACGCCATTCTGAAGCGCCATGCGGGCGCCGTATTTATGGAATGGCGTTAGACGGCGCAATCAGACCGGCGCTGCCTGGTTTGCGTGGGAAAAAACCACGTAGACCAGACAGCGCCGGCGTAGGGAGAAAATGGCGCATGGGCGTCTTAAAATGGGGCAAGTCAGGTTACGTCGAAAAAATCGTCTTAACCCGACTTGCGCCATTTTTTAACGACGCCCATCCCCCATCAACATGACTCCTATCATTGTAAAGATAGGAGTCATGCCCCCTTGCCCAATGGCCATGCCCAGGGGACTTCTGTCCCCTGGGCATGGTCATTGGGCATAGTGGCATGTAGGGGGGCACAAATAAGGCCCCCCTATGCCACCAAAAAAAAATATAAAAAATAAAAAATTATACTTACCTGAACTTACCTGAATGTCCCTGGGGTGGGTCCCTCCATCCTTTGGTGTCCTCCTGGGGTGGGCAAGGGTGGCAGGGGGGGTCCCTGGGGGCATGGGAGGGCACCTGTGGGCTCATTTTGAGCCCACAGGCCCCTTAACGCCTGCCCTGAGCAGGCGTTAAAAAGTGGCGCAAATGCGCCGTTTTTTGCCACGCCAACTCCCGGGCGTCTCTTTTGCCCGGGAGTATAAATACCACGTAAAGGCCTGGGAGTCATTTTTTAGACGGGAACGCCTCCCTTGCATATCATTAACGCAAGGAAGGGGTTCACGCTAAAAAATGACGCACATTCCGGGAACTTTGGCGCTATTCGCCTCTAACGCCATAGTATAAATATGGCGTTAGTTGGCGTTAGTTTTGCGTCGAAATTGCGTCAAAAAAAACGACGCAATTTCGGCGCAAACGGAGTATAAATATGGCCCTGAATGTCTTACTGAAACAATATCTTGCACACAGACAGAAGTACTCTATCAGAAAGACTCGTTTATTTCCCCGTGACACACAAATAGATAAACAATATTTATTTCCGACAACAGTAACCTCCCGAACAACATTAAAGGCATACTGGCTCAATTCTCTAGCGATATGTGACTGATCCGCAGAATGCTTGTTTGGGGACAAAAATATTGGTGGAATCCTTTGTTCCATCGGAGTGAGTCCGGAATCTTGCTTCACTTGGGGTTGTTTCCCTCATTTGTATTTTCTGTCTTTAGCCAAAACGTGGTCACAGTTTTTTTTAATGCTTTCTATTTTTTTGTTTGTTTTTAAAGTGTTAAAAATCTATAAGGCAGTCAGTATAAATTTCTCTGAATTACAGTGCAATAAAGAATGCCACTGGGTAATCTGGGTAATTGTGTCACCACCACTCGTGCTATTATCATGGGGTGATTGTTCAGTTTCAAGACGAATAATAAATGAGGCCCGAATAAAGTGCAGATGCAGTTTTAACGCACATGAAACCTGCGCATTTTTCCCATTGCACATATAGGGGGTCATTTCAACCTCGGCGGTCTTTTCACAAGACAAGACCGCCGAGGGACCAGTGCTGGCGGTTTTCCGCTCGGCGAATTATGACCGCTGGCAGCCCTCCGTCCTTTTCCGGACGGAGAGCCGCCAGCAGCCATACTGGCGGTCGGCGGGGAAGTGGAGGTTGCTCCACCTCCACCGCCCCATCAACAGAACACCACCCACCGAATCACGTTACGTGATTCGGCGTGGCGGTGTTTTGTTGACGGGGTTCTGGCGGCGGAGCAGCCCCCATGGATCCCGTCCCCTCCTAGAGGATCAACGGACCAGGTAAGTTGATCGGCCGTTAGGGGAGCGGGTGGGGGGGTGTTGTGTGCGTTCATGGGGGTGTGAGTATGAAGAAGGGGTGTGTGAGTGCGTGTATGCATGCGGGGGTGTAGTGTGTTTGGAAATGTGTGCGTGTCTGCCTGTATGTATGTCTGTATGGATGTGTGCGTGTATGTCTGAATGTGGGTGTGTGTGTATGACTGTGTGTGTCTGTTGGAATGTTTGTTCATGTGTGTGCGGGTATGTGTGTTTGTGGTGTCTGCATGCGTGTAGGGTGTGTGTCTGTATAGTGATGTCGGGGGTCGGGGTGGGGAGGGGGTCCTGCCACCTTTCGGAGGGGGGTGGCAGGGGGCAGAGGGGTGTCGGGGAAGGACTCGGGGTGGGGACGGGGAGGGGAGACCCCTATCAGTGCCAGGGAATGGATTCCATGGCGGTGCCCAACCCCATGAAATCCATGGCAGTCAGCCGGGTCATGATACCGCCGGCAGTCTTGTGACGGCCGCCGGGCTGGAGACCCAAGTCTTCAGTCCAGCGGTCGTCTTCCCCATGGCGGTCGGTTCGGAGAAGTGGCGGATGACCATGGCGGTAACCGCCATGGTCATAATTCCAATTTTTTTACCGCCAGCCTGTTGGCGGTAAGACCGCCACTTCTCCGCCAACCACCAGGGTTGTAATGAGGGCCATAATGTCAGATAAACATTTTGACTCATAACATATTGTTTATAATTACTTTATTGCATCTTTTAACAGTTCTGTAGCAAGGTTAAAATCATCCTTATTCAGTTCCAATCTATAATGTGTTACGAAAGTGTTAGGGGTGGCACAAATAGCTGCTCAACATTTCTCCGTGTAGAGACACCTCAGGGTACTCCGCCAGGGTCAAAGAAATGGTCTTGGTAGAGAGGCCTTGCAAATTCTCTGGGACCCCAGAACCAGCCGAAACATAAGCGTGTCAAAGCGCTGAAGAAGATTTAAGCTGATACTCAATGCCCCCACAAGTGCCTTTTGCCTATACAACAGGGGCCTGAAATTGAGATGGAGGCTGACACAATAGCTTCTGTTCTTGAAAGCTTGCAGAACTCATGCCAGAAGGCGAGCCAAAGAGGAAGCTGCTTGGGTGATACAAAGTGTTTGTCTAGCCCAGTGGAGCTGGCCAAGTACCGGCTTGTGGTGAAGCTCATCAGATGGATGTAATGAATTTGTGAAGTGGACGTCCCCATTTGAGGAATCCTCACCCAGAGACAACCTGAATGCCAAGTGTGCCTCAGGGAGTTCAACTAGCTGCCAGACTTAGGGCAAAGGGCTATCGTCAGTGTTGGGGGTGTCAGAAGCTATCCACAGCTGAGTTTGAGAGCTCTTCAATTATTCATTCCCACCATTAGATGGAGGCACCTTACCCTGGTTGCTTGCTTGAGGGAATGGACAGTATCCAAGGGCTGAATCTTGTTGGAAGGCCACTTAGGGAACTTCTCCTGAGAAGAGGACCTTCTGATACCACTAAGGGACCAGAGCTCCTTAGCCTGTGTGCTGAGGTAGGGGCTTGTAGGGCTTTTGACCGGCTAATGATTGTGCATTAGTTGTGCACTATTTCCACCAGTAAGGTGGAGGGAGATGACTCCTCTTGCCTATGGGCACACAGGCCCCAAGTATTCTTTTCTTGCAGTACCAATTTGTTAGACAGCTGATACTTAGGACTATGGGGAACGCGTGCGTCATTAAAAGTTTGACAGAGTGACAGCCCCACTGTAGTCTGGCAGGGCTCCTCCTTCTCTGATAAAAGTATGGTTACCTCTAACTCATTGAAAGGTGTGGAAGAACCAGATGTTCACAAATGGAACCTCACTTAGCTCCTTGAGCCTTGGAAGCATGTAAAGAAAAAGATCAAGGCATCATAGACATTGCTCCCTCATCTGTGAAGAAGCCAATTTCGGCACAATAGATACGCAGTTTCCAAATATTTTAGAAGGTTAGACTCTCAGGCTCATACTTACTAAGAGTTTGTGTCTGGGTACTGCCAATTTTGTGGAGCAGCCCTGATGCAAAATCCATGTTCGGATTTACCAAGCCACACAAATCAAGATTTATGTGGCTTTCCATGGATTTTTATCCAAAAAGTAAAGCGAGGCTTTGCCATTCGCTGCTTTGCGTTACAGTTCCTCGGGGAGGCATTACATGTGTGGAGCGTTCCCGTGTATCCACCAATGTATTATGATGTAAACCCATATTTACTAAAGTTAGTAAACAATGATTGAGTCAAAATGGTGCGCCTACCCGAGGATCGTAAAAAAACGAATCTTTATTTCTCCTCTTAACTTCCTCTTTGCATTTGTGCCACAGAATGAGGCACACATACAAAGACGAATATGCCTCTAAAAACAGTTTTTGTGCAGGAAGGTATTGGTTCCTGCACATAAACTAAGACGACAATGCAAGCACCATTGTGATGGTGCTAGGCAGCCAGAGTTGCACCAGTGCTAAAAGAGAGCATAAGTGTGTCATATTTTAGTAGGTATGAGGCGTTTTTTGCTCTCTCCTTTTGAAGCAGCGTAGCAAGGCAACTTTCCCTGCTGCTTTGTGTAACGTCAAAGTTTAGTAAATCTGGTCCACAGTGTTGCAAGTAGATAAGGTTGTTGTGTGCAGAGGAATTACAGTGACAACAGAAACCACACCTTGAGTATCACATATATTTGGGAGAAATTTGATATTTATATTGTTTCTTAAGCTCAGAAAAGAAACAAATTGTTTCCTGGTTTTTGTTTTCTTTCATTACAGGTGTACTTCTTCACAGCATCAATTCCACTTTCCGTCGTTTGGATCCTAAGGGGCATTTTAAAAGCCCCTAGATCAACTGGAGCTTCATTTTTTGGGATGCTAGGGTGGCGCTGTGCACTGTGCCGTATTTACAGGGCAGCGTTAAGCCACTTCACCACCTTGTAAATATGGCCCCTTCACACACAGCACTTTATGTGGAAAGAGCGTGCAATGGGTGTTGCTGTGGGCGTTCCACAGCAACACCTATTGCATTTTGACACTGACCCAGATTTAGAAGAAATTGTAAATCTGTGGCAGCGCCAAAATCTATCGCTACCCCATGGGTGGCATTAGCATTGTGCAACGAGGAGAAATGATTTCATTTCTCTTAATTTTTTTCTCAATGTGTGCTGCGTTCTGCAGCACACACATAAAGAGCAAATCACCATTGAAGATTGTTTTCCTGGAGGAAGGTGTTGCTTCCTGCACAAAAACATTCTCTCCTGCAATGTAGCAATCCTTGCAACATGACGCAAGGGTGGCTGCGTTGGCAGGAGGCAGCTAATTTAGCACCAGTGCAGGGGTAAACAGAGGGATGTGCTGTATTTTTGTAAATACGGCGCATCCCTACTTTTCAGAACTGACACAGTGCTGCGCTGTGCCAGTTCTTTGTAAAAGTGCTTCTGAGTTACGTTAGCAATACAGAGTTGGTGCTGTTGAAAAGTGGCACAAGCGGAAGGCATACAGTTCCTGAGGAATCTAGTCCTGACAGCCTTACACCCAGGGGGTGACTCTTACGTGTCAACTGTGATGCCTTTTAAAACAAAAACGTCCACAAGTACTGGGCAACTTTCTTTAAGCTCCTCTTTAACAAGTGAGACTGCAAATTAGACAGGAGGAATCACTTTGTGTTTTCTGTCTTGTGCAAGGCTTTCTAGCGTTCAAGAGATAGAGTTTGCCCCTCCCTTCACTGGTGGACTTGTTTTCAGTGTTTTCCAATGTTTTCTTAAAATGTAAAAACAATCAGTGATGATTAGAACTTGCTCTTTTGTCTTCATACATAATCAAAGGGATGGTGTTCTCCCTGTGCTTTTAAAGAATTTTAATTTTATTTCATTCCTTCGCTCATTTATTTCTACTGTCATTTCCTCTTTTTTTGTGCTACTTTTAACTGCCATCCTTATAAACTTCCCTCAAACTCGTGACTTTCTGGTAACTTTTCATTATTTCCCCTACCTTTCTGCCTGTCTCATTTCCTAACACTCAAACTCCTCTTATCAGAAGGCCAGCCCCATCCCTTGTCAAGGATGTCCATGGATAGAGAAGCGTTTGTACCTCTTTAAGATTTGACCACAGCAGATAAAAATGTACTGTGGGCATTTACCTCATCTTCCTCCCCAGCTATTCTAATAACAAATGGCAAAGATTGACTGAATGAAGATTTTCTAATGTAGACCTACAATATATATCCAGGAGCGGCTTGCAGTGCTAAATAGAAGCTGGGTGGTGCGCACGTGGGTTGGGGGGTTAAATATAACTAAAAAAAAACGTACCTGTATCGTCGCAACTGTCACCACTGTGCTGCTCCTCTCCTGCAGACTGGCTGCAGGCACAGGCTCCCAGCCTGCCCTTCAGGCAATCCTGACACTGCTCAGAGCAGCATTAGAATTGGCTGGGAGCGCCCAACCAGGGCACTCCAAGGCAGACTGGGAACCTGTGCCTGCTATCTCCATCCTGGCAACACAGTGCCGGGCTGCAGAGAGCCTACTGCGCACATATGTTTAGCCGGCTCAAGACGGCTGGCAAAACATACATGCGCAGTCAATCACTCCCTCTCAGTGCTCGTCACAGTCTGTGTCCCCACCCCTTTTACCAAAAAACGATAATAAACGTAGCTTATTATAATTTTCTGGTAAACGTTTTGCAGCTGCTGCTGCTGCTAGCGGGGGGAGCTGCGCCTGTATATTTTGTGAGGTGCTCGATGTCACACTGCCCTGTTCTTTGCTATTTCTGCTCTGTCTGGTTATGGAGGAGAAACCCTCCAAGCAATTTTTATGCATTCTTTAATTTATGGGGCATTTGGTGACTAAAAACCGTGCTGCTATACTAAAAAGCAGCTGATAAAGTAAACAAACTTCATGATGGGGAAAAAGCTCAGAAAGGTCCAGGAACCTGCTTTGGCTGAAATTGCACTGACTGCAGCACATATTAGGAAACATAGAGCAGTAGAAAAATCTACATGTCTTTGAGCTTAACTATATAGTGCTCGTAAACTAACTTGTGTTTTTTCTAAGTTAATGTATACACTGTAAGCAGTGCAATTTCAGTGGAACCGGTATACAAATCCCTTCTGAGGCTGCACATCAACAATGAATGTACTTATAACAAGCACATACAGTAGATATATTTGGGTTCAAATTTGCAAATATATTGTTTACTGTGATGGTATTTACAAGAAAAAGTCTTTTTTCCAGGGGTTCAAAGGCAAATTGCATTATTCCCAGTTAAAGTATGATGTTATGTAATACCTCTTGTTCTTTAAAAAAACATTCTTCTGCCATGCGTGACATGTACCTGTGATCAAACCTCCCACCTGCAGCCAACCACCACAGCGCATGGCCTTTTATTGTGTGCAGCATGAGTTTGGTGGTGCATGCCCCTCTCCTCAGCTTTTTAGGGCCCCATGAAACCCGTCCCCTGAGACCATTTTATTTAATTATTGGGAAGAGTGCATGTACCTCCCGTTTTCCAAGTGCGTACAGCCACATCCTCCAGGGTGAAAATTCTTAATGTTAGAGGAGTACAGCATATACCCCTCCTCCCTGAGCCTCTATAGGCCCTGGAGACCTCAATCCCTGGGACCTTCTTTTTCAATAAAGGGGAGGGGGCAACAGCCACCCTACCTAAGCCCCTATGGGTCTTGGGGCCCCCATCCTCTGGGGCTAAAGACTTCAGCTTTACTGGAAGGTGGAGATGCAAGCCCAAATGTGGTCCCTGGGGTCGATTTAGGCTCTGGAAGGGTGGGCTGTGTGCCCCCCACTAATTAATATATTTTTGGGCCCTGGGGATGGGGTCTGTGGAGCTCTTAAGGTACCAGGCGGGGGTCTGTGCCCACTCCCCTTTTTCATTAATTTGGCCTTGGGGGATGGGGTTCCTGGGGCCCATTAATGGCTTAGAGGGACATACACCCTCCTCCCATAAATAATATAAACATTAAAGTGCAGACATTTAATTTTTTTAATTAGTTGTGACGCCATGGCAGATCGTGACTTTAAAAAAAAATGTCTTCAATGGGGGGGGGGGGGGGGTCCTTCTGAAACCCTCTCCCACAGGGCCTAGGGGTGTAGGGTATCCCTACTGTGCCCCCTTACATTATGTTTTTAACTAACCTCAGGACAGGGGCCCAGGAGTCCTGTAATGGCTGCCTGCAACATTCTTCCTCATGTTACAGGCAGCCAATCACAGCCTTGAATAAAATGAGCAGCTACTCTGCTGCTTTTCCTTAGATTCTTTAAAAACATGTTGGGTGTCCCCAATCCATTCTAGGGCACCAAAGACCTGTGCAAAAGTGTTTGTACTGCTGTACATGGTGATGACCAAACACCACCTAATTAGCTAATGACAAATGAAAAGACAGCAATATTGTGCTGAACACACTTTGGGGGTCATTATGATTTCGTCAGACGGAAAAGCCCGTTAGCCGAAGTCTCGATGGGTAGGTTGCCGCCAGTGTGGCCGCCTCCCCGCCGGCCCCATTGTGAGTTACTCGCTGGGTCAGCGGGCAGAAACCCAGTGGGAAACGGTCTACAGCATTGGCACCAGCTCGTAATTGAGCCGGTGGCAGTGCTGTAGTGCTTAGGGTGCACCAGCACCCGTCGCAAAGTTCACTGTCTTCAAAGCAGACAGTGAACTTTGCGACGGGGCTGTCCAGGGTGGGGGCCTGCACTGCCCATGCAAAGTGCATGAGCAGTACAGGGACACCCCGTCTCCACCAGCCTGTTCATGGCAGGGATACCACCATGAAACCGCTGGCGGAGATGGGGGGTCGTAATCCCCAGGGCAGCTGTAATGTGGTGGTCAGATTGCCGCATTGGTGGCGGTCGGACCACCACTGCGACCCTGGCGATCTGACCGCCAGGGTCGTAATGAGGGCTTTTGTGTGTTTTAATATAAGATGTACGTCAAGGCTATTTTCTACTCCACTCTGCACTTCTCCATTCTATGCCACTCCACTCTATGCCCCTCCACTAAAAGACATTGCACGACACATGACTCTGACATTCTACTCTACAACAAGCCACTCCACTATACACTCCTCTACTTTAAGACACTGAGGCCCGTATTTATACTTTTTGACGCAAAACTGCGCTAACGCAGTTTTGCGTCAAAAAAATTAGCGCCGTCTAACGCCATTCTGAAGCGCCATGCGGGCGCCGTATTTATTGAATGACGTTAGCCGGCGTTAGCCGGCGTTAGCCGCCGGCGCCGTCTGGTGTGCATTAAAAAAAACGACGTACACCAGGCAGCGCCGACGTAGGGGGAAAATGGAGTATGGGCGTCCAAAAATGGTGCAAGTCAGGCTGAGGCAAAAAAATCGCCTCAACCCGATTTGCGCCATTTGTTTTTCACTCCCAACCCCCATTGAAATGACTCCTGTCTTAGCAAAGACAGGAGTCATGCCCCCTTGCCCAATGGCCATGCCCAGGGGACTTATGTCCCCTGGGCATGGTCATTGGGTATAGTGGCATGTAGGGGGGCACAAATCAGGCCCCCCATGCCACAAAAAATATATTAAAAAAATACTTACCACAACTTACCTTTTCTTCCCTGGGATGGGTCCCTCCATCCTTGGGTGTCCTCCTGGGGTGGGCAAGGGTGGCAGGGGGTGTCCCTGGGGGCATGGGAGGGCACCTCTGGGCTCATTCTGAGCCCACAGGTCCCTTAACGCCTGCCCTGACCCAGGCGTTAAAAAGAGGCGCAAATGCGGGTTTTTTTGCCCCGCCCACTCCCGGGAGTCATTTTTGCCCGGCAGTATAAATCCGACGCATATGCATCGGAGTCATTTTTTAAGACTGGAACGCCTACCTTGCATCTCATTAACGCAAGGAAGGTGTTCACGCCAAAAAATGACGCTAACTCCATGAACTTTGGCGCTAGACGCGTCTAACGCCAAAGTATAAATATGGAGTTAGTTTTGCGTCGAATTTGCGTCGAAAAAAACGACGCAAATTCGGCGCAAACTGAGTATAAATATGCCCCTGAATGACTCAAAACTCCATGACACAACACTCCTCTCTACGACATGCCACTTCACTCCACTCTACTCTACGCCACTCAACTCTACTCTGACATGCCATTCTTCTCTACACCACACCATTTTATTCTACAATATGCCACTCTACTTTACACCACTCCACTTTAAGCCATTCTACGATATGCCACTCCATTGTATGTCACTCCACTGTAAGACAATGTACGACATGTCACTCTATCAGACAAGACTCCACTCCACTTTAGGACACACCACTCTACTCTACCCTTAGAGACCACATGCCACACTACTCCACTCTAGTCTATGACATACCATTTCACTCTACACACTCCACTCTACGCTGCTCAATTCTATGCCTATCCAGTGTCTGGCACTCCTCTCTACACCACTGCACTCTATGCCACTTCAGTCTACACTATTCCAGTCTATTTCACTCCACTCTATGCCACTCCACCCTATACTGTTCCAGTCTACTGCACTCCACTCTATGCATCTCCAATGTACACTATTCCACTGTACACTATTCCAATATATGCCACTCCACTCTATGCCATTCCACTCCATGTGACTCCACTCTACACTATTCCTCTCTGTGCCACACCACCCTATGTTATTCCACTCTATGCCACTCCACTCTATACCACTGCACTGTATGCTATTCCATTCTACAACACTCCACCCTATGCCACTCCACACCACTCCACTCTATGTCACTCCACTCCACACCACTCCACTCTATGCTATTCCACTTGGTGCCACTCCATTTTATGCCACTCAGCACTGTGCTATTCCACTCTACTCCACTCAATGGTATGCCACTCTGCTGTATGTAACTCCACTCTGTGCCATTCCATGTACAACACTCCACTCTACGCTACTCCACTCTACTCCAGTCCACTCAATGCCATTCCACTTTATGCTATTCCAGTCTACGTCACTCCACTTTATGCCACTCCACTCAAAGCCACTCCACCTTACGACATTCCATTCTGCACTATTCAACTCTTCGCCACTCCATTCTCAGCCACTCCACTGTCAGGCACTCCACTCTATGCCACTCCACTCTATGCAATTGTACTTTAAGCTATTCCATTCTATGGCACTCCACTCTATGCCACTCCACTGCACACAGTTCTACTCTATGCCACTCCATACTATAACACTCCACTGGATAGCACTCCACTCTATTCCACTCCACTCTATGCTATTCCACTGTTTACCACTCCTCTTTATGCTACTCCACTCTATGTGACTCTACTTCACTTTACTCCACTCTGTGCCACTCCATTCTACGTCACTCCACTCTATGGCATTCCACTCTGTGCCGCTTCACTCTCTGCACACTCCACTCAATGCTGTTTCACCCTATGCCACTCCTATCAATCCCACACCATTCTACGCCACTCTATGCTATTCTACTCTACACCACTCCACTCTTCTCTGTTTCACTTCACACCACTCCACACCACTATGCTGTATGCAGCTCCACTCTACGCCACTCCACTCTACAATATTCAACTCTATGCCACTCCATTCTACACCACTGCACTCTACATCAATCAAGTCTATGCCCCTCCTCTGTAACACACTGTATGACACACCAGTCAGTGACACAACTCTCCACTCTACTTACAACATGCCACTCTACTCTAGTCCACTCTATAGCACACCACCACTCTACGCCACTGAACTCTATTTATTCCACTCTATGACACGCCACTGTCCACTATTCCACTCTACCCGAGTATGCTCTATGACACTTTACTGTATGTCATTACACTCTACACCACTGCACTCTACAGCACTTGACTTTATGCCACTCCACTCTACACTACTCCTCTCTATGCCACCCCACTCTTCAGCAGTTTTCTCGATGCCTATTCCAATATACTCTACGCCCCTGCACTCTATACAACTTATCTCTATGCCACTCCACTCTACGCTCTTCCATTCTACACAGCTCCACTCTATGCTAAACCACTCTATGCCACTCCACTGTAAGCCACAACACTCTGTATGCCAATCCACTCTGTATGCCACTCTACTCTACATCATTCCACTCTGTGCACCACTCTACTCTACACCATTCTACTGTATGCCACTGCACTCTGTCACACGACTCTGTCCTCTGTTCTGCAACACTGCACTCTAAGTCTCTCAATTGCACTCAACACCATTGAACTCTACTTTTCATCACTGCACTGTGCACAGCTGTACTATACAACACTCCACTGTACGTCACACTACTGTACGCCATTTCACTGTACAACACTAAACTCTACACCACTCCACTCCACCCCACTCCACTCTGTGCAACTCTACTCTACCCCACTCCACTCTACACAACTTCACTCTACACCACTTCACCTTACATTGCTCTGCTGTAAGCCACCTTATTCTTCACCACTCTACTGTACCCCAATTAACTCCAGATGTGCATGGTGGAGGAATCAAAAAGATCATACTTGAAATGAGAATTTCTGAGTCGTGGTCTTAACAAAGTAAATATTTTATGTATGGTGTTAGAAATGGGGTTTTTGGTTGGCAGTCAGGTTACCCCCTGTCCAAGCAAGGACCCTCACTCTAGTCAGGGTAAGTCACACACAATCCAAATTATCCTGTGCCCACCCTTTGGTAGCTTGGCACTGAGTAGTCAGGCTTAACTTAGAAGGCAATGTGCAAAGTATTTGTGCAATAAATCATACAATAACACAATATAGCACCACAAAAATACACCACACAGTGTTTAGAAAAATATATAATATTTATCTGGGTATTTGCAGGTCAAAAACGATAAAAGATGCAATAAGAAATTGTAGAGATATCACTGAAAAGTGATATGAAGTGTCTTAAGTCTTTAAAAAGCAAACAAAGTCTCTTTCAAGCACAAAGTACCTGGTTTGGAGTGAAAAACATCTCTGCAAAGGGCCACAGAGGAGTAGATGCGTGGAAAAATGGTGTGTGCGTCGGTTTCGCCCCTTCACACACGGACTTGCGTCGTTATTTTTCACGCGGGGAAGACGTGCGTCAATTTCCAGCTCACGGACATGTCTCCTCTGTGGGTCGCAGGGTTTTCAGACGCCCCAGGGTCTGTGCGTGGAATCCTGGGCTTGTTGTCCGGCTGCGCGTCGTTCCGGTGGGCTGTGCGTGGAATTTTCTTCCTCACTGCAGGTGCTGCGTCGATTTCCTCTCTGGAAGTTGGGCGGCGTTGTCCAGGCGGGCCGTGAGTCGAAGTTCCGGTCGCACCTCAGGCGTTGCGTCGATCTTTTCCTTGCGGGGTCGAGCGGCGTCTTACCGGATCGGCGTGCAGTGAATTTTTCACCGCGGAGCAAGCTGTGCGTCAAATTTTTCGCGCACAAGGAGTCCAGTTGAAAGATGGAAGTCTTTTTTGTCCTGAGACTTCAGGGAACAGGAGGCAAGCTCTATCCAAGCCCTTAGAGAGCACTTCTGCAGCAAGGCAAGAGTTCAGCAAGGCAGCAGGCCAACAGCAAGGGAGCAGTCCTTTGTAGAAAGCAGTCAGGTGAGTCCTTTGGGCAGCCAGGCAGTTCTTCTTGGCAGGATGCAGGTTCTGGTTCAGGTTTCTTCTCCAGCAAGTGTCTGAGGTGGTAGGGCAGAGGCCCTGTTTTATACCCAAATGTGCCTTTGAAGTGGGGGGGACTTCAAAGAGTGGCTTAGAAGTGCACCAGGTCCCCTTTCAGTTCAATCCTGTCAGCCAGGGTCCCAGTAGGGGGTGTGGCAGTCCTTTGTGTGAGGGCAGGCCCTCCACCCTCCCAGCCCAGGAAGACCCATTCAAAATGCTGATGTATGCAAGTGAGGCTGCGTACCATGTGTTTGGGGTGTGTCTAAGTGAATGCACAAGGAGTTGTCAACTAAGCCCAGCCAGACGTGGATTGTAAGGCACAGAAAGATTTAAGTGCAAAGAATAGCAATATTAAATCCAACTTCACCAGTCAGCAGGATTTTATATTACCATTCTGGCCATACTAAATATGACCTTCCTACTCCTTTCAGATCAGCAGCTACCACTTCAATAATGTATGAGGGCAGCCCCAATGTTAGCCTATGAAGGGAGCAGGCCTCACAGTAGTGTAAAAACGAATTTAGGCGTTTTACACTACCAGGACATGTTAACTACACAGGTACATGTCCTCACTTTCACCCACACAGCACCCTGCCCTAGGGGTTACCCAGGGCACCCATTAGAGGTGACTTATATGTAGAGAAAGGGGAGGTTTAGGCTTGGCAGGTACTTTTAAATGCCAAGTCGAAGTGACAGTGAAACTGCACACACAAGCCTTGCAATGGCATGCCTGAGACAAGGTAAAGAGTCTACTTAAGTGGGTGGCACAACCAGTGCTGCAGGCCCACTAGTAGCATTTAATCTACAAGCCCTGGCACATATAGTGCACCTTACTAGGGACTTAGAAGTACATTAAATAGCCCAATTGGGTATGATCCAAAGTTAACATGTTTAAAGGGAGAGAGATGCACTTTAGCACTGGTTAGCAGTGGTAAAGTGTGCAGAGTCTAAAAGCCAGCAACAACAGTGTCCAAAAAGTGGAGGGAGGCAGGCAAAAAGTTAGGGGTGACCACCCTAAGGCATGTCAGGTCTAACATATGGCAACTGTTTCTTTAGGAAAATCCTGATGGATAAACATTTGTAAAGGAATTTCTCTAGCTACTTTCATGATCATTACTAGGTGATGGCGGTGAAGAACCTTGAGTATAAATTGTCGTGGTTTGGCCAGATTTATGATGTGATGGAATGTGGTGTGCTTTATCAATCTCAAACTTCTCTTGGAATTTTAACTTTAGAAGGTTAGGCAGTAGAGATTCTAGGTATCGCCAACAATCGTTACCCTCTATGTCTTCATGCAAAATACATATTCTGCAGGTTGCGTTATCAGTTTCGATTTTCCAAGTCCGACTGAAGCTTTTTCATAGGAAGAATTTTCACTTTGAGTGGAATCAATTGGTCAATCATAGTTTTATTGTCATAAATTTTAATTTCATTGTCAGAAAGTTTCATGGATAGACCAGCCACATTCCTGCAACTATTTTTGACCTCTGCGACAATATTATGAGTGTTAGATTGGACTGCTTATAAATCTTCTACTATAGTGACAAGGGAAGGTTCAGAAGAGTCAACTAGTTTAGATTTGATAGGCGGTGGGGAAACTACCTGTTTACGCTTATTTGCATTGAAGGAAACAGATTTAACTTCCATAATGATGAAAAGGAAAAGAAAATATATAGAAAATAAAAAAAAGTGTTAACGTTTGTAAAATAAGCCAAATCAATGAATTTTCAATGGAATTTCACTGGTGCAGTAGCTATAACCAGCAGTACCAGGATCTAGACCAAAGTCACACCTTCTCTTGCAGAAGCTCCAAGACAGGAACTCTGGATTCAGCAAGCAAGGAGCCTCGGTATAATCTCCAGTCTCACTTCACTTGACCTTCCAGCTCAATAAAAAGTCAGGAAATTCCTCTGACTATGGAGGTAAGGAATAAGAATTTTAAATAAAAGAATTAGCCCATGAACCGGATAAAAAAAACTCATGGTGCAGATAGAGGCACGGTGGATCATCAGGGAGGCAGCCATCTTGTATCATGTGCTCGCATCTCTCCCTCTTAACTAAGGTTTACCCTTGATGTTTCCATATATATAATAATTATATGAATATATACATATATACGTATACATATATGTTTATTCGCCACTGGGTAGTTATAGTTAGGATTGTGTTTCCATAGGAAATGCATTTTTTGGCTTTCTTATATCTTTGGTGCAATTTGACAAATCTTTCAGTTCCTTTGTGGAAAGTTTTGGGGGGATCTGTCAAGCAAGGGATGAGAAAAAAGGGGGGTCCCAAAATCATTTTTCCCCATTCAGTTTGGAACACAGATACTGCCCAAACCTTTAAACTGATTTACACCAAATTAGGCAGAAATCGAGATCCTGGTACTGAAAGATTGCTTTTTGTGATCTGGTGCAAATCCGTTCAGCAGTTTTTTTTAATCAATTAATGCTCAAAGGCTTTGTATATTTCACACCACTGTGGATCCACAGAGCTGACATATCTCCTGTTGAGTTATGATAGGCTGCAACCACATCAACAGGGGTGTGGCGAGAGCCATTATAGGACTCGGACCCAGCCCAGAGTCTTAAAAAACAAAAGCAATGGAAAAGACAAAGGGGGCAGGGTAGTGCTATCCTGACCCCCATAGGTCTGCTGTTGGGGTCTGGGGCCAAAAAGCGATTTCTTAAAGTTGTGCCACAAATTCATGGAGTATTCCCAAATCCATTGCAAATAATAAAAAAAAAAGTATGGGCTCCAGAGTGGACCAGGGCTCAATGGGGGCAGTGCAGAATGTTTATTTTAGGGGAGCAAGACACCTTATCCCTCTCTCCTTAGTGAGCCCCTGGGGAGTCCATCCACTGGCGCTGAAGTAAACTAACAAGGGAAGGGGGGCCACGCAGCCTTAAAATAAAAAGCCCCGGGAGCCCATCCCCCATAGGCAGCTCAAGTACTCTGTCCCAGGAGTCCACACCCGGGAAGAGCCCATCTGCGGGACAGAGTAGTTGCCCTGTTTGAACTCATGTGGGAAGGGAATCATATGTTTGCTCCCACCTGGTTAGAGGATTTTTAAATCTCCTGCAAGGCGGGGGCAAACATGCCTTCTCTGCTTCAACAATGCAACAGGGAATGGCAGTCTGCTCCCAGCAGGCGGGATCTTTAAACATGCTCCCGCCGGGTGGGAGCAGACTTCTGTTTCCTTGCCCACACTCCTACGGGCAAGGAAACAGGCAATGCTCTAGTCTGGAGTGAGCATGCAAAAAAACAGCTGCTGCCTCCGGGTGGGAGCAATGCCGACTCCTGCACCATGCATGGAGCCTGCTGGGGCTGAGGGCTCCCTGAGGCTTTCTCCATGGCCCCAAAGTGGTGCTTTGTGGGTGGCATGGGGTTGGCTGCCTCCAGGTAGGTTGGTCAATACCTTCACCATGCACTGCTAATTACCCCACATATTGTATCATTCAAGACATCTTCTATGACATCATTGATAATATCACTGCAACATTTGCAATGAAATTATTTATGAGAAAACTGAAAATATTCTGGGGCACGAGTTATAGTTACCGAAGGGCATGAGTTACAATTACCAGAGCCAACTATAACTGGTGAATTTCATCGTTTTTGTATGTTTAAAAAGTTACGTTGTCATTAAACTCTCACCTAACTATAACATTGCATATATATATATATATATATATATATATATATATATATATATATATATATATATATCAGCTATGGATCTTGAAGATTTTCCTCATTCCTGAAGCAAGAAGAAAAATTCTAGCATTCTGGTGTCAGACAGCATATTGCACTATTCTTGACTATACAGTTGGAGAAAACAACTTTACAACTAACCCTTGTGTCATGGGGAAATTGGCCAGCTTATTTTCAGTTCATGACCGCTATCAAACAAACAAGTGCCATTTTTTGTGCATGACCTAGGCCCAAATTACTGATAGGGCACATTGCCCTGCTCTGTGCCACAGCACACCTTTCACTAGATGGACCAAGTACAGACCCAGTTAGTGCACCCTATAATAATGGAGGCAAACACGCACCTGCACTGGGGGCAGGACCCTCCATGAAAGGTAGACTGGTTGTTTGAGGCTGCTAGTCTGCCTTTCAGTGTGCAGGCAGTGACTTAGCCTAACCTAATCTGCTTTTGAAAAGAGGACAGGGATTCTCCTGCAGGTGGGTGAAGTGAGTGGGCCCACAGAACACCCATTCTCATATTTCAATGCCTGTCCTCGGGTGGTGTGCTGACTGTATCAAACCAACTTTGCCCACAGTCAGTGCATCCCATAACAGATCATTTCCCTTTGTGCCTGCATCTGTAGTACAGCATGGGTGCAAATGCTATGAGATCATGCCACCACTACAGTTGCACAAGAGTGATCTGTATTACAGAAGGGGCTGTGCAAGCGTCTGCCTCCTTCTGTAATACCAAAGTGTTTGTGGGGCATATTTGTAGAAATTCATTCCAGTTGCACCCCTGTAGCATTAAGTGTAATACGACCTCTGGTGTTTCTGGATACCACAGGAGAAGACAAGTGACAGCATTATGCACCTGTAGAAGACTCACGTCCACTTTGCCATAAGCCCTTTGCCTCACTCTGTAAAAGAGGTGTTAGAGACATTTGTTTCATGATTCCTGAAAGACTTGCATGAAAAAAATTGGCAAAGTGGAGGTGATTCCATTTTACATTTTTTGAGACCGTAGCAATCATAGAATTGCAGTTTCAATTCCACTAAACGCTTGTGAAAGACTGGATGGAGAAAGCCTAAAAGTAATAGTAGCAAATGTCAATACAAAGGGGCTTATTTACAATATTTTAGTGCAGGGCAGTGCTGTAAGGCATTGTGTTGTGATGCCCTGTGTCAAAAGAAAAGGGGAGGAATGCACTGTATCTATGAGATACGGTGCATTCCTGCCCTCATCCACTGCACTGGCACACAATTGACTACCATGCGCCAATGCAGGAACCCTTGCACCACGGTGCAAGGGTGTCTGCATTGTACGAATAATTATTTTTGTGCAGGCATGAACACCTTCCTGCACAAAAACAACCAATTGAGGCATTTTCCTCTTCCTATGTGCTGAGGAATGCAGCACAGATAGGAAGAGGAACAAACAAGGAAAAATACAGTTATTTCTCCTTATACGCCTCCCCTGGGGAGCTTTAGGCTTTAGACACATTCCCAGGTTTACAAATCCTTGTAAATCTGTGAATCCATCAAAATCCTTGGGAGCTGTGTGGTAAAACCCACTACGACGCCCATACAATGCCTCTTTGATGCAAAGTAAGGCAATGCAGTGACTTGTGCGGTGTTACCTTACTCCACATCTACAAGGTCATTAAAACCATGCAAAGTGGCTTTGCGTGGCCTAGTAGATATGGGCCTACAGCCTGCGCAGCCGGTACATCATAAAAACGATGCACCAGTGACGCAAGCCGCTTGTAAATATGCACCAAAGTAAGTTGAAATGAAATAACTTACAGATAAATGATAAACAAGTGCCTGCAAAATATCCTAGCAGATAACCAGAGCATAGTTACTCTATCCTCTGACACCTTAAGTGTGTCTAAACTGCAAGGTTTTTGTCAAAAGTATTATTTGTAAATTAGATAATTTTTCAAAACAGATAAGCAAACATCAGTGCCTACAAGACCCTTGATCAATTTCAGCCAAAGCTAGTTAGTGAATAAGTTGATACAGAGCACAGTCACAAATCTGCATGTTGGATAAAGACTGTAAAATTACCTGCTATGCTGGAGATCCTTGTAACATCTTGTGACTGTGTAGAACGGTTGCGATTCTGCTGCTTGCGCTTATTTGCTGCTGATCGTGTTGTCCTCAGGTGAATCTCGCTCACTTTAAAGAAGGCAACCATGAATGGCTGTTTGTCATGTGGTCCATCTCTTCCTATCAAGCCAGCCTCTTTAGAATAGGCGTTGAGACCTTGAAAGATGAGCAGAGCAGAAGAAAATGTATCACATAGGTAGTTAAAAAATTTGATATGTAGGCCCAGATTTACCAAGGTCTTGAATTGCCTTTGCATCATGCAAGGTGACACAAGACAACGCAAGCCCTTATATGGGATTTACTAAGCCAAACAAAGCCACCTTGCGAAGCTCTGCATGGCTTAGTAAATCCACAGTAATGCAAAGCAGTGCAAATCCTTGCATTGTGTGACTATGCGTTAAGATGGTTTTCCGTGGGTGGAGCATGGCCATTCCCGTGCATTCATCAATGGAGTTTGACACAATCCCAGCTTTACTAAGGTCAGTAAACCTTGGATTGTATCAAAAAAGTACGGCTTAGCAAGAAAGGCGTAACGAGGAGAAAAATCTTTATTTCTCCTCACTATTTCCTCTTTCCATATGCACTGTATTCAGAAACACATGTAGAAAGAGGACAATGCCTCTATGGATTGTTTTGTGCAGGAAGGTATCACTTCCTGCAGAAAAACAATTCTGCCTAGAATGCAGGCACCCTGGCACCATGGCGGAAGGAGTCCTGGATTGGTGCTAGGGCTGCACAGTTTGCCAGCACACAGAAAAAGCATGAATCAGTCATAGCTTGGCGGATATTCTGCATTTCTTCTCCCTCCTTGTCAATGGGCCTCAATGAACTTTGCAGGATTAGAGGCAACATTTTGTATGCTAATCCTGCAAAGCTCTAAACTAGCATCAGTTGTTTTTTATGCTAGTTCTCCTAACTACTGCCATGGTGTGTCGGGGGCACTAAGTGGCGCAAGAAAAAAGCAGACACATAAAGACAACAAATGTGCCTTTTCCATTATACCAGCACTGCATATTGCCTGACATGATGGGTAGCAAAGTTTAATTTGCTTTACCTTTCTCTTTCTGCATAAGAAACAAGATATGGAATGATAGCAGGATATCTGGTAGACCCTGTCACAGCATACTGATTAGTTTTCTTTCTGTCGTAAGAGAGGAGGACATTGGCTTGACCCAAACTGCAGAGATATGCATTTAGCAACTTACAGTGTAATATATCGAGAATATAATGAATTTTGATATGACTTGATGGATGCACATGAACGTGGATATGACCATTGAAGAATATTATTAGAGGCGATATAGTACACCATTATTTATAGTAGGCCATGTTAATTTTGAAGTGCTGTCTGAAATTGTTGTCTTTGTAGCACCGAAGACAGGACATCACAATGGAGGCAGAATAAGGCTTTGAGAAAGTTATTATAATCGTTGGTTTTTGGTAAAAAGTATTTGTGAGTTCCATGACTGGTAATCTTTGGCACCTGCTGCATATTCTGCTGGCTATACTGGTGTTTGGCACTGACTGTAGAAGTGTAGTCTCAGCACTAAACCGTTGCTTTACAGGAAACTATTGTAGGAAACTGGCCCCCTGTTTGCAGTACTCCCCATTTTTTGCTTGGTATTGATGCAAACTTGACTGAGTGTGTGCTCGGAGCCTGCTAACCGGGCACCAGCACCAGTGTTCTTTCCCTAAACTGTACCATTGTTTCCACAATTGTCACAGTCCTGGCACACAGCTAAGTCCCTTGTAAAAGGTACCAGTGGTACCAAGTGCTCTGTGACCAGGGAGGGTCCCTAAGGGCTGCAGCATGTATTGTGCCACCCTAAGGGAACCCTCAGCAAACACATGCACACTGCCATTACAGATTGTGTGTGTTTTGGTGGAGAGAAAAAGGTAAAGTCGACATGGCATCCCTCTCAGGGTGCCATGCCCACAAACCACTGCCTGTGGAATAGGTAAGTAACCCCTCTAGCAGGCCTTCCTAAGACAGGGTGTACTATACCACAAATGAGGGCATAGCTGCATGAGCAATACACCCCTACAGTGTCTAAGTCCTTTCTTAGACACTGCAAGTGTAGTGTGGCCATATTGAGTACATGGGCTGGGAGTTTGTCATTACGAACTCCACGGCTCCATGATGGCTTCACTGAAGGCTAGGAAGTTTGGTATCAAACATCCTAGCACAATAAACCCACACTGATGCCAGTGTTGGATTTATTGTAAAATGCACCCAGAGTGCATCTTAGAGATGCCCCCTGTATTTTACCTAACCCCTTAGTGCAGGACTGACCAGTCTGTGGCAGCCTGCCACTAACAGGCACATTTCTGACCCCCATAGGGTGAGAGCCTTTGAGCTCTCTGGGGTCAGAAACAAAGCCTGCTATGGGTGGCGCTGCTTCACACCTCCCCCCTGCAGGAACTATAACACTTGGCGGTGAGCCTCAATGGCTCAGGCCTCCCAGCTCCCTGACCAAGCCCCACTTTTGGTGGGAAAATAAGAAAAAACAAGGAGGAGTGACCACTTCAGTTGGGACCACCCTTAAGGTGTCCAGAGATGAAGTGACCGCCTCCCTGCAGAATCCTTTATCTTGGTTTGGAGGACAGGGACCAATAGGGTAAGAAATGTGCCCCCTCCCCAAAGGGAGTGGGCACAGGAAGGGTGTAGCCGCCCTCATGGATAGTAGCCATTGGCTACTGCTCTCTGACCCCTGTAGCACCCCTTAATCTGGGATTTAAGGGCACCCCTGAACCTAGCTCACCAGATTCCTGGTGACCTCAAGAAGAGTAAGAGAGAAGAAAGAAGAAGGACTGCTAAGCCGACCCCAACAGAGAAGACTCCAGACAACATCTGACTCGGCCCCAGCCCTACCAGCCTGTCTGCAGCTTTAAAGACCCTTGCTCAAAGAAGGGGACGCATCCTGCAGGGCCAGTGACCTCTACAAACCCCCAGGGGATTGCCTGCCCAGTAGAGGACCGAGGACTCCCGAAGACAGTGGCCCTGTCCAGAAGAAATCACCAAAAAGGACTCCGGAACTGCCCCGGATCAGCGAGTCCTGCCCACTCTGCACCCTACACACACCGCCCGTGTCCAGGTGGCCCACGGATCCATAGCAGGTCCCCAAGTGATTCTGACCTTGTGTTCACCCTGGGTCACACCTCCTGGCCAACACAGCGATGCCTGCAGCCTGAAACCAGAGGACCTCCCCCCAACCGTGACCAGATGCGACAAAGATTCCTGACACCTAAAGGAACCCCTGCAACTGCAGCCCCGTGCCTTGGGGAGTCTGACCAACGGTCCAGCGATGTTCAGCAAGCGGCCCTCCTCCTTGTCCAGCCTGTGGTTTTCGGGAACCGACCACTTTGACCCAGCCTGCAGCATCTTTTGTGACCCCCCAGGGATCCCCTATTGAAAAGCATTGGGTGCCCAGCCTTGTGTTTGCACCTTGCACCCAGCCGCCCCTGTGCGCTGAGGGTGTGTGATTGGTGCCTACCTGTGGCACCCCAGTGCTCACCTAAATCCCCCGGTTGCTCTCTGAAGGCGTGGATACTTACCTGCAGATCTTTTCCAATCTTTTCCAAGTACCCCCTGTCCTTGTAGGATTCCATCGCAATCTTGACCCCAACTTTGACCTCTGCACCCAGCCGGCCCTGTGTTGCTGGTGGTGCACTTTTGGGGTCAGCCTAAAATTTGACCTGTGGACATCCTAAATCCAGAGGACTGGAATCATAAGTCATGTACTTACATGTTTTCTGAGCTAACACTCCCCCTCCTTGTGCCGCCTAGGACTCTATGGGCTCCTATGGAAAACTGAACTGTCAACTTTTGAAATAGAAAAGTGCTACTTACTAAAGTGCTTTATCTGCTAAAACCAAACAAAGTAGATTTGATACATATACTTGATATCTATTGACAACTGCACTTACCTGCAACAAAGTTCTTCTAGTTCTAGTAATAAAGTAACAAAACATATTTTGCAATATGAAAACAATTGGCCTGGAGTAGTCATTGAGTGTGTGCCTTATTTCTTGCCTGTGTGTGTACAACAAAAGCTTTGTACTACAGGCGCGGCCCATCCTTTAGGGCGGAGGGGCCATGCCCCACCACCTTTTGCCCCTCATGAAGAGTGTCTGTCAGGCTGAACAAAGGTCAGCCTGACAGACCCTCTTCATTTTCAGCTCAGACAGCCAGGAGTGAGACATGTGCGATTTGCGCAGACTCCTGGCTGCCTGAGCTGAACTTTTCTGGGCTGAGGAGGTAACAGCTCCTATGGGCGTGACCTCCTCAGCTCAGAAAAGGTGCCTCGAGGCCCTCCTCTGGGTGACGAGGAAAGCATCACCCATTGACTTCGACCTGGGCGCTTCAGGTTTAAGCCCTGAAGCGCCTAGGGCGAGTGTCAATCAGTGAAACTTCATCACAGAGTGGGGTGGGGTCAGCAGTGTCAGTGATCCCATCCCACTCTGTGACGAGGCTGGGACTGCTGCCTTCCCCAGCCAATGAGGGAAGGCACCAGTGCCAACCCTCCTGGGACCTCGAGGCTGAAGAAAAGTGTGTCTGTGTGTGGTGTTTTAAAATAAATGTTTGGTGCGTGCGTGCATGTTTGAATGTTGTGAGTGTTGTTAATGGATGTGCATGAGTGTGAAAGAATACGTGTGTGTGATCTTTTGAAATGAATGTTCGGTGCGTGCGTGCATGTTTGAATGTTATGAGTGTTAATGGATGTGCGTGCGTGCGTGTTTGAAAGAATGAGTGTGTGATGTTTTAAAATGAATGTTTGTTGCGTGCATGCATGTTTGAATGTTATGAGTGTTGTTAATGAATGTGCGTGCGTGCGTGCGTGCGTATCTGTGTGTGAAAGAATGAGTGTGTGTGTGTGTGTGTGTGTGCTTTCCGCTCCGCTCCCTCCTAAAGCTGCCGGCCACCACTGTTGTACTACCCTCTGATAAACCTAACTGCTCGACCACACTACTACAAAAGAGAGCATTAGTATTATCTACTTTAGCCTCTGTTAAGCCTCTGGGGAAACCTAGAACTCTGTGCACACTATGGGCCTGAATACAACTTTGGAGGAGGGTGTTAATCTGTCCCAAATGTGACGGATATCCTGCCCACCGTATTTCGAGTTCCATAGGATATAATGGACTCGTAATACGGTAGGTGGTATATCCGTCACATTTGGGACGGATTAACACCGTCCTCCAAAGTTGTAATCAGGCCCTATATCTCATTTTGATATAGTGTATACAGAGCCAGCTTCCTACAACTATGACTTTTCTGCAGATATCGAGGGCAGATCACAGATGGTTCTCACGACCCCAAGCTTTTTGCGCACACTTGTAATGGCTGTAGATGGCCCTAACAATTGCTGTGAACTCCACTACCAAATAAAAGTGATCTCTCTAGTACCTAATGCATCTCAGTGAGTTATTGTATGCAATGGAAACAATGCAGGGCAGCTGACCTGCCTCTTTGCATTTCAGTACAGGATCGACAATGTTCTGGAGGTGGCCAACGATGGCCACACAAAGATGCACCCATCTTCACTGGACCTTTCTTAGCTTAGGTGAAAAGAAGCGCATTGCAGATACTGACAGTACAGCTTCTGTCATAGTGTCAGTGCCTGGTGCAGTATTCATATGGCACACACCCGGCAACTTTTTGTAACTTACTCCTATTTGTGCGTATTTTGTATTAAACTATTGCAAACTGTCATGGCTACGTGGTAATGTATTGCTATCATATCACATTGCACAAACCAGGGGACATCATATGAACGTGGTGTTATTTCACAGTGCTTAACAAGGATCATTTCTGCATTCAGTTTTTGCAAGGTTGTGGGACAGATGCAAATAAAAGAGACTACGCAGGTAAATGTGGTAAGTTTGAAAGCTTTCTGTAATGTATACGGTGCATAAAATGTCAAATAACTTCATCTTGATCTTATAGTGCATTTGTCTGTAGAAAGTATTTAATTAGCCCACGTGGTTATGTATGGAAACTCAGGGCCATTGGTCCTCTGCCAAACCTGCGAGCCCCTACGCCAGAACACAAATCATGTATATTTAGCTGCAGCCATAGCCACGGGAGTATATGCAATCTCTCATGACAGACTGTAAACAAGTAATCTTTTGAAGGCTACCAAAAGTCATGAGATTCTTGGGTAGTATTGTTGGATGGGAGTCTCCTGAAAGCCAGCTTCCCCCACAGTAAACAGCAAATTCGTCTGAGTATGTTTCACAGCTAGCTCCCCTCTAAGTAAATAGCAAAATCGTCTGAGCATGTCTCACACCTAGCTCCCCTCTCAGCAAAGAGCAAACTCGCCTGAGCAAGTCTCAAGCACCGGTGAACTTCCAACTGTGCTTCTCGTCCTGACAGTGAAGTAACCTATATTTGAATAGGTCCAGCCGGACAATCCGGCTGGGTTAATCAACCCACAGAATGCCAAAATCCAGTAATTTGCAGAATGATCAACAGATATGCAAATACTCTCATATGCAGTCTTTCTGTCCCTCTGTTCTCCTGTTTGTCTACTCTGATGGGTATCCCAGTTCATTTTGTTGATTCAGCGGTGGTCATTCAAGTACACTATTCTTTGACTAGAAAAGCTTACCTAAGGTGATTTGGTTTGATATTCAGCCTCACTTCTATGCATTGTATATTCTGACTACATCTGCAACTCCACATATTCTCAATAGGACTCTTAGGCCCATATTTATGGAAGGTTAGTGTCACCTTAGTGCTATTTATTTTGACGCCAAAGCAGCACTAACTTAACTCCATATTTATATTTTGAAGCTAGACCCATCTAGCGTCAAAATTGTGGAGTTAGCACCATTTTTACTAAGCGCCAACCCACCTTGCGTTAATGAGATGCAAGGTAGGCGTTCCCTTCCTAAAAGTGACACTATCCCCCCAGTGGGAGGAGGACCTAAATAATGGCACTAAGCCCACTTAGCGCCATTATTTAACGCCTGGTCAGACCAGGCGTGTATGTGCAGGTAGGCCCATTTCCATTGTCAAACACCATGGAATGGGCCTACCCCAACCCCCAGCATCACCATCACTCTCACCGCAGCAACACTACAGGAGAAGGGAGCCCATCCCAGGTAAGTGTATGTGTGTGGTGTGCCATTGGGGGTCACTTACATGGGGCCCCATGTCTAGCACTAGGAATGTAGGGCTTTCCCAGGGGACACAAGTCCCCTGTGGTGGGCACTGGTATAGTGGTAATGACTCCTCTCTATACTTTAGATAGGAGTCATTATTTGGCTCCTTGTGCATCAAACAAAGACGCTAGGCTAATTAGCGGCCGATATTTTGCCGCTAATCAGACTAATGTCATTTTTGACACACTAGCACCATTTCCCCTAATGCCATCCTTCACCAGCTAGCATCTTTTTTTGAGATGCTAGCCATTCCTTTGCGCCATTGTGCTTCATTTTATAAGTACGGTGCACGGATGGCGTTGGAGAATAGTGTAAGCTTGCATTAAGAAAAATGACGCACAACTGCGTTAGCGCAGTTGTGAGCCATTTTTCATAAATATGGGCCTTAGTACATATTCCAAATAGTGCCTGATTGAGCACTTTCTGTATATTTCTTTCCTGAACCCAGCACAGCTTGCCTAATCAGTCTCTGCAAAAGAACTTCAAGCATTTTGGGGTTACGCTTACTTGGCTTGAACACCTAAGAATAGGGGATCAAGACTGAGCTATACTAATTTTTACTAATTAGGATGTTATTTTATGAGTGAGTAATGTTTTAATGTAATCTGTAGCCTCAAATAATGAATTGCAAATATATGGACCAATCTTTCTATGGAAAAAGAGTGGATATTTATAGTCTAAGTCATTATGTTATGTTTTTTTAATCAGAAGAAAACCTTTGGGTTTGTCGAACTGTATGTTGTCCACATTACTTGAAGATACTTGGAGGTTGAAACCGGAACATCCAGGCCCACATACACTATGATATTGTGTCGGGGTTGCATCTTTTTTTGTGCCGCAGCACTGACACAAAATAATTTTTGTCATTTACTAAGCAAAGCAAAACCACAATGCGTGGTTTAAAGTAGCTTAGTAAATACAAAGTAATGCAACACATCACATAGCACTACCTTGGTTTAATTTGCCTCAGGAAGGCTTTACATGGGTGAAGCATTGGTGCTCCGATGCATCCACCCATGTATTTTGTTGCAAACCCAGATTTACAAAGACTTCTAAATCTGGGTTTGCTCCAAAATGGTGTGCCTACCCATCAGAGGCATAACTAGGACAAATATATTTGTTTCTCCTCATTCCCTCAACTTTCCAAGTGTGCTGCATTCTGCAGCACACTTAGAAAGAGATATAGGCCTCTAGGGATTGTTTTTGTTCAGAAGCGTGCCCCTTCCTGCACAAAAACAATCCTGACCATATCCTAGACACTGTTCCTGCATTGGCGCAAGGCAGTACACAGTGTACAAGCACAAGGCGAAAGCAGAAATGCTCCATATTTTTGTAAATATAGAGCATTTCTGCTCTCTCCCTTTCACATACCGTGGCACAGAAGGTTCCCTTGCTGCGCCACATTGAGTGAAATAATAGTAAATGTGTTCCTCAGTGTTTAAACTCACTGAGACTGAGTTAAGCAAATGTGAATTTCTTCACCCCTGGACATTGAGCCTGATTCACAAAGGTAAGTGCAACCTTTTGGTTGTTTATATTGTTTTGGTATTCATAAACTATAAATTAATAGTACATTTACAATTGGAGAGACTCCGCAGTCTGGGAGGAGAACTCCATACATAAAGAAGATAGACCTGTCATACCTTTTTATGTGCAGAGGTCTGTGCTCCGAATGCAGACTCTCTGCATTCATTAACCTACATTAAACAGATAGTTAGTGAATACCAAATAAAAGTGAACTTACTCAAAAGCATAAATTTACCTCTGTGAATCAGGTCCATAGGCTGTAGCTTACTCATCTGATCACATTAATATGACCCAGAGGAGCAAGTCGATGAAAGGCTTAGGGCCTGATTACGAGTTTGGAGGTCACAACACCGCCAGACTTGAGGTGGCTGTTAGACCACCGCAGCTGTGGCGATCCAACCACAACATTACAAGGTTGGTGGGAGGGCCAGCCAACAGAACCGCCATCTCCACCAGAATTTAAGATCCTGACGAGGTGACGGCAGTCGGGATTGTAACCAGCCATGGTGCGCGCATAGGTCAGCGCCACCTGGCTGATTACATCACCTCTTTCCGACAGCCTTTTCATGGTGGTCTAACCACCATGAAAAGGCTGGCAGAAAGCCACTGCTGGGTGCTACATGGGTCCCCTGCAATGCCATGCCCCCCTGCCTAGTGCCCTCAGGATGCACACTGCCTGCTTTGCAGAATGTGCGCATTCCGAGGGTGCTGGACGCCCCCCCTGCTTGATGGCATTGGCCTCGGATCCAAGTGGAGCCAAGTCCAATGCTACCGCACGTTTCCCTTGGTTTCCGCCGGTCAGCCCAGTGGAAAACTCGGAATGGGTCTGGTTGGGAGACCTCCAGCACCAGGGCAGTCTCCACACCGTGAGTCTGGCGGTCGGGTGTTCCGACCACCAGACTCGTAATGAGGCCCTTACTGTGTGTAAATGGGGTGAAAGTGCCCTGCAGCAACTGTTGTTCTTTTTGTTTTAACAGTTGTTACGGGACAACTGTAGAGGATGGTAGAGAATCTCTGTGATAATTCTGAATAAATTGCTTATTGGCGCCTACAGAAAGGAACAAAATCTTAAGGATTCATGGTCAGACATACCGCCACTTGTCTCCACACTCAGCTGAAGCCCCAGGTTGTGCAGAGGATTCATCACCCAATGATTACTGGTGGCTGTGATGTCAAACTCCAGCCAGCCTTCTTCGGAGGCCCAGACTGTTCGTGTATCCAACAAGAAGAGGTCCGAATCTCTGCAAAAGATGAAAATCGGAAATGTTGTCAATGGAAGACCTATCTTTATGTGAATGCAGAAACACGTTTTAAGTACTGCGGTCATTTATCCATACTAGATCTTTCATTTTTATCCAACTGAAGATCTTATAAGATGGTGGCAATCGTATCAAAATGTAATTGCTCGTTTCACTGTATAGAAAGGGAAAGCAGGCCAGTCTGCTCACATTAGGATACAACATTCTGAAGTACCATATACTGTGCTGTATTTGTTCAGATAAATGCTGCAGCGATAGAATGGCATAATAACACTGACTCTCACATTGTCCCAATCTTATATTAACAATTTATTTAAGAAAGGTAAACAAAACCTAAACATTCTAATTCCAATCAGTGCCCAAAACTAGCAACACTTTGATGAAAACTGTTTTTTCAACCTAACTATCCTAAAACAAGCATGTAATATAAACATACATAATGGATAACGTGTAATATGGTTCTCTGTTTTCACCCTGGGTTCTGGTAATATTTAAAAGCCACTTGTCCTCCAGTCTTGTGGCCTACGATGTTATCAGAACTCCTCAATGGCAGTATTTGACTATTGTACACACTATTGTACACACTATTTGGTTAACTCACACGATTATATAAAATGTTGGTTCTATGCTCACACTCTTATTTTAGTAGGACATGCAATTATAGGAAAGTTTTATGTTTGCCTTAGTTCCTCCATTATTACCATAGACTTCAGATTGTTTTACCCCAGGTGCAACTAATCGATTCCCTGCTAGATGTGCTGCTTTAAAACTGAAATATGTTTTATACTTAAATTGGCATATTTTACAGTTTGGTAATTCGACTGTAAAATATATGCAAAAGGTTTGCACATCTGCTGTAAGTGAAGGTCTTAGATGTAAGCTTGCAGAAGATATTTTCTTTACTTATATCTAAAAAAAAGGTAATTTAACATATAACCTGCATTTATAAAGCATACTGCCCTTGGGGGTCCTTGACCTTTGGACAAGTGTAGCAGGGTTAGCCACAGGACCTGCTCTATGGCAAAGTACTGTACCCTACCCTGTATCCTAACCTGCTGCAGGATGCTAACCCCAGCTGCATGCAGAGCTATTGCAATGGGCCTTCAGCTGCTCTTAGCGAGGACTGGCAACAGCGTCAAACCCGTGGCTAGGCCCTTCACACAGGCCATCAACCCCTTACATGGGCTGTCAAATCTGCTGAGCATAGCATTTAGCCATAAATTGTGTAGGATGGCTTTAAGCCATGGACTGTGGCAGAGCCTTACACCACACCTGCCAGAGATGGCTAACCCCTGCCGTGAGTGGCCGACGCCTGCTGGACATGGCCTTTGATCAGGTGCAAAGGAGGTTGCCACATGTGAGTTGGGTATAGGGGATGGCAGCAGGGTAGGCCATATGCCTTATCCCCTCTGTGCATGGCCTTTGCGATGCACCGCTGTGGTTAGCTGCAGGGTCTGGCCCCAACACCCAAATTCCCTTAGGCAGTCATCGCCATATTGCATGGCCAAAGTCCCTGTACGGAGGAAATAGGGCACAGGGCCTGCCACTGTCAGCCCCTGTGCCGTACACACATAGAAGCCAACATACTGTTGAAGACTGGTCTTCCTGAGGTCTTGGAAGAAACTTTCTTGACTTGAAAATAATGCCTGCCACTACCAAACGCCTCCTCTGACTCCAGGGTTATCACTGTAGATAGTCTTTGGAAGCAGACAGAAGAAAACTTCAGCTCCTTAGGGGAAAAGAATCTGAACGGAGCAAAAACCTCTAAGGATATAGACAGATCAATCAGAAATTCTCGATGAGCAGGCTGTACCAGAAAAACAAAAAAGTCTTCTGTGGTGAGCATTAGGTAGAGAAATGCTGACACATCAGTCTGCAGCTCTCCCTCCCTCAGCTAGGCCAAATACTAAAGTAACCTGGTACAGAAATTGATGCAGACAGGAAGCAGAATTCCTTCATACTAGGTATAGATTACCATGGGAATAATTCTGGAAATATGTACATTTCCCAATAGAAAACCCAGGCAAGGAATTTTAGTAAACAATATTATACGGATTGAAACAGAACTATTCAAAATTAGCTGCAACCAAACTTCATAATATCAGCAATTTAAATGAAGATTTTTCACAGGGAAGCCACATGAAAATCAACCAGGCTTAATCAGCAATCTACTAACGGTACAACAAAAGGAAAACAAGCATGTCAGAGAGCATCTTCCTCTGTGCCGGCCATGGCATAAGAGACGCCAGTTCATCACTGCACACTGTGACCAGCACACCAGCACAGCTCGGAACACCATTCTCCTCAAACAAGATTGGACATCCAGAGAAGATCTCACAGACTCTGTTCAGGTAAAAGGTAAGCACATCCATGGCAGAATTTCACAACACCCCTTCCGGTGGCCATTACTGACCATGGCTATAAAGTGTGGAATTATTTGTTTTAATTTAATTTCATGATTCACTACTCTTTAAGCCTAGGGATTCTGTGGGAGCTAGTGGGTTTAAGGGATTCCCAAATTCCATGATATGAAGCATCTTTTAATATTTATTTTATTGCTGGGGGTCCGTTTCGGTGATTTGCTTTGAAACAGGGAACTAATGGTCCAGATATCTCTAAAATGTAACCTCTTCACAGCCAACCAGAACACTACTGAATAGAATTACACCAAACCAAGCACCAAAGACACTTCTTGAGTAAAGTTCTACTTGCATGCTGAGTTTGTCGTAATTTGGTTTCACCATTCTTTTATCCATGAAGGAGCAACATATCTAATGAGAGGTAAAATGGGAAATACCACTTTTGGGATCCCCCCTTGTTACGGACATCACTTGATTGATCTGTACAAAAATTGCTATGAATAACCCAAAGTGGGGGTTCTTTTTGTTAATGTTTCTTGCAGATTCGACAAGTTATGCTGTTATTAAGAAAACAAAGAAATGCCTTTTCAACGGAAACGCTGACCTAACCACAAATACAGTAATGCTATTGTTATTGCTGTTATTTAAATGCATATATGCTTCATTAGTTGTTATACTGGCTGAATATTATTTAGTGTTATCAAAAGGCTTGGGGCTACATGTACAAAGATTTGAAATAGCGATTTCCTAATTGTGATTTCGAATCGCAATTAGGAAATCACTATTTTAAATGTATGAAACACTTTTAGGTTTCGTTTACAAGTCCTAGTGGGTCGCAAATAGATCTACCTCATAAATATTAATAAGGAAGGTTGCAATTTGCGACTCTAGGAATCACAGCCATTAGAGGAATGATGCCCCGCTGGGATCAGTAGACTACCATGTTTGTGATTGCTTTTAAATAAAGCAATCTGTTTTTTTGTTTATAAATTCAGCTTGTTTTCTTTAAGTGAAAATGGGTTGCATTTAAAAAGAAAAAAAATAAACTTTGAAGTTTCATTCTTTATGAGTAGGCAGTGGTCTGTGGGACCACTGCTGCTCTTAATATTTGTTTGCCTCCTTCAAAGAGTTGGTAAAATATGAATGTTTTATAACTGTAAATCAGTCCCAAAACATTCACACATCCCAATCAGATTTGGTATTTGAAATGGATGCCCTAAACACAACCCTTTCAAATACTATATTGCAAACACAAAATGTGATTCGGTAACCAGTTATTTGTAATATGTGTTTTGTACATATTTAAAAGAATTTTTGCTGGTGAAAATGGCCCGATTATGCCATTTCCGACTGCAGAAATGTTTTGTACATATGGCCCTTAAAATTGCAGAATGCTCCACGAGTAAAGCCGAATTATCCCACTCTGCAACTCATACCTCCTTAAGCATTGTGGCCAGCTGCCCAGCTTTAAAGGCCTCCAGTGCAATGGACTTGATAAAGGCCCTTCTGCAACAACCAAGCACCATCACCAAGTCAATTAAAACTGCGATATTTATTCACTTTGTACTCACAACAAAGGCCTTCTTGGTATGGGATGGAGAACTATGTGTCCTGGAAGGGTGGTGAATTTCTCAGATCCTTTCAAGGCAAGAGGGGTTTCCAAACTCTCCCCAAAGTTCGCCAAGGCCTAACCCCTCTTGTGGTTTTGGTCCTTTTCACTTTCCAGTGGTTGTTTTCAAATTTGGGCATCCAGGGATTTCTTATTGGGTTTTCTGCTTCTGTTTTGTTTTTCACTCATCTTTGTAGTTTGGGTGGTAGTTCTTACTGTGTTATTCTAGCATTTTGTTTCCCAACTCAAGTGCTCTGTTTGGTGAAATTTCAGCCCTGAAGAAGTTGTTGAGGTATTTTTCCCGAAACGAAACACGTGTTGGCATTGTGTTCGAGAATTGGCTGATTGTTTAAGAATGTAATCAACTGAGTACCAGAAAACCTTCATCAATAAATTATAAAGACTGGAAAATGCATAAAAAACTGATCTTTGATCGATCGTTTGGACTGTGAAATGTCTTATTGAAGTATACATATGTTCATGATTTTTACTATCCTATTTTGTTAGGTTTGAGTGCCTCACATAGGTTTTTGTTTTGCTATTGTTTAGCTTGTAAACATATTGGGGGATTGGGTGTTGTCCCCTGTGAGGGCACCTTTTGTATACTTTGTGCCTTTCATAATCCTTGAGCGCCCTTGCTTTTTCTCTCACAACCACACCCCACTTTTGTTGTCATACAGTATTGCCGTTGGCTCGATTATGAGCCAGAGACAATGATGTAGGGTGTTTCCTGCTATGGCGGCGTTACGCCCACCGACTTACCGGGAAACTCGTAATGGGCCTGGCGGGGAGATAGCCATTATGGCGGCAACCTAACTGTCAGAAGTTTGGCGGAGGGGGAAAACCATCCGCCGAACGCATTACCAGGCCCATAGTAAAGGAATACTGAAGGACGGCGAAAAAAGCTTGTGTGTGACCTTGTGTAGCCCTGCCAGGCTACAGATTCCAGGCTTTCCCCACTGAAGATTTTTGGTGTCTGAAAGAGATAGTCCAAAGATAAAACACTTGACTGGGATGAACTATCAACACTCCTTGAGCTCAATTATTCACTGGTCAGACAAAAAGGGTCCCTGTCCTGCATAATTTATGGACGGTATGAGCCAACAGCTTGCATTCATTCACACTCCATTGTCAGTCGACCTCTGATTGTATCCAGTTTCCTCTCATAACTTCCTTCACATACAAATTAGTTGTATTTGCCTTAAAAATGAAACATTTTTCACTAATCACTTGTAATCAAAGGTGATATTATATTTCATAAACTCTGTTGCATTTACGCGATCTTAAAATTTGCTAGTTAACAAAAAAAGTGAGATACTGTCACACACCAAAGATTATGATTTTTCTAAAATCATCATAAAGGACAGGTTGTGGTATTTTTTTGTTTCTGAAACAGCAATGGGCATTGCTCCCTTGAAAGATCCATGAAATGTTCAGGTCCTTACAATAGAATTATATAAAATCCCAGAAAAGGCTTAATTTATCTTGGTTTACTTACGTTCTTTTGCACATGGGATGCAGCCAAAAAGTTCAGGCTGAACTATTCCCATTGAGTGGGTCAGAGCTAATGTAAGGTTGATTCGTTTATTTAATTAACCATATGCTAAAATAATGGAATGGAATACCAAGCAGGAGGAGCTCTCAGTGGCTAAAGAACATTGGCTCATTCATTTGCTTTTTGCTGTCTTTGCCAGTCTCCCCAGATGGGACAGAAATGTGCCCTAACATAAACCCCTCCAGACGGCCCATTCCCGCAATGATAACACCACAGTTGGATATGTGTTTGGAAAACTTTGGCGCAGTTTATTGAAGGGTTAGTTTACAGCATGCTCGCCCTGCTTTTATGAGGGCCATAAATCATTCTGTCAAGTTGTTGTTATGAACGATAAATTTGCCATAATACTATATCTCTTCTGAGATTAGCCGACCTAGGGTTTGTGGCTCAAATTGGCACATTTGTGTCATACATCGCTTTGCATCTTTGATAACTTTAAACTGGACAATAAAATTCTTGTTACATGCCATTCATTCCTTTGCTTTCAATCAATCTCACGTTTGGTCCTTAGCCGTTATTCCTTTTTTAAGCAGGAGGGTACTCGTTTCCCTTTAGGCTTAACTCGCTACCTTGTTTAGTCCTTGTGTCCAGCTCTCCGGCGGACCCGGGCTGCGAGTGCCGTGTTTTCCGAGTACATCCACTGACTGCCTTACCCTGACGTGAGGCATCCCAAGGTAAGTAGCCCTGCCACCCCGCTGCGTTGGGTGTGGCCTTTGTAGTTTTTTTTATCTCTCCTTTCCGCCACGCCGCCCTCTGGGCTACCGCTCAAGGGCAGCTCCCCCACTTCTTTTGAGTTATTCGCAGCCGGCCAACTGCAGGGCGGCCCACAGGTTATTCCAGAAGACCTCTGTCCCCTGGCGGGACAGGTGTACGCCGTCCTTCGCAAAGTATTCCGGCCTCTGTAGGTTGACCAGCCCATGTCTGATGCTCTCCCAGCCATTTTGCATGCAGAATTTCTTGGCAGCTACATTCAGTTTTTTCCGTGACCTATCCAGCGCGCCTGCCGACATGGCCCCTCTCCATTTCTTTCTGGGAATGATTTCTGACCAAATCAAAGTCGCTTTTCCTAGCCGCCTGGCCGCCGACCCGAGGTTCGACCGAATGCTTTCCATCAGTTCCCTCCTGCCGCGTTGTGCCAATTCGTTTTCCCCCAGGTGGATGATCAGTACGTCGGGTTCCGGGTGTTGCGAGGCCAAGAGCTCCCTGAGTCTGTCCTGAAAATGTTCCCATTTCATGCCCGGGAAGCCGAACCATCTCACCTTTGTTCGACGGGGGCATTGCGCGGTCGTGGGGTCGCCCGACTCCCACCATGCCCGTGTTCTGTGCACAAAGGAATGCCCGCTTATCCATGCCGTTCTGTGTTCACCTATGTGTGTGTAAGGGGAAATTGAGGTCTAGTTGTTGCAGCTAGTACCGTTCTTCCTTGTGCTGTTCCCTGATGAAGCCTTTGTAGGGGTTGGAGCTCCATCTCCCAATTGCTTTTATGCCAGGTTCTGGCATGCCGTGGCACGCTGCTGTAGTTGCCGCCCCTATCCTGAATGAGTGGGTGCCAAATTTGTTAGCGGGCAGCCCCGCGCTGGTCAGTGCCCTCCTGAGTAATGCTTTGAACTGGAATATACTCAGGCAGTCTCCATTCTTGTGCTTCAGTAGTGCCCCCTTCCCCTCTGGGCATAGCTGTAGGAATTCCCGGGTGCTGCAGACTGGGCAAAGCTCGTGGTCATCTAGGCATTTCAGCTCTATTTTTTTTACCTTTTCCCAGTTGATCGGTTTTTGATTTCCGTAGTAGGATTTGCATGTTTCTTTGACCTATCTGTATGTCTTGCCTCTGTATGCATGTATTCGTATGCCCGTTTTTTTCTGGGGCCACCAGCTCGCTTACCCTAAATGACCCAAAAAAGGCCAATGTGAATGCTGCCTTGAATAGGGTGCGTTTGAAGTTGTCGTGGCAGATGTTCCTGAGGGCTCTCACCAGCTGCTTCAGGGTACTAAATTCGATCGGGCGCCGTTGGTCCCATGTTGGGCCTTCCAACCGGCGCCACCCCTTCATCGCTGTCTTTATGTAGTGGGAGTTTGAAGGGTCCCTGCCCGTTGTCAGTTTGCTGTAATGAGCTACCGCTGTCAAGTGTGCCTGTGCCCAAGACTTGGTTTTCTTCTGTGTGTAAGCCCATTTTATGAAACGCTCGACTGCTCTTTGGGACTCCTCGTGGTCCTTAAAAGACTGTAAACCTGTCACGGCTAGCACTCTGTTTGCCTATGATGCGTAACGCCTTGTTGTTTTGGGTGCCAGGGCGTGTTCTATTAATGCAGTTAGGTCCCCTCCACCAGGCCCCATAAGCTGGTGGGGAATGGTGTCATCTCTTTCTCTGCTCCCGGGGCCAGGCTCCTGAATTTCCCCATCTGGAATCGAGAGAGGGCATCGGCTTTAGTGTTTACTGCGCCCTGCAAGTGTCTCGCTCTTATGTCTAGGTTGTTCTCAAGCTGCATAAACACCATGTATCTCAGCAGTGTTAAAACAAATGCACACTGGGATGCCCCTCTATTGATGGCGTGCACGACTGCTTGGTTGTCAGACCGTAGGGTGAGTTTCATGTTTCTCAGTTGTTCCCTCCAGATGGTGAGGGACACTGCGATGGGGAATAATTCTAATAGTGTGATGTTCCTTGTGAGGCCGCGAGCTGCCCATGATTCGGGCCACTTCTTGGCGCACCACTTGTCCTTTAAAAGGGCCCCGAAACCCAAGCTGCCTGCCGCATCGGTGTACAACTCAATCTGTCTGGCAGACACCCAACCTTCTCTCCAAATCAATGTGCCATTAAAATTTGCTAGGAATGCCTGCCATGTCCCCAGGTCCTGTTTTACCCCTCGGGTCAGCCTGACGTGGTGGTGTTTTTTCTCTAACCCCTTGGTCAGCTGGGTGAGCAGCCTGGCGAATACCCTTCCCACTGGGATTACTCTTGTAGCAAAGTTGAGTTTTCCTATTAGCTCTTGTAGTTCCCCGAGGGTGGCCTTCTGTTTGCCCAGTAACCTCTTGATGTTTCTCTGGAGGTTCTTAACTTTGTCTAAAGGCATGCTGGATGTGCCTGCTTTGGAATCCAGCTCTATTCCTAGGAAAACTAGTTTGGTGGTTGGGCCTGTGGTTTTGTCCCCTGCCAATGGGACGCCCAATGAAGCTGCTAGGGATTGGAAGGAATCTAGTAGCTCTTGGCATTCGGGCCCACTGGGCTGGCCTATGAATAAGAAATCGTCCACGTAGTGCAGCTTACCGCCCCTTTGGTGTTGTTTGTGCAATGCCCATTCCAGAAATGTTCTGAATTTCTCAAAGTAAGCGCAGGCAATCGAGCATCCCATGGTCATTGCTTTGTCAAAGTAAGTTTTCCCCTCAAAACTGAACCCCAGTAAGTGGTAGCTCTCGGGGTGCACTGGCAGCAGTCTAAAAGCTGCCTCGATGTCTGCTTTCGCCATCAGCGCGCCCCGCCCTTTTGTGCACAATAAATCAACCACATCATCCACTAATGCGTAACCTACAGCGCAGTGGTCCGGGTCTATGCCATCATTCACTGACTTGCCTTCTGGGTAAGACAGGTGGTTGATGAGTCTAACTTTGCCCGCCTCTTTTTTGGAAACTACTCCTAAGGGGGAGATTATGAGGTCGGGAGGGATGGGGTACATTAGGGGACCCTCTACTCTCTCTAGTTCTATCTCTTTTCTAATTTTTTCTTTTATTATTTCAGGGTACTCGCTTGCTGAGCGCAGGTTCTTTGGTGTTATGTTGTGCGGTTGTATAATAGACGGTATTTTAAAACCTTGTTCAAAGCCTTCGCATATTAGTTTAGCGTCTTGTTTGTTGCCGTATTCATTTGCCAGTTGCCTCAGCCTGACTGTATTAATGGGGGACGCTGCCAAATCCACCATTCTCCCCAGCCAGGCAACTGTGCTGGTGTGCCTATTTCTTTTTATCTTTCTCCCTCTTGGTGCTGCTCCCTCCCCCTCTTTTGCATTCTGCTGAGGGGTGCCCTCCCCCGCATGTCGCGCACACATGTCTGAATTTGCAAGCTGAACCCCATGTACACTCGTCCTTCTCGAATTTGTAGCATACTGCTGTGGTTGATCTGCTCGCCTGTTGCCCCTTCCACTGTGTGTATTGTTGTCTCTTGTGATAGGGCTTCGCCTTATTGTGCTTGCCCTTTTGGTAGCTCCCGCGAAAGGGCTGCTCGCCTTTGTTTACCCAGCTCTTTGCTTCTCTCGCTATCATCATTTTATGCATGTACCCTGCCACGTCCTCTTCGTCCCATTCCATATCTGGGTGTGCCTGCATTTTTAACCTAAAGCCTTTGTCAAAGTCTAGCCATGCATCTCCTGTGAATTGCCTCTGAGCCTTGTGAATTTTGGATTCGTAGAGCCACAAATCTTTTGCACAATGTGGGAATTTCTCAACTATTATACAGGCCATGATTCTAAATGCGTCCAGCCAGTTGTCAAAATTCCTTTCTTTTCTGACTATGTTACGTTCTCTCCTCTCTTCTTCCTTTTTGTCCACTGTGGTCAGATCTAGGCCTTCCACTTGGATTTCTAGCAGCGTGAATATGTCTATGAATTCCCTGCGCCATATCCTTTCTTTTACTGCTAGTGGGATCAGACTTGCTAGCCCTGGCGCCCTTGCCACCATGTATGGTCTCCCCAGGGTCTCTCTTTTGTAAGCCTTGGGGGCCTGTCCGCACGTTGATGGGCTGTGCCGCCTGTGTGTATTTTTATCATGGCCTACGTCCCATACCTGGGTTGGTCTTGCTGGAGAGTTTGCAGGAGCTGTCTCCTCCCCCCCACTGTCGGGTGATGGGCTTCGCTCGCGCGTTGTTTCTGCTCTAGGTGCCCTTGACCCTCTCCCCTTTGACCTGCTGGGGCCTGGGTTGCCCCTGCTTTCGGTGTCCCCAGATCCTTTCGCCTCGTGCGCACCCCCCCCCCGATTTTACAAATAATAGCAGTGCCATTGATTACAGACATTCTTGTCACCCAAAGGGCTGTCCCCGGTTGCCCTGTGGGTGAGGTTGCAGCCAGGTCGCATCGCCCTGTGGGCTGTCCCTGGTTGCTTGACCTCCTGGTCTGTTGCTTGCCTAGCGTGTGGGTTGATGTGTTGAGACCCAGTTCAATTTGCTTTTGCAGGGCTGTCTCTGATTTTGTGCCTTCTTCTGAAGTTAGCCGGGTGGCACCTCGTGCTAGGCTGCACTGTTCTCCTATTCCCTTTTTGTTTTTTTTTGTTTTTTTGTCCTTGTGCCTGGCTCACGTGCCTGGGGAAAAAGATCTGCTTATCCCAAGGCGTGGGGAGTCCTGTTTTGTTTGCCCAGCACGGAGGGGGCGTGCTCCCCTCCCTAAAGTAATTTTTTGTTTGCACGTTTTTTGGAATGCCGCAGCTGACGCGCCTCACTCCTGCGCGCTCAGCCATTCACCAGTTGTCCCGCCCTTGAGTGCCGGGGGCTCGCCATGGGAGCGATGTGGAAGTTTCCGCCTCCCTTTATCTTGCGAACGGCCCCGCCTTCGCAAGAAGCTTGATCACGCTCTGAGGCACCACCCCGCCTGACTCCGGGCGCGTCGTCCTTTCCTGCGTCGGAGTGGGGGAATTCGATTCGCAGCAACGGAGGGGTGCGCGGTCCGCCTCAGAATCCCCTGTGACATCTGCTGCTCCCCGCCGGGCCCCGCCCGCGCTGCCTGCCGGTGCCTGCCGCGTCTCCTCACCAGTTCGCCCCGCCTGCTCAGTGAGTGATCCTTAGAGTCGGGGCACTGGATTGCGAGTGGGGGGGGCAGAGGGGGTCTTAAGTTGTTAAAATTGCTCTATACTCTGCTGCATTTGCTAGTGGGGGGGCAGAGGGTGTCCCCGCTGTTAGGCTCACGTTTTTTGTGCTCGCTGGGGTTTCCCTGGTCGCTGTCTCTTCGGTCGTGCTCCGGGTTGGAAATTGGTCCGGTTGTCCTGCTGTTCCTCGATGAAACTTTTGCTCCGGGCTGCCTGCTGCAGGTTGCTGTCAACTTCTTCTGTGTCGTCCTTTCTTCTGCTGCCCGGTCTCTCGCAATCTTTGTGCGTCCACTGAGCCGGGCAGCCCTTTTAATCCTCATTTCTGCCCTCAGGGCATTAGGGCGAAATTCAAATAATGCCCGCACCCCATTGGGTTGTCTGTCCCTTTCCTGCCCCCCCTTTCCGTTTCCGTCATAAACGTCCTATTTGCGACATGGCCGGAAAGGTTGGGGGTGGGGTGCTTGTTCTTTGTCTTTGGGGGGCACTTCCGCTCCCCTTTCTTTCTTTTGAATTTTGCGCGCCGTATTTGGCGCGTTTCTTGCTCGGGGCCACGGTGTGGTTTCCGCTCCGGCCCCCCTGAGCTCCCTATGGTTGCAGGCCTTTGCCCAGAGTACTTGGTACTCAGTGTATCTCAGAGATCAAGCTGCACTGCAAGGAAGAGGTCCATTAATGCATAAATGCATCAGGGGATGCTTCTGGGCATGCCCTAACGGTTTGGGTGGACAGCTACTTTGGGATACATTAAAGAATAGCTTGCATATGACTGATCTAAATATGCAAGCATGCTGCTAAAAGCACTATAATGGATTGATACCCAGGGCAATGTTTTGTAGTTAAGAAGAATTGTTACATTAAGCAGTTTGTATTACTTTGTTTTTGTAATGCATTCTTCTACTGTTGCTTAAGTCATTGCATCAGCTGTACTACACACTGTGTGCTCAATAATGAGTTCATCTGGTTAATCCAATCAATCAAATATTTTTAGAGCTCACTACTCTCCCATGGAGTCTCAAGGTGCTGAGGGGTGTGTCCTCAGACTTCAGCTGAAGAGCTGGGTCTTGAGGTCCTTCCTGAACTGAGGCAGCGATGGCGACTATCTGAGGTGAAGAGGTAAGGTGTTCCAACATTTTGCTGCCAGGTAGGTGAATGATCTTCCTCCAGCCGAGGACTTCTTTATGCGGGGTACATTGGCGAGCGACTGCCGGGATGAGCGGAGGTTGAGGTAGCTGGGTCTGATGTTGTGGAGGACTCTGTAAGAGTGTACGAGGAGTTTGAAGTTGATCCTCTTCTTGACTGTGAGCCAGTGGAGGTCTTTCGGGTGTTCTGTGATGTGTTCTCGGCGGGGGATGTTCAAGACGAGTCTGGCGGCGGCATTCTGAATTTTTTGCAGCTTGCTCAGGTTCTTCTAGGAGGTTCTGGCATAGCGGGCGTTGCCATAGTCAAATCTGTTTGTGATTAGTGCGTGTGTCACGGTTTTCCGGCAGTCGTTGGTATCAAACTGAAAATCTTCTGTCGGAGGGTGTGGAAGCAGTTGGAGGTGACGGAGTTGACCTGTCTGGTCATGGTGAGCATTGAGTCAAGGATGATGCCAAGGTTACTTATATATTGACCTGTTTAATATATTGTTCATTAAGCTCTTTATTTTGCTTCTGAGAATCTCATATTTAATTTTCATAGATGCTCTGATCAACTTTTGTAAAGAACATGAATGTAGGATTCGATACAGGTTTTAATCCAGAGTAGGCTGGTTTTCTACCAAAGGTGCCACCAGTTGTGTCAACCAATCAGACTATATCTTTCAATCACTGAGTATCTGGGGAAACTCATGCCAGAATAAATTGATGAAAACAGAGCCATTTAGTGCCATATTTATACTTTTTGACGCAAAACTGCGCTAATGCAGTTTTGCGTCAAAAAAATTAGCGCCGGCTAACGCCATTCTGAAGCGCCATGCGGGCGCCGTATTTATTCAATGACGTTAGCCGGCGTTAGCCGCCAGCGCTGCCTGGTGTGCGTGAAAAAAAATGACGTACACCAGGCAGCGCCGGCGTAGGGGAATATGGAGCTTGGGCGCCAAAAAATGGGGCAAGTCAGGCTGAGGCAAATTTTTCGCCTCAACCCGATTTGCGCCATTTTTTTCGACTCCCAACCCCCATTGAAATGACTCCTGTCTTAGCAAAGACAGGAGTCATGCCCCCTTGCCCAATGGCCATGCCCAGGGGACTTCTGTCCCCTGGGCATGGTCATTGGGCATAGTGGCATGTAGGGGGGCACAAATCAGGCCCCCCTATGCCACAAAAAAAAAAAAATTATTACTTACCTGAACTTACCTCATGTTCCCTGGGATGGGTCCCTCCATCCTTAGGCGTCCTCCTGGGGTGGGCAAGGGTGACAGGGGGGGTCCCTGGGGGCATGGAGGGCACCTCTGGGCTCCTTCCGAGCCCACAGGTCCCTTAACGCCTGCCCTGACCAGGCACTAAAAAACTACGCAAAAGCGGCTGGACGTCATTTTTTTTACCCGCCCACTCCCGGGCGTGAGTTTTGCCCGGGAGTGTAAATACGGCGCACATGCCGTGGAGTAAATTTTTTAGACGGGAACGCCTACCTTGCATATCATTAACGCAAAGTAGGTGTCCACGCTAAAAAATGACGCAAACTCCATGGACTTTGGCGCTAGACGCGTCTAACGCCAAAGTATAAATATGGAGTTAGTTTTGCGTCGGAATTGCGTTAAAAAAAACGACGCTATTCCGGCGCAAACAGAGTATAAATATGCCCCTTAGAATCCAAAGTTTTGGCGGTATCATCATTCCCTGTTTTGCTATAGTATATCTAGGAATGCGCCAAAATTCATGGTGGATGTGGGTGAATGTCCACACTCCACCCATGGAACACCTTCCCAACGCAGACCAACTGCATTACTCTAGATTTACTAAGCCATGCAGAGCCTTGCAAGGTGACTTTGCCTGGCTTAGTAAATTTGATATAAGGGCTGGCATTAGTCGCCTTGCGTGACGCAAGGACAATGCAAGCCCTTAGTCAATCTGGGCCTAAGTACTTAGAAACGCTGAGTTAAATTTAGCTACATCTCATTTACGAGGTGCACTGTGCCTATAAGAGATGACAAGCAATTCAGAATAAGGTCCTTTTTTGACGCAATGCGTGAAGATGTAAAAGTATTTGAAGCTTTTCCTTCTCTAAAAGAACGGTAATGCGCGCCAATCTTAGAGCACGGGAAACAGCCGCAGAAGATTCTAGCTATCCGCAACAGATTCAAGCGCTTCGATGCCTCGTCAGGGATAGTAAGCGCTATATAAATACGATTACAATACATTACAATACATGCACATTATAACACAGCATTTAAATCCCCCACAATGCAATGCGTGTTCTCGTTATGATTGACTTGTCACACGAAAGTAGCTTGAAGCAAGAAATTGTCAGTGTAGCTTGACTTCTGCGGGTTTATAAACGTGTGGCGCAAGTTTCTGTTTTCTGCAAATGGAATTTCAAACAACTTCTGAACAGGGTTCATATCTCAAATGAGGGGCAAGGGACCAACTAAATGTTCCGACAAGTTAATTTTTGGAACGTGAACAAAAATGATTGTTAACAGGCTCACTCTTTCTTCCTCTGGACAATTTGCATCAGTTGCAGATGTATAAAGGAGCTGTCAGAGAGCCGACCCCATCAGCAGCAAGCATCAAAGAAAATCCAAGTGACGCTGAGTGTACTTGAGTTCGGTGTTTTCTTTACAGTAGTGGCTCTAATGCGGCGGCCGCCATTACTGCTGTCACTGGCCTATTCAAGAGCTTCGGAAAACACGCGATGGAAGGTTTCACGGTGTAAACTGCCGTTTCTGCTGGAAAGAACTTTGTAGACTCGATAACTCTCAACTACACGTGAAATAGCCACAGAGCTTAATTTGAGGAGAAAAAAACGCGTAGAGAGGCCCACATTCGCCATTAGGAGTCCGCGAGGTACCGGGGCTGAATATGTGGGTTGCCCCTTGATTCTATCTCATGAATATTTCTTCGAGCATCGTACACTTCCTGTCTGTCTCGCTCTTGCTGTGTTTATCCCTCTTTTGTCCTTTACTAACTGTTCAACTATCTTTCAGTTTTGCCTCCCCTATTCCTTGTTTTCCTTTCTCTCTCTTACTCTAGGTCAAAGGCTGATCAATAAAGATTACTCCTGGTCCCCAAAAATGAGGAGACACCACCGGCAGGCGTGGGCACCAATGAAGCACTTCGTGGAACTATAGGCAACTCTTTTTCCTGGTTGTTGGTGCAAGTACTAATCAAAGTTTTGAGATCTTTCATTTGTTGGTGTATGACTTGCTTGAAGGACTTGCTTCCAAATGTATTTTTTGTGAAAGGAATTAATGGATATTCCTGAACTACAGACTTAGGGCACATGCCTGGCAAAACTTCTGGACAGAAAAAAAATCCGTCTGCAGATGTGACCCCAAAAAGTCATACATTTGTAGCTTTGCACCGGCATGTTCAGTGTCTGTAATGCTCTATTTGTACACTCAAATGTACTCCTAAATAAAAAGGTTGGCACAAATATGGAGCAACATCCCCTCACACGTGCATCTTTTCTGGGGAAGTAGTGGAAGGTGCTTCTCCACGTGAGAAAGTATCGTACACAGAGATTTCTTGTTTTAAGTTGTATGCGCAAATTTACATAGCCAACATATTCACTTATCTGCATTTTCCAATGTCCAATTAGGTTTTCAAAAATGCAAAGAAACGAAATTGAGGTACCATGTTTAATTTCTCATTGGACCATTTAGCTTGTGCTGGTCTCATTAAGGTCCTTCAGAGTTCCACCTACTCATTAATGGCTGGAGACCGGAGACCAAAAGTTCCAATAGCAGTTTGTGTACCACGTGGGGTGGTATGTTTCCAGTAGCGGATTTCTGTGGCTTGGGTTTGACCAAGCTGTAGTTCGCTTGACATTTGAATTAAAGCAGCTGATATGGGAGACTCTGCTTGAAAAGTTTACCACTCATCTAGTCTATTTTGCCCAGTTGTTTATTATGACATTCTGCTTTTATTTGAATTAAATATCAAAAACAATCCATATGTTTGAGCACTAATGTGATTCTTGCTCTGAGAGGGACCTATTCATAAATCTACTTACTCACTCAAATACAACTTGAATATGCAAATAGCTTCATTTATCAGGGAAAATCCCAATTACGATTGCTTTTATTGTGGGAAAACGTGTTCCCAGGTGGGGATTTCTGACTCTTTCTGGGTAAATCCACCAACAGAAGTTAGTGAAAATCCTCAAACAGTAAGTTAATCGGTAGTCAATAAAGCTTTCCAGGTAGTCACTCTGTCAAGGACAGAAGTGAATGTTTTTCATTGTAGATATAGGAGAGAAAGGGCTGGGGAAGTGAGAGTGAACAGCACGGACTCACCACCAAAATGGTTTCCTGTGAACAAACCCCCAAAATAGTTCAACTTCAAATGCTCTGCTACACCCCTTTACCCTCCTAGACATAAGCCTACAGATATAAATGTCCACCCTTTTCCTGCATATTTTTGTAAAGGTTTTAGATGCTTTACACTTCGTTCTCGATTTACTAACACTTTGGCCCGTATTTATACTCCGTTTGCGCCGAATTAGCGTCGTTTTTTTCGACGCAAATTCGGCGCAAAACTAACGCCATATTTATACTTTGGCGTTAGACGCGTCTAGCGCCAAAGTATGGGCAAATAGCGTCATTTTTTTGCGTGAACACCTTCCTTGCGTTAATGAGATGCAAGGAAGGCGTTCCCGTCTAAAAAAATGACGGCGACGCAAATGCGTCGTATTTATACTCCCGGGCAAAAGTCACGCCCGGGAGGTGGCGGGTCAAAAAACCCCGCATTTGCGCCACTATTTAACGCCTGGGTCAGGGTAGGCGTTAAGGGGCCTGTGGGCTCAAAATGAGCCCACAGGTGCCCTCCCCTGCCCCCAGGGACCCCCCCTGCCACCCCTGCCCACCCCAGGAGGACACCCAAGGATGGAGGGACCCACCCCAGGGACATTCAGGTAAGTTCAGGTAAGTATAATTTTTTATATTTTTTATTTTTTTTTGGGTGGCATAGGGGGGCCTTATTTGTGCCCCCCTACATGCCACTATGCCCAATGACCATGCCCAGGGGACATAAGTCCCCTGGGCATGGCCATTGGGCAAGGGGGCATGACTCCTGTCTTTACTAAGACAGGAGTCATTTAAATGGCGTCTGGGCGCGAAAATAATGGCGCAAATCGGGTTGAGGCGATTTTTTTGCCTCAACCTGACTTGCCCCATTTTAAGACGCCCTAACGCCATTTTCCCCCTACGCCGGCGCTGCCTGGTCTACGTGGTTTTTTTCCACGCACACCAGGCAGCGCCGGTCTGCTAGCGCCGGCTAACGCCATTCCATAAATACGGCGCCCGCATGGCGCTTCAGAATGGCGTTAGACGGCGCTAAATTTTTTGACGCTAAACTGCGTTAGCGCAGTTTAGCGTCAAAAAGTATAAATAATGGCCCTTGTGCTTGGGTTGAACCACAAAACGGATGTAAACAGGCACAAAGTGTAGATTTGGGATCTAATTTCACACTAGAAAGCAGTTCTAAAGTAACTCAAATTAGCGCTTTACACTATTTTACATTACTTTGCAATACTTTGAGTCAAGGTGGAGTTCCACGGGTGGTACAAAGATGTTCTCAAACAACCACTCATAGCTTTTGACGCAAAGCCATATCTACCAACATTGGCAGACACAAGGTTGCATCAAAACATTACGCCTCCTCAAGGCACGTGTATTTTTGGAGAACCCTTCCAGGACAAAACATATGCTAGACATCATGTGCACATATTCCCACTATGGTGCACTATCAGGGTGTGAGTGGTGGTGCAAGCCAGACCAAAGTGCAACAGTGAAGGGGGAGAGAGAAACAGCACCAGAGCTTAGTATATATGGTACTGTTCTGCCCTCTCCCTTTGATCAATGTTGCACAGCAATTTTGGTTGCTGCATTGTTTTGCATCAAATCTTAGTAAATTTGCCAAATGCAACTTTAATTTACCTCTGTGCATTGCAATCTTTTCTTTTATATCCCTAAATTGAATATATAATGTTACAGAGCTAACAATGAAAACTGCCTGCTCTGAACATATGACAACTGGGTGCCCCTGTAGCTAACAAACAGAAAAACTAGAACAAAAGAAAAAGTAAATTAACCAAATAAGAAAATGAAGTTAAAATCAAAATGAAATCAACTATTATTAATGTGCAAACCCCATACCCAATAAATCTAATATGATTTATTGAGCCCCACACACTACACACTATGACTGCTATGAATCTCAAATCAAAACTTTGAAATCTTGCATTTTTTCTGATGATATCAAGTTGAAGCATTAGGTCCCATTTTTTCAATCCAAAATTGAATTAATGAATGAATTAAAGGTTTTAGTGCACACTGCAAAAAGAATTGCCTATAGGTGAGAGAAAGTCGGAAAAGTGAGAGAAAGTGATTTTTCTAGGATGAAACAATTAGCTGAAATTCGGAAACGAACTAAGGTCTCCTGGTTTTGGCACTTGTAACATACATGCCTAGATGACAGCTGCAGTCAGTCCTTTGGGACTGAGGGGACATGCCCCTTATCTTTTTCCCCTCAAGAAGAGTGTCTGGCTGAGCAAAGGTCAGCCTGATCGACACTCTTCATTTTCAGAACAGGCAGCCAGAAGCTTGTCATATGCTATTTACGCAGGCTCCTGGCTGCCTGAGCTGAACTTTGCTGGGCTGAGGCGGTCACAGGTCCATTGGGTGTGACCTGTTCAGCTCAGCAAATGTCCTCGAGGCCCTCCCCCTCAGTGATGAGGGGTAGTGTCACTCATTGACTCTAACCTGGGTGCTTCAGTTTTAAGCCTTGAAGTGACAAAGGAAGAGTGTGAATCACTGACACTTCGTCACAGTGTGGGCTTGGGTCAGCAGTCTCACTGACCCCATCCCACTCTGCGATAAGGTTGGGACTGCTGACTTCCCTCCCTGGCTGACCTGAGGTCAGCCAATGAGGTAAGGCAGCAGTCCCAACTGTCCAGGGACTGCTGAGGTTTGGACTGCTGCCATCCCTCATTGGCTTGGCTGACCTTAGGTCGGCCAGTGAGGGAGGGCAGCAGTCCCAACCGTCCCGGGACCTCCGAGGCTGAGCTGCTGGTAAGTGTGTGTGTGTTTTTTAAATGAATGTCTGGTGCATACGTATGTTTGAATAGTTGGTAATCAGTGTTGTGAATGGATGTGTGCACGTGCGCGAGGGTGTGAATGAATGACTGAGAGTGTGCATGTGTGCGTGTGTGTCCTGTTCGCCCCCTCTCTCCTAAAATAACGGGCCACCACCACTAAATGGTTCAAAAACGCTGGGCCAACTCCTGTGCTGTTACCACCTGAGCACACTGTTGATATAAGAAAGTCTTCACAATTTTCACTATCAAAGAATTTTCCACAGTCCTAACATTGTGAAACTGCTTAGCAAGTGACCAAAATAAGAATTTCAAAGCGCTACCTGAAATGGTTCTCCTTTAAAACTTGGTAGATGGTGATAGTGAATGTTTGGTTTTCAAAGTTCCCTGATATGCAGTCCTTGTAAATTCGAAACTCGGCTGCTGTTACCGCCTCGCCCTCTGGAATCTGGGACAGGTTGAACTTGAATTCTTTGTGATGCCGATGCAGAGGTGAAAATTCCTTGTCATACTCAACTGTAGCAAAAAAGACAAAAACATTATTTTAACACCAAAAGAACAAGTTTGGCCTACTTCTTGAAGTCATAACTACATCTGTATGAATATAAATATTTGGCCACTGTTATTATACTTTCTACCTTCGGTGTGTGGCATGAACAGCTTGACACAAATGTCAGTCAGCACCTATGTTCCTTAACTAATGTAATGATTAATTTATTAATTTCATGATTTGGAACTCCTAGGAGGTCCACATCAAAAACAGATGAAAAACAAGACATCACAATGAGGAAAATCAATAACAGACAAGACAAGATACAATAAAATGTAAGAATTATTACAAAGTGCAACACTATTAAAACTTCAAATATTCACTAAAATGGTCAATATACATTTAAAAATGCTCTAAATAAGTTAAAAATCTGAAATCCAACCATTTCATTTGGGGTGTTATATAGCAATAAGAGAGCCTCTCCTGACCTTTGTGCTTTAAATTTCCAGAAGAGTGATTTCATCCACTTCAAAAGCAGAGATGGACAGACAAATAGAACGCTAAATAGGGTTGCATTCTTTTTATAGTGGCAGAATTAATCAGGACATCAAGGGCCTGATTACAACTTTGGAGGAGGGTGTTAATCCGTCCCAAATGTGACAGATATACCACCCGCCGTGTTACGAGTCCACTATATCCTATGGAACTCGTAATACGGTGGGTGGTATATCCATCACATTTGGGACGGATTAACACCCTCCTACAAAGTTGTAATCAGGCCCCAAATCTCCTCTTTTGACTACAAGAGTTGAAGTCCAATTGGTGGCTTTTGTGTAAAGAAACATGCTTTAGGCAATTTTTCAACTAGGTTGATGATAAAGTAAGAATTGTGTTTAAATCTAAATTCAGATGTTCTAAAGCATACTTAAAATTAAAAAAAAAACGATAATTCTCTCTTAACGTAGGAAAACCTCTTTGTATGTAAGGTGCCTTAGTGAAAAAGAATCACTTTGAAATAAGCAGTAAGCCCATTGAATCACCCCTACTAAGCCTTGTACAAATGAGCTCTTGATCCCAAACTCTAACCTTAGAGCAGCAGTAGATGCTAAGGTGTTACAAGAAATCAAGCACCTTAGAACTTGCCCTTCGGTTTTATCCAAAAAGCCCTAATCAGCTACATCTGTTAGTTCCACACCATTAACAGTGTAGCAGGGATCTTAACTTGGTAAACTGCACACAGGTGAGAGAAATATCACCTATCTACAGCCTTGTAGAATACTCCAAACTCATTAGCTTGGAGAGAGCCTTACCCGCATTATTAGATATGTGCTCAAAATCACTGAGGGAACTAGACAAAACTTTCCCCAGAAAGCGATGATTTAACTTGCTATAACTTCTGAGAAACCAAATACCACAAAAGTTTATCTTTTTGCATATTTTTTCCCCCCAAAAACATAATACTTGGTATTTCGTGGTATTGACCTTCAAGTAATGCTGACCAGCATAACATTTAAGGGCTGCCAAATGATTATTAAGGCCTTTGGGGGTCAGATAAAAAAACTACAATTTGGTCTGCAAACATTAAACAAATGAAAGGGTGCCCTCCAATACTAGGTGCAAAACCATAGCTCTTCGATAAGGTGTAAGGAAGATCATGAATATACAATGAAAAAAATATGGGTGCCAATAAACACCCCTGCTTCAATCTGTTTTTTTATTATGTTAGGGCAGAGCAGGGCGCTCACACCAATCACGGCACCGCTGTCATGCAGCTTCGTAATTGGAGCGGAATCTGGAAGCCAGTGTGCTTCCGGGAAGAGGACGGAGGAGACAAACCCATCTCCGTAGTTGAGGTAAGTGGTTTTCTTTTCTCTTTATTGCTCTGCATCACAAAATAAATTGATAGTGTGATTAGACATTTTACAATTTATGTCACCCTCTAGCAAAACTTCACATTCCCCTTCATTCTTCCCACTCAATGATATATAATTAAATACATCAGCAAGTATTTTGTTATAACATTTATCTGAGGGAATATATACATTCACTACTAGCAAAGGAACTCTTCTGCCACCCTCTACAAAGAACACAACCTTTAGGGCCCGGAAAAGATTAGAGGGTTCTATGAAATTTTTGTATTCCCATTTCAACTTGTTGCTCAAAAGAATAGTAATCCCCCCTTTTGTAAGGCCTTTCTTAAAAGGCGAGGCATTGCAGCATAAGACAATAAAGCCCGCACACAAGTCAGAGGTACACCAGATTCTTGGATGCAGATTAAATCAGCATTTCAACTATTTAAAAAGTCTAGTTTTTCTGGAGAATTATCTGTTCCTGCTGCATTCCAGGAAACCACTCTGACTTTATTACTAGTGCCCAAGTTTTAAAACATGCCCAGTGCCAGGTTACTGTTTAATGCTCCAGCTAAACAATTCTACTTCACTCGCTCGTCCTCTACTAAGGGGGAGGAAGAGGTGGATGCATCTAACCCAGAGTATTACACTAATTTCCCTCTGTTCAAAATAGAGATTTTTAAATGTTTCAAGTTGCTAGAAGAAAATTCACAGAGGCATCGGCCAATCATAAGAAAGTGCTGGATTTAAATAAAGAAGATGTCTACAAGCTATAGGCATTTCATCCAAACTGGAATTACATCAATGGCTCTACATTGCAGCTGATCACAATTTTGCAAAATTACATTAGCAACAATTTTGTAATTAAACACTCTGGGTGCATGTGCTATACATACAAGAGAAATATCTTTATTTTGTATCAACGTTAGACTTTCAATATCCACAAAATAAGTCCATCAAAAAGAGTGGTTCATAGTTAGATTAGAGTCAAATAGTGCAACAAATTCTAACCATAAAGTGTCCACAAAAGCAAGAGTGGGAACGGCCACACATGGAAGAAAATTCCCACTCTGCTGACAGCAAATTTGAAGTCCATTGGACACAAGAGTTGGTCATAGCAACAAAAAGACTGGCTCTAGGGTTCAATGTCAAAGTTACCAAACCTTCAGCAGTTTGCTCATCACAAGGTGATTGTAGCTCACTTTATTTTTGCGTCGGTATCCAACCATCGGTCACTTTTGGGGTCAGAGGTCCAGAGTCTCCACTTTCTGAAACCAAATTTTCCTCGGATTTTTCTTTGATGTGCTCTATTTATTCTTCTTGGAGGACCATTTTTTTACATTTCCCTTACAAGTTATAGGAGTGGAAGACACTGATGGTTTAGTTGTAGACCAGTCCGTAATCTAAAAATGGGAAATGGTTCCATAACCCGAACCCAGGGCTTCAGCCAGACTACCAATGTCAGTAGGGCTGGGAAGGTCTATGACAAAAAGGGTTTTTAATGAATAAACAGGACTTTCTGGACTGACCGAGTTCTTAATATGGGGTGCTTTAGATAATACTTGAGGCTTACCAGTTTGAGTTCCCTGCTCAAGAGATGAAGATCATTGGGGAACATTTACAGACAAAATGCTGTCAGAGGCCACAGGACGTGGACCAGTGTCTGAAAGGCTCAGCTTTCTGCAGGCCTATTGTGTGCAAGTTAAAAAGTTTTCTCTTGGGCCCAGCCCTGCATCCTTTGAGCCCATCAACACTTTCAATATTACCAATAGAATAGCTTGTATATGGCCAGAACTATTCACCAACTGTTCTAATAAAGCTAGGACAAAAGGCAACATTCTTTCCATGCACTTAAAAGACTCAGATATTAAAACATATTGGCTGGGAAGTTCACAAGACAAGTTTCCAGGTATTTTAAATTCGGGCGTTACAGATGTACGGAGTACCAAAGAAGATTCATGCGTGGGAGTGCTACTAAAGAGCCTTAAACCAGAGGCCTGTGTAGTGCTCAGTGAGGACTTAGGTAAACCACAGGCTGAAGAACTCCTTAAATTAACAACCATGTTGACATCAATATCAGGTAAGGTAAGATCCTCCCTAATAGGGTTCCTTAAAGCCTTAGGGCTGGAAGAGGCACTGTTCTCCATTTCTACAATTTATGGTGATTTTCCAACAAGTGAGACATGATTTATATCTATTTCAGCAGCCCTAGGAGAATCAGGAGCCACTCCGTTAGCCATCATAGTAGGAGTGTCTTGCTTATCTTTTTTGAAAAAAGGAGAAGATGGTATTCAAACTTTTCACCTGGGTCAGGCTAAGCCCCTTATTTCTAAGTGGTTTTGATTTGGATTTTTTGCAAGCCCTTGTAAGAATTAATCTGCCAGAGCGAAGCCTCCGAGCTGTCACGCTGGTGCCTTCTAGTGCCTCCTGGCCGAGTTCAAGCGCAAAGATGTAGGGTGCGACACTGGGACATGCAAGATCACTGCAGGGCTGAATTAGAATGTAATATTCACGAGGCCCAGCTGGATGGCCCTCAATAATATAGCAGTCAGTGTTCAGGCAGATTCACAATAACTGGGCTCTCTAGCTAGCCAGCAAGCCGCGCCCAATCCTAGCTGGGCTGCTTCCGCTGGCCAGCCAGGTTAACTTCTAGAGAGCTAACTACAGCCCCTCCACACACAGCTCAGTCATTCAAAATGATTATCCAGCACTCCAAAGTCTTTAATAGTATTAGCCTTTAATTATAGAGAAATAATAGTGTATGGAAGCGTATGGAGGAGGGGCGGGCCCTTAGAGCAATTAGGGGAGCACTTACTTAGGCCTTGAAATCGCCTGACCTTTGCCCTCCAAAAACAGCTCCCTCAGGAGAGTATGGTTAGAGTGTGATCAGTGCTTGGAGAAAAATGCGCAATAAAGGGCATATGCATACTTTTACGTCGCATTTGCATAATTTCTTTTGTACGCAAATGTGGTGCAAACTTAACTTCATATTTTCACGCTAGACACGTCTAGTATCAAAATATTGGAGTTAGCACCATTTTTTGGATGCGTGAAACCACCTTGCATCAATGAGATGCAAGGTAGGCATTCCCATCCAATAAATGACACTATCCCCATAGCACCATATTTATCCCCGTGCACGGGTGGGAGGTGGGCCCAAATATTGGTGCTAAGTTTGCTTAGCGCCATTATTTAACACCTGGGTCAGACCAGGCATTAGGCTACCTGTGGACACATTCCATGGCTAACTGCCATGGAATGGGCCCACAGGCGCCCACTCCAAGTCTCGGGAACACCCCCACCCACACCAAATGGCCACCATAGGATGGAAGACACCATCCCAGGTAGGTAGGGTAAGTATTGGTAGGTATTTGCAGAAATCTTTTTAAGTGTTATTGGGGCTTTGACATGGGGCCCCCTGCATGGCGCTGGGTGCAATGGCCATTCCCAGGGGACACTGGTCCCCTGTGATGGCCATTGGGGTGGTGGGCATGACTCCTGTCTACTATAAGACAGGAGTCATGTGTTATGGATGGTTGTACGTCAGGAAATTACACTAGGCTGGTTAGTGCCATTTTTTTCATCTCTAACCAACCTGACACTCCACCTCCATCTCCTCTACCTCCACCCCCACCCGGCTAGCTTCTTTTTTTACGATAGCCCAAGCTTAGCACCGGCTTGAGGCATTCCATAAATTTCGAACCCGGCTGGCACTTTGGAATGCCGTAAGCCGGTGTTAAACTTTTTGCATCAAAACTGTGTTAACACAGTTTTGCACCAAAAAGTATAAATATGCCCCTAAGAGTAGTGCCCAACCACACTGTTAACCCCTCCAGAATATTTCGGTGATAAAACAATGAAGCAGATATGCAGCGTTCATTCAGTACCACTGCCTTACTTATGGCCAACTTATACGGGCCCTCTATGGCGTCTTACTTTCTGCTCACTGCGGCGTCCGCTAAACACTGTGCTCCAGATTACTCCGGCACCTATGTTCCGATCATTCGGCCTTGTGTTAAAAGTCACATACATGGCATGTCACGCCTAGCTTTTGAGAGATTTGGATTTACTAAAATCAGGAGCTTTTTTCTGGTCTGGACAAAGTTGTTGTTTGCTTACTCTATGTTGGCTTCGATGTTATTTTACTAATTTAAAGTCTGTAAAACATTATTTCAAATAGTGAGTTCCTCTGACTTTTTCTGGCTTGACATGGGTAGCACAGTATCCATACAGTTGTTTTAAGGCATGGGGTGGTGGGATGTGGGGGTTAAGTGATTTCCCCAGAACACAGGATATTGAGCTGAGGTCAGGATGCTCTGTGTGTTTTATGTACATACTATGAGACGTTGTTGTTGGAGCTCCATAAGTACCTTTGATTAGGTCATTCAGCCCTATTTTGTTAAGTCATCTATGCAATGTCATTCTAAGCCTCCAAGGTTTTTTTTTTACAAGAGGCTTGTGCTGCTGGAGTGTCACTTATTTAGATGCTCTGCTGACACAGGTCCCTTAATCATGTCTATGAGGCGATGCAAAGCCATCTAGCCACTGCATTGCCTTACTCTGCATCAAGGATGCTATTTATGGGGGCGTTGTGGTGGGTGTTCCCACACCCATGGATTTTGACGCTGCTTCAGATTTACCAAATCACGTAAATCTGGGGCAGCACCAAAATCTTTTGCCTCCCCAGAGCAGGTGTAACAAGGAGAAATGTTTCAATTTCTCCCCGTTTTCTCCTCTTTCCATGAGTGCGAGGAAAAATCCTGCCAACCATGGAGACACCCATGCACCATAGTGCAAGGGTGCATGTCGGCACTAAACAGCAAATTGTATGCCGGCACTGTCTGAAAGGACAGAAATACACTGTATCTCCTAAATAAGGGGCATTCGTGGCCTTTCAATTTGGCGTAGGGCAGCGCAGCACTTGCGATGCTGCCCTACGCCAAGTCTTTGTAAACAAGGCCTCAGGTTTTTACTTTAGTACAGTGGTTCCCAACCTTTTCACATCTGTGGACCCCCACTTTATCATTACTGGAACCCGGGGACCCCCACTGAATCATTATTGGAATCCGGGGACCCCTTACTAGGCCATTACTGAAAGTTAGGGACCTAATCTGTAAATTTTTGTTTATTTTCTGAGCAGTCGCGGACCCCCTGAGGAGGCTTCGCGGACCCCCAGGGGTCCCCGGACCACTGGTTGGGAAACACTGCTTTAGTACTTTGAGCATTGATGATGTTTGTATAACTTGTTTGATCCCTTTCTGTGCACAAATCACTTTCCAGGGTAAGCTTTTCTTATTTTGGGCTGGTATGGATGGAGTTTTAGTAACAAATAATTTGTAATACTTTGCCAGAAATGTGCGATGTCGTGTTTGCTCAGCAGGGAAAGCACTGTATTATTCTTTGCAATTAAAAGCTTTACAAGAACAGAGGCATTTGAGCAGGCAAGAGAGGATGTCACTGAGGGCTTCATGTGTTTTATCTAGGAACCCTCTGATCAAAATGGTATTCTCACAGAACTCTTAAATAATGGACATGTTAGGGTTTCTTTTGAGTGCCCATAGTGGCTGGTGTGATAATTATCAAACTTGATAACAGTAGATTTTGGTCCCAACTACATCAACATATGCGTTAACCAGAATTAACCGAGCATTTTTCACCTGTTAAATTCCTAGAGGTTTGAGCTGCTGAAATGTAACAGAGGCATCAACTTTATTGCATGTAGTAAATACCGGGTGTATAAACATTACACCACTTACAATTGAAATTCTTGCTCAAACAGGTCTTTTGTATAGATATGACTAGTTCCCGGGGCACTCATGACAAAATGATTCTGCCACCTTGTTTGTACAACCATCTTTTATATGTCCAGTAACAAGCTGTTGATGCTGACTTAGGACTATATTGTATGTAGCACTTATGCTTGCACGCTTCTCTCTCCTAATTAGGTGAGCACACAGTTTGATGTGTATGCTTCCATGTCGACATCCGCTCAAACGACAGCCTTTAAATGCTATTACTGGCCCGTTCTCGGTTATGCGAACATTAACGTCTATTTGAAATATTCTAGGTGGTGTCACCGTTCATAGATCGCTTTTCCATGACAAGGTCTGTTATTGGTCAACATATTAGATGAGATTTAAGTGATCACCACCATTTTGGTGGTATGTACATTTTTTGCTAGATGAGATACCAGTGTCTACTACGCTGGGTTGAGATGAGATTTATGGATCAATTCTGTAGAAGCGAATCCCCTCTGGGAGAATTTCTCAAAGATGGTGGTAGATATGTACTTCTGGGTTCTTGGGGTTTCATTTAATGGTCAATTCACCTCCAATTTGTGTTGATCATGCAGACAAAGAAAACAAATATAGAGTTGAAAGTATGTTCATACGTACCCTTCTCCAACTGTATGATACATTTCCAGTGCAGGGAGATAAGCAAGATACTATGAGACAGTTTGTGGTTGATTCAAGTTATAAGTCAGATTTGTAAGCAAATAGTTTAACCTTGCTTTACACTGGGTCATTTGTTATTTCGCCGCTATGCTTCATGCGAAAATGTGCAGAGAAGCAGAAAAACAGTAGTCTCAAATTACATAAAAAAGTGAACGAACGTGAGACAAAGAGGGAGATTTGTGAAGCTCTGGTAGCAAAACACTGCAGTTTGCGACCAGTATTTTTGCGTCCAGTGTGGTGGTGTACTATGTGTCGGTTCGCAAATTATGAATTCCGAGGGGTCACAATTCGACCTACATCATGAATATTATTGAGGTAGGTCATAAAATTGTAACTCACTAGGAATCACCGCTATTACAGGGAGGGTGCCATGCTGAGGTCAGCAGACCATCCTGTGATTGCTTTAAAAAAACTATGTTTTTTCTTGAAATGCAATCCGTTTTTTTAAAGGAAAACAGAAGGTGTTTAAAAAAATTAAAAGTTTAAGGCTAAATCGGGCCGAATGTGCTCACTAGCTTTAGTCTAGAATGCCATTAGGAGGGATCTTTGCTGTCACTCTTTGCTGTAAATACACAGATAGGTGGCACAGAATTGTACTAATTTCCAAGCAAAAGTGGTTATGGAATTTAATAAATACTGGCAGATTGAGGATTTCTGTCAAATTTGTAGATCTGCCTAGCCATATGCACTAGTTTAAAGAGAAACCAGTTTACAAGTACCCTTCGTAAATGTACAAGCTCGCAGATGCTTCAGAGTTTTAAAGATAGAAATTTGCTTGACAGAGGCATGACTTTCCGTGGAGAGCACCATTCAAAACAGCGCCTGTTGGAAAAATCATAGTCCAAAGGCATGCCAATTTAATTGCAATCCTAGAAGATCAGTAAGTAATGTTAGCGAACTGTTAGGTGAAAGGCGTTTCCAAGACAGATATATCCACCTGGAACTGAGGAAATTAACTTTTACTGTGCTTAAATTGAGCTGGTGGTTTAGTGCTTGGCACCAGCACTTAGGACAGTCTGCCATAAGGTGGCACCTTCGGTCTAATTTAGGGATTCACACAATCACAGTTGTTTAGTGATTCAATATAACTTGAAAATGACTAATACCTGCCACAAAAGCAAATCTTACAGCTTTTTGGGCCTGCAAAAGACTCAATTGTCACTCTTGCAGGACTGTGTTGGTTAGGATTTGTGTTGGTACTGACATTGGCAGCCCTGTGCAGGGCAATGTGTGGTGCAAGCTGCAGTGTCCTATGGACAAAAGCCCTGGCACTTATATATTTACGTATTAAGCACTAAGCTGTTGCATCCATGAAATAAAAGTGGCAAATGGTTCTTACTGAAATCCACATGTGAAATACTTTGTCACAGCCAATCCTAATAAACCTGTTCATTCCTTATGATGCATGGATAGAGATGGAAATTATCAGCCTTTATTCCTCACGCAAACAGCTGGTCTAAAATCCTGGAAAGCATTTGCATTACTGGGGGGCAGAGTGCTGTGGTGACTGGTAGGAGAACCAGACACTATGAGTAAAGGCTGTAGGGGATGAGGATTCATCCCATTTCCTCCCAGAGCACACTGCCCAGCCTCATGTTCATATATGTACATTGCAATTCATGATTCGGTGAAGCAGGTAATGGGTGCGAATCACAAAGATTTTGCTATGAGTAGGTGTGACTTACCCTTGTACTACTCCTGGTTTACTAGTGAATTCCAGGAATTAGGCTGAAGTGATGCTGTCATATTTCTAGCTTATCCCTGGACATCAGGGGCAAGCTAGGAATACTGCAAGTGTTTGTGAATAATAACCTGAATATTTACTTATTTTCTTATTATTTCAGCTCCTCTTACATTGGCCTGTCTTTTTCAAAATCAAGATGCAGTTGGCACGTGCTTTCTTGGTGTGTATTGTTGTCACTTTTATCCAGCTTCTCACTCTAGTTGTAGTTTAATAGGTCCAAAATTCACAGAAGGCCTTCCAGAAAGACTGAATGACGGGGCCCAGCTTGTTCACTCCATCATCCAAATGAGCTGGCCCTAGTAATAGGCTTAACCCGGCGATGAAAGCAGTGGCTGAAGCTTATCATCTTCAGGAAAGTTGGTATTTCTGAAATAAGAACTTTAAAATGGAATTATGTATACTTTCTCAAATATGAAAAAAGGTGGGATATTGATTCAAAAAAATAAGATAACAACTTGCGATATGTTGCTGGGGAATTTTCACAATTATTTCTTGTAAAAGGAAAACTCCAAAAATACTTTAGAACTAGTAAAAGATTGTTCAACTTTTTTTTGATCTGGCCTTAGGGAAAGATTTAACTTTCACGCCAGATGATTGTTTAAAAAAAATCATAAGCAATACTCATGCAGAGAGTCTTTTGGTCAGCCAGTTTCACCTATTGTTATTCACCATTTGCTTCTGATCACCACAACATACAGCATGGGGCAGTGGATCAACCCAAAGCATATGAGCATTTTTTATGTCCCTATACAAATATTGTTGGACCTGGCCCTTGTGGCAGGTTCATCCCCTGGCTTTTTGCCTCCTTCCTACTATTTTTTCTGACCTCTCGCTGTTAGCTCTAGGACTCTGAGCACTTTATCACTGCTGATCAGTGCTAAAGTGCAGGTGCTCTCCCTTCTAAAGTTGGTATGATTGGCTTATACCTAATTGGCATATTTAATTTACCTGTAAGTCCCTTGTACAGCGGCATTTCTATACCCAGGGCCTTTAGATTAAATGCTACTAGTGGGCCTGCAGTGCTGCTTGCGCCATCCACTGAAGTAGCCTTTCAAATCTGTCTCAGGCCCTATGCGCAGTTTTCTGCCACAAGGACCTGACATCTAAATTTACTTGCCAGGCCCAGAACTCCCCTTTTACTATATGTAAGTCACCCTTAAGGTAGGCCCGAGCTAGCCCTATGTGCAGGGAGCTAAGTCGCCCCTCGCTGCTGTTGTGGACGGGCAGAGGGGAAGGAAGCCTCATCGGAGGCTCCCCCTGCCCCATCAGAGGCCCCAGTTATCTTTTGGGACCACAGGCGGGGCGGAAGCCTCGCCGGAAGCCCCCCCCCCACACTACAAGGTCTCCCCTATCGGGCCCCTGCGAGGGGCCCCAATTGTTTTTGCTGGCTTTGGCCCCCTCTAGAGGGTCAGTTGTGGCCTGGGGGCCCCCCAGAGGTTGCAGGCCCCAGGAGCGGTCTTTATAAAAACAGGAGGGGGTGCATGACACCCCCCTCCCTCCAAATCATCCGAGGCCCCTGTTTTTGCCCAGTGGAAAAACAGGTACTTTTCTAAGGACATATAATTTATAATGTTCCTGGTATGAATATGGTGCATTAATATGTTAACCTGTTTATTTTATATTGTGCTACATATACGTTTGATGATGATCCTTTTATGGGCATTCTATGCTGATGTATTCTTATGATATGTTTTATAATGCTCTTGGTATAGGCATTGATGATACTTTAAGAGACAAGTACATTTCCTTAGTAATGAGATTCCTAACTACTGCTGATGTGGCAGAATAATAAGTAACCTCTGTGTTATGTGTGACTTCTGCTGGTTCTATAGGGTTACTATTGTGTAACGTTCTGACAACTGCTTGAGTAGTAGGGTATTTACTGACATGTTGTGTTTGTCTAATAACTACATTGTGTACAATACAGTTTATTTTTATACAACTTGGTGTTGTGTTTCCTTTGTGGTGGGGATAGTGTGTCACGTGTGTTGTGTGTGTTGTTCCAACTCTTTACCCATTGCCTCTGGGATAGGTCTGACTGCTCGTGCCAAACTACCAAGGGGGTGAGCAGGGGTTATCTTGGATGTGTAACTCCCTTGCCCTGACTAGAGTGGGTGGGTTCTGCCTGGCTTAGGTGTATACCCTAGCCAACCAGAAGCCCCATTTCTAACAAATATGCATTGTTTATATTCCAACTGTTCCTTTCTCTTCAGTAACAAAAGCAGTCCAAAATGCACTATATGTACTTATTTTTTATTTTAACTTTAAATACCTGCCATTTAATGTCCGTGCACTTTGGGTGATTTATTTCCCACCTTCCCTTTGAAGCTTCTGTTATAAAGTATGTGGTGAGATTTGTAGCATTGCAGCTGCCATTGATTTTTGTGCTATGTTGAGTGGTGATTTATTGTTGTCTTTACAAATAGTAGTAACAAAATGCTTAGCACAAGTGCAAGGCATGTTATTTAGAAAGCATCACAAGTAAAGTGGCCACATTGTTTTTTTTTATTTATTTTTTATTTCAATCATAAGGAGGCAACGTTTTGGTGGCAGTATGTTTATTTAGTTTTTTTTTTTTTTTTTTTGTTTTGTTTCTATTTTTTGGTATTGCAATAAAAAATAAAAAATAACATTGCACCAGCTTGCTAAGACCTGGCCTTTCGGCTTGGCCAAAGATAGCTAAAACTATTATTAGTATCGAGTCACATATTCTGCTTTCCAATGACATCAGTGCTCATTATTAAATAACTTTAATGCTAAGTAACTAAGGGCCTCATTACGAGTGTGGTGCGGTACGAGGACTGCCACACTCACGTTGATGGTCGGACTCAGAGGGTGCTGGAGTGCTAGAAGCCAAGGCAAATATCCTAGCAATGTTCCCACCGGTCAGCCCAGTGGGAATGCATATAAAAATTTTCCATCTGATCAGCCGGGCAGGCATATTGTAATACGCTCGAGAGGGGGGGGGGGGGGGGGGGGCGATGTCACTGCTATGGCAGTGGTGACCTCTTCTTGAGCCCCGTGGTGGGACCGCCAAACTCATAATGAGCCCCTGAGTCAGGAATTTCAATTTATATTCCTTTATTTCACTTTGTACTCCTTTGGTGGAATAATTCTAAATATATATGAAATGTATTGTAATGTTTCAGAACTGCAAGTACTTTGCTTTACTTTTGCCTGGGATTTTTGCATAATCTACAAACGAATTTTCTCTGATATGCCTGCGAAAAAAAGTGTAAATTCACGTTATTTCGTTTTTTTTGCTGAATTGACTAGATAAAAAAGTTTTGTTTATAATTTTACCAGAGGCATAACTGCACAAAATTACGTAATTGCTCTCTCAATTTCTGAAGATTCCACTTTTTCTATTTAGACTATTTCTGCTGGTGGAATTTAAATTTTGAACATCTCTGCCTAAAATATGAATGACTTTCCTGCTTGAATGGAATTTTAGTGGATTTTGTTTTCACAGCTGGTGTCTGGCAACAGCAGTTGTCCAAAAAACACACATGACTGTGGGGTACCAAGAGGACAGGCACGATTAGCCAGTTGCCTGACATTGCCTACTGTCCTGGGCGTCCGGACTGATGACTTCTGTCAGCAACTTCCAATTGGGAGGTACAAGGACATGTCAGGACACTTCTGTCAAGTGATATACATCAAACTTGTGATCTAAAAGAGACATGCCTGCTTGCGCAAGGGAGGGGTTAGATATTCGTAAAGTGATTATTGCTTTGGCCTCACTTTTTGGGTGTACGGAGTTTGAATGTTTTTGTACTTATTTTTAACCATGTTTATATTTACATATATTTGCAGTCCAGTGAATACATGTCAGTTAATATAATAGGAGTTTCATGTACTTTGTATTATGGAAAGGTGATTCCATTGTGTCATTGTGTGTGTTGGAGACAGCATTCCTAATGCCTGTATAAACACTGCTACAGTGCTTGTGTTATGTTCTATAGTTTCACTTCTTTTATGAGTTGTAGTTTTATATGAGATGTTTTACCTTTCCTTTGGGGCTCTCTGGGCCTCTTTTTACACGTATGCAATTTATTCAACGTATGCACTTAGGGCCATATGTACGAATACATTTTCCCATAGACACAGAATGGGTAAAAACCTTTGATACATCTGGCCCTTACTCTTTTCAATTCAGACAGTCATAATTCGATTGTTGCACTGTGTGAATGTACTTGTCTTTCACTTGCATATCAATACCTACTTTGTTGTTCTGCCCAACTTTCTCATTCATCACACCCTCTGCATGTTGTCATTTCCTCGCACTGCTTTCCAGGCTGTATTCTTGTTGCTCTTTTGCAAATGTTCATGCATATTCCCCCATCTATCTATACTGAAGCAACTCTTTCTTTCTTTGCAGTAGTATATCAAAATATTGGCAGAAATGTCTACATGCACATATATCGACTCAACTATATTGACTCTCACTATATCATAATGGTAAGCACACACAAGGAAGAGTAGATTTACCACTCTAACTTCACGTATACTTACTTTGACGATATAGTGCAAGTCGAAAATGTGGATTCCATATATGTGCAGGTTAAAATTAAAACATTTGTCCCAGGTTCACAAAGTTTTTGCTGCGAGAAGGCGTGAGGTACTCTTGTTGTACTTGGCTTATTCCTGGTTGACTGCTATAGTCCAAGAGTAAGCCAGAAGTACCATATGAGTAAGACACAGCAAAATCTGTTTGAATTGAGCCCAAAGCTTTTATACCTTTAAGTGTCAACTACAGACTTGCAAAACGAGATTTCCAGAGACACAGTTCCACTAAGTCAGATTTTCTGTTCAGAAATCAGCGTGCTTATTTGGAAAGGTCTGATTTCCATTAGGTAGACATTTTGCCATACACAGTATGTGAAAGTTAAAGGTGTTAAAAGGAAATGGGTTTCTAGAATCTGGTAGTAATCCAGGTGTAGTAAAAGAGTAAGTCACAACAAAATCTTTGTGAATTTGCCTCATGGCATTTTGGTAACACCCGTATCTTCATGCTCAGTTCTCAAGGAATTTACTGTCACTTACTCTTTAGGTATTTTTGGTTCTTGTGAATTCAAGGCATCAGCCAAGAGTAAACCAAGCTTACCCATCAAATTCATTAATAAGTCAGAGGTACTCCAAGAATAAGCCAGACTTACTGTCAGCAAAATGTTTGCGAAGCAGGCCCCCTGCGTTAATAACCAGTATATAAACAAACATACAGGGCCCAAATCAAAAAGATATTTTTAACTAAATGTAAGTTTACAGCTGTTAATATCTCAGTTAGACCTGTCAAGAAATCAAAAACGTGTTCCTGTAAGGCTGAAATGGATATACAATTGCGATGTAGGTCTTCCAAGACGAGGTTTGTCTTGTAAGTTTCTGAACTCCAACAAACGTGCCCATTTGTGAGCATTCACAAACATTTAAAGAAATGGTTGGAAAATTACTAAAACCAGGACTGGAGTGGACCCTCTTCTTTGCTGGGAAAGGGAATGGATAATCCAAGATTTTCTAGGGCTGTAGGGGAGGCTTTTGCACACTCTGCTGACCATACCACTGGGCAGAATTTATGCCATAAAATTCCACACAAGAGCAATGGACAGCCTTTAAAAAATTACGACAAGAATAATAATGCATCTGAAAATCTGCTCCAGATGTGGCTTTCCAGCTTTATATTTCTGTACTTTTTGACAATTTTGTAACGTCACAAAAACCATAGCGGTATGTGCAGCTGGAGTTGTAGTACTCTGCCTCTACCTTTACACTTTTATATATGAACTGGACCATTCAGAGCCTAGTTCACTAAAGGCCTCATTTACAAGTGACTGCACCACCGGTGCATCACTTTTCTTTGATGCACTGGCAGCGCAGGCTAAAGGTCCATATTTACAAGGTACGTAAAGCCACCTTGCGTGGCTTTTCATGGCCTTGTAAATATGCTCCTCTTTCATGCATTACTCTGCGTGAAAGAGACATTCTGTGGGTGCTGCTGTGGGTGTTTCCACGCAACACACATGGAATCTGATGCATTCCCAGATTTATAAGGTTTCGTAAACCTGGGAATGCGTAAGGGTGGCACAGCAGGGAGAAATAACATTATTTCTCCCCGTTTTTCCCTCTTTCTATGTGTGCTGCATTCATCAGCACACATAGGAGGAAAACGGCTTTCATGATTGTTTTTGTGCAGGAAGGTGTCCTTCCCTTCTCAAAAACAATAATCCCCACAACGCAGGCATCCTTGCACCATGGTGCAAGGTTGACTGAATTGGCACATGACAGCAGTTTGTAAGCCAGTGCATGGGACAAGGACAGGAATGCGCCATATCTTGTAAATACAGCACATTCTTGCCCCTATGTTTTGACGCAAGGCAGAACAGCAAAAACATTTGCAACGTTGCCCTGCGCCAAAACTTTGCAAAATAATGCCCTATGTTGTTTTTAAAGTAGGTTTTATAACACTCCTGCCTTGCCCATGAATTCCAGATGCTGAAAATCAGGATTAAGCCTCCTGTACTCTAGGAGTACACCACGGATACTCAAAGAAAAATCCGAATCACGTTAATAGGGCAATAACCACAATGATTTTCTTGTCACCTTTGTAGTACTCCTTGCTTACTCAAATTCACAAATAAACCAGGAATCCCACGAAGGTAAGCCACACACTTATTGCAAAATCTTTGTAAATTAGACCCCATGGAACCCAATTCATGTCGGCCCTGATTCACAAAGATTTTGCTATGAGTAGGTGTGTTTCACTCTAGTAGTACTCATGGCTTATTTATGAATTTATTTGAAGAGTAAGGCAAGACTACTTCTAGTTTACTCCTGAAATTCAGCAGTATACCAGACGTGCTACAAGAGTAAATCACATTAAACTCTTTAGTAATCCCATTTAATGAGATTGCAGAGGAGGCCACCGGGCTGTAGAAAGATGTTATCAAAGTTTTCAAGGCCAAAGGGAGGCCAGCTGGTCAACGTAGAAATGTGCTCTAATTTTTAGTGCTTTATGGGAGTGTTACCATATTACTATCATCATACTAATGGCATTTAAAAAAAATGGATTTCATATTATGGCTTTTGCACAGTCAACAAGACGGGCGCCAGGGGACACACTTGCTACATAAAGAAGGTTAGGCTGGTGTGTGAGGCTTCGTGTAGGTAAAGTCAGGTCTGTGTATGGGAGGCCTCCTGGAGAGAAAGTCATATCCCTTTTACTACTGCTTCATAAAGCTGAAACTAAAATGTCTTCCACAATAAAACTTTACATTGTATTTGTATAAAACAATGTATGTGTCCGCATGGATGTTTACTTCTGTGTTGTATATGTCAATGGGTTGGATAGGTTGAGGTATGTTCAGGAACACCTGCTTTTTAACTCATTTATCTTGAAGAGAATGAGTAGTCTTTTTTTGTAAAAAGTGAAGCTAAAAATTGCTGATTAAATTATTGAGTAATGAAGCCACAAATATGCAGCTTGCATGCAAATTTCTCACGGCCTGGTGTGTACTAACTTAGTCATAGAAAAAGAAGTCATGATTCCCCAAAAGAACTATTCTCTTCGTTTAGGTATGCAACCTAAATATCAGGGAATGAAATTATCAAGGGTAAAATATCAAGTCCAAAATATAAAAATGTAAGTAAGTATAGATTTTATATACCTAATGCCACGTATGGTTCATAAGTGGCATTAGGTATATAACATCTACATGTATATCTTCAAGGTAAGCAGATGTGGATTTAGGAATAGTAACTCTATACTTCCTAATATACACTTACCTTTCAATATTTTGATCTTCGATATTATGTCCACAAAATTATTGTATGTCGATAATCTTGTGTGTGCTGCAGTCAGTAATGTGATTGTGTACGGTGTGGTACACCTGTCATGTAGGATGCATTCCTGGTGTCATGTTCATATTGTCACATGTGACATAAACTCTAAAAAATTATTAAGAAATTAATAGTAGAAAAAAAGAGACCTGTACATATGATGCTGTTAGGACCCATTCACGATGGAATTTATTAGAAGCAGAGGCCAATCTGCTCATAGCGAAAGCTTTTCACAAAAGCGTATTGGCTTGCAGTTCTCCAGCAGAGCACCAAGCTCTAGCTTGGAACTGTGAGGGATCGTCAAATGGTCACATTTTTATAGTTCCGGCCAGAAGTATTTCAGCGGGGAATACATAGTTAGAAATAATCTTGGAAAGATTTTATCCATCTGCTGGAAATAAGATATCCATCCCTGTACTGCAGTCTGTTTGGAATGATGTAAATTAAACTGTGCAGCTTCTGTTTAAAATTGACAGTTCCACTTGCTCCATTGGAACAAGAAACCTTTTTGAAATGAACGTCAGCAGCTTTTTTGCTGCATAGCATTGGGATGAAATTTCATCTGGTAAAATATAGCTAAAGGACATAACTAAAAAATAATTCACAAATTTGCAAGACAGATTTTTTAAGTCCAAATAGGTGGTTTAAGTAGTTTAGCTGGTGGAACACCTCAACTATTTCCAACAGAGACTATTACATTTTCTGCCAAATCACTGACATTTTCTTGCTAACCCAACATGCAGATGGAGCTCGGAGGCCAGATGTTGGGCAGGTCACAAGTTCCTGTCTCATTAAAGAACTGATCAGGAGAGCTGCAGCCACATATCACTATTTATTTTAATACCAGTCGGAGAAAAACATACGTCAGAATATGTTCCCTTTTCAGTGCTTAATTTATAAAAGAACAAGTACTAGTGCTCAAACCTTTGATCAGAAGCCTGAGACCAGCACTTATCAATTGTTGGGTGTGCTGGATAGCAAGGCGGTGTAGTCTTAATTCCACCTCATGACTATTTCATCCACCACCAGACACCCCCTGCCTATTTATTTGACTCTATCATATTCTTTTTTAACCTTGATTTCTTTGTTTGTTACTGTTTTTCCATCTTTCGCTTGCTCCTTCTTTCCACTTTTGTGTGTTTCTCTCACTTCCTCTAGGTCAGTGTGATGAGGAAAAATAATGCTGGTCACTACCTGCAACCACTGGCTCAAATTAATCACTGCCCTTTTTGTTGCCTTGGACAGTATACAGGCGTATGGGTACCCTCCTGCTCCTGGTGGAATAGAGCTGTGAAACCTTTGGTTTAACAGGGATGAGATCTCTATGCTGGTTGTTTATAGGTACAGGGGCCCGAACCAAAAGTGAAATGTACAATGTGCACTGTTTCCAAATATTTATGTGTTTTAAATTACTGTGTATGTCAACAGAATTTTAAGTAATATCCCAGTGCACCACCTTCACTGACTGAAGGAATTATTTAGTCAGTGTTTCTTCATATTCCTCAAACCAGGGCCCATTCACCAAGAAGTGAAGAATGGCTTCTGTACCATGGCCAGTTCCCCACACGTCCTGGGTGTCATTAAGAGAATGTATATCATATTGTCACACATACTGACATAGCACATACATGTATAAGCTGCAAACACACACACTACAAGCAATCTGTGATGCCAGATATTGATTCAGCAATGTTGTAGTGACGTAACCATGGTGTACTAGTCTCAAGTATATACATATAGTTTACCACCAATCAGTGCATTGAAAGTGATGTGGACAGGCAAAGTCTACTAGTCATGAACGTCCATGAGTATGAGAGAGGTCACATGGAGCATGTGTACTCTACGCTCAATTCTCCACCATACATGATCTAAGGAAATGTCTCTTTTTGATTGATCACCCTCAAAGTTTCGGATGGCTGCTGCTGGTTTTTCAACTTTGTGAGTGTGCTGAGGCCTGGTAACTAGACCTCAGTGCCAGTGCTGTGACCTTTTAACAGTGTACATTGTACTGGCTTATACCCGAGTGGCATAAGTTAACTTAATTATTCCTAGTATATGGTACCAGGGGTAACCATGACCTGTATGTTAAGCTGTCACTCATAGCTGCAGCTCTCACTGTGCCACCTTGAATGTGACAAAAGTAAAACACTTGTCCCAGCCTGCATCTGCAGACTGGTATAACAAATTTCAACTGTGACCTGAACTTTGCCATTAATGTCAAAGCCCAAACCTTCATTTTTAATAGATTATACGCTCTAACATTAAAAACCATAAATTGACAGTTTTACTGTCAAAAGACTAGTATCTCCATTATTGAGTACAGGGTTGCATGCTGACATGAGCTGCGCTAATGTCTGAATGTTACTACTAAAGTTGGTAATTCAAAGTATCCAAGTAATCCAAACTTGATGCCCAAGTCAAATTCAATGTAACTTTTGCTTAAAATAAAATTTTAGAACGTTGCCACTCTGCTGCCCAAGGTTTCCAGTGGTTATACACAGATGCAGGTGTAATACAGCCTTCTGCCCTCCTGGAGAGAGGTGAGAACGACTCCCAGGAAATGACACAATAGAGGCCTTTCGTTGAAAGTGGTGCTACCTCTCCCTGGCTGGAGGCCATGCAGGGTGCAGGCAGAAGAGACAAGCTTCAAAAGGGAAGCAGTCTTTGAAGGGCAAATAGTGGTAACACGCGAGAGGGGCGGATCTTTTGTCCTGGGAGACAGGTTGGCTTCGGGACAGAGAGGGGAAGATGGTGGCCAATCCAGTTTTCCAGTGAACGTCTAACCCTCAGGTAGGCACCACTCTAGGGTGGGCTACCCAGCTCAATTCACTGAGAGAGGGATTCTGCCATCTTGGAAGTAGGCAGAATATCGCATTCTGAGACATCACAGGGAGTTGTCATCAGGCAGGAGGATACCTGGTAGCTCAATGGCTAGTAGCCATAACATCCCCAAGGGCACTTTCTGGGCATAAAAGTGGCAGTCTTGGCACCCAGACCTCAGATCATATCTGGACTACAGAGAGGACCAAAGAAGGACTGCCCTGCTGTTGCCTGGACCTGGCAAGAGAGGCTCCACCCAACACTGGACTGCACCTGCTGATCCCGGAGCTAGCAAAGAGAGGACTGAGCCTGTGGTGCCTGGAGTAAGGAAAAGTCACTTCTGAGTCCCAGGAAGAAGAGGTGAGCTCCAAGAGTCAATTGGCTGACTTCCTGTTACAGTACCAGGGCCACAAAAGCTGAAGAAGCGCACCATGGCAAGTCAATAGCCACAATCACTTGATCGCAAGTGACCACCAATGTGCAACCTGGAAGACCCAGTCCTGATGTGCAAATGATGCATCAGAGTCTGCTGGACCCGGAGAAGTTGTCGGAGTGCAATTTGGTCACCCAAGGAGGACACTAACCTTCATCAAAGGGCACCGCTGGTTTCGATGTTACTTAACAATCTATATCCCTAGAACAGTCTGGTCATTTTGTTCATTTTAGTGTTAACCAATTTGCTCAAAACTACATCTACTCAGGGTTCACCGATTGGTTTTACAAACACTTGACTTAACCCAAGATGGTATTTTGAGTGTATCACATGGTGAGCTCCCTCAACCACACCAAATAATAAACTACTTTCCTCACAGAAAACCAAAGATAATGGCATACGACTTCCTTTGGAAATATAAAGACTCAATTAGAGGGAGCCTGCACCCCAGTACATAGGAGGGCAAGTGACATAATTGAAAAGTGTTTTGTCATACTCAACCTAGTTGCGTGAGTTGCAATGCCTCTTGAGGAAAAGCCACACAGCATTAGACAAAGGGAAATGGGCAAAAGGAAAACACCAACGCATATCATAACACTCACAGAGATTCAGAGGAACTGACAATAAGGACAGATGAAGAGGCAGGAAATTGTTTAGATGCTCTTTGCGTGTAGGGTGAACGAACAAAGGAGACATTTCACTACATGTACCACTGGACTACAACATTTCCAGATGCTACCAGACCACCATATCCACAGGCATGAGAAATAAAATAATGATAAATTAAATGAAAGATGAGTCAGATTATTAGGCATGTGACCACTGTTCATTCAATTGCCGGTTTGTGTTTCTTATTTTTGCTGCACCTTGTGACATGAAGCTGCTTGTTCCTCTTTTATAGCTTGACTCTCTATGGTTGATGATGAAGCTTTTAAAGGACATTGGGCCATATTTATACTTTTCGACGCACAACCGCGCCAACGCAGTTGTGCGTCGAAAAAGTTAACGCCGGCTAACGCCATTTTTAAGCGCCATGCGGGCGCCGTATTTATACAATGACGTTAGCCGACGTTAGCCGGCGGCGCTGCCTGGTGTGTGTGAAAAGAAATGACGTACACCAGGCAGCGCCGGCGTAGGGGAATATGGAGCTTGGGCACCAAAAAATGGGGCCAGTCAGGCTGAGGCAAAATTATCGCCTCAACCCGATTTGCGCCATTTTTTTCGACTCCCAACCCCCATTGAAATGACTCCTGTCTTAGCAAAGACAGGAGTCATGCCCCCTTGCCCAATGGCCATGCCCAGGGGACTTCTGTCCCCTGGGCATGGTCATTGGGCATAGTGGCATGTAGGGGGGCACAAATCAGGCCCCCCTATGCCACAAAAAAAAAAAAAAAAATGACTTACCTGAACTTACCTTATGTTCCCTGGGATGGGTCCCTCCATCCTTAGGCGTCCTCCTGGGGTGGGCAAGGGTGACAGGGGGGGGCCCTGGGGGCATGGGAGGGCACCTCTGGGCTCCTTCCGAGCCCACAGGTCCCTTAACGCCTGCCCTGACCAGGCGCTAAAAAACGACGCAAAAGCGGCTGGACGTCATTTTTTTTGACCCGCCCACTCCTGGGCGTGATTTTTGCCCGGGAGTGTAAATACGGTGCACATGCCTCGGAGTCAATTTTTTAGACGGGAACGCCTACCTTGCATATCATTAACGCAAAGTAGGTGTCCACGCTAAAAAGTGACGCAAACTCCATGGACTTTGGCGCTAGACGCGTCTAACGCCAGAGTATAAATATGGAGTTAGTTTTGCGTAGAATTTGCATAAAAAAAAAAACAACGCAAATCCGGCGCAAACGGAGTATAAATATGCCCCATTGTCTCTTTCCTTCCATGAATATTGATGGGGATGTTGGCGAGGGTGTGACTTTTAACACATCAGCTTTCAACTGCAGAGATGAGGCAACAGCCCCCTAAGATTGGCCATTGGGGTACAGATGCATTACTTTTGTCTCATCATTTTTGTTGCCCTTCTGAGTGAACTGATCTTTCAGACAAGAAGCTTTATTATATCACAGTGTAATTCACTAACGGAATCCTTGACAGACTAGTCTAGCCTGAAAACTTCTCTCCAAGTGTCTTCTGGATTCTACTGAGAGGTGGAATGTCCAGAAGGGCCACCATGAGGCCCATCAAGCTGTCATTCTATTTCTGTGTGGTAGCTACCCATGTCCTTAACTTGACCCCTGTTGCCTAAGGGCTTCAAGATCATCTGGATGTGTGAATGATCTGCATGACAGCTGTTGGCCCAGGGAATATTGATGTATGGGTCTGGCAAACAACGATCCTATCAGCGAACTGAAGCATCTGATCTTCTTTGTCAAGGGCCAACATTACAGCCTTGACTTTAAGGGTGGTGCATTTGGTCTTTGCTTTGCCGATGAGGCAGTACTTTGGGTTATGCTCGCATAATCTCTACTTTAAGTGGTTTCCTCTGTTGGTGCTTCATTAGTTTATTCCAGAAACAAAATAACAGTATCATCATTTCTGCATGGCCTGATGGGTCCTGTGCCAGGGCAATAATTAGTGGTTGCATCACATTACCGTAGTTGTAGCACACCTAGGCAGAAGGGGAACATGTCACTATGTGAAGTACTGTTAAATCACAGAGATCATGATTAGGGGCATATAAATATTGTGGTGATCAGATTTGTAGAATATGTAAAAGGCAGGCATCAAGATGGACAATATTGCAACGACCAAACACCAATATTCATTTTTACGGTGTAAGTGCATTCTATGTGACAGAGCAGGGTACTAGAGTTACACTACTTTAGTTTGCACTGTAAGGGAGTCCTACACGACAAATGCGTTTTTTGTACCCTTTGTATTGCTATGTTTGACCTAGTCATGTTGAAGTGTGAGAGTACTGTTCATGCTCTGACACATTTTACTGATGTTTCTTACTGCACAGACATCCTTCTGGTTAGTTGATACTGATATAGACATGAATTGCACTGTATGGCACATTGCTGTCACAGTATGTTAGTTTCCACATGGATACGGACACTATGTTTAGGGTGATTGTATGTCTCATTTTTACTTTCTATATGATATGCCTGTTCTGTCCTGAGGCTGGCTAATTAATTTGGAGGGACTGGGTTCTAGATCTCAGAAGTCGGTTGATCTGAGGACACTCCAGCCATTATTTATGGAGCACCATTTTGGCTGCAAGCAAACAGGAATTCCACATTAATAAATACATTAGATACTTAGCACCAGCTAAATACAAATGAGGTCGCTTCTTACATTTCAATGATGCAGTGGCTAGATTTAGTGGAATTCCTATAATGTTTGATGGCTAATGGTTGACGATCTTTGGAAACTTCTGCTAAGGAAACCTTTAATGAGATTGATTACATAATAGTCCCAGTGCATCACTTTACAAGTTGTCGAGACTCTTAACTCAAAAGTAGAACTAAGTATGATCCTAAAACACTCACAGTTCAAATATGTATACATTTCTCATATAAAATCAGTCTTTATGAATCCATCAACAGAAGACAAAAATGGAAACATCTGGTTACCACGGTAGTATCTAATACATTGATCAGGGTGATCTTTGACATCATACTGTGCTTCTCTCCAACAATGATGTGTGCATGGTCCTTATTGCATTTAGTGCATGATCGCTGGATGCGGTGGAGAGTTATGGTCTGATTTAAGATTTGGCAGATGTAGTACAGTCTAGGACGTTACCTTCACCACCCTGAAGGACTACTGGGTGCAAAATTTAGAGATGATCAACAGCCTAGCAGTCATCTCTGTACTGCAGTGCTCAGTACAGAGATTCTGCCACCAGTGTGGCGATTCCTTCCCGAGAGCAGAGATTTCGCACTTGTAACTTTATGTGTGGTAAGACCCTTTGTGAATGGGGCCTCAACTGGTTAAGTGGCCTTTGATGAATGAGGATTAGCCTGCTGCATGAATGTTAAAACTAAGAATGGAGAAAAATATATTACAATTAAGCCTTTTCATGAAAAATGTAAACTTCCTAGTAGGCCAAAGGAAGCCAACATTTTGAGCCGGGTCTGTCTCAAGACCATCGTATGCTCCTTAAGGGTAATAAAGGCAGATAAGCACCAATGAGGTGAACCATAGTTGAGGCATGGGTCAGACCCTAGCCAGGCTAACAACCTGCACATTCAGGGATGAAAGACAAAGTGAAAGGTAGGTAGCTGCCTCGACAGCGCAGGGGCGAATCAACCTGTCTCATGTTACCCTATTGCCCTCGCTCCTCTATGTGAGCCCAATAATTCTCCTAGTTCCCAGAGATCCTTGCTCTTTCTGGTTTACATAAGGAGGCATCACGCTGACCTTCTAGAAAATCCTGAGTCAACTTCGCTTTTATTATTACCAATGAATTACATCAGATGTTTGAAAGACTTGAGTATGTATCACCCAGGCTATGTGCAAAGGCTGATGCCAGTTTGGAAGCGTGAATAGCAAGTGCGCCTACAACTGAGGACATAAAATTCAGAGCACTTCCTACACTTCACCTTGGCTGTCAGTTCAATAACTAAAGTAATTCCAATGGGATATGTCACTTGTAGGAGGGTGATAGCTCACTCTTCTGTCTTTGAATGCTCTCAAAATGTGTGTGTATCAGATTGAGTGGCATAAACTCTTAACATTCGGTGGGCAAACTTTTACAGGATTGTTGGCCACTATCAGAGATTCAAATAGCTCATGAAAAGTGACTTAGCATAACAGCTTCTAACATCTGAGTTGCAGGGGGCAGCAGCACATTGTGCTACTCGGGTGCGTGGGTTAGTTAAACGAGCTGTATTGTGCATCTCTGGTTTAGTGAGAAGTGCCAATAGGGCTGGTAATCATATAGCTTTTGGTGAAAATAGTTGGAAATTGTATTCTAGAATGCACAGTTTGACACATTAAATAAAATGATCAGGGGGAGAATCTGCAACTAATCGTGAGGAATAGAGGTATGGTAGCTTGTCCTCTCACTTTCTCAGAGACGTTCATGAGGTGGTTAAAAGTCGGGGCAATTTTCCCTGGCTCTTCCGTGCATGATTGGGCCACGACAGTCCACGTACCCACGTCTAGTAATACAGTGTTAGTAACAGTGCTTAATTTGTGAATAAAGACGTGCCGGTGCCCAAAGCCCTCCTCTGGAACACGCGGCTGCTGCAATTAAGGCCCATATTTATACTTTTTGACGCTAAACTGCGCTAACGCAGTTTAGCGTCAAAAAATTTTGCGCCGTCTAACGCCATTCTGAAGCGCCATGCGGGCGCCGTATTTATGGAATGGCGTTAGCCGGCGCAAGCAGACCGGCGCTGCCTGGTGTGCGTGGAAAAAAACCACGTAGACCAGGCAGCGCCGGCGTTGGGCAAAAATGACGTTAGGGCGTCTTAAAATGGGGCAAGTCAGGTTGAGGCAAAAAAATCGTCTTAACCCGACTTGCGCCATTTTTTAACGACGCCCATCCCCCATCAACATGACTCCTATCATTGTAAAGATAGGAGTCATGCCCCCTTGCCCAATGGCCATGCCCAGGGGACTTCTGTCCCCTGGGCATGGTCATTGGGCATAGTGGCATGTAGGGGGGCACAAATCAGGCCCCCCTATGCCAAAAAAAATTATTAAAAAAAAAAAAAATAATACTTACCTGAACTTACCTGAATGTCCCTGGGGTGGGTCCCTCCAGCCTTGGGTGTCCTCCTGGGGTGGGCAAGGGTGGCAGGGGGGGTCCCTGGGGGCAGGGGAGGGCACTCTGGGCTCATTTTGAGCCCACTTGTCCCTTAACGCCATGCCTGACCCAGGCGTTAAAAAGCGGCGCAAATGCGCCGTTTTTAGCCACGCCCACTCCCGGGCGTCTCTTTTGCCCGGGAGTATAAATACCACGTAAAGGCCTGGGAGTCATTTTTTAGACGGGAACGCCTCCCTTGCATATCATTAACGCAAGGAAGGGGTTCACGCAAAAAAATGACGCACATTCCGGGAACTTTGGCGCTATACGCCTCTAACGCCATAGTATAAATATGGCGTTAGTTGGCGTTAGTTTTGCGCCGAATTTGCGTCGAAAAAAACGACGCTAATTCGGCGCAAACGGAGTATAAATACGGGCCTAAATGCGGGAACAAGGAATACTGAGACAGCGTAATCCTGAAGCCACCTCGGGCCTCTTCAATCCATAATAAACACCCCCTGCCCTTCAGCTCACTCTAGCAGCTTTCTACTTTCTCCTTTTGTGGCACTTTTTCGTTTTTCCTTTCCTATATGTGTCTTTTGCTCCCAGCAAATGCTCGAGGCAGAAGAATAAGAATAAGCCCTGTCCCGCAAAAATAAGTGCCGGTGCTCAGCATGAAGCACAAATTAAGCACTGGTTAGTAAAGGGATCAGGGACTCACTTTTGAGGGCTATTGATTAGGAGGAGCCAAGTAATAGGGTACAGTATGCAGGTCGTGGACTTGCAATTACTACATAGCCATAAAGTCACACTGGTAAAAGCTCATCTGAAACGAGGGTTAGCTTTTGACTAGTCTTAATGTGCAGTTTATTAGTTGTTTAAGAGCCTCTAACAAACCGGTTTTCAGAAAATGATTGATGTTTTTTTCATTAGCCCAGTACCTAACTTCCCAGGGCCTTTCTGGACTAAACGGACGTTACAGGTAATAGGATGTGTTGGCCCAAACAAATGGGTAATGTGGCGGGGATTAGGTTTTGCAGCTGTAAACTTCAATCTGAATCTTTGAGTTCAGATCCCTGGTTAATTTGTGCTGTCTGCTTTGGAGGTCTTTTATACCATTCACTCCAGTGTGTATCTGTTGTCCTTGTGTGTTTTGTGGTCCATATGTGTTACTTCTACCTTCCAGGTGTGAATTATTACCACAGAAGTAGTGACTTCCAGCCGATCTGTGCAGGAATGTGGGGACGGAAGTTGCATGTTGCATTATGGGTAAGGCTCCAGTTTTCAATTTTTACCGTTTTTTACAGATACATACAAACATAAAACAATTTATTTCTTTGTATTTATTTTTAACTTTGGAATTTGAAATTTAAATTAGGTAAATACCAAACAATCTTTAATGCTGTCAATAATGACTGCTAGGCCAGTACAGCGCAACCTTACCAACAGGCGAATTAAAAACACGTGTTATTAATCAAACTTTAAACAGGTGAAGGAGTACTAAAATGTCAAAGTCGTGAGTGTATTGCATAGGGGTGATGTATTATATGTGGCTTTGTGGTTTCTTATAGAACTGAAACCCGAGGCATCCCATTTTACGGGTGCCTTCATTGATTACATAATTATAGTAATATATTAGGTTCAATAATACGGATAAAAAAGCCAGTAATAAATGTGCGTAACACAGACGGAAATGTCTAAAAAAATAGATATCATGAACCCGGGCGCCCTAATTACAGGGGTCAGTAATGTTATGAGGTGTGCATACCACCGCTTATTAGACAAGATCTGAAATAGACCGCGATATAGCAGGTGCCAGCAGGCATCTTTATTGAACTCTAGCATTTAGTGCTTATCCTGGAGTAATGTGCAGCAGAACAGGCCGTACGTTTCTCAGAGACTGTCCAAGATTTTAGGCTGCATGGGTAAGCAACACCCTTAATCTCATTCTGCACATTCCTCAAGAATGTCCGTCCACCATTAACAACGAGGTGGCCACACTTGCGCGTCTAGCCCCCAGCCAGGGCACACACATAGTCACAATACTCACTCTGCCTCAGTACTAATGCCTCGTCCTGGCAGATTTACACGAGAAACCTATGTCCAAACCTCCGTTACAGACACTTAAAATTCCTGCCTGGTAGTGGGAGGACTGTGGTCAGCCGTCCGCTGTGTCTCGTCTGTTAAATGTTTTCCACGCTGTCCTTGGTTGGTGACTGTGGTTGTCTAAATGTCATTTTTTAAAACCACATCTCGTCTTTTTCCGCCTGCACCAGACCGCATAGAAAAACAACATTCGTGCTGTGCATTCTTTTCCTGATTCTTTTGGGCTACCCTTCTGCTCCTGCTGAGCACGGATAATCTTCTGAGAACCTGGAAAGTGCAAGAAAAATTCGCCGCACGTCAGGAAAATTAAATTGCCATTACTGATGTCTGATTTATTTTCGTTTCTTCTCTCCTTTACACCAAGAGCAAACCACTGGAACCTAGGGTGACCACCTGGCACTGAGGCAAATTCTGGACAGGACTGTAAAAAATTCAGGACAAAGAGTCAAAATTCAGGACAAAAATTCAAGAACAAACATCAGTTTTACAGACACATGCAAGAGAGGCCATGCCTCACTATGTTGTAAGTGCATTTATTTACTCTTTTTTAACATAGCACTATTCACTGTGGACCTTTTGTGAGTGCCTCCTGGTGTACTACATTCAGGTGTCACATTACGTCCTTGTTCAGTAGTAAATTAATGCCCTTCACAGCAAGGCCATCACCCCTACCGAAATCTACCCGATCTTTCCTGAAGAGAAAGTAACAGCAACATTTTGATTATGTTTCTGAACATTTCAAAACCCCTGGCAAACAGTTTGGGAAACATTAAGGTAATTAACCTTATGCTAGTTTAAACAAATTGAACGAAAACATATTGCTTACCCCAACCGCCCATGGACTTTCAACCTAATTTTTTTTAAAGAGGCAGGGCAGATGGTGTGGGTGACAGTCTCACACCTAATGACAGGATGTGATGTACCCATAACTTGTCTGTAGTCTCACTGCACTAGAGTGTATGTTTGGGACTCTACATTTATCTTAGAAATGGGAACCCGGACTACCAATCAAAGATAATAAAAGAGTAGGATGAAATCGAGATCAGAAGGGGGGACCAGAGCAAGTAATTCAAAGGGTTGTTGCTAACAACTGGATAAATAAAGAAGAGAAGAACAAGGTGGGGCGATTCCTAAAATCAGACAAGATGGGTCCACCAAAACTATTTGAAGGTATTGGGTACCTGGGGAGTTGTCTGCACACAGGAGCGAAACAGAATGGGCACTGTCAAGTGGTTGAACAATCAACACCCATCCACCTTGGCAAACTGTTCTGGTGCAATGGTCCGCTGTTAGTGCTTGTGAAGGGTGAGCAGGGGCCAGACCCCTTGCAAGGTTGTGCAAGGCAATTGCCCGCTTAGTCCATGTCTTTATATGGTTTTGAAATTGAGCAAAAGCCAAACTAGAGATCTGGGTTATCCCTAAGTGTCAAGTACACATAGAATCTTCAAAATATTTGGGATGTAAATTGTACAAACAAAATTTCAAATTTTTAAAATTTAATTAGTGTTTCTTTAACATGTGGCACTGTTTTCACCTTCATACACAATTAGATCTCAGATTGAACTGGGAACCAGTTACCTTTTGATACCTAGTGATTAATATCTACCATTCTTACACTGATTTCCAGGATGAAAATCTCGGCAGAGCGAATGGTCCCTCCAAGCCCAGTTTGCTTTTTGGTCTTCTCTTCTGCTTTCTGTAGAGGCCATGTGGCACTAGCGAAGATGGTGTGCTACCCCAATGATAGTATTATTTTGCAAACCTTCCCCTGCTCGTCCTTCATTCCTTCTTCAGACAGGCCACACATCTGATTTGGTCGCTGCGGCGCCATCAGGAGCTCTTTCCACTCTAAAGCTAACTGTGACTGCGGGTGGATTAGATCTTCTGGACTTAGAATGCTTTTATTTAGCTGCAGATGTCCAATGGGTGGCTCACTGGCTTTCTGCCCACCTCCCTGCATGAGATGGGGTTTACCAGTAAAGACTTTTAAGGAAGGCTTAATGCACTGCTCATCGTTTCCTACTGACCATTCCATGGATCACCATCCGGGGTTATCATGCATGGCTTTCTCTTGCCTTGCCAGAACCTGTAAACTCACTGACACGAAGAAACCCTATGCTCCTGCACTACCTTTGCTAAGCCTTCCCACTCGCACAGGATGGCTGTGCTCAGAGAAACTCCATCAGTGGCATGTTGCAGGTGTCTTAAAATTGGGGACTTTGTTTCTGAACAGTGAGCTACTAAATTTCCAAACCCTTGTGGCAGACTACCATCTTCACCCCGGTCAACTCCTTACTTACAACCACCTTAAATAATCATTAAATGCCCTATTTCATGTCTGCTACCTAGCACTAACCCTACAAGAGGTGTGACAGAAGCTCTGTACCATAGGAAATGGTGGCAAACTGATGGAATGGGTGTACAGACCTATCCTGCAACATGGAAACCACTCCAGGTCTTCGTCCCTTCCCTTGCCAAAACCTTGTTTACAGTATCCTGCCGAGTGCTCCCTTTCTGTAAACAGGCCTGTAAATCTTGTTCTTATCTTACCATATTTGCTGTGCATTCAAAGAACAAAGTCAAATGTCAGGCTCTGTCTTCGGTGGGAACTTAGTGTTTACTTTCCTTTCTCTGACTTCAAAGTGAGAGGATTTATGCGCCAATCTTGCTGGATACTGGGGTTAGGAAAGAGTTTTTTCTATCACATGACAACATTTAAATAGACTTCAGAATATATCAGAATTAGAAGTACAAATCAAGCACATTTTTGTTAATTCTGAACTGTACTGGAAACAAATACCTTTACATGATTAAAACAAATCATTGCATTAGGTGATGCAATTTCCACACATGATCGTCTGTGCACAATATAGTTTGATTTGAAAAACTGTGGCCCATATTTATACTTTTTGACGCTAAACTGCGCTAACGCAGTTTAGCGTCAAAAAATTTTGCGCCGTCTAACGCCATTCTGAAGCGCCATGCGGGCGCCGTATTTATGGAATGGCGTTAGACGGCGCAATCAGACCGGCGCTGCCTGGTGTGCGTGGAAAAAAACCACGTAGACCAGGCAGCTCCGGCGTTGGGAAAAAATGACGTTAGGGCGTCTTAAAATGGCGCAAGTCAGGTTGACGCTAAAAAATCGTCTTAACCCGATTTGTGCCATTTTTTCGACGCCCAGACGCCATTTCATGACTCCTGTCTTAGTAAAGACAGGAGTCATGCCCCCTTGCCCAATGGCCATGCCCAGGGGACTTGTGTCCCCTGGGCATGGTCATTGGGCATAGTGGCATGTAGGGGGGCACAAATAAGGCACCCCTATGCCACCAAAAAAATAAAAATATAAAAAAAATTATACTTACCTGAACTTACCTGTACTTCACTGGGATGGGTCCCTCCATCCTTGGGTGTCCTCCTGGGGTGGGCAGGGGTGGCAGGGGGGGTCCCTGGGGGCAGGGGAGGGCACCTGTGGGCTCATTCTGAGCCCACAGGTCCCTTAACGCCTACCCTGACCCAGGCGTTAAATTCAGGCGCAAATGCGGGTTTTTTTGACCCGCCACCTCCCGGGCGTGATTTTTGCCCGGGAGTATAAATACGGCGCATTTGCGTCGCCGTTATTTTTTTAGACGGGAACGCCTTCCTTGCATCTCATTAACGCAAGGAAGGCGTTCACGCTAAAAAATGACGCTCTTTCTTCATACTTTGGCGCTAGACGCGTCTAACGCCAAAGTATAAATATGGCGTTAGTTTTGCGCCGAATTTGCGTCGAAAAAAACGACGCTAATTCGACGCAAACGGAGTATAAATACGGGCCTGTATATCTGTGCAAATGTAATGGTCATTTCAATCAAAAATGTGTTGTCTGTAATGGCAGTGTGTTACCACACCATGCATGCTCCACTCCACTCTGCTCTGCACCACTCCACACCACTGCACCCTACTCTGTATCACTCCACTTTACGCCACTCCATGCCACTGCACTCATCTCCATTCGGAACCACTCCACATTATGCCACTGCTCTCTATGCTACTTCACACTATGCCTCTCTACTCTATTCTGTACTACTCTACTCTAAGCCACTGCACTTTACGCCTCTCTACACCACTGCGCTCTGCTCGTCTGCACGCCATACCACTCCAGTCTTGGCAACACCAATCTAATCCGCACAACTCCACTCTCTGCCACTCTGCAACGCTACACTGTACGCCACTGCACTCTAAGCTAATACACTCTATGCTAATGCACTTTCCTCTGTAACACTCAACTCTATGCCCCTGCACTCTACATCAATACACTGTACATCATTCTAATCTACTCTGCACCTCTGCACTCTATGCCACGGCACTCTACACTACTTTACTCTATGCCATCACACTCTATGCCACTTTATGCACCTCCACTCTAACCTGCACTTCTCCACTCTAAGCCACCTCACTCTATTGGTAAATAATCTACTGTATGCCACTGCACTCTGTGCCACTGCATTCTATGCCACTGCACTCTACCCTGCACCTCTCCACTCTATGCAACTGCACTCTACTCTGAAACAATCTATTCTACGCCACTGTACTCTATACAACTCTGACCACTGCACTCTAGTTCAATGCACTCTACACCACTGCAAGCTGACACTCTGCAACACTGCTCTGGCCGCCACTATACTCTACACCATTCTGCTCTGTACTACTGCATTTTGCACCAATATACTCTATTCCACTGCATTCTATGGCACTCTACTCTGCCCAATGCCACTCTATGCAACTGCACTCTACACCAGTGCACTCTAAACAACTGCACTGCCCTTTACTCTGCACCACTGTACTCTATGCCACTGTTCTCTGTACCACTCTACACCACTGCACTGACACTCTACTCTGCAATTCTGCACTCTACACCACTCTACTCTATGCCACTGCACTCTAGGCACTATACTCTACTCTACACCACTCTACAATACACCACTCTACACCACTACACTCTATGCCACATGAGTCTACTCTGAACTCTATGACACTGCACCACTCTGCATTACTGCACTCTCTGCTACTCTATTGTATGCCACTCTAGTCCACTGCACTCTATGTAACTCTACCCCATGCCACTGCACTCTGCGCCAATGCACTCTAAACAACTGCACTGTACGCCACTACCCTCTACTCTGTACCACTGTACTCTACGCCACTGCTCTGTGCCACTCTACTCCACACAGCATCACTGCACTGACACTCTACTCTGCAGTGTTGCACTCTCCACCACCGTACTATACACCAATGTACTATGTACTACTGCATTCAAAGCCACTGCACTCTATGCCACTCTACTCTGCATCACTCCACTCTACAGCACTTTGCCCTACTTTGCACCACTCTACACTACACCACTGCACTCCCTGCAACGTGAGTCTACTCTGCAATCTATGCCACTGCACCACTCTACACTACTGCTCTCTCTGCCACTCTATTGTATGCCACTCTACTCCACTGCACTCTATGCCACTCTACTCTGTCCCATGCCACTCCATGCCACTGCACTCTAAACCACTGCACTCTACGCTAAAGCACTCTAAACAACTGCACTGTACCCCACAGCACTGTACTTTGCACCACTGGGCTCTACGCCACTGCTCCTATGCTACTCTACTCCACTCCACACCACTATGCCACTAGCTTTAAGCCATGCTGAACTGCAGCTACTCTGGTGTATAACATGGCTAATGGCTAAAACACATTAGCAAAGCCAATAACTCTTTCGTAGATGAGACCTATTGGCTTTGCCAATGTTTGTTAGTACTTTGAGGTACCGAAGTACCTGAAAGAACTGTAAAAAATACAATGACATCATAATAAAAGGCTGCTACAAAATGCGCAAATACATTTTGGTTAAAAAAAAAAAGTGCTTCTCAAATACAGATTTGAAAAATATACAGTTTATACCTAGTGCTAAAAAAAATTATAACACTACATTAAAACCACACACTCCACAGCTCAACTTGGAACACCATTACAATACCTCTCTGAAAGAAATATCTTTGCCACCAGAAAACTTCAAGTGACTCCTTTTAGTAAAGTCAATGCAGGTTTTCAAGCCCCTTTGTATTTGCAGATTTACCAGTTGCCCACATTTGCATGTCTTTAGGGAAGGAGACCCCCTGGCAAGAAGGCCTTTTCTTATCTGTCTGCCCCTCCCTCCCTCAGAGCACAGGAGACCCCCTGCCTTCCAACCCAGCTGGGGAAACTCCTCTGCCCGTAATTTCGCCCTGCCTCCGTTGCCCTTTAGGTGAAAGGCTAAAATTACGGACAAATGCCGTCCGTTAAAGCTTTCATCACGGACAACGGACAGCAGGGCGAAATTACGGACAGTCCGTGAAATTTACGGACGGGTGGTCACCCTACTGGAACCCATAAGAGTCAATTTCACCAAAATCCCAGGTGTAGCGGAAGTACATCATGAACCCTTTGACCTTAATGATGTCACATGAAGTGATGTCACATGACCTTAACCCGCCTGACGTCATAATACACGCACTCACTCTCACGCTGACTCACTCATTTTTACTCTCTTGTTCACTTTTCCTCACTCACTTCACACATGCACACTATCCCACATACTAACATACATGCTATCACACTGTCACCCAAATTCTCTCTCATACACATGCACTCACATGACATATACTAAAACGTATTTTAATTTACATAAGATGCCAGTGTAGGTTCCATTTCAGATCCTGCTGCTCCACATCTTTATTACACTAATAGTGAATGATACATTATTAACCGCTATTATAGCAATATAAAATTAGCAGAAAAGGAAGATGGAGCTGATGCTGGTAATGTGAGCCACCGCTGTGTTTTTGCACTAATTGTTCCACCTCTGAGGCCAGGGGTCTGCAAAGGTAGTGCTATGGGTTGCAGAGGGCAAGTTGGGAGTTGCAGCTGAGACTCCTGAATGACTTCCATGTTGGAACTCAACCGCTCATTGAACAGTGTAAATCTGTGTACAATGTGTCTGATATGGACAGAAAAGTAAACAAAAATGTGAAGAATGTGCAGTAGAAAATGTCCTAGGTTTTGGTCAGCTATTTTGCACAACAATGGAATTAAGAGCCAGATTTGTGGAGCCCTTGTGCCATTCAAACGCCACATTAGTGTCATTTTGTTTACGCTAATGTGGTGTTAGAAGGGCAAAAACGCGGCACCATATTTACAAAGTCACGCAATGTATGCATAGCACCACTTTGTAATACTTAGCGCTACATTATGCCTGCACCAGGCATAATGTATGCAAGGGGGCGTTCCCCCCCTTGGCAGGGGGGCAAAAAAATGGCGCAAGGAAATCTAAGAGAGTTCCTTGCACCATTTTTTTCAGCACTTTTAATGCCTGCTCAGAGCAGGCATTAAAAGGAGGCTTCCATTGGTTTCAATGGGCCTCTGGGTGTTTTGTAGGATTAGCAACAACATTTTTAAAGTTAATCCTGCAAAGCACCAGACTGGCATCAAAAATTCTGATGCTAGTACCCCTGACTACTGCCATGGTAAGCCATATTTTGAATACGGCGCACACGTGGTGGCGTTAGGTGGTAGCTAAGGGGTGCAAAAAAAGTGTCGCTGCACTAAACCTGCCCCACCATGTCTTAATAGAAATGGGTGGGGATAGAGATAACGAGCACTAAGATTGCAACTGGCAGTGAATTCTTAGAAAAAATTATTTAAGGAAACGTGTGAAGTGAGATGGGAAAAGGATTTGGGCAGTCCATTGCCTATAATCCGTCCCTCTTTATTTTGAATAGAGTTTCTATATTTAAGATAATATGCCCATAGGTACTTTGAATCTATGACAATGGAGTAAAAGGTTTAGAAATTCAGGTCTTGATTCACAAAAGTAAGTTTTCATGTCTAGATCTACTCCTAGACCTATGTGTAAATCTGCAGCTTTTTTCTAGTCACTATTTTAGAGCGGAGAGTTACATCTCGATGTAGATTTAGGAGTCCACACAGAGGAGTAATCTACCAGTGCCAATACACAAAGCCTTTTCCAGGAAATATGTATGTCTACACCTGGAAAATGTGGTACTGTAAGTATGTGTAAAGTACTCCTGATTCACAAGGGACCGCAAATGCACAGAAGAGTGTGATACATGAGGCAGGTGCGCAAAAGTAGGAGTACGCTCATCAGGGCTCAGCAGGGTTGACTGTGAGTTGTCTGGTACAGGGGGCATGCGAGTACTGGGTCCAGATATGACCTTTTCTGGACAATATTCCCATCACTAGTCTGGGCAATTATGATCTTTCAGATTCAGAATAGGGAATATCATGCAAATCCTTAAATTACCAGGAGCATTTCTACATTTATTTTCCAATTCCTTGGCCTGTTTCATTTAGCAAATTCCATCTACTTTCACCAGGTGCAATTTGTGTGCAGAAACGAAGGAGTACTTACTGGGTTCAAGTCACCTGATACACTCAAACTGACATACACACTTAGGTTTCTCCAACCCGGCTGTGTTGCTGCTCAGCCTAATCCTGATGCTGCTCTCATCTTAGTCATAGCATGAGAGCAGTGACAGGATTGCGTGTGGAGCCTCTACTGGTGTCCTAGGGACAGCTGGGACACCAATACCATTGGGAGAGGAGTGAGGTGGCCGGCGGTGTCAGCAGCAGCCCAAGCATGTTTTAAAAATGCATATATATATATATATATATATATATATATATATATATATATATATATATATATATATATATATATATATATTATTATTTTATTTTCCCTGACCCCGTCCCCCCGCCCAACCCTCCCATGAGATTTGCAGAGGCTGCCGCCGGTATGCACTCCATACATTACACGTGCATATGGACTGAAACATATGTGTAGGTATATGGATTCATAAATAGTGCAAAGTTAATTCACTTACATTGTGATTCACCTGTTTCCGACGAGTTAAAGGTCCCAAAAAACGTGCACAGGTAATTGCAAATGATTTATGTATTGTACTTTTGACATCCATTAATTAGTTCCTATGTTATTTAGCTACAAATTATAGATGGATTCGAAGGCTCTGGTCCTTCGATCTATTATATGTTAAATTTCCCAAATGGCGTATTTCATTTTAACTGTCAATCAATAAACCTCCCTCTGGATACTGAAGTAGGGAAACTGCACGAGACTGAGGTGACCTATCTGGTGCTTTTTATGAAATTATTTGGGTCTTGGCATATAGGTTCCAAAGGCAGTGGCGGAGCTAATATGGGGGCCAAAGAGTGCCCAAAGGGCCCCTAGCACGGTGCACGATGACATCAAGGTAATATTTATTACCTGCTATTTTACGTTTGAAATGCAAGCATTTATTATGCTAAAACAGCCACACAGGTTCCCCCAAGGACACGAATTGTATGCATTTCAAAATTAAAACGAACTACAATTCAACTGCCAGACCTGCTTGAAGGGGGCCCTAGCCAGGGTTAACAAGTGGGGCAAGGAAAGGACAGACTGAGACTGCACCGCGCTGGGCCTAAGGCTGATTTCTCTCCCTGCAGGAAAAAAGCTTTGAATGCAGTCCAGGAAATCCTTAATGGGTAGCAATGCATTCGAAGGTTCTCCACTGGCGCAACTATCTGTAGTGTAGCAGGTGCAGTGACACCGGGGCCGTGTGTGTTAGGGGGCCACTGCACCCGCACTCTGGCTGTCTTTTCCAATCCAATCCGTGGATGGACGGCACTTGTTCCTTGCATGCACCAAGACCCATGTCAACCTTGCTACACCACTAGGCCTCTACAGGAAGAAGTGCCAGCAGATGGTGGCCTGGGGCAAAGGGAAAAAGTTTATTAAACATGGTAAAATACTTTTATGGTAAACATTAAGGTAATTAAATTTTATATATTTCTTTTAAATGTAGAACAAAATAAAAATGCTGCAGCATCAGTACCTTAATTTTAATTTAAAATTTAATTATTTTGAATATGTTAAATGAAATTCAAATTATTGGTCTGAAGAACAAATTTTAAAAAATCCAACCTGAAGTAAAAAATATATAGTTTTAATATGCATTAAATAATTATCAAAAGTGATTTATATAATTGATTAAAAGTAATTTAGTTCTACTCTAATAAAAAACAATGTTAAAATAATTTTTACATTAGATAGTAACTGGTATAAATGAATTTAATGTAATAATATTTTCTATGGAGTTTCATCTTAAGTTTCTACATATTTCTATGGCGGGTGTTGCAGTTTTAGTGGTTTGCCATGCGTGGTGCTAAGTTTACTCCAGCTCTGAGCCGGGTTTTATTACAGTTTTGTTTTTGCCACAGTACCTTTAGAAGTGCTGTCTGCGAAAAGCAATAGGTTTACTCTTTTGTGGGTTGGTGCAGGTCCCTCCTTAAAACCTGCCTAGCCCTTGATACACCTGTGAGAAGGTAGCCTCTTTCTAGCCTTGTTACCCCCACTTTTGGCCTGTTTGTGAGTGTATGTCAGGGTGTTTGTCACTGTTTTCACTGTCTCACTGGGATCCTGATAACCAGGCCTCAGTGCTCATAGTGAAAACACTATGTTTTCAGTATGGTTGTTATGTGTCACTGGGATCCTGCTGGTCAGGACCCCAGTGCTCATAGGTTTGTGGCCTATATGTATGTGTCACTGGGACCCTGTCACACAGGGCCCCAGTGCTCATAGGTGTGCATGTGTATGTTCCCTGTGTGGTGCCTAACTGTCTCACTGAGGCTCTGCTAACCAGAACCTCAGTGGTTATGCTCTCTCATTACTTTCAAATTGTCACTAACAGGCTAGTGACCAATTTTACCAATTTACATTGGCTTACTGGAACACCCTTATAATTCCCTAGTATATGGTACTGAGGTACCCAGGGTATTGGGGTTCCAGGAGATCCCTATGGGCTGCAGCATTTCTTTTGCCACCCATAGGGAGCTCTGACAATTCTTACACAGGCCTGCCACTGCAGCCTGAGTGAAATAACGTCCACGTTATTTCACAGCCATTTTACACTGCACTTAAGTAACTTATAAGTCACCTATATGTCTAACCTTTACCTGGTAAAGGTTAGGTGCAAAGTTACTTAGTGTGAGGGCACCCGGGCACTAGCCAAGGTGCCCCCACATTGTTCAGAGCCAATTCCCTGAACTTTGTGAGTGCGGGGACACCATTACACGCGTGCACTACATATAGGTCACTACCTATATGTAGCTTCACAATGGTAACTCCGAATATGGCCATGTAACATGTCTATGATCATGGAATTGCCCCCTCTATGCCATCCTGGCATAGTTGGCACAATCCCATGATCCCAGTGGTCTGTAGCACAGACCCTGGTACTGCCGAACTGCCCTTCCTGGGGTTTCACTGCAGCTGCTGCTGCTGCCAACCCCTCAGACAGGCAGCTGCCCTCCTGGGGTCCAGCCAGGCCTGGCCCAGGATGGCAGAACAAAGAACTTCCTCTGAGAGAGGGTGTGACACCCTCTCCCTTTGGAAAATGGTGTGAAGGCAGGGGAGGAGTAGCCTCCCCCAGCCTCTGGAAATGCTTTGTTGGGCACAGATGTGCCCAATTCTGCATAAGCCAGTCTACACCGGTTCAGGGACCCCTTAGCCCCTGCTCTGGCGCGAAACTGGACAAAGGAAAGGGGAGTGACCACTCCCCTGACCTGCACCTCCCCTGGGAGGTGTCCAGAGCTCCTCCAGTGTGCTCCAGACCTCTGCCATCTTGGAAACAGAGGTGCTGCTGGCATGCTGGACTGCTCTGAGTGGCCAGTGCCACCAGGTGACGTCAGAGACTCCTGCTGATAGGCTCCTTCAGGTGTTAGTAGCCTATCCTCTCTCCTAAGTAGCCAAACCCTCTTTTCTGGCTATTTAGGGTCTCTGTCTCTGGGGAAACTTTAGATAACGAATGCAAGAGCTCATCCGAGTTCCTCTGCATCTCTCTCTTCACCTTCTGATAAGGAAACGACTGCTGACCGCGCTGGAATCCTGCAAACCTGCAACATAGTAGCAAAGACGACTACTGCAACTCTGTAACGCTGATCCTGCCACCTTCTCGACTGTTTTCCTGCTTGTGCATGCTGTGGGGGTAGCCTGCCTCCTCTCTGCACCAGAAGCTCCGAAGAAATCTCCCGTGGGTCGACGGAATCTTCCCCCTGCAACCGCAGGCACCAAAAAGCTGCATTACCGGTCCCTTGGGTCTCCTCTCAGCACGACGAGCGAGGTCCCTCGAATCCAGCGACTCTGTCCAAGTGACCCCCCCAGTCCAGTGACTCTTCAGCCCAAGTTTGGTGGAGGTAAGTCCTTGCCTCACCTCGCTGGGCTGCATTGCTGGGAACCGCGACTTTGCAGCTACTCCGGCCCCTGTGCACTTCCGGCGGAAATCCTTTGTGCACAGCCAAGCCTGGGTCCACGGCACTCTAACCTGCATTGCACGACTTTCTAAGTTGGTCTCCGGTTACGTGGGACTCCTTTGTGCAACTTCGGCGAGCACCGTTTCACGCATCCTCGTAGTGCCTGTTTCTGGCACTTCTCCGGGTGCTACCTGCTTCAGTGAGGGCTCTTTGTCTTGCTCGACGTCCCCTCTCTCTTCAGGTCCAATTTGCGACCTCCTGGTCCCTCCTGGGCCCCAGCAGCGTCCAAAAACGCCAAACACACGATTTGCGACTAGTAAGGCTTGTTGGCGTCCTTCCGGCGGGAAAACACTTCTGCACGACTCTCCAAGGCGAGAGGGATCCGTCCACCAAAGGGGAAGTCTCTAGCCCTTTTCGTTCCTGCAGAAACCTCAGCTTCTTCTGTCCAGTCGAAGCTTCTTTGCACCCGCAGCTGGCATTTCCTGGGCATCTGCCCATCTCCGACTTGCTTGTGACTTTTGGACTTGGTCCCCTTGTTCCACAGGTATCCTAGATTGGAAATCCACAGTTGTTGCATTGCTGGTTTGTGTCTTTCCTGCATTATTCCTCTAACACGACTTCTTTGTCCTTAGGTGAACTTTAGTGCACTTTGCACTCACTTTTCAGGGTCTTGGGGAGGGTTATTTTTCTAACTCTCACTATTTTCTAATAGTCCCAGCGACCCTCTACAAGGTCACATAGGTTTGGGGTCCATTCGTGGTTCGCATTCCACTTTTGGAGTATATGGTTTGTGTTGCCCCTATCCCTATGTTTCCCCATTGCAACCTATTGTAACTATACATTGTTTGCACTGTTTTCTAAGACTATACTGCATATTTTTGCTATTGTGTATATATATCTTGTGTATATTTCCTATCCTCTCACTGAGGGTACACTCTAAGATACTTTGGCATATTGTCATAAAAATAAAGTACCTTTATTTTTAGTATAACTGTGTATTGTGTTTTCTTATGATATTGTGCATATGACACTAAGTGGTACTGTAGTAGCTTCACACGTCTCCTAGTTCAGCCTAAGCTGCTCTGCTAAGCTACCATTATCTATCAGCCTAAGCTGCTAGACACCCTATACACTAATAAGGGATAACTGGGCCTGGTGCAAGGTGCAAGTACCCCTTGGTACTCACTACAAGCCAGTCCAGCCTCCTACAACACCTCTCCTTACTTCATCATAACCCCCTCCCATTTAGTAGTAAATATTCCCCTTTTTCCAGTCACTGTCTTGGTCCCTACCACATTCTCTACTAAGTAGTAACCTTACATATGTGAAGATCTCCTAGAGAATAAAAATGGAGAGATGGAGATATACACTTGTAGGTTTGAGAATTACATTTTCGAGTAAGTAAGTGGTACTAATGTAGTTACAAAATGCAGTTTGTGAATTTGGGCCCATAGATTACCACCTAGGCTTAGATGAGCTCTCCACTTTGATAGAATTCACCAATTCTGGGGAGGAACATACAAAGAGAAAAAGTTTAGTCAGTGAGGGTCGGGTGTGAATCTCAAATTTCCCACCTAAAAAAGCAGCGGGCTGCAGGTTAGAGGTGTGAGAAATGACCAAGGTTCAGGATGGACTTTTTTCCATGAGGAACAAGGTCAGTACTCATCTGAATTTGGTGGGCCTCTGTCTAGAGTGGCACATTGAGTGGAAAAACAATGGGATGGAATGCTTCCCCGAGTGACTGCCACCGGTTCGCCTAGCCTAGCCTATTTGCAAGCATTCACCCCATCACCTTTTCCAATTTTGATTGCCAGTAATATGCCTGGAAACCTGAGACCAATGCAGCTTTCCAAGTATACTACTGCCAATGATTGTGATTTCCCAAAAGTAGTACATTTGTTCAAATTCAAGGAGTACTTTTGTGGGTGCATATTTATTCTTTTTTTAGTAAATCTCTCCTTAAAAGTTAAAAGCTCTTAGCAAAAAACAACAAGAAAAATCGACAATGGCATAGCAGACCTGACTCAAGACCCCCAGATCCAACTACAAAGCCAAGAATGTATTTGGGGAATACCACACCCTGAACACCCCCTAAAGATATTTCCCTGCCCGTTCCAACTGGGCCTAGAAATTGTCCCTATGAAGTCATTATTACAGTTATGTGCAACACAGGTGCGTTGATCTCTGGGATCACTTATTTTAAATGAGTTTTCATTGCACTCACTCGTATTTGTCTCCACTACAAGCCGCCTTGATGGAAGAGATGTCAAATTGACGAATATAGGGCTCTATGTTTTCAATATTCACATTTTACAAAGCATATTATCAAGTGACTGACAGCCTCATGTACTACATCTAAGTCAGAAATAGAGGATGGCATGCCAGCAACTTAATAATAGGGAGAGCCGAGCCAAGGGGCTGGCTTGGCTCTAGGAGTCCATAAATGAGCCAAGTCACGAAAGCGTTTGCCATGTATATATTTTGCAAAAAACAAAATGTAAAAATATAATACAATCTCTTTAAAACTAAAAAAAAGTGTATTTCTTTAACATGCTAAAGCATTTCACCTCAGTGCATCGGATTATATCACTGCATAGACAGATAGACATTTATTAAAAGTGATAGTTTTTAAACATGAATTTAATAACATTGATGGCTCACCTTAGGCCCCTCTGAATTACAATGTCATTAGTGAATTAAAATGCAAGTCAGCAGTAATGTACACCCTAAAGGTGGCCTTGATTTTTATGCTAGATGGAGCAACATTATAGTTTATTAAGAAAACATAAGAGGTGTTTGTGCAGAGCACATTCTAGACTCAGGTACTTGCTTTCCTATGTGATAATAAGGAAAAAGGAAGCCCTGTGAAATGAAATACGTGCCTAGGATTGCACAGTTTCGACTAGCATAGAAGTTGTATTGACTATAGGTTATCTGGTTTAACATTTGGAAACCCAGCCATGAGATATCTCTCTCTCTTTCTCTGTCTCTCTCTGTCTCTCTCTCTCTCTCTCCCCTCTCCTCCTCCTATTTAACATCAATGGTCACTCTTTTGTCTTTTATTCTAGGTGAATGATGGGGAAACCTTTTGACATGGAACAACTGCTCATACAAAACCCATCTATCACGTACATATAATAAAGCAGCAAACCCCTCTTCAAATCAATCTACTAAAAAAAAAATCTTCATTGAGACAGTGTAAATTCTTTCAGGCGTGACCATTATCCACGATGCAACCACTGCCAAACTTGTCATATACATTAAGCAGGTTATTTTATTCATGTATATCAAAAAGCAAGAAACTTTTTTTCCTTTGGTAACCAAGCAAAACCATGAAAGAATGCGCCCCACGTGAAAACACACCAAAACGAAGAGTTTTCTATTATTGTGACAATAGTTGGTGTTTTGGTACAAAATAATAGCAGCCACAGTTGATAACAATTCAATTGTGCACATAGGGCAAGTTCTTGTATGAGATGAGTAATTCAACATCTTTTAACTGTCAGCGGCATTTCGACCCATTCAGGGATACCTGGGTCTCATCGGGACAAATAATAGCCTGGAGGATGGTTGCCTGTTCAAATAGGGCTAGGAAAATGAATGCATTCAATCATGAAAGGACAGCCGCATTAGCTAGGGGCCAAAAGGACCCAAAAATGACCTAAGCAAGAGCACCAATGTGTGAAGAATAAAATTAGAGAAATGTACTCATGGAAATAACCGTGAGTACAGCAGGACAGCTGTGAGGCTGTGGATACAGGGCGGCTATAAGCCCTTCATAAGGTAAGGCAGTGCAATGCAGCAAAATGCAGGCGCCCTCCTGATCGGAGAGACCCTGAGATAAGAAAGGTGATGAGGAGACCTGACACAGACTCCACAGACCCAGCTTAGGGCCCCCTGACCCAACTACTAGGTCAAGCTATGCCCCTGAATCTACATCTAGTAGATGTATTAATGAGTCTCCACCCTTTCACATGAGTGAGAGATGCTTCCTAAGACATACATTGTGGTCATAAAGTTACTTTCAGTAAATTTGTGCTTGGGTTTATACGACACATAATTTACCTGTTGGTGGAGGTCCCTACCCAAGTGACAGAGAACTCTGTTGCCAAATGGAAGGAAGTAAGGAAAAAACATGTAGACTACCCAACTGTCTCATATCTGACATACATTAATCCTTTAATCATATAAATATATGCACCACACCCTAGGCTCTGACTGCTTCTGGCTGGACTGCCTTACTAAAACCACCACAAAACCCTTATAGATTCCAAAATCCAGCCAGTCCACTCAAAATGAAGAAGACCTTCACTGAGGAGGAGACAAACCTTGTAGTTACCTTTGTAGTTGGTCATTTCAAGGAATTAGATAGTCTGCCTCCATGTATTCTCGGTAGGGCGGAAAATGGATATGGTGTAAGTTGTCAGACTTTGCCAATGCGTTGTTGGCACATACCATGGAGGACGTCAAGAAAAAGTGGCAGTACAAGAAGAGGCAGATGAAAGGGGAATTCTCCAGAATACAGGTGGCAAATGCTCTTCATGGTGGCAGAACAAGATCATGTCTCAGAGTTAATTTTCAGAATGAATTCTGAGTGAATTTTTAATATCACCTTGTCCTATAGCATTTTTAGATAAGGAGCATCTATGACTAATGCACCTATTTCTCTCAAGCAACTAGAAGATGTTAGTGCGAGAAGAAAGGCAAACTAGAAATCAAATAGGAAAAAATACTGACGTTAACTGACTGTAATGGTTAAAAAAAGATTACTTACAAGGCCCCTTAGAAGTAGTAGTAAGTCCTAAATGTTTACACTTTTGAGTGTTATCAGTCTTTATTGCGAAGAATTTATCAAGAGTCTTCTTGCTACTTCATATATATAAGAAATATGATATACTGTTTCCCAAACGGCTTTGATGGCAGCCTATTTTTCTTTAAGGGTAGAATTTTTTAAAAAAAATCCCTTAGATAAATCCAGTATCTTAAATGGACTACACAAATTAAGGAATACATCCTGTTCTTGACACCATCTAATAACGGTGGACCATAGTCTACAAAATGGTTTTTGGGGGGTCTGATGACGACTTCTGCAAATGAACCCCCTTTGAACAGTCTACTTGTTCAAGTGCTAACTGTTGTATCCTAGCAATGATGTGGTTAGCTTCTGAGTTCTAGCTGTGTTCGAGAGTGTGGAGGACTTCATCTGGGGAATCAGTTGAGTAGGTGACACAGAGAGGACGTGTACGGGGTTGTTTTCTGTATCCTAATAAATTGAACTTCTACATCGGATTGAATCCTGAACTATTCTTAAAACTAACCTCTCAATTTCCATGCTTTTAGATGTACTCCTCACAATGTCGGCTGATACAGTTGTGTCCATAGTAATGGGCTGGGAGGCAGAGACAGATGTAATGGAAGACAGATTCAGTAGGGAGAACTATTGCCTCCTTGGTCAGAACGGCACTGTTAGGGACCTGACCTTTCCCCTTCAGTATAGACTAAGCACCTTTGGCATGAGAACAATGGGGGAAGGCATACAGAAGTCCTTTTGGTCATTCAAAAGACAGTGCATCCACTTTCTGTACTTGGGGACAGTGACTCCTCATGCAACAAAGGAAGACGTTCATTCTCACTGGAAATTGAGAAATTCATCCAAGGATGTCCAAGCTTGTTTGTTATATTCTGAGGAGGAGAGTAATACATGAAGGAAAATTGGGACTTATATGTCTGCAATGAGACTCTGAGACCCTGCAATATAAATTGCTGTTCATAATAATAAATCACTTTCTGTCCATAAACCTAAGGCTTGAGTGACCTTTGCTAGACTTTCTGATTCTGTTCCACCCTGAAGCTACCTGGATGTTGGTAAGAATTAATATTGCTTTTCCTTGAACGAGTGGAAGAAATTATTTTAGGGCTAGATCTCTCCATCCAGTTTGAGTTTTACTTCAAAGTAAAGTCTCCTTGGAATGTGAAATCCTGCCTTGCCCAGGCCAGGCCCCAGACACTCACCAGGGGGTTGGAGACTGCATTGTGTGAGGGCAGGCACAGCCCTTTCAGGTGTGAGTGACCACTCCTCCCCTCCCTCCTAGCACAGATGGCTCATCGGGATATGCAGGCTACACCCCAGCTCCCTTTGTGTCACTGTCTAGTGTGAGGTGCAACCAGCCCAACTGTCAAACTGACCCAGACAGGGAATCCACAAACAGGCAGAGTCACAGAAATGGTATAAGCAAGAAAATGCTCACTTTCTAAAAGTGGCATTTTCAAACACACAATCTTAAAATCAACTTTACTAAAAGATGTATTTTTAAATTGTGAGCTCAGAGACCCCAAACTCCACATGTCCATCCGCTCCCAAAGGGAATCTACACTTTAATCAGATTTAAAGGTAGCCCCCATATTAACCCATGAGAGGGACAGGCCTTGCAACAGTGAAAAACGAATGTAGCAATATTTCACTGTCAGGACTTATAAAACACATTACTATATGTCCTACCTTAACCATACACTGCACCCTGCCCTTGGGGCTACCTAGGGCCTACCTTAGGGGTGTCTTACATGTAAGAAAAGGGAAGGTTTAGGCCTGGCAAGTGGGTACACTCGCCAAGTCGAATTTACAGTTAAAACTGCACACACGGACACTGCAGTGGCAGATCTGAGACATGATTACAGAGCTACTTATGTGGGTGGCACAACCAGTGCTGCAGGCCCACTAGTAGCATTTGATTTACAGGCCTTGGCACCTCTAGAGCACTTTACTAGGGACTTACTAGTAAATCAAATATGCCAATTATGGATAAAACCAATTACATACAATTTACACAGAAAGCATATGCACTTTAGCACTGGTTAGAAGTGGTAAAGTGCTCAGAGTTCAAAAGCCAACAGCAACGGGTCAGAAAAAATAGGAGGCAGGAGGCAAAAAGATTGGGGATGAACCTGCATAAGCAAAAAAGTCCAACACAACCCCCTACCAGCCTAAAGCCAGGGGAGAACAATCAATACCTTGATGTACTTCCCTGATTGGGGCGACAGAACAAGGACCCAGGCCCACAACAGCAGGGGCATGTTCCAGTTCTACGCCTTCCTGACTCCAGTCGGATCCCTCTGTCCATACTCTCAGGGCCCACTAAGCTAACCCATGGGGAACCCTTCTCCACATCTGCAGATACCATCTGTGCAGCACCTAACTTTACTTTGCTCACAGATGTATCCCATTGGGCAGATAGCACCACCAGGGCCAACACAGTGGTGTTGCCCACTCCACCCCTGGGGTGTGACTCTCGCCCCCCCCCCCAGGGGCAACTCTGTCCTCCAGGACAGCAAGCCACAGTGACGCCTGACAACTGTCAGGGATGAGAGCCTGACCTCAGGCCTCTCCAACCACTGTGACTGTGGAGAGTGTGGGGCGGTAGCCCCAGGTGCCCGACACCTTTTGACCACTCTCCCTTCCACCAGGGCCAACCTCACCCTGGTCCTCCCCTCTGGGGTTCTGTACCCTCGCTGCCGGAGCAGCACCCCCAGAGTCCAAAATTGTCAGGGTGCTTGTAGAAGCAGTCCTCCACAATTCTTCCACCAGTGCAGGGATGTGAACCTGCAACTGGTCCTCCAACCTGGGGTCTGTACCTTCAGGTTGGACTAGGGCCAGGGGTGAGGCTTCACTCTCCCTGCCCTCCCTTCTAGGGTCCTGCACCCCCCAACTAGGAATGCCCCCCCCCCCAGAAGACAACATGGGAGGGGCACTGTTAGCTGTGGCTCCTTCATACAGGTCAGGGGAGACACCCTGAACCTAGCCTTCCAATCCAGGGTCTGTACCCTTAGATTGCACTGGTGTCAGGGATGAGTCTCTCTCTCCCCTTCCCTTACCCTCAGGGTTCTGCACCCCTCCCTCAGGGAGAGTACCCCTTGAAATCACACCGGGGGGGTGATTGGGCAAACCGCCCACCCCTTCAGGTCAGGGATTGCCCCCTGCACCTCATCCTCCAGCCCAGGGTCTGTACCCACAGACTAGACCACTGCCTGGCAACCCAGGACTTCCTGGGGGGCATACCTACCCCCCACCAGGTCAGAGTTTACCCTCTGAACCTGGTCATCCAACCCAGAGTCACCACCTTGCAGTTGAACCACTGCCTGCCGCACCAGGACTTCCTTGGGAGCACACTTACCCCCCATCAGGTCAGAGTTTACCCCCTGAACCTGATCATTCAACCCAGAGTCACCACCCTGTGGCTGAACCATTGCCTGGCACACCAGGGCTTCTAGGGGGGCACACTTACCCCCCTCAAGGGACACACCATCCCCAAGGGCCACACAAGATTCTGGCTGGCGCAGGTCTCCTGATCCCTGCCCATCTGGCAGAGTCTGGATTCCCCCCCAACCCAGAAATGGCCTCACCAAGGTCATTCCTGGGGGGGCTCTCCTCTCAGAGCTGACCCCTGACCCTCCAGGTTCTCCACTAGGGTCCGTAACCCCCTCTCAACCCTCTGTCTGGACGTCTGTACCCCCTCACTAACAGTGGTAGTGCCAGACACCAGAACTGGTGGGACACTGGCTACAGCCGCCCCCCCAGGTTCTCCTGACACTGTGGGGTCTCCCTCAACAGATAGCCCTATGTTACAGGCTAGGCTCCCCTCCTGGTGTTCCCTCATGGAACCCTCCAGGACCTGGGACCGGATCTCGGGCACCTTGGGCCTAAACCCATCCCCATTCCCTTTCCTCTGAGACTGGACATGGGGTCCCTCACCCATCCCACTACAATGGGACCTACCTGGGACACTGCAATCCTTCCCTACCTCACCTGGTTGGGAAATACCTAGGCCACTCCTCTCAGGAGGACCCCCAAATGCCTCTTCAGACTCTCTGGTACTCACCCAGAAGTCTGCCTCCATTGTAAGCTCCTTGGGGTCAGAGAACTCACACTCCACCTGGTGTTGGCGTAGCTCTGGAAAATAAGGACTAGACATATGCTCTACAGCAATTACATCACTCAGCCCCTCACATGACTTAACCAAAGTACACTTCATCCAACCATCCAGTGACTCTGCTTTGAAAAAGCACCCCCACATCACCCTCCTGAGACTGGTGAGACAGTACCTGACTGTCCCTGACACTCAACCCACACTCTTCTGGGATGTCTTCACACTCCATAACCAGGACTTCCACTGGGGGGAACCCCTCTCCCTGTCACTCTCACCTAGAGCCAGTAGAGTGTCCCTACCACCAGTAGTAATATGACTCCCCATGCCAGTTCCCCAATCCACCTCAGGGAACCTGTGCATCACTGGAGCTACCTCAAACCCCTGAACCTCCTGGCATGTGTTAACTCCCTCCTTCAAGTAGGGCACCACATCTCTGGGCATGTGCACTTCTTCAGCAGCACTGGGTATAAAATTGTTGCTGCCACCATTCCAGCTGGACTCAGCCCTCATGACTTCCAGCTCTTTCAATTTAAGTTTGTAAGCATAAATCATTCTTTTTATCTCTAAGTCCCTCCTCCTCTCTTCCAATTCCTTCTCCCTTTGCATCCTCAACTCCATGAACTTCAACCGGCGAGCCCTCTCTGCCTGTCTATCCAGTAACTTTTCAGAAGTCAGACACTTGGGTGACACCATGCTACCCGTCCTGGGGACCCTCCGCCCAGGCGTAACAGGTACCTCCACTACACCAGTGTGTATCCTCTGCACTTCCCCACCCACATTCTCCTCCTCTGTGTGCCCTCCAGCCTTCTTGACTGTCACCAAGGCCCTACAAGCCTTTTGCAGCTCCCCCACCCTAGTGAAGCTCTCAGTGGGACAGTCAAGATCTTTAAGGAACCGTTTCAATTGAGCAACTGAGTACTCCTTCAGTTTCTCCATTTCAAACACAGCTTTAGCTGTTGCATCTCCAGATTGAGACATGATGGTCACAAGTGAAAAGTTCCAAAGGCAGAAAATAAGTTCCCAATGAAGTATAAAGAATCAGTCAAGGGATCAGCAAAATCATGGAAGTAGAACAAAAAGGAGTCCTTAAGAGAAAAAGAAAAAGATCACCAAACAAGTAGTATGTGGTCACGTAGTGGTCTGAACTCAAACAGTAGTGTACACTTAATCACTGTATGTCAAGTACAAATACAAGTCCAAATCCCACCGCTGCCACCAATGTTAGAAATGGGGTCTTTGGTTGACAGTCAGGTTACCCCCTGTTCAAGCAAGGACCCTCACTCTAGTCAGGGTAAAAGAGAATCACCCTCAACTAACCCCTGCTTACCCCCTTGGTAGCTTGGCAGAGCAGTAGGCTTAACTTCAGAGTGCTAGGTGTAAAGTATTTGTACCAACACACACAGTAAATTAATGAAAACACTACAAAATGACACAACCCCAGTTTAGAAAAATAGGAAATATTTATCTAAACAAAACAAGGCCAAAACGACAAAGATCCAACATACACAAGTCAAGTTATCAATAAAAATGCAAAAAGAGTCTTTAAGTAGTTTTAAACACACACTAGTGCTGCTAGAGTGAAAATGTACCTGGTGCGCGTCAAAAATAACCCCGCACGGGCGGGTGTGCGTCACAAATAACTCTGCACGGCGGTATGTGAGGCGAAAATTCAGCTGCACGATGATCCGAAAATCCTGCAGCGCAGGTTGTGATCTCCCAGCCTCCGTCAGCGATGCTGCGCGTTGTTTCTCCTGCTCCATGCGTCGCTTCTTCAGTCACGTTTCCTGTGAGCGTCGTTTCTCAGCTGCGGAGTCGGCAGCGCGTTGTTTTTTCAGCCGCAGATTGGATTCTCGTCAATCTTTTCCCCGCACGGCGGTCTGTGTGTGAATGTTCTTGTCTTTAGGCTGCCAGCTTCTCCTTTCAGGGTCCCAGGAACTGGATGGGCACCACAGGGCAGAGTAGGAGTCTTTCCAGAGACTCCAGGTGCTGGCAGAGAGAAGTCTTTGCTGTCCCTGAGACTTCAAACAACAGGAGGCAAGCTCTAGATCAAGCCCTTGGAGATTTCTTCTCAAGATGGAAGGCACACAAAGTCCAGTCTTTGCCCTCTTACTCTGGCAGAAGAAGCAACTGCAGGACAGCTCCACAAAGCACAGTCACAGGCAGGGCAGCTCTTCTTCCTCAGCTATTCAGCTCTTCTCCAGGCAGAGGTTCCTCTTGGTTCCAGAAGTGTTTCTAAAGTCTGTGGTTTTGGGTGCCCTTTTTATACCCAATTTCTCCTTTGAAGTAGGCCTACTTCAAAGTAAAGTCTCTTTGGAATGTGAAATCCTGCCTTGCCCAGGCCAGGCCCCAGACACTCACCAGGGGGTTGGAGACTGCATTGTGTGAGGGCAGGCACAGCCCTTTCAGGTGTGAGTGACCACTCCTCCCCTCCCTCCTAGCACAGATGGCTCATCAGGATATAAAGGCTACACCCCAGCTCCCTTTGTGTCACTGTCTAGGTCTAGTGTGAGGTGCAACCAGCCCAACTGTCAAACTGACCCAAACAGTGAATCCACAAATACGCAGAGTCACAGAAATGGTATAAGCAAGAAAATGCTCACTTTCTAAAAGTGGCATTTTCAAACACACAATCTTAAAATCAACTTTACTAAAAGATGTATTTTTAAATTGTGAGCTCAGAGACCCCAAACTCCACATGTCCATCTGCTCCCAAAGGGAATCTACACTTTAATCAGATTTAAAGGTAGCCCCCATGTTAACCTATGAGAGGGACAGGCCTTGCAACAGTGAAAAACGAATTTAGCAATATTTCACTGTCAGGACATATAAAACACATTACTATATGTCCTACCTTAACCATACACTGCACCCTGCCCTTGGGGCTACCTAGGGCCTACCTTAGGGGTGTCTTACATGTAAGAAAAGGGAAGGTTTAGGCCTGGCAAGTGGGTACACTCGCCAAGTCAAATTTACAGTTAAAACTGCACACATGGACACTGCAGTGGCAGGTCTGAGACATGATTACAGAGCTACTTATGTGGGTGGCACAACCAGTGCTGCAGGCCCATTAGTAGCATTTGATTTACAGGCCCTGGCACCTCTAGTGCACTTTACTAGGGACTTACTAGTAAATCAAATATGCCAATCATGGATAAAACCAATTACATACAATTTACACAGAGAGCATATGCACTTTAGCACTGGTTAGCAGTGGTAAAGTGCCCAGAGTTCAAAAGCCAACAGCAACAGGTCAGAACAAATGGGCAGCAGGAGGCAAAAAGATTGGGGATGACCCTGCATAAGCAAAACCTGAGTTTTGAGACTCTGTGTGAATAGATCCCAAAGAGTTCACATGTTATACCAGCAGCTTTGGGTGCATTCTTGTCCAGGTTTATACTGCAGTTGTTGCAGAAAAATGACACTGGCCTTTTACAAAAAATCTCACCGAATTTGATCCTATTGTAGAAGTAAGTTCTCACGGATGATGCTGAAATGAATGTATTCTGCAGTGGTGGCTCGTGCACAGGGGGCGCTAGAGCGGCACCCCACCAGCAGCAACAGAAGATGAAATTGCCCACTGAGGTTTGCCCGGCAGTAGTGTAAGCAAATGAATCAACAGTTTTCTCGTTTCATCTGTGTACTTCCAAGGCATGCACATCAGACAGCTGAAAGTGCATATGTCAATGTATACAGCAGGAGACAGCAGGAGTCCAGTTGGACTCCGCACGGAAGAGGCGCTTTTCATTTCAGCTCCCGTCTCACATTGGTAAGTCACTAGACTTGCTGTGCATGCCCAGTGCATTGTAGCATGTCAAAGGATAGCATTCTGCTTTGGTGGTGACGTGTTTTGGGTCAGCCTGCCCATGCCCATTCATAAGCCAGGATGCAGCCAGAGTGAAGACGAGTCAGCCCCCCAGTCGTATCCTGGCTTCTGATTTGGCAGGTAGCACTTAGCTCATGATCTAGAGATGCACAGCCGATGCACGGCCTCGCAGGGCCCGTGAAAGCAGAGCAATGGTGTAACATAAGCCCCCACAGGCCCTGCGGTGTGTGGGAGTCCCTGAGTCCCAGGGCCTCCCCTCAGCACATTACCCTGACCTGAGAGCTCCTGACTGAGTCCAGACGGGGGGGGGGGATCCTCCATGCACCTTGTGGGGAGGCGGGCCTTCAACTTTCGATACACCACTGACAGAGGAAAGGGCCTGTGAAAAGCTTGTTTGGCAGTGGGTTAACTGGAAAAATGCCATTCGGATTAGTAGTCATGTTTCACTTAAATTAATTGAAGTGTTTCACTTCAATTAATTAACAAAAAAATCCTCCATAAAGACTGGGAGCATGAGATGTACAGATAGCTGCATTCAAAATTAATACTCTTATTTTTTAACATAATGGGTTGTAACTTGTCCTTTCTGACCCGAGTACCGCTCATACTCACATTTTTGGTGTGTTGGGATAGGGGAGCGCGTTTCTGTACATCTTTTGGTATGTCTTTAGAGCGAGGTCACACCAGGCACTGTGCACGCTGTACTAGCTCTTTACACTGTGCAATAATCACTGTGTCTGTACCACAAAATTTAGGGCCTTATTTATACTTTTTGGTGCAAAACTGCACTAAGGCAGTTTTGCCCCAAAAAGTTTTGCACCGGCTTGCACCATTTTTTAGCACCAGCTGGGCACCATATTTATGGAATGGTGCAAGCCGGTGCAAAGGGTAGGCTAGCTTAAAAAAAAAATTACGTTAGGCAGTTTTGAGTCAAAATAAATGATTCTGACCAGATTAGCATCATTTTTTGACGCTAAGGGGCGTATTTATACTCTGTTTGCAATGAATTAGCGTCATTTTTTTTTTACTCTAATTCAGTGCAAAACTAACTCCATATTTATACTTTGGTGCTAGACCCGTCTAGCACCAAATTTATGGAGTTAAAGTCATTTTTTGGAAGTGGAAACCTACCTTGCCTTAATGAGATGCAAGGTAGGCGTTCCCGTGCAAAAAAATGACTCTATGGCCTTAACACCATATTTATACTCCCATGTAAAAATGGTGCAAAGGAGGGAGGAAGGGTCAAAAAATGGGGCAAAGCTTGCTTTGCCCCATTTTTTAAGACCTGGGTCAGGGCAGGTCTTAGGGGACCTGTGGCCCTATTTCCATGGTGGAACACCATGGAATAAGCCCAGAGGTGCCCTCCCTAGGCCCTAGGGGCACCCCCACCCACACTAGAGGGACTGCGAGGATGGGGGACCCCATCCCAGGTAAGTACAGGTAAGTGCATTTTATTTTTGAAAGTGCCATAGGGGGCCCTGAAATGGGCCCCCATATATGGCACCGGGTGCAATGGCCATGCCCAGGGGACCCCTGTCCTCTGTGCTGGCCACTGGGGTGGTGGGCATGACTCCTGCCTTTCCTAAGGCAGGAGTCATGTGGCATGGTAGGTTTAGCACCATAAAATGACGCTAATCTGGTTAGAGTCATTTATTTTTACTCTAACCTGCCTAAAGCCATTTTTTGGTGCTAAACCCTCTTCTTCTATACTGCCAGCCCCACCCGACTAAAGTCATTTTTTTAAACTCTAGCCTACCCTTTGCACCGGCTTGCACCATTCCATAAATATGGTGCCCGGCTGGTGCACAGAAATGGTGCAAGCCGGTGCTCAACTTTTTGGTGCAAAACTGAGTTAGTGCAGTTTTGCAGCAAAAAGTGTAAATAAGGGCCAATATTTTGTAAGTTTGCGCCACTTTTGTGTCATAAAATGACGTTAATGCGGTGCAAAAAAAGTTTAAATCAGGGCCTTGGTGCTAGATGGGTCTAGCACCAAAGTATAAATATGGAGTTAGTTTTGCACCGAATTAGAGTAAAAAAAATGACACTAATTCGGTGCAAACAGAGTATAAATACGCCGCAGAGTATAAATATGCCCCTAAATATGGTGTTAAGGCCATAGAGTCATTTTTTGCACGGGAACGCCTACCTTGCATCTCATTAAGGCAAAGTAGGACTCCACTTTCAAAAAATGACTTTAACTCCATAAATTTGGTGCTAGAGGGGTCAAGCACCAAAGTATAAATATGGAGTTAGTTTTGCACCGAATTAGAGTAAAAAAAAATGACACTAATTTGGTGCAAACAGAGTATAAATATGCCCCTTAATGTATAAACTACAGTTATCATCGCATGTCTGCAGTGACCCCCTTGACCATCATAAAGAGCTAAGCCCATTTAACTTTCTTTCTCCAATTTTGATGCACCAAGTTATAGTGTTCACTTAGGCAAATTCTAGGCTTCACTTCACTAATAATATTCACTATTTACAGAGCGTGCAATGCTAAGAGGGATGTCTCCTGACTCATATACAACAGCCATTGTTATCCTTAGATGGCTGAAGGACAGAGTCAGTCCTGCTATAAATCGACCTAGTGAATGATAAAGACTAGAACACCAATATAAAGGGCCGTATTTATACTCCGTTTGCGCCGAATTTGCGTCGTTTTTTTCGACGCAAATTCGACGCTAAACTAACGCCAACTAACGCCATATTTATACTATGGCGTTAGAGGCGTATAGCGCCAAAGTTCCCGGAATGTGCGTCATTTTTTAGCGTGAACCCCTTCCTTGCGTTAATGATATGCAAGGGAGGCGTTCCCGTCTAAAAAATGACTCCCAGGCCTTTACGTGGTATTTATACTCCCGGGCAAAAGAGACGCCCGGGAGTGGGCGTGGCTAAAAACGGCGCTTATGCGCCGCTTTTTAACGCCTGGGTCAGGCATGGCGTTAAGGGACAAGTGGGCTCAAAATGAGCCCAGAGTGCCCTCCCCTGCCCCCAGGGACCCCCCCTGCCACCCTTGCCCACCCCAGGAGGACACCCAAGGCTGGAGGGACCCACCCCAGGGACATTCAGGTAAGTTCAGGTAAGTATTTTTTTTTTTATTTTTTGTGGCATAGGGGGGCCTGATTTGTGCCCCCCTACATGCCACTATGCCCAATGACCATTGGGCAAGGGGGCATGACTCCTATCTTTACAATGATAGGAGTCATGTTGATGGGGGATGGGCGTCGAAAAAAAATGGCGCAAGTCGGGTTACGACGATATTTTCGACGTAACCTGACTTGCCCCATTTTAAGACGCCCATGCGCCATTTTCCCCCTACGCCGGCGCTGCCTGGTGTACGTGGTTTTTCTCGCGCACACCAGGCAGCGCCGGTCTGCTTGCGCCGGCTAACGCCATTCAATAAATACGGCGCCCGCATGGCGCTTCAGAATGGCGTTAGCCGGCGCAAAACTTTTTGACGCTAAACTGCGTTAGCGCAGTTTAGCGTCAAAAAGTATAAATATGGGCCAAAGGGCCGTATTTATACTCCGTTTGCGCCGAATTTGCGTCGTTTTTTTCGACGCAAATTCGACGCTAAACTAACGCCAACTAACGCCATATTTATACTATGGCGTTAGAGGCGTCTAGCGCCAAAGTTCCCGGAATGTGCGTCATTTTTTAGCGTGAACCCCTTCCTTGCGTTAATGATATGCAAGGGAGGCGTTCCCGTCTAAAAAATGACTCCCAGGCCTTTACGTGGTATTTATACTCCCGGGCAAAAGAGACGCCCGGGAGTGGGCGTGGCTAAAAACGGCGCATTTGCGCCGCTTTTTAACGCCTGGGTCAGGCATGGCGTTAAGGGACAAGTGGGCTCAAAATGAGCCCAGAGTGCCCTCCCCTGCCCCCAGGGACCCCCCCTGCCACCCTTGCCCACCCCAGGAGGACAGCCAAGGACGGAGGGACCCACCCCAGGGACATTCAGGTAAGTTCAGGTAAGTATTTTTTTTTATTTTTTGTGGCATAGGGGGGCGTGACTTGTGCCCCCCTACATGCCACTATGCCCAATGACCATGCCCAGGGGACAGAAGTCCCCTGGGCATGGCCATTGGGCAAGGGGGCATGACTCCTATCTTTACAATGATAGGAGTCATGTTGATGGGGGATGGGCGTCGAAAATAAATGGCGCAAGTCGGGTTACGATGATTTTTTCGACGTAACCTGACTTGCCCCATTTTAAGACGCCCATGCGCCATTTTCCCCCTACGCCGGCGCTGCCTGGTGTACGTGGTTTTTCTCGCGCACACCAGGCAGCGCCGGTCTGCTTGCGCCGGCTAACGCCATTCAATAAATACGGCACCCGCATGGCGCTTCAGAATGGCGTTAGCCGGCGCAAAACTTTTTGACGCTAAACTGCGTTAGCGCAGTTTAGCGTCAAAAAGTATAAATGTGGGCCAAAGTATTTAGGGCCGTATTTATACTCCGTTTGCGCCGAATTTGCGTCGTTTTTTTCGACGCAAATTCGACGCTAAACTAACGCCAACTAACGCCATATTTATACTATGGTGTTAGAGGCGTATAGCGCCAAAGTTCCCGGAATGTGCGTCATTTTTTAGCGTGAACCCCTTCCTTGCGTTAATGATATGCAAGGGAGGCGTTCCCGTCTAAAAAATGACTCTCAGGCCTTTACGTGGTATTTATACTCCCGGGCAAAAGAGACGCCCGGGAGTGGGCGTGGCTAAAAACGGCGCATTTGCGCCGCTTTTTAACGCCTGGGTCAGGCATGGCGTTAAGGGACAAGTGGGCTCAAAATGAGCCCAGAGTGCCCTCCCCTGCCCCCAGGGACCCCCCCTGCCACCCTTGCCCACCCCAGGAGGACACCCAAGGCTGGAGGGACCCACCCCAGGGACATTCAGGTAAGTTCAGGTAAGTATTTTATTTATTTTTTTAATAATTTTTTTTGGCATAGGGGGGCCTGATTTGTGCCCCCCTACATGCCACTATGCCCAATGACCATGCCCAGGGGACAGAAGTCCCCTGGGCATGGCCATTGGGCAAGGGGGCATGACTCCTATCTTTACAATGATAGGAGTCATGTTGATGGGGGATGGGCGTCGAAAATAAATGGCGCAAGTCGGGTTACGATGATTTTTTCGACGTAACCTGACTTGCCCCATTTTAAGACGCCCATGCGCCATTTTCCCCCTACGCCGGCGCTGCCTGGTGTACGTGGTTTTTCTCGCGCACACCAGGCAGCGCCGGTCTGCTTGCGCCGGCTAACGTCATTCAATAAATACGGCGCCCGCATGGCGCTTCAGAATGGCGTTAGCCGGCGCAAAACTTTTTGACGCTAAACTGCGTTAGCGCAGTTTAGCGTCAAAAAGTATAAATATGGGCCAAAGGGCCGTATTTATACTCCGTTTGCGCCGAATTTGCGTCGTTTTTTTCGACGCAAATTCGACGCTAAACTAACGCCAACTAACGCCATATTTATACTATGGCGTTAGAGGCGTCTAGCGCCAAAGTTCCCGGAATGTGCGTCATTTTTTAGCGTGAACCCCTTCCTTGCGTTAATGATATGCAAGGGAGGCGTTCCCGTCTAAAAAATGACTCCCAGGCCTTTACGTGGTATTTATACTCCCGGGCAAAAGAGACGCCCGGGAGTGGGCGTGGCTAAAAACGGCGCATTTGCGCCGCTTTTTAACGCCTGGGTCAGGCATGGCGTTAAGGGACAAGTGGGCTCAAAATGAGCCCAGAGTGCCCTCCCCTGCCCCCAGGAACCCCCCCTGCCACCCTTGCCCACCCCAGGAGGACAGCCAAGGACGGAGGGACCCACCCCAGGGACATTCAGGTAAGTTCAGGTAAGTATTTATTTTTTATTTTTTGTGGCATAGGGGGGCGTGACTTGTGCCCCCCTACATGCCACTATGCCCAATGACCATGCCCAGGGGACAGAAGTCCCCTGGGCATGGCCATTGGGCAAGGGGGCATGACTCCTATCTTTACAATGATAGGAGTCATGTTGATGGGGGATGGGCGTCGAAAATAAATGGCGCAAGTCGGGTTACGATGATTTTTTCGACGTAACCTGACTTGCCCCATTTTAAGACGCCCATGCGCCATTTTCCCCCTACGCCGGCGCTGCCTGGTGTACGTGGTTTTTCTCGCGCACACCAGGCAGCGCCGGTCTGCTTGCGCCGGCTAACGCCATTCAATAAATACGGCACCCGCATGGCGCTTCAGAATGGCGTTAGCCGGCGCAAAACTTTTTGACGCTAAACTGCGTTAGCGCAGTTTAGCGTCAAAAAGTATAAATGTGGGCCAAAGTATTTAGGGCCGTATTTATACTCCGTTTGCGCCGAATTTGCGTCGTTTTTTTCGACGCAAATTCGACGCTAAACTAACGCCAACTAACGCCATATTTATACTATGGCGTTAGAGGCGTATAGCGCCAAAGTTCCCGGAATGTGCGTCATTTTTTAGCGTGAACCCCTTCCTTGCGTTAATGATATGCAAGGGAGGCGTTCCCGTCTAAAAAATGACTCCCAGGCCTTTACGTGGTATTTATACTCCCGGGCAAAAGAGACGCCCGGGAGTGGGCGTGGCTAAAAACGGCGCATTTGCGCCGCTTTTTAACGCCTGGGTCAGGCATGGCGTTAAGGGACAAGTGGGCTCAAAATGAGCCCAGAGTGCCCTCCCCTGCCCCCAGGGACCCCCCCTGCCACCCTTGCCCACCCCAGGAGGACACCCAAGGCTGGAGGGACCCACCCCAGGGACATTCAGGTAAGTTCAGGTAAGTATTTTTTTTTTTTTTTTAATAATTTTTTTTGGCATAGGGGGGCCTGATTTGTGCCCCCCTACATGCCACTATGCCCAATGACCATGCCCAGGGGACAGAAGTCCCCTGGGCATGGCCATTGGGCAAGGGGGCATGACTCCTATCTTTACAATGATAGGAGTCATGTTGATGGGGGATGGGCGTCGAAAATAAATGGCGCAAGTCGGGTTACGATGATTTTTTCGACGTAACCTGACTTGCCCCATTTTAAGACGCCCATGCGCCATTTTCCCCCTACGCCGGCGCTGCCTGGTGTACGTGGTTTTTCTCGCGCACACCAGGCAGCGCCGGTCTGCTTGCGCCGGCTAACGTCATTCAATAAATACGGCGCCCGCATGGCGCTTCAGAATGGCGTTAGCCGGCGCAAAACTTTTTGACGCTAAACTGCGTTAGCGCAGTTTAGCGTCAAAAAGTATAAATATGGGCCTTAGGGCCGTATTTATACTCCGTTTGCGCCGAATTTGCGTCGTTTTTTTCGACGCAAATTCGACGCTAAACTAACGCCAACTAACGCCATATTTATACTATGGCGTTAGAGGCGTATAGCGCCAAAGTTCCCGGAATGTGCGTCATTTTTTAGCGTGAACCCCTTCCTTGCGTTAATGATATGCAAGGGAGGCGTTCCCGTCTAAAAAATGACTCCCAGGCCTTTACGTGGTATTTATACTCCCGGGCAAAAGAGACGCCCAGGAGTGGGCGTGGCTAAAAACGGCGCTTATGCGCCGCTTTTTAACGCCTGGGTCAGGCATGGCGTTAAGGGACAAGTGGGCTCAAAATGAGCCCAGAGTGCCCTCCCCTGCCCCCAGGGACCCCCCCTGCCACCCTTGCCCACCCCAGGAGGACACCCAAGGCTGGAGGGACCCACCCCAGGGACATTCAGGTAAGTTCAGGTAAGTATTTTATTTTATTTTTTTAATAATTTTTTTTGGCATAGGGGGGCCTGATTTGTGCCCCCCTACATGCCACTATGCCCAATGACCATGCCCAGGGGACAGAAGTCCCCTGGGCATGGCCATTGGGCAAGGGGGCATGACTCCTATCTTTACAATGATAGGAGTCATGTTGATGGGGGATGGGCGTCGAAAATAAATGGCGCAAGTCGGGTTACGATGATTTTTTCGACGTAACCTGACTTGCCCCATTTTAAGACGCCCATGCGCCATTTTCCCCCTACGCCGGCGCTGCCTGGTGTACGTGGTTTTTCTCGCGCACACCAGGCAGCGCCGGTCTGCTTGCGCCGGCTAACGCCATTCAATAATTACGGCGCCCGCATGGCGCTTCAGAATGGCGTTAGCCGGCGCAAAACTTTTTGACGCTAAACTGCGTTAGCGCAGTTTAGCCTCAAAAAGTATAAATATGGGCCTTAGGGCCTTATTTATACTTTTTGGTGCAAAACTGCACTAAGGCAGTTTTGCCCCAAAAAGTTTTGCACCGGCTTGCACCATTTTTTAGCACCAGCTGGGCACCATGGCCCATATTTATACTTTTTGACGCTAAACTGCGCTAACGCAGTTTAGCGTCAAAAAGTTTTGCGCCGGCTAACGCCATTCTGAAGCGCCATGCGGGCGCCGTATTTATTGAATGGCGTTAGCCGGCGCAAGCAGACCGGCGCTGCCTGGTGTGCGCGAGAAAAACCACGTACACCAGGCAGCGCCGGCGTAGGGGGAAAATGGCGCATGGGCGTCTTAAAATGGGGCAAGTCAGGTTACGTCGAAAAAATCATCGTAACCCGACTTGCGCCATTTATTTTCGACGCCCATCCCCCATCAACATGACTCCTATCATTGTAAAGATAGGAGTCATGCCCCCTTGCCCAATGGCCATGCCCAGGGGACTTCTGTCCCCTGGGCATGGTCATTGGGCATAGTGGCATGTAGGGGGGCACAAATCAGGCCCCCCTATGCCACAAAAAATAAAAAAAAAATACTTACCTGAACTTACCTGAATGTCCCTGGGGTGGGTCCCTCCGTCCTTGGCTGTCCTCCTGGGGTGGGCAAGGGTGGCAGGGGGGGTCCCTGGGGGCAGGGGAGGGCACTCTGGGCTCATTTTGAGCCCACTTGTCCCTTAACGCCATGCCTGACCCAGGCGTTAAAAAGCGGCGCAAATGCGCCGTTTTTAGCCACGCCCACTCCCGGGCGTCTCTTTTGCCCGGGAGTATAAATACCACGTAAAGGCCTGGGAGTCATTTTTTAGACGGGAACGCCTCCCTTGCATATCATTAACGCAAGGAAGGGGTTCACGCTAAAAAATGACGCACATTCCGGGAACTTTGGCGCTAGACGCCTCTAACGCCATAGTATAAATATGGCGTTAGTTGGCGTTAGTTTAGCGTCGAATTTGCGTCGAAAAAAACGACGCAAATTCGGCGCAAACGGAGTATAAATACGGCCCGTGGTTTTTCTCGCGCACACCAGGCAGCGCCGGTCTGCTTGCGCCGGCTAACGCCATTCAATAAATACGGCGCCCGCATGGCGCTTCAGAATGGCGTTAGCCGGCGCAAAACTTTTTGACGCTAAACTGCGTTAGCGCAGTTTAGCGTCAAAAAGTATAAATATGGGCCAAAGTATTTAGGGCCGTATTTATACTTCGTTTGCGCCGAATTTGCGTCGTTTTTTTCGACGCAAATTCGACGCTAAACTAACGCCAACTAACGCCATATTTATACTATGGCGTTAGAGGCGTATAGCGCCAAAGTTCCCGGAATGTGCGTCATTTTTTAGCGTGAACCCCTTCCTTGCGTTAATGATATGCAAGGGAGGCGTTCCCGTCTAAAAAATGACTCCCAGGCCTTTACGTGGTATTTATACTCCCGGGCAAAAGAGACGCCCGGGAGTGGGCGTGGCTAAAAACGGCGCATTTGCGCCGCTTTTTAACGCCTGGGTCAGGCATGGCGTTAAGGGACAAGTGGGCTCAAAATGAGCCCAGAGTGCCCTCCCCTGCCCCCAGGGACCCCCCCTGCCACCCTTGCCCACCCCAGGAGGACACCCAAGGCTGGAGGGACCCACCCCAGGGACATTCAGGTAAGTTCAGGTAAGTATTTTTTATTTTTTTTTAATTATTTTTTTTGGCATAGGGGGGCCTGATTTGTGCCCCCCTACATGCCACTATGCCCAATGACCATGCCCAGGGGACAGAAGTCCCCTGGGCATGGCCATTGGGCAAGGGGGCATGACTCCTATCTTTACAATGATAGGAGTCATGTTGATGGGGGATGGGCGTCGAAAATAAATGGCGCAAGTCGGGTTACGATGATTTTTTCGACGTAACCTGACTTGCCCCATTTTAAGACGCCCATGCGCCATTTTCCCCCTACGCCGGCGCTGCCTGGTGTACGTGGTTTTTCTCGCGCACACCAGGCAGCGCCGGTCTGCTTGCGCCGGCTAACGCCATTCAATAAATACGGCGCCCGCATGGCGCTTCAGAATGGCGTTAGCCGGCGCAAAACTTTTTGACGCTAAACTGCGTTAGCGCAGTTTAGCGTCAAAAAGTATAAATATGGGCCTTAGGGCCGTATTTATACTCCGTTTGCGCCGAATTTGCGTTGTTTTTTTCGACGCAAATTCGACGCTAAACTAACGCCAACTAACGCCATATTTATACTATGGCGTTAGAGGCGTATAGCGCCAAAGTTCCCGGAATGTGCGTCATTTTTTAGCGTGAACCCCTTCCTTGCGTTAATGATATGCAAGGGAGGCGTTCCCGTCTAAAAAATGACTCCCAGGCCTTTACGTGGTATTTATACTCCCGGGCAAAAGAGACGCCCGGGAGTGGGCGTGGCTAAAAACGGCGCTTATGCGCCGCTTTTTAACGCCTGGGTCAGGCATGGCGTTAAGGGACAAGTGGGCTCAAAATGAGCCCAGAGTGCCCTCCCCTGCCCCCAGGGACCCCCCCTGCCACCCTTGCCCACCCCAGGAGGACACCCAAGGCTGGAGGGACCCACCCCAGGGACATTCAGGTAAGTTCAGGTAAGTATTTTTTTTTTTTTTTTTTATAATTTTTTTTGGCATAGGGGTGCCTGATTTGTGCCCCCCTACATGCCACTATGCCCAATGACCATGCCCAGGGGACAGAAGTCCCCTGGGCATGGCCATTGGGCAAGGGGGCATGACTCCTATCTTTACAATGATAGGAGTCATGTTGATGGGGGATGGGCGTCGAAAATAAATGGCGCAAGTCGGGTTACGATGATTTTTTCGACGTAACCTGACTTGCCCCATTTTAAGACGCCCATGCGCCATTTTCCCCCTACGCCGGCGCTGCCTGGTGTACGTGGTTTTTCTCGCGCACACCAGGCAGCGCCGGTCTGCTTGCGCCGGCTAACGCCATTCAATAAATACGGCGCCCGCATGGCGCTTCAGAATGGCGTTAGCCGGCGCAAAACTTTTTGACGCTAAACTGCGTTAGCGCAGTTTAGCGTCAAAAAGTATAAATATGGGCCTTAGGGCCTTATTTATACTTTTTGGTGCAAAACTGCACTAAGGCAGTTTTGCCCCAAAAAGTTTTGCACCGGCTTGCACCATTTTTTAGCACCAGCTGGGCACCATGGCCCATATTTATACTTTTTGACGCTAAACTGCGCTAACGCAGTTTAGCGTCAAAAAGTTTTGCGCCGGCTAACGCCATTCTGAAGCGCCATGCGGGCGCCGTATTTATTGAATGGCGTTAGCCGGCGCAAGCAGACCGGCGCTGCCTGGTGTGCGCGAGAAAAACCACGTACACCAGGCAGCGCCGGCGTAGGGGGAAAATGGCCCATGGGCGTCTTAAAATGGGGCAAGTCAGGTTACGTCGAAAAAATCATCGTAACCCGACTTGCGCCATTTATTTTCGACGCCCATCCCCCATCAACATGACTCCTATCATTGTAAAGATAGGAGTCATGCCCCCTTGCCCAATGGCCATGCCCAGGGGACTTCTGTCCCCTGGGCATGGTCATTGGGCATAGTGGCATGTAGGGGGGCACAAATCAGGCCCCCCTATGCCAAAAAAAATAATTTAAAAAAAATAATAAAATACTTACCTGAACTTACCTGAATGTCCCTGGGGTGGGTCCCTCCAGCCTTGGGTGTCCTCCTGGGGTGGGCAAGGGTGGCAGGGGGGGTCCCTGGGGGCAGGGGAGGGCACTCTGGGCTCATTTTGAGCCCACTTGTCCCTTAACGCCATGCCTGACCCAGGCGTTAAAAAGCGGCGCATAAGCGCCGTTTTTAGCCACGCCCACTCCCGGGCGTCTCTTTTGCCCGGGAGTATAAATACCACGTAAAGGCCTGGGAGTCATTTTTTAGACGGGAACGCCTCCCTTGCATATCATTAACGCAAGGAAGGGGTTCACGCTAAAAAATGACGCACATTCCGGGAACTTTGGCGCTATACGCCTCTAACGCCATAGTATAAATATGGCGTTAGTTGGCGTTAGTTTAGCGTCGAATTTGCGTCGAAAAAAATGACGCAAATTCGGCGCAAACGGAGTATAAATACGGCCCCATATTTATGGAATGGTGCAAGCCGGTGCAAAGGGTAGGCTAGCTTAAAAAAAAATGACGTTAGGCAGTTTTGAGTCAAAATAAATAATTCTGACCAGATTAACATCATTTTTTGACGCTAAGGGGCATATTTATACTCTGTTTGCACTGAATTAGCGTCATTTTTTTTTTACTCTAATTCAGTGCAAAACTAACTCCATATTTATACTTTGGTGCTAGACCCGTCTAGCACCAAATTTATGGAGTTAAAGTCATTTTTTTGGAGTAGAAACCTACCTTGCCTTAATGAGATGCAAGGTAGGCGTTCCCATGCAAAAAAATGACTCTATGGCCTTAACACCATATTTATACTCCCATGTAAAAATGGTGCAAGGGAGGGAGGAGGGGTAAAAAAATGGGGCAAAGCTTGCTTTGCCCCATTTTTTAAGACCTGGGTCAGGGCAGGTGTTAGGGGACCTGGGGCCCTATTTCCATGGCGGAACACCATGGAATAAGCCCAGAGGTGCCCTCCCTAGGCCCAAGGGGCACCCCCACCCACACTAGAGGGACTGCGAGGATGGGGGACCCCATCACAGGTAAGTACAGGTAAGTGCATTTTATTTTTGAAAGTGCCATAGGGGGCCCTGAAATGGGCCCCCATACATGGCACCGGGTGCAATGGCCATGCCCAGGGGAACCCTGTTCTCTGTGCTGGCCACTGGGGTGGTGGGCATGACTCCTGCCTTTTCTAAGGCAGGAGTCATGTGGCATGGTAGATTTAGCACGATAAAATGACGCTAATCTGGTTAGAGCCATTTTTTGGTGCTAAACCCTCTTCTTCCATACTGCCAGCCCCATCCGACTAAAGTCATTTTTTAAAACTCTAGCCTACCCTTTGCACCGGCTTGCACCATTCCATAAATATGGTGCCCGGCTGGTGCACAGAAATGGTGCAAGCCGGTGCTAAACGTTTTGGTGCAAAACTGAGTTAGTGGAGTTTTGCAGCAAAAAGTATAAATAAGGGCCAATATTTTGTAAGTTTGCGCCACTTTTGTGTCATAAAATGACGTTAATGCGGTGCAAAAAAAGTTTAAATCAGGGCCTTGGTGCTAGATGGGTCTAGCACCAAAGTATAAATATGGAGTTAGTTTTGCACCGAATTAGAGTTAAAAAAAAATGACACTAATTCGGTGCAAACAGAGTATAAATATGCCGCAGAGTATAAATATGCCCCTAAATATGGCGTTAAGGCCATAGAGTCATTTTTTCCACGGGAACGCCTACCTTGCATCTCATTAAGGCAAAGTAGGTCTCCACTTTCAAAAAATGACTTTAACTCCATAAATTTGGTGCTAGAGGGGTCTAGCACCAAAGTATAAATATGGAGTTAGTTTTGCACCGAATTAGAGTAAAAAAAAATGACACTAATTCGGTGCAAACAGAGTATAAATATGCCCCTTAGCGCTCTGATCTATCTCATTGACAGCACAGGTGAATTCTGCTGTTTTTCATTCAAACCTTACCATCATCAGTGCACCATTCATTCTTAAATAGATAGCACCAGCACCGTATATGCCGATTAAATATAAGCGATTGTAAATGTTGAGCCTAAACATCAATTAGCCACAGCTGCAAGATCATCTGGGCAGCATTAGAGGAATACTTAACCATAAAAGTTAACACTACGTCAAAGGCAGAGTGATGGGACGATTTGAATGTAACGCACTGTTCTTGCCATCAGCTATTGCAAGTAGGCATGTGTATTAAGTTGAAAGAACCATGGCACATCCAAGCATTCCAAATGTAAGCCCTTTATTCTTCTTGGGTATTCAATGAAAACAGCCTTGAAAAAGTTGTTTTCACGACGAAACACGTGTCGGCTGTATATACATGGATTGGTACAACGTTTGCTGTTTTTATTGAATACCCAAGAAGAATAAAGGACTTACATTTGGAATGCTTGGATGTGCCATGGTTCTTTCAACTTAATTCACTCATTCTGGGCCTTCGGGATCACAATCTACACACCTTGTGGCTGGGTGTGGAGCCACTCTGGCACTCCGTATATTATATATGTCTAACTGTCAATAATACGTATTTTTTTGGATTTTAATACCAGCAAAGAAGAGTTGTTTTTTGGAAGTGCGCACCATCTTAGTACACAGCCACTGGCTATCTCTACAAGTAGGCATGTGTGTTTAGCTACAGGAGCACATTTACCAAGCGCAAAGCAGGGCAGTAAGCAAAGATGCTGCGTTGCACGAAATAGAGAGAGGAGAAATGCTTCGTATTTGCAAAAATATGGTGCATTTCTGCTCTCTTTTTGTGCTGCTGCACTCCAGGCAGCCTAGCACCAGCGCAGGCACCCTTGTACTGTAGTGTATAGGTGCCTAGGGCAGGATTATTTTGTGCAGGAAGGGACACCATCCTGCACAAAAACAATCTTTAGAGACATTTTACAGCTTATACGTATGCTGCGAAATGCAGCACACAAAGAAAGACGAAATATGAGAAGAAAATATTTTTGACATATTCATGTTCTTGGGATCCAACTTTTTTTAACTAAAAATAGATTTGAATAGAAGTCTTGAAATCATTGAAACTCCAGAACCAGCATTATTGCTCCTTTCTGTAAGAAAGCTTGAATGTCCAGCTTGTCTTCTTTCATAATGGAGAGAACCTACTTGTCCATAATTAGCTTTAGCCAGTGGTTCAAAAAGTCTTTTATTCTTCTGCCACCATATCTCAGCGATTGTCATTACTTTACTGGTTGCAACTGCTGTAAGCGTTGGGGTTGGAATATCCCTGCCCCTGTAGCCAGAGGTGTAATATAAGCCCCCTGCACCTCTTGCGGTGCAGGGAGCCCAGGAGCTCAAGGGGGCCTCCTCAGAAAAAGTGATAGGTGGTGAGCCGGGGAGGAGAGACCCCATTCATATACTTTATAGGGGGGGGGGGGCCTCAAGTTTCGCTAGGCCACTGCCTGTAGCTCCCATACCATGACCCTGGCTTTGAAAGGGATGTCTACTATCCTGTAGCGCTTGGAATGGGCATTTTTGCAGAAAAGTCTTCCTAGGATTGTAGAGTCTAAAAGGCTGGAGAATTTTCTTCTCTATTGCCAACTTTTTGACTTGATTGCCTCAATGAGGAGAAACTAAGTTATCCACTAAAAAATGTGGGCGATGCACTAGCAATCTTTGTGCTGGATACAATTTCCACATCTTCAGCTACAAAAGATGTCTCACCGCTACCGCAACACCTGCTGATGTTGTTGATGACCATAGGAAATCAAAGGATAAATCTGGAAGTAACTGATAACAGTTCCATATTTGTCAAAACATGAGTAGAATCCACTCCTTCCTGAAGGCAATCAAACAGTGCCTGAAAATCCTTAAGCAGCATTTGAATAGCATAAACTGTGTAAGTTGCCAAATGGAGAGCAAAATTCAATGCTGCATTCTCTCTCTTCCGTGACCTTTTTGTCTTTTTAACTATTGATCTGGCAGCAATACTTCCACGATTTAAGATGCAGAGGCCATGCTAGCCAGAATTGTATTCACTTTTGGCATCTAAGGGAATTTTTCTTCTTAACCCTCAAAAGGATATCTCTTAAAAACAAAGCTATCAATGTCCTTCTATTCTTTGAAATCATATTTTCAATATCATCATATATTGGAAGGCCATCGGGGGAGAAGCATTATACTGAGAAAATAAATCATTTTGGACCTGATCTTCAGGCTGAAACCCGAGCATTTCCTTTATGTGCTCCAATAGTTCTTGAGGTTGTGGGCCTTGCTCATATTTCCCTTTTGTGCCCTTAACATGTTCATCCCCATCTTACTGAGGTGTTTTCTGAATTTCGGAGGGAGTCTCTGCTAAAGCTGCATCTGCAGCCTCCTTAATTATGGATTGAAGGTCTGCTCTAGATAATAGCAATCTCTTCATCATCAGCCTTCATGGTGTTGGTGCTTTTAACTAATGAAAGGGTCGATTGGATGGATGAGGTCATGTGACTCCCAAAGAATGAAGCCCCTGGGAAATAATGGAAAATCCACCATGGAAAGCACACACAGGACAAAATTCAGAGTCCGAAACTGTCAAGGTTTAATTAAAACTTAAGAATCATTCCAGAAAGCGAAAAGGTTATTTGGTCAGGCAATTATAGTAGCGATAATTGTATTTATATAGAGCTTCTTACTCCTGACAAGGATTTGAAGAACTTTTTTGCAAGTAGCATGCTACTCCAGGACACAAAATGGATTAGTGGTGGATTAATATAGGAAATATAGGTTGTTAATGCAAGCAGTGTACATGTGAGTCTGTTGGACTTAATAGGATATAGGAGGGATAGAGGAGAGAAGAGTCTAGAAAGTGTTAGTTGGAAGATCATAGTAGTAAAAGGAGAATTGGGATGAGTCAAAGGAGGTATAGAGGAAGGAAAAGTCTAGAAATGGCTATTAGGGAGATAATAGTAGTAAAAGGAGGTTTAGGAATAGTCAAAGGAGGGATTGATGAGGGAAGAGTATAGAAAGTGTTATTCTGGGAGATCATAGTAGTAAAAGGAGGTATGGGATGAGTCAAAGGAGGGGTAGAGGAGAGAAAAGTATTGAAAGGGATATTAGGGGGTTAATAGTAGCACAATGATGTTTTGGATGCGCCAAAGTGGAAGTAGAGTATATATTGAGAGAGGTATAGGTTGAGATATAGAGTAGTGCATTGGAGAGATTTGTAGGCTTTTTTATCTCTACAGTAGGAGTGAAGTAATAAATATCTATATACATAGCTACATAAAAAGGTATACATGTACATGGAAAATAATAAAGAGATAGAAAGTTGTATGTGCATGAATGGATAAGTAGTTAAAAGCCCAGACTTTCAAGTATTGCTGTACATAAAGTTAATTTATTTGAGTATTTGTATTTTTTTGGAGTTTATTAATCTTTTTTGCTTGTTCTTGTATATTTATCTATTTATTTTTATGTAATTTTCCCCCATTGTTTTAATAGTGGAGCACTTATAGATACAATTGTTATGATTATATATTAAACATTGTGATAGATAAACTAAAATAAAAACAGAGACCCATAAACATTTAATCAAATAACTTATATAAGACCACACATTGTGATAGATAAAATAAAGCAAAACCACATAAGCATATAATCAAATAACTTAGGGGCATATTTATACTCTGTTTGCACCGAATTAGTGTCATTTTATTTTACTCTAATTCGGTGCAAAACTAACTCCATATTTATACTTTGGTGCTAGACCCCTCTAGCACTAACTTTATGGAGTTAAAGTCATTTTTTGAAAGTGGAGACCTACTTTGCCTTAATGAGATGCAAGGTAGGCGTTCCCGTGCAATAAATGACTCTATGGCCTTAACGCCATATTTAGGGGCATATTTATACTCTGCGGCATATTTATACTCTGTTTGCACCGAATTAGTGTCATTTTTTTTTTACTCTAATTCGGTGCAAAACTAACTCCATATTTATACTTTGGTGCTAGACCCATCTAGCACCAAGGCCCTGATTTAAACTTTTTTTGCACCGCATTAACGTCATTTTATGACACAAAAGTGGCGCAAACTTACAAATAATCGGCCCTTATTTATACTTTTTGCTGCAAAACTGTACTAACTCAGTTTTGCACCAAAAAGTTTAGCACCGGCTTGCACCATTTCTGTGCACCAGCCGGGCACCATATTTATGGAATGGTGCAAGCCGGTGCAAAGGGTAGGCTAGAGTTTAAAAAAATGACTTTATTCGGGTGGGGCTGGCAGTATAGAATAAGAGGGTTTAGCACCAAAAAATGGCTTTAGGCAGGTTAGAGTAAAAAAAAATGACTCTAACCAGATTAGCGTCATTTTATGGTGCTAAACCTACCATGCCACATGACTCCTGCCTTAGAAAAGGCAGGAGTCATGCCCACCACCCCACTGGCCAGCACAGAGGACAGGGGTCCCCTGGGCATGGCCATTGCACCCGGTGCCATGTATGGGGGCCCATTTCAGGGCCCCCTATGGCACTTTAAAAAATAAAATGCACTTACCTGTACTTACCTGGGATGGGGTCCCCCATCCTCGCAGTCCCTCTAGTGTGGGTGGGGGTGCCCCTAGGGCCTAGGGAGGGCACCTCTGGGCTTATTCTATGGTGTTCCACCATGGAAATAGGGCCACAGGTCCCCTAACACCTGCCCTGACCCAGGTCTTAACAAATGGGGCAAAGCAAGCTTTGCCCCATTTTTTGACCCCTCCTCCATCCCTTGCACCATTTTTACATTAGAGTATAAATATGGTGTTAAGGCCATAGAGTCATTTTTTTGCACGGGAACGCCTACCTTGCATCTCATTAAGGCAAGGTAGGTTTCCACTTCCAAAAAATGACTTTAACTCCATAAATTTGGTGCTAGACGGGTCTAGCACCAAAGTATAAATATGGAGTTCGTTTTGCACTGAATTAGAGTTAAAAAAAAATGACGCTAATTCAGTGCAAACAGAGTATAAATATGCCCCTTAGCGTCAAAAAATGATGCTAATCTGGTCAGAATCATTTACTTTTACTCAAAACTGCCTAATGTCATTTTTTTTAAAGCTAGCCTACCCTTTGCAATTCCATAAATATGGTGCCCAGCTGGTGCTAAAAAATGGTGCAAGCCGGTGCAAAACTTTTTGGGGCAAAACTGCCTTAGTGCAGTTTTGCACCAAAAAGTATAAATAAGGCCCTTAATATGTAAACTATGCAGTGATTTATATACGTTATACATACAATAAATATATATATATATACCATTAGTAGTTTATACATTTGTTAAACAGACCTATAAGAATATCTATGTACTTTTTTAAACCATAAGTAGTATATATTTTTGTACAAAGAAATGCAGCTACCTAATACATACATATGATCAAATTATACATGTCAACCTCAAAAATACTCCAAGTATGAAATCATAGAGCAAACTGTCAAAGAGACTGCTCAGTAAGATTAAAGAAAAAGCTCTGGCAATCAAAAATAGTAAAAGTGCAGAACTGAGTGGCAAACTTCAGCCTACTTGATATGAATGCAACAGAAGATCTGTAAAGTATTTAAGTATTATAGCATCAAGAAGACTGATATGAAGTTTCATGAAAGCAAGGAAAAAACTGACACAAGTGCCAAAAATCACTAATTTTATAGCTTCACCTGGGTATAGAATCATGTCCTTTGCATGGTGTGATGTGGTACCAAGGGCTGCACTCATAAAGATACATTGACAGAAACTGCATTTGATAAAACAGATTCACTCTAGGAACCCACCTAAAATGAATACTGATGGCGCGTCAGAACCTTAATAAGTAAATTTACAAGGAGACGCAATCAGGTCAATGAACCTTTGGACCGCGTTTGGAGACTTCCCAGTACGAAATGCCCCCTTCAACACCGTCAACCAATAGGTCAATAGACATTTAACAATAACCAATCAATAATCAATAAACAATCAATGTGAACACACCATGACCTTTCAGTCATAAATAACCACACCAGTTTAATTGAAGTTAGAACATTTATTTCTCTATAGTTAACAGACTAATATCTAGTAGGTTGATCTCATTAGCAATAAACACCACACAATCAATACATGAAATACGTACGTCCAGATTATAATGCGCGCCATTAATATAAGTCAGCTTAGCAGAGTTTCATTAGTACATGGATCAACAAAAGCAAGAACTCAGTCATTTGTCTATTTGCGTAAGATCTCCGTGACACCTCGACTAACCACGAATTAGCATTGGCATGTTGGGCTTCATACAAAACAATTTAGTAACACAAATTTAGAAAACATCTGAACTAAGGCCTCTATCAAAATTAGCAGTTGTTACCTAGAAAGGAAAAGCAAACAGATAATCACAAATTGCATTGGATAGTTGCCAATCCAACAGATCAGCAAACATTGTCAGTCTTCGTCCTCAGGACATCAGTCGATTCACTATCAGCAGAGTTTGGACGGGACAAGTCTTTAGCATTTAGATAAGCAAGAGTCTCTTTCAAGACGCATAAGATAGTATAGCTAAGGAATGATCCCTTCCCTCAGTAGAGGAGAAGTTTGCATCAGGCAAGAACGGGATGGAGGATGGTTTCTAAAGTTCTCAGAACAAACAGAAAAGTCTCAAAGAGTAGAATGCTTCGAAAGATGAACAAGGGCAATAGCAAAGGCTAACGGCTACGGGCTAATGGCTAATTTCTCCTTGTGCACAGTCATTAAGTTGAAACTGTCCAACTATCCCTCAATTCCCTATTGGATCAAATTTGGTGCATCGTTATCTTCATCCAATTAGTTCACGTTTATCCTTCCAGAAACTTCGACAATTTGCAGTTCCCATGTCACGGATAGGTCCATTTTATTCATGTTTCCAACGGTTTGAATGTCAGGTGATAATTTGCTACACTCACGTCAGAGTCTCCATTGTTTTCTCCTAGTATAATCAACCTTGTACTTGTTGCAAACTACACTGTTGCAGTTAGCAAGAACATCGTCTTCACGCAAGCTGGTTCTCATGAGAAAGAATTCTACTACAGATACACACACATAGCTTCTGGAAAAGTTCAACTTTGCGTCCTTCAGGAAAACAGCAGTAAATCAGTTAGAAATACAATTCAAAAATGAGACCAGGCAGTTAGGCCACAGCCCTCACTAAAGTTAGGCCTACATTAATATAAAGCAAACTCTAAACAAGAAACCTTAGCTATGACATACTAGTACAAAATTAAACCCATATTGCATAACATTTTAACATTAATAATCATTTTCATTAGTCTTCGTATATAGTGGTGACCACTCCCCGTGGGCACGTTTCAGATGCGTGCATTATTTCATCTACGTTAAACACATTTTCTATGCAGTTTCGCCACATAATATGTAATCATTTCCATTAATATTTCTTGTTAAAACACATGCGTCACCAATACTCAAACATTTCTTTTCACCTACAAACCAAAAAATGACACCACAGCTTTGCGCATATTCAGTACAATGGCCTGTTCACAAACATCCACAGGAACAGGAAATATATTCTTAAAGTTCTTACAGATGTAGCTACAGTTAGAATGATGCTTCCTCCAAAGCCATTAAAGAATTGCTTTGCTTTTCAGCACAGCCAATGGAATCGAGCTTACTTTGACATTTTATGAAAAGGAAAACCACAAACTGGGACAACTTTTTGAATAGCCACATTTCCTCAACTGTCAGTGCAACTAAATCAAAGGCCTGTAAATTAGTTCTGGGGCCTATGTATGCTAACCTAAACACATGAAAATGAATATTATTCTTTTTTAATAAATCTGTTCTAACAATGGTAGGAATCTTTGCTGATACTCTCATCTTTCCCCGTCCTAGTAGTACTATGGCAACAACTTCCAGTTTTTATGTGTGTCCCAGGAACCGAATCTCATTTCGTGAGATGAGAATCTATGCATAAAAGACATTGTGCCATGCCAGCTCCCTCGCGCGTACCCAATAGGACACCTCAAATGAGTGGAGAAGCCATGCATTCGGCTTCACACATGGTACAGAATCAGCATGTGTCACCACCCCTCCTCTCACCCCAGCTATGGCATGGGAAGGGGACCGCGCTGACCCGAGACATGGTAAACGCCACCTCCTACGGCAAATCAAGGCAAGAAGAAATAATCTCACTATATTTATTGAACGTTGAAACTCTTTGCAATCCATTGACACACCAGGACGCGAACCATTAATCTTTAGATTGGGCATCTAAGTCACTAACCATTAGGCCACAAGTGACTCCTCTTACCTTTAAAACTAGAGAGTTCCTTAGTGGTTCCACCCACTAGGGGAACAAGCCGAAAGTCAGGGAAGGAGACGTGGCCGTTTGAAAGTGCCTGTGTACAAAATAATGAAACATAAAAGTAAGTATGGATAGCAGGCTCTCTCTGAAAGCAGGAACAGCCTCATGTGTAAGTACTGTGAGAGGGAAGACTGACCTGGGGGTAAGGAGTATTTGGCCATGCAGGATGTAGACAGCTTAGGGAAAGTTAAGTTTAAATTATGAAATACCTTCAAGCATTCCACATAGGGATGTCAGCTCTAAGCCTGATCCCATCTGAAGAGCATGAATAAATTAGGTACAAAACAGAATAAAAAGGGCCCGGGCTTGCTATGAAAAAACACAACCTGCTAAACCGCTAAGGAGCAGGTGTTCTTTCTGGCCCTGTTACTGTGTGGTATGTGAAAGTTTCGCTGAGGAAACACTTCCAAGCCTATGACCAGGAAATCCTCCGGGGAGCTGATAAGTAAGGAAGCACAGACCTAAGAAAGAAAAAACAGCTGTTGTACGAAGGACCTGAATAACCAGTATGAAGCGATATGCCGTTCACCGACCCTACCGAGAACTTTTGACAACCTCAAAAGGCACATTCTCTAACAAGAGAGGAATTGAAATCAAAGCGTATCTTTGACCCATCGCCAAGTGCGGTAGTCATAACCGCCATGCGTGGGTAAATTTCAAAAGTACGTAAAAAACAGCTTCCTATTCTGAACATATGCCAAACCATTTAAAAAAAAAGTACAAAATCTGTTTACTGTGTGCTAAACATTTGAAAGAATCTGACGTGCATTTTTGGCTTGCTAAATAAATAGAAAGGTCAAATCTCCACTCTTTGGGGCATATTTATACTCTGTGTGCGCCGGATATGCATAATTTTTTTGATGCAAATCAGGCTCAAACTTAACTCCATATTTATATTTTGACGCTAGACACGTCTATCGTCAACATATTGGAGTAACGTCATTTTTTGCCTGCGGCCCTTGCGTCAATGAGATGCAAGGTAGGCATTCCCAGGAAAAAAATTACTCTAAGACCTTTGCACCTTATTTATCCTACCGGGCGTGATCATGCACGGGAGGAGGAGGGCCTTAAAAGCCTGTTTAGCGCCATTATTTAACGCCTGGGTCAGGGCAGGCGTTAGAGGACTTGTGGGCCATTTCCATGGTCAGAGGACATGGAAACAGCGCACAGGTGTCCTTCCCTGCACCCAGGGACATCACCACCCACCCTCACCCACACCTGGAGGACACCTAAGGATGGGGGGACCCATCCCAGGTAAATCAAGGGAAGTTTTTTTAATTTTATTTTTAAAGTGCCATAGGGGGGCTTAACTTGGGCCCCCCCTACATGGCACTGTGCCCAATGGCCATACCCAGGGGACATAAGTCCCCTAGGCATGGCCATTGGGCAGGGGTTCATGACTCCTGTCTTTACTAAGACAGGAGTCATGCCCATGGGGGTTGTGCACCAAAAAATGATGCTAGTCTGGTTACCGTCATTTTTCTGACTCTAACCTGACTAGTGCGATTCTTTGACACCCAACCTCCTGTTTCCCCTATGCCTCCCCCACCCAGTTAGCATCATTTATTTTGATGCTATTCAGGCCTTACCGCCGGCTAGCTTCATTCCTTAAATGTGACACCTTGCTGGCATCCAGGAATGGCGCTAACCGGCGGTAAACTTTTTGACACAAACCTGCGCTAACGCAGGTTTGCGTCAAAAAGTAGAAATCTGGGCCTTTGTACTTTAAAGCATCCTTTTCTTCAATCCTGCTGAAATATTTTGGTTTGCACTTTACAAATACGTGCTAGATGTATGATAAACAGTGCTCATTTTATCTTATGACACAGATGCTGCCTGTCCCTTTCTCTCATTTTCACCCTTCCCTCTCTCTATTTCTCTCTCTTGCTGTCTTCAAGAAAGTTGTAAAGTGGTGCCAAATGCATTTCACATATGACTGTCCACTGGATTTCCTGTGAAGTCAAAAAGAAAAAAAAACTATGCGATATGTCAGTTATGGATACATTAAATTCTATTCAGTGGTTTGAGAAATTCACCAAAAACAGTTGGCCGACTAGCAAACTGCATTTTGAAGTATGTAAAGAACTACAGACAGTCAGTTAAGTACAACAAAATGCATTTATAAACCTATAGCCAGAGACCTCCCCCCTGCTTTTCCTTAGTCATGGGGGCAGAGATCTCCACACACTAAAGTATACTACTTTGTAGGAGGTACCTGGCAGAGTTGTGGGGACATGGGAATAAATAATCAAAAATGGGTGGAACTATGGAAAATTTAAGAAGGGGTTAGGAAGAGACATGCTAAAACAACACACACACCTACAAAAGAGTAACATCATTGGAATTCAGAAAGTACACTTCTAAAGTTATAATAGATCTAAATGTTCTTATGCCCAGACTTAAGAGTAATTCACAAACTAAACATGGACTACTGATACTGCAACAGAGCCCCATGGAAAGCAACAGAGACCGGGAATTAAAATAACACCATATATATAATATGAAGTTAATCAAATTAGTTTGACATTTACACATACACGTATATATTTACATTTGTGAATCATGTGCAAAGTTTATACTGAGTATGTAGAGTAGAGTAGAAATATTTAAAAATTGTCCTTGCTGATTAAAGATCCACAGACAGCAATTTTTTAAATCTAAGCTCAGCATCGCATTCAATGAGATAGCTGGAACATCTTTAGAAATGCCACCATCTTCGATTCACAGGTCTCTTTGAACCCCTTAAAGTGGCAGCCTAAACAAAGAAGCCTGACTGGCAACATTATCACCTCTTTTAGCAGCCTGTTTGAAGTATATAAGGAAAATGGAGGAGCTAATGGGATAGTTTTGTATTGGAAATAACTTTTAAGACAAACGTTTGAGTTTGATCTAAGTCTAAGGGCCTGATTTATGAAAAGTTAGCGCCCCCTTTATGTCATTTTTTAATACAAAAGCAGCGCTAACGTACAAAATCTAATTATATTTTTTAGGTTTGCGCCGCTTTTGCGTCAAAAATGACATAAAGGATGCACTAACTTTTCATAAATCAGGCCCTAAGTGGTTTGAGGGGAAGGCTACCTAGAAAGGTAATGGGTTTGCTAAAATACAAATTAAGGGATCAATCCACACAGCTATTGCCACTGTTAAATCCAAATTAGGTATGCGAATGACTGAATTTATGATGACAAAATTGAATTCCTAATTCATAGAACCAGTAAAGGTGGATTTTTCATTCGTAAATGAGTATTGCTCACACGAAAATAGAGCAGTATGGTGGAATTTTTATATGCACTTGCTTCAAGAGGGCTGTGTGAGTCTACCAGCATTGTTGGTGAAAATTCACAAGCTTGCAATTTTGTGGATACACACCAAATATGTGCAGGTCATTTCCCATTTTACGTTTGTGCATGAGTAAATGTTTACTCATAGGTGCGCTCATGAGAATATTTAACTTTTATGGATTTCCAGTAGGAGTACTGGAATTTTATTTGAATTCTTACATTTTATCCCAAAAAATGCTTATCTCCTTAGGAGTAATGTTTCAACTTCTTCCTTCAGGTTGTTTTGCATAGGACCAAAGAGAGTAAAGTGTGGCACATTAAATGTGTCTGGAGGACCTTGTGTTACCAATTCTTCGAAAAAGTTGAAAAAGTGGTGCAGATTAAGTATGAGCTTTAGCTAATCCATATTCATCCTTTGACTTTCATGTATTTTTCATGGTTTGTCATTGGTTCGATGAGCTGTCCCTGAAGGCCATAGCATTTCAAGGAAGGTTATATAGTCACATTTGTGTTCCCATTTGGTTTTGGTGATAGGGCATCAAGTACGTCTTTTGTTTGACTGCAGATGTGACATGTAGTTTGTAATTAAGACCCAATAACTGTTCTTTGTTGCATTTTCTTTGCTGCGGAACCAATATCTTAATTGATGAATAATGTACTTTTTGTTTAGGAAGTGCTTGCCTTTTGCATGCCTTAGCCAGTCACAGAGACAATGCTGTTGCTAAACAACCATGTGTGATAATTTGTTTGACTTTACTGTGTTGATAATATGTTATTGCATTTACAGCTTTTTGTTGACAAATTATTGATGCATATAGGCTTTCTTACAGATGCACAAAAATGCTGTCACTGTTTCTCAAGTATCTAGCATGCAATATTTTGCTGGGTATGATGTACAAGTTCAGTACTTCTTTGAAGACACAGCTTACTGTAAACTATGTTGTAGATTCTGTTGGGGAATTACTGAATTAATTAGCCTATGATTATAGATTAATAATGTAATTTGATTAATGAATATTGTATTCCTCCTCTTCAAATTACAAATAAAATAAAAAAGAGGACACAGCTTGATTCTGTTTATACAGTCTGTTCAGCAAAGGAGCCATACTTTCAGATTTCATAATATTGTTTCACACTGTTGATCCCCAAAATTGTGGTTTATCAATGGATTTTCTTTCAAGTACAGATGACGGCAACTCACACAAAGTTGCCCAACTATTACTAACCACTTCCCTGACAAAAGCTGAACCTATTGGCCTTGCCACTGCTTGTTTGTGCTTTGTCTCAATTTGGTCTTTGCAGACAGGTACTCCACCATCTCTCTCATTCTCTTACTTTTCTTGGGAACATGGGAAACTAACTTCAACCAAACCAGTGGACATTGTTTAGGGGTTGCCAGACAATACATTGTTACTCCTAGCCTACCCCTTAATACCCTTAAACCTGCCCTCTGATCTTTGTCTCAGAGTTTCCAAAACCAGCACCAGGAAAAATTGATACACATGGCACTGACATCTTTTTATTTTTTACATGCTTGTAGCTGTCTGTAGGCGAAAGCCTTTTGTGAACCACACCAAAAGCTTACAATGGGCGAGGAACCCACCCACTGATTACCACACATTAGCCTTATTGTCACTCTTGTTTGCTTGCTTCCTATTCCGTCCCTTGCCTTCCTCTTCTTGTATTTGTCCGTGCCCTGTCACATAGCTTCTTTACCTCCTGCACTTCCACTTAGGTACCTATTTTTCTTTTCCTTTTAGCACACCTTGGGAGTGCACATGTTTTCTAACTCTCATCTTCATGTGCGGGTATAAATACCTCCTACTCTGTGTCACTCCCTCATCCCTCTCCCAAAGCTCATTCATTACTTCCCCACCTCCCTCTGTGACTTCTTTTTTTATTTCAGTTCTTTGTTGGGCCTCCCTCGGACCCAGCTTCAAGCTCCTCCTGCTCACTCTCCCCTGGCCACACTCAGGGCCTGATTTATACTATTTTAGCACCGCATTTGCATCATATTTTTACGCAAAAGCGGCGCAGACTTACAAAATTCAATTATATTGTTTACGTTTGAGCCACTTTTGCTTCAAAACAATTACACAAATGGGGTGCTAAAAAAGTATAAATCAGGCCCTCAGTTGCTTGCTCCTTACCTGTTCCATCTATCCACTTCTCCACTGCTCCCATAAACCGCTCGTAGTTTTTTATATATATATTTGGAGGGCCTATCGGCTGCCCACTGCTACTGAACAAGTCTACATTACAAAAAGTAGTTTTGCACAAATCAGACAACATTTTTTGTTTGTTAATCCAGATGTCATCTGTCATCTTCGATTTGTAAATAAACAGCCAAAACCATGGTGTCCACATCATTGTCGAGGTATGTCCTTCTGTGGTGACTCATGCACGAGCATACTTTCTCTTGCATGCGTGCCTAGAGAAGGATGTGATGGCCAGCATCAGTGTCACTGCCCTCTTTTCCTTTTTAGGGTCGAGCGCAAAGTGCTCTGTCCCTGTTGTAATCGCTCTATGAGCTTGTAACCATGCCCATCATTTTGGATGGTTCGTGGGTTTGCCTTTTAAAATTCGCTTGATTTTATTAGTGAAAGGCATGTATACGTCATGCCTTTCCCGGTCTTTAGCCCGCCTTGTGCGCACCAGCCAACCCCTGAAAATATACGAGGCTCCATGTTTCTGTATGGTTTCTGGACTACTTTTTCTCTTTATTTCATAGGCAGTGCGATCTCGCTGGACAGTAGTTGATCGCTTTGCATGACATCGACCCTGTTACATGGATAATTGCAATTTTGCTGGTTACATGGATAATTGCACTTTTGCCGGTAACATGGATAAGTGCACTTCTTCCGATATGTTTCACTGCAAGCAAACTTCTGTTTCCTTTTGTGTGTCTGCTTTGCGCTCATAGCAGCCGTCGGTTCTCTTAGGTAAAACTGTTTTACTTTTCATTTTCAGTTTATGTGTCAAGAAAAGTCTGGTTAGGAGTTTATAATGCTAATAGCTCTAACTTGAGCAAACAGGAGATCCAATGCATTGCAAATGCTTGTTTTCCCTGCTGCTGCTGTTGTTGCCAATGCTTTTGGCAAAGGCCAGTAGATCAAAAAAGTCAAGAACTATTGACTTTGTCAGTGATTGTTACTTTTTTAGCTCACCACATTTTCTCACCTAGATACTCCTCTGCAGCAGGCTGTCAATCATCTTAGAGTTGGAACTCCAATTCTTTGTCCTTCATCCAGCTTCTCAATAATTTTCTATTAGGGCTAAAGGGCTAGTAGGTCTAAGAAAGGGAGCTTTCCTTCACTCACATTAAACGAAAGAAAAAGAAAAAAACATGCAGAGCCGACCAACTTATAAGAAAAGCACAGCATCACAGAGAACCCAGCCAAGGCAGAGAGTACTTAAATGCCACAGTCCCTATTGTTGCATGCAGCATGTTCCTTCAGTGTAGGACTCTTACCTTCAGTGATGTCACCTCCTATAAAGCCACAAATTCAAAGGTCATGTGATGTCAGTTCCTTCCATGTCATTGGTCACGTGGTAAGGACAAAGAATGTGTGGTGCCCCTTCTATAGCCCTTGGCCCTTTTTTATCAGCACCTATGCTGCCTCCCCATACCAACGTTAGTTCTAACCTACAGGGTTTGGGCACTAGAGGAACGAGTTCTGATAGCTTCCAAACAGCATTTTTATGAATTATAAGAATGTTTTTCTCCAATGATAAGAGCAGGTTATTTTACATTACTGGTTTCTCTTCAGTTGATGCACTAAAAGTCAGGTGCCCTGCTGCTCTGCCGGCTATTTATATTCAGGGCCCATTTTCGGCCAGTGCAATTAAATGTTGGTGCGACCAATACCAAGGCTTCGTAGTTTTGATCCCACTTCATGCCTACACCTCATGCCTCTGTAATCATCTACCGGACACCACCTGCCCCTTTATCTCGCTCCTGCAGGTACCTACTTTCTCCAATTCCCCTTTTATGCCGGTTTTCCCATCTTTCTCTTCCCCGTTTTTCCACTTTTTTTCCCCTCTCTTGCTCTCAGTAAATGTCGGATTCACAAAAATAAATGTTGGCCCCCATAATTGATTGCCAGTAGGTCTCACTGACAACCACTGTCTCAAATTAAGCACTCTTTATATTAAAAAAAAGTAATGTACTTTTGGGAGGGGAATAGTTTTTATCTTTCCATCGCAGTACCCAACTGTTGAATTTCTATGTGATTAAATATAAACAAATCCTTGAGGTCTATGTTTTGAACATATTATTTCAGCATCTATAATTAAAATGCCACCTTCAAAGATTAGTCACTTAGACCCATATTTATGGGCTTTTGACACAGGGCAGAGCATCAAATATCCTTCCTGTGCCAAAGGGAAATTGCAGAAACGCACTGTATCTATAAAATACGGTGCATTCCTGTCCTTTCCCACTGCATTGGCACCATTTTGGCTGCCTAGCACCAATGCAGGCACCCTTGCACCATGGTGCAGAGATGTCTGTGTTGTAGGCAGGATTGTTTTTGTGAAAGAAGGGGCTCCTTCTGGCACAAAAGCAATCCTGGGAGGCATTGTCCTCTTTCTATGTTTGCTGCAGGATGCCACACAGATATAAAGAGGAAAAAACAAGGATAAATAAAGATATTTTTCCTCATTACGCCTCCCGTGGGGAGGCATAATGTTCTGGTGCATACCCTGGTTTACAAGCTCTTGTAAATCTGGAGATGCACTAAAATCCATGGGTCTTGCATCAGAACACCCTCTGCAACGCCCATGGAAGACCTCCCTTGCACAGAGTAAGGCAGTGCAGCAATTTGAACTGCTCTGCTTTACTCTATATCTATGAGGCCATTCAAAGCCACGCAAAGTGGCTTTGCGTGGTCTCAAAGATATGAGTTCAAGGTCTGCACCACTGTTGCATTACAAAAAGTGACACAATGATGGTGCAAGGGGCTCATAAATATGCCCCTTCGCTTTTTCCACTAATCAACAAATCAAAAGTTATGGAATCCATGTTTGGAAAGATTTTCTTAGAAAGTATTTCCACAGGATCTCTTCATCACAACGGTGCAGAATCTCTCACTACTGTCGGTGAGGAAAGCATTAAGTCATAGGCTGACGCCTAAAATGTATGTACATTTACCGGTTTTTGATATGCTTGAAAATTCCGAGAAGTGCACTCTGAAAGACAGGAAAAATAAAAATTTCTAGACATGCTCTTCCTCCCGATATTTGCACTTCTGTAGTTTGTGTGCTGAGGGCAACCTGCAAAAATTACGGCTCGAAGAAATCTCCGTTTCCATATTTTCTACATATTTCTCCCGCTGCAAAATATTTTTCAATTGGAAGAAATATATTCCCATACACAACATGAAAACGCCTTCCCTTCCTAATTACACGTTAACTTGAACTTTTTAGCATATAATATGTATTGTTGGACTGGGAAACGAGGTTGGGGATGTTTGGAAGTATTCACAAAAAGACAAATGTATGCGTGACTTAAGTGTTCACATTGGCCATACTAATGCTCCTATAGAAACTCCCCTCTCCAAAACCACAATTCTCACATACCAAAGGAAAGCTGAGACACTCATCGATTTGGGCAGTGCTTTTCAGTCAACTGCTACGGGTAGTAGATACAACTACAGCAGCTGTTGTCCACCACTTAAACTTTCAATTCTACAGAATTTATTTTTGGTTTTACAATCAGCTTGTTAATTGTATAAGTCCTTCATTAACACAGAGGCGTAATGAAACTTGAGGTGGCTCCCTGCAAAGTACCTGGAGGCCGCCTCCACCCAGTCAGGAGCTCTCAGACCAGGGGCCTGATGCCAGTTTAATGTGCTGAGGAGGCCTCCTGGAGCTCGCCATCCCTCCTCCCCCGCACTGCAGGGGCTGCGGGGGCTAATGTTATGCCACTACATTAACAGTAGCCCATTAAATTCTGCACCCCTAAAATTTCCCCCCAGTAAAGTTCGGTAGGTCTACCTTGCCAAAATTTGCCATGGGAATAATGCCTGGTAATAACTAGAGAATGCAGATTGACCTGGCAGGAAGCACTAAACTAGCATATCAGTGTCCCCAAAACATGTAATAGGTGATCATTATCACTCCCTGTCAATTCCAAAAACTCCAATGTCGGATTTTATCAGGTGTGATATTTATTGCATAATGAGGAGGGCATATGTACGCTGTTTACAGACTTTCTCAATGGTGCAAATACAAGAAGTGTAATGTTTTCTCAAAACTCTGTTCTGCACCCCGTTACAATTACAGGAATATCTGCAGCACTGTATCACCGCAGCCATGAGATTCATCATAGTCAACCGCACCCAGGTAAACACATTGTGCAGGGAGCCCGGATGTGAGCTTCTTGAAATGTTGAGTGGAGAGCAACAGAGGCCATTGCTGAGTCTTTGTTTCTAAAGAGCAAGGGAGCAGAGCGGTGGTGAGAGAAAGGTGAGAGAAGGACAGACAGAAGAAATTGAAGTTGGAGTGCTGAGGGGAGGAAAAGGAAGTGAGGAAGACTTGTAGATGGGAGAGAAAAATTCAACATGAAGCAAAAGTGGACCTTTGAAGAGGACGAGGGGCGAAGAGCTGTGTTGATGAAAACACAAGAAAGGGTTGAAAGGAGGAAAAGGAAGGAGAAGAGCCGAAGGGACGAAAAATAACAGGCCTGACTAGATGGGAAGGAGAGAGAAGAGATGAGCGGAAAAAAACATAAGAAGGCAGATTGAGAGGTGAAGGAAAGAGAACAGCAGAGGAGAAAAAAACAAAGAGGTCACATGAGGGGAGAGAGAAAAATGAGTATGGCTAACGAGTCATGGTGGAAGTGAGTTTGTGTTGAGATGGATGGACTGCAGAGGATGACCTGATGCGAGCAGGAAGAAAAACATTCGAGTGGATCAGAATGATAAAACAACTTATTTTTCATACAGTGCTTAAAACCTCAAGTATACGGTGTCGAAGCACTTTAATGTAGAAGAAAGGAAGGCCGGGAAAAGAAGTATAAAGGGGAGAAGAAAAGGTGAGAAAAGACTTGCTGGAGAAGAGTGAATGGTCAGGGAGGGCCTGAGTTAGGTGAAAGATATTGTGGAAAAGAAGATGAGGGAAGACTCGGGAAAGTATAAGTACAATGATGAGCTCTAAGAGCAAAGATTGCTAATAAAGGAGAATCGAAATGGGACGAATTAGTGCTGATGTGAAAAGCTTTACACAGATTCATAAATTTATCCAGCACATCACAAAAACTTTTCTTTAATGTGAGGAAGATGCAGTGGGATCCTGGGCTGAAATCTAGGTCGGGTGCTTTGACAGTCTGACGCTCTGTTATTAATGCTGCACATTTTTAAAACTTTCCGTTGACATCACTTTTTCTGTTTCATCTTTCATGAAGTTGCATCCCACAACGTAATTGCTTATAGAGTTTATGTGACATAACTTCCTGTTACTTCATCGGGGTCAGAGGTTTATCGATGTCACTTCCAGTCTTGTAATGAGGAACGCTAATTGTTTCTGGCCAATTGCAGGATTCTGGACTCTGGCCAAGTGCGTCAAGAGCTAGTTATTAGCCGACAGTTTACCGTTAAAAACCAACAGATGTCATTAGTTCCCGATGCTGCTAATGGTGTATAACTTGCTGTAGCTCTACGTTTTTTTTAAATGAACTCTGGCCTCATCATTTTCCCAGTTTGCAGCATTGCCATTATATCACAAGAACAGGGACAGCCAAAGTTACATTACTGAACCTCCTTCCTTGAGAACAGGCAATGATACTCTTATTTTTTCAATATTTGCTGAAAACTCAAGGATGTGTCACCTTAAGAGGCAAGGACAGAGTTTTATGCAGGGGCAATGGAATGATGCAATTCTTCGACTGTGGCATTTTCCACATAATTATGAATGAATGATAGGTTTTATAAAGCGCAGCTGCCACTCCAGAGAGCATCCTGGCGCTATGCTAAGAAACTACTACAGATCCAGAAATTATACCAGTGTCCTTAGATTAGCAAATGGCACAAAGAGTCTGAGGCATGAAATAACTAGGGGCCAGATGTAGGAAGGCTTTTGCGCCTCGCAAACGGCGAAAAACGCCGTTTGCGAGGCGCAAAAGCCCTTACGCGATGCAGAAACACATTTTGCGAGTCGGTACCGACTCGCAAAATGTGTTTCAGACTCGCAAATAGGAAGGGGTGTTCCCTTCCTATTTGCGAGTTGCACCGCAATGTAGAGTTGATTTGTGACCGCAAAAGTGGTCGCAAATCAACTCGCAGTTACCATCCTCTTGAAGTGGATGGTAACTCATTCGCAAATGGGAAGGGGTCCCTATGGGACCCCTTCCCCTTTGTGAATGCTCACAAAAATATTTTTTCAGAGCAGGCAGTAGTCCTATGGACCACTGCCTGCTCTGAAAAAAAACAAAACTAAAAGGTTTCGGTATTTTTTCTATTTGCAGCTCGTTTTCCTTTAAGGAAAACGGGCTGCAAAGAGAAAAAAAAAAAAGCTTTATTGAAAAGCAGTCACGGACATGGTGGTCTGCTGTCTCCAGCAGGCCACCATCCCCGTGAGTGCCTAGACTCGCTATGGGGTCGCAAACTGCGACCCACCTCATAAATATTTATGAGGTGGGTCTTTGCGACCCCATAGCGAGTCGCAGAAGGTGTCTGAGACACCTTTCTGCATCGCGAATTGCGAGTTGCAATTTGTGAGTCGCTCTGACTCGCAAATTGCAAGTCGCAATTTGTCACGTACCTACATCTGGCCCTAAGTTTTTAATTCCTTTATAAAAATTGGCTTCGGTTTCACTGAAACGCAAGTTAAGAGGAAAGAGGTTCAAGGCTTTTGATCCTAGAGCTACAAAGGACTTTCAGCCTCGAGATTTTAGACGTAAAGGGAGAGGGCTCAAAAAATCCTCAGAGGATGACCTTAGAATTTGCTGGTGTATATAGCAGTGGCGGCCGGCAGTTTTAGGAGGGAGGGGGCGGAAGGGAAGCACACTTACACTCATTCTTTCACACACATGCACGCATGCACATCCATTAACAACACTCATCAACATTCAAACATACTTGCACGCACCAAACCTTCATTTAAAAAGATCACACACACACTTACCTTCAGCCTCGGAGGTCCCAGGAGGGATTGGCACTGCTGCCTTCCCTCACTGGCTGACCTAAGCTGGCTGACCTTAGGTCAGCCAATGAGGGAAGGCAGCAGTCCCAACTTTGTCACAGAGTGGGAAGGGGTCAGTGAGACTGCTGATCCCACCCCACTCTGTGACGAGGTGTCACTGATAGACACTCACCCTGGGCGCTTCAGGGCTTAAGCCTGAAGCGCCCAGGTCTAAGTCAATGGGTGACGCTTCCCTTGTCACCCGGGGCAGGGCCTCAAAGCACCTTTGCTGAGCCGAGGAGGTCACGCCCACAGGAGCTGTGACCTCTTCAGCCCAGCAAAGTTCAGCTCAGGCAGCCAGGAGTCTGCGCAAATTGCTCATGTCTCTCCTGGCTGCCTGACCTGAACATGAAGAGTGTTTGTCAGGCTGACCTTTGTTTAGCCTGACGGCACTCTTCATGACGGGCAAAAGGTCGGGGGCGTGGCCCCTCCTCCCTAAAGGATGGGCCTTGCTTGGTATATAGTGAAGAAACCGCCCACTAAAATATTTAGGTCCATTTTTTTTATGCTCTATAAACGATCAGAAGTAATTTGAACAGAAACCTTTCATCCATTGTGAGACAGTGCAAGGTGTGAAGAGCGCCTGAAGTAGAGCTGCTACTGGGGAGTTGTCAAACTAGTCTAGTTGATGCATTCTGTGCCACTTGCAGTTTATGGATAAGATGTTTAGTGCTGCCGCATATAGGCTGTTACAGTAATATATGTAGCCTTGAGGAGATAAGAGCAAACGCCACAGTTTTTCTGCTCGCTAATTTCTCAAGGTTTATTTTTTAACATCCAATGCTTGTGGCAAGAAGAAAAGATCAGTGTCAAATTTGACCCCTACATTTTTTGCAACGTTTACAATGGCAGGAAGAGGAGGACCAGCACTTGGCCACCACTGTGTGAGAGAAAAACAATTGAGCTTTCCGAACAGAAGTATTTCAGTTTTTTCAAAATTACATTTAACACGATTACCTTGCATCCATTGAAAAATACCAGCTAGGCAGTTCCACATGTTAATTTCTGATTTTAATAAATTCTTATCCAGAAATAGGATCATCGGCATAGGACATAGTGTCAACTCCATAAGAGGCAATTAAAGACGTAAGTGGGGCCATATAGATGTTAAACAGGGCTGGGCTTAGAGAACCTTCCTTGCACCCATCCTAACCTTGTTTTCTACAGAAAAGAATTGTCCGAGGGATACTGGTTGCCTTCTGTTTGTCAAAAAAGATTTTAACCAGTTTAAGGCATTGTCAGAGATTCCAGCCTCTCAAATCCAATGCAGTAAGATGGCTTGTGAGATAGAGTCAAATGCAGTGGATAATTCCAATAATATCAACACTGCATTGTTTCCTTATTCCAAAGTCATTTTGATAGCTTCTGAGACCTCAAGAAGTGCTCATTCAGTTGAATGCACTGGCGTAAAACCATATTCCTGAAAGTGAAGCATGTTAGAGTTTTCAAGGAAAAACATAAGTTGTTGATTGACAATTTATTCCAGAGTTTTGCTAAACATAGGAAGAGAGAAATGGGCTATAGATTGGACAGAGTGGTGAGGTCTACTAAAGATTTCTTTTGTAAAGGTTTAACAATCACAAATTTCCACTCGTCTGGGACTGTCGCTTTGTTTAAGGAAATATTTATTATGTGGTTAATGATGGTATTTACCACTTCGATGGCTCCATGCAAGATTGCTGGAGGAGAAGTATAAAGTGTGGATCCTGACTTACAAGGTAGAATCATCTTTGAAGAATGAGTTAGAAAGATCTTATCAAATTGGGTTAGCACTTCCTTTAGGGCGGTATTGCTAACCTTTATAGGTGAAGTATTTGATAAGTCACTCCTAACAGCAGGACTGAAGCCTTGTTGAACGGCGGAGATGCTTATCCTAAAAAAATCTGAAATCCAATTGCAAAGAGTCTGGGAGGAAGGAATATCTCTAGCTAATGCTTTTGATTGCAAGGATGTTTTTGCAACCTGAAAAATAGTTTCAGAGGCAAAGCTAGCCTCTTTGGTTTTTAAGGTGTAGCAGCTCTTTTTGCTTCTTTTATCTGTCTATAATATCTTTTTCGGGAAGCCTTAAATAAATCAAGATCTTCCTGTTTGTAAGCTAGGCACCACCTTCTTTCTGATGATTGTAGATGTCTTGTATTTGCCATGTAATCCATCATCTACTACATAGTCTGCATAGTTTAACTGAAATGATTTATTGGTTCTAGTTCAAATGAATCAAAAGTAACTAAAAAGATGGTGACACGCATTCCTGTGTAGTGGAAGGCCCTTCGCAAAAGTTGATTGGTCATCTTTCAGTACCTTATTGCTGTAATTGGTTGTTAAACTAGTACTAATACGATGAAACCATTGCCCAGAAAATATTGATACGTGTAAAAACAACAAAATAATAAGTAATGCAATCACAAAATGAGCCTCGTTATTCACATAATTTGCCATTCCTTGCCACATAATTTAGTCAACCCGGCTACATAAGGAAATGTTATGTATAAAAACGACAAAATGATAGGTAATGCTATCACAAAATGTGACTCGTTAGGCCACATAATTTGTCATTTCTTGCCACATTATTTAGTCAACCCTGCTCATACTTTTGTCCCCTTCTTACCCCATAATATGAGAGACCCTGCCTATAGGGAGTCATTTGGTAGCTAGCAGGCCTGCATAAACGTCCAGCTATTTGTGTCTAATTATTTTGTGTGCGTTTCATTGTGTTTGTTTCTGTGAGGCTATTCTTTCTGCTGTGACATCTTTCCATGGTCTGCCATCAAACCCCCAAATATTTTCCTTGAAGAGGGTCACGTATATCTGGAATGAGAACACTATGGTGAAGGAAGGAAAGTCGATAGGGCCAATCCAAGGAGATGCTCTGGTAGTTGTGTACTGCAATATTATCAGATTTCTTTGTTGGGGTTCTGGGGATGTACTTGTCTGTGAGCAGTGCCCGCTATTGATAAGCCAGTGCCAACAATCATTATTTTTAATAGATCTCTCTCAGTGGCGATGAGAGTGAATGATAACGAGTTAACAACTGAAAATGGAAATTGGTACGGAAAAACAGCTTGAGTGGAAAGCTCCATCCACCCACCCACTCCTCGTGCTGCAGCTGCACAGCTATCCTTAATTTAGCCTTTCAGCAGGCTTTTACTTGGCACAAGGAAGCCATCAAATTCTGAGTATTGTTACATTTTTCACATTATATACTGTCTCCATAGCCTCCAAATAATATTAGCACTTTGCTTTCAGGAGTTTTTTCAGATTTTTTTTCAGTGAATGAAAATGGGGTTCTTATTCTTATTTGGACAGAGAAAAACTTAACCTCAAACTCTGTGTAAAATCTTTAGAAACAAGATGGAGATTTCTTTGAGTACAAGACACCAAATATAACTGTGGTGCAACGCAGGATTAATTAATCACGTAAGTAAAAAAACAACTGCAAAAATATTGGAAGTGGAAGAGTCACGGTAAACAAGACGGGTCGTCATTTAGAGGCAGGCACTTTCTGACACTTGTAAAAAGAAAATAAACTACTGGCAAAGCTGATGTGTCTGGCATTTGCCACTAAAAGCTTTTGGGGTTTTGTCATGCTTTTTGCAGACTTACTTGTTGGGGTAGCCTCCAGTCCTTGTCTACCTAAAATAAAACAAATCGGCTAAGAGCAAAAATACTTTTTGCTCTCAGAAAGCACACATTACATGGTAGTCCTTGGAACTTAAGGAAACTACTTTGTGTGTTGATGTGCTCCGTCTGAAAGTGAAGAATGTTGCCACTCAGAGAAAAGTCAGCCAATGGCTAAAGTCGGCTGACCCTTTGCTGACATACTGTATTATGTAGTGGGAGGAAGAAAAAGGTTAATGGCAAACGATAAAGAGGGCTGGCTGAAAGCCTCCATAAGTAATTATCTCATACTTACAATTTTTGTAAAAGTTGTGGCTAACGTCAGAACTAATGATGGATGTCCTTTCTGCTCAACTGTAGTTGTCAGAAGGCCTTTGCTGCTAGTGGCAGCTAGTGAACTTAGAAAGTGGTGAGATGGAAAACCCAATCCATACTTTGCCTGCGTGAGCAATCATGATTCCACTGGCCCAGGCATTTTGTGCTCTTAGATATTATCCCAATATATGGTTTTAACCCTGACTGCTGAGACTTCTTCATTTCCCAAGCCACCACCATGTAGCATCACTGCTCATATGGAATCAAGGTGTATTGACGTTTTGCGTAAAAGATGCTTGGGAAGATGGCAGCTCTGTACATTCTTAACTGAGATAGAGAAACCTCTGATTAAAGTCAGAAGTAGTCTCTTTAAACATGAGAAAAACAGGTGTTACTTAAGAAGAGCAACAGTTGCAGACATCTTTCAAAAGGCTTTGGTCTCAGGTGAAGTATGAAAGGTGCATATAAATTATATTGTGCTTCGAGCATCCATGGCACTTCTCGGTGCTGCATACAACAATGTTATTTTTAACTAGTTTAGTGATAATGGATTTTTCTCCTTTGGTAGACTGAAAGACGAAGTTGGCCACGTGGAATGCACACAACTGGAAATGGCCCTCTCTACAGGGTCACCCCCAAAATGTTTGCCTTCCCCCTCCTAATTTTTGCTGGATTTTTGCTTCCTTTGGTATTAGGATCGTGTGCACTTCACCATTGCTCACCAGTACTACAGAGCTTGTGCTCACTTCCTAACCATGGTTTGATTGCCATATACCTGATTGGCATATTTAATTTACTTGGAAGTCCCCTGTAAAGTGTTAACATATACCCAGGGCCTGCAAATTAATTGCTACCAGTAGGCCTCTAGTACTTATTGTGCCACCCACTTAAGTGGCACCTTAAAACATGTTCCAGGTCTGCTCTTGCAGCCTGAATGCACTGTTCCACTGCCTTGTCGGCTTGGCATTTAAAACCCCTTGCCAAGCCTTAAACTCCTTTTTTATTACATATAATTTACCGCTAAGGTAGGCCCTTGGTAGCCCATAGGACAGGGTGCTGTGTAATTAAAAGGTAAGACATGTACTTCTACGTTTTACGTGTCCTAGTAGTGAAAAAATCCCAAATTTGTTTTTCAGTGCTGTGAGGCCTACCGCCCTAATAGTATAACATTGGGGATTCCTTATGACATTTAATAAGTTGTAATTCCTAAAAGAGATGAAGTAGATTTGTCATATTTGATACCTCTGAACTTGTAATGATAAACCCTCTTCAACAGTAAAGTAAAATTTGTCATGCCTGCAGCTTGTCTTAGGTCACATAACTCGGTGTAACTGACAGTTAGGACTTTGTGAATTCCCTCCAGACAGTCATCCAACAGTGGGATTAGCTGACCCTGAATGGCCCATTAACAGGCTTGATGGGGGGCCAGAGCTAAGCACAGCCCAACTTGCACCTTAACAGGATATGTCCTTTCTCCTCACAATAGACTTAGGCCCTATTTTATAGTTTTTGACGCTGAACTGCGTTAACACAGTTCAGCGTCAAAAAGTTTACCTCTGGCTAGCTCCATACCAAGACGCCGGCCGGGCGTCATAGTTATGACTTCTGTCCCCTGGGTATGGCCATTGGCCACAGTGCCATGTGGGGGGGCAAGTTAGGCCCCCCCATGGCACTTTGAAAAACATTTTTAAATACTTACCTGGACTTACCTGGGATGGGTCCCCCCATCCTTAGGTGTCCTCCAGGTGTGGGTGCTGGTGGGTGGAGGTGTGCCTGGGGACAGGGAAGGGGACATGTGAGCTGTGTCCATGGCCTCAGACCATGGGAAAAGTCCCACAAGTCCCCTAACACCTGCCCATACCTAAGTGTTAAATAATGGTGCTAAGCAGGCTTAGCGCCATTATTTAAGGCCCTCCTCTCTCGTGCATGAATTTTGCAAGGGAGGATAAATAAGGCACTAGGGCCTTAGAGTCATTTTTTGCCCGGGAACGCCTACCTTGCATCTCATTGACGCAAGGTAGTTTTCCGCAGGCAAAAAAATACTTTGACTCCAATATTTTAGCCTTAGACCTTTCTAGCGCCAAAATATAAATATGGAGTTAAGTTTGGGCTGGATTTGTGTAAAAAACAAATGACACAAATCTGGTGGAAACAGAGTATAAATATGCCCCTTAATGATCATGAATTGTTAGTGCAGCCAGCTGGGAGCCAGGGCCAGAGAGGCAAGAAACTCCCAAAACTTCAAAGAACCTTTCTGGAAGCGTCTCCCACCTTATAGTAGCAGGGCACCAGGGTAAAAAAATAAGACTCTCAGACCCACTCTTCAGTTCACTTCTGGACCTACAGAAGGACTCTCAGAGGTTTGCCTGCTGCTGTGCCCTGCTGTGTGCTCTGCCAGACTGCTGCTGTACCTGGAAGGACTGCTTTTCTGCCTGGTGCCTGACTTGAATTCTCAGAGGCCAGCCCTGCTGTGGGGCCATGCATCTACAAGGGCACCCAACACTACCAGACTGACATCAAGGGCTAGTTTGCTGGCCTCCTGTTCATAGCCACAGGACATATTAGGCTCTCACCATTATGAACACACACCTGGACCCAGCCTGAGTGAGTCATAAACCCCCAAGAGGTCTCCATACACTCATGGATCCTTGGTTGTGGTGCTAAAGGTGTCTAGATGCTTGTGGCTGGCGCTTTTATCATTTAGGCACTGTTTTGAACATTACATTTTAAAAATCCATAACTCTGGGTCTACTGATTTGATTTTTGTTGTCAAATAATCTATTAAAATGTACTCTATTTTTATAAATTGGTGTGAGATTTTTCTTATGTTGTGGTTTCACTTTATTACTGTTTGTGTGCTGCAAAAATACTTTACACATTGCCTCTAAGTTAAGCCTGACTGCTTTTTGTGCCAAGTACCCAGGGTTAAGCAAAGATTAATTTAGTGACTTTTTGTGGTTCGCCCTGCAAAGGACTGTGACTGCTGCTTGACAAGGGCTCACACCCGAATCAGACAACACCCCGATTTCTCATATTCACCTTGACCTGCAGGCTATCTTGTGTGTTTTGCAATAGGTGCATTGAAACACTAAGCTATCTGGTGCTGAGCAGGAGCAACCTTCTCCCTGAAGTGAGTCCCTTAATGGAAAGACTGAACTTGAGTCAATTCAAAAGTAAGCTGCAAGAGTGCTGGAATTTAGTTAGATATTATGCTGCTATGAAGAGATTTCTCAGACTGTAAGGCAAATAATTACTGTTGGACTTGACCCGTTCTGTACGGTCATCCCCAAACTTTTTGCCTTCACCCCTCCTGTTTTCTGAACCCGTATTTGTTGGTTTTCAGGACTATGTGCACTTTACCACTGCTAACCAGTGCTAATGTGCTTGTGCTTTCTCCTTTCTCCTTTAAACATTGCAGAATTGGCTTACACCCAATAGGCACATATAAGTTACTTAAACGTCTCTAGTAAAGTGGTACAACTTGTACTCAGTGCCAGTAAATTAAATGCTACTGGTGGACGGGTTGCACGTATTGTGCCTTCCAGTTAGGTAGCCTTTTAAAATATGTCTCAGGCTTGCCATTGTGTTCAAATTTTTATATTGCCATTTCGACCTGGCAAAATAATCTTTTGCCAGGCCTAAACCTTCCTGTTTAATACATATAAATCACCCCTAAAGTAGGCCCAAAACAGCCTACAGCCACAAAGAAGGGTGCAGTGTAATTAAAAAGTCAGACATGTAATTAAGCTTTACATGTCTCAAACTCTTAAATTCATTTTCCACTACTGAAAGGCCTACTTCTCCCAAAGGATAACATGGTTTTCTTCTTAAATTTAATAAGTGATAATGTTTGATTGGAGACAGGTAGGAATATCAAGTTTGCACTCAAATAAATTGTAATATAGAAACCTCTTTAATAGTAAAGTTAGACTTTATAAAGTTAGCATTTTTCTGTCCTAAACTTTCTGAGGTCTAGTAGGAGTTTCCAGCTGCTTGGGCCTGTTAATTGCGCCCCCAATCAGGAATACGTATTGGACCCAGACAGTGAACAATAGGACCTGGATGTTGCTCAGAGAGGGGCATCCTGCCAGAGTGGAAGGGGTGGAGCTGTTACGTGTCCTGCTTACATTTCAAAGGAGCTACCTAAGCACACTCACAAAGAGCCTGGCACCAGTCTTTTGTCACCCCAGACTCTTGGGACCTGGGCAGGAAGGAAGGATATTCCGACCCATCTGTGGGGGGAATTCCAGAAGTTTCTTCCACTTCAGAGCTAGCACCAGGTATAAAAAGTAGACCATCAGACCCACTCTTTAGTACACTCCTGGACCTGCATAAAACTACAAAAGGACTGTTGAGGAATTCAGACGACTGCCCAGCTGGTTGAGGCCCGCCTTGTTTCTCAGAGGACTTCCCTGCTACTTGATGCCTGAACTGTTTTTCAGAGGGCTGCCCTGCTGCCACCAGAGGACTTTCCTGCCCCATTTGGCTTGTCTGATTTCTCAGAGGACTGCACACCAGCAAGGATTGCTCATTATCCTTGTGCACCAACATTTTAGGTAGGAGTGAACACCAGATTTGATGTGAGCCTTGAACTGCATTGCGCCACTCTGTAACACTTTGCCCTACATTATGCCTGCGACAGGCATAATGTATGCAAAGGGGGCGTTCCCCCGTTAGGGGAGCCGGTAAAATGATGCAAGGAAATCTATGAGATTTCTTTGCGCCATTTATTACGGCACTTTTAATGCCTGCTCAAGAGCAGGCGTTAAAAGGGAACGTCCATTCTTTAGAATGGGCCCCTATGTACTCTGCAAGAGTCGCTCTAATATTTTGGCGCTACTCAGCAGAGTACATCAATAGCATCATAAAAAATGTCACTATTGCCCACTACCCTGCGTCATGGGGCACCGTATTTTAAATACGGCGCACACATGGTGGCAGTAGTGGGGTGCTAAGGGGTCCAGGGAAAGTGGCGCTGCACTCAAAAATCACTCATAAATCTGCCCCAAAGTCCTAAAATTGGTGTTTGTTCTTTCAGAACAAAATAATAATGGCCTCCACATGCAGGGAGTATTGCCCTTGTGGGTGGAGATTTCTGTGCAATTTGGCGTTCTGGGTAGGGAAAACAAGTGATGCTCCGCTCTAGGTAGGGTATGACAGTTGCCAATATGGCCCAGCTTTTTTGTGGTAGATGGCGGCCGGGTCTAGGGTTTCTACCAGCTGAGCTGACTTAAGAAACCTAGCAGTTACCCAACTTCTAAATGGTGTGGGGAGAACCATACATTTTGCAGAACTGTACATCTGCCATTTTATGGTACATTTACTGTTCTGCCAAACTCAAAATGACTAAGCGTAGATTGCTAGTAGACTTGCATCAACTATACGTAATGTCCCCCAACCTGTAGTGAATGAGTGCCAGACATTGTATGTAGATGTACCCAGTGGAAATGTGGAGGTATTTTTTTTTTTTTACCCTTTCGCTTTCTAGAAGGTTTTAAAGATACATTTTACCCGACTTGTATTTATGGCATCTAATTAAGCTGGCATTATTAATTAATACCGGTGCTTGAAATGGAAAAATAGAAGTGCAGGTTCTCTCTACCAGAGTACCTCCTTGTTTCCGAGAAGTGCCGGTACTCTCCAATGAAAAGTATCACGTTTTTCTTGGGAAGTGCCGGTACTCTCCCTCGCAAAATAAAAAAGTGCTGGTACTCAGTACCGGGGAGTACCGGCCCATTAAAGGCACTAATTAATACCCTTTTCATTGTTGTTTTTGTTCCATTTTTTTTTTCCCCTCTGTATTCTTTGAATATTGTCCCGCCTTCTGTTTTTTTTTTTTTTAATTAGCATTCTAAAATGTATCTTTCCTCCAAACGTTTAATGCTTTTCCCTTGAACAGCGTCTTATTTCCCTCGAGATGACGGGCGAACTGTACTACATGTCTGAAATTGCATTTTGATGATTATCAGTAGTAGCAGTAACAGCAGTAGTTGCATTGTTGTAATTAATTTTTTTTTTTGTATTATTATGTTATCCTTATTATTTACAACGTTAAAGCATAGTTGGCAAACAATTAATGTATAATTGTTATAAATGTATAATATTAACAACAGGAATCATACCAGTAATAAGTGTAACAATATCACTAATGATATTTTGATGGACAGTACACATACAATAAACTATTTTATATTAGCAGAACACATGAAAGGTTTTTTTGTGCCTCGCATTCGCGCGGCCATAATCCAGTTTAAGCCCCTCCAGCGATTTAAACTTTGAGGACACCGCGGGGCACTGCATACTCACAACGGGCGGTGCTGGAGTTAGTACAAGGTATTTGAATATCCCGCTGTTCACGCAAAATTAAAATATTTTAACCCCTTGAGCTGTCATCAGACTCCCACAGCCAAACAATACAGCCTGTGATGGATATGCGTGTGGATATGCTCTTCTGGGAGACAGAAATTGCGTCGTGTCAGTGAATTATTCGAAAAGAGGAAATTACAAGGATTGATGAACGTTTATCCAAGGAAGCCGAGGCTGTGTCGGCTCCCCAGGCGCTGCAGTGAAGCGTCTGGCGAGAGATACTGTAGCAAAGAGCACGAAGCCAACGTTTACAGTCAAACAAGCGATCTTGATTCCTGTCGCTACTTTCAAAACCCCATTAACTGCACTTTCAGCAACCTTAGGACAAGCAGCACTTCCAAATGGTAGCCTTACTTACAGCCGATGCAGTCTGCCTTCAAAGCGCCTTGTAGGTTTAATTGTGGGTTATAAGAATCCACACCTCTCACCGCTTTTTGAGACCCTGTCCTAAGATGCCTTTTGTTTGAAACACACTTACTTGTTCATCTGCAATGAAGTACGGTATGGTATGGTAACTGTAGGATTATGTAAATAAAAGTAAAAAATAACGGTCTATTTGCAGGTCTGTAGGCTGTTTTTAGTGCACTTGATCCATGAACAGAGAGGGTACTGCATAAGCAATGCACATTTCCCTAAAATATATGTGCAGTGCACCTGTTTACTGCTCCAAAGGGTACACCACAACCCTCATTCCGGTGAGTGCGATGTGGTATCCCCAAGAGGAGGTACCACCCAGGTCGATGTTGAGTTTTATCAGGTGCAAGAATACACAGTAAAACCTAATCACTTTTAAGCATATTTTCCTCTTGCTATAATTATTAGGAACGTGTGAAAATTTAAAGACTCGGAATCGAGAGCTGCATGAGTCCCATTAATTTGTTTTGCACAAGTACGGGGCAGGGTATGTTAATTGTTGTAGGGTGTTACTTCAGCCCCCATCTTCTGCCTTCCTCTTTGCCACAAATGTTGTAATGGACTCTGTACTTTTCGCATGTGCCTCATCTTGCTCTCATACAACTGCACCTCTGATCAGCCCTTTTCTGCCTCTCCATGGGCTGCCAAAGGCCCTATTACACGTGAGAAACTTGAGCCATCCCCAACAGAATGTATTATGGCACTTGTGGTCATGCTTATCTTAACTATAAGTAGTGCACTCTCGCCGACCGTCCCTTTTTAGGGTCGAGCGCGCAAGCGCTCTGGCCTGTTGTAATCTCTCTGTGGGCTATTAAGCATGCCCACTCTTGCTATTCATTCTTTGTTGTGCTTGGCTTAGATGCTTCAATTTTACTGGTGCATTTTGTGAAATGTCCCTTCTTTGTTTTCTGAGTTACCTCCCTGGCGATTTCACTAAGTGAACATTTTTGTTGGCCATCACACTACGTCACGCCTCCTCCTATTACAGGATGTGATGGTCCCACCTCGGGTTTCGGTTTGCCTTTCATCCCAGCCACGATCCTATCTAGACATTCACTCAGGGAGCCAATAACTCTCATGGCGGGCGAGGCGCTTTGAATTGACTTGCTTCTGTCAACTGTTTTACTTTTAATTTTCAATTTATGTGGCAAGAAAAGTCCAGTTAGGAATTAACAACACTAATAGCTCTAACTCGAGAAAACATGAGACCCATTGCATGGCAAATGCTTGTTTTTTTTTGCCTTTGCCTGTCTCCTACATCGCCGCATTGAGGGCCTGGCACTATTACATGCACCTGTCATGAAAAGTGTTCAAAATATTTTGCACCTTTATAGGCTCTAGCATAACAACAGACAATAGCTGGAGATTACTCTGCTACAGTGCCACGTATCAGTAACTGTTTCCGTGTCATGCAGGCCATCTTCAGCCAGCCCTAGCTTTTCACACAGAAAACGCTATTGATCCTAGAACCCAATAGAGTTTCACTTTAGGAGTACTGTTAGCTAAAACCAAGTTCCATCACTGAAAATGATCCTCGTAGAATGGTGTAACTGGCAAATATTCTGTCTGCTGATTAACAAAGGAAGGAACCTCAGTTAATTTTCATAAAAATTCACACAACATATAAGAAAGCTGCCTGGTCACTACCTGTTTTTTTTTATAATGATGCTATTTCATATTTTTCTAGGTGATATTATTCTCTGGTTCCTCTATTTTATTTCCAAACTTTTCCAACACAGTGGACTATAGACACAGCACACCAATGCACATTAATCATAGCCTGCACCCTCTGCAGCTAATTTCCTGGTGGAGGCTCCCCACAACCACCCCGACCCACAACCAACACTCTTCCAGTCCATGTCCATCCTGATCCATCTGCAGCCAGTGTCCTAACTATTTACATACTTCACTGGCAAACAGTTCTGCACGTTGCACCTTAATCTTAACATGCAGCATCCCACCCTTGCTGGTCCAACATTGGGACCTACAAGCAGCTTTGCCAAAATGCCTGAAGCTTGACCCTTCTCTTCGAGCACAGACTCCTGCATCCCGGCACTGGGCTAATCACTGGGATCATACAGTTCTACTGAAGAAAGTCTACTCTGACCTATCAAACCCTTATATGTACCTTATTTCTGCCAAAAAGTGACCTCTGTTTCTGCTATCCCATTACTTGGATCCACCTAAAGCTGTTCTGTACGTGTAGACAGCTCTGCTATTCCGGTCTTGAAGGTGTCGCTCCCAACAGTCCAACACCACTCGTGAGGAGTGCTGGCTGGTCACGGGGTCGCACGGACCCCTGGTACAGTACCTTTAAAAATGAGGAAACAAAGATGTTGCATGGAGTCAGGGAATTGAAGGGTTGCTGGAGTAGGTATGGCGTTGGTTCCTTACTGCTGCCAGGGAGGTGAGGTGTTGGTTCTTTACCACTAGGCAGGGGAGGTGAAGCATCAGTTCCTTACAGGTGGTGGGGAGGTGAGACATTGGTTCCTTACGACAAAGCAGGGTCAATTTGTCCAGCAGGCCAAGACACAAGGCGTCGACTTCGCAGTGTCGTGATCACACTACGGAGCCACAGGTGCTGAACTGGAGTCGTGTGTCATGGATGTCGGTGACATGGCATTCAGGACTCACGCTGTGGTGGGACTTTGAAGGTGCTGTGGTGGCATTTGGCCTTTGGTGTTGGTCATTGCACTCAGTGGGTACCACAGCTACGGTGCAGGTGGCAGCGTGGAGTCGGACAGCGGCGGCGGTTCCGCAGAGCTCTTGAAACAATGTGCTTGCTTCTTCTTGGTTACACCAGAACTCAGTCCCAGGGGCCCAGGAACTGGATTTGGCACCACTTGGCAAGAAAAGACTCTCAGCAAGACAGAACAGGTGCTAGCAGATTAAGTCTTTGATGTCCCTGAGACTCCTTAACAGGAGGCAAGCTCAGTCCAAGCCCTTGGAGAACCTTTGGAAGCAGGATGTATGAAGCAAAGTCCAGTCCTTTCACTCCCAGGACAGAAGCAGCAAGCGGCAGGCCAGCACAGCAAAGCAACAGGCATAGTGGCAGTCCCTCATACAGCATACAGCTATTCTTCCTGGCAGAATGTCCTAAGTCCAAAAGGATTCTAACTTTGTGGGGTCAGAGGTCCAGTACTTGTACCAATTTCTGCCTTTGAAGTAGGCAGATTTCAAGAAAAGTCTTTGTAGTGCCTTCCTGCCTTGGTACCGGACACACTCCAGAGGGTTGGAGACTGCTTTGTGTAAGGACAGGCACAGTCCTATTCAGGTGCAAGTGTCAGCTCCTCCCACCACTCTAGCTCAGGAAGACCTATCAGGATATCCAGGGCACACCTTAGCTCCCTTTGTGTGACTGTCTAGAGCAAATTCACAAACAGCCCAACTGTCATCCTGACCGAGATGTGTATTCCACAGCCAGGCAGAGGCACAGAATGGTTAAGCAAGAAAATGCTCACTTTCTAAAAGTGTCCTTTTCAAACTTACAATTTCAAAACGAACTTCACCAATATATATATATTTTAATTGTAAATTCAGAGACATAAAACTTAACACCTCTATCTAATCCTATTGGGAAATTACACTTAAAAGATATTGCAAGGCAATCCCCATATTACCCTGTTGGAGAGATAGTCCTTGCAATAGTGAAACCCAAATTTAGTAGTATTTCACTATCAGGACATGCAAAACACACCAGTACACGTCCTGCCTTTTACATACACTGCACCCTGCCCATGATGCTGCCTGGGGCCTACCTTCGGGGTGGCTTACATATAGTAAAAGGGAAGGTGTAGACCTGGCAAGTGGTTGTACTTGCTATGTCTAAACGGCAGTTTAAAACTGCACACACAGACACTGAAAGGGCAAGCCTGTGACATGTTGGCAGGGCTACACATGTGGGTGGCACAATCAGTACTGCAGGCCCACTAGTAGTATTTGGTTTACATGCCCTGGACACACTTGGTGCACTATACCAGAGACATGCTGGTAAATCAAATATGGCAATCATGGATAAATCAATCACCAATACCATTTATACAGAGAGCACTTGCATTTCAGCAATGGTCTGAAGTGGTAAAGTGTCCAGAATCCTAAAGCCAGCAAAATCAGGAGGCCACAAGCCAAAAAACAGGGGAAACCATGTCAAGGGCTGACAGGTCTAACACTGAGCTATGGTGAAAAGGTCAGCCAATGAGAAAAGGTGGTAGTCCTAATCAGAACCCTCCTGGAACCTCGCTGTGATTGTGTATGGGTGCGTGTGTGGCCCACCTAGCCTCTGCTCAAATTACTGGCCACCTCTGCTTACATGGCCACTTCAAACACACAAAAGGCCTTTAGAATGGCTTTTTTATAACAACTTGTTCATACCGGTGCAATGGTGCACACTAAGAGAACAACAAAAATGTAATTGTGAACAATGTGGTTTGCCTCTGTGAATAGCAATAACAACACAAGCTAGTATGGCTGCTCCTGAAGATTTTTTTAATTGGGTGTCCAAACGTGAAACGTTTCTATTAATGAGTATTTCTGACCTTATTTTTCCTAACTATAAATATACATTCAAAGTACAGTGACATACCTATAAAAAACACAGGAGATAAAACAGACCAGACGAGGACACGAAAGAAGGCGAATGATTTCCCTGCAGGTTTCTGCAATGTGGGCCGATGTTTGTACTTTCAAAAACCCTAATTTAGAAACAGAACTATGGACAACTTTTTGTTTTTAAATGTGCGTATGGCAGGAAGTTCATCACCTATACCTGAACCATCCAAGCAAAAGGTTAGACTCTCTGTGCACGCTTGGTAAATGATGTATTTGTACTCTTAAATCAATTTGCTCACGCCTAAGATTACCCCAATATGGTGTAATATTAATTAGAAATTAATCCGCTCCTTGAAGCAGGAAGTAGGTGTAAAAGCTTACCATGAACATTTGTGCAATTCCTGAAACTTCTCTGGTTTGTGGGTATTCACAAATTATTCTAAGCCATTTCCCACCCTGGAAATGGTTAAAGATGTACTCCTGTCAAGTTCAAGGATCCTACCTGTTTCGTGGAGGGAATGGGCAGGACACACTGTTTAAGTTGGCAGGGGTGTAGGAAAAACTGTTTCGCCACTGAAAAAAATATTTTCCCCATGGAGAAAAAAACAGAAATCAGCAAGTGCACTACCGAACAGCTGCACTCACAATGGTGCATTATGCAACGTACACACGCAGAAATGGTTTTGCATGAAGGTAAATAGGAATTCACAAAACATCCAGGACTTCTCCCGGAAAGCTGTGATTGTTCCAACTTTCCAGAAGTATGCTTGAAAAACCTTTGTGAATCCTAGAAATATTAACATCCACTATCAAACATAGGTCTAAGCTTCCAAGTGTAGATTTTCGAACGCTTTTGACAAGGGATCCTCACACTCTACAGACGCTTTAGGTGCAACAGTTTAAATGAAAAACATCACCATGTCCTATAACAAAACAATATATTTCACCTACTTTTTCCTGGCAGCCTACTTACTGGAGTTAGTTTTGCAGGCCTTTTTTTTTAAAGATTCTGATTTTATCACAGAGGATTAAAGGTCTGCAGTCCCAATATGGCCTTCACATATGCAGCACAGTGCACTGTGTTTGGCAGCACCGGCTCAGTGATGACAAGGCTTGTCAGGAATTAGTCAAAAGCCCAGTGTAATCTTCTCTAGCCAACATATCTCCCGAGATTACAGGCTTATTATTTTAACATGAATTGATCCGATCAGTCAGCATCACCTGAAGCACTGGCATTCCATTGCATTTAACAAAGTGAATCCAGAAGCTATTTTCTTTAAAAATTGTCACGCTGCAGCTATTCAATATTATTTTATAAGACTTTTTCAAAATGTAAGCATGCACTGACGGCTGTGTCCAAATACTTTATACACATGTTGCTTTTGTGGCAAACTGTGATGACAGCTCCAACGCCAAAGTAATGTTATAGTTTATTTTATTAACTAAACAGCCAGGGGCATAAAGTAGCCCCTTCGCCCCCTCCACCCAACCCATCAGAGGGGCCCTCAGCTCTTTATTGGGCTCCCAGCCAGCCCATAGTCAATGAATATTTGTGATTTATGGGAGACTCAGGGGCCCTTCATCACATTCTGCAGGGACGCCCCATCATTTTGCTTCAGGCCACTGCAAACAGCTGGAAATAGGGAGGATTCTCCTACTACACATCAGGTCCTCACCCACCCACCTTTTGCACACAACACTACACGTTCCACCCCGAACCTCAGTGACGCCACAAGACCCAATGACGTACCGGTGACGTAATACAGATGACAATGTCCCCAGACATTATAGTTCTGTTGTTAAACACATTGTTGCATACTCCTTTGCTCAATTAACAAGCATTTTCTCCCATGGCTACCTGCCACCCTTTCCCTAGTTCGTTCTCTTAACTTGCTTATTCCAGATGTGGGAATACTGTGGCAGGAAGACTGTGGTATTCCGACTTTGCCTCTGAACAACCTCAACAGAAATGTGGCATTACAATGGATTTACCACACCCAAATCCCGCTGTAATTCCCTTTTTCAAGATGTGTCGCATCTTGAAATTTCACCAGCTATTTAGCTCTGTGCTGGCAAAGTATCCTTTAAACAGTGAGAAAGCGGTATTCCCACTTATGTTTCCTGACAAATCAGGAACTACAAGGTCTCTGGAATGACGATCTAAAGCATTTTCCTTGGGTGGCACTGCTTTCTGTGTGGCTCTGAGTGTTACTGCTTGTATGGGAGTGAGTAGGCTGTCTGTTCCATTTGATAACACGCAATGGAGACAGGGCATCGCCAGGGTAAAGTAAACTCAAGTGCCCTATACACAGGTTAGGCCCAGGAAAAAACACCAGCATGCATCTACCCAGTGAAATACAATCACAAGATGTGGGATGCCACAGTTAGATCTTCATTTACATCCCCTGTCATTGCAGGGTGAAATGCAAGAGAAGAGAGACAGCCACAGCAGTCTGTCCTAGAAGCGTATGACACCTACTCTATTCAGTCATCGATAAGCGGTAACTCCTCATGCGAACAGATGGAGGGAATATTTTCCAAAATGTCCCTCTCAGCTCCACTTACATCTCAGACTTTGCGAATTATCACATGCAGGGAAGTGCAAAGGTGTGTGGAAGTGTCCGTGGGACAGTGTCTGTGGGAAAGAACGCCTCTTCTGTGGGCTTCCCCTTTGCCTATTAACAGGCCCAAGGGCTTGGAAGCCCTTAGTCGTGACACTGTGTATCGCACATCTACTGCCCAACAAGGAACAGTGGGTCTGGATCTGGCAACACCTTCCCATTTTGTGTACCTTGGCACCTGGTTAAGTGGAGCTCCGTGACTGGAACAGCCTCAGAATATCTGCAAGTTTGTAGTTTAACACGCCCTAGTCCCTGGCCACTCAGCTCTTGGCTCCTCTGTGATATGTTTTTTCCTGTTATTTTAGGGGTTCTGACCTATTAAAATCACCCTCCCTTCAAGTGCGATCTCAGGTCCTTGTCACCCTTGCAAGGCACAGCAAGGTGGAGGCCCAATAGAGCCACTCTTCTCTCTCCAGAGACAAGCTCTCAACTCAGCTGACTTACTAGCTACTCAGATGTTCTACTCACACTCTCATGCATGACACCAGCCAATGAGAAAACAATACTGCACCCAGTCATACAGAAATGCAAACAGCTCCTGGTTCCTTGATTATTTCTCTATGATACTCCACAATCTGCCTCATCTCTTCTACACATGAAGTCTGAGATGACGCCACACTCTTAGGTTTAAAGGCAGTAGTCAGTGTATTTAAATGGTTTAGCAAAATACAGCTGAACAATAAACAGGAACTTATGTTTAAGGCTGGTGGTCTCTCCCAGGTGCATACTTTTGCCACCTTTCATTTTCGTACGTCATGTGCCGTGTAACATGGTATGTCATCATTCTAACACTTCTGTCAGTTTCATTCATGCTTTGGATCAAGCGTCCCTTCACAAGGGGCTACAACTAAGTATAGGCTTCAATGTTCTTAGTCCTGCTTTAAGAAATGTAACCACACCCCTGTGTTTAGAGCGTTCTATTGACACGCTTTGAAGCCCAGTCACTAACTTTTTATGGCGCTTTCTTTGGTTAGATGAGCTGAGGGGGACGGAAATAAGCTGCATTGTCAGGGCCGTTGCAGACTCTTTATTCTTCATTGACAGACCCAAATTGACGAAGATGTGCGAGTTTGGGTGGAACATTTGCTGAGGGAGCAGGGGAATCTCCAAAAGTGTTTTTAGGTGGGGGCCACATGTCTACGATGGGCCACCAATAAAATTGTGGAGGTCCTCTGCAATGAGTACTTAGGAAGGTTGTTCACATGCCTTCTTGTGTGTATTTATCTACCCAACAGTGCCTAATTTGTAAAAAAAAAAAAAAAGAAGTAGGCGCTGGGGCGCAAGGTATTTCTCAAGAGGCTACTGCAGCTTGTGCCAGTCACTGCCACTGCTAATGCTGCTAAATTCCAGTACCAGCATAACTACAAAACATCACACTACTACAACTGTACAATTTAGACTACTCCATGCCACCCAAAGCTGCAAGAATGGTCTGGGTGGGCTGGTATTATTCATTTTTAATGTATATTTGTTATACACTGTGTTGATGTGTTCATTTCAAAAACAGACACACACTCTCACCATGTGGTGAACTATCATAAGTGCAAATGTTGAGAATGATGTGCCAATGCCGACCACTGGCAAACTCAGGCGTCAATTAAGCACTGCTACACAGATTTAAACACACATACATTTGGGGCCATATTTATACTTTTTGACGCAAAACTGCGCTAACGCAGTTTTGCGCCAAAAAAATTAGCGCCGGCTAACGCCATTCTGCAGCGCCATGCGGGCGCTGTATTTATTGAATGGCGTTAGCCGGCGTTAGTCGACCGGCACTGCCTGGTGTGCGTGAAAAAAAACCACGTACACCAGGCAGCGCCGGCGTAGGGAAAAATGGCGTTTGGGCATCCAAAAATGGGACAAGTCAGGCTGAGGCAAAAAAATCGTCTTAACCCGATTTGCGCAATTTTTTTGGGGCGCCCAGACGCCATTGACATGACCCCTGTCTTAGCAAAGACAGGAGTCATGCCCCCTTGCCCAATGGCCATGCCCAGGGGACTTCTGTCCCCTGGGCATGGTCATTGGGCATAGTGGCATGAAGGGGGGCACAAATCAGGCCCCCCTATGCCACAATTTTTTTTTTTTTTTTAAACTTACCACAACTTACCTTTTCTTCCCTGGGATGGGTCCCTCCAGCCTTGGGTGTCCTCCTGGGGTGGGCAAAGGTGGCAGGGGGTGTCCCTGGGGGCTTGGGAGGGCACCTCTGGGCTCATCTGAGCCCACAGGTCCCTTAACGCCTGCCCTGACCCAGGCGCTAAAATCCGGCGCAAATGCGGGTTTTTTAGTCCCGCCCACTCCCGGGCGTCATTTTTGCCCGGTAGTATAAATCCGACGCAATAGCATCGGAGTCATTTTTTTAGACGGGAACGCCTACCTTGCATATCATTAACGCAAAGAAGGTGTTCACGCAAAAAAATGACGCTAACTCCATGAACTTTGGCGCTAGACGCGTCTAACGCCAAAGTATAAATATGGAGTTAGTTTTGCGTCGAATTTGCGTCGAAAAAAACGACGCAAATTCGGCGCAAACGGAGTATAAATATGCCCCTTGATGTCATATTTAAACATTTTATGCACGTATGTAGAATTACATATTGCTTCAAACAATTACTGCTTTGGAGTGAAAGGTACTTTGACATATTTTCTGTGGCATGGTGCAATGCATGTTTTTTCTGTGTCATCACCCTGTGGGGCCAGCATTGAACAATAGTGGTGGTGGAGCCCAAATGGGTAGGGGGTCAGGATGAATGAAGCTGGGCCACAGGTCCTACCTGGCTTCACTAAAGACATCATGGAGGAGAAGCGAAGCAGACCAACCAGCTGCCACACACCACTACAACCAGCATGCATTTCACCTCCTTTGCCCAAGGATGTAACCGGTCAGAGCCTGCAACCTAATGCAAGTTTGTGTGAAGAAGTGCAGTGGGAGTGTGAGCAATACACCTGGATCAGGGACCTTATGCATCTCCTCCTCCAGATCAAGAGTCTGGCAAGGCTTGACAGCACTTTGATGGAATGAAGGGAATAAGTAAAAGTTGTTTAAAGACAAAGGGTAGAATATAAAAGAGGAGAACTGCCCTAGGAATTTGGCTGCACAGTAGGACAACTAGTTGTTGGCTGGCTGGCCCTGGTAGGCTAGCAAGTGGGAAAACTGCTGCATTGTAAGAATTTCCACACTAGACACTTTCCTCTCTACCATGCAATTGGCCAATCTCTCGCCATCCCTCTCCACTCCTGACCCAATACATTCACACAAGAAACAGAAATCACCTCAAAAACAGAAAATCTGGTGGTGGGGGGCGCCTACAGAAGAGTAATCACCTTTCATTTGGTTGGGTAGTGGCACCCGAGTGTCTCACACACACTACTCTGCTTCCACATTCCTACCCGAATGCACCTCTTCCCTTTTCCCCAAGCAGACATCTGCTTTGTTGTTTTTCACATGATGTGCTATATTCTATCTGCATGCACTTGTTCCACTCTCCTCACTCCAGTCCCACGCTTCCCTTTCCCAGCAGCGTCACGAGCTACTTAAGACAACTATATAGATGAGTCCTGCAGCCTTGAGTCTCCTGGGGGCATATTTATACTCCGTTTGCGCCGAATTTGCGTCGTTTTTTTCGACGCAAATTCGACGCAAAACTAACTCCATATTTATACTTTGGCGTTAGACGCGTCTAGCGCCAAAGTTCATGGAGTAAGCGTCATTTTTTGGCGTGAACACCTTTCTTGCGTTAATGAGATGCAAGGTAGGCATTCCCGTCTTAATAAATGACTCCCAAGCATGTGCGTGGTATTTATACTCCTGGGCAAAAATCACGCCCGGGAGTGGGCGGGGCAAAAAACCCCGCATTTGCGCCTCTTTTTAACGCCTGGGTCAGGGCAGGCGTTAAGGGACCTGTGGGCTCAGAATGAGCCCAGAGGTGCCCTCCCCTGCCCCCAGGGACACCCCCTGCCACCCTTGCCCACCCCAGGAGGACACCCAAGGATGGAGGGACCCATCCCAGGGAAGAAAAGGTAAGTTGTGGTAAGTATTTTTTTTAATTTTTTTTGTGGCATAGGGGGGCCTGATTTGTGCCCCCCTACATGCCACTATGCCCAATGACCATGCCCAGGGGACATAAGTCCCCTGGGCATGGCCATTGGGCAAGGGGGCATGACTCCTGTCTTTGCTAAGACAGGAGTCATGTTAATGGCGTCTGGGCGCCCCAAAAAAATGGCGCAAATCGGGTTAAGACGATTTTTTTGCCTCAGCCTGACTTGCCCCATTTTGGGAAGCCCAAACGCCATTTTTCCCTACGCCGGCGCTGCCTGGTGTACGTCGGTTTTTTTTACGCACACCTGGCAGCGCCGGTCGGCTAACGCCATTCAATAAATACGGCGCCCGCATGGCGCTTCAGAATGGCGTTAGCCGGCGCTAATTTTTTTGGCGCAAAACTGCGTTTGCGCAGTTTTGCGTCAAAAAGTATAAATATGGCCCCTGGTATTTTTTTAAGTCTTTATGACTGGTTTCTTGTGTGTTTCCCCTGTTGTTTGTACATAAAAGTACGAACTCTATCTGTTTGTTGATATCCAGTTTTGTCGAGCACGAAAAAGATCGCAGAGGGCATAACTGCGAGGAACGAGGGAGACTCAGCAGAAAAATACCATAGAAAATCAACGAGAGCAAATTGGACAATGGTTTAGGAGGCCATTCATGACAAAGAGTTCCATAATACAACAATCATTCAATCGTATGCGCAGGTTGTATTTTTAATTGATATGCATCTCGGCCCGTATTTATACTTCGTTTGCGCCGAATTTGCGTCGTTTTTTTCGACGCAAATTCGGCGCAAAACTAACGCCATATTTATACTTTGGCGTTAGACGCGTCTAGCGCCAAAGTATTGGCAAATAGCGTCATTTTTTTGCGTGAACGCCTCCCTTGCGTTAATGAGATGCAAGGAAGGCGTTCCCGTCTAAAAAAATGACGGCGACGCAAATGCGTCGTATTTATACTCCCGGGCAAAAATCACGCCCGGGAGTTGGCGGGTCAAAAAACCCCGCATTTGCGCCACTATTTAACGCCTGGGTCAGGGTAGGCGTTAAGGGGCCTGTGGGCTCAAAATGAGCCCACAGGTGCCCTCCCCTGCCCCCAGGGACCCCCCCTGCCACCCCTGCCCACCCCAGGAGGACACCCAAGGATGGAGGGACCCACCCCAGGGACATTCAGGTAAGTTCAGGTAAGTATCATTTTTTATATTTTTAATTTTTTTTTGGGTGGCATAGGGGGGCCTTATTTGTGCCCCCCTACATGCCACTATGCCCAATGACCATGCCCAGGGGACACAAGTCCCCTGGGCATGGCCATTGGGCAAGGGGGCATGACTCCTGTCTTTACTAAGACAGGAGTCATGAAATGGCGTCTGGGCGTCGTAAAAAAATGGCGCAAATCGGGCTGAGGCGATTTTTTTGCCTCAACCTGACTTGCCCCATTTTAAGACGCCCTAACGTCATTTTTGCCCAACGCCGGCGCTGCCTGGTCTACGTGGTTTTTTTCCACGCACACCAGGCAGCGCCGGTCTGCTTGCGCCGGCTAACGCCATTCCATAAATACGGCGCCCGCATGGCGCTTCAGAATGGCGTTAGACGGCGCTAAATTTTTTTACGCTAAACTGCGTTAGCGCAGTTTGCGTCAAAAAGTATAAATATGGGCCCTCCAGTGCAAGGACAACGTGATATTTTGCACTGCGGGCACTCTCTTTTCCCCTGAATTTTTAGACCATTTGTTCCAATCTGCTGCCATCTTGTGGCCATTTCTGATAGAACGGTGAGGCAGCGGCCTACAGTGGCTGTATCAGGGACACGGTGAATAGGGAAGGCGATGAATGAAACAGTGTTCTGGAGGGCACGGACGCACACCAAGCGGGCAAAAGAGGTGGTGGTTCTGCGATACGCGAGACCAAGCAGGTGGAGGCATGTGCTATGTTAGCTCAAGACAGTGAAAATACTCAGGTCCTTGATTCACAGCAGGTTCACACCTGAAATAAGTTGTAACAAGCAGGCGATGTATGGGTGTGTAATGAACACACTCGCACGTACACAACCTGTATTTGGACGAAGTTCAGACACGTCTGCATTCCCAGTAGGGGGTCCAGGGTCAGCTCAGAGCAATCCAAGACAAATGACGTGAACCTCCACAATTAATTTTGTAGGTGTTCACAAACATGTTCAAATTCCTTTAACGAGAGGAAGGCACTAAAACTGAGATGCAATTCCACAGTCTACTGTACGTATTCTGTATGCAGTGCATACAGTATGAAGTAATAAGGACACAAAAGCAAGTTTATATTAACAAAGCACACTTTATCTATGTATAAATGAGAAATTATTGCATCAGCCAAATACCTAAATTACAGCTATGCCAAGGCATAACTTAAATGTTATATTTTACACCTGATTTGTAAATCAGGGACCAGTGTGACTAATTAGCTATTTAGATCGATCTTGTTGTTGAAGTGCAAAGTCTGACAAAAGAAAGGATAGATGGATCAGGGCTACCAAAAGCAAGGGGGTGGGGCCATCTTTTAGACTCCGGTGCAGAGATATAAACACACATTGTCGTGGAAACAAACAGTTGCTGTCTTCAAGGGGAAACCCAGTCGTGACTCTGGTCAGAGGAATTCTTATGGCAGATTCCGATGTGTCAGAACTGTGAAATGTTGATGTAGAAGTATCAGAGAACAGAGAGGAAATATATTGGAAAGGACGTCCTCCCAGGTTTTTAAACCATATCAAGCAGAATATAGGATTGCCTACAAAGTTCTACAGATAATCTGCTACGCCAACTCCAGCTTTCCCTGCAGTAAGGATTGCTCATTGATACCAATATCTTAGATGCTAACCTCGGACCCTGGAAGGTTCCTGGTATAATAAATATTTCTAGATCTATGGAACGCATCTACCCCCCTCTCCGAAATTTAGTCAAATGTGATTCATGTGGATTCTATGGTAGGCAGCCTGGTTAGGAGGACTGCAATGTCAGACAATGCAATCATAAAAGATGCCACAGACAAAAAGGTAGATTTGGTGTTAAAAAAAAGCTTTACTCTGGCTTTCACTTGGCATTGAGAGCATTGAAATATGGAGCCTTGATAACTTAATTCAGGAAACTGTTCAAGGCAGTGGAAGGAGGAAATGGGTGCTCTGACGTGTTATAAAGGATAGGAAGGCACTCTGTGTATCTTTCTGACATTTCTTTGGATAGCGTTTGATCATCTTGCCTTCTGCAGACAGAAGGAAGCTTTTCTTGAAGGATAGGCACAGAGATGCAGCACAAACATTGACTGTTCTTCTTATGTGCTTCAAGACTAGACATCTGTTCAGAAATGAGCTTGAAGAAAAAATGTACCATCTGTTTAACAAAAGAAAGCCTTATGCATCCTTCAAATGAAAGCAGCTCACTCAGTCCTCTTCATTGGCTTCAGCTGGATAACCTATCAGAATGCCATCCACAAGTCCCCTTCTGTGGAACCTGCGAGAAAAGTGTTTTGAGCTAATATGCTAGGAAACAAAAGAGTCTTTTGAGGAGATTTGCAGGAAGTTGGGAACACCGTTCATAGAGCTGTTTGCACCTTGAATGTTCGAGTTCCGCTTTTCTGCACCAAATATCCTATGATGGGTGCACGACTTATTACATTACTAGTAATATGGGGAATATGGCTTCAGAAGATATTGTATGCCTGCCTTCATTTCCTGTTAATTTCCAAGTTATTGACCAGGGTTGAGGTGCAAGAGAAGTATGTAGTCAAGGGGGGTTCATTCCGGTCTCGAAGGTCATGAATTCCTCTCGCAAGATCGATGGATCAATATACACCTTTGAGACGAACTACATTACCTTCTTCCCTGGTCGCTTGATGTTTCTAATTTCAGAAGGCTGTCCCTTTTGGTATGGAAATCGAAAAGAGGGAGTGCCGAACAAGGATGTCCCACTTCACTTATCCAAAGCCATTCAGAATTCTCACAATTTTCCGCCATCAAATCATGTTCACCTCATCGGAAAGCCTTTCAGAAATGGCAAAAAGTTCTTGGCCCCTCTCTCCTAGAGTGTGCAGAAATGGCTGTTATTCGTCAACTTCAAAGTGATGGATTTAATCTAGCTCTTTCCATCCCTAATCTGAGACCACAGTAGGCAGCAATCAGAGTGTTTGGAGGAAAGAACAGGATTTCTTAGCTTTTAGAAAGAAGCTAAAAACTTGGCTCTTTCCACAGTAGACGTGCCCAGGCTATTCTTCCATCTGCTTTGTCCTTGGTGGCTCTCTCACTTTTGTTCCTAGCGCTTCAATGCTTTGGCCGGAATGCGCTTTATAAATATGAAATACATACATACATCATTACAACACATCCATCTCTTGACAATATGCCTTTTGTCTGGATTTGGTATGTCAGGAGGATAACAAGAATGCCAGCCTCTTTATGGTACCCAATACTGGGTGGGTGGGCCTTTCATTCTCAGTATTTTCCTGGGGTTTCCTGCCTTGAGGATGTTGGATGCACCTTATGAGTAATGACTGGGGCAAGATTTTAGCTATCACAAGTTCAACTTTTGTGACTTAATCATAGTTTTTCCTCCGTTAACCTTTACTTTGACCTCGCTAATTTACTACCCTAACACCAGTTTTAGCCAATTGAAGCAAAAGAACTATGCTAAAATAATGGTCAGTCTACACAGTTCTAGTCTAAGTCACAGTGGTTAAACTACTGGTGGTCGATGTACAATGCGTGGCGAACAGTGCAATGGGTGGAGAACAACATGTTTGGAAATTGTGCCTTATTTTGAAACTTGCAAGTGCTTACTGCCTCTATAGGTGGTATTATCCTTTAAGGATATTTTTTTCTTTTTTTTTATTTGTTTAGAATGATTTACAATGAGGACATTTTTCACATGGGGAATTTCTGTATGAGGAATTATTGTTTGCTCTGTTCCTGGCCGTGCTCCTGCAAATACTGTGCAAATGGGTGGTAATTTTGCAATTACTGCCATACTCAAAATGAGGGCACGTAGTGGATAGAAACATAAAGCAGAACAAGCTAATAACATCGAGGGATTTGAATATCCTTTTGAAACAAGCATGGGAAAATAAAGTTTAACCGGGAAAAGTGCAGTATCATTCCTTCAGGTCACAATAACATTGTGGGGCATATTTATACTCTGTTTGCGCCGGAATTGCGTCGTTTTTTTTGACGCAATTCCGACGCAAAACTAACTCCATATTTATACTTTGGTGTTAGACGCGTCTAGCGCCAAAGTCCATGGAGTTTGCGTCATTTTTTAGCGTGGACACCTACTTTGCGTTAATGACATGCAAGGTAGGCGTTCCCGTCGAAAAAATTTACTCCGAGGCATGTGCGTCGTATTTACACTCCCGGGTCAAATTCACGCCCGGGAGTGGGCGGGTCAAAAAAAATGACGTACGGCCGCTTTTGTGCCGTTTTTTAGCGCCTGCAAAAGGCAGGCGTTAAGGGACCTGTGGGCTCTGAAGGAGCCCAGAGGTGCCCTCCCATGCCCCCAGGGACACCCCCTGTCACCCTTGCCCACCCCAGGAGGACACCCAAGGCTGGAGGGACCCATCCCAGGGACATTTAGGTAAGTTCAGGTAAGTCATTTTTTAAATATTTTTTTTGTGGCATAGGGGCCCTGATTTGTGCCCCCCTACATGCCACTATGCCCAATGACCATGCCCAGGGGACATAAGTCCCCTGGGCATGGCCATTGGGCAAGGGGACATGACTCCTGTCTTTGCTAAGACAGGAGTAATTTCTATGGGGGTTGGGAGTGAAAAAAAATGACGCAAATCGGGTTGAGGCGAAAAATTTGCCTCAACCTGACTTGCCTCATTTTTTGACGCCCAAGCCCCATATCCCCCTACGCCGGCGCTGCCTGGTGTACGTCGTTTTTTTCCACGCACACCAGACAGCGCCGGCGGCTAACGCCGGCTAACGTCATTGATTAAATACAGCGCCCGCATGGGGCTTCAGAATGGCGTTAGCCGGCGCTAATTTTTTTGACGCAAAACTGCATTAGCGCAGTTTTGCGTCAAAAAGTATAAATATGGGCCTGTATTTGTTGATGCTTGAAAGTCCAGTCCGAATATGTCATCCTGGAGTGAATATAAACAACACGTTGGACATATGAGGGGATGGATTTTTATTTCCACCTCTTTTATTTAAATGATAATATTCAACCACTTGCCTCTCCTGTTAATGTGAATGGTTTATATTTTTTTTCATGAATGCAGACAATCACAAAGTCTTTCTTACTTTGGAGGAATGTCTGGTAAAGCCTACAGTCATGGAAACACAGCTGGGGTCCTCCGGATGTCTTGTAACAACCAAAAGTTTAGGGGCCTGATTTAGAGCTGGACGGTTATGGATTTTGTTTTCTATGGGAGAAGTGGGACATTTCCGTCTGGTAGACTCCTCCATCAGTGCAGAATCCACTGGTCGAATTACATCAGCACCAGGGATAATATGAAAGAGGTAGTTCGGCTGGAGGATTCACCACCGGAAGAGAATCCTCCAACTGAAAGATAAAAGTCTTTTATGTTTTTGCATCAAACTAATCTCTGGATCTGTAGTTTCAGGAATAAGGGCCTGATTTAGAGTTCAGAGGATGGGATACTCCATCATAAATGTGCCGGATATCCCATTCACTGTAAGTGCATTTTCTGCTATGGCACTTGTAATACAGTGAACAGGAAAACCATAAAGTTTGTGATGGAGTAACCCATCTGCTGAACTCTAAATCAAGCTCTAAGTCAATTGGAAACTGTCCTTCGTCAGTCCAAGTGGTCAGAACCTTGAGCATGTGGTTTGATACCTAGTTAACTCTGGCATTGCAAAATGGTGCATTTAACTCAGGTAGTTCCCAATTCAATGCAATCAGAAAATCTTTACACAAGCTAATTATTCAATTTATGGCTGTGAATGCCTTCATCTCTGCCCACCTAGATTATGGTAGTGACATTTACCTTGTACACCCCTTAAATGCAGACATATATTGCAGATAGAAGAAAATTCAGCAACTCAGCTTCATTTGATATTAAGGAAAAGTGTTCTTCTCTTAATGTCTGATTACTGGGTGTGAGAATGAAAAAGTGCCAAATTCGAAGCACTATGCACCACTTAATGATAACTACGATTCTTTTTCCACCAAGAAAATATGTCTGCCATCAGCTGTGCTGAAATGTAACTTCAACTTTAAGTGAACATCTGAATATTCCATTAATGTGGTTGGTCAGAAGGGGTGACAGGCAATGCTTAATTTGAGTCGGTGGTTGCAGGTGCAGACTTTTTTTTGGGAACCAGTACTTATTTTAAGTCATCAGACTTTGACCCCGAGCAAGAAAAAGGAAAGGAAGGGAGAAGAGAATTACAAACTACACCCCAATTTAACTCCACACCAAATAAAATGTTGAATATTCTCACATTCAAAAATGCCCTCTATAGCTACTTACTGTGAATCCTATTCTAGTCCATAGTTGTTGATCATTGTACACCTACAGACAGGGACCAATCATAGCATTTTAGACACTGTATACTCCACCCTCATTCCTAACTAGGGGCCTAATTATGGGTTTGGTGGTCCACGGACTGTCAAACTCGCGGTGGCGGTTTGACCGCCACAAACCTGGTGGTCTGACCACGGGATCACGATCCTGGCGGTCCCGCCTCTGCCGGGATCAGGGATCCCGATATGTTGGCACTGGTCAAAGTCATGAGCAGCCAGTCATGCTGATCACAACTTTGCTTTCTTCCAGCCTTTTCATGGTGGGGTCCCCGCCATGAAAAGGCTGGTGGAAAGGTAGCATTGGGGGCCACAGGTGGGCCCTTCACTGCCCGCGACCATGTCACGGGCAGGGCAGGGCAGGGCAGGGGGACCCCTGCCAACACCCTTGGAATGTGCACTGCCTGCTATTGCAGACAGTGTGCATTCCGAAGGTGCTGTGTGCGACGGCATCAGCTCCCTGTTTCCACAGGGCTGATTGGCAGAAACGTCGTAATACGACTTTTTCACCAGTCAGCCCAGTGGAAACATCATAATAGGGCAATGGTGAGGCCACTGGCTTGACAGTTTCCTCACCACCGCCGTACTGGAGTTGTGGCAGTTCAACCGCCCAACTCCTAATCAGGCCCTATATTTTCAGGAGTGCAGTACTACACCAATAGCTGTGAAGTGAAAATCAAGAAAGTTTGAAAAACAACCCTTTGAAAGAATTTATACCAGCCCAGTAATTATATTTATGTTTTTCTATTCTTAAGAGTACAGGCAGTGTTACTAACACCAGTGGGATCTCCTCTGGCATTTTGATAGCATTAAATAAAGCTCTGAATTGGCTGTAATAGAGGAGGCCTCCCCTAATGATTTTTACTAATCAACCAATGTAAGTAATTGAAGTATTAGTTGAGGGGAGTGTTAAGCCACCTATTTTTGTAACAAAGGCCCCCTGCAGACACCACATTGTGGGGTGCCCCCCAAGGTCCGGGGGCCCCCCTCAGCACCATAACCAGGCCTGATTGCTCCTGAATAAGTCCGGAGGGATCCCCTCCACGTACTTTGCAGTTTCGTTATGCCACTGAAGTCAACTCAAATAATAATCACAATCCCTGTTGGCTGAACAACTAAATTCACTAAATAAACCTGTACTTAACCCTCCGGTAGCATGGCACCAACATGAGGCAATGTACAAAGTATTTATGCGGCATTCAAACAGTCTAAAAGTGAAAACAGAATAAAAGACAAATCTCTGGGCACAGCAAGCAGGCCATCCCGTCAAAGGGAGATTCCCCCTCAGTAGTTTGACAAAATCTCAAGTTTTTTGGGAGACAGAAAAATCAGAAAAAATGATTGTGAAACAAATAAATTGTGATGCAGAAATATTGTTGTCAAGAATATTGTTTTTTTCAGGTAAGTAATATCATTGTTATTGTTGTTGTGGTAAATATCGTTTAATAATTATAAAAATATTGTTTTTTAAAATAATTTAGTGTGATTTACTTTACTACTAGTTTTATGTAATAGCATTGTTTGTGTAATTCTTTTTTTTTTTTTAAATATAGTTTGTAATTTTAAGCGGTTCCGAATTTGTAATATAATTGTTTATAATCATTTATAGTGTTGTAGCAGCTTGTTATGTTTGTAGGGGGATTAGGTGGGAAGTTAACTAAGTAATAACTAATTATTAATGAATGAATAGTGTTTAAGTAAGCATATGATTGATATTCATTATGTATATCATATAATATTGAGTTACCATACTTATATTTTAGGGGCAAGTTGCTACGTTTGTATAATTAACTATTTAATTGATTAATAATTATATACACTTTGTAATAGGTATATATTTCAGTTATGTTTTAGGTGTGGGCTGCTGGGTTTGTGGGAGTTTAGGGTGGAAAGTTAATTAAGTAATAATTAACAATTAAACATTAATTGTTATTTAATTTTTTATTTGATTAGCAATCATGTAAATTGTGTTATACTCATTTATTTTCATTATATTTTAGGTGTGGGTTGCTAGGTTTCTAATGGTATAGGGTGGAAAGTTAATTAAGTAATAATTAAATAATCATTATTTTTAACTGAAAATTAATTATTACATTATCTATTAATTTTGTAAATAGTGTATTTTTTAAATGTTAATATATTTCATGTCTAGTAATACTGTTTATATTTAGAGTTTTTTTCTGTTACTAAATATTAGGGTTATTCAAATATGTAATGTGTCTGAAGTGTAGTAGTTTACCTAATGTTGCTCAGACTGGAGGGGGAATATTAAATGTTATCCTTCCTGTAGCAAAGTGGAAGGATTATGTTGTATGACTGGGGGGTCTTACCATGTAATACTAGCATGTTTTCCAGAAGTGGACCTTGGGTTCACGCCAGTAAACCTTAGCTCAGTCGTGGTAGAGTGGCAAAGAGAAGTCAGACTACTTAGAGCAATATGTGTAAAGCATTTCACAACACCCCATGGATGATAAGTAAATGACACGACTCGAAAGAAATCCAACACCAATTTAGAAAGATATAGCAGATTTTTATCTTAATTTAGACACCAAGATGAACTTTTTATCTAACAGACAACCGTAGTTGTGAATTTTTAAAGCATTGAAAATAGAGTATTTTTAGTGGTCAAACAACTCCCATGGAAGTCAATCAGGAAAATCACAGCATGCAATCGGTCACTTGGAGGGTGAGCTCTGGGGAACCAACTTGGAGATAAGGCCTTGCGTGTCCCTAGACCAACTCTCAACAGTCAGTTTCTAGTTACCTTGCCCACAGAGCCCGGGTGCACAGGTGCTCTGGCTGTCCTTGGTGCTGATGGGATCCAGTCAAATTGCAGCACTTGACAAAAGCACACTTCAGGGTTGGCTCACACTCTACCCTACGGAAGAAGAGTTCTTTGGGATCCCAGGACCTGCATTCCACAGCTGGAACTTCGCCACCACATCTGGCGACTCTGGGAGCAGATGTGGTCTTACAGCTGTCAATCACAGGGACTGGTCGTACCAAAGATGCTTTGCTGCTCCTCTCGAAGTTGCCTCCTTCAGGATGCAGATTCTCAGGAGTGGGTTCATTGCCGACGTCAGTCACTATGCTGGAGAACTGCTCTTGAGTCAGTGATGTCCGAGAAGCTGTCGGGGACCGGAGTGACGACAGACAAGCCTTGGCAGCGGTAAAAGTAATCCACGGTTACTTTGTCAGCTGGCGGTCATCCAGAAGGGGGTAGCAGCTCAAAACTTGGTGACACCCACACTACTACTCCTGGGGTGCAGGTCACTGACTTTCTTCGGGCTCACTGAAGAGGGGCCAGATGGATTGCACTTCTGGGGACACAGTACGATAATTCTTCTGCAGGTTGCAGGTGACTGGTACCTACAGTCAGGCGAGCATGCTTTGGTTTTTGGCATCCACTGGAGTCTCTATTGCTGGGAGTAATGAGTTTTCACCATGGGCTCATGTTGATCACACAGTTCCAGTATATGGTCTCCTCAGGGCACTTAAGTGTCCTCTCTTTGTGCTGTGGTGAAGTCTGAAGTCCTGTTGTCAGTGACAGCATCTTCTTTGTGCCTCTTCTTGGATTCAAAGTCAGAACTGAGGTTCTGGTGCCAGGGGAGCCCCTTAAATCCTGTTTGTGGTTGGTAGTGGCCAATGGGCTAATGGTCCCTGCAGCACGCCCACCCCTGAAGTGATGAGTTCCTGTGGGAGTACGTTACTTTCCTACCCAGAATGCACTATTCCTAAGGGTTGATATCATGGCAGAACCCTTCTTCAGCTGCACCGACCCCCTATACCACCCTAAAGGTGTGGCTAGTCTTTGGGGGGTGTATGCCACCTGAATAACTAATTATGCCACCTGCCAGCTTGATCAGGGTGCGAAAATCTTTGTCCTCAAGTGGGGGACAAGAGATAACACATCAAAGACAGTGAAGCCTTTGAGGCTCAGCGCCTTGATTACTGTAAACACTAGCCTTCCTGGTAAGGAGGAGGTGTAACCTCCTTCCAGCGCAGGTCCTTTCTCTCCAACCTGAGGGAAGTGTTAGCAAGACCAGCAGGAGGGCAGGAGGGCAGACTCTTGTCCTGGCAGCAAATGGCTGGGGAAAGCTGGTATCTTGGCGGTCATCCTCTAATGACACCACCTAGGTACATGCTAGCTAATCCTGGGCACGCGAATTGTGCTCAGGCTTAAAAAGCACAGTGTTTGATACCAAACACAGGGAAAATGGCAGGGTCATCATGGAGCTGGACATCTGGGGACTGCCCTGATGTCAGCCCATGTTATACTATGGACCGCCAATCACTTGTGATAGCATTACATTTTAAATGCTACCACAGGGTCACATGTGCTTGTGTATATATGTCCACACTGCTAACACAGTGCATTCTGCCTCCTTGGCTATAGGAGGCCTGCCTTCTGGGTGACTGACCGGTGCTATGGGCAGTGGAGGGACTCTGCCTGCACTTGGTGTAGACAGTCAAACTCAAGCAGACAAGCTGCTCATGCAGGCTGACATTGCAGCCCTGCAGGCCTTTCTTTTACTTGGGTCACATAGGGTGGCACAATCAGTACTGCAGCCCTGGTGACCCCTGTGCCATCCGTGCCCTGGGTTCTTTAGGTACCACTTACTAGAAGTGGTAAAGTCTTTGTCAATTGGGTTTGCAAAATCTCAGTACAATTTAAGGGGATGAGCACTGGTACTGGGGTCTGGTTAGCAAGCCTCAGTACACTTTCTGGTCAAAAGCAACAGCATCCAGCAGCGAAAAGTGGGGGGTGACCATCCAAAAAGGGGATTTTACAACACTTCCGAAGTCCAACGCTTTCCATACTGTTGCACAAACTGCAGTGGGAATAGTAAATCTTATCCCTTTGAAATCTAACGGTTTCCCTACTGTTGCACATACTGGAGAGGGAATAGTAAATTTTTCTCCACCAAAGTCAAATGCTTTCTCTACTGTTGCACAGTTTGGAGTGGGAATAGTGAACCTAAACCCTCCAAAGCCCTACACTTTACCTACTGTTGCACTGTTCGGAGTAGTAATAATATATTTAACCCCTCCGAAGGCCTACAAGTTTGCTACTGTTGCATAAACTGAAGTGTGAATAGAATATCTATTATTCCCAGACTTTGGGCCTCATTACAAGTGTTGGGGGTCTATAGATTGTCACACTCGCAGTGGTGGTCTGGACCACCACATTACAACCCTGGCAGTCGGACTACCAGGGAACTGCCAGCTCTGGCAAGATCTTGGATCCCGGCGGTCTGGAGGTGGCAGTGATCCTAATCCCCAGGGAAGCGCTGCAAGCACTGCTGCCCTGGGGATTACGACCACGTTCTCCACCAGCGGTTTCATAGCAGTAGCACTGGCATGAAAAGGCTGGTAGAGAACAGGTGCAGGGGCCACAGGGGGGCCCCTGCACTGCCCATGCATTTTGCATGGGAAGTGCAGGGGTCCCCGTAGGCAAGCACCATCACAATGTTTACTCTCTGCTTTGCAGACAGTGAACATTGCGAGTGTGCTGGTGCACCCTGCTAGTGACAGCCTTGCTGCCAGCTAGATAAGGAGCTGGAGACAATGCTGTAGCCTGTTTCCTGCTAGGCCAGGAGGTAGAAACTTAGGTTTCCACTTGCCGACATAGCAGGAAGCCCATAATAACTCCGGGGGGGGAGGTCGCAGCTTAGGTGGTGGCCACCCTGTCTGGAGTTTGACAGATGGAGTTTTCCGTCCGCCAAACTCATAATGGGCCCCTTTGTCTTTAAATGTTCATAATATGTTTGTAAACATGTTTCTGCTTTTTCTTTTTAAATAATTTTATTTGTTTGTTAATTTATTTAGTGTTATGGAATTGAATTGTTAATATTTTTTTCTGTTTCATGTAATACAGCTAGATAGATAGATAGATAAATAGATAGATAGATAGATAGATACAATTTACTTTTTACAGTAACAAATTTATGTTAACAAAAAAATAATATAATGTAAAATATATATTTTTAATAATTGTGTTACTTCATATATATGTATATATATAAATGTATGTACATATATATAAACATACATGTATATATGTGTGTTTAAATATGTACATACTTATCTACAGTATTACATTTTAGTGAGATTTATTCAGTTAACATTATATTTATGGTACATAATAAACTATTTAAGATTACTATAAACTATTTATGTATAAGGAAACAATATTTTGTATGTTTTTTAACAATATTAATGGGAAACGATAGCTTGTTTGATACTTTTATACGTACTATTATAAGGGTTGATATTTTTGACACAATATATTTCTGTTACACAATATAATTGATTCCGATATTATATCAGTGATCCTCAGGCAGAGAAATAACAACTTTCTAAAAGTGTCAATATAAAATCCAACTTGACTATTAGGTGGGATTATAAATTACAATTAAATTGAGTGTTAGAACTATCTTTCAAGCTACTCCCAAACTGAATTTACCACTTATTAAAGATGATAGTGTAAACCACTGTTACCTATGTGAGGACCACCTTTGCCACAATAAAAAATGACTTTGAAGGTTTTTTACTGCCAGGAAATATAAAATATTAAGAGGCATATTTATGTAGCTTTCATGCAGTTCAGGTCATGAAACCACCTTGCTGCACTGTTCTGCTTGAAAGGGCAGGAATGTGCTGCATTTAACATAATGCAATGCATTTCTGTCTTTTCCTTGTGCTGGCACCGTTTTGGCTGCCTACAGCAAATTTAGGCATCTTTGAGCCAAAGTCCAAGGGTGCCTGCGTTGCAGACAGTATTGTTTTTGTGCAGGAAGGGACAATTTTCTTCACAAAAACAATCCTCTTTAGTTTTTTCCTCTTTCTATGTGTGCTGCAGAATGCAGCACACATAGACAGAGGAACAAACTAGGAGAAATAAAGATATTTCTCCTTGCCACGCCTCGTCTGGGGAGGCATAGCATTTTGATACATTCCCAGGCTTGCCAGTTTTGATAAATCTGGGAATGCGCCAATATCCATGGGTGGACGCGTGGGAACACTCATCCCTGGGACAGAGTAACGCAATGTGCAATTTGTACTGCATTAGGTTACTCTGGATTTATCAAGCCATGCGGGGCCACACAAGAGTGCTTTGTGTGGCTTGATAAATCCAACATTTTGTGTCACCCTTCATGGCTCAGGGGTGACTCAAAACATTCATAAATATGCCCCTAAATATACTGTCCTACTTTTTAAATACCATGCATCTTTTCCTGTGAGAATTTAGGGCCTACTTTAGGGGTGGTCTTATAAGTATCAAAAGGTCGGTCTAACCCTGGCAAAAAGTTTGTGTTCCCGGGTCAAAATGGCAGTTTGAAACTATACACCTAGATTGCAATGGCAGGACTGGACACATGTTTAAAGTGCTACTTTAGTGGGTGGCACAATGATAGCATTTAATTTACAGGCCGCAGGAGAAGGTGCGACGTAAAGACCACAGCTGGCGACTTAGAAGCTGGGGAACCAGGTTTGAGTCTCGGCACTGGCTCAACATCCTGCGGTTCTTGACAAATCATTTATCATCCCTGTGCCTACCAAAAAAAAATGAATGTGTTCTTGTGTTATGTAACTGGTGCTCATGTAAAGCGCTCAAGAACCTTCTGGTGGAGTTCGCACTATATAAAACTGCAAAAAAAATGCTGACACATGCACAACAATGGTCATCACCAACAACCATGTTCTCTTGTGTAACATTATAATTGTGGTATGCTGTTCATATTTGCATTCTACTCTCATACTTACCCATGCGGCTGTCCAAACTCACACAAGCTCGCTAAGCAACGACGAATTTCCACCGACAAAAATGCTGGAGTGTTTGGTTTTGCTAATGCTTATTTTGTGTTCTAATCAAGCTCGTTCTTCCCTGCAGCATTACAATCCTGTGGTACATTTCAAATTTGCACACCAGGTTACTGCCCTGAACAGACACCAGCAGCAAAGCATCACTGGTTTTACCACTGGGAGCAATGACCCCAAACTCAGCAGCTGGATTTGTTTACAGGGTTTTAAATAAACAACAGAATGACTGGGCCGCGTCCAGCTCTGTTTTCTGGCACACCAATTGCTCTTAGCAATGAAGCTTGTGGCCCGTGCTGTCCTTTTACATTCTTGCCACTAAATACTTGCCAAGAAGGCATGACTAGCAGAAATAGACATTCCCGCCAACCAAGGCCAGAGTCATTTTTTACTGGCTGCAACTAACGGACATGTGTCAAGAAGAATGACATGTTTGCATTGGGTAAACCTTGATGCTGAGTAATTACTGTGCATGCACTTGATGTTTTCACCACAGACATAAACAACATTATTCTGACCCACCTGATCGCTCACAGTGCCAGTATACCAGTAATATTTGTACAAATGAATGAACCCAATGATGCTTTATATTTACTGGATGTGCCAGCGGTCTCCTCAAATATATAAACCTTGTTCCAGACTGAAGAACCTTGAAAGGGGGCAGCAGGCGAGACAGAACAAATAATATGCCCGGTAGTGCCTTAAGGGGACCTTTTAGAAAAGGTTTGCTTGGCTATGAAAAGTATAAAGTTGTTATATGTGCATTGTTGTTGTCTCAACGTAAATTCGCCTGTTTGTGGGTGCGATATTTGGGCCCGTATTTATACTTTTTTTGCGCCGCATTTGCGTTGTTTTTTGACGCAAAAACAGCGCAAACTTGCAAAATGCCATTGTATTTTGTAGGTTTGCGCCGTTTTGCGTCAAAAAGCGGCGCACATGCGGCGCTAAAAAAAGTATAAATACGGGCCTTGATGTCAACAATAAAAGAGGCGAACAAAATGACTGCCATTCCACAGTCACATAAGAGATGTAAAACGTGGGAAGAAACTTCAAAACGCATTTTTCAAAAAGTGAGACGCAAGTAAACATTGTGCAAAACAGGGCAAAACAGGACATTGTGCAAAACAGGGCATCATAAAGGATTTTGGTGACCCTGGGCTTAACATATTTTAGGGGCCTCTGTTCCGAACAACTTTGAATTCATGATCCAGGTTCAGCTCTTTTATGCCCTCTTTGTCTACAGGTCACTGACTATATAGGCACATTGGTCCAAATTCTAAATGTGTTTACATTTAATTTTCAGGCATAGTGCCGTGCGTTTTCGATATTGTAACTCAGCAGCAGCTTATTAATATTATTGCAAATAATATATATGATCCCTTCCCATTTCTCCAATGTGAGGTTCTATTTTGCTCTAAAAGAAACCTTTTATGGATGTTGCATGACACATCAGCACAATATTTCTTTGCAAAGTATCCGATATTAGACTACCACAAATCACAATAAAAATAAATTACAGGAGAAACGATATTTAAAACAATTTGTTGAAGAATTACTCAAGGTCATCAGGGGAAGACTCTCTGCAGAACAGAGTTAGCTCTATCACAGCCCATGCAGGTTTGGGGCCCTTGGCCAGTGCCCACTTTGCCCATGCCTTACAATGTCTCTGTCATATTTCTGTCTAGTCTGTCCCTTGAAACAGCAATTCATGAATTGCAACAATATCATGGCGTGAGATAAATTTCCTAGACTATACAAATTGTAGCTCGTTTGTGGTTATAAAATATAGCGGAAGTAACAGAAAAGTAAGAATGTCAGGGATGAGAATGCTGGGCTGGCTTTAGGGAGAAGTATGCTTCTAGAACATTTATTTATTAACTGCTATATTTCATAGATAACAAATTTAAGGGTCCCACCTTTTGTTTATGGCAGTGGCAAGTCCCCCTTTACAGGCCAGTTTCGCATTTCAAGTGTGAAACTGGGTCACGTACAGAACCACTTGTTGTAGGACTCTTGTTACTGGAAGGAGACTGCTGGATTTGGGGCAGCAGCACCACCATTTGTGAGTGACTGAGTCAATCTGCTAGCTAGCAGCACCTCACTCAAACATAGAAAGCAAAGATGATTTGTGGCAGCCTTATGCATGACACTAATTGAAACTCAGAAAAGTCATGGTGAACAAATCTCATAGCTTTCTCTTGTTAGAAAAAGGTCTCATACACACACCTAGGCCAATGAAATGATGCACAGTGGTTTTCAATACATTTATTGTAAAGACTACGATAAAATATATGCGCTTCAATTATTAGGGCAATGAGACATAGCAGGAATAGGATTGTTATGACCAGTGAGAAGAAAATAAGCAACCCAAGCATATTGGAATAACGTACATGGGAATTTTATATAGCCCCTAACTCCTAAGCAAGAGCATACGGGTGATAGCCCAATCTCTCTGTACTTAGTCCATGAGCGGAGCACCCACCCCCATTACCTGAAAATAGGGGTCTGCCCGTCGTCTCTTTGGCTGGTTGTAGGGACAGGGCTGAGATCAGCAGCAGTGGCGGCTGGTGACATTTGAATTTGGTGGGGCGTAAATGTTGGGTATGGCTTTTATATAGCGAGTGAAGCGAGCAAGCTTAATGAACAAACATGTGGTCCAAGGTGAGTCCTCCTTCCAAGAAAAAATTGAAAAAAGATTGACAAATGGTGCATTTGAAAGCAAATGAATTTAGTGAGAAAGCAAAGTTGATAAAGCAGTGAAATGTATAGTCTTGAAAGACTAAACACATTAAAAACTGCCTCCTATCGTATTTCATCAATACGTTTAACAGTTACTTTAATGTCCAAATTGTACAGCGCGACAACTTCAGGCCCTTTAAAGTGTGTGCTTGCCCGGTGTCTTGCACTGCATGCAGCATCAACTTTGCAAGAAAATGCTCTAACCAGGCATCAGGAAGCACCCACAGCTGCTGGCTGCAATCAATCAAACAGAAATATGTGTAGACAGATCTTTAAGTGGGATGAAAAAAGTGGGGGCTCTCTAAAAGGGAACATGTAAAATACATTTCTGTGATTCCCATCGTGTCTCACCCGGCCAGTCTTTTGGTTTCTCTCTGAAATGTTATTGCATCCAGAAATATAATACAACAACTGACATACACCTTAAACCTGTTAGCACTATTGGCTTTGTCAATGGTTGTTAGCTGTTTAAGACAAATGAGTAACAACAACGATTAGTTATAAATAATTAACATTGGAAATGTTTGAATTCTGAAATTGTGAAACTGTGAATTAAATATTATTGAGGCCTATAGAAGGAGTATGGCCTTCAGTTATGTGTGGTTTACGTTAGATATGTATGCCCTTTTTCTCTTCACATCTCATCCAGCTGCACATTTCCAACCGCCTCTTTTTCCTCTTCAGCACCCTCTTTTCCCTCTCCCCTGCATGCACTCCCTCACATCTTCCTCATTTTACCAAACACACACTACACTCATTCACATTTAAGCACTTTATTTCATTTTGCTTTTGTCTTCTAAATATGTTGACCTCTACGCACCCCTTCACACACATTTACACTGAATTTCATTTGCAACTGGAATACATGACCATTGTTCTGTGTGCTTTGCAGAGAGACTAACCCACTGTCAGGCACTTTGCTTTGCCTTCAGCCTCAGCACCAGCGCTCTCAAACAAAGCCCCTCATAAACACCGGGCACAAGTCAAAGTATGCACTATGCAAGAGTAACACGATGTACAGAAACAGAGCATGACGAACCAGCTAACTCTCTTGGGGAATGCAACATTAAGTAAAACGTGAAATAAGAGGAACTAAATGGCTGACACATATCACACACATTTTAACATTCATTGTTCGCATATCAATCCATGTTTGTGGCATTAATGTTAAGGGCATGAAGATAGGGCCAGTTTTAATGCCATACAGCAGATAACTGCCTTTACTGTAAGGATGTATTTCTCCCCTTGAGCTTGACTCAGATATTTGAATCCATTTTTCAAGGTAGCTTGTGTTTTGGAACTGTTCCACGATGAACAAATACAGCAGCTCCACTTCTAAAGGAGCCAGCAATCTTCACCCAGGGCCTGGGGTGCCACATGAGAGAGGGTAGCATGACAAGGGGTTTCAGTACAAAACAAATAACACAAGATTAGCATTATAACACTTACCGTTACCGGAGGCAAGGCACTAAATCACACATGCTTGCATCCTCGTGACCCCCCACCCGCCCTGAACCTTAAAACCTTTCCCCACCCCTAATAACTAAACTAACCCAACCCCCGAACCCACCCTGAGCCATTAAAAAAACTACCCCAAACCCCTGCCCAGGCCCCTAAAAACTAAGCTACCCTGATGCCCCCACCCGCCCTGAGCTCTAAAACATTTCCCCATCCTTAATAACTAAACTACCCCAACCCCGCCACCCACCCTAAGCTATAAACAAACTACCCCAACACTCCCTACCCCACCCCTAAAAAATAAACTACACAGACACCTCCACCCTCTCTGAGCCCTAAAACCTTCCCCACCCCTAAAAAGTAAACTACTCCGACCCTCCACCCACCGTAAGCCCTAAAAAATAAACTACCCAGACCCCCTCACCCTGCCCCAACAAATAAACTACCCCAACCCCCACCCATCCTAAGCCCTAAATCTAACCCAGCCGTGAAAAACGATGCCCCAACTCTGCCCCAGACCCACTTACCTCACCATGTGCTCTCCCGGTCCTTCCTCCTCTCCTTTCCTCCCTCCTTCTACCCTTCCTTAAAACTTCCCTACCCCTACAAAATAAACTACCCCACCCCGAACCCCGCCCCAAAAAATAAACTACCCTGACTCCCCACCCACCCTAAGCTCTGAAAAAGAAACGTCCAAAACTACCCCACCCCGCCCCTAAAAATTAAACTACCCCGACCCCTCATTCACCTTAAGCACTAAATCCACCCCACCCCTAAAAACTACCTCCCCAAACCCTGCCTCAGCCCCACTTACCTCACCACTTCCTCTAGCGATCTTTCCTCCTCTCCTTTCCTCCCTCCTCCCGCCCTTAAACCTTCCCTACTCCTAAAAAATAAACTACCCCACCCCAACCCCTTCCCCAATAAAATAAACTACCCTGGCTCCCCACTCACCCTAAGCTCTAAAAAATAAACGTCCCCGACTCCCTCACCACGCCCCTAAAAAATAAACTGCCCCGATCGCCCCACCCACTCTAAGCACTAAATCCACCCTACCCCTAAAAAAACTACCTCCGCAAACTGTGCCCCAGTCCCACTTGCCTCACCACATCCTCTCACGATCCTTCCTCCTCTCCTCCTGCCCTTCCTTAAACCTTCCCTGCCCTTAAAAAATAAACTACCCCACCCCTAAAAATAAACTACCCCAACCCCCACCCTCCCTAAGCCCTAAAAATTAAACTTCCCCAACCCTGCATCCCGCCCCTAAAAAAAGCTACCCTGACCGCCCTTAATTCACCCACCTCCCCTAAAAACTACCCCGCATTCCTTCCTCAGCCCCACTTACCTCACTCTGTCCTCTCCCGATCCACTTGACTGCTCTCTGCCTTTTTCTCTGCCTTAACCATGCATATGCATAGTTTGCACATGGGTGATTAAGCCAGAGAAAAACGCAGTCGTTGTTCGGGCAAGCATTGTTCCGCTTGTGAGGGAAATGTCTGCGTTGTTGTGGAAGCGTTGTTTTGGATGTTTCCCCTGATGTGGGCATGTGGTTAAGTGTCGGACTGTTTACATACTCTTGTGACAACAATACTAACTGGATTATCATGTACTGTTCTTGTTTGCCTTGGACAGAGGTAAATGGTGAAATGTTGTGCACAGGAATAATAACAGTACTTTCGCAGAATCACAGCTGATTAGGAAAAATGAAATATCCCCGCTGAAAAACAGGCTAACTAAAATGAATACAATGAAATTAGAGCACATATGTAGGTACAAGGGCACAGGCCGAAGGCCTAAGCTAAGCTAATATATGTTTATCGAAGCAAGGTGCAAAATGAACCCACAACACACTGCCCGATTCAATAACAGAGCAGCCAGTGTGCCTGCTTTCACCACAGCAGGTTGATGGGTGTGTGTCACATTTTATATCCTGGACCTCACTGGACAGAGCAGACACCGGGAGGGTTCGGATGGCTAATGGATCTCTGCACCACCTCCCATCAGCATCCTATACGGTCCCAGGGTCCAGTGTATATAATGGGTACCCTGGGCCATTACCTGACAGCACTATGAAGCTGCATCTAGCCCCAGGCAAGCCCAGGGCACACAGAAAAGTAAACGTAAACTTCACACTTGTATAACGCACTACTCACCCGTTAGGGTCTCAAGGCGCTGTACGCATATCGCTGTGGAACCCCTCCTGGCTTTTCCCTGTGAGGCACCCACTCCTGGGTAACCACCAGGGTGAAGCCAGGCATCCAAGCCTGTTGTGGAGATTAAGCAAGCTATTGCCCAGAGTTACAGAATGGGACCCATTATTTAGATTAGGTACCGAGGCAAGAATGATCAGGTCCAAGGGAAATGAGCCCAAGACCCACCGACACAGGAATTGAACCCTGGTCCCAGGCCAGATCTCTGCATCAGGGTCTGCCGCGCTAACCATTGTGCCACACTTCTCCATTAGCACAGCAAGTGCCATTGGTGTTTGTATTCTCTAGGACTTCTCAGGATTTCACCAGATACATCTAGACAGGCACAGCAAAGGGCTGTATTATGGGCTGTATTATGGTACAAAGGGCCAGGTAAATCACTTATAGAATCATGTTTTAGGCAGGCATTAGATGGATAAAAGTTTTTACCAATTCAGATTGTTTGCCTTACTGGCTCAAGATAATGTCATGTAGCCCAGTGATGTATCTTTCCTCATCTTGCGAAGGCTAAGAGAGTGTGTATGTATTCCCTGTGTGCTTCAGCTTCCACAGCAGAGGCTACGCTGTCTGATTGTTTCCCTTACAAAGTGGGGGCCCAGCAACCCACCAGAGAAGCCTGCTGAGTTCTGCACTAATTTCCTCCCTGAATCACAGGTAGTCTGAGCTAGAGGTAGGGTTCTGGTAGGCGAGTTGTATAGCAAAGCTCTATAATGGATAAGGAAAGGGGGCAGGTGCTAGGGTACCATTGGTTCTTAAAAGCAACTGGTGTTGGGGACATCAGCACAGACATCCAACAAGAAACACAATGTCCTTTGAAGGTTTCCTTTCCCTTGTGAAATTGACTAATCCTGACTGAAAGTTTAGGACTATTCTGACAAGCCTTTGGGTTCTTCTGAAAACGACTTAGTAAATCTGGCAACTAGTTTCTGAAGACACTTCAGGCATATTTACTAATCTTTCTTGCAAGGACAGTAAGCAATGTTGATGCCCTTCATTGCATGAAAGGGAGAGAGCAGAAATTCTACATATTTACAAAGATATAGATAATCTCTGCTGTCTCTTTGCACTGGTGCACTGCAACGCAAGCACCATAGTGCAAGGATGCCTGCATTGCAGGCAGAAATGTTTTTGTGCAGAAAAAGACACCTTTCTGCACAAAACAATTCTTAGATGCTTTTTCTCTCTCTGTGTGTGCAGAATTCAGCACAAATGGAAAGAAACATGGAAAGAAAGTGGAGACAATATGGAGGAATAAAGATATTTCACATTGTTATGCCTCACTGGGAAAGGTGTAGCATTTTGAAGCATTCCCAGGTTTGCTATCTTTAAGAAATCTGGGCATGTGCCAACATCCATGGCTGGATGCATGAGTGCCCATGGAATGATTTGCAGCTTGAAATGTGACCTAACATAGGGCAAGCCACAGCATTGCAGGACATTTCTTTACAAAGCCACACAAGACAGTGCAAATTGCCCCTTGCGTGACTATCTAAATATTAATGAAGCCTTTGCGTTGTCCTTGCATCACCTTGCAAATGCTTGATAAACCTAGGCCTTTGTTTAACTTACACAGCTCCAGCAATTAACTTGAGGGTACAGAGTCCTTCCTAGGAAAGCATGTCCAATATGCAGTTAAAATGTAACATGTGTCACAGAAATATGTATAACAAAACAGCTTTAACAAAGCCAATAGGTTCGGCATTGGCTACGAGCCTCTCAGTTTTATCAATGCTTGCTTTGTAGAACATAATCGTTGGGAGGCTGCTCAGCTTGTCAATCTTAAAAAAAAACTGTGGTTAAAATAAAAAATATTTTTGGTCTCTGAAAGCGCACATTGCCTTAGCAGTCCCTGGCATTGAAGGAATCTACTGTGTGTATGAATGTGCTCCTTGTAAAAGGACAGAGTGTTGTCACTCACAATAATGTTAGCCAATACCTGAAGTGAGAGGACCCTCTGGCCCACGCTCGCTGTATGTTGTAGTAGGTGGAATTAAACTGCAAATGACCAATAGCAGATGAATGTTTGAAAAGGGCTGGCTAAAGGCCTCTTTAAGTAAGTATCCTATACATCTAATATTAGTAAAATCAAAAGGTCTTGAATTATGCCAGACCCAATAATAAGGTTCATTCAGTGGCTTGGGGTGAACCACTGGTGAGAGCTAGATATGTCTGCACACATTAATGCACAGTGTGTGAGATACATCAAGGATATAATGTGGGCTTCAGTGCCTAGGTTCACATGTGTTACCATAGGTCATTAATACAGTTACTTTTATTGCACAATATAACCTTGCTTTTGCAATAAAATTAAACGAAAATGTCTTGGCCTAGAAAACAGCAGCAGGTAATGCATTGTTACTCAAGTTAGCCAGATAACTCAAATTCATACAGGTATCCATAGGCACAGCTCATCCAACCCCTTACATAAAACCCACTATCTCACCTTTTGCAGTTCTTCTTTTCAGCTGCACCCACTGGGTCAGGTTCAACATTTGTTAGGAAAACGCAGCAATACATTCATAACTGTTTTTTTCTGTCCAAAGAACCAGTAATTGCAAGTGGTGCCATCACTTGTCTTTCATGATGACGAGTATGCATTAGAACCTAGAAGCCTATTCACAAAGGCATGTAAGAGTATGTAATAGAGAAACTCCTGTATTTCTCTTTTACCTACTTGCAAGCCTTCTGCAGTATTATTTTGTGCATGCTTACAAGGCTTTGTGAATTAGCTCAAAAAATATAAAATAGGTGAAAAAATGGGAATTGTCAGTGAATATTCAGAGACGTTTACTCCCAACAAAACGGACCGTGTCCTGTTTGCACTTTCCTAATAGGGAGTTGGACAGTGGTGTCTGGTGAATTTTGAAAGTGGTGGGGAGCAAGCCTAAATTCTGAATTAGACTATACAAGCAAGTGTAGTGAATGAGAGCAACTGTCACTATGGGACTTCAGGGTGGGTGTCTCAAAGTGTACAGATTTCAAATTAAGGATAGTAAATCTATATGCAGCTATATATACCTACTTGAGGTATATTTTTGCAGTTGATATCCTATCTATATTGTTCTTGTAGCACAATAGTTTTGTGGATGGCATTCAGAAACACAAATCCCCACATTTGTACCCTCTATGCCATTATGTGCCCTTCTTTCCATCCATTACTGTGTTCCTTACTCCATGCCCTGCCACACCATGCTAGCTAATACTATTCCATTACAATTTCTGAAATGCTTATATTATTCAGAGCATTTATCTATCTATTCTCATTTTGTGTGTCTCCCTTCCTGATGTGAATCAATTTCTAATTTTTCTACATTTCAGATTATCCCTCCTTTCATTCTTCTTGTCCTGCTTAATCTACATCACTCTTCCTCTCTTGCTGTTGCCAACCTTACTTCATTTCCCTTTACACACTGATTGTAATGTATTGCAATATTTGTATAGTGCTTACTACCTATTTGGAGCATTAAAGCGCTTGCCTACATGGGTAGCTTGCTACATCTTGTAAGGTAGGTGGTTAAAAGTGTGTTTCTTTTGTTTTGATCCTATATCTTATAGTTATATTTCTGCAGTATAAGACCATATTGCACATCTTACACAATCTGTATATTGTTTTCAATCAACAAAGTAGTCAATATTTTCTTTGAACTATTTACTGCATCAAAACATGCAGATGAGAGCAACAAGGTCTCTAAGTAAAATACCTAAGAGGCAAAACTGCGACTATTTAAAATAAACTTTTGTGGGGACTGAAAAACGTGTGAAATGATTTAACTGCATATTCATTACAAACCAAGGCCTAAAGGTGTTTGGAAGGCAACTGACACAGCATGTTTGAAAAGAATAAAGGTCCTTCAGGTAAGCCTGGTATTTACAGTTCTCCATGTTTGGGATGAAGACTTACACAAAGATAGCATGTTAGATTAGAAAGTGAATTGTTGGGAACATGCGGTAAAAGAGAACACAAATACTGTCTTTAAAAAAATGCAAGCTCTGCTCATCAGCTCACTACTCTTACACATGAGTAGCAAAGAGAAAAGCAATGCACTTTTCAAGGCACACACATGCTAAGTTGCAGGGTGCACTTGAAAAATGTTATAGGCCAGCACACTGAAGCAATTCATTAATCCATGTTGGGCTGCTGGTGCTTTGAAAACATGACTCTATCAAAGCAGAAATGCAGAAACAGGTCACCCTCGCCCTAGCTAACAATTACCTGGCCATGCTGGACCCAATCCGATCCTGAGGATGACTGCAAACCTTTTTCTCCAATAGAGCTCATGTGGAACAAACGAGCAGAGACAAATGCGTTGGAGGGAAAAGGGCAGAGCTTGAACAATAAAACTCCTGGGCTACCTGTGTGTCTGAAATTCACACAAACGTCTTTCTCTTCCCATCCAAAGTGCTCCTCGATGTTGCCTGCATGTCGCAACCCTTCTGCCTCCAATCCTGGCCTGCTGTTCCCAACTCATCACAGAGTGGGGTGGGATGAGGGAGGCTGGCTGACCCACCCCACTCTGTGATGAACCCTCGCTGACTGACGCTCTGTTTTGGAAATCACAGGCTGCAGTCTGAAGCGCCCAAGCCTAGTCAGTCAGCGAGGGTAGTGCACATTACAGGGGAGGAGTGACCCTACGCTCGGGCAGGCCACAGATGCAAGGGCCGAAATCACACAAGCCCTGAAAACTCTGTGACATGGCACATGCGCAGTAAGTGCCTGTCAGTGCTGTGACTGCCTGACCCTCACGCAGCACAAGGGTCAGAAGCTTTCTGAAGGATCAACAATTACAGCAGCAGGTAGGGTGCATTTAATTAGTAAAAAATAGTTAACAAGGAATCAGCTACAGGGGCGGAGCTCCCACGCCCATACAAAGAAACCGCCTCTGGAGTTGGACGTTTTGTGGCCGATTTAAAAATGCACATAAGAGCACATAAATGACTACTCCTGCAATACTCTTTAATGTACTCATAAAGGCCTGAGAATGGTGCCAGGTGTTGGGAGGAGAAGATAAACACATATGTAAATATTGAAAATCCTGAAAACCTGTACACCACCAAGTTTCAGCTGCTGTCTCAAATGTAATGCATGTCTATTGGGCATTTCTGGATAGAAATCACAAAGGAAAAAGCTTGCAGTGCAGCTGATCAATAATGGCTCTATATTCTAAATGTATGGTATTCGGGTTATTAATTTTGTTGCTTTGATGACATCTATGCTGTATGTTTTTCTCTGCACTTCCGGAAATGCCTTCAGCAGGCCCCAGAAAGGTCGCTCTGGTCTAGCGGTTTAGGCTGCAGAGGTCTGTTTGGGGCTGAATTCACATGATTTGCATAGTGATGATCCCCCTCTGTAATGGCAAAGAGGCTGCAAAAGCTGGAAATGTTCTCTGAAGTAGCTGTAAGTGGTTTAGTAATGAAAGCTTTTACGTAAGTTGATTCTAAGTCGGGTCTACCCCGTTGAATTGTTTATATCAAGATGTAGACCGACTGCTTAGCATACCTTGAGAACCAAGTAATTCAAAAGCATTGGCTAATTCTTTACATAATGGTTGTTCTCTAGTGGTCGTCTTTTTCTGTCAATCCCAACTAAAAGATTAGACAGCAGAAAGCAACACCATATTACGAAGCAGTCTTGCAAGAAATCTTCCGATGCCCAGGGTAGCCATACTAGTTGTGGTCACTTCTGCCTGCTGCCTTGATGGAGGCTCAGAAAACTGCCTGCAGATCTTCCTGTGAATCTATCAATCAACTACCACAATGAAACTGAACCGGCATTAACATGAACTGTGACCTGATACTAGTCCTCTGTGAAATACACTGAATCGAAGCAAAATGGTTATGCATGAAACTATTTTTTTGTAAAAAGTTGCCACCCCTTGGGTCTGGTCCATGCTAAACAAAACTGCAAAATATATATACACATCAGTAAATAAGCAAATAAATAAATAAATTCACTCATCTAGATCGGGCAGTGTAATGCCATGGATGTGTCGCCTTTGAGGGGTACCAAATTAAATTAGGTGGAAGGATCCAAGCCCCCTCTCTGACAGAAGTATTGTGAGTCCACTGCTCAGAGAATCTACCTGTATATTTCCCCAAGAGTGTTGCACGTTTAGCCCATTCAGACTAGATACTTCTCTCCCTTTACAAGCTCACTAATACTCCCAGAAGGTTATGCCGTGATTTTCTATGAATGTAGGAGCTTTACGGTCCCTATAAAATGTTTCATTTCATGGAAAGGTGTGCTCCTTCCTTCTATTCTGTGATCTGAGAATCATCTACCTAGACGGTACGGGAATCAATGGATTCACATCAGAATTTGTGAAACGATCAGGCAGACACTTCACTATCACATCTGCTACAAGTTACTCCAATGACAAAGAAGAAATCTAAAACATATGTCCTGTACATCTAGTACTGTTGTTTGTGTGACACTTAAACACGTAAAGAGTACAACAACAAGGGGAACCCAGTTCTTAAAAGGGGCCTGGGGTATAGATATGTTATCAAAGACAAAGGTCCCTTATCAAGCTAAATACAATATTTGATACACACAGACATACCATGAAATCTATGAGGAAAAAATTTCAAAACATTGTTTATTATGAGTATAGCAACATGAAGTCAAGGAATTATAGTAAATGGGTAGCACTCAACAATTTATAACTATTGACATAGCCTTGGAATCGAATTATTCCACTAGTACCTAGTTATGTCTATACACAAGTAGGAGACACAAACCAGTCTCTGCAAAAAAGCATATTTTAGTCACACAATTATTTATCACAGGCAATAACGGAATGTAGTATTTTTGTATCAAATCAGTAAAACACCTCTTCACATACAAAGATATGCAAGTATTGTGAGGACAATTATACATGTATTATTTATCTCAGGCAATAGGAGCAGACACAAAGAAATGCATTATTTTTCTGTCAAGTCAGTGATGTACCTTAACTGAAAGGCAGAACCAATCATAAATAAGCAAATGTGTTAAGGTTCGATTGTTTGTCGACATTTCGGTCCCCTAAACACAATATGCATGGGACCATCATTAGCACTGTTGAAATAAAAAGTCTGAGAATGTGCTGAAAAGACAGAGATGAGAGAAGGGAAAAAAGACTCATTAGAAAAAGAAAAGCATAAATAATCTCCAGTTGCCGTTAAAAGGTCAAAGGAAAACATAAAGGGGCATATTTATACTCCGTTTGCGCCGGAATTGCGTCATTTTTTTAACGCAATTTCGACGCAAGACTAACTACATATTTATACTTTGGCGTTAGACGCGTCTAGCGCCAAAGTCCATGGAGTTAGCGTCATTTTTTGGCGTGGACACCTACTTTGCGTTAATTATATGCAAGGTAGGCGTTCCCGTCTAAAAAATCGACTCCGAGGCATGTGCGTCGGATTTATACTCCCGGGCAAAATTCACGCCCGGGAGTGGGCGGGTAAAAAAAAATGACGTACGGCCGCTTTTGCGCCGTTTTTTAGCGCCTGCAAAAGGCAGGCGTTAAGGGACCTGTGGGCTCTGAAGGAGCCCAGAGGTGCCCTCCCATGCCCCCAGGGACCCTCCCTGTCACCCTTGCCCACCCCAGGAGGACACCCAAGGCTGGAGGGACCCATCCCAGGGACATTAAGGTAAGTTCAGGTAAGTTTTTTTTTTTTTTTTTTTTTGTGGCATAGGGGGGCCTGATTTGTGCCCCCCTACATGCCACTATGCCCAATCACCATGCCCAGGGGACAGAAGTCCCCTGGGCATGGCCATTGGGCAAGGGAGCATGACTCCTGTCTTTGCTAAGACAGGAGTCATTTCTATGGGGGTTGGGAGTGAAAAAAAATGGCGCAAATCGGGTTGAGGCGAAAAAATTGCCTCAACCTGACTTGCCCCATTTCTTGACGCCCAAGCCCCATATCCCCCTACGCCGGCGCTGCCTGGTGTACGTCGTTTTTTTTAACGCACACCAGACGATGCCGGCTAACGTCATTCAATAAATACGGCGCCCGCATGGTGCTTCAGAATGGCGTTAGCCGGCGCTAATTTTTTTGACGCAAAACTGCGTTAGTGCAGTTTTGCGTCAAAAAGTATAAATATGGGCCAAAATATAGAAGGTACCAAAAGCCGTTCCAATGTGAGAGTGGTATGAGAGGAAAGCCATCTACAGAATGTCAGTGCTGCTATGTATAATATGTATACACACCAAAATAGCCATCACCAGTGATTAGCCAAAAAACACTGCAGTGCATAACCAAAACATCAGCATCACAAATGCATCTAGGGGCATTCAAGGTGAGAGTGGCCTTAAAAGTACAGTGCTCAGGCAAAATCAGCAGTACCTTAGGACGGGTAAGATACATTATTCATGAAGTGTGTATGACACATTGTAATCACGTCTTAAATATAGGGCTTGAGAATCTGCATAAGTGATAGAAAACCCAGATAAATATTGCAATGTAGATAGGGGCAATGAATTAAAAATATTAGGTTCATCAATACGTAATTCCAGATATGGGAGCGCATGCATAACCGCTCAAGGGCAATATGGCCCAGAGAATCCAACTGTTCCAGGAATGCACAATAGTATCCCTTAAGTGTCAACAAGGTGTCAAGAACGCCTAAGATAATCCATCAGGAATAGGTCCCTAAGAGATAAATGGAATATGGCTATGTATAGCAATGAAAAATTACTCAGATGCATCTGTTGCAGTGTTAATTACTGTTGCAAAGTCATCTTTTTGCACTGTTCACTTCTATTTTTTTTGTTGCTGACTGGTGCTAATGGTAACTGACTCTGACTGTGCCCTGGGTTCTGTTAGCAGGACCCAGGTCAGTGCTAAGTTAAAACAGACACAGGTAGTAGAGTACACTAGGTATTGGGGTACCCTTCCAATTGGCCTGACAGAACCTGTAAGTCCCTGGTATATAGTAGGAGGGCAAGGGGGTACAAACTGCCTATAAACCCCTAGTATATAACAGGGCATGGGGATTAGATGCCCAGCAGAATTTCTGCGCTTGCATGTGTGCACTGTTGTGTTGTGTGCTTTCTGTCCTTTTAAATACAGACCTGCCTTGCAGCCTGTCTTTAAAAGTTAAAATCATACTTTTGCATGACAGCCACTATAAGTCCCTAGTAAATAATATGGCTAGGGGGTGCCAAGTACCTATAGGACCCTAGTACATAATCGGGCATGGAATTAGAGGCCCAGCAGAATTGCTGCCCTTTGCATGCGGACACTGCTGGAGGTTTTCTGTTATTAGGTCGAGCGTGCAAGCGCTCTGACGTGTTGTACTCTGTCTGTGGGCTTTTAACCACACCCACTACACACCCATCACTATCACTCGTTCATGGGCCTGCCTTTCAAAAATCCTTTGTTATCATTGGTAAATGCTCTACGCTTGTCCCTCTTTGGGGCAGCTTTGTTACCGACTTGGCCATCGATCCTGTTATATGGATAATTGCACATCCGCCGATACGTTTGACTGAGGGCAAACTTCTTTTTCCTTTTGTGTCTCTCTGTGCTCACACTCATGGCGGCCGTGGTGCTTTGAATTGACTTGCTTATGTCAAATGTTTGACTTTTCATTTTCAATTTATGTGGCAAGAAAAGTCCAGTTCGGATTTATAGCACTAATAGCTCTAACTCGAGCAAATGTGAGACCCATTGCATTGCAAATGCCTGTTTTTAAATGCAGCATGACTCTGCAGACTGCATTGAAACAGAAATGGTGTCCCAATTCGCCTATGGTGCTATGGGCAGTTTAAGTGTGATGATCTACCTTATTTTCACATACTAGGTGCCCCCGGGGTCTCCCCTAAGTGTCCCAAGGGTGGGGGTCATGTAACTATAAGCAGGGGGCCTTGTAAACGATGTTTTATAAACCCTGATGAGGGAAAAATTGATCATTTCATTTTCACCCATTCTAGATACTGGGCTCCATAGGTTATCATTACAATATTGTATTTTATGGTAAGTATAGTAAGGCAAAGCGTGGAAAAGTCATTCAAGTACTTAAAGATTTGTTTAGATAAATCCAGCAATTTGACAATGATACATTTATCACACCGTGTACAGAAAAGAAGTTATAAGGCTCTTCTTTCTGTAATCCAAAGTCCAGCCTTCTGAAGGTCCCCTCTGATTGGTCGGTGCTAACTGGATTAGCACAGCTGCTTGATTAAGTGAAAAGTGGCTGTCCAGGGGAGAGCCTATCTGGTGAAGGGCAACTCTGGAGCTACACAGGAATGCCATAGCAGAGGGAGTGGTGATAAAACATACAGCCTCAAAGGAGAGCAGGACAGATGGGAATGCCAGATCACCTAACCCCCACCTTCTGGACCCCTCAGCCAGATATCAGGCTTAAGGAAGGAATTTGCAGATGTTAAAAGGATGAAAGCTATGGAAATAAGCCACCCGGGGGTTAGTTTAGTCAGCTCTTACTGCTCTGCTGAAATTTCAGCCATTATGAATCTTGGAAGAATGGTGCTTTCTGCTTCAGGAATATGCCACTCTTTGGAGGAAGTGGTCATGTACCTGGGTGTCACTCTGCATTCTATTGGCCAAGGGTGCCCCCTTCCTGATGCCCAGGAGCTAGGAATAAATATGTGAGAAGAGCAAGGCCTCTCAGATCTGCTGCCTAAAACTACAAGAGGAAGAAGGACTGCCCTGCTGGAATCTGTATCTGCACCCTTGGCCTGCACTTCTGAGTGTACTGCGCCCGCTGCACAATCTGATACTACAGCCCTGGGGACGGTGCCTTGCTTCATGAAGGACTCAGGAGTGGGCTCCCTGCAGCTTCAGGCTAACAGAGCTTCACCTGCTTCAACTTTCCAAGGACCATCCAGGAGATTCCAGACCCTTGGGTTTGTGTTTTGGGTCCTTTGTATCCGCAAGGGGGACTTCAGAAAACACCTCCTGAAGTTTGAAGAAGTTTGGAGAATTTTGGTGAAGTTAGCGCTTTGTGTTTCTAAGAACCTGAAAGTGTTTATTCTTTAAAAATTCAGATCTCCGGTTCCAAGGGCCATCCAGGAGATTCCTTGAATTTGTGTTTTGGACCCTTTGTACCCACAAGGGGGACTTCAGAAAACACCTCCTGAAGTTTGAAGAAGTTTGGAGAATTTTGGTGAAGTTGGCGCTTTGCGTTTCTAAGCACTCAAAAGTGTTTATTCTTTTAAAATTCATATGTTTGGTTCCCTACATTGGATTTTTGCCGTTTTAGTGTCTTTTTACTCATAAAAATATAACCTATTTTTGAATTGATGTAGGATTTTTATTGTGTGTTGTGTCTCACTTTTTTACCGTATTGGTGTTTTTGAATGCTTTACACTCTTGGCTCCTAATTTTTATTTTTATTTTTTTATTTATACAATATAAAAGAATGTATACAAAATTGCACTGTACTGTAACCGCATTTCTTTAGCACTACATTTCAGTCCAGCTGTACAGGCCCAGTGTTCAATCCATTTTAATGTCCTAGTTACCATCTATCCATATAATGCTACAACATAGTGTATATGAAGAGTCAACACAATGATGGCAATATGATAGGCTTTCTCAAGACTTTTAGTACTCGGAAATCATATAGACGAGCGGCATTATCTACGACAACTGCAGTGCATAATACATTAAGGCCCGTATTTATACTCCGTTTGCGCCGAATTAGCGTCGTTTTTTTCGACGCAAATTCGGCGCAAAACTAACGCCATATTTATACTTTGGCGTTAGACGCGTCTAGCGCCAAAGTATGAAGAAAGAGCGTCATTTTTTAGCGTGAACGCCTTCCTTGCGTTAATGAGATGCAAGGAAGGCGTTCCCGTCTAAAAAAATGACGGCGACGCAAATGCGTCGTATTTATACTCCCGGGCAAAAATCACGCCCGGGAGGTGGCGGGTCAAAAAAACCCGCATTTGCGCCTGAATTTAACGCCTGGGTCAGGGTAGGCGTTAAGGGACCTGTGGGCTCAGAATGAGCCCACAGGTGCCCTCCCCTGCCCCCAGGGACCCCCCCTGCCACCCCTGCCCACCCCAGGAGGACACCCAAGGATGGAGGGACCCATCCCAGTGAAGTACAGGTAAGTTCAGGTAAGTATAATTTTTTTTATATTTTTATTTTTTTTGTGGCATAGGGGGGCCTTATTTGTGCCCCCCTACATGCCACTATGCCCAATGACCATGCCCAGGGGACACAAGTCCCCTGGGCATGGCCATTGGGCAAGGGGGCATGACTCCTGTCTTTACTAAGACAGGAGTCATGAAATGGCGTCTGGGCGTCGAAAAAATGGCGCAAATCGGGTTAAGACGATTTTTTAGCGTCAACCTGACTTGCGCCATTTTAAGACGCCCTAACGTCATTTTTTCACAACGCCGGAGCTGCCTGGTCTACGTGTTTTTTTTCCACGCACACCAGGCAGCGCCGGTCTGATTGCGCCGTCTAACGCCATTCCATAAATACGGCGCCCGCATGGCGCTTCAGAATGGCGTTAGACGGCGCAAAATTTTTTGACGCTAAACTGCGTTAGCGCAGTTTAGCGTCAAAAAGTATAAATATGGGCCTAAATCTTTAACTATTGAACATTAATACCTTAAGCTTTATTTATCAGAGACAAACCTGAACAGAGAGCAACGGTTATCATCCAATCATCCAAACCATCGGGCACATACAGGGGAAGGCGCACTGGGGGGGGCAGCAGGCTTCCAGCCTGCGGACGAGCAGGTACTACACCTTAGGTGAGAGAGGGGATGAACATCTCATGGGGACACAGAAACCAAAAGGGAGGGGCGGGAGGACCCCATCCCTCGAAAACTCACGACCATTCACCCTTAGCTCACATACGCATTGCCCGAGTGGCCTAACCAGGGTCAGAGCTCAACTAGTGGAAGCATCTGTTAAGGAGTCCTGTCCATCGCTCTTATGCTCTACGGGCAGCCCATCAATCATACTCCACCCTCTTGGCTCCTAAGTTAGGCCTGCCTGCTCGGTTACAGCTACCAAGGGTTGAGCAAGGGGCTAATTTACTGAGCCCTTTACTGAACCTATATTTGGTAAGTGGCCTTATTGGAAAAGGTAGGGTCATACTTACCACTACCAATAACCCACTTTCCAACAATTACTCACCGGCCTGGCACACAATGCAATGGCGCAGGAATGTCTGCAAGTCAGAAATAGGGAAAAATAACACTAACACCTAAACACGTAAAGGCAAGAACTAAGGTTCAAAAGGTTCACGATAAACATTTCTGAAAACCTGTCCAATCACATTGTGCCACAAATCAGTCCTTTCCCCTGCCAGGACAGAAACCTTTGTTGCTCCCTCCTACTAGTATTGTTCCAAGGGTCCGTCTGATTTTGAATTAAAATTGGTCATTTAAAAACACAAAAGAGAAAATAGAAGAGGACCTGGAAGCTTGTGACTGTATGGTGCAGGAAGACAGTATGATACAGAAATACTGAGACTTTAATAGTCTGGTACAATAATATTGAGGCAAAAATATTGATGACTCAAATTTCGACAAGGTAGGCATCTTAAGGTATATTGTTATCAAGTAACGACCAGTATTTTGTCTGCGTTAATTGCTCCAACAAAAAAGAACAGTGATATACCTCATTACGAGCACCCCAGTACCCTAGTAATGTGCTCGGTATTCCCCCATCAGCAGCTGAAGACTCTGGGTAAAACACCACAAATCCGGGGAGTAGACACGGATCTCATATTTAAAAGGCCACTTGTAATGAGTGTCAGTTGCATGATCCAAGCCAGAGCTTTCATGATCAAACACGAGTTTCTAAAACATTCTAAAAGATCATAGGGGGGCGTGTCCTTGTGCCTGACTGTGACATGTTATGCAGCTGGCATGCTTTAATAATAACTTTAAAGGCAAGTTACCAATGAAGTCAAGATTTGGTGGGGTCTAGTCCAAAAGCTTCAATACTTTCAAGACATGTAAACTGCATCCAAATGTGAGTCAAACTCAGTCAGTAGAGAGCAGAAATCACGTAAAAAAGTGCAAGCTTGGAAAGTGAACGTTCTCATTTATGAGTCTCATTTTCAAGTCACAGTTTGCAAATCACAACTGTGAATGAAAAATTCCATTGCACACAGGTTCCAATTGAAAACAACAATTTCATGGACTGCCCTCCATAAAATATACACTGCAAGCTCCCATGAACCACCTGGATATCAGCAGGCACTCTGTCCATCCACCCATATGCGTCATGTAGCACATTTGCATCCATTGGTCTGCAAAGTGTGTTCGTGGAAATTAAAAGGTCTACATTCCTATGCCAATACTAGGAATGGGAATGAAATCTTGTACAATGGTGCTCATGACTTCCATAGGCGATGATGAAGGGCGGAACTGCAATAAAGTCATGTTACCAGCATCGTTCTCTCCTCCAGAATGCCCTGCACCGAGAAAGGGGAGTGTCTGAGCATCTGCATGCATTGCTCCTTCAATTAGCGATTCGCCCAGGCCTTCAAATACCACACGCTTTGGCCCAACCCAGGTGGACATTTTGCAGAGGACCCTGTTGAATGTGAGCAGTGCAATTTACACTAGTGCATCATATTTTGTGAGCAAAAAAGTTGGTGAATTTGCACATATGCAAAATGCACTTTTTCAATTATTTGAATGTTGGTTAAAAAATGGAAATCAGGCCCTAAGAATAGACAACCACCCCATCTTTGGTCTTTTTCTGTGGTTAAATTCAAAATGCTCAAAATTGTACGTTACACTTTTCTTGAATGTCCAGTACAGCGTTGACTTCAAGCACAGAAAAGGCAGTAGACCCATGCCTGTGCCGCAGCCAATTACGCTCTCCTGGAGCAAACCGCTGGAAAACTTGGTTTAAGGATCTTCATTAAAGGCCTGCTGCCGGTGGGCATAATGTTTGGATTGTCCGCCAGACAGGTTGTATATGATGCAGATATATGACTCACGGATGACTTCACCAAACATGTTGGTAACAGCAAGGTGAGTCATTACCTCCAGCACAGAAAGAAAACAAGAAGCCAGGCAGAGCTACCGTGCGCCCTGCTTCGCAAGCTGGCCTACACCAAGCAGGAGGCCTTTCAAGTAATGTTACTCAGCAAAATGACAGGAATTTATAGACTTTTTTTTCTGTCTGAGTTGACACATTTCTTTCGGATTCCGTCCAAAGCTGTCCTCAAGGTTATCTAATACTTTTCACTGCACTAATTAGGTTATTAATATTTGTGAAACTGAAATAAATTACTCGATTTAACTTGAGGTCATATTTTGAATCAAAGCTTAAAATACGTGTTTTCTTCAAATATTTTTCATTTTTTACGTGTAGAACGTTTGAGAGACGTGTGAGGATGAGTCTGTTTTTCCCCCAGATGAAGCCGTCAGTGCTTTTGTTGGCTGACTATGTGAATTATTATTATTATTTTTGTTTTTGAATCTTGGTAATTCAGGCTCTAAGGTGGCAAAAAGTTAAAGAAACGCGTCACAGTTTTTAGCTTTCGCTCAGAAATTGTTTCTGATGATCCCGGCTGTTGCTCACAAGATGAATTATAGCCCTTTTACTGGAAAGTCGGAAAATGCTTCTGGGTTCCAAGAAAGTCCATCAACGAAAACAAATTCAAGGTTCCAGGTTAAAGTGACTTCACAACAATTAGCATCCAAGTCCAAGCCGAAGTTCTGCCGCTAATTATAAGCCTCAAACAGTTTATATTTGCTTCCAATAAGGTTCGCCTCTACTACAAATAGCCTGCTTCTTTCCTAGTCAGACTTAGTTTTCTTTACTCCAAAACAGAGGAACCAGCAACATCTTTATTTTATTCGATTAGAAATCAGAGGCGTAAATTAGTCTGTGAGATTGAGTGATGGATGCCACGTAAATGGACGATTCCACAAACGGGGATGGACAGTTAAACTATGGGCTGGTTAGGGGCACTAGGTGGGTGAAATGGTTAAAGGTATTAGGATGACAAAGGGTTAACCCTGTTAGGGCTACCAGAGGAAGGGTGGACAATATTCTGAAAAGTAAAATAGCATTTTTATAGCCGTACTAGAGCACTGCACTGCCACCCCCTGCAGAATAGTACATAATCCTGGCTACAATCTCCACAACAACGCTCAATAACTATAGCAGCAGCACAGCTACCAGCTAGTGGATCTGAATGAACAGGAAAACCAGCTCCCAGTGCACCTGAGGGTGGTATATCGGAGAAAGAGGGAGTCAGATGCCTTGTGGGACTGCTGAAGAGCGGTTTAGATGGGCCCACTGTGTGAAGAAAGCATCACTCTAGTGTGAGCACTGAAGAAGCCCTGAGACACTCTTGGGACTGAGCTGGATCCACAGAGGAAGAGACAATGGGCCTGATTACAACTTTGACGGAGGGGATTACTCCATCCCAAATGTGACGGATATCCCGCCCGTCGTATTACGAGTTCCACAGGATATAATGGAATCGTAATTCGGCGGGTGGGATATCCGTCACATTTAGGACAGAGTAATCCCCTCCGCCAAAGTCGTAATCAGGCCCAATGTGTCAACCGGCTTGGGTGACATTTCAGTAGCGTGTAAGCAGCGCAGCTGAGGAGCCACAATACACCTACTATCCAAAAGCGCAGTGGCTTGGGAAGTTGCTGTGGCAGGCTAGTCCATCCAAAAGGGTGGGGCAGGAGAGGTCCTGTCCTTGCAGTGCAGCTAACACGGGGCTGGGCAGGGGCAGGCTCTGTCAGGAGGCTTGACAACTGGAGGTCACACTCAGAGATCAGGCAAAGAAAAGCTCTGGGGCCTGGGTTTGAGTATGGTTGATTAAAGGAGCCTGCTCAGGCTGGACAGCTTGCTGGGGCATTGTCAACAAAAGGGGTACCTCAGGTCTCAGAGATGCAACCCAATGAGACAACAACAGCACAAAAACAAGCATCATCAAAGCCAATATTTCTGGCGTCCTCAGCCAGCCTTTTGGCAATTCTTGCCTTGTTTTGTTATGTCAACAAGGAAAGACAAAATAAAGGATGGAAAGAAGGAAAGAAAGGAGGAATGACAGACAAGCAGCTAGGGTTGTAAATTTAGAGCACTCTCATGAGCTTATATTCAGAATTTAAGTAAGCTACTGGTATGGTCTAAAGAAGCATCAGTCAGATTGAAAAAGGCATTGGCAGGAGACAGGAACTGATAAAGCTGGAATGTGCCCTGTGCTCTCATCTAGTAAAATGTATCCAGCTATCACAAAGGCAACACTAAAGTAATAACAAAGTAAAAACAAAAACACTGGCACTGAAGGAAACTACCTTGGGTGCAGGTGTGCTCCTTGTGAAAGGGCAAAATGTAGTCACTCAAAGTGAAGTTAGCCAGTAGGTGACGTAGGTTGACCCATTGTCCCATAATGTATGCTATAGTGGGCGGAAGCAAAATGTGAATGACATAATAAGAGACCAGTGGATTAACAGAGGTGGCTGAAAGCCCATTCATGGGCTTATATATAATTTTAATAAAATCAAAAGGTGGTGACTAATGTCAGACCTAAAAAGCTATTGAAGGATAAGGCCCTGGCTCTGTGGCTCGCTTTCCACATTGGTCTCTGTAAATCCTCCTATGCCATTGTCCTAAGATTCAAATAATATGTTTAGTGCTTACGCTAGGGGTGGAAAAGCTGTTGATGCGGGTGGCTGGCTGCTAAAGGGAACAGGGGAGGACCAACAAGGCAGACTGCCAGGAATGCATAGTAAGAAGCACAGCACAGACTATATAGAATGAGATGAAATTAAAGGGCAGAGATGAATCACACTAATTCTAGAACCTAACAGGCAGCAGGAATGGGCTAATATTGGATAGGAGTTGTATGATTAATTGTGGTGTCAAGAGAAATACTGAATAGAAGTTAAATGTTTTTGAATAGACAGCAGAAAAAAGCGTTGGTGAAGCGCTTGATACTAAAGTCATGCTTTCTTTGCTCATGTGGCATCATACTGCAGAGAGTACAGGGTCATACAATAAAACAACAACATTCTGAGGAAACACAGAAAAATACAGTTGTTGGGCACTACCGGACAAGCAAGATAGGAAGAATCAAGGTATCTGGGCTTGGACTGAGGCAACTGAGGAACTGAGGCACCTGTTGCTGATAAAGCTGTAGTACCAGAGAACACCCCAAAGAGACAGCATACACATGATGGGGGAGCATAGCCTTTCATCCTCATGACTGTAGAGGCACAATATTTGAAGCCAAAACAGTTACTATCTTGATCAAAGTTAAGTTGTTGAGAATAGATCTCAGGACGATTGCTGAGAGAACCAAAGAAACTGATGTGCAGAGGTGGAGCACATTTAAGGGAGATTTGCTGCACTTTACTAATCCTGAATTTACTCATTTATTTATAAAGTTGAAGAGAATGAAGTTGAAGTTAAAGAACTAAACTGTTGGACTTGTCTACTAAGGTGAGGTATATTGTGAGGCACTATCAGTCACACCTAGATAGGAACGTAACCTTTCTTTGTGCAGGTGTATCAATGGAACTTGGTGATGGTTCATTCCTTGGTGCACAGGAGTGAGCGCGCTGAGTACGGTGACCTCCGCAGGTTGAAGGTCGACTGTTGTGTGGAAGTAGGTAGTATTCTTCTTGTTATAGAGATTTCTACCTAGTTGAAGCAGACAAATGAAGAACTTTAGTGAGAAGTGGTTCAGGAAGCTCTGACTACATTTGAGCATTGTGTCATCCGGGTGCTGCACAGATATGTAAGAGAGTTGATTGAGAATATTAGGGATTGGAATGAGATCAAGAAATTTAGAGAGTTTTGGTCCAAGAAAGAAAAAGTTATTATGAAAAAAGGAAGTCATTGCCAAGGAAGACAAAAGGGAGGTCACAGGAGCGGCAGTAAGGGAATACCCTTTAGGGAAAGTTCAGGAGGGAGCATACATACTTGTCCCGTGGTCCCGCTTTCTGAATTCTCTTCCTAAGTGAGATGAAAATCCTGGTGGTACACACAGATGTATCAGATTGAGACCATTTCAAAGGTCTTGTGGGAACATTTGGATGTTTTTTTTGTTTGAGTTGGCAGTCCCAAATGACGTGTGGGCAGAATGTAAGAGGGCACTTGAATGGCCAACACAGGAGCCCCCTAGGGGAGTAGGAACTAATGCACCCTCACCCATAGTCAAAACTAAATACAATCACTTCAAAAACATTTAAAGACTAAGGTTCTCCAAAGGGAAATGACTTGGCCTAACATTTTCAGACCCTCTCAAGAGCTTAAGGAGTCTGTGCATGCATATTTAGAGAGGTAAATGCGGGTGTACATGGAGCACAGCGGAGTGACGCTTGGAGACAATATGGGAGGATTGATTGCCTCTCTTGTACAGGGACTACGACCTAAAACCATCAACCAGATCATCCAAGGTGTCCTTTTTTAGCAAAGGAAACCACTTGATAAGATACAGCAGTACACAAAATATTCAAGTGATATGCTAGAGGATAAGTAAAAGGGGTTAAAAGAGAAGTCAATTATTGAATAGATTCAAGAGGCACACAATGGAGCAATGAAGGGATTTAATGCAACCTCACATGGACCCGAAATAGACCCCAGTATTAGGGTGAGCATGCAAGTAGTCTCCATGTCGTATGGAGGAAATGTCCCGAGAGGTGGAAGGGGTTGAGGTAATGCATACCAGCATAAGGGCCCTAAAGAAGGTCACCCCTTGCCATTTTTGCAGCAAGGCAACAAGGTCGGGCATTGGAAGCGGAAGTGTCATTATAACCCAGATTGAGTTAGGATTAATGCCCAAGCTGCAAATCTTGCAGGGTAGGGAGAGCTTTCACCGATACCTAGACCATCTATGTCAATCTGAAAAATGCCACAGAGTTCCCCTAACCCCATGTAGATGCAGGGAGGAAATCCCCACTTCCAGCTGAGTCAAGGAGTTCCCCAAAACCTTTTTGTGCTTCAGAATGGTTCAGCTCCCATAATGTTCGGGAGCTCTACGGACTTTGATTAGGACCAATGATGGTGCCTGAGGGGGGAGGAGGAGTGTGTACTAGGCGCTGTCCCAGAAGTTGACCTGAGTGGACTGTATGTGGATGGAGAGGTTAACAGACATCGTGGCCCAGATTTAAGAAGCACTAGTGCCATATTAGCGTCATTTTTTTACTCTAATGTGGCATTAGGCTTCAAAGATTGCGGTGCCATAGTTACAAACTGATGAAATGCATGAATTGTGCCACTTTGTAACCCTTTGTTCCACATTATGCATGCACCATGCATAATGTATGCAAAGGGGGTGTTCCCCTGTTAGGGGGAGCACAAAAATGGCACAGTGGATGGGTCATTTTATGCGGCTACTTTTAACACCTGCTCAGAACAGGCGTTAAAAGGGGCCACACCATTGGTTACAATTGGGCCCTATGTACTGTTCAGGCTTAGCTCCAAAATTTTGGTGCTATCCCATAAGAATACATCAATAGCATCAAAATGTTGATGCTATTGCCCCCTACCCTACACATGGTGTGCCATATTTTAAATATGGTGCACACATGGTGGTGTTAGGGGGCGCTAAGGGGTGCAAGAAAAGTGGCACTGTACTGGATGCAGTGCCACTTTTCTTAAGTCTGCCCCCATGTATCTTTCCTGATAGACATAGGAGCTACTCACTCATCTGTTAGAACAGTTGAGGTCACTAACCTACCTCTTTGGGTAAAGAAGTCCAAGCTGTAGCATCACCAAGAAGTAGTGTACCAATCACATTACAGCCCCTATCCCAGTAAAAAGGGGAAAAATCAAGAAACAATACCAGTTAGTAGTGTGTTATTGTACGCAGGATATAGTTGGGAGTGAGACCCTAGCAGCCGATGCAGAAAACAAATACTACAAATGCCAGAATCTGTCATCAGAATGTATACAGTTAGTACTAAGGATGATCTACCAAACGATTTTAGAGATTTTTTAGAAAGACAGGGAAGATGTTTGGCACTTCACTGGAAGAGAAATTGGATTAATTAAGGGTCCCAACTGCTGAAAGATCACACTTTGACCCAAATCTGTTTTCCCTAAAACCCGTCCTTACAATATGACCCCAGAGGCCATTGCAGGAATATCTCCTGTCATTGAGAGGATGAAAGAGCAGGGTATTGTCCACAATCATGTCCTTATAAAAGGCAAATAATAAATGGAGGATCGTCCAGGATCTCCGAAAAATTACCCAAATTGTTGTTTCATGCTATCCTGTTGTACCGAACCTTGCAGTAATTATGTTCCAAATTGCCTCAGAGGCTGAGTGGTTTAGGTTCATTGTCCTCTGTCAGGCCTTCTCAGTTCCCCTACACAAAGAGAGATAGCTTCTCTTTGCATTCCAGTTCCAAGAGAAGACTCTTGTGAGGTGTTGTGCTCCACGAGGGTATAAAGAAATTCCATCCTATTTCAATCAGATACTTAAAAAGAATCTATAATCTTTTCGGATACTATGCAGCTTGATCCTAATCCAGTACATCAAAGATCTTTGTATTGCTTCAATGACCAAGGAAGCCTCCAGGCAAGACACGATTGCTCTGCTTAACCACCTGGCTGAGAATGAGCATAAGATTTCCCATGAGAATTTACAGTATTGCCAAAAATAAGTAATGTACTTGGGACATAAGATAGAAAAGGGAGTGAGGCAAGTGTCCCATTCACACATTGAAACAATCTTTAAAATGAAGTTCCTAACCACACAGACAGAAGTCCAAATGTTCTTGGGCATGGTTGGCTATTGTCGAAAATGGATCCCAAACTTTTCCTTTGTGGCAAAGCCTTTTCTGCGGCTAAGCACAGGGAGATCAATGACCCGGTACCAAGGGCTGCCAAAAGAATAAAAGCCTTTCAGGAGCTAAAAAAATTACTTTACAGCGCACCCGTTCTTGGATGCCAGATTATACTAAGGAGTTTGTGCTCTTTTGCCATGAAAGATATGGGTGTGCACTGTCCGTACTAACACAGATAAAGGGGGAGACTAAACGTCCTGTAGCAAACTTTTCAGTGACTTTTAATCCTGTAACAGCAGCCTTGTCTCAAAGCAGTTGAAGAAGGGAGTCTTAGCATTCAGCAACCTGAAAGGAGAGTTATGGGCTACCCCCTAATTGTAATGGTCTCTTACTCAATTGAAATTCTCATGACCCGTACCCTCACACAGCATTTGACAAACATCCACCTACTCTATGAGAGAATCATACTGGCAGACAAAAATGTCTCCATCAAGAGATGTAACACACCAAAACCCAGCTTTGCTTTTGCCAACCACAGAGGGAGATGATGAGAGTGATTTTTACCATTAGTGTGTTAGTGTTTTTGTGCACAAACCAAGCTTCAACATAATGGAGGTACCCCTTCTTAAATCTAACCATAGCCTTTTTGCCGATGGGTCTTGTGTACGGGACCAACGTGGCATTCTAACAGCTCCTTATGCTGTCTGCACACTAACGGGCATATTTATAATTTTTGGTGCAAAGCTGCACTAACTCACTTTGCACAAAATAATTTTGCACCGGATTGCGTCATTCCTGAGCACCAGCCGGGCGCCATATTTATGGAATGGCGCAAGCCGGTGCAAAGGGTGGGCTAGCGTCAAAACAAATTACTTTAGCCGGGTGGGGTTGGCGGTATGTGAGAAGGGGTTTTTGCACCAAATAATGAAGTTAGGCTGGTTAGAGTAAAAAAACAGATGACTCTAACCAGCCTAGCGTCATTTTCTGATGCAAAACCATCCATACCACATGACTCCTGTCTTAGAAAAGACAGAAGTCATGCCCACCACCCGAATGGCCGGCACAGGGGACCAGTGCCACATGGACATGGCCATTACACTCTGTGCCATGCAGGGGGCCCCAAGTTGGGCCCCTGATGGCATTTTAATAAAATAAAAATACTTACCTATACTTACCCTACATACCTGGGATGGGGTCTCCCATCCTCCAATATCCCTCAGGTTGGGTGGGGGTGTTCTGGGGCTTGAGGAGGGCACCTGTGGACCCATTCCATGGTGTTTAACCATGGAAATGGGTCCACAGGTCCCTTAAAACCTGGTCTGACCCAGGCGTTAAATAGTGGTGCAAAGCAAGCTTTGCACCATTATTTAGCCCCTCCTCCAACCCGTGTGTCATTTCAGCACGGGGGATAAATATGGGGTTATGGGATAGCACCAATTTTTAGATGGGAAAACCTACCTTGCATCTCATTGACGCAGGGTAAGTTCACACTTCTAAAAAATGGTGCAGACTCCAATATTTTTACATTAGACGGGTCTAACTTCAAAATATAAATATGGAGTTAGATTTGCACCAAATTTGCGTAACAAAATGTTGCAAATTCAGCACAAATGGGGTATAAATATGCCCCTGAGTGGAGTTGTGGAGGCATTCTACCTGTGCCCTGTAATGTATGCATAAATAGTTGAAATTATTGCCTTTACCAGAGCCTGTAGTAAATCAGAAGGCTCACAAGTTACTATTTATACTGACAGCCATTATGGTTTGGATTTCAGCATGATTCCTGGCAGTTGTTGTTACAGCAAGGTTTCATGCCCACCCCAGTTTCCTATATTGGAAATGGATTGTATTTCTCCAATTTACTGGAAGCTTTGTAGTTGCCAAAATAAATTTCAGTAGTGAAATGTGCTGCACACAAGAGCGGCAATGACTGTCATCAGAGGGAATTGTTATGCAGATGAAATTGCCTGGTATTGCCTGGTGAATCTAGCACCTTTCACATGGATGAATTATGTCCCAGGGAGTGACGGATTCAAACATGCTGCTAATTACTGTACACAGTTTCAATAAAGTGAGAGAATTGCAACCCACTGCCTCAGAAGTACGGAGGAAGAGAATGAGAGAATGGGATGTTTAAGAGACACCAGTGACTTTTGGGTATCCAGTGATGGGAAGCCAGTTCTTGCTGATTCCATTTTGCCGGCTATGTGGGACATAACGGATGTGCATGCATTTGGGAAGAGACGGGATGGTGTCCTCCTTATTCCTGGTCAATAGCCAAAAGTCTTTGTCAGCGTTGTACTACTTGCCAGAAGCAAAATGTGGGCAAAAAGATTGTGGTGACTATGAGCCATGTTGGAAACTCTGAAGATCTCTTCAACCGTATCTAGATAGATTTTGTGGCGATGACCCAATGTAACCAATTAAGGTATATCCTTTTTAATGTATGTTAATTCTCATGATGGGTCAAGGAATAGCCCACCAGAGGTAGCTCATCTTGAATCAGAACAAGGAACCCACTTCAAAAACGAAATAATGAGGTTGCTCTGTACAGCACTAGGTATTGCCCAGAGGTTCCATTGTAGTTATAGACCTGAGGCATAAGGCATTGTATAGTGATTGAAATGGACGATCAAAGCAAAACAGGCCATGGTCTGTGCCTTCACCTCACTTAAATAGCTTGATGAGCTTCCTTTGGTATTGATGAGCAATTGAAGAACTCCTTGTAAGCAAACAGAATTGTCTCCTCATAAGTTGTTGATGGAAAGAGCCATACAAATTCCCTCTGTTCTTGCCTCTGCTCTTGTGAATATCATCAATGACCTGGTTCTCGAGTACTGCAAGGGATTGGCTGATGTGGATTGTTCCATCTCCCATCAAGTTAATGCCACTACTCCAGCTGTCTGAGAATCTCCAGGGCTCTACTTGAACCCTGGAGATTGGGTTTGCATTAAGAAATATGTTCACAAGTCCTGTCTGGAGGAGCGCTGGAGAGGCCCCTATCAGGTGATCCTAGTCATCAACGCTGCCGTCAAGTGTGCTGGTCTGCCGAACTGGGTACATGCTTCCCATACCAAATGGGTAAGACAATAAGAGGAAGAAGCAAAGTCAACATCCACAAATTCTATGAGTCACGGGAGATTTGAAGTTGCTGAGGCTTCTGAAGATAAGACGAATCTGCGGAGTCACAGTGTCCACCAGGAGAGCAACCACAGGAATGAGAACCAGGTGAAGGTGTTGTCATCTCAGCAAACACTGTGATGCCGAGTATGAATTAATCGAGACAGTGGAAATTCATGGAAAGCTGAAACCAACCTGCAAAAGCCAAGACTGCAGTAGCCAGAGGGTAGTGAGGTCCAAGGAAGTTTTACCTCTGAGACTGAATCAGCTTCACCAGAGCCAGAAATCTAAAGCACCACTTAGGGTCGTGTTACGACTGAAGAAGGCTGGCCAAAAACCACAGCCAACCAGAAGAGAATATTGGCAATATGGAAAAGACCAGAGATAATTAGGGAAGTAAGCAAAGTATAAGAACCAGAGTCTGTCTATCAACCTGACATTGAGGACGAGAACATTGACTTGATTGTCCCAAAACAGAGCAAACCAAAGAGAAAGGGCAATCTAAAGTATTCTGGCCTGGACTGGACATACCTTACTGAAAACAACCTTGAGTCTGATGATTTCTTGACCAACGGGCAGCTCCACATAAGCCATTTGCTCTATTCCTTGACTAACACTGAAAGGGATGATTAGGGAGTCAGGGTAACGATCAGAGGACATTAATGCCTTAGGCCTCTGGATGAGGCGGAATAAAAATCCCTGTAGATTTTGAGACAGGATAGTGATGGTAGGGTAGAAATTAGATGACTAATCACATCATTCTGAAATTATGATATTTTCTTGATCTGATTTAAGCCAATATGGCATAGCAATGCTGGAAAATTTGGTTGTAGTTTTGGCTGTTGATATTTATGTTTTAATGACGTCTACCTTCTTGGTGGCAATATCCCTCATAGTCCAGTAAACAGTACAATTAAACTTGTTGTCACTAACCCAGAAGACAAAAGAAAAGTCTTGCACATTACACAGCATGAACATGTTTATAGGTATAATGTTTACTTTTAGATGCTAGCAGAGTATGTGAAGGTTTTGCAAGTAGAAAACTGTTAAGCATGTTCCTACCTTACAGCCTCTGAAGCTGCGGAGGTAGCATATTTTCATTTACCTTCGTCGTATTCCTTTTCTTGCTTTGTTTTCCTAAATTGTTTCTAACAGCAGAACTCAATTAAGCTGTATTATTCTGATTATGGCAAACCTTCAGAAGACAGATGGAACAACGCATGCATATATCACACATGCCTTTACAATGCGGTCTTTACAACAACCGCGTCTTTACAACGCATGCCTTTACTACACGTCTTTACAACAAATTTTGTTGTAAAAGCATGTTTGGTAAAGGAACATGCGTGGTAAATTCTCCCCCGCCATACCCCCTACACCTGACACCATACTCCACCCACCAAGCCCTTAAAACTGCCCCTTCCCTGAGCCCTAACCTCCACACCCTGCCCTGTCCTAAAACCGACCCTGCCCTGTCTTAAAAACTACCCTAACCCCCCACCCCACCCTAAACCCTAAAACCTACCATGTCCTAAAAACAACCCCACCCTGTCCTAAAAATGACCCCGACCCTCCACCCCACCCTAATCCCTGAAACCTACCCATTCCTAAAAACTAGCCCACCCTGTCCTAAAACCTACAGTGCCCTGTCCTAAAAACTACACTGACCCCGCCCTGAAACCTAAACCCTACCCAGTCCTAAAAACGACCCCAGGCCTGGGCCTAAACCCTAAAAGCTACCCTGCCCTAAAATCTACCCCGCTGTGTCCTAAAAACTACCCTGACCCCACCCTAAACCCTAAAAGCTACCCTGCCCCATCCTAAAAACTACCCCAACCACCCACCCCACCCTAAACCCTAAAAACCTACTCTGCCCTGTCCTAAAAAGTACCCCAAACCCCCACCCTAAACGCTACAGAATTACACTGCCCTGTGCTAAAACTTATCCCACCCTGTCCTGAAACTCACCCCCTCGCCCTAAACCCTAAAACATACCCTGTCCTAAAATCCACCAGATCCCCGCCCTGAAACCTAGAACCTGCCCTGTCCTCAAAACTACCCTGACCCCTGCCCTAAACCCCAAAAGCTACCCTGCCCTATCCTAAAACCTACCCTACCCTGTCCTAAAAACTACCCGACCCCCCTGATCGAAACCCTAAAACCTATCCTGTCCTGTAGTAAAAACGACCCGACCCCACCCTAAACTCTAAAAGCTACCCTGCACTGTCCTAAAACCTATCCCGCCCTAAAAACTACCCCAACCCCCTGCCCAGAATCCTAAAAGCTATCCTGCCCTGTCCTAAAACCTACCCCACCCTGTCCTAAAAACGACCCTGACCCCCTGCTCTAAACCCTAAAACATACCTTGCCCTGTCCTAAAAACTACCCTAACCCCCACCCCCTAAACACTGAAAGCTACCCTGCCCTGTCCTAAAACCTACCCCACCCTGTCCTAAAAACTACCCTGACCCCTGCCCCACCCTAAACGCTAAAAGCTACCCTGCCCTGTCCTAAAACCTACCCCGTCTCCCTACCCTGCCCTAAACCCTACCCTGCCCTGTCCTAAAAACTACCCTTCCCTCACTCTAAACCCTTAAAGCTACCCTGCCCTGTCCTAAAACGTACCCCTCCCTGTCCTAAAAACTAACCCGACCCGCACCTCACCCTAAACCCTAAAACCTACCCTGTTCTAAAAACTACCCCACCCTGTCCTAAAAACTATCCCGACCAACGCCCTAAAACCTACTATGCCCTGTCCTACAAACTACCCTGCCCACCTGCTGCAACCCTAAATGTTAAAAGCTACCCTGCTCTGTCCTAAAAACTACCTGCCCCGTCCTAAAAACTACCCTGACCTGCTGCCCACACCTTGAACCCTAAAACCTACCCCGCCCAGTCCTAAAAACGACCCCGACCCCTGCCGCCTTTTCCCTAAACGCTACTAGCTACTCTGCCCTGTCCTAAAACCTAATCCACCCTGTCCTTAAAACTACCTCAAACCCCATCCCGCCCTAAACCCTAAAACCTACCCTGTCCTTAAACTTCTTCCGCTGTGTCCTAAAAACTACCCTGACTCCCCCACCCCACCCTAAACCCTAAAACCTACCCTGCCAGGCCCTAAAAACTACCGCCCCCACCGTAAACCCTAAAAAGCAAGCCTGCCCTGTCCTAACACCTACCTCACCCTGTCCTAAAAACAACCCTGCCCTAAACCCTAAAACTTACCCTGTCCTAAAAACTACCACAGCCCCCACCCTGAATCCTAAAACCTTCCTCACTCTGTCCTAAAACTACCCCAACCCCTTGACCCTGTCCTAAAAACTACCCCAACACCCCTCTCCCTCAAACCCGGCCCCACTCACCTCTCTGTCCTCTAGTCGCTGCTTTTTCCTGTTCCACCCGGACTGTTGTCTCTTCCGTTACCACGCATATGCATGGTAAAGGCATGCGTGGTAATGGCGAGGTGGGCAATGCATAGCGTTGCATTGACCGCATTGTTAGTGATGTTTCCCCAGAAGACGTACCAATTGTGGCTGGTGTCAATATGTATCTGTGGGCTACTAAACATCTTTACTGTTCTTACAAGGCTTTCAAAGCAAGGGCTCACCGTGAGTATATGATGAAATTCTTTGCCCCCTGTAACGATCATGAGCGCTACTAACCAATATCTGCATGATGTCCTGTAGGATTAGTACAACTGAGCGGGTATTATAGATTAATTAAATAAGAGGATAAGAATAGATTATTAGAAAGGAGAAAAGAAAACGAGCGCATAACACAATATTACAAAGGGTGAGGAGCTTTTAAAGGAACCACACCTGAGATTGAGCATTGATACTGCTAAGAAGGGATCCTTATGAATGACAAGAAAACAAGGAGGAAAAGAGTCCCTTGGGAATTTGGAGTGAAGCAAATGCAAGCACAACTACTTAGTCAAAGGCAGGACCTTTTCTCCAATAGAGGTAAATATTAAGGGAATTCATTGTGTGTGTGGTAAATCAGCTTATTTCCAGTTACCACACAATGGAGTAGGGAGTTTTACACAGCTTTAGTTTTGCCCAGAATCTATTATACTAACAAGGTAGATTTGCCCCTTGATCACTTCATAATTCAAAGCATACACAGCTTTAAGTAGATCATCCGTGATACTTTTGGAGCACTTATACCGTCAATAGGAGTTGCATTAAACGATGTTAAGATTAAACAGCTATCCAGTTTAGTAGAACGGCTTGCTACTAACACAGCAGGTGCCTTAACAGGTATAATTAAGGAATTGCTTTCGATGAGAGCTGTCATTATGCAAAATCGTCTTGTGTTGGATTTTATCCTCACAAAGGAAGGCGGAGTTTGCAAAGTCATTCTCGCTCTGGAATGCTGTGCTTATCTACCGCAAATAGATAGGCAGCTTGATAGCTATGTTACTAACATTACAAATATTACGCATGAACTGACCATATTGAAAGAGAGTGTCTGGGAAGGAATAGGCTCCATATATGGATCTATTGGGAGAGGTTTTGCCATGATGGGTGAGTAGCTTGGTAGTGTACCATACTGAAATTCCTTTTAACGCCCCTCTTGGTTAGGCTAATTGGCATTTTGTGTGTGCTTATTTTCTTAAACTTGTGCAAGATAATTTCATCAAGTCATGGTATGGACTGTAGGTATAAGAATTTGTCAGCAACATCAGGAAGAAAAAGAAAGAGACTTGACATGAAGGTTGAAGAGCCACAAAGGTTGAAGAGGCGTTGCCATGACACCTTGTAGGACTTGGGAGAAACAAAGGAAAATAATCCAAAATTGATGAACGCTGTTTTAAAGATGTAGAATGATGATTTAGAAATCATCAGAGGTGGGGTTGTGAGTGCTGTTTCCCCTTTCGTTTGCTTTAAATGCATTAGAAATTGAGCTTCCTCTAACATAGCCAATGTTTACACCGTTTTCCATCTTGAAGTGACTTCGTAACACACCACTTGACAAATGGTGCTACTGTTTTCTTTTAAACAGGTATGTGTCTACACTGATAAATCGTGAACATTCCCAGAGACGTCTCCCCACACTGTACCCAACCAAGGACATCCCAACTATCCCAGGCTATTGTTTGCATGATGTATTAACCATAATGCTTGAATAAGCTGTGAGGACAAAATCCAATGTAATAGTACTATGGGAGAATGCTAGAATGTATACTGTAGTAAATGTTTCTTCTTGCTTGCATCTCATTGGTGCAGCTAAGGAATGTATGAAAACCATTGTCGAAAGTCCTATAAAAGGAATCGCTTTCCTCTGTGCCCTGGAACCCCCACTCCCCCACTCTTTTGAGACGGAGCTATGCTGGATTTTTCACAGAACCTTACTGAGTTCTTTGTACTCAAGATCTATAAGATCTATGGCCCATATTTATACTTTTTGACGCAAAACTGCGCCAACGCAGTTTTGCGTCAAAAAAATTAGCGCCGGCTAACGCCATTCTGAAGCGCCATGCGGGCGCCGTATTTATTGAATGACGTTAGCCGGCGTTAGCCGCCGGCACTGTCTGGTGTGCGTTAAAAAAAACGACGTACACCAGGCAGCGCCGGCGTAGGGGGAAAATGGCGTATGGGCGTCCAGAAATGGTGCAAGTCAGGCTTAGGCAAAAAAATCGCCACAACCCGATTTGCGCCATTTTTTTACGACGCCCATCCCCCATTGAAATGACTCCTGTCTTAGCAAAGACAGGAGTCATGCCCCCTTGCCCAATGGCCATGCCCAGGGGACTTCTGTCCCCTGCGCATGGTCATTGGGCATAGTGGCATGTAGGGAGGCACAAATCAGGCCCCCCTATGCCACAAAAAAAAAATATAATACTTACCTGGACTTACCTTAATGTCCCTGGGGTGGGTCCCTCCATCCTTGGGTGTCCTCCTGGGGTGGGCAAGGGTGGCAGGGGGTGTCCATGGGGGCAGGGGAGGGCACCTCTGGGCTTATTCTGAGCCCACAGGTCCCTTAACGCCTGCCCTGACCCAGGCGCTAAAATCCGGCGCAAATGCGGGTTTTTTAGTCCCGCCCACTCCCGGGCGTCATTTTTGCCCGGGAGTATAAATACAACGCATATGCATCGCAGTCATTTTTTAAGACGGGAACGCCTACCTTGCATATCATTAACGCAAGGAAGGTGTTCATGCAAAAAAATGACGCTAACTCCATGAACTTTGGCGCTAGACGCGTCTAACGCCAAAGTATAAATATGGAGTTAGTTTTGCATCGAATTTGCGTCGAAAAAAACGACGCAAATTCGGCGCAAACGGAGTATAAATATGCCCCTATATGCTTTGCTAAAAAAACGTATTGATGACATATTTTCTGTAATTCTGCCTATTGATCATTATATACATCTTTGAAAGTTTGACCTGTGTCTGTCATTCGTACTGAGAATGTCGCAGTTCTGATTATTGAAAGTGATTCCATATGCACTAGCAACGGGTCCAATCAGTCCGTAAAGGAACAACACCTGGTCCAAGCCATTAGTGTGCATTTGGCATGATTATCAAAGACTGGCTTGCAGGCCGACACGACCATGATGATATGTCCAATACCTGCTGTTTCTCCCGTTTCCACATAGCTTTAAATCGGACAGTTTTCATTCTGCCTGCGTTTGGACCACTTCGGACATGCACAGTCAATCAAACGGTACATTTACAGAAGAATGTGTCTGAAGAGGTTATTTTACACTGGCTGCCCAATGAAAAGCCAAATTTTGTTTAAACTATAATCCCATCGGGAGTATATTTCTCTCAATTTAAACAGAAACAATGTCGAAGTGTAAAGAAAACCACAAATATGAACTTTCTATGTTTCCTTCTCCGTCAGGACCTGCTGCTCAGTTCTCGCTCTGGCAGCTCGCGGGCAGCAGCCCAGCTTCCCTCCAGACCCCGCCCACCATCTTTTAAGTCATTTCAGTCAGAGACCACCTGGCAACTCCGGTCTAGCCCTGACTGCATAAATATTTTCCGTCATCAAATCCCCCCTGCGCCGACACTGCTTTGGATCTCTCCCACAGAAATAACACAATTATCAACAAATTGGTGTTCCACCGTCGCAGCTAATGCGGGGTCTTCTGAGCAGCTCCAGACTTTAGGTGTAAATGGACCAGATCAAACAGCAGTTACTGATTTTTTTTATTCCAAAAGGGATTCCGTACCTAAAAAAATAAACAGGCATTTCGTGTCGAGATTTCAGGAGTAGTAAAATGTGTCATCGCTGATTAGCTCAGTCAAAGAGCCGGTAAAACATCAGCACAGCTCTGGGATTTTTGCAGTTTAAAAATGGAAATGTGGTGTTTCTGATACGTGGCTGATTGTTGACACTAAAATCTGAAACCTCTGTACACAATATAAAAGGACAAGAGTGGGGGAGCGGTGAGGGGGAACCGGCATATATTTATTATGCTTTCTATACAGTTGGTAGCCACCCGATTGGCTGCATCGGGGACATCCTCAGCAGTGCTTAATTTGTACAACAACAAAAAAAGCAATAGGTAAGTGCCAGGGCAGAGGCACTTCATAGGAGTCTGCACCAACTGGCACCACAGCAGTCTTACCACCGCTGCAGAAGGCCACTACCAGCATTACATACAGGCTAGATTGGCCAGTTTTAAATAAACACTGCACTTATAAATTCGGCAGAAGAACAGATTATATTGTGTTAACCATAAATAGGTGCTGGTGCTTAACAATAAGTGCTCGTGCTCAGCACTGGAGATCACCGGCACAAATTAAGCACCAGTACCCAGGGGCTAAGAATAACGTTTGTTTCATCCTCTTTAAGACTAAATTGAAGCTTAAACTGTGAAGTCCAAAGTGTTACTGCCTCATAAACATTGTAAGTCATACAAACAGCAAAGTTGATTCAGAACAGAATATAATCAGTCAACATAATTTATTTTATGCTGTTTTTAACCACAGTTTATCCTCTTCATAGTACCATGGATAGCATTTCTTGCAGTTGCCCATTTTGTTGTTGCCTAATGTATCTGCCTAGGAAGAATGAAGAGCCAGTCAATCCTGTTAGGATTTGCACATCTGAACTCAAGGTAACACTAGAAGTCAACAGAAAGCGCTTATGATCTGACTCACCTGTCATATATATATATATATATCTTTAAGGTGCATATATGTGGAATTAAGAATTTCAAATATATTCTTCCTCTATATACACTTACCTTTCAATATTTCAATATTTTGTCCCTCGATATTCTTTCTGTCTGTGATATTCTGACACAACGATATTCCTATGTTCAATATTCTGTAGTATAATCAAATAGAGTCGTCATATACCAAATCCATGTGTCATTTTTACATGTTTCAGCAGTAAGTCGATGATATGCCAACTGCGGAGGAACGGGTCAGCGATAAATGACATCCATGAAGGTAAAGAACAGAAATATTTTACATAACGTGTATTTGTAAAATGCACATGAAGAGCATTTCAACTCTAAAATAACAGATTTTTATTGTTACACAGCATTTTGGCCTTGGAAGAATGAAATGCTGAGTGGACATGCCGGGATGCAAATATGTTACTATGAGGTCAAACACAGATCCTTGTCGTGGATGCATCTTTTCACTGAATCATAGTGATGGGAATGTAACAAGACGCAGATGTTTCTTCCTGCATGGATCATGCAAAGTGCAACTGATAGAAGAGCAACATCTAACAGCTAGAAGATGAATTTGTTGATTCTTTGGGACAAGACTTAAAAATGCTGGGATGGAGCAGCCTTTATGCATTGCCATTCAATTGCAATTGGAGTGACACCTCAAGAGATTTGTTGTGTCCCTCTACCCTTTCCTTTGAATTATTTGAGTTGAAACAAAGCGATAAACCATACCATTAGAGAGGCCTACCAATCATAATCACGAGATAACCAGTATGTTTACTAGCTTAGTGTTTCTAAGAAGGCAACTAATGCTAAAACCAGGCTGTTGTACACCATCATTGCTTCCTTAGTATCTCCTATAGCTCCTGGAGGTCTATGTGATCGCTGAGAGAATTCTGAGGGGGTGCTGCAACCATAGCAGTTCAAACTTACTATTGTCTTGAGCATCACCTGGCAGTCGAAGGGATAAAGGCGTATCATAATTGAACGGTTATGTTACTGCAAACACTTGCAGTGCCGAGTGGAGGATAAGGGCATTACCTCCTAAGCCTTTTCAATCTCTTATAATATTACATAGTGTAACATTTTCACCACTGGCTTTATAGCTATCTTTCCACCAGCCATCACCATGTGGAGAAACACATTGGAACCTGGTGAAGCCGAATTCCATGATTTTGGTCAGGAGTGTCCCCGCGGATCAAGATCGAGCAAAGTACATGTGTGTTCTGCTTTCTTGATATTCAACCAGAGTCTGCATCAATTGATACCTGCCCATTTGTCTTGAAATCTGCTAATGTAATACTTCCAAAATACACCAAAGGTGTCACCTTTGTAATAGTACTGAGTGGGCACTTCTGCCATGCACACTCAGGGGCATATTTATGAACAAGACACGCAGTGCAGCGCAGCACTTCACCTTGCTGTGCTGCACTGCGTGGCAGGTAAAGGACAGGAATGAACTGTATTTAAGTCAATACAGCTCACTTCTTTATTTTCTCCTGTGTTAGAGCCCCTTTGGCTGCCTAGTCCCAATGTGGGCCACCACGGTGCAAGAGTGCCTGCATTGCATGCAGGATTGTTTTTGTGCAGGAAGGGGTCTCTTCCTGCATAAAAACAATCCCCTAGTGCATATTTCTCTATCTATGTGTGCTGCAGAATGTAGACAGTAACAAGGAGAAATAAAGATATTACTCCTTGTTACGCCTCCGCTGGGAACGTGCAGCATTTTGGTGCATTTCCAGGTTTACCAATTCTGGTAAATCTGGGAATGCGTCAAAATCCATGGGAGTTGCATGGGAACACCACCACAATGCCAGTAGAATGCCTTCTGAGGGCAGAGTAAGGCAATGTAGCAATTTGTGCTGCGTTGTTTTACTCCACACATATGAAGCCACTCAGGGCCAAGCAAAGTGGCCTTACGTGGTTTTATAAATCTCATTTGGGGTTTGCATTGCGCGTGTCCATGTTGCATGTAGCATGGTGCAAAAGCGATGTTAACACCCTAATTAATATGCTCCTCAGTTCCCCATATCTTAAGGTAAACAGAAGACATGGGAAAGATGTATTGTGGGTAGTGTATTGCACACCCGGATACCCTGCTGCAAATACCTTTAAAATCTATAAATAGATTGAGGAGGTACCAAAACACATATGTTTGTACTAATCCTAACATTATTTTAATGTTAAATATGTATAGATGTGCAGACCTAATATCAGAACGTCATTTTGAAGATCAAAATGTATTAACCTGTTGCGATATTGCAGTACAAACTGATCATTATTGGGCAGTAAAACAAATAGTATAAACGTGTTGATAGCTAGTGTACCTGAAGCACTCAGACCCAAAAATCACAAAACAAGTATACTTGTTGGGTATAAGCAACATCAAAATATTCCATAACCGTAGCATTTAAGAAAAGTTTCCAACCTCAAAATATGAATTCTCACTTCTTTGTGATATTTCTTTTTCTCTTGGAACCTAGAGATACTTTTCGCACCTAAAAAACTGATGAAGTTGGGAATCGAAAATTCACTATGAATTCATATCATAAGTGGTGAACCTTTTGTCACAGTCATAATTTAGTACTGAACCCAATAGTATGTAATCTGAAATATGTGAATTGTATGTATAGTTTGCAAAGCGTAAGACTCTATGGGGTCATTACAACATTAGCGGTAAAATCTGCTTACCGCCGTGCAGAAGACCGCATACATCCCGCCGCGGCAGCGGTATACCGCCACTGCCATTATGACCCACAGCTCGGAATCCGCCAAAATCCAGACACCCACACAAGTCCGCCACACCAAAGGTCAGTGATAAACTGGCGATAACAAAACCGACACCGCCACGCCAACAGCAATACGCCCACACCATCACGACCCACGAATCCAGGCAGCCGATTTTCAACCGCAGTATTCAATTGGCGGTACACACCGCCACACTCAAAATACACACACATTTCCAAAACACATCCACATTGGACAATTCCAAATACACACACCTGATACACATACACACACCACTCCCACACACTCAATACAATATAAAACACACACCCACATCACCCACAAACCCTTACGACCAGAATTGCGACAGAAGGCCAGAGGGAGACACCACTAGAAAGAACAATAGCATCCACTAGCACTCAACACCATCACTCACACTACATCCAAGCACCTCACACAACACACCACTAAATATCACCCCACACATCACAACACACACCACCCCACACATCACCCACACCACCGCAAAGACACCCCAGGTTCTCTGAGGAGGAGCTCAGGGTCATGGTGGAGGAAATCATCCGGGTAGAGCCACAGCTATTCGGATCACAGGTGCAGCACACCACCATAGCTAGGAAGATGGAGTTATGGCGAAGAATAGTGGACAGTGTCAATGCAGTGGGACAGCACCCAAGAACTAGGGATGACATCAGGAAGAGGTGGAATGACCTATGGGGGAAGGTGCGTTCCGTGGTCTCAAGACACCAGATTGCGGTTCAGAGGACTAGCGGCGGACCCCCACCTACTCCCCCAGAACTAACAACATGGGAGGAGCAAATCTTGGCTATACTGCATCCTGAGGGCCTCGCAGGAGTAGCTGGAGGAATGGACTCTGGTAAGGCAAATCTTTCACTACTTCATCCCCCACCCTACCTGCATGCTATCACACACCCCCACCCTCGCCCTCACCCCCATCACTCCAACTCCTCACATATGTCTCACTATCACAAACCACACATCCCAAACCCAAGCCCCCATGTAACACCAAAGCATGGACACCCATCACCAAAGCATGTCCACTGCACATACCCATACACCCCCCTAAACCATTATCACACAAGGTCCCACACAAGAATGCAAGCACTGGGGTACAGGGATACCCACCCATTGCACACCATGGCACACACAGATGCAATAATCATGCATTTACACTCCTGCAGGACCCCTACCCTACGTCACCGGAGAGGAGGTTCTAGACATGTCCACTCCAACCACAGAAGAGGCCCACAGTGATGACAGCAGCTCTGTCTAACTGGATCTAGATGACCAGCCCGGCCCATCTGGGACTTCGGGACAGTCGGTTCCCCACAAACTGGCACAGGCCACCACAGAACCTTTCAGGAACCACGGGCCAGGGTAGGTTCTAGCCTGGCTTCAGCAGCTCTACCAAACTTTATTTGCGCTGGACCATTGGTCTATGTGTTCCTAGGAAGCTTGTTCTCTAATTTAGGACGGGCGACAGTTAGGAATTATTGGTTCCGTATTTATGTAAGTGACTGTTACTTCTCCAAGATACTCTCTGGTTTTTAGTAATCTGTACACTTGACTAAGGAAACACATGTGGCCCATATAATTAGGAGATACACATAGTCATCTAGGTCCTGATGAAGCATCACTGGATCCGTATGGACCACCAGGATGCGAAACATGTTGACCCATGATAGGGTTGGCTTTGGAAAATCCCCAATTCCTCCCTTTGCTACTTTTACTATAGAGTGATTGATCATTATCTCTGGTTCACTCTCATGACTATACTTTTTAACCTTGGTCCTGACCGTCCATCTGGTCTAATAAAATTATTGACCCAGTGGCGGTTTTGAGAGCCAATTTTAACCACAATTTCTTTCAATCTCCTCTGTCACTTATTCACCTTTGGGGTCACGGCACCATCATTGAAAAAGATCTCCGGCAAAGAGCCCCCCCATCAGGGGTGGTGCCCGTCAGACATTGCAGTGCCGGTCTGACGAGGAGCAGTTCCGATGATGAAGCATGACATCCTATGGATGTGTGAGGTTTCTTGCTCCTAGAATTTAGGACCCCCGCCATTAGTTTCCGTTCTTTCTGGTTGGAACAGTGTATCATATATTTCTTGACACCACAGAGCTTCCCCCCTCTGGAAACACCAGCACAGCACCCACCTAGCAGGCCCATACCTCTGTCCCCAGGACACGTCAAGCAGCAGTGTGTCCACCACTACAGGGAACCCAGGCTAACCCACCAACCCAACAACACCAGGGACCTGGGGGCAGTGATAGTGGGCACACAGTTCAGGGGACAGAGGCCCAGGGAAACAGGGGAACTGGGAGGGCTGCTGTGCGACAGGGGGAGGACAGGCCCAGGGAACCCACTCTCCACAAGGCCCTCTCCAACATCGTGGGAGCATACCACCATTCCCAGGAGACGATGGCAACGGTACTGGCCAAGTTTCAGGAGACCCAGCGGCTGCAGGAGGAACAGTATTTGGGGTTCAGGGAGGAACTCAAATCCATCAATTCCACCCTGGGCACCATTGTAGGGGTGCTGAAGGAACTCGTCAACACTAGGAGGGACACTGTGGCACAACAAGGGGCCCCTGACATTAGCCTGGACGATGAACTGCCCACCACCTCCACCGGCGCTAGTGGACAGGAGGCACCGCCACAGGACCACGACACCAGCACCCCACCCCCTGCAGATGGAGAACCACCCCGCAAACGGTCCCTGAGATCCAGGGCAAAGACAGAGAACAATGCCAAGACCCCTCAAAAAAAATGAGACCACCCTGATTGTCATCCTTCTGTCCCACTTTGTCACCCTGTCCACCCTTAAACTGCCCCAGCTCCACTTCCTATGGACAATGCACCTGTGAGACTAATAGACTGGACTTTGCCATGGACATACCTCCACCATCACCCCTGACCATTTTACAAGCCCCTCCACTATTTTGCACTTAAATAAACACCCTTAAATCACAAAACTATCTGGAGTCAGTCTGTGCTTTCTAAGATGTGTATTTGCAATAACTGAGTAGAAATGATATATCCATTGTATTGTCAACATACCTATGTCACACAGCTCTAGTCCATGAGGAAACAAAGCAGATGTCACACCGTGGGACCCACATCTGCGAAATCGAAAGGGAAAGTGAGAACTCAGGCTCTATACTTTGGGCGAAAATGACATACAGATGAGAGGTAGAAGAATTAAACAGATGTAGCGGGCAGTGTTGTCATCTTACCTGTGTCTCACTAAAAGTATTGCTGGATCACCGTGTTCCTGTTGTGTATGTCCTCTTCTTCTGCTTCCTCGTCTTCACTGACCACAGGCTCCACAGCTGCCACAACACCTCCATCTGGACCATCCTCCTGCAGAAAAGGCACCTCTCGTCGCAAAGCCAAGTTGTGAAGCATACAACAGGTCACGATGATCTGGCACACCTTCTTTGGTGAGTAGAATAGGGAACCACCTGTCATATGGAGGCACCTGAACCTGGCCTTCAGGAGGCCGAAGGTCCTCTCTATAATCCTCCTAGTTCGTCCATGGGCCTCATTGTAGCGTTCCTCTGCCATTGTCCAGGGATTCCTCACTGGGGTCAGTAACCATGACAGGTTGGGGTAACCAGAGTCACCTGCAAATGTCGAGGGACAACTGTTAGACACACACTAACTCTTAGGACATCCCCAGACCCAGACACCTAGTCACACTGCATTGGGTCCATGTCCTCACCTAATAGCCACACACAGTGCCTCTGGATTTGCCCCATCACATAAGGGATGCTGTTATTCCTCAGAATGTAAGAGTCATGCACAGAGCCAGGAAATTTGGCATTCACATTGGAGATGTACTGGTCGGCCAAACACACCATCTGCACATTCATCGAATGGTAACTCTTCTGGTTTCTGTACACCTGTTCACTCCTGCGGGGGGAGGATCAAGGCCACATGTGTCCCATCAATGGCACCTATGATGTTGGGGATATGTCCCAGGGCATAGAAGTCACCTTTCACTGTAGGCAAATCCTCCACCTGAGGGAAAACGATGTAGCTCTTGGTGGACCTGTCGACAATGGAGGAGCGACATGTGATCATCACCTACAGACTTGATCGTGCCACAATCCAGGAACTGTGTGCCCAGTTGGAGCCAGACCTGATGTCAGCTATCCGCCATCCCACAGGAATCCCCCCTCTAGTGCAGGTGCTGTCAGTACTCCATTTCCTGGCCAGTGGGTATTTTCAAACAACATTGGCCATAGCATCAGGGATGTCCCAGCCTATGTGGTCTGGACACCGGAGGATGCCGCCATCTCCGTACCTGCCCCAGCGGACGTGCTCTATGGAGGAGAACAGCAAGCAGAGAGTCAACTAACACTGAGGTACGTAAACATAACTTTATAGGAAAATGTTATAAAATCAACATATGGCTGTATTAGTGTAGAAGCAAGGCCTACATATGTGTGACGCAGTCAAAAATTTATGTCATGTGGCCCCCTAAAAGGCCGGCTGCCTGACCTGTAATGTGGGACAAGGGGATATGAGGTAACTGCGCTGGCTTTATACTCCGTCGTGGTAGGTGGTCGAAGACCGCAGCGCAAACCTGCATTGGTTAACATTGGGCCCTATGGGTCCCAGGAGCCAATGACGATGTACGCCAGCGGTGACGGTACGCACCACCGCGGATGTGACTGCCATTTTCTCTCTGTTCAATCACTTGATACCTGATCTTCGACAGGAGAGGACCTACACTGCAAGTGCTGCTGTGACCTCAGTCTGGAAGAGACAATGGCTCGTGTGTCTGGGGAAAGGGCCCCAGCCTTCAGCACGGAGGAGTTGGAGAAACTAGTGGATGGGGTCCTCCCCCAGTACACGCTACTCTATGGTCCTCCAGAAAAACAGGTGAGTAAACTGTGAGCCTGCTGTATGGGCAATGGCTGTTTGGAGTGGTGTGGATGAAAGATAGGGGGCGGGAGAATGAGGTGTGCTTGAAACAACGGTGAGTGCATGTGCGACATGGCAAGGGTAGGGATGCGGGCCAATGACTGTGATGGTGCGGACGCTTATATCTTCTCCTTTTCCCCTGTACGATTCCTGTAGGTCAGCACCCACCAGAAGAAGGATATTTGGCGTGCCATCGCCAAGGAAGTCCGGACCCTGGGGGTCCACCACAGATGGAGCACCCACTGCCGTAAAAGATGGGAGGACATTCGCCGCTGGAGCAAGAATACGGTGGAGGCCCAGCTGGGGATGGCCTCCCAACGGGTATGGGTGCCCGTCGCACCATGACCCCCCTGATGTTCCAGATCCTGGCGGTGGCATACCCGGAGTTGGATGGGCGCTTGAGGGCATCACAGCAGGCACAAGGGGGTGAGTACACTCTCATTGAGCTGATTCACCGTGCAGTGGAGGTGTCTGGGCGGGGGAGGTGGGCTGTGGGTTCCCCTAGGCCAGGGCGACTTTAGTAGGCAGGGTCCCTTCTTAAGGCAGGTCCTGTGGCACCCCACCCCACCTGTGTACAGAGCCAAATACACCTAGTCAGGCTCCTGTGACATCCATGTGTGCAGCAATCGGGCATAGCCTTGCCACCCATGTCCCTGGGATTGATTAGGGAACTCCAAGTGCACGGCGTAGTGCAGGGGGCTTCTGTGTCTGTAGTGTCCGCCAACGGTAGCGGTACTGCATGCACTCAACATGTCTTTCTTCTGTTCCCCCCCCCTTTTTGTGGTCTCCCTGTGCTTGTGTGCATTAGCATCATCAGGCAGAGGAGCAGTGGCACCGGAGCATGAGGGAGCTGCATCCCACATGGCCTTGGAGGGCAAGACAACGGAGTCAGAAGCCACCAGTGGGACGGAGGGCGAGGGGAGCTCCACGGCAGGGACAGGAGCTGAGACTAGTGACACGGACTCCTCCTCTGATGGGAGCTCCCTTGCGGTAGCGGGCCCCTCTGTGCCCCCTGCATCTACAGGTACAGCCGCCACCCCCCTACCAGCGCCGCCCTCCCAGCAGCCCCTCAGCGTTTGCCCCGTGCCCGCTCACCCAGGAGGGTGGGCATCTCCTTCGCCCCAGGCACCTCAGCCCCTGCCCCTGTCACCCCTGCTGCCCTCAGTGAGGAGGCCATTGACCTCCTCAGGTCCCTCACTGTTGGGCAGCCTACCATTTTGAATGCCATCCAGGGTGTAGAGAGGTAGTTGCAAAAGACCAATGCATACCTGGAGGGCATTCATTCTGGTCAGGCAGCCCATCAGCGAGCTTTTCAGACTCTGGCCTCAGCACTGATGGCAGCAATTGTCCCTGTCTCTAGCCTCCTCCCTCCAACTTCCTCCCCCCAGACCCAAACCCCTGTACCTCAGCCCATCCCAAGCACACCATCAGACAGCATGCACACACGTCAACACACAAGGGAAGCTCAGGCAAACATAAGCACCACACATCCCACAGGCACTCACGCAAGCATCATACCCATGCAGACATGCCAACAGCCACTGCCTCCACTGTGTCCCCCTCCTCCTCGTCTCTCTCCTCCCTCCCTGTCTCGTCTCCACTCACACCTGCATGCACTACATCCTCAGCCACTACCTCCATCACCAGCACACCCACTACCACACCCCGCTCACGTGCAGTCACCACCCCCAATACCATTCACACATCCCCTGTGTCCTCTCCCAGTGTGTCTGTGAGACCACCTACCAAGGTACACAAACGCTGCAACACCCACCCAACAGCCATCCACCTCACTACAGCCTCCAGCCCATGCACCTTCACCCAAAGTCACCAAACGTACACCTCCTACAACCACTACCTCTTCCTCCACTCCCAAACCCCCTCCATCTACCCGTCCCAGTGTGTCCAAAAACTTTTCCTGTCCAACCTTAACCTCTTCCCCTCACCTCCCCCACCCCTTCAGTCTCCTAGGGCCCGCCTCTCCAGGTCCCAACTCAGCACCTCAGCCACAACATCTGCGGAAACAGTGGTGCCAGTAGTAACCGGCTTCTGGAGTGCGCCAGGCAGCAGGGCAGCCAGTGTGGCAAGGAGCCAGAGCACGGACAGTCCCCCACCTCAAAAGCACAAAAAGTTGGCCACTGCCCGGCGGGAGAGAGGAAAAAAGTCTTCAACCAAAGCCACTCCCAGGGGTACAGGTGGGAGTGTGGATCCAACTGCGTCACCATCCAAGGTGGGGAAGGGGTACAGTAAAACTGGCAAGTCTGGGAAAACCTGCACGGCGGACAAGACCGCCACCAGCACCGCTGCCAAGGACAGCGCCGCCACCAGCACCGCTGCCAAGGACACCACCGCCACTAGCACTGCTGCCAAGGACACCGCCGCCACCTGCACCGCAGAACAGGACACCGCCGCCACCAGCACCGCTGGCAAGGACACCGCCGCAACCAGCACCGCTGCCAAGGACACCGCCACCACCAGCACCGCAGAACAGGACACCGCCGCCTCCAGCACCGCTGCCAAGGACACCGCCGCAACCAGCACCGCTGCCAAGGACACCTCCGCCACCAGCACCGCAGAACAGGACACCACCGCCACCAGCACCGCTGCCAAGGACACCGCCGCAACCAGCACCGCAGGCTAGTGAGCGTCAAAGATTCCGACGCTACTGAGGCCACCACGAGCAGGATAAAGCACTCTGGGCACCAAGCCCCCTCCAGAACCAGTGGAGAATGACATCCACTACCTCAGTCCTTGGCAGGATGAAGCACTCTGGGCACAAAGCCCCCTCCAGAACCAGTGGAGAGATACATCCACTTCCTCAGTCCTTGGCAGGATGAAGCACTCTGGGCACCAAGCCCCCTCCAGAACTAGTGGAGACTGTTATCCACTTGAGAGACTGTGGCTTTGCACTCCCCAGGATGCAGCAGTGGGCAAACCACCCACTGTAGAGACTTGAGAGACTGTGGCTTTGCACTCCCCAGGATGCAGCAGTGGGCAAACCACCCACTGTAGAGACTTTACAGACTGTGGCTTTGCACTCCCCAGGATACAGCAGTGGGCATGGAGCCCCCTTGTGGATCTGGCGTTGTGCACTCATCCGGCTGAGGTGCCCCCCCTTCCCTTCCCCCTGAGGTGCCTGTTTTATTTCTATCTGATGCCCCAGCAGTGTTCTCTACGTCTTGTTCGGGTATCTTGTCTGGGCCTCGCCCATGCATTTTTGGCACAGTGGTCCACGGACTATGAAGGTGGAATACCTTGGACTTGTATTCTTGGTGAATATATCTGTTTATACTGTAAATATCTTTATATATGTATATATTTTTGATTACTGTCTTTGAATATATTACAATTGTTCAACTCATTTCCTTTTGTCCTTGCATTCTTCCAGGGGGTTGGGGGTTGTCTATGTAATGTATCAACATGTATTGGTGTGTGTGTTGTTGTGGGTGAGGGTGGGGATGTTGCGTGTTGAGTGTGTGTCACTATTTTTTCCCTCCCCCCTCCCATGTGTCGTAGGTGCAGTACTCACCGTGGTCTTCGCTGCCGTCTTTGTTGTTCCTGGTAGAGGAGCAGGAAGATGAAGGCTGGTAGAATCTGGAGCTCAGGTTCCATGGCGTCCTGGTTCCTTGTGGGTTGTGTAGAGGTGATCGTTTTCCCTTCCAATTCCTGTTTCCGCCATGTTTTTGTTCACGGTAAATCCGCCCCGGAAAAGGTGGCGGATTGGACTGTTGTAATAATGTGGGCGGTACATTGTCTTCCGCCTGTCTGTTGGCGGTTACCGCCGCGGTGTTTGTTTGTACCGCCGTGGCGGTCGGAGTGTTAAAGTGGCTGTCTATGTTGGCGGTTTCTGCCACGGTTGTGATTCCATTTTGTTTTCTGCCGGCCTGTTGGCGGTCTTACCGCTGCTTTATCACCGACCGCCAAGGTTGTAATGAGGGCCTATAACACAAATCATTTGCCTACCTTCAGTATAGTTTGTACTTTTGGAAAGGCCAATACCATTACCACCTGATTCCAACTAGCTTAAAGAAATGTAATAGATAAGGCTGAACTATCTCACTAACAGGACCGTTTCTGGTCTATATTTCAGTTTAAGTTGTTATTGTTTGATATTAAAACAATCATACTTTGGGGGTGACTGAATGTGTGCCTTCCTAGTAGTATAACTCCAATTAAACAAATTCCATCTTTTAGGTTCAACCATCTCACGAGTCCCATGTAGTTTTTATGTGCAATGTATTAACTGGTAATGAGCACCTGTATGTTATGACACTTTTAATGTGGACTTCTTTCCACAGATGGCATGCAACAGTAGTGAGATGAATGGTGAAGTAACTGTTTCTGAATGATATTTGTGACACAGAGACTAGTTATATGTCTACTTCAATTAGAAAGTATTTCAGCCTTTGTTCGGCAACAATGCAACTGATTGAGGTTCACTCCATATTCTTTGATGGACCTCCGCCACTTGGTGCGACATTACTTCACATATATGTATTCGGTTTCAGGTTTTTCTGAAATGTAGTATAAGACCTCTCTTACTTGGCACAAATGTTATCCTATACAGCAATTTTGGTCTTATGTCATTTTAGACAAATTACGTTTACTTACCATTGAAAAATGTTATCTTGCTTAAATTCAAATACGTTTATTGAGTCCTTCAGAAAGTGCCCAAAATGCAAATGATGAAGATCGTCATGGCTTTAATTTACGGTAATCTACAGAAATGTTATTGATGTTCTTTTTAACAGTTTGCGAATGTAAGCCTTTTGTCCTTTAGCTTCCATTTAGTCTAAGGATCAGTAGTTTCTCCAGGACTTATAACAAGAGCCACGCCCACAGAAAAAAAGAGAAATCACGGGGAACTGCATGCTAACTAAAATATGAGTTCGGACAGGGATCACCCCTCTCATATCGTTTATCTCGAAAGGTTGAGGGAGTCAGCTCTTTGTTTCTCATATGGGCCTTGATATGTTTATGCAAAAGTTAAATCATATACATATACCTTTTTTCCACTTCTGCAGTCATCTACTGAACCGCCGGTACAATTAGTGAAACGAAATTGCTGTATAAACTATTACCACTGCCTGGCCAACGGCATAGAATTACTTTAGTCCCATTCAGTACATTTTCATTCTAATATTTTTCAAGGATTAAAACTCTTACGATCCTCAACAGGTTCTTCTTAGGGGTGATTGCTAATATACTGTTGTCCACAATGCTTAAAGACATTGGATGAACACCCCCTCCATTGTTAATAAATTTGCCATAATTAAGGATACAACTAAATGATTGATTCAAAAATGGTTGTAGGTAACAAACCAGATACAATCATCTGATTAAACATGAGTTTATTCTGGCTTGAATGGCTTTTCAGTCTCAGCAGTGCAATCATCATGAACTGGGGCGACATCAACTAAACTGCTCAGATGTGCTAATTTGCACCATGACATAATACACAGATGTGTTATTAGGCTGCCATTTATTACAGTGAGCAGTTTTTTGCACATTAAAAATTAAGGCGAAGTGCAAATATTGATATTGTCTGTTCATAGCTTAACCACTTCGGGTGATTAGCACCAACACAGCAAAACCCCTCACCTCTTAACACAGTCAGCCAACCTTCCAACCTACCTGCTTACTTGTGTGATCACCTATTGCCCGTTGTTTGAGGAGCGCCACAAGACACTGTTCCGGTGCCCTGTCAATACTTGCCACAATTCCAGGATCCTACAACAATAGCAATCTTCGGCCATTTGCTACAGGCCGCGACCTTGAAGCAGCCATGTCTTTCTGACCTTTGAAACCTCCACAACCTATCACAACTACAGGGGGCGGTTAGGAGTACAGGTGGTAGTAATAGAGGAGTAGTCTTTACATGCCTTTGTGAAATGTCCTGAAACATCCAACTTCCTATTTTGAAAGTGCAAAGAGGACACAGGTATTTCTATTTGTAATAACTGCATATGGATATTCCCTGACTGTTTCAATGTTATTCGCATTTTAGATATTTTGCGCTAATTCACAAAGATATTTAAGATTATGTAAAATATTGCTGCATAAGCAGCCCTTTAAATAATACATGACTTTGTGAATCAGCACCCAAATGTTTTCTGGGCTTCTTAGGCTTAGTAGGGCAGACAGCACAATGCTTTCTGTGAGAGCCATTTGTAATATTGAGTCTAAATAATAATAGATATTGCCAGAGATCATTCAGCACTTTGAAGGAATTCAATCTTGAAACACAAGTAGTGCACTTTACAAGAGCTTAAATAATGTTACATACACAGCTCACATGTGTTCCTTATAAAATAAAAAAAGTGCTTTCCAGAATTTATTTTGGAAAAGTATCATTATTTATACATCTTTGACCGTATTTGGGATCCTTATATAGAAAAAACGATATATGCTTCAGCAGAGTGACAAACCGGAAACAGAGGCAGAAGCAGCAGGAAGTAAGAACCGTTTAGTCTTTCAGAACAGAAAGTGACATGCTGGCAGGCGCATGTGTTTATTCCTTACATAAACTGTCTAAACAGCTTCAGTAAACAGACTATTATCTGGATGAGCAGTTTCTTCCTTGTTCCTTTCATGTGAAAATGTTGCAAGTACAGTAACAAGCCAACGACCTTCTCTCTTTCTTTCTCTCTCTCTCGTTCTCTTTAACATGACTGTGTTCTACAAAACTAAACTAAATTCCAGAAAACATAAAAGAAAGGAAAATCGCTATTCACTCACACTCAAAATAAATGGTTCCGTGGCCATGCGTGTGTTGCACAATGTAGAACTGCTATACACTTCTAAGCAGCAGGAGTACGTTAAGATGGCAGAAAAGCGCCTCAACCAAGGGGACAAATTGGCCACAAATACTGAACGTCATGCAGAAATAAAACAGATCCTGCTTATTATTCTCAATTGGTCACATGGAATCTCCTAATCTCCCAATAATCCCCCAACAAGGAAGTACAAATATGCAAACTGTCTGTGCTTCCAAGTTTAGGAATACCAGTGCAGAGTTTCTGCATCAGTCTTAATCATGCCCTGGGTATTTGCCGCTGTTATGGATATTTTAACTTTGGGGTGGCCCTGCTTCAAAGACACACTTAACACCTCTACATCCTTGAGCTGAACCCTAAGACTCTGGGCCTGACTTAGATTTCGCAAGACAGGTCACTCCGTCACAATGGTGACAATTAGCCTGTTCGCTGAAATATAAATCCCATAGGATACAATGGGATTTATGTTTCGTCATAGGGGCTATCCGTCTCCATTGTGATAGAGTAACCCATCTGCCAAAATCTAAGTAAGGCCCTCTGTCCCATTGTTGCATTGATAGATAGATAGGTAGATAGATAGATAGATAGATAGATAGATAGATAGATAGATAGATAGATAGATAGATAGATAGATAGATAGATAGATAGATAGATAGATAGATTGTAAAAAATACACCCTTAATGTGAAGTTGTATTCAGTAATTAAAACCGAAAAAGCTCACCGAAATTAACAAATTATCTTTATAACCTTAATTCATAAAGCACACAACATCTATGCAAACCATAACACACATACCAAATGGAATGGTTATGAACACACACATAGGGCCTCATTAAGAGTTTGGCAGACGGAAAACTTCGTCCACCAAACTCCTGACAGGGTGGCCGCCGCTTACACTGTGACCTCCCCGCCGTAGTAATTAAAATTTTCCCGCTAGGCCTGTAGGCGGAAACCTCAGTTTCCACCTGCCGGCCTAGCGGGAAACAGGCTACAGCATTGTTTACGGCTTGTAATCGAGTTGGCGCAATGCTGTAGCCATCAGGGTGCACCATCACCATCACAATGTTCACTGTTTGCAAACCAGACAGTGAACATTTCGACGGTGCTGGGCAGGAGGGCCCCTGCACTGCCTATGCCAAGTGCATGGGCAGTGCATGGGCCACCCTGTAGTCCCTTGCATCTGTTCTCCGCCAGTCTTTTCATGGCGGTGTTACCACCATGAAAAGGCTGGCGGAGAACAAGGTCATAATCCGCGGGGCAGCACTGCCCTGGCGGATTAGGATCTCCCCCACCGGCAGACCGCCGGGATCGAAGATCCTGCTGGAGTTGACAGTTGGACAGCCAGGGTTGTTAAGTGGTTCAGCCCGCCACTGCGACTGTGGCAGTCACAAGACTTGTATTGAGGGCCTAAGTGTACCATAGGTAACAACACACAAGCATATAATATCTTTAAATACAACACATACTGAAACCAGTAACGAGTTGTAGTTAGAATAGATAAATATAACTGGTGAATTTCAGTGTTGGTTTTTTAGTGTAAATGTTGCATTGTCATTTGAATTTTTCACATAACTATAACATCACTTTAACCTTTGGTTTTTAGTGACTGCCTAGATTTTTTTAATGTAAAGTAATATTTTATTACCACACATGAGGTCAACCCTGCACCGTACATGACCTTTGGCCATGTGCGATGGAGTGTTGGCTGCAGGGCCTGACATCTAGCCAAGATCTGTATCCAGCACCCCGCAGGCAGCCAACCCCCACTGTGCATGGCCTTTGTCTATCCCCTGTGCATGACATATGGTTGGCCACAGGGCCTGGCATGAGAGCAGCCTACCCTATGCCATGCACGGATTCTGCAAAATCAAAATATAAACACTGAGCCTATTGGTTTTATTAAGAGGTGAGCATATCAATATATATAAAGCAAATCAATCATCTCTCTTCAAAATTCACCAATATTTTTTATCAAATCTATATTTCAATAATTCACACAATGCAATATGTATTAATATTGATTATTATAAAAATGTTTAATACAGCTGTATTACAAAAACATGTCTGTGACTCTTTCTTTTTACATATTTTGTATTATTATATTTTGTGAGTGAAAAATGTTAAAATAAACAGACATATTGCTTTAAAAATAATAATTAAACAAACATATCTCTAAGTCTTTCTTTTAACATTTTTCTGCCAAGAAAATGCTGTGTGCCCCCCCTCCCTTTATAATTATCTTTGGCCCTGGGAGATGAGGTCCCGGGCCCATAAATCACTTGAGGAGGGCACTTTCTTGCCCCTCTCCCTTTATATTTATATTTGGTCCAAGAGGATGGTGTCTTTGGTGCTGAGCTTGGCTCGGGGAGGAAGCCACCACTCACGCCCCCTTCCCATATTTAATAAATTATGTTAAAGATAACACCAGCAGGTGTTTCTTCTTTATTAAATAGTCACAATACTGCAGAGTCCTGCAAGAGTCCTGAGCGAGTCCCGGGAGATCGCAACTTAAAGAATATTTATATATATTGGATCCACGGGGGGCCTCTGGGACAATCAAGAAAGAATTAAACATAGTGGCTGACTGAAGTGATGCAATGTGTTGTTTGCAAATTATGCAGCAATAGAAATATAGAAAATGCCATATACAGAATTAAATAAGTCCGCCTATTTCTTTTACCACTGCGTATTTGCCTGTAGTTTGTCATAAGTTAATTGTTTTTCAACATTGCTTGGCATTGAATACTTCTGTGCATTATTAAAATATCTCCAGAAGTTTGTGCCAAATATATAACTTGCCTCCTGGTTTCTGCATTCACTTGAATGGCACTTATTATACAGTGCTTAATTTTAGCTGGTGTTTTCCGGTACTTGGCACCAGCACTTAATTTTCAACATTGGTGCTAGAAAGTCCACCACATGGTGGTGCTGTCTGTCTAATTTTGAGATTAACACAACAATAGTGTTTAGTAATTCAATATACATTTAAAAAACATGAATAATTTCTGCCACCAACGACATTATTATAGCTGTGGATGGCGTAGAATAGTATAAATTGTCACACTTGTAGGAGTACGATTGTTAGTACCTGTTGGAAAATGGGTTATTGGTAAGGGCAGATAGGTATATACACTTAGCTATAGGCCACTAACCTCCACTTAGGTCCAGTTAGGTCTCAGTAAATTAAAACCAACTCAACCCTTGGTAGCTTGGCAACGAGCGACAAGGCTTAACTTAGGAGTGTAAAGCATTCAAATATCACAAAACAGCAATTAATCAAAACACAGGCAACAGTTTAAGAATCCCAAACCATTTTATAACAATAGATCATATTTTAATCTTTAAAATGACACAAAAACGAATAAAATCGGATAAGAGGAACCAGAGATATAACTTTTTAAAGAATTATTGTTTTCTAACGCCTAGAAACAAAAAGCGCCAATCTGGTCATCTGGTCACACCTCGACCGGGGCAAAGTCAAAGTTTAAGGCCGACAGCGATGGAGCCTGGCTCGGCTACAGGCCACGTGAGGCCTCGGTCAAAAGTTTACCTTAGGACTTAGTCGTTTTTCTGAAGATTTTCTTCAGCGAGACAAACCTGCCAGTCCAATCCGACCTCCTGGAACTCTTCTTCGGATACGCGGCGTGGGAGCCCTCGGTGGAGATTTTTACCTTCTGACTTAGTCGTTTTTTCGAGGTGAAAATCCTTCAACCAGGGCAAACCTGGATCTTGAAACGACGTCCTTGGAGCCCTCCTCGGATACGCTGGCTGGGAGGTCCCGGTCAACTTCCTACGTTCGGACTTAGGGCCATATGCACAAAAGCTTTTTCCCATAGACACAGAATGGGTAAAATCCTTTGGTACATCTGGCCCTTAGTCTCTTTTTTTGAGATTTTCTTCACTGGGACGAACCTGCAAATCAGGCCGGGACGCGGTTGAGGCAAGCCGGCTAGAGTTGCCGTGGCGGGTCGGTCCCTCTATGGAGCTTTTTTCCAAAAGTTCTCCAAACTTCTGGATCTTCTCCCAGATGTTCCTTTAAGGTTATTTTTGGGTCCACAGCTCACCCCAAGGTCCTGAAGCTCTGAGATGCTCCTTGGGGGGTGTGGACTACAACTCACAGAATGCACCTGGCGCAAACTCCTTTTTGGCCACTGGTCAGCTGGTTGGTTTCCTCAAGAGTTGGTGCAGGGGACTCTGGTTAGCAGTCTTTCACCTGTAGCAAACAGGGAGTCCCTCCTTGAACCAGTTGAAGTCAGACAAAATCCTTCTTGTGGTGAAGCCCAAGTGTACAGCTGGTGCAGACTTTCAGAGTGCAGGGTCCAGGTGCAGGCCAGGGGTCCAGCAGGGCAGTCTTATTTCTTCTGTAGTTCTTCCTGGTAGGGAACTGAGGTGTGGGTGCAAGTCTGCCAGTTTTATCCTTGCTCCTGGGTGAGAAACAGGGGAGTCCTGGTTCTCCAATGAGGTGCAGGGTCCTTCCCCCTGTGATGACCACTTCCTGGAAAGTGTGGCAAAAATCAATCCCAGGAGGCAACATTCCTCAAAAATCCATCATGGCTGAAAGTGATTTTTGGAGGTTACATCTGGCTGAGCTCACCCACTGGTGTGGCTAAAAATCATAAATACATCCCTCTCCTGCCCTCTCCTAATCTAATCAAGGGGGCACCTAGTTGTCTGGGGTTGCAGGATGTGGGGGTGTTGCTTGGTTGCTCCAAATGTCCTTCTCTGCCTTTGAAGACCAGTTTGGCAGCCCTCCCCCTTCCTGCCTCACCATCTGCTGAGGGGAGATCCCCTCCCAAAAGCACATCTCTTTGTGTGAAGCCAGCCCACTTCACACCTCATCAAGGCAGCCTGGCCAGGCTGCCAGAGGCTGGCTAATCAGAGCACATCAGCAAAAACAATGCAGGGCTGAAATTGGCAACTTTTCAGGTAAAGTTCAAAACTCTTTACCTGAACAAGTTATATTAAATCCCACAACTGGAAGTTGTGGGATTTATTATAACAATTAATTTGATACCAAACCTTTGTATCTGTCACTTAAGGGGACTTTTAAAATTAAAATAAAGTCTCCCCATTCTAGCCTATGAAGGCCATTCACTACAATGGGTGAACAACGAATTTAGCTGTTTTTACCTCACCAGGGCTTATAAAACTATTTTTTAAGGTCCCTGCTTATAGTTACATGGCACCCAGTCCTAGGGGCACATAGGGCACACCTTAGGGGTGACTTATATGTACAAATAAGGTAGTTTAAGACTTTGGAACTACTTTTAATTCCAAAGTCGAATTTGCATAGAACTTTAATTTAAAAGCAGCCAGCAAGGCAGGCCTGCCTTTAAAATGACACTGGGCACCTCAGTAGTGCACCTATGGGTGCACTACCTATGCTGGGGTCCCTAAACCTACATGCCCTACCAAATACTAGGGATTTATAGGTAGGTTAATTTAGCCAATTATAATTTGCCTAATTTGCATACTGATTTTACACAGAGCACAGGCCCTGGGACTGGTTAGCAGTACCCAGGGCACCATCAGAGCCAGGAAAACACCAGCAAAAAGTGGAAAATGGGGGCAAAAAGTTAGGAGGCCTCTGCAATCAGCCCCGTTCTCTCACAGTAGCTACGTTGGTACTGTCATTGCCAAAAATGGCAGCGGCAATGGGTGGTGCAGTGGCCTTCTGAGAAGGGCCCTGGCACTTACTCTTTTACAAATTAAGCACTGCTTAGAGGTGGGTGGCAAGTATAAACCTAAGAACTGGCGGTAGCTGTGGTAAATCTGCCATTGGCAGATTAGACGATTTACCCTTTTTCCCACAAAGCGGCGCATTTAAAGCTAGCACCTGCTTCCAAATCCTCCCTCAGGTCTAATAAAGACTACGAGATTTTTCCTGGTGTGCTCCTAGCTGTAACCCTATGTAACAATAGGTGGTCCATGGTTTACATATGACAGGCCATGTCGTGAAGAAAAAAACACTGATATAACCTTAAACCACAAAAACAACCGTCTAGTGTTCTTTGAGTTAAGAAGGGACGGTCATGTATTATTGGCCGACAAATGATATCAACAAACACTGCTGTCAAAATACAAGTACGGTTCTCAAAATGACCCAAATAAAACCTCGAAATGTGTTATTAATGTCGTGAAACGTCTTACTGTGCTAGGGCGCTTGTTAAGACAATGAAGTAGAGAGAGTTGTCGGAAGGAAGCAAAACTTGATTCTGAAATAAGTCTCAAAATGACCCAAATAAAACCTCGAAATGTGTTATTAATGTCGTGAAACGTCTTACTGTGCTAGGGCGCTTGTTAAGACAATGAAGTAGAGAGAGTTGTCGGAAGGAAGCAAAACTTGATTCTGAAATAAGTCCGCCACCCGACGAGAGCCCGCAGTTGCCGGTCGCTATTCCAGACAGCAAGCTGAGGGTTTGCAAAGAGGCTCTAATGGGACTTTTTTTCTGTTACTCATAATGCTCTTAAATAAACTCTACGAGAAACTTGCTGGTTCGGGTCTCTTCCAAGTACAGAATATGTCCGCTCATTTTGAGGAACAGCTGTGAGGTGGTGGAATAACAGTAGTTCATAAAGTTACCAGATTTGTAAACATGCCAGATGTCAGATTTTCTGGGATCCAGAAACAAAATACTTCATTTAACACCAAAGTGGCCAAAGGCGGATGCGATGCTCCAACTGAAAATTTGATGTTTGGCACAGCGGATAAAACTGGGGGTCATGTGGACTTCTGCAAAGTCTAGCCCGCTCTTGCTGCTGCAACATGTCAGATAAATAAATATTTGTAAAGTTTAAAGTCCACGAACCAATAACTTTTGCATGGGAGTGACACCTCACCACCAATTGACTTAAAGTTTTGACATCCTGAACGCGTGCTTTGTAATTGTGCTCTTGGCACACGCAGTCTATTCGGATAGTCAGTCTCATTAGGCAGTTCGTTCATAAGCACTCCCAATTTTGCAGATAAACTGAAGCACCAGAAATTCAACTGACTTGCCCAGGATCACACAATTCGGTCAAATGGCTGGGCCGGACCTGGAACTCAGGTCTCTAGGCTCCACTGTAAACCCCTCGACTAATAACGTACACCACATGCTGTTTGTTCATTAACTTGTAATATTCACAAATATAATTTGTTTGTCTCCACTCTCAGGATGCGCTAGCCCCTCTTTTGTAAAGATTTCAATTACTTACAATAGGTCCACAACTACTTCCCTCATTGGAGCCAATTCACAAAAAAATAATACATCTACACCCATAGATTTACACCTACAAACGGGTGCAGATTGGCTATTTTTTTGTAGAATTCATAAGCATTTCCACTGGTATACCTTGAAAGCTGCGTGAAGCTCAGGTACCGGGCACACTACTTTGAATGCCATGTGATAGATTTCCCAGTGTCCCACCTTCCCTGAGCATAACTGCACATAGCATATGAAAAGGGCCAGAGGGAATGGAGCCCGCTATGCAAATGCAAATTTTTTTACAATTTTTTTTTCTCTGCGTGGAAAACATTTTTCCCTTTGGAGAACGCTCTTCTCTTACACCCCTACCAAACCTCGGGGTAATCAATTCCCTTTCTTAGAAGTGGAGTTACTGGAGTAAGTATCTATTATTTTCTAGAATGGGAAATAGTTTGATTTCATTTTGTGAATGCCTACCAACGTTCAACTTTTGGGGTTTCATGTGCTTACAGAAAGACGCATGCTGTTCTATACCAATGTCAAACCCTTGCATGAGATTTATTACTGTGTGTGCAAAAATATGAATGACAGCTAGATGTATCACCTAGAAAAGGAACATGGACACCTAGCATGCCACTTGCCTGTGGCTTGTAGTTCTTGCTTGTTACAGACTGATCCATTGACACCGCAGCTGCCTGGGTTTTTCTGCAAGGGTTTTCCCAACTGGTTTTCACACTCAGCGTCCTTCCTGTCAACAGAAGCCCCACCCTCCCCACTACTTATCTAATGCAGGCTGCAGCGTGGCCGTGCAGTGGATGCGCGTAGTGGATGCGTATAGAGGGGGTACCTCTGGCCCGCTGAAGGCATGCCAAGGGCAAGCCTCTATGGCCCTGTCCGGGCCTGACTGCACCCAGTGCCATGACCCCTGGCCCAACCTCCCCCGAAGATACACCATCACTGCGCTCTACACCGTCCACTCCGGATCCGGATGCCGCAACAAACACTGCCACCGCACTGACCCACATTAGGGCCTTTCACCTGCACCCACTGCCACTTCACCTGCCACAGCACACACACCAGCCCACTGACCAGCCTCACCCAGACCACACCATACACACCACCTGAACAAAAACAGCAACTTGTATACTACTTTTGACCCTGTCACCAGGCAGGTCGCTCCCCCCATCTGCCACGCAGCCCCCTGTGGGTTGAACCTCTGTTGCCGCTTTTGCCGCCTGACTACTCGCTCCCTTTTTTCTGTACCCCTGCGCTTGGCTTCTGTGCCACTTCGTTTTTTCATTCTGTGCCCCTGTGTTTTGCTTTCTGTACCCCTGTGCTCTGTTGTCTCTCTCCCGCCGTCTTTTCCCGCCGTTTTTCCCCAGGGTTTTTCCCCAGGTTTTTCCCTCGCCGCTGAGTCCTTTCTCCCCGCCCCCTTCACTCCCATTGGCCGCCCGCTCCCACCTCCCAGCTGCTCCTCCCTCCCTCTGCCCTCATATGGAGGCCGCAAAGCGGTTGTAGAGAGCGACCTTTGACCCTGTCACCAGGCAGGTTGCTCCCCCCGTCTGCCACGCAGCCCCCTGTGGGTTGAACCTCCGTTGCCGCATTTGCCGCCTGACTACTCGCTCCCTTTTTTCTATACCCCTGCGCTTGGCTTCTGTGCCACTTTGTTTTTTCATTCTGTGCCCCTGTGTTTTGCTTTCTGTACCCCTGTGCTCTGTTGTCCCTCTCCCGCCGTCTTTTCCCGCCGTTTTTTCCCCAGGTTTTTCCCTCGCCGCTGAGCCCCTGCTGCCCCGCCCCCTTCACTCATTTTGGCCGCCCCGCTCCCACCTCCCACCTCCCACCTCCCAGCTGCTCCTCCCTCCCTCTGCCCTCATATGGAGGCCGCAAAGCGGCCGCGCAGCGGGCGCGCCGCTATCGCGCCAAAGACGCGCCTAAGCCAAGCCCGTCTGCGCCTGTCCGCGCCTGGACCACACCCAGCACCAGAACCCCTGGAACCCGCACCCCCCGCAACACCAGACTGCACTACGACGCAAGCACCCTCCACGCACTCAACACCAGACGAGACCACCCCTGCTACCGGGCCACCCCGAAACGCACCCAGGGGCCTTTCACCTGCCGGAATTGCAGATTCACCAGCATCCAACCCTCCACACCACCAGCCAGAGAACCCAACCACCTCCGCTACATCCTCCTCAACACCCGCTCCGCTCGCAAGCACACCATCAAACTTTGGGACCTCCTAGACTCCACCACCCCCGACATCGCCTTCATGACGGAGACCAGGCTGAACGCCACCTCAGCACCAGACATCGCCATAGCCATCCCACAGGGCTACAAGATCTCCCGCAGAGACCGCATCAACGGAGTGGGAGGAGGAATCGCCATCATCCACAAAGACTCCATCAAAATCTCAACAAACACTGATGACACGCTCACCACCGCCGAGCACATGCACTTCCAGATCCACACCGACCCCAACACCACCCTCAGAGGAACTCTCATCTACAGACCTCTCGGACCCCTCCCACAGTTCAATGGCACCATTGCCAACCTCATCAGCACCCACGCCCTCGCTTCCACAGACTACATCCTCCTTGGGGACCTGAACTTCCACCTCGAGAACAACAACGACTCCAACTCCACCGCCCTGATCGACAACCTCGACAACCTCGGACTCAAACAGCTCATAACGACACCCACTCACGCCGCTAGACACTCGCTCGACCCCATCTTCTCCGCAAGCCCCCACGTCTCCTTCAACCACACCACCGAACCACACTGGACAGACCACAGATGCGTCCACTTCACCTTCAGAAAACCCACCACACACCACCGCACCCAACAGCTACCACGCCGCTGCTGGGGCAAGGTCACCGAGGACCAACTGACTACCGCCCTCGCCCTGAGACCACCCACCGACCCCACCGACCCAGACACCGCCGCGACCAACCTCACACAGTGGATCAACGACTGCGCCAACACCCTCGCCCCTCTCAAGACCTCTACAACCAACCACACCAACAAGAAAGCCGCCTGGTTCACCGAGGACCTCCGGATCTCAAAGCACACCTGTCGGAAGCTGGAGAAGAAATGGCTTCACGACTGAACACCAGACAACCACACAGCCCTCAAGAGCACCACCCGCAGACACCACCAACTCATCAGGACCGCCAAGAAGACCGCCTTCAAGGACCGCCTAGACAACAAAGCACACAACACCAAAGAGCTCTTCAGCATCGTGAAAGAACTCTCCAATCCCAGCTCCATCACCAACGACATCCTGCCATCTCAAGACCTGTGCGACTCCCTAGCCACCTTCTTCCACCGCAAGATCACCGACATCCACGACAGCTTCAACCCCGACCCCCCCGCACCCACCACCGAGTCCACCACCCCTGCGACTACCACTCGCACCGGTCGCCTGACCATCTGGTCCAGCGTCAGCGACGAAGATACCATCAAAACCATAAACTCCATCCACTCCAGATCCCCATCGGACCCCTCCCCTCACCACGTCTTCAAAAAAGCCAGCGCAGCCATCGCGCCCCACCTCCGGAAAACAATCAACTGTTCCTTCGAGACAGCAACCTTCCCAGAAAGCTGTAAGCACGCCGAGATCAACGCCCTTCTGAAGAAGCCCAAGGCGGACCCCAAGGACCTCAAGAAATTCCGGCCCATCTCCCTGCTCCCTTTCCCGGCAGAAGTGACCGAGAAGATTGTCAACAAACAGCTGACCCGCTACCTCGAAGTCAACCACATCCTGGACCCTTCCCAATCCGGTTTTCGCAGTAACCACAGCACCGAGACCGCCCTCATCGCCGCCACTGATGACTTCCGGACCCTGATGGACAAAGGAGAAACAGCCGCCCTCATCCTCCTGGACCTATCAGCAGCCTTTGACACGGTCTGCCATGCACCCTATCAGCACGCCTCCATGACGCCGGTATCCAAGAGAAGGCCCTGGCCTGGACCACATCCTTCCTCTCCGGCAGAACCCAGAGCGTCCGCCTCCCACCCTTCCGCTCCAAAACCACCGAGATCATCTGCGGCGTCCCACAGGGATCCTCCCTCAGCCCGACACTGTTCAATATCTACATGGCCCCCATCGCCCACGTCGCATGACGACACAACCTCAGCATCATCTCCTACGCCGACGACACCCAGCTGATCATATCCCTCACCGAAGATCCCCACACCGCCTAAGCTAAACTCCACCGAGGAATGAAGGCCGTAGCCGACTGGATGAAGGACAGCAGACTGAAGCTGAACTCAAACAAGACGGAGGTCCTCATTCTCGGACCCACCCCATCAGCCTGGGACGACTCTTGGTGGCCCACGTCACTAGGCACAGCCCCGGAACCCACGGACAACGCACGCAACCTGGGGGTCATCCTCGACTCCACTCTCTCCATGACCAGGCAAGTCAACGCCGTCTCCGCGTCCTGCTTCAACACCCTCCGTATGTTCCGCAGGATCTTCAAATGGATCCCCCTCGACACGAGAAAAACCGTTACCTAGGCCCTCATCACCAACAGACTTGACTACGGGAACGCCCTCTACTCAGGAACTACAAACAAGCTCCTGAGACGACTCCAACGCATCCAGAACGCCTCGGCCCGACTCATCCTCGATGTCCCCTGCCGCAGCCACATCACACTCCACCTGAGAGGCCTGCACTGGCTCCCCGTCAACAAAAGGATCACCTTCAAGCTCCTGATCCACGCACACAAAGCACTGCACAACACTGGACCCACCTACCTCAACAACAGACTCAGCTTCAACACCCCCACCCGAAGCCTCCGCTCAGCCAACCTCGCCCCCGCCACAGTCCCCTGCATCTGAAAAATCACCGGCGGCGGCAGATCCTTCTCCTACCTCGCCGCCAAGACCTGGAACACTCTCCCCACCATCCTGCGACAGACCCAGGACCTGCTGGCCTTCAGAAGACTCCTCAAGACCTGGCTCTTCGACCAGTAGCACCTCCCCCGATCCAGCACCTTGAGACCCTCGCGGTTATGTAGCGCGCTTTACAAATGCAGTGATTGATTGATTGATTACTTTCTAAACACACGCTCACTACTCAAGCTTTCCACCGAATTATGGGACCTCATCGCCATCCTCGCATCAGACAACGTCTTTCTCACTAAGACCTGTATCAAACCCACATCCATCCCAGACACTGCCACAGTGATGCCTGACAGATATAAAATCACTCACAAGGAACGCATCAACAAGCCAGGAGGAGGAACAGCCATCATTCACAAGGAGACCATAGAGTGCACCACCACCATCAACAACACTACCACCCCCATGGGACATCTCAACTTCAAGCTTCACATAGATGACAAAACAACCATCAGAGGCACCCTCGCAAACTGACCCCCAAGGCCTGCGCTCCAGCTTCTGCGACACCATCACAGACTTCATTGCGCCCCTAGCCTTACACTCCAAAGACTACATCTTCCTCAGTGACCTAAAGTTCCACATCGATGTTCCCAACGACAACAACTCTGCAAATCTCTTTGACAGTATGAGCAGCCTCGGATTGACCTAGATCATCCCCAACCCTACTCACACCGCAGGACACACTCTCGACCCCATTTTCACCTCCAGCAACCAAGTCAAATACAGCCATGTCACAGAACTCACATTGACCAATCACTCCATTGTCCACGTCAGCATCCCCACCCCCAAGATGACCAGCACCCGCACTGGATGTGAAACAAAATCTCAGAAACAAGCTTGGCGGATGCCCCCAACACATCCAACCCCTCTACTGCCACCAACCTCAAACAGGGAGTGAAAAACTTCAAAGCTTGGATCACCAATTGCGCCAACAACATCGTCCCCATTAGGAGCAGCATCCAGACAGAGAAAGTCTTCCAAAAAGGCTATCTGGCATGCCCAAGTAAACAGAACAGAAAAACAAGTCAGCAGACAGCTGGAGAGGAGATGGCGTGCCAGCAAGGATACTTCTGACAGAGCAGCCTTTTAGACTTCCCTCAGCCTCTACCACTGCCTGCTGAGGACAACAAAGGAGACAGCCCTTGCCACACACATCAAAACCAGCGGCAACAACACCAAGGAACTTTTCAACATTTTTAAGGAATTCTCCAAGCCAGCTGTCAGCGAAAATATCACAACCTCACAGAACTGTACAACAACCTCGCCCACTTCTTCCACAACAAGACCCCAACCATATACAAAAACTTTGAGCCCCAACCCCACACCTACAGACTTCCTCGACAGATACTCCATTACCGTAACCAACGCAAACCACACACTGCCAACCTGGAACAACCTCTCCACTCAGGACATCACCTACACCATGAAATCCATCCACGCGGGAGCTCCAACAGACCCATGACCGCACCACATCCTCAACCTAAGAAACCAAAGGATTGGCCTGGAACTCACCACCATGCTCAACACCTCTATCAACACTGCAACATTTCCTGTTGCGTGGAAACATGCTGAAAGCAGACCACTACTCAAAAAACCCTCTGCTGACCTCAACTAACCTAAAAACTACTGGCTACTCTCCCTGCTCCCATTCCCAGGGAAAGTACTGGAAAAGATCATCAACAAGCAATGCATGACGTACCTGGAGCAGAACCAGCTACTCAATGCCTCCCAATCCGGCTTCCACAGAACTACAGCAACAAATCTGCCCTGATTGCAGCCATCAATAATATCTGAACCTTTTTCAACTAAGGAGAAACAGCAGCTTTGATCCTCCTTGACCTCTCAGAAGTCTTCAACACCATATTCCACCACATGCTGACCCAAAGATTCTACCACATCGGCATCCAAGGGGACACCTCAGATGCATCACCTCCTTCCTCACCAGAAGAACTCAGAGGATCCACCTCCCACCTTTCACCTCTGAACCCAAGGAGATCACCATCAATGTCCCCCAGGGCTCATCCCTCAGCCCCACTCTCTACAATGCCTATGTGACCCTGCTGGCCAACCTCATCAAATCCCACAGTCTCAACATAATTTCCTACGCAGATGACACCCAACTCATCCTCTCACTCACCGACAATGCCTCCACCACCAGAACCAACATCCACAGAAGCATAACAATCGTGGCTGACTGGACGAAGAACAACTGCCTGTAGTTGAACACAGACACGATAGAAGTACTGATCTTTGGCAACAGCAGCAACACAAGGAATGACTCCTGGTGGGTACTAGACCTAGGATCTGCACCCACTCCCTCCAACCACACCCGAAACCTCAGAATCATCATTGATAACAAGCTAACCATGAAATCACAGATCAACTGTCTCCTCCGTCTGCTTCCTCACTTTCCGCATACTAGGTACGTTTTTCCGGTGGCTGCCCCTACACACGAAATGCATCATGACACAGGCCTTTATTACCACCTGACTGGACTACAGCAACACCCTCTATATAGGAATCAATGAACCCTTCCTACAGAGACTTCATATCATACAGAACGCCGCAGCCAGACTCATCTTTGGCCTTCCCCGATGAACCCACATCACACCCCACCTCAGGCAACTTTACTGGCTCCCCATACAGAAGAAATGGCAATTCAAGCTGCTGACCCATGCACAGAAGGCTCTACACAACAAAGGACCTGCGTACATTAAACACCACCTGAACTTCCACGAACCCTTGAGAAGACTGCACTCTGCTTCCCTTTCACTTGCCCATACTCCCTGCATCTACCAAAGCAGAAGTGGAGGACGCTCTTTCTCTCACATTGAAGAAAACCTGGAACAGCCTCCCCACGCACCCCGGACCATCAGCACACATCCTGAATTCTGAATGGCCTTCAAGACCTGGCTGTTCGAATAAGCCTCCGGGACATGCAAGCCCCTGGATACCCTATCGGGTGATTAGCTTTATCATCCTAATTGATTGATGATTGATATCGCACGCGGAGGCCAGAGCCAGCATTAACAATACTAACCAAATAGTTTAAAAGCCTGTGAACACTATTGTCTGCATAACACCAAAGAAATCATGCATTAAAACACTGCTGGTCATAAAAACTGGTTTCCTCTCAGGGGAACTACTTTTCAATGGTACTTGTGTGAATTTAGCTAAGATTGCTGCCCAGCTACCCACCTAGAAAAAGCACTGCCCTCCAAATTAAAGTGGTAAAGGGCCACTCCTCAACCAATCTTGGCCACGTCTCATCTCCAACGTTTACCCAGTGACCCACCCTAAGGTAAGATTCTACAGTACTAGGCCAACCTTCTTCCCAGGTCATTCCAACCCAATACCTTGTGATAAAAAACTGTGTGAGACAAGACAGAGGAACACAGAAAGTATAAATTAATCTTTCAATCCTCTAAATCTCAGTATTCCCTGAGCCAGGGAGTGAATTTCATCACTTCTGACCAACATAAGATTTCTGCTCTATCTTTGTCCGTCTTGAGAGCTGTGCAGCTGATGCATTTGATTGCCCTATAGTGTTGGCTACCATTCCCACCATAAGTCAAATCAAATCAAATCACTTTATTCAGTTAGAAAATTTTCAACCATAAAAACATATAGATAAACAACACATCACATATCTCTCAAACCTCATAACCCCCAATTATTTTTAAAAAAAAACAATTAAAAAGACAATTACATTCAAAATGACAGTACTCAATTGATAATTCATAAATTTAATCAGAATATTAACAACTATGTTACCTACTGCCTTTCTAATTGTTTTCCCTCTATCTCTTGATACTCTTTGCTTGGTGAATGATGAAAATATAATTTCAAGAATATTGTGGTGCAACAATATTTTTATGTATATAATAAAGTGTTTTAAAATATAATTGTATACATTATTGTTTTCTTTAATATAGTTGTTTTAAATATTGTTCTTTATAAATTCAGTATATATGAATTATATTATTTTTAGGCATCAGTATTATTATTATAAATGCATTTACTTAGTATAGTTTGTAAGTTTTAATCCGATTTGTTTACGTTTAATTAGTCATTTATAATGTAGCACCGGGTTGTTGGGTTTGTACAGGAATAAGATGAGAAGGTACTTACATTTTAAATGATTGTTTCTCATTGTAAATTAATGTTTTAGATTAATTAGATATTTATCTAATAATTAATTAGAATAATTATTTAATTGGTTAATTGTTATTTTAGTTATTTAACTGCATTTGCTGACGTTTATGTAAAATTATTTTTTTTACAATTTATTAAATAATTTGTAATTTAGTAGTGGGCTGGTGGTCTTGTAGGGGATTAGGATGGGAAATTATTGAAATATTATTTATTGTTTTTTATTTCTTTTTAACTGCTTTTGTCTGATATTTATATACAATTTATTTTTCTACAGTTTACTAATTGTAGTTTAGTAGTGAGTTGTTGATCTTGTAGGGGATTAGGATGGGAAATTATTGAAAATATTACTTATTGGTTTTTATTTCTACGAGTTTTTTTGATTGATAAAAGATCACTTGTTAATTAAGTAAATTATTTGCTATGTCACTTATTTGTTGTATTTAAATCAGATGTTAATTTAATGATAAGTGTTTTAATAATAAACCTTTTAAAATTAGTTTTATACTAAATATTCATTTTAATTTTCTTTCATTGTGTGTTAATTTTTGGGGAATAGGGAGAGGAGTCTGTTTATTTTAACTGTATTTATTTTGTGTTATATTTGTCACATTATTTTGTATTATTATTTTTATTCCATTTAATGTACTTTATTTTTAGTGTATACATATTGTATTATATATTTTTTTATATTTTGAGATTGATGGGTATATAAATGTTTTTTTTAAAGATTAGAAATTGAAATGGTATTTGTAACCCTTCCAAAGTCCAACACTTTCCCTGCTTTCACTTGCATTTGAGTGGGAATAGTCAACAAGGACCCACCAAAGTTCATCACTTTTCCTACTTTTGTTTAGTTTGAAGTGAGAATAGTTAATCTAACCCCTTCAAAGTCCAAGACTTCCCCCGATTTGGCTTTTGCTGGAGTGGGAATACTAAATGTAACCCCTCCAGAGTCCAACACTTCCGCTACTGTTGCTTGGATTGGAGTGGAAATGGCAAATCTAATCCCTCCAAAGTCTGACATTGTCTCCACTGTTGTTTGGCCTGAAGTGGAAATAGTAAATCTAACCTCTACAAAGTCCACCACTTTCCCTACTGTTGTTTAGATTGGAGTGAGAATAATAAATGTAACCTCTCCAACGTCACAACATTCAGTACTGTTTTTTAGGTTGGAGAGAGACTGATAAAGCTAAGCCCTCCAAAGTCCAACACTTTTCCTACTTTTGCTTAAGTTGGAGTTAGAATAATTAATATGACTCTTTTGAGGTTCTTCAGTTTTTCTAGTGTTGTTTATTATCAATTGTTTTTATGAATGTATTTTCCCCTTAATGTTTATATTAATTAAGATTAAGCGAGTAACTATTGCAGGCTCTTACGATTCAATTTCCCCTGGAGCCAAGCAGACAAGTGCAATGTAATCTTGCGGCTACTGTTTATCTTCACAGGAGTTGGGAAGGGATCGCAGATTCTCCCGGACTCCATTTCCCATGAGCCACTGTGGCTATGTGCACCACACTACCTCCTAATACTGGGCACACTTTGAGACCGTTGGCCGCTCTTTAGGTGAACTGTTCCTTTTCCTCTTTCTTTGGCAGGGCTGCAACAACTTTGTGGGCAGGTCCCTTCTAAAGACGAGCCATTCAGTGAACCATGGAGAGGATATTAGCATTGTAATTTCCAACAAGGATAGGTTACGCGGTGACTACATTTTCTTTGGGTTACAGCATGTCGTACCGTCTCTGGTGTCACACGCCCCCCCGGCCATTTTTAGTCATATATCCTGGGCTACCAATGGTTTCAGTACCATCAGAAGGAGTAAGGAAATCGAATAGGTGCACGATCCTTGGTGACATTTGACAACGTAAGTGCCTTTGATGACGGGTGTTTGGGAACCACTGGGAGATATGTTAGACTAATGCGCTCCTCTCTTGTGGGTGTTTTTCCCAAAAGGGTGTGACTACAAGGCTCCCCTGCTCCTCTCCTCCATGAGGCCTTAATGCCCCTGAGTTAGGGTGAGAGCTAGCAGTGTGTGTGCGATGGGGCAAGAGCATTTTACTATTCACGTTTTTTGGCACGATACTGTAGTTTTGGGTTCGCGCAGGCATGAGCACATTTGTTGTGTGCAGTGACCACGATCATGCAAATACGCTTACTACACAGGAGGAAGTCCAATGTGACCACCTCATTTGCTCACATATCACATTGATCTTGGCAACTAAGAGTTGCATTTGCGTTTGTTCTGTCTTATATGTTGCATCTTATCATTTGATTCTTGCCTGTCCTGTGTTACATTTTGACATATAAATGTATGTTTATGTTTTTTTCTTACAGGATCATTTTCTAAAAAGGAGAATTTGCCTAAGGAATGGCCAGAGATTAGAGATCTGGTATCGATTGGATGTGCACTATTGATGTGCATGTGTTGTGAATAGGGAAACAATATAGGGTCACATAGGGTTTGTTTGATCCTGGTGAAAGCCATGGATCCCACAGGGGGCCATTGAAGTGCTGAAACATGTCAACCTAAGGGGATCAAGGATGCCATAATTGCATTTCCTTCACCCCGCTCCTTGGGGCATATTTATACTCCGTTTGCGCCGAATTTGCGTCGTTTTATTCGACGCAAATTCGACGCAAAACTAACTCCATATTTATACTTTGGCGTTAGAAGCGTCTAGCGCCAAAGTTCATGGAGTTAGCGTCATTTTTTTGCGTGAACACCTTCCTTGCGTTAATGATAAGCAAGGTAGGCGTTCCCGTCTTAAAAAATGACTCCGATGCATATGCGTCGTATTTATACTCCCGGGCAAAAATGACGCCCGGGAGTGGGCGGGTCTAAAAAACCTGCATTAGCGCCAGATTTTAGCGCCTGGGTCAGGGCAGGCGTTAAGGGACCTGTGGGCTCAGAATGAGCCCAGAGGTGCCCTCCCCTGCCCCCAGGGACACCCCCTGCCACCCTTGCCCACCCCAAGAGGACACCCAAGGATGGAGAGACCCACCCCAGGGACATTAAGGTAAGTCCAGGTAAGTATTTTTTTTTAAAAAAAATTGTGGCATAGGGGGGCCTGATTTCTGTCCCCTTACATGCCACTATGCCCAATGACCATGCCCAGGGGACAGAAGTCCCCTGGGCATGGCCATTGGGCAAGGGGGCATAACTCCTGTCTTTGCTAAGACAGGAGTCATTTCAATGGGGGATGGGTGACTTAAAAAATGGCGCAAATCGGGTTGTGGCGATTTTTTTGCCTCAGCCTGACTTGCACCATTTGTGGACGCCCATACGCCATTTTCCCCCTACGCCGGCGCTGCCTGGTGTACGTCGTTTTTTTTAACGCACACCAGACAGCGCCGGCGGCTAACGCCGGCTAACGTCATTGAATAAATACGGCGCCCGCATGGCGCTTCAGAATGGCGTTAGCCGGCGCTAATTTTTTTGACGCAAAACTGCGTTGGTGAAGTTTTGCGTCAAAAAGTATAAATATGGGCCCTTGTTTTTAATTATCCTTCCTCCGTCATTGGATAAAGTTGGATTGCACTTTAGGTAGGGGCTATGGATTTTTAGTTGGACAATCCCCCTCTTTCCCTTTATTTCCCTAGATGATTCCCTTCAGTCAAACGGTGAGGGCCTGCCTGCCATTAGAGTATGCTTTGGCGAGTCTGAGATGGGTGATGATGAAGCATGACACCAGGTGGTGTGTGAGGCCGTCCTGAACATTTTTGGCGAATGAGCTGCATTCTTTAATGTTGGTGGCTAGGATTTATAACTCGTCCCATACCAGATAAAGGTTTCTGTGCACAAGTGGTTTAAAATCATTATATCATAAAAAATCAGAGGAGCTTGGGATGCTTTTGCAATATAAAATATAAATATTCATAAATCATATTACTCTAACAACCTCCTGCACAGCCTTCCACTATAGTTCCATAGTCCTTTGGACAAGCTATCAGCGTTGCTGTGTGAATCCTATTTTCTCTCTCCGGATACACTCCCACCTCGTCTTATCATCACCAGTTGTGTGTCTCAGTAAAAAATGTGACTTTCTTTAAATTCCACACCCTAGTTTTTAACCACTTTTACAGACTCTGCCCCCTTTTAAGACCACTCTGAACACATATCTCATCCAGTCTTTCTAGGTTCCTCTTGTTAGTTTTCTTTCAATATCTCCAAATAGCCTTCTTTTTCACTAATTACAAGAGAGCTGTCCAATGTGCAGCCACTCCAATGGCACATTTGTAGGATATGTAATTGAGATAAAACAAAATACACTGAGTCAAAATGGGGAAACATTAGAACGTTCAAATTTCATCCTGAGAATCTGACATGTTGTTGGCCCTTCTGTACATTTTCTGAGTGTCCATGCTTATAGTAAACTGCTCTTGTTTCACCCACTTTACCTTTAACACTTACACGCCGAGCTCTCACTAGTATAACAACTCCAACACAGCCAGACCCCCCTACACCTTAAATTCCTTCACACTCTCCCCCTTACAGTTACTGATTCAAAATAACATTTGTAGGCACTTGCAGAATGTGTTATGACAGAGGCGACCAATCAAAATCACGCATGTCAGCTGCAGGTGTGACTGCAGTGTGGATTGTTGCGCTCAAGTGTTTTGGCTCCATCACAGTTCTTGCCCCTTTTTTATGCTTTTCATCTTTGAATCCCTGGGCCCGTATTACAAATAGATTTCACTGCAATGATCTGCGCCATGGCTCACCTTTAGGGCCATATTTATACTTTTTGACGCCAAACTGCGCTAACGCAGTTTTGCGTCAAAACAATTAGCGCCGGCTAACGCCATTCTGAAGCGCCATGCGGGCGCCGTATTTATTCAATGACGTTAGCCGGCGTTAGCCGCCGGCGCTGTCTGGTGTGCGTTAAAAAAAAACTACGTACACCAGGCAGCGCCGGCGTAGGGGGAAAATGGCGTATGGGCGTCCACAAATGGTGCAAGTCAGGCTGAGGCAAAATAATCGCCACAACCCGATTTGCGCCATTTTTTTACGACGCCCATCCCCCATTGAAATGACTCCTGTCTTAGCAAAGACAGGAGTCATGCCCCCTTGCCCAATGGCCATGCCCAGGGGACTTCTGTCCCCTGGGCATGGTCATTGGGCATAGTGGCATGTAGGGGGGCATAAATCAGGCCCCCCTATGCCACAATTTTTTTTTAACTTACCTGGACTTACCTAAATGTCCCTGGGGTGGGTCCCTCCATCCTTGGGTGTCCTCCTGGGGTGGGCAAGGGTGGCAGGGGGTGTCCCTGGGGGCAGGGGAGGGCACCTCTGGGCTCATTCTGAGCCCACAGGTCCCTTAACGCCTGCCCTGACCCAGGCGCTAAAATCCGGCGCTAATGCGGGTTTTTTAGACCCGCCCACTCCCGGGCGTCATTTTTGCCCGGGAGTATAAATACGACGCATATGCATCGGAGTCATTTTTTAAGACGGGAACGCCTACCTTGCATATCATTAACGAAAGGAAGGTGTTCACGCAAAAAAATGACGCTAACTCCATGAACTTTGGCGCTAGACGCGTCTAACGCCAAAGTATAAATATGGAGTTCGTTTTGCGTCGAATTTGCGTAGAAAAAAACGGCGCAAATTCGGCGCAAACGGAGTATAAATATGCCCCTTAATTGGGTGCACCAGGGTGCACACCAAGACAGTGCACCCTGTTACAGTAAATGTGCGGTCCCACGTGCAGCCCCAAACTCATACCTGCTTTGCGAGCAGCACTTTAGTGGAAGGTAGACCAGCTGTTTGAAGCTGCAAGTTTGTCTTCACTGTGCAGACAGCATCCCGACCTGCTTTTGAAAGAGGAACAAAGACCCCTCTAAAGACAAGTGCAGAGAGTGACTGCACCTTTCTGGAGGGGAGTACCTGGGGAGGACTCTGGGATCCTGATCCCTGCTTTCAAAGAGCGTCCTCAGAGAATGCACAATGTGCACCACGTCTATGTAGAGCACAGTCAGTGTGCATACCAACATTCTTTTGCCTCTGCTCCCATGTCTGTAATATGGCAACTGTGCAAAAGCAAAGTGTTTTCCTCATTTGTATGGAGCACACCCCTATGCAAATGAGGAAATGCCACATTTGATTGTGCGGCACAAAATGAGCACCATTGTCATCCATATTATAGAATGTGCTGCTGAAGCATTTACAACCCCTTCTAAAATACCAAAGTGATCCTGAAGGTGCAAGAGGTGGGAGCAATTGCCCATTAAGCCCCTGGGCCACTTACTTTATTATGGCACCTAGGGGCATAATTACGAGCCCCATAGCGTCACGGGAGCATCACTTCCCGCACATAAACAGTCATTCAAAAACAACATTTGGTACTTCTATGTGTGCTGCATTATACAGCACACATAGAAGTGCCAAATCGCCATGGTATATTGTTTATGTGCAGGCAGGGACACCTTTCTGCACATGAACAATCAATGCCCTCAACTCAGACACCCTTGCACTATGGTGCAAGGTTGCCTGTGTTGGCGCTGGCAGATAAATTTAGCATTGTTGCAGAAGGAAACGCAGGGGTGCGCCGTATTCTTGTAAATACGGTGCATCCCTGAGTTTCAAAACTGGTGCAGTGCTGCTGATTTAGCAGCAGCACTGCTCTGCACCAGTTTGTTGTAAATCTGGCCTTTGAGTGTTGCACACCTAGGTTTTGGAAAATTATTGCTGCTCCTGAAGTGGAATTTGGTGCAGGAATACTCCCTAGCAAGGACACTGACAGCACATAAGCAGTGAATGGAGAACCATTTGATGAGTTTAACAGGCCATGATCACATCGATATGTATGCATTTTGCTGAGCTTTGAGCCCTCATCTGCTTAGTCCCCAGCTTTAGCAGAACAGGCCATCAAGTGCATGATTGTGGCTCTGAAATTTTGCTTTCATTGCTTTATTTATCTGTTTCGTTTTTTTATCTTGCCATTTCCTTTTTTGCAAACTACTAGTTGTTCCTGCCTTCTTGGCAAAGTCCTGATTTTCCTAGTTATTTTTATTGATATGTCTTACTTTTTCATATTAACATACATTTGTCTGTCACAAAAGGTACAAATGACCGAAACAGTTTCAATAAAATGTAAAACTTTCCCCTCAATATGATCAAGTTAATTTTTACCCTCTCCTGTTTCGCATATTCCCTAATATGGCCATCGTGCCTTCCAATTTCTGGGAACATGGTGTGAAAGAGAAATCTTTTGATTCAGCATTTGAGACAGAGTTTCATTTTGAAAAGAATTGAATGAGGATTCCAATCTACATCCTACATGTCCCAGGTTGGCCAGCACATTCTATTAAATAGAGTGATTTAAGAGACATTCAGTAAAATGGTTTTTTTATTACATTTTCCAAAACATTTGTAGGCGAGTTTTCCTCGTTAAGAAGGGGACTCATTCCAGACCCTTATCTATCCATTGTGTTATTGGTGTGGTTGGGAGATGTTGATAGGGAGAGCAGAGGCGGTAGTGGGCTGTTCATAAGTGGAAGTTGTTGATGCTATAATGGGGCCGTTTCATAGGTTATGTGTCACCCTCAGAGGACTTCTTGTACATTAGACTGTGACATTTGAAACTACTCCTCTTATGGGATGCCTCTCTGTTGCAGGTAGATACTAGAAACTATAACCTGATTGGTTTGTAGCATACCATGACTGGTTGTAGTAACCATCATGTAGAAAGAAAGGAAATCCCCTAGTAATTGATTTGAGGCCTGGAATCGGGGGGAACTAACCACCACATGAGTAATGAGATATCCCACACAACCTGTATTTCTTATGTATTTGCCACAAATGCTAGATCCAGAACCAAACCCAACAACTTAGCTATTTGTTTTTTTGTTTGCTCAATTTATTAATACGCATTTATTTATTTTTTACTTTTGCACGATTTCAAAACAATATATGTATTTCTATAAAACAGCAAATCATCACTTCTTATTTTGTCCTGAATATTTGTACATTAATTAAATCCAATTGTACATAGATATATCTATCTGTGCTTATATTCCAGACAATGGAATACCAGAGGTGCCTGAAGTTTCTTCGTTCTTATGGCTGATTTGTGCTCTCCGTACCTAATCCTAAACTCTCTTCCGGTTTCGCCAATGTAACCTAAGTTGCATGTGCACGTAATCAGATATACAACATTGCAACTTCTGCTGCAATTGATCATGTCCTTAAGAGGGCCAGTCCGCCCCACATATTCCTAATGTTCAGTTGTTATGTCGCTATTACATGCATGGCAGGTGCCACAGGAATGGTTTCCCTTTATCAGTTCAGCACCTGTGATGTTCCCTTGCCGGTATCTCATGTTCTATTTTAATCTTGTGTGCACCAATTTATCTTTGAGGTTCGCATTGCACCTAAATGCAAAGATAGGTTTTTCTATTTTGGTGTCCTCCTTGTTAGTGTTAAGTATCCTCCAATTTTGTCTGAAGATCTGTTTCACATTATGGTTTATGTTGGAATGATTAGTGACAACATCAATAAAAAATAAAATGATGAACGGAGTGTTGACATTTTTCAAACACTCATCCCCAGTCACAGATCCAGGTTTAATTCATCGTTATTTTGCTCGCCACGTCACCCCAGTTCGGACCTATCCATATGCAAATCAGTCTTGACCATGCTCCCAATGGGAGCAGTCCAGCCTGAACTGCCAAGCCAGGTCCTCCCTGGATAGGATTCAAGCATCCTGTGACTGGTTTCAGGGTATTACCCTTCATCAGCCAGGCTAGCTTGAATCCAGTGGCGCAGCAAGCAAAGGACTCACGTCTGGGCACAATCTAGCCACTTAGGGCGCACAAGGTTACATCACAAAATAAAACGATGGGTGAAATGTTGAAGACTGATTTGCATATGGCTGGGTCCGAACTGGGGTTACGTGGCAAGCATAATAACAATGGACTAAACCCAGATCTGTGACTTGGGGTGAGTATATGAAAAGTTTCAACACTCCGTCCATCATTTTATTTTGTGAATTTGCCTTGGAATGATTAGTGATATATACTAACCTTTTGTTATTGGTTTTAGTCTTCTCATTGAAAACAGCATCTTGAATGCAATGCGTTGCTCTTTTAAAAGCATATCTAATAGGATATCTAGGGAACCCCTAACGAGTAATCTCTATTTTAGTTCTTATGCATGTCTTGTAAATAAATTCCGTAAATGAATTCACTGAACAATTCCCCCTGATCCCTAAGAGGATTGAGTCCGACAGTTAGGATGGAAATGTGCATGTTGGCGTATGGTATTTCTTGCCGTGAGTTTTCTGTAAAGATTTACCTGCAGGCAACCACTTGCTCCCATAATCCAGATGTCCAAAGTTTCAACTTTTTCCGTGTTATATTTAGCGGTAAATGTTAAGTTATTATTACTGAAGTTGAGCCGTAAGATGAATTCTTGGAGATAATATTATTCCCCTGACCATACATAAAATATGTTGTCTATGGAGCGCGACCAATTTTCACATTTTCAAAGAATGGTGCTGCTTAATTGTATATAAATTTCCATTCATTTTCACCCATATAGATATTTGCTACATAGGGGGACTCAAGACGCCTGCATTCTGGTCCACTTAATTTGTTGGTATGTATCCCCATTAAACTCAAAGAAGTTGTTAAACAGCATGATGTTCAAACATTACAAAATAAAGCCATTAGGGCGATTACAAGGTGTCCTTTCAAAAAAGGACTTCAACTGCATCCAGCGCTCCTTTTTGAGGGATATTCGTATACAGCGCCTTAATATCTAATGTTACTAAGATATATACTTGGGGGTTGAAGGGTACATTTTCTGTCTTGGAGATCATATCTCCCGTATCTATGAGGCATAGGTTGTATGTTGTAGTGACCATTCCAGTGATGTTGCTCTTCTGCCTTTTCCGTCTGGACTCTTCAGGTTGCCTTCATTTGCTAGACAAATAAGGGCCATTCCTATGGGCTGCCCATTTCTGTTCTCACTGTTTTCTACGGTTTGCTCTTTTCTGCTTATGGGTGAGCTTCTCAGAGCATTTACCATGGTTTGTTGTATAAAGCTGACCTGTCCCGCTCCTGGGCAGCCTCCTCGGAGCATATGCTACATCTAGTTGTACACAGGCAAAAATGTGGTTGCTCATTTGCCACTCACCGAGGGTCCCTCAAAACATCAACCATGGGTGGCTTTACAAAGCCCATTCCAATGGGTTTCGCCTTTGCTCTTCAAAGCATTTACTCTCTGTGCTGAATTTTAGCACACAAGAACCTGAGATGGTAGAAGGTCTTTAATGTTGCATCACCTAATCTTACATTATGCCGCAAGTTAATCTACTTCTGCAATTAGAGTTCTCCCGGGTAGTAGCAGTACAGAGGCACTCTCTCATCTCTGGTACTGGGTTGACTGATGGTGGGTGTCCAGATTTGCCACACAACCCTCAAACGCTAGCAAAACTTGTAAATTCCCAAGAAGTGTGTCTGTAATCACGAGTGTCATTCAAATACTCATAAAACCAATCAAACATCTTACGTTTTTACGTTTCATACTAATTCTGCTGAAAGTGGACTGAAATTCAACTGTGATGACCCTGCTTGAAGGACAAATGTGGAGGTTTTGTAACAGAACTGTGATTAGACTGCACCCACCTCCGACTTGGTTCTGGTTTATGAACCCACAACAAAAGCTCATCTGTGTTTCTTATTGTAGCTATCTTGATATGGGACTTGATTTGTGACTATACATCAATACGTTGCTAATATTTAGAACTTTCTAGGTGTGTATCTTGCATTAGAATCTGTTTCCCCAACCTCTATTGCGTTTGTGTGATGGACGTGGAAGCTGCAGCATCTCTCCTGAACTGAACTTTGGACATTAGTCTATGCTTGGTGGTCAAAATGGAATAATGTCTGCACAGACTGATATCCATTAGGACAATTCTTCCTTGATTCATCACAAATTCATGGAATGTCAGTTATGTTGTTGTTACGAGGCAATGTCACACAAGACTAGAAGATATTTGCAATGAAAGTAAAGTAAGCAGAGTTTCTGCACCCATTAATGGACACTTACAAATGCCAAAATATTGCAAAGACAGACCGAGTAAGAATTCTGCTGTTGATAAAGCGACATTATCTAAAGGCACCTTCATTTTTTGCTGTCTGACAAGTGGAGTTTGGGTCCATGTTGTTAGTTGGCTCTGAAAATTTGCTCCTCAGTGACAATATGAAAACAAGTATTGGCAAAGCCAACAGGTCTTGCGTGTGCAAGAGCTATTGGCTTTGACAAGGTGTTTTCACCATGTTGTACTCTAGCAAGGCTGCTGTGCAGTATGGCTAAAAGTTAGTGGCATAGAGGAGAGTTGGTGAAGTGTCATAGACTGGAATGGTGAAGAGTGGAGCAGAGTATCGTGAAGTGGCATAGAGTATCTTGTATTTGAGTGGCATAGTGAGGAGTTGCGTAGAATGGCATACACTGGAGAGGCATAGAGTAGGGTGGACTGGTGAAGAGTGCATTGGCATACAGTGCAGCAAAGTATAGTGCCATAGAGTGCATTGACTTTGAGTGCAGTGGCATTGAACTCAGCGGCGTACAATGCATCATCATAGAATGCAGTGGTGTATATTAGAGTGGTGCATAGTACAGTGCAGTGATGCAGTGTGCAGCAGTGCAGAGTGCAGTGGCCCAGAGTGGAGTGGTGCAGAGTGGAGTGGCACAGAGTAGAGTGCTGCAGAGTAGAGTGTAGCAGAGTAGAGTAGAATAGAGTAGAGTGGCATAGAGTGCAGTGGCGAAGACTGCACTGGTGAGGAGTAAAGTGGCATAAAGTTGTGCATAGAGGAGTGGCATAGATTTGAGTGATGCAGAGGGCAGTGGTGCAGAGTAGAGTTGAGTGGCATAGAGTGCAGTGGTGTAGAGTGCAGAACAGAGTCGAGTGGCTTAGAGTGCAGTGGTAACGACAACCTTTAAAATGATACCCTTCACCTTTAACACATACCCATTACATAAATCCTATACATCAAACCTTTAACCATATGGCCCAAACTCTTGACCCTCTCTACTTAGCCCTGCAGCCCTTAACTTCAATCCTTAACTCAAAGCCCTTAGCCCATGCACCTTTAAATCTATACCCCTAATCACAAACCAAACACTCCAAACCATTAAACCTCAACCAAAGACTCAACCCCTAAACACTATACTGCCAAACCCTTGCTCCTGCATACCAAACTTTTACTTTTATATCCCAAACTCGTAAACCTATTCCCTTAACCCCAACTCCTAAAACCTTTTCTGCGACCCCTTGAACTATACACTGTAACCTTAACCCTACATATGCCCAATCTGTATACCGCAAACATTTAAACCCATTGCCTAAACCCTTAGCCCTCAACCCCATATCCCTAAAACCAGTACTTTTAAACCTATACCTTAACCCCAAGCCATACTATTAACCCTATACGTTTAGCCATATACCCCTAACTCCTAACTCTTAAACCTCTACTATCTTAATTCATAATTCCTAACCATTAATCCATTCCTCAAACACTTAACCCTATACCTCCAGTTGTATACTCTTAACTCCTGTACCCATATCTTAAACTTGATGACCGTAACCATAAATCTTTAACTACTTTCACAGTGTCCTTACTTTAGTACATTTTGTGAATAAACACTTTGTAAAGTGTTGCTTTTTCAAAGTATTTATTTTTAGAACCAACAACTGAAAAGTGTTATTTTTAGATGTGTTTATTTTGAAAGAAGGCATATTTTGAAACAAATGACTCCCGAGGAATGAATGAGTGTATAATTTGAGCCAAAAACTGTAATAGTAAAAGACAGATGTTCAACAGTGCATTGCAAGAAAAGGAAGAACCCATCATTTTATTTGTCACAAAGCTGCATTCTCTGGTTGTTCACTGTGTCTTTAACTCGTTTTTCCTAGGATTTATGTCTATTACTATAAACCATCAAGGAGTGCATATGAAACACTGAAATTGATACAATGTAGGTCAGATTAATCGTTTGGCAAGCAGGATTAGGATATCTGCTCACACAGATCCAAACATGATAACATAATAACAAAACAGCAATAGGTTATATACATAATGTACTAATCAGCGGACATTACATGTTCTAATGCAGATCCAGCAGCCAGTACCAAGACAACTAATGGCAAGTAACACACTCAAATGGTGTTTAAAGTGTAGGCAATTAGGTTAAAAAAAAATTCAAAGTCTCACAGGAGGCATCTGTCCTCATAGAGCAGGGAATGGAGTTCACTCATGGAAAATAATTGCCATAAAGTGCTGAATTTCTGATAACAGGAGTTTCAAGACAGGGTATCAGTACTACAGCAGGAGAGAGCACATCCGGAGACAGACAATTTTGGGTAGGTATTTTGTGGTCACAGTGTGAAGTATTTGATGAATTATAAAGGTCAGTTCAATAAAGTCTAGGGGTGTGCATAATTTGAGTAATTTCCTTTTGCATAATTCAGCAAAAATTATGCATCTTTATTTGAAATGCCAACGCTAAATTTTAGAGCAAAACAATGATTGTAAGGACGCATTACACTGAAAAATACAGAAAAAAACAAGTGTCATGAATAACTGCTGCTCACAATCTGGCCATTCACATTTTTCCCATGCTCCTTCACTAGATTTTTGCTGTCAAAGTGGTGTTATTATGCCACATACTGTAATGGCATCATTTCTGGAATTTCATGTAACAAGCTGTGAGCCCAGGCAGTGTCAACATTGCTCTACCAGAAAGTCGAAGAACACTAGCTTAGAAACAATGGACTTCAACATCAGACGGAAGATGGGAGGTACTCCAAAGAAATGAGATGAAGATAAAAACAAAATAACAGGAATAATTTTACAGTTCTCTCCTGAGAAGGAAAATGTTCAACAAAATGTCTTAACAAAGATCTTACATGACTTTGCATAAAAATGTATATGGATGGAGGAGACAAAGAAATAAGAGCATGGTACCAGAAACTTAGTTCACCACGTATCCTTCGAATAAGCTGGTTTTGTCACAATACATCCACCACAACTTCTGAATAGGTTGCATCATCAACTATTCTTTTTGAACTACTTGGCCCGAGTTGTCACTCACACTTCCCTGAGAACTCTTTAGAACTGAATTGCACGTTGTTGTCCCCCAACACCTCTTATGGAAAGATACCTTCCTAGACACAAATTATACGCTTGAAACTGAGATAACTCAGAGCCACCAGAATTCCGGCCACTGTGAGTGTAATTCAAAAAGTGTAAACAAATATAGAGAATCTATTCATCCAACAAAGGCCTAAGTAAATCCATTGCCATTTCTTGCAATGGGCAATCTGGTGACTCACGCACACACATAGGTGGGGTACAGGTTTTCAAAACTTCATCAATACCTCCTCATTTATTGCACTCTGAAATATTTTGCTCCATCTCATGATGTATATCAAGACACCAGTAATCCATTTCAAATCTGTCTTTCGTCTTAACAACTCCTAGATGTCCTTTGTGTGCCAACTTCATCAACTTGTTTCTTAAACCTCTAGGAACCACCAATTTTGAACTTGTTTACAGTAATCTACTCAGCACGGATAACTCCTCTCTCACACACCAAACCGATTTTAAACTTTCTACCCATCATCTCTGTTTATTTAGCCAGCTTGAAACAGTAGAACTCATCACCTCATCCAACTGAGGATCAATGGCAAGTGCACTCATCCACTTTTCTTCCAAAACTACACCCTGAGTAACCACACAAAATGTTTCCATCAAGTTTTCTTCATATTCCACATCAGTATCGCCTCCAAAGTCTGAGTGAACTAGTCTCAACAAGCAATCAGCAGGTTTGTTTTGTACTCATGTAATACAGCAAATCCGAAAAGTTGATTGCTGGAGATCCGCAACCCATATTCTTATTTTAGATGAGACAGAGTCCAACTCTTTTTGCCAAAGATCTCACACAAGGGCTTGTGATCAATTTTGATTGTTAAATTACTACCCCTGAGGAAAGTCCTTAATGTATTCAAAGCTCAAATGACAGCTAGGGCCTCTTTTTCTATTACTGAGTGATTCAACTCTGCTCCCTTAAATGCTCTGGAGGGGTGTCAAGACTCCTCTCCCTGAATGATTATACATACCAACATGGAAAAAATGGACTTCAAGGCCAGATGCAAGATTTTGAAGAAATGTGAGTTGAAAGGTAAGCATACCAGGCGCTATCAACTTCCGAATTCCACAGCTCAGAACTTTCCCCTTAGCCCTCCCAGAAGGTTCCACATCAGAAGCTTTGCAATGCTTAGTTCTGTAACAATGTCACCAAACAAGAGTCTTGCAAAATTTGTGAAATTGCACAAGATAACAATTGTGTAACAGAAATTTCCCCAGACCTAAAAATGTCTTGGCTCCAGCATGAGCCATTTAAGAATGATCAGGACTGGGGTAATGTGTTAGAACCAGCTGGTTCCTGAAACTTGTCTAGCAGCAGCAGAGCTGCTAATAGAGTGGCATGGTGGATTTTATGGATGCTAACAAGTAAGGAATTGCCATAATCAGCCTACACAGGACAGCAAATAGAAACACTGATTTAAAGTGTTCTGCTTGGACCATGTATTTTATTCCAAAAAAAGAGTCTGATTTAAAACTGTGCTTGTCTGGCTAAGGTGTTAATATGAGGATGCAAATTAAGCATTTGACAGGTGCTTTCCAATTGACAAAATGTAGTGACTCAAGCCAAGACTGTGTTGGTATGACACAATGTAGTTTGGCCTACATCACCACCAAGAACCTTTGAAAAACAGATCTAAATAAATAAAATAAAAGTAACATCTACATAACATTTCAATGGGGAAGTACTCTTGCTTTCTGCTACCTAATTTGTTTTCCTCTTTTGCAGGCGAGGGTCACCAGCGAAACAGGGGGCATGTTTCAGCTGTGAAGATACCTGCTGTTATGAAGTCAGAAAATCCCATTCAAACGAAAGGAATTTTCGCAATTTGTACTTGGGATTTGGAAAAAGGAAAATCGTTTCTTTGTGGCATGAGATTAATGGACTTGTTGAACGATATATGCACTGCACAAAATCACACAAAATATGTATCCTTGTCCCCTGCACTATTCTCCTCCTCAGATACCATCAGAATACACTGGGGCTCAAATTTTCTAAGACTGTGGGGCATATTTATACTCTGTTTGCGCCGGATTTGCGTCGTTTTTTTTTACGCAAATCCGACGCAAAACTAACTCCATATTTATACTTTGGCGTTAGACCCGTCTAGCGCCAAAGATCTTGGAGTTTGCGTCATTTTTTAGCGTGGACACCTTCCTTGCGTTGATGATATGCAAGGTATGCGTTCCCTTCTAAAAAATGACTCCGAGGCATGTGCGCCGTATTTATACTCCCGGGCAAAAATGACACCCGGGAGTGGGCGGGCGCTTTGGAATGGCGTTAGCCGGCGTTAAATATTTTGACGCACAACTGCGTTGGCGCAGTTGTGCGCCAAAAAGTATAAATACGGCCCTGTGTCTCATCGCAATCTGACGCATTGGTATTTACTTTCTAGCACAACAGTATTTTGTACTAAAAAGTTGCCCTTTCTCAATACAAAAAGAGTTTAGTGCTGATGTGGTTCTCAATGCATCAAGGTATCATTACTGTAGCATTATTTGGGTGGATGAGTGCAAATGCCCATAGGTTTTTATGCAATGCCAAGTCTACTGAAATAGCCAGAGTGAGATTTTCATCAAACACTAATGTTTCCTTAAAACAGGAGTTAACAAGGGGAAATAGTTTCATTTCTCAAAATATCCATGAATTGCATGTGTGCTCAAGTGCACAGGGCACATCCAATGCGTGGAATGCTTCTGAGTTTGTCTAGGGCTGGTACTTTGTACTGGAGGGGGATAGCTTCCAGTACAAATCTAATGGTAGTTGGAGCACACTCACCGCTGCATTATGGTGCAAGACTTTAAATCGAACAAGGCAGACTAATTACAGTGCCAGTGCAGCTGTTGACAACATCAGTACGTCATTTTTTAAAAATATTTTTATTTGCCTTTCCACGATATTACTACAGGGGCACAAATCCGTGCCCAACATACTAAAAAACATTGGACAGAAGTCCATCATTACATCGGGCAAGTCGCCACACTGCAGTACATCAGACAGAGAAGAAGGTAAAAGCATTACATTGGGTCGATCATCACATGAGTTGAACCCTTTGTATTAGTGATCTTGTGTTAGAGACACATCTTTAACATTTAACATTATATTGCATATCTAAACCATAATAATTAATCCAGCTACCCAATACCGGGGACAACCTCTGCTCTTATAACCTACTTTCTCCACGCCATGCAAAGGTCCATGCCAGCTTCCTATTAGGATATTCTAGGTGCATCAGGGGCTCCCCAGTGTTTGGCAAGATCCCGTTTCACTTTCATCAAGTCCAGGCTACAAACTATTAGTTTCATTCTCGGGAGGTCGATATAATTGGCGGTACGCCACTCTTAGCAGCTATGGCTTCGTTCTCTGCTTTTCCCTTGAGAAACTCAGCACACAAAATTGGGTTGCTATGCCATATTGTGTTTAAATTTAGTACATTTGCTCTTTATAGTACTACTAAAATATGACCACTGAATGCCTGGTTGGGGGAAACGTTGATAGATTGTTGCATTGTCAATCTGATGAGTTGAAAAGAGATAAGGAAGCATGATTTACTGACTGGAAACGAGAAGATAAAGCTGTAGCGATAAAAAAGAGTGTGTAGGCCTCATATTTTCTAGATAATACATTGTATCATCAGTACAAGAAAGTAGATAGGAAAGTCAGTAGCACATTGCAGGGAATCACCAACTGGAAAAGCATGACAGGCACTGTGCAAACCCAAGATACAGAATGACAAGGAATGTGCGCCAAGAGTTCAGTTCAAGAAGTATCTCCTCCCCATTGACAGGCTTTGCCAGTTTCAGTGACACATAGGGACATATTTATACTTGTTGTGCGCCAAATTTGTGTCACTTTTTTACACAAATTCAGTGCAAAACTAACTCCATATTTATACTTTGGCGCTAGACCTGTCTAGCTCCAAAGTTATGGAGTTCAAGTCATTTGTGGGATGTAGAAACCCACCTTGCATCAATGACATGCAAGGTAGGCGTTCATGTGCAAAAAATGACTCTATGGCCTTAGTGCCATATTTATCCCCGTACTAAAATCACGCACAAGGGGGAGGAGAAGGGGTCACATAATGGTGCAAAGCTTGCTGTGCACCATTATTTAACACCTGTGTCAGGGCAGTTGTTAGGGGACCTGTGGGCCTAGTTCCATGGTGGAACACCATGGAATAAGCCCACAGGTGCCCTCCCAGGCCCCAGGGACACCCCTACCCACACCAGAGGGACAGCGGAGGATGGAGGACCCCATCCCAGGTAAGTATAGGTAAGTGCAGGTAAGTGCAGGTAAGTAATTTTTTTCAAGTGCCATTGGGGGCTCTGAAATGGTCCCCCCTACATGGCACTGAGTGCAACGGCCATGCCTAGCGGACATTTGTCCCCTATTATGGCCATTGGAGTGGTGGGCATGACTCCTGTCTTTCCTAAGACAGGAGTCATGTGGTATGGATGGTTTTGCATCAGAAAATGAGGCTAGGCTGGTTAGAGCCATTTTTTTTTACTCTAAACTGCCTAACGTCATTTTTTGGTGCAAAACCCCCTTCTCCATACTGCCACCCTCACCCGGATAACGTCATTTTTTTAACGCTAGCCTACCCTTTGAGGGTACCATTCCATAAATATGGTGCCTGGCTGGCGCTCACGAATGGTGCAAGCCGGTGCAAAACATTTTGATGCAAAACTTTGTTAGTGCAGTTTTTCACCAAAAAGTATAAATATGCCCCATAGGATTTCACTGCAGCAGGCAGGTTTGATTTAGGATCATAAAAGGGACATTGAAGGTGAGCCAGGATACAATGTTTGTGTTAGACCTGACAGCCGTAGGATGGTCATCCCCCAACTTTTTGTCTGCCTCCCTCCATTTATCTGACCCTGTTTTGCTGGTTTTAGGACTGCACGCACTTTACCACTGCTGACCAGTTACTACCCAATTGACATATTTAATTTACCTGTAAGTCCCTAGTAATTTGCACTTGAGGTGCCCAGGGCCTGTAAATTAAATGCTACTAGTGGGCCTGCAGCATTGATTGTGCCACCCACATAAGTAGCCTCTTAACCATGTCTCAAGCCTGCCATTGCAAGGCATGTATGTGCAGTGTCACTGCCACTTCGACCTGGGCAGGGTGCTATGTGAGACATGTACCTATGTGTTTTACTTGTATTGGTAGTGAAAAACTCACCAAATTCGTTTTCCACTACTGTGAGGCCTGCTCGTCTAAAGACTACCATTAGACCTGCCCTCATATACTTTTAAGTGGTAAATTCTGAACTGGAAGGAGGAGCCCTCTCAAATTTAGTATTGCCAGAAAGGCAATAGAAGCTCCTGCTGACTGGTGATATTACTATATTAAAAATGCCACTTTTACAAAGTGTTCTTTTCTCTGCACTTACTGCCATCTGTGCCTTACAGTCCTGTCTCAATCCACGTCTGGTCTGTGCTGGTTGATAGCTCCCCTTGTATATTCCACCCAAACAGCCATAAGCACAGGACACTCAGGCCCATATTTATACTTTTTTAGCTCCGCATTTGCGCCGCTTTTTGACGCAAAAACGGCGCAAACTTCCAAAATACAATTGTATTTTGCAAGTTTGCGCCGTTTTTGCATTAAAAAATGACGCAAATGCGGTGCTAAAAAAGTATAAATATGGGCCTCAGTCTCATCTGCATTCATCTATATACTGAATGGGTCTTCCTGGACAGGAAGGGTGGAGGGGCTCTCTCACATTTCAAAGGCCAGTGGCCTGCCCTCGCACAAAGGACTGATAGCAGACCGAGCTGGGCTGAAAGGGAAACTTGGGCACTTCAAAGCCACTCTTTGAAGTTTCCTCCACTTTAAATGCATTTTTGGTTATATAAACTGAGTCTCTGACCCCACCAAATCAAACACTTCGGAATCTACACCTGAACTCTGTCAGAGGAGCTGCCTGGCTGCCCAAAGGAATAATCTGGACTGCTTTGCTGAGAAGAACTTCTGTCCTGCTGTTGCCCTGCTGCCAGCTGCCTTACCCAGAAGTGCTCTCTAGTAGCTAGCTAGCGTTTAGCTATTTGCTCAACCCCAGCAACACCAGGAACGACTTCAGCAAATCCAGCACCGATGCTGCAGCTGCTCCTGCCCTGTGGACCTTGCTGCACGCAATGACCATGGCCTGCAACGCACGTCCGATGTTGCTGCGATGCCTCTGACGTTATGCAGTGTGATCGCAACACTGCGAAGGCGACTCCTCATGTCTTGACGGACTGGATTCATCGACCCCACCAGATCACAAGGAACCAATGCCTTGCCACCGATGTCGCACCAGCTCCCGCTACAACCGGATGGAACCGACACCTTGCCTCCCCTGCCTTACAGTACAGAACCGACGCCTCACCGGACACCTTAAGGTTCTGACGCCACCCCTGTTCCAGATATGCTTTACCTCCAAGACTCCGTGTGACATTTTTGGTTCTTTGTTTACAAAGGTACTGTGCCTGGGGTTCCATTCGACTACATGACCGGCGCCTGTGGCGTCAGGTTTTTGGGAACAACTCCGTTAAGGACGCAGTTATAGCCCCAGTTGGAGCTATTGAGTTTGTCAGTGCTTTAGTGGGATTTAATCATTAAAGTCACAACTTTGCTTGTGTACATTGGATATTTAGCATTTTGACCTTATTTTATTCAGATAAATGTCATCTATTTTATTAAACATTAAATGTGTGGTGTGTTTCTGTGGTGTTTTCACTGTGTTACTGCATGAGTTATTACACAAACATTTCACACATTTCCTTTTAAATCAAGCCTACTTGCTCTGTGCCAAGCTACCTGAGGGTGAGCACAGGATAACTTGGGATGTGTTGTGACTTACCCTGACTAGGATTGTGGTCTCTACTTGGACAAAGGTGTGTACCTCTGCCAAATAGAGACCCAATTTATAACAGTTTGCAACAACCAACCAGCTTCAGAGGCAGAATTAGCAGATGCAAAGTAACCATGCTAAAGGGAGGTTGGTGTCTCTGCAAAGGATGATGTTCATTCAGATGCTTGCTGAGAAAGAGAGACAGAGAGGGAGAGAGAGAGAGAGAGAGAAGAGAGAAGATATCAGAGAGAAAGGAGAGATCAGAGAGCAAGAAGAGAGAGAGAGAAGAGATCGGAGAGCAAGAAGAGAGATGGAGAGAGACAGCGTGGATGACTTGAAGTAGAAAGATAGCGAAAGAGAAGGAGGGGAGCTGGACTGGTTTGAACATTTTGTCCAGGACAGCTTTTGGTTTCCACTTCAAAAAATGACCTTAATAAAGAGATGTTCTTCCCCACAGTGACTGGCATCTCATATATAGAGGTAAGCAAAACGTGTGCTCTTTATCTAATCTATGGATGGAAGAATCCAACTGTGGAGCAAATAGAATGTGGTAAGCATGTGAAGAGGGTATGTTTTTGTTCTCTGTTGCTGCTTCTGTGGATATCATGTTGTTTACTCTAGTTCTTGTTGATATAGAGCTGCATGTGCACTATAAAACAAATGCCAGACATCCTGTGCTAGTCTCTGTACGAACTCCAAGGGCCCCAAATTGTGGTCAACACTGCCCCATGAGAGTAAATTCTAAATCAAATAAATACTGATTGCACTGTGTTCTGAGTTTGCGGTGTGCCATTTGCACTAGATTCCTGTTTGTGCATCCCAGAATGGGAAATAATCCTCTACTAGTGCATGGGGGATTCCGAGTTTTGACCTCACCAACCTAGGCTAGGCAAACATTATTGTTGCATAATTTGCACCAGGGTTATGGTCAACCCCTAACACAGTATAACCTCAGCAAATGGTACCAGGGCCTAAAAATCTGAGTGACCCCTAAATCTGAGACAGCGTTTCTAGTGACCCAGATCCAGTAATCCAGTAGCTCAGTCAAGGATGTTGCACATACAGGGTATTCAGATTGCTGCAGGCAACATAGAGATTCTATGTTAGAACCAGAGGCTTCAGATTATACATTCTCTTTATTTAATAGCAGCCATGTCAATAAAAATCTTGGCAACCATAGAGATATGTAGGAAAAACTACAAATCCCAGCAATCTGAATAAGCACATGCAGCAAGGCGGAATGTCCCATAACTAATCACACACGTCAGTCTATAAACAAGTTGAACATCATAACTCTGTCTCTTCTTTGCTGCTCCGCAACCATGTTAAGTATATTATCCATTTTACAGTTTTTTTTAACTCATGTCTGAAGTATTTTTCATTGTGTATGCTATTATAGTGATGATACACCTTTGTGCTGCATTGCTTCTACTTCGCTCATGTTTTTTTGCTACGCAGACTGTCAGCAGTCACGCTTCCTAAGGTATTTGACCCCGGCTCGTGAATCACTTCCCACTCACACTGCCAACATTTTAGAGCTTCCTGACTTGGTGGCGGTCGCAAACGGTGTTTAGTGCATGTTGGTCTGTGCCCATTTCCTCCATCCATCCCAGAGAAGAAAACGGCTTCTGAAACAGCCCCTTGTTTTTCTGCTTTTTTTCCTACCACCTCCATTAGCTCGTTGTGAGCGTGCGCATGAGGCTCCTCCTTGCCACGCTCACATCTCTCCTTTGCACCAGCCCTTGAGATGGAGGCGACCTGGTTATAGTGAGATGTTCACCAAGGGCTAAAACAATTTTGGCCCGTATTTATATTTTTTGACGCTAAACTGCGCTAACGCAGTTTAGCGTAAAAACATTTTGCGCCGGCTAACGCCATTCTGAAGCGCCATGCGGGCGCCGTATTTATTGAATGGCGGGGCACAAATCAGGCCCCCCTATGCCAAAAAAAAGATATAAAAAAAAAAAATGTATACTTACCTGAACTTACCTGAATGTCCCTGGGGTGGGTCCCTCCATCCTTGGGTGTCCTCCTGGGGTGGGCAAGGGTGGCAGGGGGGGTCCCTGGGGGCATGGGAGGGCAGCTGTGGGCTCATTTTGAGCCCACAGGTCCCTTAACGCCTGCCCTGACCCAGGCGTTAAAAAGAGGCGCAAAAGCGGGGTTTTTTGACCCGACCACTCCCGTGCGTGATTTTTGCCCGGGAGTATAAATACGACGCATTTGCGTCGCAGACATTTTTTGGGACGGGAACGCCTACCTTGCATCTCATTAACGCAAGGAAGGCGTTCACGCAAAAAAATGACGCTCTTTACTCCTACTTTGGCGCTAGACGCGTCTAACGCCAAAGTATAAATATGGCGTTAGTTTTGCGCCGAATTTGCGTCGAAAAAAACGACGCTAATTCGGCGCAAACGGAGTATAAATATGCCCCTTTATGTCAAGACCAGAGGCTCCTATTATGCATTCTTACCTTGCTTTATTAAAATAGCAGCAGTCAAGAAACTACAAATCCCAATGGGCTTAGCAACAAGCTAGCCAATGGGAAGAAACAACGTACAAACAGTAAGCACCAATAGGATACCAGCTAGTGGTATAGAGTACACCCTTGACTGCAAGCAGTCCTTTTTTCTTGCTGCTCGCAGTCAAGATAAGTACTCTTTTATATCTCTGTTTCAATATTTGTTTATCGTTTATACTGTCATTGTTTATATTATTATAGAAGCATTCTGCGTTCCTTAATGTATGTCGCACTTTGTGCGTTATCTTCGCCCTAGGCATTACGCTACTCAAACCTCTTACCCCCTTCCCCCCTTCCTTTCCTCACCAGACAGCCCTCGCACGCGTTCCAACGGTATAAACCATCACGCTCACTGTCTTCCTCAGGCCCGTCTTTCTCTTTTCATTGCCTTTCATCTTCGGTACGCGTCAGATGCGTTTCTGAAGCCGCTTACTGGTTTCTGCCGTCAACTCCGTTTCTGTCGCTCGTCTCCAATGACACACCTTGGGTCACACCCATTCCTCCTCAAAGGGACACGTCTATTCGGCCTTCAACATACTCCGGACACACTGCTCACGCCTCAGGGGAGTGATTAACTTTCTTCTTCCCCACCCACATTTCATTTTGGCTGGGTTAACCATTTAACTGCTGGTTTTTCTCAAAACCTTTACCAAAGTTATATTGTTTCAATGGAGAATGATAGTTCTCCTCCAACAACTGTTAATTCTGATGAGGGGGAAGCTCTCAGCCTGATTTTATTCAGTCTTCAGTGCAACAAGCTGTACAAACTTCCATGAAAAAAATGTCTAAAAACATTGAAAATTCCGTCAGACATATTATGTCCAATACTTTATTGGCCCATTCTGCGGGGGAAAGCAGAAAACATAAAATGTCTGCTACACCAAAAAAGAAACCTTCCAACGGCGCACAATTGTTAGGTGAGTCTTCCTCACCACAGATTGAGGATGTACCTCCTTCAAGGCCTCCTAGAAAGGAGAGGAACACCTCTACTAATACAAAGATTGCAGTTTCACATTCTAAATGTAAACACAAAGCAAAAAATATTGATAATGCGCCCAAAAAGATAATCATATCTAAGATGTTGGACTCTGACGATGACATAGATTAATTAATCCATTCCGACGCCTCGGACACAACTTCCTCCTCTCCCCCTCAATGAAAATAAAATGATCCAGTTCTGACACTCATTCCATTCTGGATTCTGATGGTATACCCATGTTTGGTCCTACGCTCATCCACCATCCCAATTCTACAGAATGGCTTCCTGCTTCCCATGTTGGCGATTACATTTCTTCACGTCTCTGTCTTCCCCTTGACAAGCAAACTTGTGCAAAGCTAAAGTCTGAATGCCCCAGACCTTCTTTACCTTCTCACATCACTACAACTCCTTCTATTAATCAATCTTTGACTACTTTCTTTTCCAAATTTGGCAGAGATCCCTGAAAAGGGGTAGATAAAGCTTGGACAAATTGCCAAGACAAGTTACTAGATGTGGTTAGACCTCTCGCCCGAATATTCGACCTGGCGGAATCAGCCAGACTAGACAATTCTGAAGTAAACCCTACAGACATTTCTCTTTGGGTTCCAAGGGCTTTCTGTCTCCTGGGCAATGCAAAATCTGCCATCATCCATGAAAGAAAGAAAGGCTTACTTTTGAAATTAGACCCCAAGCTTGCAAATCTGGCTACCCTTGATCCTGCAATATTAACAGAAGGGCAACTTTTCAGCGATTCTTTCATCAAGGATCTTAGCCGCTACGTTTCCACCTTTTCATCCATTGACAAAGTGCAACAAAATTTAAAGAAAGTGTTTAACCAACGGGTTTTTGCACGGGCCGGTAGAGGCAGGAGCCACTTTACCGGCCGTCCCTATCGTAACCAGGTTTCACGAGGCTCCTACAATTCTTCCTTCAATTCCTCCTATAACTCCAAGGATTTCAAACCCCAGTTCTACCCTCAGAGGTCCTGAGGTTTCCGCAGACGCGGACAACGCTACGCCAGGACCAACAATCCCCAAGGTAAGCCAATATTTTGGCCTTCCCATAGGAGGGCGCCTACGATTCTTCCTTCTAAAATGGCGTTTTATCACAACAGAACCTTGGGTGCTGAACACTGTTCAGGGTTATTCCATAGAATTCTACTCCCCTCCATTTCAAGATGCTTTTCCTCCCCCTCCAAGATTCTCAAAGGAAAAGTCCAATCTTATTTCTTCAGAAATTCAAGTTCTCTTACACAAAAAAGCTATCTAACTCACTCTACCCAATTCCACAGGGTTCATAAGCTCACCTATTCCTTGTCCAGAAGAAAAACAAAAAGTTAAGACCTGTAATCAACCTAAAATCTTTCAATCAATTTGTCATATATCGTCACTTCAAAATGGAAACTATAATCCATCTCAGAGATATCTTGCTGCAACACGATTGGCTCGTGAGATTAGACTTACAAGATGCCTACCTAGCCATCCCTATTCATCCTTCTCACAGGAAATTTCTTCAATTCCAGTGGCAATCCAAAACCTATCAATTTTTTTCTCTACCTTTCGGCCTTTTATCAGCCCCTTGGTGTTTTACAAAAACCATGAAACCAATCGTCACTTATCTCAGGTCTCTGGGTATCAGATTGATAATCTATCTGGACGACAGCTTACTCATGAATCAAAACGCTCAAACTCTTCATTCTCATCTTCAACTCACCTGTTCTCTCCTTTCCAACCTAGGTTTCCTCATAAACTCAGAAAAATCTCTACTGATTCACTCACAACAAATAGAATTCTTAGGTTTCCTAATAGATTACTCCTCTGCTACCCTCCATCTCCCTCCTTCAAAAGTAATTTCCATCAAAAAAGAACTTCACCACGTTCTTCTCAAAGATCAAATCTCTCTCAAACTATTATCAAGGATAATAGGTCCTTTTTCCTCCTCTATCCAAGCCATATTTCCCAGTCCTCTTCACTACCAAGCTCTCCAATGTCTCAAAATCCTCCATCTCCGCAAAGGCTTAGCTTTCTCCGATCTAATAAAATTAGACACAGACTCTAGCTTAGAAATCCAATGGTGGATACACCATTTAAACGCCGGGAATGGCAGGACCATCTTCCATTCAGCGCCCGATCTTGTATTAGAATCAGATGCAAGCCTAACAGATTGGGGCGCACATTGTGGTCAAATATCGACTGGAAGTACATGGTCACCAGAGGAGTCCAAATTGCACATAAATTGTTTAGAAATGCTTGCAAGCCCCTTTGCAATCAAAAGCCTAGCAAAACACAAAGTGCAATGCTCCATTCTTCCCTGTATGGACAACATTTCTGCAGTTCGTTACATAAATCATCTAGGAAGCACCAGGTCAAAACCTCTGGCTCAGCTAGAAAAAAAACTATGGGAATTCTGTCTATCCCACAATTTTTCGCTTCAAGCTGAGTACCATCCAGGTTCCCAAAACTCTGTAGCAGACTGGCACTCCCGTCATCTCAAAGACTCCAGCGATTGGAAACTCCATCCTTCCATTTTCCACCTTCTCTCCAACAAATGGGGTCCGTTTCATACAGACCTCTTTGCCTCTCACCTCAATTCACAATTACCACATTTCTTCAGCTGGCGTCCAGATCCTTTGGCCACTGCAACAGACACATTACTACAGGATTGGTCCCAGGCAATCAACTACACCTTTCCCCCCTTCATCCTAATCAACAGGATGTTAGCCCAGGTCAGATGCCAAAAAGCAACCCTGATTTTGGTGACACCGTTTTGGCAGTCTCAGGTTTGGTTTCCTCCTCTCATAGAGCTTTCAACAGATTTTCCGGTTCTCCTCCGTTCTTTCCCTTCTCTTCTCCTCGATCCAACAGGCTCCCCTCACAACCTAATTCTATCTAATTCCCTAACTCTTTCAGCTTGGAAGGTCTCAGGCTTCCCCAACAAACCCCTCTTATTTCGACAGAAGCTTCAGAATTAATTAACAACACCTGGGCTCCGGGAACGAGAAAAGCCTACAGATCAGCTTGGTCTTTATGGACAAGCTGGTGTGTGGGAAAATGTATCAATCCCTTTTCAACAAATATCAACCTAATCATTAACTTCTTGGCCTCAGAAGGCAGTTCTGGCAAGTCCTACAGAATGGTCAAACTCTATAGACCAGCTATTTCTATGCACCATCACTATATAAATGGCAAACCCATTGGCGAACACCCTTTAGTCTGCGGTCTCCTGAAGGGAGGTAAACTTTCCAAACCCCCTGCTTCCAAATATTCTCATTTATGGGATGTATCCATAGTGCTCAACTTTTTGTATTTCATGGCCTGACAACGCAGACTTTTCCTTAAAAAAGCTTTCAGCAAAGTTAACTATGCTCTTATGTCTTATTTCTATTAAACGCGTCTTTAGATGTTTACTCTTGCCAGTTTACTGCTACAGGAGTGTTATTTCATATCCACAAACGTACTAAAACTAATCTTCACACTGTGTTTTACCCTTTCTTTCCTACTCAACCTAAACTTTGCATGAAAAGTGTACGCTGAACCTCAGAATATCCTCCAATCACCAACTACTCATTTCTTTCCGCAAACCCCACAAACCAGTTTCCTCTCCTATTCTTGCTCATTGGGTCAAATGGGTAATGTCACTAGTGGGAATTGACACTTCCATTTTTGGAGCCCATTCCTCCACAGATGCCATGGCATCTAAAGCCTTCTCTATAGGCTCTTCCCTCGAGGACATTCTGAGGTCAGCTGACTGGTCCAATGACAATGTTTTCAGAACGTTTTATTGTAAACCTATTCAAACAGCAGTTTCATTAGTAGTTGATATGCTTTAAACTAGCATAATAGGAGCCTCCGGTTTTGACATAAAATGTAGATTTTCCTTGTAATTTATGAAGGAAAGTCTTAATTTCATTAAAGACACTCCAACAGCCACCTGCAATACCAAGGGCCCTTTAGAATATAAAACAAACAAAGATTCTCTGGCTAGAACAATACTCAAAGGTGAACTTCCCTCTATCCTTCCCACTCTAAAGGCTCAAGAGGATGATTCCAATGTGGAAACTCCTGTGGACCACCTGCCAACTCCTCTTTCCGAGGTGAGTCTTATCAATTTTCCCCATGCAGAGTTAGGGGCAGGATCCATTTCGTTCTACACACCTGGAGTTCCATAACTTACATTGGATGGGTTCTTCAGACAGTCCAAGGATTTCAGCGGGAATTCTATGCCATACCAGTTCAGATGGTTATGCCCGTCAACTTCATTTTCACTCTCACAAGAATGTTTCATAGACTAGATTTCTTTTATCATAGAAAAACAAGTCATAGCTTCAAGCAATCTTCATCCATCTGGTTTTCTGAGCAAAAAAGGCAGTGGCTTCCATCTGGTATTAAACCACAAAAAATTCAATTCTTTGATTCTTTACCACCATTTCAAAATGGAAGGCATTAATCTGTTACATGATCTACTAGGAGAGGGCAATTACATGGTTCATTTGCATCTGAAGGAAGGTACTGGTCAGGGGAGTGGTCACTCCCCTTTCCTTTGTCCAGTTTCGTGCCAGAGCAGGGCTGGGGGATCCCTGAACCGGTGTAGACTGGCTTATGCAGAGATGGGCACCATCTGTGCCCATCAAAGCATTTCCAGAGGCTGGGGGAGGCTACTCCTCCCCAGCCCTTCACACCTATTTCCAAAGGGAGAGAGTGTAACACCCTCTCTCAGAGGAAATCCTTTGTTCTGCCTTCCTGGGACTGGGCTGCCCAGACCCCAGGAGGGCAGAATTCTGTCTGGGGGGTTGGCAGCAGCAGCTGCAGTAGAAACCCCAGAAAGGCAGTTTGGCAGTGCCTGGGTTCTGTGCTAGAGACCCGGGGGATCATGGAATTGTTGCCCCAATACCAGAATGGTATTGGGGTGACAATTCCATGATCTTAGACAAGTTACATGGCGATGTTCGGAGTTACCATTGCGACGCTACACATAGGTAGTGACCTATGTGCAGTGCACGCGTGTAATGGTGTCCACGCACTCACAAAGTCCAGGGAATTTGTCCTGAATGATGTGGGGGCACCTTGGCTAGTGCCAGGGTGCCCACACACTAAGTAACTTGGCACCTAACCCTCACCAAGTGAGGGTTAGACATATAGGTGACTTATAAGTTACTTATGTGCAGTGAAAAATGGCTGTGAAATAACATGGACGTTATTTCACTCAGGCTGCAGGGGCAGTCCTGTGTAAGAATTGTTTGAGCTCCCTATGGGTGGCAAAAGAAATGCTGCAGCCCATAGGGATCTCCTGGAACCCCAATACCCTGGGTACCTAAGTACCATATACAAGGGAATTATATGGGTGTACCAGTGTGCCAATGAGAATTGGTAAAATTAGTCACTAGCCTGCAGTGACAACTTTAGAAACCAGGGACAGCATAAACACTGAGGTTCTGGTTAGCATAGCCTCAGTGATACAGTTAGGCACCACACTGGGAACACATACAGGGCATACACTATGAGCACTGGGGTCCTGCCTAGCAGGATCCCAGTGACACAAGGGCAAAAACAAACATACATACAGTGAAAATGGGGGTAACATGCCAGGCAAGATGGTACTTTCCTACATACTGGAACTCTCTTGCGATTGCCCTCTATTGTTTCTGTGCTCTACAACTGTCCTTCTGGACCCTTTTTGTTGCCAACACCCCTTGGTAACGATAGGGCAATTTAGGCTAGTAGCATGGAGACTTTCCAGAGATGCTGGCAAGTGTTGGTACTTTCGGAACAGGTTCTTGCCTCATTGACAGGGCATGGGCAGATTCCACTCATAAAAGATGCCGAGCAGCATGGCAACGTTGGTCTACCTGGTGTTCTGAATGGAGTTTGAATCTGGTGGCAGTGGATATGATTCACTTCATAAATTGTCTGGCCCATTGGCCACAAATGGTCTATCTCAGTGGTACTCATTGTACAGCCCGCGGACCGCCAGACCTTCAATGGCAGCCCGCAGACCTTTTTTCCTAAACGTAGACTCTATGAGTCTACAACTACGTTCCGCTGGTAAACACAAAAGAGGGCGCTGGAGCATGCGCGATAGCAGCTTTGCTTCACATGCCTCCCATTCCAGAGGCCCTCTTCTGTGTTTCCTGGCCTGGAGCCGGAGCCAGGGAGATGTCATATGCTTGCGGTAGCAGGACGCAAAGACCCTTTAAAAGTCAGTTGACTTTTAAACAGTCTTTTGGAATCTTCCTGCTACCTTCGCCGCCTGCATCAATGTCTCTTCACTCTCCCTGATTTAAAGGTACGTCCCCATGATCTGCTCCCATATGGGTGGTCAGGGGTTCGATGGTGGCCAGGAGTTCAGGGGTGGGGTCGGGGGTGTATCTTAATCAGTGTTTAATTTGTAAATAAAAAAGTGCTGGTGCCCAAATCCCTCCTCTTAAACATGCGGTTGCTGCAATTAAATGTGCGAACACGGAATACTGAGGCAGGGTAATCCTAAAGCCATCTCGGGCCTCTTCAATCCATATAAAGCCACTCCCTGCCCCCTTCAGCTCACTTTTGCAGCTTTCTGCTTTCTCTCGTGTGACGCTTTTTAGTTTTTCTCTTCTTCCTTCTTTCCCATATGTGTCTTTTGCTCGCAATAAATGCTTGAGGCAGAAAAATAAGCGCTGTCCCTCAAAAATAAGTGCTGGTGCTCTGCACCAGAAACAACAAGCACAAATTAAGCACTGATCGTAATTCTAGTCTGCCTAATTTTTATTTATTTGCATTCTTAGAAACTGAAGCGTAACGGTAGTAATGGTGGTTGAAGTCCACAGCATCTGCTGACGTGCTAACGGGTTAAACTGCCAGTTTCATGCATCAGGTTGCATGGCAATAAGCGTGACTTCTGTGTGTGTGATTATGTTTGAGTGTGCATGCCCCTGATGCGCTTATATGTGTGCCTTTGTGTATGTGGAGTGGAAAGAGGTATGTATACCACTGCTTCTGTTTCTGTGGGATTCTCCAGCACTGCATCTTTCCTACGATATTTATGTATGGTATTTTCCACCTGAAGTCCCATGAAACCGGTAGCAATCAGCAGGGCCTTCCCTGCCTCTGCTCATTATTATATGTAAAGCGCCCCTCCGCTCCTGCGGCTCCTGGTCATGGCTCCTAAACAATGATTGAGTTATCAGGGCAGAATAATATTAGGGGGATGCTGTGTTCATTTGCGCAAACACAGAGTGAGGTGGGAAAGTGTTTACAGCTCAGCAAAACTTTAATGGAAATTATGTTTGGCTCTTTCGGCGGTAAGCCCAGCAGACTGCACTCAAAATGTACATTTGATTAGAGCACAAACCTTTAGTGGCGGCATACATCAAAGGAGCCGAGCCAGTATTGAGTTGAATGTGTAATGCACAGAATGTTTGCATGCTTGCCTTTGTGTGTGAATAATGTATTTGTGTGTGTGCATCCGCGTATGCATTTGTGGTTCTGTTGGGTATGTGTCTGTGTGTGTATAGTGTGTCTGTATGTGTGTTTGTGTTAGGCGCGTGTGTGTGTATGCGGGAGGCTGATAATAAAAATGTATTGACAAAATATCTAGCTTTGTACTTACATATGGCTTCGAAATACAGCATTGTATAGTAATGTTTTTTTTCACCAGTAGCCCTACCCCTTCACCCTCCACTCCCTCCACCCCACAAGCCCATCGGTTTGGCCCTCGGCCATAAACCAGACTGTAATTTTGGCCCCCAGCAAAAAGTTTGTGAGAACCCATGGTCTATCTTATCCTACTATAAATTCTTACAGGTTTCCAATTTTAGCTGGCTATCTCCCTGTTGCCAACAAACCTGTGGGGGAGCAGCCACTGGTTTCTAAACTCCTCAGAGAGGTATATTTTGTTGTTTGTGCCCCAATCTAAGTATTCTTCTCTATGGGATGCCTCAGTAGTTAGTCATTTTCTGTGTTCATGGCCTGACAATTTCCTTCTTTCCAGGAAACAACTTCCTGCAAAATTATCACTTTATTGTGTCTTGTCTCTTGCAAAGGAGTCTCTCATATCAGAGCTCTTGACCTTGTAGATAGGTCTTTTACCCTTGAAAGTGTTGCTTTCTTGATTACCAAGCAAGCCAAATCAGCCGCCAAGCAGGTGGTATTTCTGGCCCTTCCAATAGACAGGACACTTTGTATTGTGCAATGTTTATGAGAATATGAAAAGGTTACTCCCTTTCTTCGAATCACCCTGTGAGGTCCATTATTAATTTCTTTTTAACAGCCTCACGTCCCCGTGTCTTGTTCTACTTTAGCTTGCTGGGATAAATGCCTTCTTTCAGAAGGGAAAGACAGATCCATTTTTGGAGTTGACTCGGTCTGAGAAGCCATGGCTTCCAAGTCTTTCGCAGTGGGAGCTTGATTGGGGGAAATTATCCACATGGCAGATTAGTCTTCAGATTCCATCTATAAATAACTTTATCATAAGCAAGTAAGTGATCCTTTTTCTTTGGTGGTTGATAAACTTTAAACTTGCATAATCTGAAGCCTGTGGTTCTGACATAGAATTAAAAAATGTATAGCATTTGGAAACAGCAATTCTCAATATTATTAAGGTCAAGTAGGCGAAAATCATTCTACTCAGTGTTTTTGCATATATTGATATTTATTGTACTCTATTGATTTAATAATAATGTTGTTCATGCATGATTTATTCGATTTGGTAAGTAGTTTGTTCCTTCACAATATGTAATACAAATGTTTAGAGTTTTGTTTTTTTATCTCAGTTTCAGATCACAAGCAGGAATAGAACGAGGTCTTTCACTTTCCAACCAGGAATTTCCTCGTGGAAGAAGAGGCTGAGTAAATGATGATCAATCTGTTTACAGACTGACATGAATGTTAATTGGTTATGAGACATTCGACCTTGCAACATGTGCTTATTCGGATTGCTGGGATTTGTCTTCTTTCCTACTCATCTCAATGGTTGTCAAGTTGTTTTATTGACATGACTGCTGGTAAATAAAGCAAAGAGGAGAATGCATAATCTTTGCCTCCTTGTCCTTAATCGTATTAAAAATTCTTCTCCACCAATGCTTTAAAATTTTCAATTACCAGTATGGATGCCTGTAACTAGTAATTTAAAACAGGTGATGTAGCAAGGGGAAATGGAAAAAAAATCACAATAACGCACAGGACCGACCAAACCCACTAAAATGAAACTGTAGATTAACCGCTGGAACTGCAGGAAATGGATGCAGCAGGGACAAACCACAGGAGCACAGGTCACAAAGTCAGCACTTTGACATTAAGCCACAGGAAAGAAGCAGGTGAACTCGGGAGATAGTATTGCCATGTCTACAAGGAAAATAATGGAGGCCATTTTCTCTGTGAATGGTTTTTAATACAGTGATGGACCCTTGTATGATTTTTCTGCTATACTTATTGACAATTCGAATGTGAGTAAGGTTGATAAAAAGGGCTTGATAACCGGTCATAAATGTAAGGCCTTATTTTGAATGTATTGAACCTAGGCCCATATTTATACTTTTTTAGCGCCGCATTTGCGCCATTTTTTGATGCAAAAGCGGCGCAAACTTATTTTGTAAGTTTGTGCCGCTTTTGCGTTAAAAAATGGCACAAATGCAGTGCTAAAAAAGTATAAATATGTGCCCTAGTGTACTCCATCGAAACACGGTAGAAATCCCAACTGCTGTACTTATAGGGCCATTTATTATAATGCACTTGTGATGTGGTGAGCAGGGATCTACAATGTTTTTGATGGAGTACCACGTCGCCAAAATCCAAATAGGACCCTTTCCATATAACAAGGCAAAAGATAAATGTGCTGTTACTCATAAATGATAAATATTAAAAATTGGTAAAATGACAGCAGTACAAAAGGAGCTCAAAGTAGCATCACAAGGCTTCTTAGGAATAGCAAGCACTTAATAAAACCATTGATTTTAGTAAAACAAGCCTATTGTGTATTATATTCATTGGACCTAGTGTAAGATTTACAATCCTATAAAACAAAATTGGAAACTAATAAAGTATGATTTAAGAAACAGCTTTCAGTGAATGTACCAAAATTAGATTTGTTCAAGGCATTCTTGCTTGAATTTCCTGATCAAAAGTTATATCATGTGTTACTGTTAAAGACCTTCGGCACTCTTTCTACTAGGTTCCAGCCTCTCTAACATAACTCTATCAGCCATGTTTAGCCTCATTACCTACCCTCTCCTACTAGACATTCCACACAGCTTGATGTCTTCCTCCTTGATCTTCCTCACCCCATCTCTACTCCTCTCCATGCTTTGCCCTGGTCACTGCTCCGGGCCCCTATCCTTAATACCCTGCCTGTTCCCCTCCCATGATCTTTGCTCCCACTCCTCAGATCTGACTGGCCGCCTGCTCCCAAACATCTCAGTCTGGCCCCCAACTGACACCATAACTGGATGCTTATTTCCTACCTCTGCACCTGCCTTCATCCTTGTACCCTTTAACATCTCTATGAAACTCCAGAAGTCTTGATTTGGATAGGAGGGCAACGTATTTAAAAAACTCATTTTTAGCACTTGTCTGCATGTTGCTTATATTTAAAAGATCATCTACGCAAAAAAAAAAAACTGTTGAAAAAAATGCAGCATAAAAACATCAAATGCACTTTAAACTATGGAACTTTTGTTTTTTCCGTGTTTAAGACATCTTAGCGCTTACTTGTGCATTTTTAAAATAACCCATTTGCACCATCTCTTTTCGAAACGTGGTCAGATTCGTACTCAATATGCTATGGCATTTTTGGCAGTAATGTGTGAAGAGAAATGAGTCTGTCCATGCATCTATGGTGAAAATAACAATTGAATGCCATAAATTACACAAACGGGCTTATTTAGAGTTTTTCGGGTGTGATTGGACAATGTGGCTGATGTCTAGTGTGCAATACAGCCTTTGGCACTCCTAATACAGGGGGTCTGACATCCACCATATTTTGATTGGGTAGCCAGTCCACCTAACTCTAAGTATGGTCCAAAGTGTCTGATTAATGGCGACACATCGATTATGACCATTGTATAATTGTTCGACTTTAAAAGCCCTCCATGCAGGATGCTCTCCTTTCATCAGACAACACTGGTGGGGACATTATGTGGAAGATTTAAAGCCCGATGGAATCCTGTTACATCCTTGATGCTGGCTTCTATGCCTTCAAGGATCTCAGCCTCATGGTAGCCTCTAGGTGATCCAGGCACTTAGTCCTGACACTTTTTCTGAAAGTTCCTCTAAAAGACTCAGGGCACAAAGAGCAACTCAGATTTAAATAAGTAAACATGGGTCTGGTGCATTTTTCTCACATTTTCATGGATCTCCTCAGAGAAATACATGTGCAATACATTTCTGGTACAAGTGTGATGAGTTAGTACACATTATCAATATGTGGTTCTTTAACGTAGTTTTACCATCTACTCATCCACAGAATTGGATTTTACACATCCAACTAAATGACTTCTTAAAGTTCAATTTGACCTCATCTTCACTAACAGTAATAAACTATTAGAAACAGTAACCAATGCTGTATTATGAAAGTACCTTGAGAACTTACCAGACACTTACATTACAGTCTCCTAAGTTATTTGAGTCCTACTGAAGAGACCACAGATGCTTACGGGGAGTCTTCTGTAGTGCGCATTGCATGCACGCACCTTCTGATACCTTGCAATGAGAATGTGACATTCCCTCGTTTGTGGGGTCGTGGCCACATGCTGGTGAGGAAATATTTTTACCTGAGGACCTGCACCATTTTACAGATACAGATGTGTAGGCAAAGAGGATTGAGATACACACAGAGTGCCCTTTGAGGCATGGAGAGTTTCAGGGATGTCCTAGGTTCACTGATATCCTTACTTATCCTTACCAATCTTGGCTACTGCAACAGTCTTTTTGGGGGTCTCCCCTTGAGTGCTTTTACCCCAATGGACAAGGTACGCAGGGCAGTTGTGTTGCTCTTGCACCATGCAACATGGTGAAAGAGAGATGCAACTCTTAAGGCAGGTGTATGAAGACTGCAATGCTACCTTGCATGGCCTTGCCTGGCTTGATAAATCTAGTCTAACGCACTGCAGCGCAGATAGCTGTGTTACATTACTCTGCCTTGGGAATCCATTCCATGGGTTGAGCATGGGTTTTCCCATGGATGCATCCATAGATTTTGCCGCATCCCCAGATCTACCATCACTGGTAGACCTGGGAATGTGTCAAAAACCTACGCCTTCCCAGGTAACGCATAACGAGGAGAACTATCTTTATTTCTCCTTGTTACTTCCTCTTTCTATGTGTGCTGAGTCTTGCAGCACACATAGAAAGAGGAATATCCCTCAGGAAATTGATTTTACGCAGGAAGGTGTGCCTTGCTTACAACGCAGGCACCCTTTCACCATGGTGCAAGGGTGGCTGCACTGAAGCTAGGCAGCACATTGTGCGCCAGAGCTGGGATATTACAGCTATGTTCCGCAATGTGTTAAGTATGGCTCATTGCTGCCCATTCCCTATAACACAGAGCAGCTCAGCAAATTGACTTGCTACGCTGTGTGATTTGTTGATAAATATGCCCCTCAAATCTGACAGAAAGAATGTTCACAATCTTCCGAAACACACTCCTACCTCCAACTACTGTCACCAGCACCAGCAGAGGCAGGGTCAGGGGACACTATGGAGCATTCCAGCAGTGTCAGCGGGCTAGTCTGACACATCAGTGTAATAGCTGTTTCTTGGCTGATTCGTGGCCATAATATGGTCTTTTGGGCCAGTGTTTAGTGTTGATTTCTCTTATATTGCCGCAAACATTGCCTGTAGCAAGCACATATGCATACGGCCTCCCATACCATGCTAAACACTTATTCATTGTGTCTTCACAGGTAGTAATCTGCCCGATTTGCAAATGTAGGACACTTTTTTAGCTATCGGATTTGCTAGTGGAGGCCACTTTTAATATGGTACCTGGCCCTATTTTCTGCCCCGGTCTGACCCTGACTGCAGAGCTCTCAACAAGGTACTGATTACTGTCTTCGAAGCTGTAAGTGGTTCCTCCCCTAATCACCTCTCCACAGTTTGCCAATGCTTGCTAACCTCATCATGTCTATTGCCAAATTTTACATCCAAGGTGAAGACACTTCTAGTATCACGTCCAAAAACTCTGCCTTATCATCCATCACCACAAGGTCTCTCGGTCCCTCTCCCACTTTAATGTCTGTTTCGCATCATACACAGATCCTCTGCTCTGTCTCTCTGCCACTCTTTTTCTCTCTCATTCTAGCTCCCTGTTTCCATTGCTACTTCATCAGCATCTACTTCAAGCTTTGTACAGGGAAGGGATCTTAAACTTTCATTTTTTTACAACCCTCTCCCCCCCTCGGGGTGCGTCAAATGATGATATGCTGATTTGAGATTAGAAAGAGAGATGTATTATTGTACATTGACTTCGCAGTTATACGGCCTTGCAAATTATCATATACTGCACAGAACCGAGGTAAGAATAAAAAGTTAGGGATGTACGTTTTTATTTACGACTTTAAAAATAAATTCAATTGTTGTTGTTTTTAATTTTATATTTTACCAGAGTATGCATTTTAGTCGTGTCACGGAAGATACGACTAAATGGAATTTGACTTCAGTTACGAAATGAAAAGCAGGAAATGCGCTAATAGACGCACGAGGTCAGCCAGCACTAGAAACAGAGTGGAAGGAACGGAAAGTCCACTGACCTATAAGGGCGCGGTCAAAGGAGCTCTGGCAACCAACATCGAATGGATAAAGGTCAGCGCCATGCGACAGGACGGCATGGCCGAGTCAGCAAACGCCTGGCTTGAAATGTGAACTTCATCAGGCCGTCCCAGGCACAAGGAAACAATGTCCGAATTGTAGAGCCTTTTAGTCAAATACTTGTTCCTGGTTCGCATGACTTCCTATTAAGTGTCCCTCCAGCCTCAAAATAGCCACATTTCCAGTGTCTATGCCAGACTTACAGTCTACAAGCTCACACTGACATAACATCTGATTAAACTCTTTTAAAGTGCATTTTCCGACTATCTGTTAATTTCAGCCACACGTTCTCCCGCCTTTACATCTATGCTCTGTTTAAGCGATCATTTCATCACTCTCGATCACCTAAAGAAAGGAGACATGGACATGTTGGTCAGGAACTGCAGCAGGCCTACAGAGATCATCAGTACCAGAACACTCCTCCTATTTTATTTAGACATTAGAGAGCACATAGGCCCCATTCTGAGTTTGGCGGGGGCAAACCAACAGTAGACCGCCATTGCATCCGAACACCGCCCACCCTATAAAGAGTTCACCGCAGGGCCTTAACATTTACAGTGGTTCGTAATCGAGCCGCTTTGCCGGCGGTCCGACCGCGACCCTCGCGGTCACTGTTTCCATGGCTTCTCGGTTCTAACTTCTTTGCAGAGATCAGCATACATTGATAGTGGAGAGGAAGAACTCAGATACAGATATAGGCCCTCATTCTGAGTTTGGTGGGTGGCGCAGGCCGCCCACCAAGCCCAAACCGTCGGTAGACAGCCATTGCGGTCTGAACACCGCCCGCCCTATAAAGAGTTCACCGCAGGGCCGGAGGGCGGAAACAGTGTTTGCAACAGCAACAACACCCATCACACTTTCCACTGCCTGTAATTCAGGCAGTGGAAAGAGCAACAGGGCTGTCCTTGGGGGCCCCTTCAATGTCAATGCCAAGTGCATGGGCAGTGCAGGGGCCTCCATGGGGCACCCAGCACCCCCTTTCCGCCAGCCTTTAAATGGCCGGGCTACCGCCATGCAAAGGCTGGCGGAAAGGGGGCTCGTAATCCCCAGGGCAACTCTACAACTCATAATTAGGCCCATATTATTTTTCTTGAAAAGCAGGAGTTCTCTGTTGCTAAAACTTAATTGGAATATCATTCCAGAGAGAAGTCTCTAGTACTAGAAATTCACAAAGATTCTGGGCTGTGTCATATAAAATGGGCTCTACCAGTGCTAATTTAAACAGTCTGCCACAGTTTTGGACAGCCTAGTGTTTTAAATAGTTGAAGAGCTGGGCACATCTATTTTCCCACCTTACGCTGTGGAAAATGGTTGCTTGTCAGGACAACGTTAAAGATGTGCTACTTTTGACTGAAAATGTAGCAGCACTTGTTTGTATCTCTAAAGTAAACAAAATTGGCACAACCGATAGGTCTCACTTTTGTAACCTATTGACTTTGACAATGGTTTTTATCCACGCTGCACAGCATCCCAGCTGCTGTGTAGTAAGACTAAACTAACAGAAAAAAACAGTAATATGCGGCTGCCTGCATCATTTTGTAAGCAAAAGCACCACACAAGGACACATCTATCAATGACGCAGATTATTATTTTTTTAAGTTACTGATCCAAGCTGGATCAATAACTAAAAACCAAACAAATCACGTAAAAGCATTTAAAAAAACAAATTGGGAAGGGAGGCAGGCTGGGGAGCTGAAACAACAAGTGGACAAGCAACTGGAGGTTCAAAGAAACACGGGCGATGATGGGGAACACAAAAGTGACACAGGGAGGGCAGGGGGACACAGAATGAGTAAAGGGAGGACGAGAAATGCAGAAGCAACACGAGGGAGGGCAGGAGAGCATCTGAAGCAAGATAGGGATGGATGTAACATGGAGAAGCACACAGGCAAGCACAACAGGGAGAACGGCAAGGAGAAGCATACAGGGATAGGCAGAAGATCAAGAGGGAGACCAGTACACAAGGGAGACAGCTCAAAAACACATGCAGTCTCTGTGAGTGCTTATACATTAAGAAAGTTAAGAAAGTTATCGGAAATCGACCACAGACGGCAATCAAACATACTCCATGTGAAACACAAGATTTACAATCTGGGATAAGAGTAAGAAGCAGGCAAATGAGGGTGCTAAGGAAATCCAATCAATGGTAAGCAATGAGCAGGCTGCAATCCCCTCTGTGTTTAGGGTAAGCAACAAAACACCTCAAAAAAGACAGCACATGCACTGTCTTGTAGGCTCAATTTAATAACTTAACATAACATGACGTGACATGACTTGACATGACATAAAATCTATGTTTGTTTATACCCCCTTGACATTGATATAAGCTAACTTTTATTGTAACCCCCTAGTATATGGTATCAGGAGTACCAAGGGCATGTAAGTTAGAGTGCCTTTATGCTACCCTGAGGAGGCCAAGGTAAAAAGGTGACTCACAGTCTGCCACTGCAGAATGGTAGTGCAGTTTAAAACTGCTAACTCAAGTTTGCCATTTTAATCAATAAAAAGCCCAAATTCCCTTCTTCATTTATATAAGTATCCCCCTACAGTAGGCCTATAGAGTCTTAAGGTAGAATGCTGTTGTTTTTACTAGGAGACTTGTAGCCCCATTGGCGAGTACAAACTTACATGCTGACAACTCAGCTGTGCTAACATTTGAATGGGACTGCCAAAGTTAGTACTTCAATGCTTGTTACATTAAGCTTTACTTGATGCCCAAGTCGCTAATAAAATAATGAAACTTGTCACATGTATCTTTTAGAAAGTTGCCACCCAGTTGCCCAATCTTCCAGTGGCCATTTGCTGAGGCTGACCATGGAATAGCATTCTACCCACCTAGGGAGATGTGTCAGTGGCTCCCAGGGCATGTACATTAGAGGCCTGGTGCTGGTGGAGGTGTTACCGCATCCTGTCAGGAAGCCAGATGGGGTGCTGGCCCACAAGGCAAGCTTAAAAGCGGTAGCAGCCTTTGGAGGGCAAATGACCACTGACACTAGAACTGGACTGAATACTGCTTTTCTTGTTGAGGTAACTGTTTCTTCAGGCCTTGCTGGTCCCCTCGACTGGCTCCCTGCCAGAGTTGTTCACCCAAAGTTACTCTAAATAACCTCATTCCACTCTGACAAAATTGTCCTTGAAAAAGTTTCTGTGTCCATTTTGTTGGGTTTGCCAATGCTTGTTCGAGGTTAAGTTAAAAGTCTTGATTTATTGTTCCGTGTAAAATCTATATCTCTGGTGGATCATTTTTTATTTTGGTCTCGATTGATTCATAAACATATTAGCTGTTTTTATAGATTGGTGTCAGATATCTTGGGTGTAAAAATTCTTTCTTCAATTGTTTTGGTACTGATCAAATGCTTTGGATGTGTTCCTTTGTTGAAGCCTGATTGGTCAAAGCCCATCTACTCATAGTGGAGCTAAAGTTTGATAAATAAAGCCTTGAAAGATGGTAGTGTATTGCACAACCACAGCATATGATACACCCCATTTCCTCACAATAGCATAACAATGTCAGAACATAACACAACGCAACCGAACACAACATAAAAATATGCACAAACCAACATAACCACAGAAATAAGACATAACAAGGGGCAACAAACCAATCAAAACAGAATGCAACACACTTGCAGTCGAAGAAAACAACACTAGAATGCCACAATGCAGCACAAAAACAGAACACATTACCACCACAACAAAATACAACGCAACAAATGTGCAGAAACATTCTTGTTCTGCAATACAGGCTTGTGAATCAGTGGATCTGGTGCTCAGCCCTGTTTTCTATGAAAGGAGTATATCAACTCCTCAAGTCTTATCCATTCCGTGAAATTCTGTAGAAGTAACATCACTATGAGTGGCCTCCGTTGATGAAAGAGTGGCCCATACAGAAATGATAGGAGGCCTCTCTCCCCACATTTTCTCTTCTAAGCTAGAATTTACCAGTATGGGTGAAGATCCTGCAAAAATGGACCTCCTACAGGAAGTTAGAGTCACCGAAAATGCAATTGTGGGGAGAACTGAGAAAAGCCTAGGTGGTGGCAAACTGCTATCGGCTACAGCCATATCAGAGGCCAACTAGAGGTGAAGGCCAGGGTAATCCTTTTGTAATTGAGCTCTTCGAACACCTTTTTCTAGTGAGAAACAGCTGATTTCGAAAAGTGATGGACTTCCGATATTTTTTATTTGCCTCTTTGTTAAACTGGTCCATCCAAGTGAGAAAAAAAACCTTCAATACCCATTTTGAGTAACTGGCTTTGGCCAGTCATTTTGGTTGCTTACGTGTCAGGGCATCCCTTGTGTGCAGAACTCCAGAGAACTTCTACTAGGCTCATGTCAGTCCTCTGGGCCAAATCTTAAGACATCCTTGATGGCCATCTTTAGGACAGCCACATGGACAGTAGGAACCACTTTTGTGGTTTAAAATTAACCATGATGCAAGAGTGGAGAGTCGATGGACTTTGGTGCAAAAATACTTTCTGTGGTTTCTTTGAATTAGTTGCTGTTTACCACAATATGTTTTTTACAAGGGAAAAGCACCATCTTTGTCGATTTTATTTGGAAAGCGGAGTTTCTTCTATAGGATGGCATGCCAATTCTGTGATTTGCTTTGCTCTAATCATACAGCATCGACTGGAAAAAGGAAGAGGCTGAGTAAGTAATCTCTCCGTTACTTATCAGCAAGCTCATAAACCTCAGTTCCTTCTTTTCGATTACAGACTTTGACCAGCTCCTTCCCTCCCTTCTCTGGCCACTGATAATGGCTCGCCAGCTTTGGCTTGGTTAAAATACTATGGTCAATATTCAGGAAAAAGTGGCGCATGAGAGCTGATGCACCACTATTTCTGCACTCCGCCTTTTGGCACATAATGACACCATTGTTGCGCCGTATTTATAATATGGCGCAACCTTGGTAGTCGTTAGCACAATGGCATCAAAATGTTTGATGCTATTTTGACACCTTGCTACACTAGCATCAAAAATGCTGACGATAGTGTAGCAAAGTGCAAGCAGGCTCATAGGTTTCTATGACTGCGTCATTTTAACGCCTGTTCTGAGCAGGCATTAAAAATAATGTCAAAAATGACGCAGTGAAATGTGTTAAATTTTACTGCGCCATTTTTGCGGGCCTCGTAGCACCGGAACACCCCCCTTCCATACATTATGCCTGGCGCAGGTATAATGTGGCACATAGGTTTACAAAGTGGCGCAATGCATGCATGGTGCCACTTTGTAAATATGGTGTGTGGAAAAAGCCACTTTAGTGCCACCTTAGCGTCAAAACAATGACACTATGACAGCGCTAAGGTAGCACTAGGGGCAATTAAATAAGCCCTTACATGTCTCCTGGGCAGGGCCAGATTGGCCATAATGGGCAGCGGGTGTTTTCCCAGTAGGCTGTAAGGGTGGGGGTTGGTTTTGTTACTGGGGGCTTATTTTGCAGCACTGCTGTCATATTGCCCCCCAGTAATAAAAGAACAAAAGCAGCAGTGCTTTGTCAGCCCACCCCAGACAAACGAGTCAGGTACAGGCCATGGGAAGACAGCCAACCTTCAGACAGTCTGCAACACAGCTGAAAGAATCACTTTGCAAACCGGACGCATAGAACACCTATCACCAATGTTCATTGTATCTTAATGCTTACCACAATCCAAAGCCACAAAGCCTTTTCATAATAGTTCACCAGCATCTAATTTATAAAGGACCCAACAGCTCCAGAATTAGGGCAGTCATGACCCTTATCCACTCAGAATTTGGTTGCAAAAACAAAATGAACACCACTGGCAAAGCTTGTATGCTTGGCATTTTGTACGGCATGTTATTTTTGAGTACTACTTGTTTATGTGCTGAGGCATGACCTCAGGCTAACTCATCTAAAAATGGATTATACAAAAATTAAGGCAATGCACTATACAGATGCTTTTATCAGTGCTCACCTCTCAGTGTTATAGGGCTGATTACAGACTCTTGAACAGTCCCTCATGCATTATAATGGAGGCAGAAGAACACACCCTAACAGCCACTTGAAAATGGCAAGACTGTCCTACGTGAGGGTGACTGACGATGTTTCACGCCAATAGATGGCGGTTCCAGCACAAAACAAGCTAATGGTTACATGAGCCTGACCCAAGCCCCTTAAAGTAAGATTAGAATACAATTTATTTGCTTTAAACGCACCAGTTATATACATATCAATGTAATTAAAAGAAGCTAGTGGTGAATCGAATGAAATAAATGTATGAGCAGAAGAGCTAACAACTCTAATTTATATTTTATCCCATTGCAAACACCTTGATCATGAGCAGTTGTAGTTAGAATTTATCAAACACGATGATCATGTGTGTGAACAGTGAGTCTGTGCCTGCACTCTGATAAACCAAGCATATTAGCAAAGGTAGCTATTTTTGTTTAGATACTGCAAATATAACAAAAAAGCACAGATGCATTTTTTATCTTTAGTTACTGTTAGCGCGCCTGGTCCTTAATAATTAAACTTACAAGGGGACGCGCACAGGTTGATGAACCTTTTGATTCGCATGGAGTATCCTAGCTACGGTGTGACCAATGTTTCTCAATAATAAATACACAAAATCAATAACTATTAAGCTAATCATTAATCAGCAGTTAATAACATCATACCATGACCTTTCAGCCATGAATAACCACAACTCAATATACGTTTAGTAGGTTTATTCCCTATTGGTTACAATACTAATTCATTAGTTCAAACTTTATTTTGAATCAATTTAATGTTATTTCATTATAAGATGCCAAAAACATAATCTAATCCGGATTTCTATCAGGATACATTCCAAAGCATTAGCATAAGACAACAAATTAATCAAAGATGCATAAATCAGCATAAGTAGCAGAGTTCAGCAAATCAGTTCGTCAATCATTTGTCTCTGTGGTTGTCAATGTCATAGGGTAGAAAACCTCATCTAACTCAGATTAGCATTAGCATGTGGGACGTCATGAGAAAACAGCTTACAACATGAATTTGGAAACACATCTAGCTAAGAGAAAACTATTAGAGAGCGCAGTTGGTACCTGGAAAGAAAAGGCACAAAAGACATTCAGTCACATTGTCATAGCTAGCTATCCACTGTATAGCTCAGCAACAAAGTCAGTTTTTGTCTTCAGGTCATCAATCGATCAGCATCACATCAGGCTCTCAAGAGCATGAGCCCAATGACAGAATCTCAAATCGCTTCTCCCCAACATCGCATCAATTTTGGAATAAGGTCTGAAGTCTTTTCCCTCTGTCACGTTGTTATATTGAGTCACCCAGATTATCCCCCAATTCCTAACTGGTCAATTGATCACACGATTTTCCTTTAACCAATAACCTTTCTGTTTCAAATCTATGAATTCTAACATTACACAGTTCCCGTGTAGTTGATTGATTCACTTTACGGTGTCCTCATCATCCGGCTCGTTAGGTATCGAAAATGTTGCATTTTCTTCTCAAGTCATTGTCTCTATTGTTTGAGTCCTGGGAAAGTACACTCCAAATGCTTTACACAGTTTTCCCTACAATTTTTATTCCATTACCTCTTGTCCGTATGTTCATGCAAAGGTTTTCAGCTAAGCAGTTTTTATAAAACAATGAGCAGTTCACGGTTAGTTAAGCCCATCAGTGTCTTACACTGCACGTTAATATTCAGCTTCTGCACGAGACCTGGCAAAACTAGGCCACGACCCTGGCTAAGTTAAGCTCTACAATATAATACAAAACATAAGTTATATTTCTCAATATGATATACTACTACATTATTTTAATACATTTTTTGCATTTCACATATATTAGTTGCTCTTTCGAAATTATTTGTGAATCTTGGTGACCACTCTCCGAGGGCACAATTTCAAATGTGCACATTCTTTTTCTACGTTAATCATTGTCCATATATTTCAAATGTACATACATATTCATTAATAATTTCCAATTAATATATTTGCAATAACATTACCGATGCAAGTTGGATCGGTAACTAAAAAAGAAAAATACATTGGGTAGAGGAAGCAAAACGTGGGATGCGATCGGTGAAGCAAAACAGGGTTGCAGGCAGGGGTGAAGAAACAGGGGTGATGGAAACAATATTGGAGGGGCAGAAAAGAACACAATGAGATAAAGCAACACGGGGAGCAATGAAGCACAGTGTGAGGCAGAGCAACACAGAGGGCAAGAGGTGTATATTATTTGATATTATTTGACAACAGCTACAGCTTTGGATCAGGTGGGCTGCAAGTGGGTTGGATGATGTAAGTAATATATTTTAGTGCCAATGAGTTTTAAACGCAGTATTGACTGCATTAAAACCCATCACTTAACGGCAGTGGCAACATTTTTACAAACATATGTCCATCGAATGCAAGTTCATTTTAGCTGAGCTGCAAACACATACATACTAGCATGTGTACATCAAACACTTTTTTGTGGCATTTTTTGGTATAGTGTCCGGTCTTGATGCATGAGGACTGCCTGCATGTGTGTGAAGAACACATGCTTGTATTTATGTGTGGGCATGTAGGTGCAGCTGAAGGGGTCTTATTGATCAGATCCCCCCCCTTAGTGAAAGGACCTATAATAAAGAAGAGCGACAAGGTAATGGAACCAGATAAAAGATTTAATGAGCGACCAAAGCAGAATCACCACGTCATCTCAAACTAAGAAAAAAAAAAATGAAACTTGCGTTCATGCTGGAATATATAGTCAAGTAAAATGTTTGAAAGTGGTAAAGTGTGCTCTGTTTCTGAGTAAAGCCTCTACCTACCCCTCTGCGCCCACATCAGTGGAAGAAAACAATCTTATGTCATTTCAGGCAAAACTATACCTGCAAATGAACTGTTTTTACTCCTCCAATAAAAGTGTGTACGTTTGTTGTCTTGAGCTAGAAGACCCAATGAAAACAATAAGAGGCGCGCAACCTCCTGAAGCTGCCACCATACTTAAAGATGAAGCGCAGCGGGCGTGAATCGCCGCCGTGCTGATCATTATCGAAATGTAACATGAGGGCGTGTACACAAAAAAGAAAGGCGCGCAGGCTCCCAAAGTGGCCGCCATGCTTGAAAATGATGTTGGTTCAGTGTTCCAGAGCTAGTTGACTTTCTGTCTGTTTGCCCCGCAAAGCATTGTGGGGCAAGTTTCCCAGAGGACTGTGAATATTGTAGTATCGACTATCCCGTTGTGCTGGGAGGGCTACATTGAGAATTTCTCAGTTTTTTTACTTAAGAAACGGCCTCAAAAAGCAATGGCTGCCATGGAGCGCGAAAGGGGAGAGACAAAAGCAAAATTAAAATGACTCTGACTTGGTGGACAATGTGACGTAACTGGTAATCATGCAAAGTGCTCCAATACCTCAGATCTAGTTCCAGCTGTATGAATATATGCCATGGCCGCCATGCAGCTCGAAGGGGCGAGACAAGAGAAAAATGTAGTTCCCCCACTAAAGTATATTGGCAATCATTCAATAATCCATGTAACAGGGGCAGTCTGCAAGGGGACAAAACCGCCCCAGGACGGGACAAACGTAAAGAATTTACCAGTGACATCAAGGGATTTTTGAAAAGCAAGCCTAGGAACGAATGAAAGTAATGGCCATGAGGTGGACATTTTAAAAGCCCACTGATAGATTACTACAAGTCAGAAAAGCAGAGCTTGTGTGCTGCTATGCTCGACCTAAAACAGGACAAAGAGGCAAGAAAACATAGCCTATGCCCAAGGTTTGGAAGCTGGGATAGGTACAGGACAGCAGATCTCACCTGGAAAGCTAAGCTAAACTCGGTATAGAGAGAATACTAAAGGTCTTACCATTAATGTTCAGCTGGGCTTGATTGGTGGACTCAAAGAAGGGGCAAGAGTAAGAAGCAGTTCTTGTATGTCCATGGCAAGCCCTGGACCAGCACGACCACTCTTCTGGCTATAATGAATTAGTCATGCATCTTTCACCTGGCAAATCATGCTTTGCTCGGTCTGGATGAAGATACAGTTAAATCACTGGCTCGTCACAAATAGACTGGCCAATGAGTAATAACTGTAACGAAAAAGGTTGTGCTAGGAGGAACTATTTCAAATATTTAGTCATTGGTGGAGGGTGAAAGAATGAATCCACTTCTGGAATACAGACAAGTCCTCTATGTCGACCACTAATGAAATAGGGTGCATAAACGGCAGAAAACGTAAATAATAATATGTCTAATTTTAAAATGGAGCAAATTATATGGATACAGTGTACTTATTTATTTTTATTACTTTGAAGCGTTTCCCTGAAAGGCACATGCTTGGTCTTTACATCCATTACTGCACATATTCAATAACTGTGAGATCAGGTGGTCAGAGACAATGCTCTATCTGGGTTATATGGTGGGTACATACATTTACACACAGATTCAATGCACAATGGCATTAATGACTTGACATGTATATTTTCTTGTTGTTCAGGCCTTGGCATATGTGTGCTGCCGTATGTCCTGAAACAGTGTTTGTCATTTTCTCTTAAATCTGGTCCTAAATTCAGTAAACTTTTTAAGGCTCACCTTTAGCATCAAATTAATCTCTGTTTTAACTCTTCTAAATTAATTTATGACCTTTTCCAAAGTTCACTTGTTTATTACTCTCTCGCCCTAGGTCACCCAGATACAAATATGTGTACAATGCGTGCAAAACAAACTAACACACCTATTCAAATGGTGTGGAAGCAAAACTTGGATCAGTAATTTCCTTCACAGTGAATGAGTCAACCAGAGTGGTGAATATGAGGATGGCTATTCCTGTTCCAATTAGCCACCCCTGAGGATTCATTTTAAAATCATGCCTTCGGAACTTACCAATAAGAAGTAGCTTGGTAGTGATGTTGCACAATGTCTTTCATTTATGTTCTATTGCTTTGTATAGAAGTGGGTCTGGGAAGAATGTAAATTATGCTCATAAAATGTGCATAATTTTTGAAACTTCACTTTATGCTCTTCATGCAAACATGACAAAATTATGCCACAAAAAAATGTGCACCATTTGCAAGTAACACGAACAACCAGAATGCGAGCAGCTGTTTCTCACACCACATTTGTCTTTCTTGTTTTTTTTTTACTGCAAAATATATTATTGTGTTCAAAATTGACTGGGGGAATCATTCCACACTAAAATATAGGGCCACATGTACCAATTATCTGGATAGCGATTACCTAATTGCAATTTCCTGTGAATCGCAATTAGGTAATCGCTATTTGAATGTATGAAACTCCAGGAGTTTCATTTAGCAATTCCCAATGGCTTGCAAATCGACCTACTTCATTAACCCCTTGAGAGCCATGGACGTAATGGTTAAGTCCATGGCTGCGCCTGTGAGGCGCCATGGACGTAACCAATACGTCAATTTACCGGCCCTCGGGAGAAGCGCTAGCGCTCCCCCGAGGGCCGCTTCCCCTTCCACCCCGACCTCCCCGAGCCCCCCAGTGACGTCTGATGATGTCAGCAGGCGAAAGCGTGCTGACCTCACCTCCCATCGCGCTGGAAGCATGCTTCCAGCGCGATTGCGGAAGATAAATGCTCAGCATTTCTCTTCCGCTCAGGAGGAGGGGGCCAGCAGAGACATGAAAGGAAAGGAAAGGCTTTCCTTTCCTTTCATGTCTATGTAAGTATTTCTGGTGCCCGATCACGATGCGATCGGGCAGCAGAAATGCCCACTAGACACCAGGGATTTTTTTTTTTTAATGGACATAAGGGGAGCCACCCCTTGGGCAAGGGACGCTGCCCAGGGGGGCAAATGATTTTTAGGCCATTTCTGCCCCCCCCCGGGGGGCAGAAAACCCCAAGACACCAGGGATCTTTCTTTCTTTTTTTTTATATATTTTTTTCTTTTATGTTTAGGGAGCGACCCCTTCAGCAAGGGTCGCTCCCTAGGGGGCCAAATTGTTTCTAGGCCATTTCTGCCCCCCCGGGGGCAGATCCGCCTACTATAATTAGAAAACCACTAGACACCAGGGAATTTTTTTTTATCTTATACTTACGTATAAGGGGAGTGGCCCCTTGGATAAGGGCCGCTCCCCTGGGGGGCAAATGGTTTTTAGGCCATTTCTACCCCCCCTGGGGGCATATCGGCCTAATATAATTAGATGGATCTGCCCCCGGGGGGACAGAAAACCCCTAGACACAAGGGATCATTTTTTGTTGTTGTTTTTTTTCTCTTTTAAGTGTAGGGAGCGACCCCTTCAGCAAGGGTCAATCCCTGGGGGGGGGGGCAAATTGTTTTTGGGCCATTTCTGCCCCCCCGGGGGCAGATCGGCCTAATATAATTAGGCAGATCTGCCCCCAGGGAGGCAGAAACCACTAGACACCAGGGAGTTTTTTTTTTGTTATTCTTACGCATAAGGGGAGCGCCCCCTTGGACAAGGGCCGCTCCCCGGGTGGGCAAAATATTTTTAGGCCTTTGTCTGCCCCCCCTTGGAGGCAGATCGGCCTAATATAATTAGGCCGATCTGCCTCCAGGGGGGGGCAGAAACCTCTAGACACCAGGGATATATATATATATATTTGTATTTACTTTATGTTTTTATGTATGGGGAGCGAACCCCTAGGCAAGGGTCGCTCTCCTGGGGGGGCAAATTGTATTTAGGCCATTTCAGCCTATTTTTGTTAGGCCAATCTGCCCCCAAGGGGGGCAGAAATCACTAGACACCAGGGATTGGTGTGTGTGTATGTGTGTGTTTTGCTTGGACAAGGGTCACTCCCCGTGGGGGCACATTAACTGTTGGCCATATCTGCCCCCTTGGGGCAGATCGGCCTATTTTTGGAAGGCCCATCTGCCCCCAAGGGGGGCAGAAAGTCCACCAGAGACCAGGGAAGATTTTTTTTCAAAATAAGAGTGTGGGGGTATGGCCATACCCCCCACCCCAAATAAATGGGGCCAAAGTTGTTCCACCAGTGGGCAGATGGGGCAATTACACCCGATCCGCACCCCGGGGGGGCAGAAAGTCTACTAGATGACATGGAATTAAGCATTTCAGTCACACAACATTCCTACATACCTTTCGATTAGGTATTGGAAAGGACGCCCTTGACACGCCCCTTCCTAATACTGAATCGGTATGTAGTCACAATTCCAATTTGCGATACAGTAACAAGTTACTGAATCGCAAATTGGGATTCATACATACCAAAATGCATTTTTGTGGTTGCAAAAGACCCAATCGGGCCGTTTGCGATCGTAAAAATGCATGCTACATCTGGCCCATAGTTCTATATGACATATTTGCATTTCGCATAATTAAGCATAATTTTTCTGAAATGTTGTGTAATTTGCCAGTAACTATGCAAAAGCAAATTACATGGATTTCACAGACCCTTAAGTAGAAGAAGCTGTGGTGTCTAATTGCCACTTCACAGGGTCCTTTGTAAAATTCCATCTTTTTTCGCAAACGATCCTGCCTTATACACAGCAATTTGCACAATGGTGCTCTGCATTTTTTTTTGTCCAACGGAAGACTTCACAAAGAACCCCCTAACATATGTCCGACACAGAAAGATTTTAATATATATGGTTACAATGGTACCATGACTTGCCACTATGTAACGGCACACATCACCATGAACGGTGAAATGGGCTTGTCTACCGACCTATCAGATGAGTAAGCAATTGGCAATCCCTTTGGTATCAGCTCACTAACAACCAGCCTATAACACTGACACTTATACAAAGAAGAAACAACCAGGTACCCGAGACAATGAGCAGAAAAACATCTAGCAACATATCGACACAACCTTAGTCAGATGCCAGTCTGAGATGGAAACCTTAGGACAGTGCTGAAGAAACACCCACACTTTGGAAAGAGTTCTTAGGTCACTCCAATGTCAGAATGTTTTATATAAAAATGCTACTAAAATAACACAGTATAAAATAATAAAATCATAGAACATAGCATAATAAAATAAAATTGTGTTATTTTATGTTATACGGTGTTTCATATTGTATCATGTCATTTTTAGGTTGAGCATCCTTCATCAGTTTAAGTGTCAATAAAAATCCCTACTTGATAGTGGTCCGTCATGCCTCTTTGTCCCTCCTTCTTCTGTGTGGGAGCAGGGACCAACTACTGTAAAATTACACTTTGTCCTGTTTATCTTGTCTTTTTTACTTTGTTTCCTGCTTGTGTCCGGGGAAGCTGTCCTTTTCATTTGCAGAGCTTTCTAGCTTTGAGTTTAGCTTAGCTGTAAACAAGGCTGTAAATCAGGCTGTTATGTTGCACATATCTGGACTTTGTGGGCTCTCTGCAACCTCTTACAGCTGCCTGGCTCCCACCCTTCCTTGGAGTGTGCCTACCTGCGATCCGGTGCAGACAGCAAGGAAGGATCGCTTGTTCATTGATGTAAATTGGTGTAAATGCTGTACTGTTGGGCTAGATGTTTTAATCAAAACAATAAAGTAACCCAAATTAATTGTGAAGTGTCTAGATTTTTTGAAGAATTCTGTTAAATAGAGGTGAGTATCGGCCTGCATGTAGATTCCTCAGTGGGAAGAAATGGAGCTCCCTACTTCTTCTTGTCACCCGCAAATAAAGTTTCTATTTTAGAGACAGGTGTGTGCAGTTTACCATGGCTTACAGCCGTTTCTCAATAGAGGAAATTAAGAGACCGCATTTCTGCATAATATAAGCTATGCACAGGTACTGATCTTTTCATGTTCCTGAATGTTTAATTGGTGCATCCTACACACATTCACCGCCTTCTGATCTATTCATTTCCCACAGTAAATCCAGGGCAGCTATTGTACGTATCACCTTTCAGGGAGACTGCGTTCTGTGGAGGTGTCACCACACTGCGACACCGGGGGGAGCACTCTCGTCCCTTCTTTGTGACTAGAGAGTGGTGTGGATATGATATTACCCAGATAGTGGAAAGATTCCATCATTTCAGCTGTCAACATTATATAAAAATCAGCTGGAGGATGGAATCCAAATATGGAGCAAACCTCGAAGGTAGAGTTAGAAACATTGTATCTATCACAACAAACAGCAACGTATCTGCATGAAAATTACACTGGTTACTTTGAAGCACCCTTGGGATATTATACACCGAGTATGGCATATCATCCTCCCCCCCTTGCTGGAGTGTGCTCCATTGACAAGGCAATGAAGATATTTGCCCACTTCCTAGAGTTCCTTTGCCGGTCTGTACTATTCATTACAAATATGCTAATGACGCTCTCAGATATAACAAGGTAGTGGATTCGTCAGAGTGGTCATGTGATCTCAAAATGTGTCTCTAATCTCCAACAGCAGAAAAACCCTCCAGCCCCACTGTTTCAGCTGTCATTTGGGGCTTGCCGTGCAGCTGTGTTTCCCCACACACCTCTGAAGCTTCGCTATTTCTTTTCGTAACCCGAGTGAAGCTTTCATTTCGGGGAGGATGGAGGAACCCTGAATGTGTGCCAACATGTGTGTTTGTGCAACGGTTTGATGAATGATGGCTCAGAAAGAAGGTGGCAGAATCATTGGGACACCATTTGACCGGCCGCTAAGTGCACTACGCATATGAATAGATGGTCAGCCAATCTCAGAATGCATGGGAGCAGGGTCTCTTTCGGTGCAGGTCCTCTGGTACACAGAAGAAAAAGGTTCCTTTCAGTGCACCCTAAGCTCCTTTTTTGTGGTCGGAGCATGGACTTCCTATCGGGTACTAGCTAGACCAGTCTATATTGTGGTCCCTTGCCGTGTGATACTTTATTCAAGCCACTGCTTTTTACCTTGAAGAAGTGCAATTCTAGGACCAGCAGTTTCATTCATATCTTTATGTAATTGGGCTTAAAATCCCATCATGCAAAGTTATTTTAGGTAAGCCCAAGACTACCTGAAAGTATCACACATTTTGTGGGTCTACTTGTCAGCTTTGCTTTTTACAAATATTTTTTATAGCAATGCCACTGGCTTCGTATCATGATGTTGATTACGTCAGTGTTTTCAGTCAACAGCACTCCCACGGGGGTGGGTGGGTGTTGTTTTACATAGCCATCAAAGGAATTGGCCTACAAATCCCAGCATGCACATGGCTGAAAGACTACGGCAAACTGATAACCCACTTTGTCTCATTGGACCAGTCGAGAAACAGCATTTGGGTGCTGTGAGAGCTTGAGAAGCTGCTCTCTGCTGATGAAGGGCTGAACCCAGAAACATGCATCCGGAGATTTAAAGCACTTGCTGCACCTACTAAGGTGAAAAACTACAGTTTACTTTATTGATAAAAAACGAACTTTGACTGCATTTACCATGATACATTGGGGCTGACTGCATGCTGGAGTGTGAGGCAGGTTGTTCCCTTTCTGGATTTCATAAAGATATAAGTACCAGCCGGCTTAATAATGTTGGCTAAAAATCACAGCTATTTGAAAGTAACCCACGTCGAGGTGCTGCAGCTCCCATTTGGTAAATACCTACCCTTAGGGTAGCAGATATAGTGGCACAGGGCCTTGACACTCAAAGACACATTGCTGCCTAAATCTTTTGAACTCTTAATCCCCAACTTGAGGAGGAGGGGTGGATTCTATGCTACACTGCTACTACTGATGATGGTCACAAACCATATTACACAAGGGGAGGCTGTTAATTTGGTATAAATCAGTCCATCCTAACATAACTTTTCTGAGATGTGCTCATGGCAACCTTTGAGGGATCTGAAAAGCACAGAAGCACAGCAAATAAATTGCCAAGTCTCTTTCCGAGCTTGTTTGCAAGTGAAAAAAAAACATTGGCTGAAACTTAGCCGTCGTCTTTAATTTCCTTTAGAGCAATCCTGATCTTCAGCCAAGCATGCTAGGACTTGTAGTTTCACCTTTTCTGCTACAAGAAGTATGTGCATACTTGTCCAGGTATGCTCGAAGCTAGTGACTGAAAAAGCAGGACCGCTAAAATTGCACATGAACCATGACACTTGAGGCGACACAGAAGTCACTCCTGTATTGTGTGCCTGTTATGCACTCTAGGAGGTGGGGCTGGAGCGTGCAGGGTGCTCTCACCAGGGATTGTTGAGTGTTTGCTCCAAAATGTAATATTTCTATTTGGAAAACTTTCCCTGTTATAAAATATATTTCAACAGTTTGCTGTCCTTACGCCTTTTTCTGTGCATCGCCTGTTAATGTTTTTACCTTTCATATGTAGGTTGCCTACACAAGCAATGGACCTCATTTTGAGCATTCTCAGTTTTTAAAAGACGTATTCTACATGGGACATGCATGGTGAAGTATAGAGCATATACCACTTTTGTGAGGATAAGCATGCTCCACTGTAGTGCGCACCACTGCTGCCCGTTGGTGCCTCTACGGACACGGTGACATTCACAAAGGAGCTAGTAGTAAGCCGTGCTGCCAGAAGGGGGCAGTGCTGTCAGGTTTCTTCACCCTTACAGAATGGCTGCTCTGATTTCAGTGCCCAGCTTCTGGGGCCTCCCTGCCTTTAAACTTTCGTTTCTTTCATATCTCTCCCTCGCGCTGATGCTCATGGCAGCCATGGCGCTTTGAATCGGCTTGTCCTTGGTGTTTTTTTCATTGTTTCATGCTCTTTCGATGCACATCACTCGTCCCACCACTTTAAGTAGTGTACGCATTTTGAAAATTAAAGGCGTGTACTCGTTTAAGGCCGTAGCCAAGACGTGTGGGTTTCACCTCGGGTGCACCTTGTAGTCCCATGTAAACCACTTGATCGTCTGCCTACTTTGAGCATCTAGAAAGGAGTTCTCTTGGTTTGAAGTGGAAGACTGAGTTTAAGAAAAAAAGTGACCAGTTGCTTTGCATAACGTGCACTGTGGTGGTATGAGGTCTGGCGGTTGGAGAATGGTTCTGTTTATATTGGAGCTCGCTGGCTTTTGATTCCGTGGAATTGTTAACCCTTTCTCTGCTGCTTCTTCTTGAGCCCTCCCATGTACCAGGATGCGAGCCCCTCATGATGCGTAAGGGGCTAGTTGGCAGCACGCATTTAGCAAGTGATATCAAGCCCGTGTTAGCCTGTGAGAAATCCGATGTTGGGGGGTTGTATCAAAGGAATGAATGTTCTGTTCACTGCTGGATGCTCTGTCTGGATGCTTTAAACACCCTCAGTTTATGACAACAATAGTTTTTCATTGTAACATAAAATAGACTGAGGGCAACCTTCACTTTCAAACTCCAAGTTGGGCTTTCTGGGAGCTAGCAGGACAACCAGTGCATGTTCGTGTAAATAAGTAGTGAAATGTAAACGAAAAACCACTTGTTCGTGCCTTGCATGATTTTCTGAGGCTTAAATTGGCAACTAAGTAGTGCTGTATCTTAACCGGTTTAATGCACCGTTCTTTCAAAAGTGCACTGCCATTTAAAGAAGGTAAATTGAAGTGCTTTAGTTATATGCAGGGCCACTGTAAATATGTGTCTGGAGAACACAAAATTATGAGGCAGGGTTGACCAATTTATGTGGCAAGAAAAGTCCAGTTATTAATTTACAACCCCAATAGCTCTAACGTAAGCTAATGCGAGACCGATTGCATTGCAAATGCTTGTTCTTCTAGTGTGCGTGCTGCTTGATGTCCGAAGTTATATCTTTAGCTCCTTCAGGTGGGCCTGCTCTAATGCCCACACTCTGATGTCTAGACGTCTCACACATGTTCAATCAATTACGCATCACTCCTCTTCTGATTCAGTCTGACATGTTCACAACGGTATGTTAGGTCTTCTGTTAAATTATTTTACATTTTTATATTTCTTCCTCTCATATTTTTGTCCGTATGCCTCCGGGACGTCAGCTCTGCCAGGATGCAGAGGTTTGAGAAATTAGATGTTTTTTCTGCTAAGTGGCAGCTCAAATTTGGAAAAGTGGTTGCAGAGAGACCATTTAAAAGACCATTGACTTTCTAATACACTTTTCTCAACAACTTTACAAAGCTCTGGGGCTTGTTAGGAATGCTGTGGGCTGTTGCCTTATTTTCAATTCAATAAGGTTTTATTTGATTGTAATGCATTTCTTTGGGGGTTTCAGGGAGATAAACAATTTCAGGGATAACAGACTAGAATGATTGCTCGCCTTTAGGGGATTCCCCATCAAGTTCATGAAGATTGAATGTACTTGTATGTTTTTTTAATTTCATTCAGCCTCAAAGGGATTATGAATCTGTGCACTGCAATGGGCATATATAAAGTTGTCAAGTTTACACTGCAGGTGATATTGTCGTGATACAATAATCGGGATTAGGAATAAATCCAAATCGAACAATAGCATACAATTGGAAGATGGGGTAATTCTTCATGGATGAGAGTTTTGAACTGTAATCTCATAAACTAGATTAGGTTGGTATATCAATGACATAACATGGATCTTAAATTCTAGTGGGAGATTGTTCCAGAATCCTTGAACGTAGTTTGAAATGTGTGCTTCCTGATTTTTTCTTTTGATGACTTTCTACTCTGCCAACTTCAAATGGGGGCGGCTCCAAGAGGTGCAGAAGAGGGCCCAACTGAGCCTATCTTGTGCGTTTGAATTGAGCATTCCACTTCAGTATCTCACATCTTGGAACAGGTTTACAATTAATACAAATGCATCATGATGGGGAGGGACCAGAACAGGCACCTCTGGAATACCACACTAAGCAAGGCCTGCTCAAGTAACATGGCCTGGCTTTGCATAAAATCCTAGTGCCAAATAAGACCAAATGAAACCAGGTGCAAACAATGAGCAGGTGCACTATTGCATATTCCCATGCTTAACATGTTTAACTTCTGGAAACTTCCACAGTTGCACAGCTTTCCCTGGGACAGTTGTCATCACATAGAAATCAGTATTTAGTTTTTGTAGAGTACCCTATCACCACTTCTAGGGTATCATTTGTGGAAAGTAAAGATTCCTGAATACGCACAAATACAGCAAAGCTACAGAAGGCTGCTAAACCTGGGGAATTGCCCACGTTTAACCAAGTTTTTTGCAACTTTCTGAATTTTACTAAATCTGAATCAGAGAGATGGTACAAAGGCTGCAATAGAAAATGCACTGTTGTCCAGAGATTTTAGGCAGGATTTTGAAGTCACAAGAAGATCCAGGTTTACGAATCTTACTGTGCATGAAAGAAAATACCACCTAAAACAATGTGTGTTAGAAATGGGGTCTTTGGTTGACAGTCAGGTTACCCCCTGTTCAAGCAAGGACCCTCACTCTAGTCAGGGTAAAAGAGAATCACCCTCAGCTAACCCCTGCTTACCCCCTTGGTAGCTTGGCAGAGCAGTAGGCTTAGCTTCAGAGTGTTAGGTGTAAAGTATTTGTACCAACACACACAGTAACTTCATGAAAACACTACAAAATGACACAACACCAGTTTAGAAAAATAGGAAATATTTATCTAAACAAAACAAGACCAAACGACAAAAATCCACAATACGCAAGTCAAGTTATCAATCAAAATGCAAAAAGAGTCTTTAGGTAGTTTTAAACAGACACTAGCGCTGCTAGCGTGAAAATGTACCTGGTGTGCATTAAAAATAACCCCGCACGGGCGGGTGTGCGTCACAAATAACTCCACACGGCGGTACATGAGTCGGAAATCCAGCCACATGATGATCCGAAATCCCCGCAGCACAGGGTGTGATCTCCCAGCCTCCGTCAGCGAAGCTGCGTGTCGTTTCTCCTGCTCCGTGCATCGATTCTTCGGTCGCGTTTCCTACGAGCGTCATTTTCTCAGCTACGGAGCCGGCGGCGCGTCGTTTATTCAGCCGCAGATCGGAGTCGCGTCAATCTTTTCCCCGCACGGCGCTCTGTGTGTCGATTTCCTTGTCTTTAGGCTGCCAGCTTCTCCTTTCAGGGTCCCAGGAACTGGATGGGCACCAAAGGGCAGAGTAGGAGTCTCTCTCCAGAGACTCCAGGTACTGGCAGAGAGAAGTCTTTGCTGTCCCTGAGACTTCAAACAACAGGAGGCAAGCTCTAGATCAAGCCCTTGGAGATTTCTTCACAAGATGGAAGGCACACAAAGTCCAGTCTTTGCCCTCTTACTCTGGCAGAAGCAGCAACTGCAGGACAGCTCCACAAAGCACGGTCACAGGCAGGGCAGCTCTTCTTCCTCAGCTATTCAGCTCTTCTCCAGGCAGAGGTTCCTCTTCGTTCCAGAAGTGTTTCTAAAGTCTGTGGTTTTGGGTGCCCTTCTTATACCCAATTTCTCCTTTGAAGTAGGCCTACTTCAAAGTAAAGTCTCTTTTGAATGTGAAACCCTGCCTTGCCCAGGCCAGGCCCCAGACACTCACCAGGGGCTTGGAGACTGCATTGTGTGAGGGCAGGCACAGCCCTTTCAGGTGTGAGTGACCACTCCTCCCCTCCCTCTTAGCACAGATGGCTCATCAGGATATGCAGGCTACACCCCAGCTCCCTTTGTGTCACTGTCTAGAGTGAGGTACAACCAGCCCAACTGTCAAACTGACCCAGACAGGGAATCCAAAAACAGGCAGAGTCACAGAAATGGTATAAGCAAGAAAATGCTTTTTTCTAAAAGTGGCATTTTCAAACACACAATCTCAAAATCAACTTTACTAAAAGATGTATTTTTAGATTGAGAGCTCAGAGACCCCAAACTCCACATGTCCATCCACTCCCAAAAGGAATCTACACTTTAATCAGATTTAAAGGTAGCCCTCATGTTAACCTATGAGAGGGACAGGCCTTGCAACAGCGAAAAACGAATTTAACAATATTTCACTGTCAGGACATATAAACCACTTTACTATGTGTCCTACCTTAACCATACACTGCACCCTGCACTTGGGGCTACCTATGGCCTACCTTAGGGGTGTCTGACATGTAAGAAAAGGGAAGGTTTAGGCCTGGCAAGTGGGTACAAGTCGAATTTACAGTTAAAACTGCACACACAGACACTGCAGCAGCAGGTCTGAGACATGATTACAGAGCTACTTATGTGGGTGGCACAACCAGTGCTGCCGGCCCAATAGTAGCATTTGATTTACAAGCCCTGGCACCTCTAGTGCACTTTACTTGGGACTTACTAGTAAATCAAATATGCCAATCATGGATAAACCAATTACATACAATTTACACAGAGAGCATATGCACTTTAGCACTGGTTAGCAGTGGTAAAGTGCTCAGAGTTCAAAAGCCAACAGCAACAGGTCAGAAATAAATAGGAGGCAGGAGGCAAAAGGATTAGGGATGACCCTGCATAAGCAAAAAAGTCCAACAATGTGGAAGTGGTAATTTGTCAGAGCAATAAATTACAGCCAATGAAAAGAGGCTAAAACAGGGGAGATAAGATTCCAGCTGTTGACACCACATGCTATCCTAGCCGTTTTGTTATGAATCTGCTGTAATTTATTAATCACAAAGGAAGGAAAATCCAGATAGCTGGTGTTACATTTTGAAGAGGCAATAGTTCAATGTATCTGCACCAGTCAAGGAGTCATTTTGGTGGGTATTATCTGTATCTAAAAAGAAGTTAAATTCAAATATCCCAATTGAGTTGAACAAGGGAATAACAAATATTAAAATGCAGTGGGACAACATGACTCTTTGAGGCACCCTGCTCAGGCAAAAGCTTTCCAAGGACTTGAAGGGGGACCGTGCCACCCTGAAAAATCTCTGAGACAGAAAAATTGCAAACCAGTGAAGCCCATGCAATGATGCCAATTTTGGGGAGTCTGATGAGAAAAACAATATGACTGATCCTATCGAAGGCTGCTGTTAGGTCCACCAGGATCAATGTAGTGAGGATACCGTCATCTGCAGCATTTCCTACGTTATCAAGCACTGAAACAATAGTGAGTTCAGTGCTATAACCTCCACAGAAGCCGATCTGGGAGAAATGTAAAAGTCAGTTTTGGTCACAAAGCTTCAAAGTTGTTGATAAACCTCTTTCTTCAATAACATCCTTAGGAAATGCAATTGCGAGAGAGGTCTTTAGTAAGGCAGTTCCTAAGGATTCAAAGTGAGCTTCTTCAAATGGGGGTTGCTCATGCCTTTTCTAAAATATACAGGACCCATCCTTCACAAAAGGGGAGTTGATAATAGCTTTGGCCCCGCTCACTTTTAGCATGAGATATTCCTTATGCAGGGGAGCTGAAATTAAGGCCCTGATTTCTACTGTTTTTTTGCGTCGCATTACTGTCATTTTTTGCCGTAAAAGCGGTGCAAGCTTACAAAATACAATTGTATTTTTTTAAGTCTGCACCACTTTTGCATCAACAAAGGCGGAGGCGCAAAAAAAGTATGAATCAAGGCCTAAGTTTCCAGGTAAATAAGGTTTAACTTCAGCTACCTACAACCAATTTCCTTGTCGTTCAAAGGGGAAAATGCAGACATAATTTCTTGCTTTGGAAGAGTAATAGAAAAATCTATTTAATGTTGGGAAGACGGAATCAGGGTAGACTGGATATTCTTATTTTTCTCCATGAAGAAATATGTGATCAACCTGCACTTGTATTGGAAGGTGTACCTCAAGCACTCATGTTGTGCAAGTGTCTGCTGTCTCACATTTGTGCTGTGGCACAATGCTTACTGTCCAGCTAAAACAGCCAAAATTTGTTGCACAAATGCAGCCAATGACTTCATCAGTGCTGAAATGGAACTATAATTTGTGGTGGATTACTACCTTTCTCAAAGAATAATCATCACCTTTGTCAGGATGAACACTCATAGGCACTAAATTAACCTGAGCTCAACCCCCTGGAGGTTATAGCACAGTGCAACAGGGTTAATTTAGGATGTAAAGTATTTATGTGAAAACCAAAACAGTAATACAATCACAATGCCAAATAATAAAAACATTGCAAACTGAATTTGAAAAATAGAGTAAACTTTAATTAGTTAAAAAAATGACACCATAATGACAGAAATCCAAGAGTAAACGGAGATATGAATTAATAATATTTTAAGCGGAAATTGTTCCAAAAAAAGCTTTCTTTGATAACAGTAGACTGAGTTGATATGTGCTATTTAAGGGTGACCAAGATGGAGTGCGGGTTAGACGCCCCAACCAGATTCATCCTGGTCAAAGATTTTACCTTCTGACTTAGGGTCTGATTTACATCTCGGTGAATGGAATGCTCCATCACAACTGTGATGGATATCTTGTCCACCATATTATGATCTCCATAGGATATAATGGGATGGTAATATGGTGGACAGGATATCTGTCATCTTTGTGAGAGAGTATGTCCCTCCTCCAGGATATAAATCACGTCCTTAGTCCTTTACGTCCCGATTCACCACAGGAGGACACCTCTAAAGGGCCCCAGGACCTCAGTAGAGGCACTTACAGACACACAGTGTCAGGTGGAGGCCAACAGCAGTGACAGACTAGGTCCAGTTGCCACTAGTCAGCTGGGTACTTTCACGAAAAATCCCCTTATATCTTGTTGTCTCCAAGTAGTCACACAGGAGGCCAGCTAAATGACCTTTTGATTCTGCCTCTTGCCTTTGCTACAAGAGGAAGAAGATACAGTCCTTTAGAGCTCCTCTTAGGTCATAGACAGCAGGTGTAGTCCTCTTCTGGTTTTCCATAGGTGCCTGGCAGTGCCACATCTATGCCTTGCACTGGTTATTGTGTGAGAATGACTCATAGGCATGCCATAACCAATGGGATATGAGTTCCCGGGGTCAATCCTACACACATTGGCCATTTTCAATATGGCAAAAGTCTTTGGTCACACTAAACTTGGGCTCTGAGGGCCTGAGTGTGTGTCTGGGGAGTGTACTATGGTATTCCTAGTGTCCGCCCACATCTAACACTAAAATATAGTTTGAGGCAGTCACTACACACAACAAAGAGACAGAGGTCTGACAGGACAGACACAGAGTCCTTCAGCAACCAGACAGTGGAGCTACAAGATCTGTCTAGGCATCCTCCTCGGTCCGCTTTCAAGTATGCCCCAGGTGTTACATGTAAACTAAGAGACAGAGGTCTGGTAGGACAAAAGCATTGTCCTTCAGGAACCAGACAGTGGACCCACTAGCATTTTTCTTGGCATCCTGTTCCCTCCCCTTTCAAGTATTTCCCAAGTATTATTTGTGAACCCAGCAGACCAGTCAAGTAGGATTTGACACTTAAGGATGAGTTGATACCAGAGTGGCAAAACAGGTAGCCTACAGTCCCAACCCTGCATATTCTGTGGAGTTCAGAAGAGTCATTTCTGCCCATTCAGGTCATACTATTGTTTGTTGGTATGAGGCATTTCACACCTAATCACACCTATTTAAGGCCAGTTACTGGATAGAAGAAATTAGAGAGCCAATGCAAATTAGCTGCCAGGAACTTCAGGCAATGAAATGTAAGTTTCTGAATGTTACATTTCCTTAATATTGATTAAAAACCTAAATTCACCATTTAAATAGTTTTGTAATAACTATAATAACGTTGTTTAACTGTTTTTCTAGCTGGTTCAATTCCTGAGATACAGTATTAATATACAATGTCATTTCCCATGTTTCTGCATGGGCCAACCAATCGTTTGACAGAGAAAATAGCTTTTAGGGGTTGGTCACTGTAAGGGCATGTTAATATGAAATGTCTACATGTCCTGCTTTTAAATACCACGGACCCTGATTTGGAGGCTGCACAATTTATGTAGAGGAGACATTTTTATTTAAAGGGAAGATTTTCACCTGTCAACGGGGTTTATTTGGACAGGATGCAGTGCAAGTTTTGCACTGTTACAGTCAGGCTGCAGCGGTAGGTCTGAAGCCTTGTTTGCACTGCCGCAATAGTAGATGACATAATAGGTGCTGCAATCCACTAGTAGCATTTAACTGACTATGGATGCATTTTGTACTGTGTACTGGGGACTAATAGGTAAGAAAAATGCGTGTTAGTTAGAAGCATGCCAAACGGTCTTATTAAAAGAGGGAGTCCAGGCACTTTACTCCTGGTTGGCAGGGGTAAAGTGCACAAAGTTCTAAGCTCAACAAAAATATAGGGTGCAGTAAAAGGTGAAAAATCTGGAGTGACCACAATAAAAAGGTGGATTTGTTACAATGACTTTGCATGATTCTTTACTGTTCACACAAAGCAGCACTACACATTTTCACACACTGTCACGTTTAGTAAAACGGGGGATAATCTGTATAGAATAGCTTGGAGTTAATATAGAATCCACAACACTGGTTGAGGAGTGAGAAAAATCAAATATGCGAAATTAAGTTAAATTGGAGTGTGGCATCTTTGAAGACAGTGACATGAGAGTGATGATGCTAAAAAGCTTAGGGGCATATTTATACTCCGTTTGCGCTGGAATTGCGTTGGTTTTTTTTACGCAATTTCGACGCAAAACTAACTCCATATTTATACTTTGGCGTTAGACGCGTCTAGCGCCAAAGTCCACGAAGTTAGCGTCATTTTTTAGCGTGGACACAAGGTAGGCGTTCCCATCTAAAAAATCGACTCCGAGGCATGTGCGTCGGATTTATACTCCCGGGCAAAATTCACGCCCGGGAGTGGGAGGGTCAAAAAAAATGACGTACGGCCGCTTTTGCGCCGTTTTTTAGTGCCTGCAAAAGGCAGGCGTTAAGGGACCTGTGGGCTCTGAAGGAGCCCAGAGGTGCCCTCCCATGCCCCCAGGGACACCCCCTGTCACCCTTGCCCACCCCAGGAGGACACCCAAGGCTGGAGGGACCCATCCCAGGGACATTAAGGTAAGTTCAGGTAAGTTTAAAAAAAAAACAAAATTTGTGGCATAGGGGGGCCTGACTTGTGCCCCCCTACATGCACCTATGCCCAATGACCATACCCAGGGGACAGAAGTCCCCTGGGCATGGCCATTGGGCAAGGGGGCATGACACCTGTCTTTGCTAAGACAGGAGTCATTTCTATGGGGGTTGGGAGTGAAAAAAAATGGCGCAAATCGGGTTGAGGCAAAAAAATTGCCTCAACCTGACTTGCCCCATTTCTTGACGCCCAAGCCCCATATCCCCCTACGCCGGCGCTGTCTGGTGTACGTCGTTTTTTTTTAACGCACACCAGACGGCGCCGGCGGCTAACGCCGGATAACGTCATTCAATAAATACGGCGCCCGCATGGCGCTTCAGAATGGCGTTAGCCGGCGCTAATTTTTTTGACTCAAAACTGCATTAGCGCAGTTTTGCGTCAAAAAGTATAAATATGGGCCTTAGGGCCGTATTTATACTCCGTTTGCGCCGAATTTGCGTTGTTTTTTTCGACGCAAATTCGACGCTAAACTAACGCCAACTAACGCCATATTTATACTATGGCGTTAGAGGCGAATAGCGCCAAAGTTCCCGGAATGTGCGTCATTTTTTAGCGTGAACCCCTTCCTTGCGTTAATGATATGCAAGGGAGGCGTTCCCGTCTAAAAAATGACTCCCAGGCCTTTACGTGGTATTTATACTCCCGGGCAAAAGAGACGCCCGGGAGTGGGCGTGGCTAAAAACGGCGCATTTGCGCCGCTTTTTAACGCCTGGGTCAGGCATGGCGTTAAGGGACAAGTGGGCTCAAAATGAGCCCAGAGTGCCCTCCCCTGCCCCCAGGGACCCCCCCTGCCACCCTTGCCCACCCCAGGAGGACACCCAAGGCTGGAGGGACCCACCCCAGGGACATTCAGGTAAGTATTTTTTTATTTTTTTTTTATAATTTTTTTTGGCATAGGGGGGCCTGATTTGTGCCCCCCTACATGCCACTATGCCCAATGACCATGCCCAGGGGACAGAAGTCCCCTGGGCATGGCCATTGGGCAAGGGGGCATGACTCCTATCTTTACAATGATAGGAGTCATGTTGATGGGGGATGGGCGTCGAAAATAAATGGCGCAAGTCGGGTTACGACGATTTTTTCGACGTAACCTGACTTGCCCCATTTTAAGACGCCCATGCGCCATTTTCCCCCTACGCCGGCGCTGCCTGGTGTACGTGGTTTTTCTCGCGCACACCAGGCAGCGCCGGTCTGCTTGCGCCGGCTAACGCCATTCAATAAATACGGCGCCCGCATGGCGCTTCAGAATGGCGTTAGCCGGCGCAAAACTTTTTGACGCTAAACTGCGTTAGCGCAGTTTAGCGTCAAAAAGTATAAATATGGGCCTTAATGTGCACATGCTGCAGTTTATTGTTGGGTCGGTTACTGATGGAGAGAGAGGTGCTTAACTGAACATGGTTGGTTGTAGAAGCGATAAACCATCGGTTACCTTAACAGTACCTTTAAATGTAGCATTAATTGTACTTTATTAGACTCTTTGTTAGAGTTTCCACTGGACATTTGTATGTTTTTAAAGTAGGGGACGGTAGGAAAACCGAAAGCCTTAATAAACGGGGGAGTGCTTCCATAATTTAGCGTATCCTCCAAATGAACCGTCAGTGCCATGGAAAAGGAAATTCTTGTTTTCACAGCGAGATACTTTTATTATCTGACTTCCTTCCCTTTTCCATATTCCTAATGCCCCCTACCTTGTCCGCAAACATTTAAATCACTCTATGGGTTGGCCTTTTCCAGCAGTCTGACTCTAGCATCCTGACATTAATCACCAAGGGCCGACACTCCCGAAGCCAGAGTCAGGGGAACCGCAAAGCACACAACCTTGAGGCCTGTGTACGGAAGATGCTTATCAGCTCTGGTTACTGGGAGCTCGAGAACAATGCTGGCAGCCTGGCAGGATAATCTGACGCACACCAGGGAGCTGGGCTCCCAATAAAAGCCAATTAAACTTACAATAAACAATCCCTAACGGCACACTGCGGCGCAATGAAGCTGTCTGTTGAGGCCTACACAGGAGAGGCGCTTTTAAAGTGGGTTGATTCATGGTCCATACATACTGGGCATCACGTGATGTGGCATTGCATGGGCTCAGTGAGGCAAGTGTGTTAGAGGATAAGGCACATTTTCTAGGTCTCTGTATCGTGTTGCAGCTGTCCAAGCCACAAAGAGATATCATTCAACAGGATATTTTATATGAGGTCTCAATTCCTGACTTTGTATCCAAGAAATCTTTGCTCTAATCTTGACAACCATACTTGATCTAAAGATCTGATCTTGGTTAAAGCACTCCTTATCCCCATGCCTCAGTTGAAATATATGAAACACTAGGAGTTCCCCGAAAACGTATGCAAGAGTAGAAAACATTTTATGAATACAGTGACATACCCTGAATGTAAATACGAATTATCTGCAGTCTTTAGTTATCATGAATATCTGATATTACTCTGGAGTATGGTGGGCACGCGTGATATAGAGGATATGAGATAAACCAACGCCCACTAGGAAGCGATTTCTCGTCTGGTCCATCTTTATGCAAACATCCTCGAAGGACCGAGATACGTGGTTATCTTATAGAGGTTTTTGGGTGCATTGTGTGTATGTTTCTATTTATGCTTGTTTGCAGTGTTGCAGCGAACTACGAGTGCAGCAATTTTCACCTGACGGCAAGCTAGACCCATTAAGAGGGGCACCTGCTTCATATTGTGGGTGTTTGATCCTCTGCAGGCGAAGAGGAGGAGTTTGAGAGGCTGCCCTTACACCCCCCCAACTGCGGAGCGTCACATCAAGGCCCATATTTGTACTCGGTTTGCACTGAATTATTATCTTTTTTTAAGCTAAATCAGCGCAAACCTAACTCTGGCGCTAGACACATCTTGCGCCAAAGTTATGGAGTTAATGTCGTTTTCTGTACGTGAAAACCTACCTTGCGTCATTGAGATGCAAGGTAGGCGTTCCTGTCCAGAAAAGAACGATATGGCCTTTGCGCCATATTTATGCCCCTGTGCTAAAATCCAGCATGGGGGCATGGAGGCCTTAAATAATGGTGCTAAGCTTGATTAGCGCCATTATTTAACGCCTGGGTGTGGGCAGGCGTAGGGGGACCTGTAGGCATATTTCCATGGTCAGAGATCATGGAAATCGCCAGAGGTGCCATTCCCTGGCCCCAGGGACACCCCCACCCACAACAGAGGGACACCACAGGATGGGGGACCCATACCAGGTAAGCCCCGGTAAGTATTTTTTTTCCCCCGCTCAGCAGCCCTGACTTGGGTCCCCATGGCCATGCCCCGGTGACATTCGTCCCTTAGGCAAGGCCATTGGGGTGGTGAACATTGCTTCTGTCTTTACTAAGACAGGAGCCATGTCCATGGGGGTTGTGCACCAGAAAATGGCGCTACACTGCTTAGAGGTATTTTTCTGCCTCTAAACAGTGTAGTGCCATAATTCGGCACACAAGCCCCAGTTTCCCATATACCTCCCCCAACATGTTAGCATCCTTTCCAAGGACGCTAACAGGGCATTAGGGCCGGCTAGCGCCATTCCATAAATATGGTGCCCGGCCGCCGTCTCGGAATAGCGCTATACTTTTTCACGCAAAACTGCACTAACACAGTTTTGCGTGAAAAACTATACATCTGGCCCTAGGGGTGCAGCAGAAGTGGACACACACATTGTGCATGTGAGGTTAAAGTGCCTTCAGTTCTGCCCCAAACTCATATAGGCTGCACATATGATGATGCACGTGTGTGTGTGGCGAGAGAAAAGGACAGCGGAAAGAGGATGGAGCGAGAGAGAGAGAGCAGGTGTGGAGGTAGAGACAATCTGTCAAACCCTGATGTTTTGCCAGTGCTTATGGGAAGGAAAAGTCTCTCCCAGTGCTGGAAGAAGCCAAGTCTAACCTCTAGATTCTGTTTTCTTCTCAGATTAGCTGAGCCTTACAGAAGATAAAATAATTCATGGAGGTGGTAGGTGCCTTGATGAGACAATAAACATGTGCCAGCTATTGCTGTCTGAGACTGTCCATTGCCCAGGCCATCATCTCCTCTCACTCCTAGCAGCCCACAGCTGGTCCTTGATTTCAGTCCATCAGCATTGGTGCTGGTGCTCAGACCTCCGTTGAGCAGAAGAGGTAGAAAGATGTAAGGTGCAGCTCTCTGTTGAGGTAATGAGAAACCTTACCCCTCGACACGGTCTCTCCAACTCTTACCGGGACCTAATGATTTACTCAGGGACGGCTTTTGGGCGGTGCGAGTGGTGCGACCACACCGGGCGCTGACCTCAGGGGGAGCGCTGTGTTAAGTAATAACTTCTGAAACTTGCGATTTAAAAGCACCTGCTGAAAAGTTCCTTGCACATTTAGCCTTAAAGAAACAATTAAAATGTCAAGATACCTCTTGTGATTAATATTCCTGCGAGAGAGAGAGAGAGACATGGGAGTTTTACCTAGTGGCAGCTTTGACTCAGCATTAAGTGGCATAGAGGGTTAATATGACTGCTGCAAAAACAGAACTATGGGGCATATTTAAGAAAAGTGGCGCTGCAGATCCACTTTTCTTACACCCCTTAGCACCCCCCTAACACCACTATGTGTGTGTCATATTTAAAATACGGTGCACCATGGCAGTGGTTAGGGGACTAGCGTCAGAATTTTTTGTGCTAGTCCGGGGCTTTGCAGGATTAGCGTAACAAAAATATGAGGCTAATCCTGCAAAGCACCCAGAGGCCCACCGTAACCAATGGAAGCCTCTGTTTAAGGTCTGCTCTGAGCAGGCGTTAAAAGTGCTGCAAAAAAATAACGCAAAGAAATCTGTCAGATTTCTTTGCGCCATTATTTTTTGGCCCCCATAGCGAGAGGGTGCCCCCTTTGCATCCATTATGCCTGGTGCAGGCATAATGTAGCGCAAAGGATTACAAAGTGGCGCAATGCCTGCATTGCACCACTTTGTAAATATGTGCAGCATTTTTGGCCTTCTTACGTCACATTAGCTTAAAAAAAGTACACTAATGTGGAGTTAGAATGGCACTAGGGGATCTTAAATATGCTCTATGGGGCATATTTGAAAAAAGTGGGTCTGCACAGAGTGATGCACCACTCTTCTTGTGCCCCTTAGCGCTCCCCTAACAACACCATGTGTGAGCTGTAATTAAAATACGGCACAACATGGCATTAATTAGGAGACTAGTGTCAGAATCTTTTACGCTAGTCCGGCGCGTTGCAGGATTAGCGTAAAAAATGTGGATGCTAATCCTGCAAAGCACCCAGAGGTCCACTGTAACCAACAGACGCCTCCTTTTAATGCCTGCTCTGAGCAGGTGTTAAAAGTTCCGGAAAAACTTTTGGCTCTCCCTAACGGGGAATGCCACCTTTGCATACATTATGCCTGGTGCAGAAATTAATGCATTGCTCCACTTTGTAAATATGACACAGCATTTTTGGCCTTCTAACGCCACATTAGTGTAAAAAAATTACGCTAATGTGGCATTAGAATGGCGCTAGGGGCTCTGGAATATGCCCCTATATTTAATGTGGCTAGCTGACTGGATTAGTAAAGCCAGCCTTTAAAAGTGATTTAAAACACATGAATGTATGTGAAAGGGTAGCGATGGAGAGATGAGGGACACATTTGCTGGGTGGCAGTGAGTGAAACCGAGGAGGAGGTCATGGTGTGGGAGAGCACCACAATAAACTGTCACACAGGCCGCCACAGTCCTAAAGCCAGCTCTGGATGCACTGCAGTGTTCCCAAGCCTCTGAGAAGGGCTGTAATGATGAGAACAGTAGCTACTGTTGTGTGTTTAAGTGGGAAGAGTTGAAGCAAAGCATTTTGTGTGTGTGTGTGTCTGTGTATGTTCTTGTTTTTTGTGCCTGGATGAGTGCATATGTGTATATGGGTGCATGCCTGCCTGTACTGGTGAGATTTTATATCTGTTTGTGGAGGGCATCTACAGCATGTGGTGCTAGTTTTCAATCTTATTGATGACACAGTGGCTGCCCCTGGCTCTCCAATATTTTGGCCTTCCTTGGCATATTGTGACCTCTGGCATAATTGTGGAACTATTTTATTGCGGGCATTCCTGAAACATTAAGACCCTCTTTGGAACTATGGTGTCCACCTCTGACATACTGTTGCCATAACTGCCATAGTCACAGCTGTGGCAGAGTTACGAGCTCCTTAGCATTACTGTATCGGTCATTGTCATGGATTAAACGGAAGAGGTCTCATTCAATCAGGAAACTGACCCATCGTTGTGTTTGGATAACCACTTCCTATACACCAACATCCAGCAGGAAGGAATCTCAGATTGAAAAAATATGAGAAGCTCCCCTATTTTAATTACTACACTAGTATGCACTATCTTAAACAAGAATTGCTATGCATTTGACGGGGATGGTTACCTTCAGGTCCAAGGCATTTAACTGAGAGCCTGCTTTGCTCCGAATCTTGCTATATTGTATGTCAATAGCCTCGAGGCTAATTCATCTCTAGTGTAAACAACCCTTTCCTTCCCTAAACCCTCCAATAGGGAATATAGATCACATTCTTATAGGATGTGATTTTAGCACAAGTACAGCCTGATTTAGAGTTTGGCAGATAGGATACTCTGTCACAAATGTGTCCCCCACTTACTACAAGTGCCTTGGGATATATTGCATTTCTAATACGGCGAATGAGATATTCATCGATGTTTGTGAAGGTGTATCTTATCTGCCAAGCTCTAAATCAGGTCCTTATGATTTATTTGATAGGCTGCTTATATTATACCGTTACTGAATTTTCACTCACACTTACAGTAGAAGCTCTGTCGATTTTTTGGATCGTAAATACAACCCTTGGGAGGTCGTTAAGCACCAGAATACAGAGAAAACTGGCAGAATGCTATACTCTATTTTAATACGACAGCAACTACCCGAGGGTTCTTAGGGACAGGCTGCCACTTGTCAGTTCCATCACATCAAAACGTACTGCAAGTATTGAGGCAACAATTCTCTTTCAAAAACCTCAGGCGAGTGGATACCCTAGGAAACTAATGAAATATTCCAAGAAGCAGACATGGAAAAACCTTTGATCCTAAAACAAAAAGTTAACAGAAAGTATTGTGTGCGTGATCACATTTAGTAACAAGGTTGTCAAGAGTGGCAAGTAGTAGATTCCTTCCTAACCTTACAATTTCTTCTTTTTATTTCAGCTCTCTGTGAGACTGCAACACATTTCTTGCTCTGTCCTTTATCTTCTGCTTTCCTTCTCAATCACTCCCAAGGAACGTTTATGTTATCCCCCACTCCCTCATCCCACCAGCTCACAAGTTGCTTTCCCTACCACTACTTGTCCAGTGTTCTTTCATTTCATCCCCCTCCTCTATCGCTTTATGGCCCCTCACAGCTGCGTTTTTCTTTTTAAAAAAAAGTTATTTTTTTCTCCTTTTTGGGGCGTCCAATGACCACCATCCTGAAATGGTAAATTAAAAGTGAAAAAAGGGAAAACATATCATAATGACACATAGATGAGCACGGTTGCTGCACGTGCTCATCTATGTCATCATGATGTGGCTAATTGTTTTTGAGATGCTGTTCTGCATCAGAAAACAAAAAAAACAATGTTGTCTTCTTTTTAGGGTCGAGTCTATGAGTGCATGCACTAAAGCACACATCTCGCTTGCAAGATTCTGTTGTGTATAGTAAAGGGCTTGGAGCCCCCCTGTCGCTTACCATTTGTTGGCTTGTGTGGCACTCTGCTTTACAGCCTTGCAATTTGTCATTGCGGGCTTGGCATCATTTCTCCACCTCTGTGTGGAGCACAGACCTAGAAGTGATTGATTCAACTTAATTAGTGTCCGTCCGCTACCCCCCATGTGATTGAGGTAATATTTTGTCCATTTTTAAAACTTTTAATGCCCTGAAAACAGAAAGCGTGTGTCTGCCAAAAAACGTGCTCAGCAGGACAAACAAAATTGCAAAGTATTATTTTTTATAGCTAACTTCCTTTTTTTTTACCTAGTCGTCTTTTCTCACTGTGCACTCATGTTTTCTTTTGTTTTTTATCATGGGTGCTGTTCTCAAAAGATAACGATTAACTTGTTCTAAATATTTCTTTATTATGTGTAATTTCTGAAAAGATGCTTTATCAAATAATTGTTCAGTGCACCCCAATCCATCCTATTCTCATCCTCCCCACTACAATCAACCTCACTTCACCCCACACCAATCCATCCCACCACAACCCACCCCACTCCCATCCTCCCATCCCACCCCAATCTAATCTGTCCCACTCCGGTTCACTCCACTCCAATCCAAAACAATCTACACCACTCCAAAACAATCTGCCCACTCCAATCCAAAACAATCTGCCCTACTCCAGTCCAAAACAATATGCCCCACTCCCATCTACCCCACTCCAATTTGCTCCACTCCAATCCAAATCAATCTGGTCCACTCCAATCAAAAACAATCTGCTTCACTCCAAGCTTCCCAATCCAAAACAATCTGCCCGCTGCAATCTGCTGCACTCCAATCCAAAACAATCTGCCCCACTACAATCCAAAACAATCTGCCTCACTCCAATTCAAAACAATCTGCCCCACTCCGATCCGCCTCACTCCAATCTGCCCCACTTTAATCCAAAACAGTTTGCCCCACTCCAATCTGCCTCACTACAAAAACAATCAGTCCCATTCAAATCTGCCCCACTCCTATCCAAAACAATCCACACCACTCCTATCCACACCACTCCAGCCTGCCCCACTCCTATCCAAAACAATCTGTCCCACTCCAATCTGCCCCACTCCAGTTCAAAACAATATGCCTCACAATCCACCCCACCACAACCCACCCCACTCCCACAACAATCAGTCCCACTCGAATATGCCCCAATCCAAAACAATCCACACCTCTCCAATCCACCCCAGTCCAGCCTGCCCCACTCCTATCCAAAACAATCTGTCCCGCTCCAATCAGCCCCACTCCAGTCCAAAACAATACACCCCACTCCAATCCAATCCACTTTACCCCAATCCAAACAACCCCAATTCACCTCACTCCCATCCAATACACCACTCCCATCCAATCCACCACACGCCAACACAATCAAATCCCCAACAATGGAAACCAATTCACCCCACTCCAATCCACCCTAATATAATCTGCCCCACTCCAATCCAAAACAATCCATCCCACTCCAACTGCCCCATTCCAATCTGCCCCACTTTAATCCAAAACATTCTGCCCTAATTCCATCTGCCCCAGTTTTATCCAAAACAATTTACCCCACTTCAATTCACCCCATCACAATCCAACCCACCCCACTCAATCCTAATTCACCCCACTACAATCCACTCCACTACAATCCAGTCCACCCCGCACCAATCCAAATCCACCCCAATCCAGCCCACTCCAATCTACCCAACCCCACTCCAATCCAATACACCTCACCCTACTCCAATCCAACACACCCAACTCCAATCCATCTCACCTCACTCCAGTCCAACCCACTCTACTCCAAACAACCCACACCACTTTAATCCACCACACTCCAGGCCACATTAATCCACCACACTCCAGTCCAATTCACCCTACTTCAAACTGCCTTATTCTACTGAGCCCACCCTCTCCAATAAATCCACCCCACACCAATCCAAAGCACCAATTACAATCTAACCCACTCCAATCGTATCCATTCCACTCCAATCCAACCCACTTCAGTCCAATCCAATCCACTCCACTCCACCCCATTCCACTTCAATTCACCTGCCCCACTCCAATCCACCCCACCCCACCCCAATCCAATCTACCCTACCCCATTCCACTCCACACCACCCTATCCACTCCACCCCAATCCAATCTGCCACACTCAATCCAATCCACCACATTCAATCTAATCCACCCCACCCTAACCCACCTCACACCACCCTAATCCACCCCACTCAATCCAATCCACCCCATTTAATCCAATCCAACCCAATCCGATCCACCCTAATCTGATCCACTCCAATTTGATCAACCCCAACCTAGTCCACCCTACTCCAGTCCATCTCACTCCAATCCAATTCATCCCATAACACCCTACCCCAATCCAACCTACCCCACTTCAATCCACCCACTGCAAATCACCCCACTTTACTCCAATCCACCCCACTCTACCCCAATCCAATCCACCACATCCATCTCAGTTCAGGCCACTGCAGTCGAACCCAATTCATCCAGTCTAGCCCACTCAAATCCACCCTGCTCCAATCGACCCTTTGCCAATCCACACCACTAAACAAACCCACCCCAATCCACCCAATCCCAGTTCAGTCCACCCCACTGTAGTCCAAACCATCCCACTTCAGCCCACCACACCCCAATCCAATCCACCTCATTTCAATCCACCACATTCTAATTAAATCCACCCCAATCCAATCCACCACACTCACTCCAACCCACGTTACTTTACTCCAGTCCACCCCACACTTTCCCAATCCAATATACCGCACCCCTACCCGGTTCAGTCCCCCCCACTCCAGTCCATCCAGCCCACCCCACTCCAATCCAATCCACCCCACTGTAATCCAATCCACCATATTCAAATTCAATCCACCCCACCCCAATCCAGCAAATTCAACCCACCCCACTCTAGTCCAATCTAAACCACCCACCCGAATCCAATCTAATCCACCGCACTCAAATCCACCCCACACCAATCCGTCCCACTGCACTCAATCCACCCCACTCTACCCCAGTCCGATCCTCCCCAATGTATGCCAATCCACTTCATCCCACTACCTCAATGCACTCCAACCCACTCCACCCTATTCTACCCCACTTCAACCCACTTTGCCCTATTCCACCCCACTCCACTCTGTGACACTCTCTGCCACTGAACTCTACTCCCCTCTACTTCCTTTACTCCACTCTACGACACTCCAACAAATCCACTCTATGACGCTTTACTCTCCCCACTCCACTCTGACACTACATGGCATGAATTTTTAGTCATGCTGCACAGCAGCCACACTGGTGTGCAACATGGCAAAACAGATTGCCTAAGTCAATAGCTCTTGTATGGGCAATACCTATTGGCTTTGCCAATGCTTGTTTTGTGATGTGAACAGTATTGGCAAAAAAGCACTGGCATCCAGAAGGTCTGGTGATGGCGGTAAGGAGCGAGACCTATTGCTTACTGTGCATGCCTTTTCATGTGGGTTAATTGTTATGCATGGAGCAATCACTTTGCATCTTTCATTTTTGGAATTCATTCTATTACTCACTGCTTTTTTCAGTTTTGATTATTCAGGAATGCTGGCCAGGTTTTTTCAACTCATAGGATTCTTTCATTTATGGTCTGTAGGGAGGTGGGTTCTGGTTGCAGTTTTACCCAATTTTCGCCTCGCTTTCCTGCTAACCAGGTCCCCAGTGCCAGTGTTCCTTCCATAAAACTAGGCACCGGGTCACTTGATCTCCACGTGACAAGGCCCTTCAGCCCCCTGTAAGTCCCTTGAAATGGTACCCCTGGTACCTCGGGCATGGGCACTGAAGAGGGCTTCTTAGAGCTGCAGCACAAATTGTACCACCCTGAGGGAACCCAGCACCAACTTTATGCAGACTGCCATTGGAGGCTGTGTTGCAGGGTGCTCCCAAAATTGAAAACACGACAGCCTGTGTGCCATGTCCCCTAACACTGCATGTAATATATGTAAGTCACCCCTTTAGCAGGCCTTACAGTCCTTGGCAGGGTGCATTATATTACAAGTGAGGGCATATATGTATGAGCAGATATGCCCCTGCTATGTCTTTGTCAATTCTCAGACATAGTAAGTGACCAGGGAAGCCAGGTTCCCTCTGAAAACCTACCAGCTACTAGTGTGTTAACTGACTGGCCCTGACCAGTTCAGCCACCATAGCCACATTTCTGCCCCCCTAAGGTAAGAGACAGCGCTCTTGGGGTCCAAAGACAAAAGCCTGCACTGGGCAGGGGTGTTGACACCTCCTCCAGGCAGGATGGACATTCCAGGGCGGGAAGCTTCAAAGGCCTAACCACATTTGTAATGTGACCCAGGTGTCTCCAGATGGCAGGGATTACCAACACCCCTGTCCTGACCCCACTTTTGGCAGCAAGATAGGCAGGAAAATTTATCAGATTAGGAGGTGGCCCACTTCATGCTAGACCCACCCCTAAGGTGGACGAGCTGAAGTGGACACCACTTTTTAAATTCCTCCATCTTGGTTTGTAAGAAATTAAGCCACTAGGGTCTGGGTTATGCCCACTTCCCAACAGAAGTGGTCATAAAAATAGTGTAGTCACCCTAAAGGTAGGCAACCAATTAGCAGCCACCTGGCACTCCCTGTAATACCCCTAAATTTAGTATTTAGGTGGCACCCCTGAACCTCAGAACTCAGATCTTGATGACCTAAGAAGAAAAGGACAAAGAAGAGACACTCCCACAGAAGAGGAGAGAAAGAAGCAGCTGACCTGCTACCAACTCCGCCGACCTGCCTGCTCTCCTTGACAAACTCTGCACCAAAAGACAGCTCAGCCTACAGTGGAACCTCCAGAAACCTAGGAGGACTGCTTGCCATCAAAAATAAGTCTCTCCTGAGCTCGAATCCACTGTGGTTTCACCCCTCCTGGACTCCACGACTATGCCTGCATCCTCAGACCACAGGACCCCCTAACTGCGAGTGCTCCTGGACAAGGAAACTCAACGCCAAATGATGCCCCTGCATCTGTCGCCGCTGGGCCCTGGTGAAGAGGACTAAAGGTGCACCTATGTCCCTGAGCACCCCATGTTTGCAACTTACCTTTTGGGTTGTCCCCGACTGGCCCTCAGCCATAGCCTACAGCCTAAACACACAGGAACTAACCCCAATTAAAATACATTGGGCACTTGACGCTCTACTACACTTCTGCACCCGTCCACCCCAATGCTGCCGGGAGTGACCTGTTGGAGTGGTCCTGACCCTTGCCCAGTACTCACCATAGGTCTAAAAAAACGGTCCCGTGAATTGTTGTAAAGTGCTTCTATACTAAATGTGTTTTCCTTCCATATGTTAACATTGAAGAACGCTTATATTGTACTGTGTTGATTTTTGCAAGTGAAAGGAACTTATGCTTCAAAATGTACTTACCTTATAACAAAGTTCTTGGGTTTAAAGTATATATAAAAAGAAGTGTTATTTTTCTAAATTGGTCTTCGATTTATTCTTTGAGTGTGTGTGTCATTTATTGCCTCTGTGAATACAACAAATGCTTAGCACTGCCCTCTGATAAACCTAACTGCTCACTCACACTACCACAAAATAGAGTGTTAGTGCTATCTACTTTTGCCTCTGCAAACCAATTGGGGTTCCACTGGACTCTCTGCATGGTGTACTTCTTTTAGTGCACCATATAGAGAACCAGCTTCCTACATGGTCCCAGGTACTTTGGATTGTAAGTTGCTTTTTCAGCCATCCATTCGTTTTTTTTATTTGATTTTATTTTGATCACAATTACTTCATTATTTTCTATGTGTGCGTCCTGATGATGACACTCCCGTTTGATATGGGTCAAAACACTGTCATAATTTTCAGAATTTACACAAGATGATCTAGTCCCAATATGTTTCTTTACAACATTGTGCATACTGGTTTCCCTCTTGCCTTGTAGTATGTATACAGTCATTTAACATTGCTTTTAACCTTGCACTGTATGGTCATTTGTTTTATCAAAAATCTTTGTCACTTTTTTTATCCTTACCCAAGAAGTACAGTACAGCCATAAACAACTCTGCAGAGTCCGTGGTACACAAATCACCCATATGAGCATGTTTGAGCATAAATCACTACTTCTGCTTTTCTGGATCCTTTTTAATTAAAACTGATCTCATGCACATTTTTATACTTTCTAGTGGTAGAATTATTTATATATTATGCCACAGTGTACCATTTTTGTTTGCTAATGGAGACTTTGGACTATTACAGGAATTTGTTTTAGCATTTTCCTGTCCATCAGCAGCAAATGCAGGCCAGCCAAGGGAGACTTTTGTTCTTATAAAATGATGACCCTCCAAGCATTATGGTGGCCCCATCATAATGGGAAGATCATTAACATAATGGTTGCCTTTCCAGACACTGTGATGGTTATTCCTCCATAACGGTGGTTGTGCAAAAAAGGTGACTGTACTTGGTGTCTGTATTGGCATAACAATGTTCATCCAGGCATTGTGTTGGCACTGGCACAGTGGTGCCATATAGCTACCACCCTTGGTTTCTGATGGGCATTCATCTCGTACGGGTGGCATTTGGAACATCTGATGCCTATTGTACTTCTTCCTGGCAGATTGGCCAACAGTCCTATGAGAGAAAATGATCTGGCCCATGCAAATGATGACTCTTACACGGCTGAGAAATTTGAGCTGAGCAACTTGAACAGTTTAGAAGTAGGAGAGTGGCAAACCCGACCATAGCTCTTTCCCAGGGAAGGGAAGAGAGAAGAGAGAAGGGCATTTGTGGGGATGAAGCATCAGAAAACTACTTTGTCCTGCATGCTGGTTTTCCTTGTCTTGTATGTGCCATGCTCAGGTGGGGTTTATGTTAGGCAAATTAGACAATACACTAAGCAAACTTTCAACACAGTTTAGATATATCATATAGTTGGCCAAATCAATGTCGCCAGAGTTCTAACCATTGTAATAAATAAACAGCTGCAATTTCCACAGGATCATCAGAGACAGAACCACCTATACGTCTCCAACACTATTCCATTTCGCCACACAGCTGGACTTCAAGATGGCCCAGCTGCACTGTCCTCTTAAAAAAAACAATACACCACCCCATGATAATCCACAACACACTAACCAACACCTACTCAACAACCCACAGTTAGTCTGGTTTAAAGTAGTACTGTCAACTCTATAAGAATTCTCTGGGTTGAATTACCTCAGAGGCATAATTCAAGCGAAGCAATGCTCATACCATCTTCTGACTTTTGCACATATTAATGAAGACCACCTCCTGCAACACACACACCATCCAGAATGAACAATTGCAAAACATATACAACAGAACATACAAATTAAACCATCACACTACTGATGGTCCGACTCAAACAATTTAAAACAGATTCCGGTCTATGATAGAATCTTTGAAATTACAGGACCATACAAATGGTAGCACAGAGATATACTACAAATCAATGTAACACTGCACAATACTATACTGCTCCATAACACAACACAACCTGACACAATAGAAGAGCATATGTCATCTCTGTTGTATAGTGGTTATTCCAGTAATTTTATGGTGATACATACATACATCGGCATGCTAGGTAGAATGTTTCTAAGTGTGGCAGTGGTGATTGGTGAAAGTTAAAGACTAATATTTTGGGATTAAATTCACATACTAAAAATGCAAACTCTTTCATTTAGGACAAAAAAGGTATTTACTATCCAGCAACAACAGAGGTTTATTTGCCCAAAATCTGAGTCTATGGGCCTGATTATGAGTTTGCCGGTTGAGAAACCTGACCGCCAGACCCCATTACAAGTTGTCCACTGGGCTGACAGGTGGAAACCAGGGTTTCCGACAGCCAGCCTAGTGGAAAACAAGCAGCGACATTGTACTCGTCTCCACATGGAACCGAGTACAATGCCGTCGCACAGGGGCCCCAGTAGCACTCTTGGAATGTGCACTCTCTGCACAGCAGAGAGTGCGCAATCTGACAGTGCAGGGGAAGGGGGCCCCCTGTGCTTGTTCTCTGCCTCCTTTTCATGCCATGAAAAGGCTGGAGGAGAACATGGTTGTAATTGCCACCATGGCTGAATACAACCACGACTACCATCATACCACTGGGATCAGAGATAATGGTGGGGATGGCAGTCTTTTGGCGGCACCGACCATCAATTTTGTAATATGGTGGTCAGGCCGCCACAGCGGCGGCGGTCCCACCTCCACTGCGAGTCTGGCAGTCTTCAGACCGCCAGACACATAATCAGGCCACATGTATTTTCAGAAGATAGCAAGATGGTATATGAGAAAAACAAAAAACTAGCAATAGAGGACTAAATGTGAGTATTTACTGGGAATGATTAGAATTTGAGAAACATATGTACAGATTATATTTACAGCTCATACTTTAGTGATACTTAGTGATACTTCATTCTCATTTGAGTCCTATACACTGTCTATGTGGTAAATGATCATGTTGGTTGTGTGGGTTATCAGCCTTCTAGTCCAGCAGCATATTTGTATCTTTAGTTTTATTGCAGAAGGGTGTGATAAGTATGTCATTTTATTGCTGTAAATGAAGGTCAAGGCAATTGATTTGTTTTTCATCCTTGGGAATGGCAAATGCCAGATTGGGATTCAGATTATGGAGCCATTCAAAAATCCCATGAAGTGTTTTTGGTAGTCATGGTTAAATAACAAGGTAAATTTAATTCAGAGTACAAACATCAAATGATACCGGAACGCACATCAAAACAGTTCATATATATGAATATAAATTGTTGTAATAGGAATATTTTAGATGTTCTTATGATTTTATTGTCGCTCAAATATTTGGGAAGATTTCGATTGTAAGACTGAATGTAACATCAGGCAGCTGACACACGTTTCGTCTAATATGAACTTTTTCAAAGCTCAGCTTTTTATGTGATTTACAGACACTAATGGTACTCAGGTCATGTTGCAGATCAATTGAGTAGCTAAAATGATGTAATCTTCTTCTGAAGTATATGGGTGGTATATGACCACTAGAGAGATGCTGATTTGTTTTGGACCAAAAAGTAGAGCTAAGGTACTATAGCAGAGCAGTTTAAGAAACGTTATACTTTCTTGAAATACAGTTGTGTATTTGTCCTACTGAATTTGTTGCAAGTGATAGCTGTGGTAAGCCAAACCTATGGCCCTCATTACGACCCTGGTGGTCTGAAGTCCGCCAGGGTGGCTGTGGTGGTGTCACCGCCGATGGGTCGGCGGTGAATACCACCAAATTAGGAGTTTGGTGGTTTGGCAGAAGCCAAACTGCCAAGCCTCCACCCTTCCCACCACAATACAGCATTTCACCGGGCTGGCGGTGAGCACCTCCAGCATGGTGGATGGCGTGAAGCTGCTAGTGGTATCACGAGGTGGGAAATCACCAGCATTTTTCTGGTGGTCGCACTGCCAAAAAAATCAGGTGGTCTTGCACCCTGGTGACAGGAATAAGCATTCCTGTCGCCAGGATACACTCCCACACACATACACATACCCGCACACATGAACACACACACTTCACCACACAAACACTCACCTACGCAAATGTGACATACACATCCATTCACACTGACAAACACTGCATACATGCACGCATTCACTCCCCCTCCTCTCTCCCCTCTCCCCCAGCGCATACATACATTCACACACCCCTTCCCAGCGCATACATACATTCACACCTTCCTCCTCACCAGCACATACATACATTCACGCCCCTCTCTCCCCTGCACTGCATACACACGCACCCTCTCTCCCCGTTCACTCCCGCAAACATGCACCCCCTCCCCGGTTCACTCACATAAACACACATCCCCTCCCCGTCCACTTACATACACATGCATACACGCACTCACCTCTTCCATCCGCTCAGTCGCACTCATGCACTCAATCGCTCACACTCATGTACTCGCACTCATGCACTCACCCCATCCACAAACACTCACTCACCCCCTCCCTATCCACAAACACTCACAACTCCCCCACCCCATCCACAAACACTCACTCACCCCCTCCCCATCCACAAACACTCACACCCTCCTTACCCCATCCAGAAACACTCACTCACCCCCTCCCCCATTTACAAACACAAACACACACCCCGCATTCACACACACACTCAAACACTCACACACACACACACACCCCTCCCGTGTCCGGCGATCCACTTACCTCATCCGTCGAGGAGATCGTCCTTGAGGGGACAGGTCCTGGTGCTTCCACCCCCGGCAGTGCCTCACCATCTGGACACATCCACACAGTATTACACATTTTAATACGGTGTGCGGTCTCCTTTTGGCGTGGCGGTACCAGTGGCGGTATCGCTTCTGCACCACCGACAGCCAGTTCGATTGCTCTCCGAATTCCACCCGATTTATGGCAGAAGTCAAAGATCAGTGGTATTAGGGCAGTCCTAAGACTGCCAGCACTGGCAGTATTTCAGCGCCGACGGCTTCGGCGGTCTTTAGAAAAGACCACCGAAGTCATGATGAGGAACTATATTTGTCATTTTGCTGGAGAAGTGGTGATTCGAACAAATACTACAATACTTCTCCATCACCTCAAGGGCTTTCTCCTGGGGTAAAGTAATGCAAAATGATTTAACATCAATGGCGAACTGTGTCTAAAGTGAAATTGTACTATTTATCAATTTGATAATGTACATTTAATCTATTGCATATCATTTTGAAAATAAATGGCACGGGTTCAAAGTTGAATTGCACCCAAAAAACAAGCATTGTACGGGCAAAGAAATCCAGGAGTGCACCATGGCATTGGCTTAGAACACCCACACTAGATTTCCATTTCTTACACATTAACTAATTTGTTTCCTTATATTAACATGGCATTTTCTTAAAGTTCACTGATATTATGTCATGTTCTGCGACCCACACTTAGCTGTATAGGGGTAGGTAAGGCAATGCGCTCCTCCAAACTTCATAGGTGCTTGAATACGGACCATGGAGTTGTGTCTCATACGGTTTAACTTTCCCAACTTCCTTATATTCAGCATTTTTTAATCTTTCAGTTCAATTTTTGGTACCCAATCCAAAGCAAGGCCATAAATAAATGTTTATTTAAGCTATGAATTGCAACTGTAACTGATTTGATAGGTTGGCTGTGTGTAAGCCCCATTTTGTTGATTTTGGTTTTCCATTGTGACTTTCTATGGGGAAAATGTGGCGGCACACTTGGGAAATATGGCCCCTTTCAGAGACGCTGCTATTGACCGGGTACTCATGCTATTGTGTGAAACAATTCAACTTGAACTGCTTTCAGGTCAGCTTTATTACATTTCTATGAGGTACTCCAAAAAGAGTAAACTATATAAAAGGAATAACACTCAATCTATATGCTGTACTACAATGACCACAATGCACTGATATGGGCTACGGAGACAAAATACTGGATATAACAAAATGGGGAAAAATGAAAATCAAGATACAGATCTATAGAGTCCATAATTTAGAGCAACAGTAAAAGTAAAGACAGGGCTATTTAAGTCATGTGTTGCATCTTTAAGTGATTTGCTGGCCTGATGTTGTGCACATGCAATTTAGCTGTTTTTGGACTTTCCATTGTGGCTTCCTAAGGGCAAAGGTGACGGTGCACCGGTGGAACGGATGCCTTGCAGAGAGACTCTTACTGAACAGGTTCTCACACTGTTTTGTGAGAAATTTGAATCTGAACTCCTTTGGGACTAGCAGTGTTACATTCTTTTGGGGAGCTACCAAAAGAACAAAATATGTATTAGGAATTACTATATGGTACACAACTATTGGGTCCATAATCCAAAGCAAGACTAGAAATAAAGGAAAAGCACTTTAAGCAATGAGCTGTACCTCTAAGTGATTTGCAGGCCTGATTGTGTTAGCGCCTTATTCGGTTGTTTTGGGGTTTCCCATTAAATATTTACATTCATCGTCGCAATAGATTAGTGATAAATATTAGAAACAAACTCTGAATGCATTGTCCAGCTGTTTTCTGGCATGAACTGTATAAAATTAACTTTAATCACAAGGTTTCTCCTTAGGAAAACGCTAAATAATCTATATAGTGGAAAGAGCACTTTCTAGTTGGTTATTGGAGGTACTCATTTCTAAATACATACCACATTCCAGATTTACCACTAGTCTACATGCCAAAGCACTATCCTGACGTGTGTTCCTGCAGTGCTTAAGAAAGTAGCCAATCAGGACACAATGGTGGAATTGATGCTATGTTTTTCCAGAAAGAAATATGGATGTTTTAAATGTAACACGCAGCCCACGTGACATTTAACTTCTGTGCCACTTCCTGTGCCAAGTTACGGTAGCCTTACGTAAACGTTAAATAGGCTAATTGGATATAGTCAATGTTATTTCATATTTTAGGGACAAAGCAGATGCATTGTGAGACTGAATGGCAGTCTCACAGGGCCCAGAATCAAAATGCTAATAAAAAACAAACTAAAAAACACTCACACTTGCCAATACCATTATATTCCCGCTTCCCTTCGGTAGTTCAAAGTTATGACATACTTCTTTTTCCCTTTAGCCAACCAGTGGCATGATGTGTCTCCCTCCTATCCATAGTCCTGCATTCCCCGGTGTGTCCATTTTCTGCATGAAGTGCCATTGTTATTCATCTGCCAGCAATGACATGGTAGGCCCATTATTGCCATTCACTTTTCAGTTGTCTAGATACTAATTTATACTCTGATTTTCATGCTCAGATTCCAAAGACACATGTGTACCTGTGTGCATAGATACTCACATACAACACACATATATATGCTCACACACACACGCAGCCAAACAAGGGTAATTCCTCACTTCTCAGGCACATGCACCCTGTCGGTCCGGTGCACCTTGCCTTCTCCTCCTCATGAGAGGCACGGATCTGTGGATAAATGACTCCTGATTGACATCCCTACCTGCCTACTGGTAGTCAACCTGCCTTCCTTATAACAGGATGCAATAACCTGGGGCTTCATGAGTGAGTCAGTACAATTTCAGGCAACTCCCTATCCAGGAAGAAAGCACAGTGCACCCTCAATCCCTTCTTTGTTTGTACTGGGGCAGACAAATAGGCGGAGTTGGTGTTTGGGAATGAGAGCCTTATGAATAAGCATTCCTTATATCAGTAACCATTAAATAATTTGGGATTTACTAGGTAGACCAGAATGCTTGAAAGACTCCTAAGTATATCTGTTAGGAAGGCAGGAATAACAACTTGAAGAGAATTAATGATACTGTGTTCCTTGATCACGTGGTAAGATCTGAAAAGTCAAGTAGGCAATAAACTATCAACATTTACATATGTTCAACTATTAGCATCGATAGAGGTTTGTTCATTGGAGGAAAGCAAAGTAGATTAACATGATTGCGAGGAATTAACTGTTTTGCCTACTAGGTATCCAAAGGAAACAGCTAAATTGTAAATACTTTGTAATGCGACACAGATATATATGGTACATTCATCCAAGACGTGGGAGAAGTTAATGAGAATATCTGGCAAGTATCCAAGAACCTACTTTATAGTACTATTAAAGCTGGCCTATGTTAGAAGGATCATTTCTTTACAGTTCACAGGTAATACTTGCCATCAGCCAAGGTGTCTGGATATAAAGCATGAAATATATGCCCCTGCCCAAAATGTATCCAAGCTGAAGTAAATGCGCTACAAATTTTCAAACATCAGTCTATTCAAAAATACTTGGAAGCTCGGATTTTCCCATACCACCATCTCTCTGTAAAATGTATATTCCAAACCTCTTGCACACAATCCTGCACAGTTTGTTTCCATATTATTACTGATGGTGAATTATGTTTTCTTGTACTGGAAGATCACTGTTGAAAGTCCGGTGGATGCTGATGAAAGTGAGTATCATGTCCCAGCCATGAGTATCATACCTCTGCAGACTAATTGAGATGCCAGTATTAGGACCAAACATCTGGCAGTCCATGCTGTCCTACCTCTACTGGGAGTTTCAGTATAGCATGTGGCACTCCTGCCACTCTGTAATTCAGGTAACATAATAACTGTTGAGACTGGATCTCTCTTTACCTTCACTTTAACCATTTTGTCTCAAGTATGTGCCTGCAGTAGAACATGACATCAAAACCACGCGTTTTAAGTTAGTGGTCTCAAATGAAATAGCTTGTCTTTTAACTGAACGTATACTTTTTAAATCTAAAAAGCATTCTTGTTTTGGATTATCCAATAGACATGGGCACCTATGCATGTACACCAGGAAAAGGTTTCCCCTTTTCCTCAGTCTGACAGAAGTTTGTGACTTTGTTCGTTTAGATAGATCTGGTAGAAAATGTTGCAAAGCCCAACTCAAATGCTTTAAGGAACCAAATTCCATAAATGGAAAAATAAGATGAAAGAAAAAATTCACATACACCACTGGAAATACTCCAATATTTCAATTATCACCCAAGAGCTGCCTATTTCCAGTACTGCCCGCAAGGTAGAGATACAGCAGTATTGAGAGAGAAACGGCCTTAGTAATACCTGAAGATCGAAGGCACAATCTCAAATAAAGGGGAAAGAGCCCTGGAGGACAGTCATAAGCACAACAATCTGCCTTGCCCAGCTGCTGACAAAGTCTGGATGCCCTCAAGGTCTGATGAGTCCCCCTCTGTTTGTCTGAGGGAAAGGTAATTCCTTTCAGTAGCCATGATGCACCGAAAAGCACATGTGAAGGGTTTTACGTGTCTCCTTACGACAGTCCCAGGTAAAAGGAAAAACTAATAAGTGTAAAAAATCCTCCTTGTCCATCTTGTAACTCTTGATTGAATACGAAGATTAATACTTAGGTTTTAGTGCAAAGCGCCACATTGCAAAGCCTTTTCCTCTAATTATTGCCTCCTTATATATGAGTTGAACAGGAACTGACATCACAGCAAAAGATTTTACTTCATTTTGAAAGATAAAGCTTATAAGTCTTGCGCACGCCCCACTCCTGAAAACCTTGACATCCATTTGGCACACTAAGATGAAACCCAAGTTTTACCTCCATTGCCCAGTTCTGAATTCCAGTCCCATCACCCCACTTATTGCCTAGGGCCCCATGCAGGTGACTGCAAGAATGGAGATGCAAGTGCATCATGCGGCGCGGACGCTTAACTACACTATCATTGTGAGGAGTTCTCCTTCTTTTCCAGGATACGATTAAGCACTGGTTTGGTCTCAGCACTAACACAGTGCTCAGCAAAAATGTAACAGCAGCATGAAGAAAGACAACAGCAGACAATGAACTAGGAGCATGGACAGTGCAGGGGGCCCTCTGTGGCCCTCTGCACCTGTTCTCTGCTAGCCTTTTCATGGCAGCCAAACCTCCATGAAAAGGCTGGCAGAGAACAAGATCGTAATCAGCAGGGCGGCACTGCATGCAGCACTGCCCTGGCTGATTGCGATCTCTGCCACCACCAGGCCATTGGAATCAAGAATACTGGCAGTGCTGGACGTCTTAACGCCAGGGTCTTAATGTGGCGGTCGGAACGCCATGGCAGCAGCGGTCCTGACCGACACCGCGAGGCTGGCGGTCTTAACACTACCAGCCTCGTAATGAGGCTCTTAGTGTCTTGCTCCTTCCTATGTAAGATGTACTGTGGTTACAGACACGAGGAATAACAAAAGTAACCTATACTGCTAAAGTAAACACACCACAAAGGAGTTAATAATTTGTTCCAAAATCACATTAGATTCATGCTAACACAAAGGTAATTAGAAAAATACTGTAGCTCCGAAAGATTAGTAAAATGCAGAGAGATTCTTTCTTTCCTGTAAAGAATTATAGTTTGCAAAAAATAAACATTTCCCATAAATCTTTCATTTATGCTGATCGCTGTTCGTTTTAGAATAATAGATCACAAGAAAGAAGTGCTTAAACTGCAGCTGCGATGAGGCTCCTTGACATGTGCTTCACCTTGGCTACTAGACCAAGGCATTATAACATCACAACATAACTGTACTAAGTTGTTAATTTCAGCAGCTACATAATTTTCATATCACAGGTAACTAAAGGCTTCACAACTTGACTTTGATACAGTGATAAGGACCTTAGAGACAGTTTTTTAAATTCAGATTGCAGTCTTCCACGTATTAGAAGAAAAGGTACAAAAACAATTAAAAGACTTCAGTTGAAAGCACATTCTGGCTAGGAAGCAAAGCTTTAAAAATACCGAAATTCACCACTTAGTTTAAGTTTTATAATCATAACTGCCCCCAATATAATGATATTGACCCCACTCATGATGTCACAGATGACAAAATTGAAGAAATCACTGGTTACATCACATATCACATCAGCACTGATATCATCGATTACATAAATTAAATTGCAAGCAATTTGTTGTTTCTACATTTGTAGGCTTACAGTTAATACGCAGCTTTGTTTCTATATTAATCCAAGGTGAAGATATCTATATGTTGAAATGGGTATTGCAGACTTCCAGCTACAATTGATGTTTATAGTGAGCCCAAAGTATGCCATTGCAGCAACATTTATTCTCTGTGGCCTTGATTCACAAAGTCTAAAATAAAAATCAATCATGGGTATGCTCATGTTTAAATCCCTGATTTTTGGGGGATTCTCAAATAATTCCAGAAGCGCCACTAGGAAACTTGGACTGTCACAGATCCACAGGAGTTGTCACATGCCTAAATGTTTTTATATATGGAAATTTAGAGGTGTACATTTCTGACCAAGGATATATTACGCAGAAGCAGATTTGCCACTTTAAACTTTTTATTTTGTTTTTTTCCAAAAGAAAATATTTTGCCTTGTGAGAAATTTACCAATTTTTAGGAGGTCCCTCCCCAAAGCCACGCTCTACTGGATTTTCTCCTGCACTTAACAAAAGTAGACCTGATAACATTTTCATACTGGGAAACTGCGTGCAAAGATTATGAATACTCACGAACACGTGAGTATTCAGGTATCCATTACTTTTTGCAAGTGTCCCGAACTGGAACCTTACAAATTTCGACCCAGTGAGAAGATCTGCTCACACAAAAATTCCACCATACTGACGTAATTTTCAGTTTGTGTGCAGATCCATTTATTAGTGCAAAAATCCGTTTATGGAATTGGGAAGGTGGATCTGCACTCATAAATAAACATAGTTAGCACCGAAATGTACATGTACGTTTCAGAATCTAGCCTGATATACAAAGATGACATCAGGAATGACATCACTTGTGACTTCACGTTTCGAAACATCATTGACATCATTAAAGAGACCACTGAAACAGCAAAAAAAATTCTTATTATGTATATTTCCTAACAGTTTAAATTAAATATTCTGCTTGTAAGTATCCTTTGTGTGAACATCTGTACATAGACTTCAATTACTATGTTTGAGGTATATGCCACTTTCAATCTATCAGTCAGTATAACCTTAGAAACTGTGCAGTGTGAGCTCTTCCACTGAATACCTTACACCTCCAATCAGCTTACCCTACCAAACTGGGCCCTGATTAATATGCAATTTGAATTACTTTCTCTAGAGAAGGAGAAGCAGTCCATCATCAGAGCTTAAATAGTGTGACGGATGTTGCAAACTGTAACCAATGTCCCATCTTTGAGGTATACATAGGGCACTCTATACAGCTACAGCTTTATAGAGCCAGATTCACAGTAGAGTCTTACATCTCTGATGACTATAATAACTCCTAGCTTTAGATATTACAATTTTCCCTGACTCAAAAAAGCTAGATGATTATTCCCAAGAAATGTATGATTGTCTGAAACGTCTATTCTAAGCCTGTGAAACCGAAAAATATTACTGAATGTCATAGAAAATGTGAAATTTCCATTCATTTTCAAACAGTTTCCTATTTTATTTCGAGCTCACCACTTGTGATACCTATGATTGAACGGACTGAATCTAAAACACATAGATGATTAAATGCATAGGTTTTTGGAATCTACACTTTTTGATTCCTTCGATGGCAGTGGTGGATACAGGCCGGCTTTGGGCATTTTCAGTCACATACAAGCAGTGCACATCCGGAGAAATGTATTTTACTTGCATGTAGTGGTTCCCTAAGGCACACTGTTCTTTGTCAGATTGATCAAAATGATGCAAATATCAATGATTAGTAACAGAGGGTGTTTGTAAGCCCTCTGTACTATGGGCTTCTCAATAGACACTGTGTATATGCTATTATGTCCTCAGATAGTCGCCTGTATGCTGTAAGATGCTGAAGCAGTTCCTCAGGCAGTGTTCGGTGTCTGCCGGTCAACGCCGATCACCAAACCCTGACACAAGTGGACTGGGGACTCCCAGCAGTTTAGAGGAGCATGACTAGTGCCTTTATTGACTCACTCTGTTGTACTGCTGTATTTATCTCTCTGCTGTGTTGTCTTCATACTGTTTTGATGGTTCATCATGTGTCACGGCTGGAGGCGGTTGCTTTGATTGGAACGCAGGTAGCTCACAGAGATGGACTCAGAGAAAGGCTGCTGCTGTGTTACCCTGCATTCCCTTGTGACAGAATGGTTGTGTCTAGCTATGGCTAGGTTCTGTACCCTGATGCATGGTTGATATTGTACATGAGCTTGACTGCCTGTTATGCCATGAGGAGGTGGAGGAGTGATAGTAAATTGTGGTGTTCAACTGAAGGTTGATCTTTGTTGCTTTAGCACACACTGTCTTACCTTTGCGACCCCCTGCAAGTTTGAATGGCAGGGAAGCTCAGGAGGGCATCATCTGTCCCCATGTGTGCACCACACAGTTTTCCTTTGGGTACTGTTCTTTGGGTTCAGGGTGGGACTGGGGTGGGTAAAGTGTTGCTGTGTAGTTTGTTGGGAGACAAAGTGGGGGTGGGGGAGGGGTGGGTTTTATACAACTGGTAATCTTGCATTGGTAACTGTTGACTGTGCTGAGAGTTCGGCATTGCGCATGGTCAGTACAATTTGAGCTGCATAGTGATGTCTGACGCTGCGAATGCCAGGTGGGTGGGTGCACAGTGCCCGCAGCTGTTGAAATTTCTTAAGTGGAATGTTGGGGGGCTGAATGATGGCAGGAAAGGGTGTAAAATGTGCTGTACTTACAGAGATATGGCATTGATGTTGAGTTACTCCAGGAGATGCACCTTGTCCCAGGTAGTGGGCTACTTACACAAAGGCGTCTTAAAGGAACGCGTTGCAGCAGGCTTTACTGCACACGCCTCTGGCGTTCTAATTTGGGTCCGGCGTAACTCTTGTATCAAGTTGGTGGAAGTATCAATTGACCCTGATGGTCACTTTGTTATTGTGCACTGCTACAAAGATCGATTTGGCACCTTGTTTGTGGGGGTATATGGCCATAATTATGATGACACATAGTTTTATCGCACATTGCACCTTCAAATCACTCAGTGTGGGGATATAACCCGGATCTGGGGTGCTAATTTCAATTTCAATTTCAATTATGTATTGTGCCCAGATAGAGATCACTCCTGGGGCCCGCCTCGGCACCCTCGGCTGTGGCCCGTGTACTTAAGGATATCACTGACCAATGTGGACTAGTAGATGTCTGGCAACACAGGTTTCCCATGGGCAAGGGTTTTACTCATTACTCCACGGTGCATGACATACACACCTGCATAGATTACTGTCTTCTGGCACAGGGCCTAGTGCTTTGTGTACGGAGATGTGAACCTCTGTCGCGTACATATTCAGATCACTCCCCAGTGCTTCTGGTTCTTGAACTGGACTGCCTTTGCCTGGTGGTTTTCAGAATACTCCCTACTAGATGCTATACTTCATGAGGAACTCGCACAGGTGACTGATGACTATATTACTACCAACATAGGTTCTATTGGAAAGTTCACTACTATCTGGGAAGTCTTTAAGGCTTATATTCACCGAATTACCAAATCCAAACATGTGGGTGTCCTCCACTCGATTTGAGGCCATCTGTCGCAATTGAAGAAGGAACCCATGGATCTATAATGTGCACCTCGGGCATCAGCTGAGCAGAGTTTGTTGGGTGACATCATGGGCAAATTGAAGGAGTATAATTATGTGGCTCAGAGTGAAGTTATACATCTGAGCAAGCAATGGCCAGGGTGTATGGTGATGGTGTGCGACTGGACGCACGCTGCTGTCCATTAATGACGAGCAGGGCACACCTCTTCATGAGGTGGATCATGTGCTAGACCACTTTCATCATTATTATGAGGACCTATATGCCTTGTGCATCCCACAGGATGAACAGGTCACAGAAGACTATCATGCTCAAATTACCATGATGTGGCTAACAATGCTGCATAGAGAGTGCTGTATGGGACCACTTCGCTCGACTGAGATAGTGTTGGCACTGAAGGACATGCTGGGTGGGAAGGCCCCTGGTACGAATGGGTTGACAGTGGCCGTTTATAAGGCCTACCAGGATAAACTGGTCCCCCACTTGGTTACCGTGTTTGAAGAGATGGTAAAGGATGGCTACATGTCTCCTACAAAGCGTAAGGCCTTGTGTTTCATGCTCTTAAAACTGGGCAGACCAGCAAACTCTTCCTCGTTATATCCTCTGCTGGTTTTTGCAAATCGCCTGGTGCCCCTGCTCCTGAATGCAGTAGGCCCAGAACAGTCAGGGCTAATACCTGGTCGGTCTTTGATATACGATCTTGAGGCCCTTTCTGGGGTGTTATTGCTCATCAATCCAAATGTGCAAGCCACCTCTGTTTTTCTTGATGCCGAAAAAGGGTTTGACAATAAAAGTGCCAAGATAACTCTGGTGGAGTTTATGTTCTCTATATTGCAATGTGTGGGGGTGGGTGGCATGTTTGTACAGCTAGTGCAGGTGCTCGATGTGGGAAACTGGCAGCTTGTTGTAGTCTCCCCCCCCCATTTTTGCCTGGTTTCTGAATGCAACTTGGACGGGAGTGCACTGGGATCCTGCCAACCATGTCCCCAGTGCTAGTGTTCTTTACCCAATAAATGCAAAGGTATTCATACAACTGGCAAGACCTTTAGCTGCCACTATAAGTCCCTAGTAAATGGTACTTTGGTACCCAGGATAAGGGATACTAAGGGTAGGCCCCTGAGGAGAGCAGCACATATAGTGCCACCCTCAAGGGCCATACATCCAGAAGCACCTAGCACTGCCATTGCAGGCTGAGTGTTCTGATGCATCCTAAAAGACCAACTCAACTTCGCACACAGCCTGTGTGCCATGTCCACTACACACTGCATGAACTATAGGTAGGTCACCCCTCTGGTAGGCCTTCCAGCCCTAAGGCAGGGTGCAATATATTGAATGTGTGGGCAGAGATGCGTGAGCAATATGCCCCTACCGTGTCCTTGCCAAACCTCTGACATAGTAAATGAACTGGGCAGCCATTTTAATACACCTTCTGGACACTGTTCTGTAAGAGTTTCACAGCTACATGATGGCTAATCTGATCCCTGGGTTGTTTGGTATCAAAGAACTCAGAATTATAAATCTAAACAGGTACCAGTATTGGATTTATTACAAAATGTACCCAGGGGCCACCTTAGATGTGCCTCCTGCAAATGCCAACTACCCTGGCATGGTTGCTGGCAAGTTCAAACCAACTTGCCACCACCAGACAGGATTCTAGATCCCTGGGGAGAGATCCAATGCTCTCTGGGACCAGACAACAAGGCCCTTCCTGGGCAGAGGTGCTACCCCACCTCCCCAGGAATGTTCACAGCCCTGCTTAAAAGCTTCAAAGGGCTTACCACCCTTGAAACTCGACCCCCAGCAGATGGCCTCTCCCATTGCAAACCCCCACTTTTGGAGGGAGCAACAGCGGGAACACACAAAAAGGACAGAAGTGGTCAGCCCCTGCTTGCAATTTCCTCCATCTTGCATGGAATGAAAATAGCTAATGAGGTGTAGGGAAGTGACCTCTGCCCACAGGAAGTGGTCACTTAGTGGGGGTAGGGACCCTAAGGTATATGACCCATTGGTCAATACTAGGTACCCCCTAAAACGCCCACTAAGTACAGTATTTAGTAGGCATCCCTAGACCAAGAAACCAGGTTCCAAGGACAAAAGAAGACCAGCAACAAAGAAGACCCAGGCTCAAGAACTGACGTCTTGTTGCACCAAGAAATGGTGTCAATCCCTGTCTGCTGCACTGAGGACATGACAATCACTGCTGAGGGGTTGCTTGGATGTTGGATAGACTCTACAAACCCACAGGGGACCTCCCCTCTTCACAAATCGCCAAAGATCTCCCTCCAGAGTGAAGGCATCACTCCATGCCATCAAGGAGCCAAAGACTCAGTGAAGGCCACTTGACTGACCGGCTGCTGAGTAAGGAACTGGAAGCCACAACCAGACCAAACTTTGTCCTTTGGACCATGAGAACAAACTCTGCCAGTGTGCTAAGTTTTGGTGGCACTGCACTCTCCAGTGGCCAGACTGTGCAACAGCGTTAGGTACTGGTCACCTCACATCAGACACCCAGAAGGACAGCCCATTCTGGACTGAAAAAGGACTAGGTGGAAGCCCCAGTTGAGGGACTTCGGGAACCACCTAGACCTCCCACCAGAGTGCCTCTGCTGACCTGCAAGTGACCCTCAAAGAGACCTAACTTCTGCTTCCAAGGGCACATTTGCTCACAGCTCCTGGCTCACCGTTTCACTCTGCACCCGGCCGCCCTGTGCCCTGCACTGAAGATCCAGCTGGGCGCTAAGGATCCCACACCTCTTGCAACCTCAACACCACTGGACTGAGGTTTTCAGGACACTTTGAGAGATCACAGGAATGACCTTTATGTCATTCCCTTTATTGGCGCTGCTGGGTGATGATAGAAAAGTACCTAAGACCTACAGATGCCTTGAAGCCTTAGCTTTGTTACTAGTGAAGCGCAGGATTGCGACGGGCTGGGCAAAGGGCCCGCTTCTAACACTGCAGGAGAGGTATTCGGATATGGTATTCTATAACACTCAATCTGAATTGTACTGTGATTACATGCCCCGATCTGTAACCACCCGAAGAATATTTGGGGACCATACCAGATGTTCCTTTCCAGACTCCATGGTGATGTAACGGCAGCTACGGGAGAGGGCAAAGCTGGGACACATGCAGTATCACAAGATTAGCGATAACTTCCTTTAGACTATAAGATTCATTGGATGTTGGTTAGTGCATGGCTACCCTGAATACTGTTGTGGCTGCCCAGATGTGCAAACGTATTGTGAGAACCGTGAAGGGGCTGGCCACCATCCTGCCTGCATTGGCTCATGTCATGAAGGTTCCGCTTGCAAATATGTGTACCATTATGATATACTGGATTTCACCCTGGGCACTGTCATGCTAACAGAACACCTGGAAGTAAGTATTTGTTCACAAGGTATCTCGCCAATGATTACCAAGTCATGATGTGCTGTATTTTGTTGAAAAAAAACAATAAAGTTAAAAAAAAATATGTAGCATGAAATTACAGATTTGCATTTCTCAAGATTATAAATAATTTCACTAAATTCGGCCGAAATGTTGTTAATTGCACTATAAAAAAATTATGTGAATTTTGCACACCACTCTTTGCACCTTATACTGCCAGATGAGCCAAAAATGCATTACCCTAACATCATGTTCCCACGTTAATATCACAACGGTGAGCCTGGCCCGAGTTCCCAGGCTAATGGCAATCTTACTGCACCATCGCAGATTTGTATTACATTTTGTACCCAGAATGTATCCAGATTACTTGAGCAGGCACATTCACCCACTGAACTATTTTACTCTTCCTTTTGTAGTTTATTGAAATTTAGCTCATGACCAAAGGTATGTGATCTCCACAGAGGATCTGACTGCTGCTGCTGACACACTGAACTGAAGCAGAGAGACAGAGACATGCAGGTGTCGGGTCACATGCTGTCTCTGAAACGCAGTAACCCAACCACAATCTCTGTCGATGTCTGCATCGTATGTACTCGGAGAGGATCCCTCAAAGATCAAATGTGGTTTCTATATCCACATTCTCTTCACACTCACCAACTCAAATCACTCACTCCCAGACGCGCAGCACCCATTGGGCTAAAGGGGCTTCAGTCCCGCCCCTGGCGTGTGCTTTAGCCAGGGCTGCAGTTTTGTGTGTGCTTTTCTCAGACAGGGCACTGCTTGGAAAGCCAGCATCAGAGAAAAGATTTTATTATTTTAAAAGAGACGTTCAGCTTTCCCTCCTGCTGGAAAGTGCCTTCAAAGGAGGGATGGAGGTCACCAGTAATGCTTTGTCAGGGCTAGTAAATAGAATTATAGTTGCAATAAAATGCTAGCTCACAGACCCCTCAGTGGGGGCTGTCACTGTGCATGGCAAGGTGTTTTAGCATTCCTCACTGAGACAATGCTTGCCCATTAACACTGTAATGATACAAGGCAGCATTTGCACTTGAAAAGAGATGTCTGCCTTGTTGTGTGCCTCTTACCCCAGGTATTTGTTAGCTGAACATGTAATAGACAGACAAGTGCATCTGCATGGCACTGTGCATGCAAAGCACCTCGCACTGCACCCACCAAAGCTTTCTGCTGCAGCAGCTGGTGCCCACCAACATTGCTTTCTACTACCCTATGCCAACTTCAATCTGGCAACTTTAATCATATGCATTAATGCACTTACTGATGAGACACAGTACAAATACCTCCCATTGTTCAAATGTCTGTCTGAAGAGGTGATTTTGAAGCTCAGGCTTGATGCCAGAGACAACAGTTCACATTAACACTAGCGAAGGACTCTCAGAGGTTGACTGGGAATGATATCTGGGTAAATACACTAAACTAGCCCCATTCCCCATTAAAGTAATGAAGGAGCCTGGGGGCACGAAACCTGTTTTTGAAAATTAAACATTCTCAGGCCATAGTTGTTTTCATAAAGACACATAGAAAGCAAAGAAAGCATTTATTGATACTGACACACTGCTCTTGATATCATGTATATTGATCATCCCTTTCAATACAAGGCTAGATATAAAATGCTCTCCCTGGAATTCTCAAAATCATGATTACCCACCAGGCTGGCCCTTCAAGCACCACCCCCAAGAAAATGTTATTTGGTACCCTGAGATTTCCACTATGACTCCTACTTAGTACTTGAAAAGGTGAACACAGCCACTCCTTCATACCATGGGAGCCCCCTTGGGTCAACCAGTAAGTCAAACCCTAAATCATTTCAGAGCAACACAAAATTGGATACCCCTGGCACCCTTTGGAAGATGGACCTGCGTAACCTGGCCATATCTTGGCCCCCTGGTGCTAGACCATCTCCTAAATCACCCCTGGGCGTTGTTAATGAAGCACCTATTGGCAGCCAAAATATAGCTTCTGTAGCGCCGAAACTGCAGCCGCCTGCAGACCACTTCTCTACTACTCCTCCATCGGGTAATAATTAGAGCCAAATCTAGAATTCAGCTGACCTTATAGGGGTCCCGTTTTCACACGGGCTATTGCCCACTCCCTGGATTCTGATGAAAGTTTGAATTTTCACTAAGGGTGGGCAGAGCTCACGGAGTTCTATTCCGTGGAATTCGGCAGAGTTAGCTTAAAACTATGTGAAATTCTGCGGAGTTCCATGTGTAGTGGAATGCCGCCTGCCCTACCACCCCGACCTGAATGCACCCGATCTCGGAAGCGCTAAGTAGGGTCGGGCCTGGTTAGTAGTAGCAGGCCCGACCCTGCTTAGCACTTCCGAGATCAGACGAATTCAGGCCAGGGTGGTATGCCATAGGCAGTGAAAGTTGCCATTTCAGGCCTGTTGTGCTGACACAGCCCAGTGGCCTGGAGCCTGCTGCTCTGCACCACCCCTGCACTCTTCCCTTCACCAACTGCCCTCCTTCACAAACTTGCTACGGAGGGCCAAGCACACCCCTTGTCTTGCATCAGCTTTGCACTCACTTCCTCTGCACTTACACACAGCCTCGGATTGCCCTTTCTTTAGAGCCCAGCACTAGCAGCAGCAAACCAGCTCAGCACCTGCAGCCTGGTATTTTCATAAAGTGCCTAGCCTTGCTTGCCACTGGGCTTTAGGGCACTCTCTCAGGCCACACACATCTCTATCTGGTGAGGACTGCCAGACTACCACTTAGCAGCTGATGCTCCCCCGGTCTCCAGCTATCCCTGCTGGCCTCAGCACCATACCCCATAACACCACTTCCTTTCCCAGGGATTCTGGGGAGACAGGTTGTTTTCAAGTGGAGTGCTGACTGCAAGTTTCCTTTTTTCCAAGCACAGACCCCACCTCATATGCAAATCCTGTCCATGCCCTGTGGCAGCCCCCGTGCGCACATATAGAAGAGAAAGTGAAACAAAGGATGTCTGACCTAAATGCTGTCTGGGTCCAGGGTCCGTGTTGCCAGCGGCATGGCTCTCTGCCTCCCTTTGTTCCCCTGCTCCCGAGCTGCTGAGAACAGTGAAAGGAGGGAGGCCTGGATCCAGAGCTGGCACCGGTGCAGCCCCTCAGCAGCAGCTTGCAGCAGCTCCATGCCACAGACCGGCAGAAAGCAAAGCCTTAGCTAGGGGTCTCCTTGCCTGTCATAATGCAAAGGTTGTCTTCATTTTGGGCCAAGTGTAAAGTGCAGCCCACACAGCACAAGCGCAGTGTGCATGCCGGTGAGCTCCGCTTTGCTGCCGAACTAGCGGAGTTTTGGGCCAAACTCCGCGCTCTAAGCGGAGGGCAGAGAGCCAAAAACTCCTAACTCCGCCAGCGGGGCAGAGCTCACCACCCACCCCTAATTTTCATACATAATGGCAAGAACTGCCATGTACAGTATATATATATATATATATATATATATATATATATATATTTGCCATCATTTGTCTTTCAGTTGCAGCATGCGTCTTCAAAGCAGTGCACATACTTCAACTGACGCATTTCAACTGTAGCTTTTAGGCAGCAATAAAGATGTCAAGTAAGTCTTGTGATTATGTTTCTGCTACAAAAGGATTAGACTTTTGTCTAGTGGCAGTTTTAGTGCCATAAAGAAGAGCAGAAGGTTTATATGACTACTGCAAAGAGCAAATCTGTATTTTATGTAAATAGCTGAGTACATTAGTAAAGTCAACCACTACCAGCGCTATAATACAAATGAAATGTATGTGCGGGGTGGCTATGGAGAGATGAAGAGCACGTTTGCTGGGTGGTAATGAGGGAATCTGAGGAGGAGGACATGGGAGTGGGAGCACCAATAATGATTGCTGGACTGGGCGCAGGAGGTGCTAAAGACTGTCATGAATGGTATGTGACAAAGTGTTTGAGTGTCTTGAAAGAACGTGCTGATTGAGGGAAGAAGCGCAGGTAAGGTGGCCTCTACTGTTGCACATATCACACACACACCAGCAATTTTGTGACTGTCTATGTAGGCTAGTGTTTTAGAGCAAAAGTTTACCCAATAGCAGAGATGGCATCTTGATGGATGACTGCTGCTGACGTCACTCTGGTTATAGAGGACAGCTCTGACATAGGATCAGAGACTGAGACAGCAGATACTGAGACAGAATCTGAGGGATAGGACAATGGCTCAGACTCTGGGAGTGATTTTTCAGTTGGAGGAGTCCCATTGGATAACTCCTTCCAGTAAATTGTGAGGGAGGTGATGAGGGCAGTCCTGTTGTCCCTTCGCAAGCACAGTCTGTGCAACGGGGCAATAATGGGTTAGCCCAACCCAGAGAGCAGATTAATGCGGGGGCAAGCACAGAGAGGGTGCTCTTTTGGGTGCTCCCCAATTTAGTTCAGCCCCGAATTCCACTGCCCAAATTGTATTGTGGAGACATCAAAATTATCTATCACAAAACAAACTGGTTTTGTAAGGCAGGCACCTGTGTTTTTGGTCCTGGGTTCGGCGGCTATATAGGGAAACATACTAAACCCAAATATTTCTGGAAACTAGACATCCGGGGGAGTCCACAGAGGTGTGACTTGTGTGGATTCCCCAAAGTTTTCTTACCCAGAATACCCTGCAAAGCTGAAATGTTGAATAAAAACTCTATTTTTCTTGCATTTCTGTCACACAAACCACAGGAATATGCTGCGATCCACAAAATTCCTACCACCCAGTGATTCCTCACCTGTCCTGATAAAAACACTACCCAACTTGAGAGCCTATATCTAGTGCCTGCGTAAGGAATGGATCACCCCAGGGTCAACAGTTGCCTCATGTAAGTACCAACATTGACTGTTGTGTGATCTATTCCTGTCGCGGGCACTAGGCCTACCCACACAAGTGAGGTACCATTTTTATCGGGAGACTTGGGGGAATGCTGGGTGGAAGGACATTTGTGGCTCCACTCAGATTCCAGAACTTTCTATCACCGAAATGTGTGGAAAAAGTGTTTTTTTTTTCCAGATATTGAGGTTAGCAAAGGATTTTGGGTAATAGAACCTGATCAGAGCCCCACAAGTCACCCCATCTTGGAATCCCCTAAGTGTCTAGTTTTCAAAACTGTGCAGGTTTGCTAGGTTTCCCTAAGTGCCAGCTGAGCTAGAGGCCAAAATCCACAGGTAGGCACTTTGCAAAAAACAGCTATGTTTTCTTTGTGAAAATGTGATATGTCCACGTTGTGTTTTGGGGCATTTCCTGTCGCGGGCACTAGGCCTACCCCCACAAGTGAGGTATAATTTTTATCGGGAGACTTGGGGGAACACTGGGTGGAAGGAAATTTGTGGCTTCTCTCAGATTCCAGAACTTTCTGTCACCGAAATGTGAGGAAAAAGTGTTTTTTGGTCACATTTTGAGGTTTGCAAAGGATTCTGGGTAACAGGACCTGATCAGAGCCCCACAAATCAGCCCATCCTGGATTCCCTTAGGTGTCTAGTTTTAAAACATTTGCAGGTTTGGTAGGTTTCCCTAGGTGCCGGCTGAACTAGAGGCCAAAATCCACAGCTAGGCACTTTGCAAAAAACACATCAGATTTCAATGTAAAACTGTAATGTGTCCATATTGCCTTTCCTGTCGCGAGCATTAGGCCTACCCACAGAAGTGAGATACCATTTTTATCGGGAGACTTGGGGGAACACAGAATAGCACAACAAGTGTTATTGCCCCTTGTCTTTCTCTACATTTTTTCCTTCCAAATGTAAGACAGTGTGTAAAAAAGACGTCTATTTGAGAAATGGCCTGTAATTCACATGCTAGTATGGGCACCCCGGAATTCAGAGATGGGCAAATAAACACTGCTGATCAATACCTTATCTTATGCCCATTTTGGAAAACAAAGGTTTTCTTGATACCTATTTTTCACTCTTTATATTTCAGCAAATGAATTGCTGTATACCCGGTATAGAATGAAAACCCATTGCAAGGTGCAGCTCATTTATTGGCTCTTGGGACCTAGGGATCTTCATGAACCTACAAGCCCTATACAGTATATCCCTGCAACCAGAAGAGTCCAGCACACATAATGGTATATTGCTTTAAAAAATCTGACATTGCAGGAAAAAGTTACAGAGTAAAACGCTAAGAACAATGGCTGTTTTTTTCAGCTCAATTTCAATATTTTTTTTCAGCTGTTATTTTCTGTAGGAAACCCTTGTAGTCCCCTTGCTGAATTCAGAATGTTGTCTACTTTTCGGAAACACTTAGCTTTCCGGGATTCAGTGTTGTTTTCACACCCATTCCTGTCACTAACTGGAAGGAGGATGAAAGCACCAAAAAAGTAAAAATGAAGTATGTCCCAGTAAAATGCCAAAATTGTGTTGAAAAATGTGGTTTTCTGATTCAACTCTGCCTGTTCCTACAAGCTGGGAAGATTGTGATTTTAGCACTGCAAACCCTTTGTTGCCACAAGCCTTCTTCTGCAGCCCTTTTTTCCAATTTTTTTGAAAAAAACTAAATTTTAGGTGTATTTTGTCTAATTTCTTGGTCTCCTCCTGGGGGACCCAGAGACTCTGGGTACCTTTAGAATCCCTAGGATGTTGGAAAAAAAGGACGCAAATTTGACGTGGATAGCTTATGTGGACAAAAAGTTATGAAGGCCTAAGCGCGAACTACCCCAAATAGCCAAAAAAGGGCTCAGCACGGGGGGGAGGCCCAGCAGCTAAGAGGTTAAACCCAGACATACTGGCATGTGTGCTCTCATTCTGGCTCTGAGGATGAGTTCACGCACATTGTGTGACATGATATTCCCGCCACTAGCTCCTAGTTCGGATCTACTTGCGCCCCTGCTCGCTCCTCAGCACTCTCTCACTCTCCGCGCTTTATTTTGTGACTCTCTCGGTTCTCCCCCTGTTTCATGTTGTCTTTCTTCTTGTCTCGGCTGTCTATTTCTCCCTATCTCTTTCTCCTCTGTCCGTCTTTCATTGTTTACTTGGCTTATTATCTCTGGGTTTCTCCGACTCTCAGATTGTTTTTGCTTCATCTGTCTCTGATTGTCTTTTTCCTTCATATCTTACTCTCACTTAGGCTTCCTCCCAATAGCTTACATTCCTCTTTTCTAATGCTCCATCTTCATTTCTGACACTTTATTTCAGCTTTTCTTCCTGTTTTCCTTTTTTTCTTCTCTCTCTCGCCTGTCACGTTGTTTTTATCGCTGTTCTCTCGCTCGCGTACTCCTTCAACACTCTCACTCCGTCTATCCTGTGTCCTTGATGTGCTGTGTTTCGTTTCCTCACTCCCTTTCGCTATTATAACATGAGGCAGGCCCCATACGTTGTGTTACGTGCAGGTCTGGACAGTGAGCCACTTTGGCTGATTCGGCTGAAGGAAAGTGGTTTACTCCAGAGCCTTGGAGGGGTGTGGGGGTCACCTGATGAAGGCTTCATTCAGCACGGTGAAGGACGTACACGGAATGGCAGGGAAGAACATTTTGCTTCTTGGACAAACGCAGCCCATCTCAGCCACTCATGAACAGGTGTGCGTATATCTCAAAGGATGGAGGCGTGAATGTCCGTTTTACCTAAACACGTCCACCTGCCACTTGAGAGGCGGTATGGTTCCAAGTTCACTCAAGGAAGTCGGTTCCCAAAAATTCCAGCGGTGGAGGAGTGGCGCCCCACGCTTAGACCTAAAGGGCAAGTCGTGGAAACACATGTAAACGACGAGTCCGCTGTTTACTGTTTTGTTATGGTACTCCCAAGCCCAGATATAGGAAAGGCAGAGCCAGGGACACCGGACTTATATCCTTACGCAGAACAGTACGCCTATAGAATTCACAAGAACCCAAAATGGAGACTGAGCCAATACCCAACTGCGATTTGAAGGAGACCGGCAAGTTGAACGCTGAAAAGGCTAGAAGGTGCCCTAGCTGACTGAACGGTGCGCACAGTAGGACTTTCCTTGTCGTCTACCTTCTTACAGAAACAGGTCGCCCAGAAGAGGTCTCCAGGGACGCCCGTGCGAGGATAATCTGCGCAGGCGCAACGCGCTGGGGCTGCCCAGCCTCCTCCGCACTGTTGCGCAGACATCCAGAGGAGCAACTCTCGGCCCAGGTGCGCACGAGCTGCGAACGGAGGAAATATCGCACGCACCTTCCGCCGACGCTACCGTCACCTGCATAGCTGGGAAGCATGGGATGTTTTACTTCTACGAATAGCACTACACGGGAGGGGATCGTTACTCATGTCCTTCGGTGATGTGCAAAAGCCCAGGTGGAAATTCTAGCTGAGAAGCTGGACAATGTTACCGGTGAATCTTTGTGCTCCTGTGCGGGATGTCTGGACATCTACTGAACTGTCACGTGGAAAATTACAGTTAATTGCATTTGCGCCTTCATTCATTGGAGTGAATTTACGTTTATTGGTGTTATTTCATGTTTTACTTCAGCTTGTAGACCGCCCCTTCGTGTTTTTCTGCTAGCTATACAAAGCCCATTGCGAAGAAGTTGCGAAATGCAACTGGATCCAGTGGCAACCATCTGCAAATGGTTAACTGGAAATTCCACCCCTTGGAAATACCATGAAACTAAGGTGACACACAACCAATAAGATTTGTTGAAAACAAACACACCTTTTCTTTGACAGCTCCTTATTGTTTTGGACTGAGCTCGTCACAAGACCACGCGACATTTCAAAGTCTATTTATAGGGGGTGCGACTCACTTTGCCTTACATAGCGATTCGTTATAATAAAAAACGACCAGTTACCATATTTGAGCCAAAGTTATGTGCAGAAAAAAACCACAAGCCTCACTATGTATGCTTTATTTCTCGGGCAATATTTAACAGATTACGTATTAATGGTGCAGTGTCATGCGAGTGGGCGGCGAGCAGGTGAATTTACACATGCCACAATCTTCCAATAAAATATCGAGGACCTCTGTGGTGCAGCAGCGCAGTTCAGGAGTAAATACGATTATAGAGAGGTTGTGTTCAAGACAATTAATTCCCGCAAACGCGTTGTCCCCACCAGCCCCCTTCCCGGACACCCAACACCTCCCATCACAAACACCCACAGGGGCGTTGGGTGCGCCCTTCACAACTTCTGAATCAAACTTGGGTCTTTGGCACCCTTGCTAAGTGACCCAACAACCCCCCGCATCACTTGCCTCCCCCCCTTTGCCCCCCCCAACTCAGTGAGAAAGGGGCCGCTGGTATGGACTATACGGTACCGTTCTCTTAGAGCCAGAGGAGCCCGCGGACGACAAAACCTCTCGGGAAAACACACTGCCACACTGTTTCCGTACCTCAGGTACAACAGCGAAGAAGGCTGATACTAACTGCTTCATATTAGATGGCCTGTGAATAATACGAAGGGCTCGCTTTGGAATCGGTAAAGTCATTCAGTCCTACATCCTTCAGAGGTCGATAATATGAGAATCAACAAGTTCGGTAATCATTTCACCTGTTTCACATATACGAGTGTGTTCAGTAACTAGTTACTTTATATATATATATATATATATATATATATATATATATATAGAATACTTTTGAATACTTTTGAGCGACTCACCCAGGTTGACAAAGCTCATCACCATGTCGGCGTCGCTGAGGTAGGCGCTATCCTGAGCACTGCTGAGATGGCTGCCGCTGAGCAGGGGCTTGCCTCTGGGTGCGTGAACCCCCTGGTTGCCCGCCGGCTCGCCCTGCTCCAGGGTGTGGTAGAGGTCCAGCATAAAGAGCGGCGCAGAGTTGAGCCTTGGCGCCTGCTTCTGTTCGCCCCTGGCAGGGTGCTGCTGTGCGCCTTGCGGCCTGGGCCTGTGCGGCAGCCCCAGGACAGACAGGATCTCCCGCTGCATCTCCCGTTTCTCGTGGCTCTTCAGGCGCCGGTACACGAAGCCACCGGTCTGGCCCTCCTTGTTAGAGCCGCTTCTGGTGCTGCTGCTGCTGTTCACAACTGCTCCGAATCCAGCCCCGGCCCGAGAGGACAGCACCAAGGAGCAGGAACACCAGAAAAGCCCCCACCAGCGAAGACCAGTGCTAACCATGCTCCCCGAGGAAATCAACACGCAGCACGGCTAGATTATGAGGAAACTGGAAGAAAAGCGCTTATTTCCGGGAGCCAATGAACTATTTTTGGAGTTATTGAATTACTTTTTTCCTTCTACTTTCTCCTAACTCAAAGACATCAGGAAGATAGGGGGTTTACACCCTTTCTCCTTTTTTGGGCGCAAGTCATCTTTCCACCCTTACAGCCCCAAGGGGAGGGAGTGGGATAAAGGAAGAGGGACGACTCTCCCTTGATATATACTACTGCTGTAAGTGAAGGAATTCCCCCCAAGGAGCTCCCACACACTTTCATGAGTGGGTCACAGCTTGTGGCTTCCTCATGCTGGGTATCTTGAAGGGCTCTGCTCAGTTCACCACTCGTCCAATCCGAACTCTGCCCGCTTCTTAGCCTGGAAGTGAGATACACGATGATTATATACCGGGACCCCGCGCACCTCTGCAGGTAAAGGATTCCCCGCACAGTCGCGCGCTTCAAAGTCTGCGCTCCCCAACCAGGAGCGGTGTGAAGCCTGCAGAGAAATGTCAGCCCTAAAAAAGGCAAAATAAATACGTGCGCTTCCAACTCCACTAAGAAAAAAAAACATCCCACAGCAAGCTCCTCTTTCTTTTAGGGTCATAGAACTTTAGCTAGTGGAAAGTGAAGGCTTTAGCGACGTATGCGCCCTCTCTTTCCACCACATTCACTGGCCCGCTTCTTTTCCCTCACACTGGGTAGTAGAGGGGCATAATCTAGCTAAGCTCTTGACTGCCATCTACTGCCTATTAGAGGAATCACACCTATTTTTCCTGCTGAACGACCTTCCGTGATATACGTGTGCTTTATCAGTGAATTAAGTGGGTTGAAGAAGATGTGAGGAATTCTAAAAAGGGGCATGGCCAAAGAAGCATAACTAGGAACCCTTCCAGAGAGGCATGTCGGAAGGGCTAAGCTTTAAACACGCAAATCGACATGCTGTGCATTACGGTGTGTCACCAAATCAGCTTTTGGGGGCCTCTCTGAATTTTGTGTTAATGAATCCGGACAAATCATTCAACGAAAGACCTATGCCTAAATACATTGGCCCTATTGCCTTCGGCAATGCTTGTTTCTAGCATCAAATAAACGAGTAACGATTTAGTTGTGAATAATAAGAATTGAAATTGTTTGGAATTCCGAAAATATGGGACTAGAAATCAAACATTAATAAAATGAGTGCAAGAGTTAATGGTGTTCACATTGTATCAATCACTCCCGTTCTCCCCTTCGCACCACTTACCTCCACATCAGGGGTTTCCAGACCTTTTCAGTAATAAGAGCTACTTATGCTCAGTGGTAATCATTCTGAGAAACTCGTGTAGTAAGTGTTGTCATAGTAACCACCTCAGGCAAGATTACATTAGGGGTCACCCATGCAAGATTACCAGCAGTGATCACTCATTGCAGGGTTGCCACCACCAAGAGCTTTGTCCATCTGAAATTTCTCTGCATGAGTAACACATGACAGCATAGCTGCAATGTTAGTAATTATCTCCAACACTGTAGGAGTAATCACTCAAATATTAGCTTTAAATATGTTTGAGAAATTACGAGTTCTAAAATTACACACATTTCATTTCAAATACACATTTGTATTTACATATATTTCAGCCAAGCAAATGTTTTTAATTTAGCAGGCTGTGCTGCACACAGAAGAGCTACTTAGGGGTAGCTGGACATGCCTACTAGTACCTCACGAGCTACTCCTTGAGAAGCCTGCTCTACATTCTTTTGCTATTAAACACACCCTTTTCCTCCCTTCATCCTTCTGAAATCCTTCATCTGCATATGTCCCACATCAATGTTTTCTTCTTCAGCACTGTCTTAATTCTCTCCTACCAAGTACGTCCTTGCATCTCCTCTACTTCACCACCCAACAAACACAACCCACTCCAGACCTGTTACAAATGGCTTTTCTTTTCCTATGCTGGTGTCCGTATTTCAACAGCTGTGTGCCTCCTTTACACACTTTTGCATAATTAAAATTTACATATATGTGAACATTGATCTGTGCCCCCCGCAGAAAGGTTAAAGATTAGATGTGCATGCACTCTAAACACGTTTATTGCTTAGTGACAGCCACTGTGAGAAACTTGCAGTCATAAACACCAATTGATCAATGATTTTGCCTGCAGAGTTGAGGGCATGAATATAGGGCCTGATATCACCCCTTTGAGTTAGTTTTTAATTACTGCAGGACCCAGCCTCCTTAAATCAATGGTGGCTTATGAGTGAGTGTAGTCATTTTGAATTTTGAACTTTTAGCTGCAAGATATTTCTAGCCGTGCTAACTTTAAAATGAGTTTCAAGATTAAGTAGCCTTTAAGAAACACAATTCTCACTTGCAAAGATAGAAGCTTTTATCTGCCAAACATCATATTTTAAGATGAGAGTCATCTTGTATTCTGAAATATTACTTTTTTTAACGGGGATATTCGATTCCTAATTGGCCAGGAAGACCATGAACTTCCAGACATTTGTTTTATTGTATTATTGTGTTTGTATACTGCACTAGTACCCAGGAGTTTCAGAGAGTTCATAGGGCAGGGAAGCCAAAAATAGAGGGGACCAAGATCGGAGACAGGGTCTAGTGCAAATGTTTGGACGAAGCAGTGGTCATGGTACTTGCAAAAAGCAGCCTCACGGCGGAGGCTTGAAAACACGAGTGAAGGAACATTTCTATCTAGTAGGTACCGAAGAAAGGTGGTTCTAGGGAGCCTACCTGGGGCATCTGGTTGGGTGGTAAAGAGAACAGTCACGGCTAGACAGGCCTTTTGTTAAACCAGCATTTACGCCATGGGTCGGAGCCCTGGGAGGCCGGTCTTGAAAGCCCAAGGCCGCTTTTGGTGCCTCTCTCACGTTCTCTTGCTCCCGGAGGTTAATTCCACAAGCACCGGCGGGGTTCAAGAGGGAGGGAGAGAGCGGTTAGAGAGAATGTAATCAGAGAGAGAAGGGGAAGGAGGGAGAATGGATGGATGGAAAGCGAGCGCTGGAGAGGAGACAAAGAGAGCTGGACTGGTTTGAGCATTTTTCCTAGGGCTTCCTTTGGTTCCGCAGTCCGGCCCACAGAAAAGCTTGTATAGGTACTCTGCTGTCCCACCTTACAGTTTTATATAAAAAGACAATAAGCCCTGTATGCAAGCTGTGGGTTGAATGCTGATCCATGTGCAATCAGGAGTTTTCATCTATCACAACGCAGAGTTCTATGATATTCATCATACCATCTTTTTCCACCGACAGATTTTGGCAGGTCAAACCTAAGGAAAATTCTCAAGGGGAAATGACCCAGAATAAAGGTTAAAGATGCAGAATTTGATGCATTAAATACCGTTTCTTCATGCTACCCCTCATTTATATGTGGAAACGGTGGAATAGGAGGTATTTACCTTTGTGTAAATAGCTCACTCTGGGCTAACAGTGTTTATCAGGTGCAATAAATACCTCACCATTCCCCCATTTAATCAGAAACGGTGCCTAAGAGCCGAATACAAAATGCCATATTAAAAGCAGCCAGGAGAGTGACATCAGTGTTGGTAGAATGAAAGCAGAGACTTTTAACCTATGGATGAGCTTGGTATCAATCTTGAGTTATTTACTGGAGCACATAAACAGAAGTAACAGCAGTCGCAGTGGAGTAACTACGATATTTATTAATGGAGCGCATAGAATAATGTGAAGGAGGAAAAAATGAAGTAAAACTGACTATTGAAACCTATTTAAACAAATCCTGGGATGTAATCTAGAATATGGGACAGGCAACAACAAACCTATGTTAGGGGAATATCATTTTCAATCAGAACTAACCATAACCTCCAGTTATCACTGTTGAGTAGCAATAACTCGAGCAAAACATCTACTCGAGATTTCTAATTACATACAGAGTACTTACCACAAATGTCTTCCAGTGGAGTTTGCTCTTATTTTTGTGCTGGGTGACAACTGTATACTCCTTTGCAGAATTTCATGTGATGTGCTTCGACCTGGATAATTGGATGCGGTGGCAGCTGAGTATTTCACAAAGGCAAGGAGGGTAGTACATTGGAGCAAGTAAGGGATGTACACATTATTCATGTGTGGGATAAATGACAGTTAAAGGTTAAAGGTGACCCCATGGTCGCAGGCCAAACGGTTTAAGGACCAGGAGCCACAAATATCATGGCATTCACAAAAATAAGAGATGAAAAACACACCAGGCACATTGTAATAAGAAAGCTCTAGGAATACATCTCTAACTTCGACAAGATTGTAAAACAATTCCAGGCGTAATCATGGAAAATTATCGCAGTTGCAGGTTTACCAGGACTTCTTTTTATTTATTAATTATTTACGTGTAGAATTTCCACCAGGCGGAACTTTTAGTATGTGGAATTGTGAGGCAAGTGTGCATCTGCATCTGGGTTGCTGATCGATTGATGACCTGAAGAAGACTGACTTGGTTGCTGATCCATACTGTGGAAAGGTAGCTATGGCAATGGGACATTAACTTGTGTGCCTTTTCTTTCTAGGTACCAACTGCGCTGTTTTATAGTTTTTCTCCTAGATAGATGTTTTTCTAAATTCACGTTCCAAACTGTTTTTGCATGAAGTCCCACATGCCAGTTCTAATCTGTGTGAGGTAGGGTTCCTATTCTGAGACATTGACATATACGGTGACAAATGATTGATGGACTGGTTTGCTGAACTCTGCTATTCATGTTAACACATTCTTCTTTATTAGCTTATGTTGTGGCATTAGAACACATGTTTTCTCAAGTATTGATTAGAATATGTTATTGGTGGTCATTAATGAAATAATCTTGAGTGAATTGAATAAAGTTTGATTTATCCTTATGACTTAGTATTGTAACAAATAGGGAAATAAAAATTGATAAACGTAGGAATTGAGTTGTAGTTATTCATGAAATGTTGACGCTATTTACTGATGATTAACGTTTTTGCTTATTGATGGTCATCGATTATTACATAGCTAGGATACTCCACGCGAATCAAAAGGTTCATCGACCTACACGCGTCTCTTTGTAAGTTTACATAAAAAAGGACCAGGCAAGCTAGCAGTTTTTGGTAGCAGCTTGATGGTTAGTTTCCTTGGAGAACTAGTTATGTGGTGACCGGTGGTTATGGTGTTAGTTTAAATTAGGGTTAGTTATTCATTTTATGAGGTTTGAATTTTTTGTTTTCTGAAATGGTAATTGTAGCAAAGAAGATGCCCCCTTTAGCCCATAAATGACTTTCCCAGATCCTGGATCCCGCTAGTAAAGTTGGGTATGTTCTCGGCGTTCTAGTGATAGTGTGAAAGTGGTAGGTTGCGCTTGGAAAGGCTTATGCAAATCGCAGGTGAATTGTGACGTTTGTGAGGGAAATAGGGGGTCTGCGTACTCCAGTTGAGGTTTAGAAGGAGTGTGCGTACTCCGCAGTATGAGAGTAAGGAAGTCGTCAAACTTCATATGTGTGGGACGCATTGTGCTAAAAAATTGTCCACGTGGTTGTTGGTGATGTACGGACCCCGCGTGGTCTAAGACTCTGGAGTATATTGACAAGTGTAGGAGACACTTGGGTTTATGTTGTAATCTGTCTGATTTAGTAGGTTGATCGGGGGTGGTCAACAAGTCGGGGTGTATGAGTTAAGTAAGTAAGAGAACATTTTCAACTGAGATTTGCCGAGTCCTATGTGCACCAGGACAGACCCATTGATCAGTTCAGAGTGAAATTTGTGGGTCGAATTTTGCTTGCGAATGTGGGAGACTGAGAAAGAGGGATAGCTGCATGAGCGAAAGGGCCATCAGTGAAAATCCGTAAGGTCTCTAAAGCAATTGTGTACCTTCCTGTAGTAAACCAGCTAATTTGTTTTTAGTTATTGTTTTTTTGGTTAGTGCTCACAATAATTTTGCATTAGTTTCATGTGAGTTGAAGATTAGGAGGACAAGCCGCAAGACTTTGTCAGCCCTGAGTGTGACATCAGAGTGAGCCGCGCTGGGACAGGTTGGCTAGTGAGAAGAGTCACGAGCGGAATGGCAGCCGTCCATAAGAGGCAATTGGTTGAGAAAGCGGGTGAAGGGAATCCTGGAAGTAAAAGTCATTTCCTTATTGAATCGAATAAAAACAAAAGAGAAAGATTACGTTTTTCAAAGCGTTTAGGAGTGCCATGAAGGGTGATAATACATTAAGGCAACTGTGGGGGAGCCAGCCCCATCAGAAAATTCTCTGGCATTTATTGTGATGGAGGAGCGAGGTGTCACGCAATGTCTTTGGTTAAAGCAGTGGGGCAAATTGACAGAGAAACAAGGAGCTTTAGCATTTCCAGAGCATGGAACGTTTAACTTGAGAATTTTGGATCAATTGCGAATGACATTATATGAGACAAAGCCACTTCAGAGACCAGCACAGTTTGAGGCATTAGCCGTTTGGGAGATCATAGCAAGACAGCAGCAAGAAATGAAATTCAAGAGGAGAATAAGGAAGGTAAAGAAGTCTTTAGCAGAGGCAAGATGGGATTGGGAACAGAAGAAGTGGAGAATGGTGACATTGCAAGGTGTTAAGTTGTTTCCTGCTATCACAGAGGAAGATGAGTCAGAAGAGAAAGAGGATAATAGCAAGAGTGATAAGAGTTCGTCAGGGGGTAAGAAGAAGAAAAAAACATATAGAAGAAGAAGATTCAGATGTTGAGGACCTTATTACTCAGGTGTTGAGGGACCGACCTCCACCATATGCGATACATGAAGGGGGACCAAGTACTAGTTCTGCTCCAACTGCCCCAGCTCAAGTGTCGGGGACAGTGGGGCCAGTACAACCAGGTAATGGACAGTTACAAGGGGCAGTACAGAGTACTCCTAATGCAGTGACTACTTCGGTAGTCCAAGAGCAGATGCACCCACCACCAGGACAGAGAATTTATCTAGGGGTACCAATTCTCAAGACAACCTCAAACCTAGTGGTTCCTACGGAGCAAGTGATTCTTAGGCTGATGCTAATACAGACTGAGCCGATTCCAATGTTGTTGCCTCAGGCACAGCCACAGGGTTTGCCGAAGTTCACACCAATGACAGGGACACAGTCAGAGGTGACACCAGTGATGAATCAAAATATGGGAGTAGCCCTTCCACAACATGCGGGTGTCAGAGCTGCACCCAATGCGATATCCCTGCCGATTACTGTTGGTCCAGCGGTACCATTGTTTGTACAGAATAAGTAAATTGCAGGAGAACAGGGTGAAATGTCACAAAGCCGCGTGAGGAGGGGGGTGAGAGAACATGTGCAGGTGGTTTCATCTGTGGGTCAGACCTTTGATGGATTCAGGCCATTAATGGACCTTAGCCCACTTGTTGCGCTTCCAGATGCCGTAAATGGCCAGAGTGCAAGACAGAGCTTGAAGCTTTTGACACCGCAAACTCCAGGTGCAGTGATGTAACAGGTGCCATTGCCAAACGCAAGTAATATTTCATTACAGGGATTATCAGCACAGCAGTTGAATGAGTGGTTAGATAGTCTGAATTCCCCTCAAAATACATCCAAGGGTGAACAGCAGATTGATCGTGTAAGGCTGGCTACCGAAATAACCAAACTAGTTGAAGGGTCAATGGGAGTGAATAGGTTAGAATCCTATACAGAAGAAGAGCTGAGATATTTGTGTCCGAGAATTACGAGAGAAGTGGGCAAGATACATCAGAAGTTGGCAGACTTGGCAGATAAACATGACATAGAAATTGAGAAAACAAAGCACTTGAAACGAAGCTACAGGTTACATTTGGAGGCAAAGGATTTTAAGCACATGAGGCCAGCAGGGATGAAAGCGCCGCTCAAAGAATTATTGCAGTGTGCTCAGATTTGGGGAGCATTAGAGAAGTGGGAAGGCAGATGGGCAAAGAAGAAGGATAAACAGAAACAAGATTCACAAGAAGGGTCTGAAAGCGTTCAGAAAGAAAAAGATCCAGTTTACTAATGAGGAAAGTTCCAGGAGGGCAATCTGTGCTCGTTCCTTGGCACAGGAGTGATATTCTGACATTCACAAATGATTAACCAAATCTGAGAGAGAAATCCGTTGAGTGGTACCAACAGACAGATACATTTCTGAAGCTTTTGAAATGTCTGTGGGAAGACTTGAATATTCTGTTGGAGATAGTAATGCCAGCTGATTTGTGGGTTGAGTGCAAGAGAGCAGTGGACTGGCAGACGAGTGAACCAGAAAGCAACAGAGTTACAGGTGCACCATCACCTGAAGTGATGAAACATTATTATAAGATGATTGAATTCCTGAAGAAGAGAATCTCACCTAAAAATATTGATTGGCATAGAATTGACAGGACAGTGCAGGAAGTAAAGGAGTCGATACATACATACAATGAGAGATTGTTGAAGGTGTTCAAGGAGTACAGTGGTAAGGAAGCGATTGAGCTGAAAGACATCTTGCACTTTGTGTTCAGTTTCATGGAAGGATTGAGACCTGAAATAGGTCAGATGATTAAGGCCCTCATTACAACCCTGGCAGTAAATAGCGCTTACCGCCGTGCTGACGGGCGTCAAGATACCGTGGAGGAAATCCGCTACAGGTATTACGACCCACATCTCATAATCCGCCACAATACAGACACCCACATAAGTCCGCCACACCAAAGGTCAGTGATAAACTGGTGATAGCAAAACCTACACCGTCACGCCAACAGGAGTAAGTCCACAGTATCACACCCCACGAATCAACGCAGCGGTCTTTCAACTGTGGTAATCCATTGGCGGTACACACCACAGCGCTCAAAATACACACACATTTACAAAACACAACCACATTGGACAATTCAAAATACACACACCTGATACACATACACACACACACCACACCCACACACCCACACCACTATAAAACACACACACATTACCCACAACCCCTTACAACGAAATATTTGGAAGAAGCAGAGAGAGAGAGAATAGCAAACACAACACCAGCATCCACAGGCACACAACACCATCACTCATACAACATCCACGCACCTCAAAGAACACATCCCAACACAACACTTCACACAGCACAACAAACATCACCTCACACATCACCCAGAACACATTATGGCACCTCAAAGACACCCCAGGTTTTCTGAGGAGGAGCTCAGAGTTATGGTGGAGGAAATCATCCGGGCAAAGCCACAGCTATTCGGATCACAGGTGCAGCAGACCTCCATTGCAAGGAAGATGGAGCTATGGCGGAGAATTGTTGACAGGATCAACGCAGTCGGACAGCACCCAAGAACACGGGATGACATCAGGAAGAGGTAGAACGTGGAAGGTGTGTTCCGTGGTGGAAGGTGGAAGGTGTGTTCTGTGGTATCAAGACACCAGATTGCTGTACAGAGGACTGGCGGTGGAACCCCACCTCCTCCCCCACAATTAACAAGATGGGAGGAGCAAGTCTTGGCGATCATGCATCCTGAGGGCCTCGCAGGAGTAGCTGGAGGACTGGACTCTGGTAAGGCAAATATTTACTACTATATCCCCCCCACCGTACCTGCATACTATCACAAACTCCTACCCCTACCCTCACACCCATCACCCCAACACCTCACAGATACACCACTATCACAACTCACCCCTCCCAATACCGAGCCCTGCATGTAACCCCAATGCATGGACACCCATTGCAGACCTGCATGGACACTCATCACCAAAGCATGTCCAGTAGAGAGACTCACCCAGGCCACAAAATCACCACTCACACAAGGGCCAAGGCAATACTGCAGGCATAGGAGTAGAGGGAAACTCACCCATTGCACAAGATGGCACACACAGATACAATAACTATGCATTTACACACCAACAGGACCCCTACCCAATGTCACCGGACAGGAGGTGGCAGCCATATCCAGTCCCCCCACAGAAGAGGCCCACAGTGACGACAGCAGCTCTGCACGCCTGGATCAAGATGACCAGCCCAGCCCATCAGGGACCTCTGGACAGTTAGGCCCGTATTTATACTTTTTTAGCGCCGCATTTGCGTCACTTTTTGACGCAAAAGCGGCGCAAACTTGCAAAATACAATTGTATTTTGTAAGTTTGCGCCGTTTTTGCGTCAAAAAGCGGCGCAAATGCGGCGCTAAAAAAGTATAAATACGGGCCTTAGTTCCCCTGCCACAGTCACAAACCACCACAGAACCTCCCCCCTCAGGAAACACCACCACATCACCCACCCAGCAGGCCCATGCCCCTGTCCCCAGGGCATGTCAATCAGCAGTGCATCCACCACTACAGGGACCCCAGGCAAACCCACTAACCCAAGACAATCAGGGACCTGGGGTCAGTGGCAGTAGGCACACAGTTCAGGGGACAGAGGCACAGGACAATAGGGAATCTGGTAGGACTGCTGTGCGACAGACAGGGGGAGGATGGGTCCAGGGAACCCACTCTCCACGAGGCACTCTCTGACATCATGGAAGCATACCACCATTACCAGGAGACCATGGGCACGGTACTGGCCAAGTTTCAGAAGACCCAGCGGCTGCAGGAGGAACAGTACCTGGGGATCAGGGAGGACTTGCAGTCCATTAACACCACCATGGTCACCATTGCAGGGGTGCGGGCAGACATGGCCAACACCACGAGGGAGGCAGTGGCACACCAACAGGTCCCTGACACTAGCCTGAATGCTAAACAGCCCACCATGTCCGCCGGCGGTAGTGGACAGGAGGTCCCGCCACAGGATTTTTACTGCACTTTATATATGAGTTACTTCTGCTTTCTGATTCTTTACAGATCATGGCTGAGTTAAATAATGAAGTTAGGAATGCTAGGCGTTGTAAATATATGAGTAAAGATTGGCAATTATGTGTGGGATTTTGTTTATGGTGGTGATTGTGGGAATGTCTGTTCTTGATGTGAAAGGAGCCAATCATGCTTCTGCTCCTGATATTACTACACTAACAGCTTTAGAGAGGTTTAAGTCAGATGAGAAGTATTTGCATGAATATACTAATGCTCAAAGAGAGATTTCTTCTAACGTTTTCTATTGCTTGTTGAGTGAATATGTTGAAATGATGGATGCAAGGAATTGTCTTGTGTGTAAACAAATTCTTCTTCAGTAGAGTAAGGAGTTACGTACCATAGCTTACCGCTGACTTACGGAAAAAAACTGTTGTTTGCCTCTGAAAAAATTCTCTAATCAAGAGTAAATACAGTATTTTTACTCTAATTACGATGTAGTGTTTTCATTTGTTCCTATTATTAGATATCTGAGTAGAGTAGCTAAGGATCATGATATAGTATTAGCTAGAGGATTCTTTGAGCCTACACTAACATTTGGAACCGCATATGCGCATAGAAATAATCTTACATGCTTGCTTACATCTTTAGAAAAGAGCATCATAGGGCATACTGATGACGGGAGAAAGGCATTAAAAGAAAAATTAGAAAAAGGCTTAGAGAAAAGGACGTATAAGAATGATTATGCTTACACTGCAATTAAAACGCAAGGGAAATTAGCACTAGATGTATTACACGTAGGGAAGTATTGTATATGTAGGCCAAAATCACGCACTGACACTTTATTTGTGGGAACGAGTGAATGTAGGCATGTGTTTCTGTTTCAGAGAAAGTGGACTTTTATGTTGAATGGTCAGGACCCTGTGATTCCTGGTATCTATTATATTTGTGGACTTAATGCTTATTACCGTCTTCCAAGAAGATGGTATGGGATGTGTTATTTGGGGATAGTTTTCCCAAAGATTTATCAGATAGATGACTTAAAGAAGTTTCCGAAATTGAATGAATTACATCATAAGTGACAGAAGAGGGAAATCTCTTCTGCAGTTGTGGGAGATATTTTTGGTGCAGTGATTCCTTGACTGGGAGTCATCCTAAATTCGATCAAGATACGAAAGTTGTCTACTATTGTGGATAACATGCTGACAAACTTTTCAGGGGCAATACTCCTGATAGATACAGAATTAGCTGCGGATAGAGCTATGACGCTTCAGAATCGCCTTGCTTTAGACATCCCTCTAGCAAAGGATGGCGGAGTCTGTAAAATGATTAACTCTAGGCATTGCTGTTCGTATATCCCTAACAATAGTAACTGACTAATTACTAACCTGACTAACTCGAGTAAGGATTTGAAAGAATTGAAGGAACCGGGTGTTTGGGAAAAGGTGGGAAAAGGATTTGCTTCAGTGGGAAATTGGCTTAGTAACATTTGGAATGGTGTATTTTTAAAAAATCATACAGGGAATATTAAGTGTGATTGCTTGCATATTAGGATTATGGGGTTTAAGCAAATTGTGTCAGAAGATTAAATTGAAAAGGTCTAAAAATAATTAGAGGAGGGAAGAACGAAACCGGGAAAGAATTTATAGGGAAGATTTGAGAAGAATAAAAAATACAGAAGAGATAGAATTGTGAAATAATGATAAAAGTAGTGTGATGACATATTTAGTCATCAGATGAGGGACTGTTGAAGCAGATATGTTAATTAAAATTATTAATGAGTTTTTATGCGTTTTGAATAATAAAAATAATATGTAGAGAAAATTAATGTAGAAAAATAATGTGTATGTTTGAAAATGTGCCCACGAAGAGTGGCTACCAACTTACATGAGTTATACTAAAATGATAAAAAAAAGTGTGAAATATTGAAAATGTGTAATAATAATGTAGTAATATGTCATAATGAGTTATATAACATATGTTTTGCTTTATATTGTAAAGTTAACTTAGCCGAAGTTGCAGTCTAGTTTTTGCCTTGCCTCATGCAGAAGTTGAATAATCGTGCAATGTAGAGAAGCTGATGAGTTGAACTGACCCTGAATCACTTGTCTTAATAAAATTTGCTTAGCTAGAATATTCTACAAAGAACCGACAGACAGGAGATGAGGGAATCAAATTTGTATCAAACCCGGTGTAAAGCAGACGAGTTGTACTTTCCCAGGACTCGAACAATAGAGACACTGTCTGGAGAAGAAGATGCAACATTTTCTGTACCCGATGAGCCGGTTGATGAGGACATCGTACAGTGAACCAATCAACACCCTGAGAATGGCGCAATTTTTAGAATTCATAGATTTGTAAAATAAAAGTCATTGGCTAGCGTTACATATGGTGACTAATTGACCAATTAGGTTTTGGGGATAGGCTGGGTAACTTTAATATAATGTCATGACAAAGAGAAAAAACTTCAGAACTGATAGGGAGATATTAGAGGCAGACGATCGGGGAGAGACCTTTTTGAGATTCTGTTACTGGGCTAATGCTCTTGACAGCCTGATGCGTTGCTGATCGATTGGTAACCTGAAGAAGAAGACTGACCTTGTTGCTGATCCATACCATGGATAGGTAGCTATGACAATGTGACTGATTTACTTGTGTGCCTTTTCTTTCTAGGTACCAACTGCACTGTTCTATAGTTTTTCTTCTAGCTAGGTGTTTTCCAAAATTCATGTTCCAAACTGTTTTTGCATGAAGTCCCACATGCCAATTCTAATTTGGGTTAGGTAGGATTTCTATTCTGAGACGTTGACATATACGGTGACAAATGATTGATGGACTGATTTGCTGAACTCTGCTATTCATGTTAACGCATTCTTCTTTATTGGCTTATGTTGTGGCATTAGAACGCATGTTTTCTCAAGTATTGATTAGATTATGTTATTGGTGGTCATTAATGAATTAATCTTGAGTGAACTGAATAAAGTTTCATTTAACCTTATGACTTAGTATTGTAACAAATAGGGAAATAAAACAGAAGAATTGAGTTGTGGTTATTCATGAAATGTTGACGCTATTCACTGATTATTAATGTTATTGCTTATTGATTATTGACGGTCATCGATTATTACATAGCTAGGATACTCCATGCGAATAAAAAGGTTAATTGACCTATTTGCATCCCCTTGTAACTTTACTTACTAAGGACCAGGCGTGCTAGCATAATCATAACTGTGAAACATCCACCACGCAGATGAAAATTCTGTACTTGCAAATGCCATTTGTGAGGGAAAATTCTGTAAATCTTGATTCTGTGAGTCAGTATTAGTATTTTGACCTCACAACAAAGTTATTTTTGCACCTAAGTTGAATTTCGGTACAGAAATAGCTTTGTGAATTGAGCTCATAGTATATATTTTTGCTATGTTGAGTCTAAGCCCATTTTGGGGCCATCTGCACATGTGTGGGAGAACATCAGTCTATGATCAAATAAGCAGGAGCAGCGCTCTGGAGGGCTATCTCTGTGATTATACAGGAGCTTCTTGCCCCATTGTAAGAAGGAAATACTCCTTCCGCTGGTTGACAAGATGGTGGCACATGGCCCTTAACTCTGGTAGAGGGGCCTGGATGGTGTGCAGAGTGCCCAGTGAAACCGGACTACTCTCGGTAACCCAGCTCCTGGCTGAGCAGTGGGGAGAAGTCATGTCACGTCAATGGAGGAGCATGGTGGCTAGGAACCAACCATTTGCTCTGCAGTAGCACATTTCCCAGACCCTTAGGTATCTTGACATAGATCTGAATGTCATCGGTGCACATGTTGAAGTTTATTTCGCTGTTGCTTATGTTGGGAATGTTATGTTTCAGGTAAGTATTGCAAAGCATTGGCAATAAGAAAGGTCTTTGAGGACATGTTTATGGTTTCATAGAGCAAGGAGCCTCCATGCCAACATTTAGTTCAGATGTACACTTAACACAATAGACACACATTAAATCCTTGCCAACTGAACGTGCAGTTCAGTTTAAAAAAACATAGCCTGCCCAGGTTAGGGCTTGCATGATCGATTACTTAAACCAGGGACTGATTTAGCTGTGCAGGGTGATCTCAATATGTCACTAGGCTGTTATATCCAATACCTCCAACTGTGTGCGCCTCCCTCTTGTACCTGGCTACTGAGAAACTCTGGTATCACTAAGAATGTGTTCTGCACAGGACCAGACTAGGAACTAAAATTGTCCCTGGCAAAAACTTTGAAACCAGCTCCACATTGCAGGAGCTGGTGACTAGAATGGGACCATGGGGGATAGTTAGGTTGTATCAAGCTGTGCTGTTTTAAAATGACAAAGAATTATCAGCCATGCATAGCTTGGTTCCAGTGACAGAGTGAGCAAGGAACAGACAGAGCAAATAGGGGTTCAAGAAATGCCCAATCCCTTCTCATCCCTTCTCATGGACCTCCCCCCCACCTTCAGGTGAGAATAATACATGAATCAGCCCTTCTATGGCAGCACCACTAGAATCTGGAAAACTCTGCCTCCATTACTCCATCTAACCACCTGCCTAGCAACCTCCAAAGGGACCTCAACCTCCTCCTACTTGATAGACATCTTTGTTAATTCACCCTCGACCAGACTCCAGTTTGTCCTGACCTACTTCACTTAACTGTTCATGTCCTCTACACTATTTGTGTTACTGTCTCCTGTGGTAATTCGTGCATACTTAAATTTACTTAAACATCCAAATTCAATGATTAATAATGTAACCTGATGTAACTCAGCACTCTGTGTGTTGTAAAGCACTCTGATGCCTTTGAGCAATGTCCACGCTATATAAAATTGTAAATAAACAAATAAACAAACTTAGGCTGGTACTTCAAACACACAAAAGGTGATGGGCTGATGAGCCCTTATCAGGGCAAAACAGGTACTAGGTTGATTGTGTTCTGGTTCATTGAGGACCTGGCAGGAAGTTTGGGCTGGACGGTGCCCTTGAGGAGCAGGGTCAAAGCTGACTTTCATTTGGGTTGGTCTAAACTGAGGTGGCACTGTAAGCAAAAGAACAGTGGGTCGGGATGCTACCCCGAGCGACTTTAGTGGTTGGACAAATTGCAAGCATTCCTTCCATTACCTTTTGTGTGTTTTTCACCTACCAGGTCTCCTGCAGATGGAAACCAAGCACCCAGATTGGTTTTCGCTTACTTACACTGCTTGAGAGGTTAAAGCTTGTGTCCTGTGGCACAATGAGTAAGGAAAATATCTTGGGACACGAATCACACTTAGTGCGTCTATTGTAGCAATCAACAAAGTGATAGATTTTACCCTTGAATTAATCTCAGCCACTGGCGATACACTTGGGGATGCATTCAAGACCATTGTTTCTACTCACTATGCCACTCTATGCATAGATAAGCTATTTGCATATCAATATGGTTGTGCTAGAGTAGGAACAGTCAAGCCCAAATTGCCAGGCCATGTCCCCACTAGACAAGAATATAAGCCACTCCAGACCAGTTTTGGCCTACTTAGGCTTTGTCAGTATCATATAGCGTGAGTTCAGTGGCACAATGAGCATGTTGGCCACTTCTCGGCATACCCATTGCACTAAGGGCTTCTACTGCAACAAACAAGAGATGGAAGGAATGTTTGAATTAATTTCAGCAACTGGTGATCACTTGGCTTGCCTTCCAGACCATCCATTTTTTCACTCGATATGCCAATCTAGGCAGATACTAGTCATATTCAAATCATGTTTGGTCCTGCTGTAATAGGAACAGTCTAGCCTAAACTGCCAGGCCAGGTCCATTCCAGGCAGGTAAGCAAGAAACGCCAGGCTGATTAGACCTACTTAGGCATTGATAGGCATAGTTTGAGTCCTATGGCACAGTGAGTACGGAAGATGCATGGGCGAAATTTTCCTTAGATCCGAGTAATTGGAGTAATATCGGTAATTATGCACTTCTCTTTTGACACAAACTTGCCAAAAATTATGAGATTACTATTGTATAATTATGAGCAACTTAGCACAAAAAGTCTATAGCATGAGCACAGGAACAATGATTTAACCAGTGGGAGTGGTTGCTGGCTGCTGCTGTTGATGTGTTGTTGCATTTAGTACTATTTGTTTCACACAAAATGCATCCTCAGGTCCATTTTGAAGGCAAGGTTGCATTTTGTGCTAGGAAAACAGAGCTAAATATGTGGTTACACTCCTTGTGTAATTCTAGGTAGTCTTGTATATTGTGTTGTAATTCCACATAATTACACTATAACAAATTAGGTCAAATTAGGCCCACCCCTAGCAAGGAATCAAAGTTTCGGCATATCCAGTGCATTTAGGGCATGCGGCATGACAAACAACAAAGTATGTGAAGTAATCCCAACACTGGAGATCACTTAGGTCGCATTCCAGACCATCATTTTTTGCCCACAATCCCACTCCAGACAAAGATCAGCCATATGCAAATTAACCTTGGTCCTGCTTCTATTTGAACAGCCTGTCCCGAACTGCCAGCCCAGGTCTGCTCCAAATTGTAACACACGGAACCCCGGACAGGTTTCGGCCGATTAAGGATTTAAAAGACTAATGGTAAAACTTGATGATTTTTACACAATTACCGTTTCCATTAAACCCGGCTCACTGAAGGCTTTTATTACAAAGATCGCTGGGGTTTCTGTAATCCACAACACAGAGTTCGGGTAGCCAGGAATCACTAAATACTTATGTCTGCTGGAGTCCAATTCTTCAATTATGTCAATTCAGTATGAAATGAACAGAGAAACAGACATAAATTCAGAGCATAATATTTAACATTTCAATATATTGCAGCAGATAAAACAAGTATTTGTAATGCAACCGGTCTCTCATTTTGTCGACTTAGAGTTATTAGTGTTGTAAACTCCTAACCAACTTTTCTTACCACATTAAATGAAGAAAAAAAAGCGAGTGCGATTGAGCTCTGTAAAACACAGCCCAATCGCGGTGCGAAATAAAGAGAAAAAGTAGTCCAGAAACCATAGGAAAACATGCCAGTAGTTGGTCGGTGTGCTCGAAGAGAGTTAAACACCAGAAAAGGCATGACGTACGCATGCCTTTCACTAATGAAAGCACGCGCATTTTAAAAGGCAAGCCCACAAACCAATGTAAGGGACTGACGTGACATGGGCGTGGTTAGAAGCCCAAACAGAGATTACATCAGGGGATGGAGCACTTTGCACTCACCCTCAAATAATATGTAATTGACAAACTAATGCAAAATTAACTGACGTCCAAGTACTACTCTCTAGTGGTAGAGCTAGTGAAGCGAGAACGGCTCAGTTTGAAGAAGTGGTGGTCCCAGACATTATCTTGTGAATTCCAGTCCAAAATCTAACTGGGACAAGAGGAATTATACAGGCCAAAAGTTGGTGGACCTGGTAGGAAATACACATTATGGTGCTTCAGTGGAAGAAAACTCAGCAGCATTCAAGTAACATGATTTTCCTTGATTTTTTTTTATCATGGTCTCCATGGAGGGTTTTAGTTTATTCTTGTCTTTGGACAAGACTAGCGTTGTGAGTAAATCATTATCAAAATGTTTATGTACTAAGGGCCATATTTACAAAAAAACAGCGCTTCACTAGTGATGCGTCACTTTTCTTGCAGCCCCCCTTGAGTCCCCAAAGCCCACCATGGTAGCGCTGTACTTACAATACAGCGCACCATGGCGCATGTTAGGGGCAATAGCATCAGTTTTTTTTACCCTATTGTAACGCTATACTGGATTAACATACCAAAAAAATTACGCTAATCTAGTACAGTGTTAAGAGGCCCATTAAAATCAATTGGAGCCGCATTTTAACGCCTGCTTCAAGCAGGCATTAAAAAGTACGCTAGAAATGCTGCAATGGAATCTTATAGATTTCATTGCGCCATTTGTATCGATCCTCTAATAAGGGAACGCCCTCTTTGCATACATCATGCATATATTATGAATGATGTGGCGCAAAGGGTTTACAAGGTGGCACAAACCTAGTTTGCATCACCTTGTAAACATTGCGCTATGGTAGTCCACAATACCATCACTTTAGCAGCAACAAAAAATGCCGCAAATGTGAAGCTAAGGGTCGCAAGGGTAAATCTGGTCCTAATTGTTTGAGCATCGCCTGGTTGGGTCGGTAATATGTAGGACGGGAGCTATGGAGTGATGAGCTGCTGTACTGCATGAGATGGGACAACTGGTTTTCATCCAGAGCACTGAGAATGATGAGATTGGCTGGGGAATGTTGTTACGAGGGTGGCAGGGGAGGGGGGCTTCGAGAAGGGGGTGAAGGTGCACTGTCGTTATTCTGTTGGAGTAGGCACATAAGACAAGCGGTGTTTCTTTTTGCCTCTCTTTTTTATCTGCACACCATAAGATTGCCAAAAAGTGGCATCATGTCTTGGTGCTGTTTCTCATATCAACAAGCATTTCTATGTTGTGATCATGCTGATCTGTCATGAGGGACCAGGCAACCTCTGTGCCCTGCTGTAGATTGACAGCTGCTGTACCCAAGAGTTCCACCACTGACTCCCAGCTCCACTGCAGCGAGACCTCCAACTCCATCAGCGCCTCCTCCTGCACCAAGTCTTGTACCCATGCTCCAAGTCTGCCCTTGCCCATGCTAAGTATCCATGGGCCTGTAAGCAACACTGTGGACTCATTCCCTAAGACATTCAAAATATATGCAGGAACCAAATGACCAAACTACTTACTACTTTGCAACTTGTATTTTGAGAGCTTCACTGAGTGAGTCCACGGTCAACCACGGTTCTTTACGACAAGTAAACGTGTGCTCTGTGCGATGGTGCAGAAGTGTGAATGGACAACCTGGTGGACTGATAATGGGAGGAGATGCACTTGAAGCAGCAGCTAAGGTCGAAGGCAAAAACAAGAAGTTGGAGCCATTAAATAGGCCACAGGCTTCCCCCAGTGGGATCAGGAGGCCGGCTGCGACAACGGTGTCAGCAAAAGTGTGAACAGAACCAGATCAAATGACGGAGAGAGAAGATATCTACGGTGTCTGTCTGGGTGTGGGAAAGTGGCAGTTGGGCCTCATCATCCTTGATATTCTCCTCAGGTGCTTCCTCTCCCACGCACTTCTTGTCCTCGGATCTCTAATGCAGGTATCTGGGAAAAGCATGAGACACCTGTACATAACTTCCCAGCACTGTCATGTGACACCTCTCCCCACTTCCACTGGTAGTTGAGGCACAAGGGTAAGAGAGCACCTACACACGTGCTGCTTGGGAGAAGATTGTGGATTTAGCATCGCCCAAGAAATATGTTTTATTTCAATAGGGTAACGCCCAAGTATACAACAACAAGGAAGACCAGGTAACAAAGGAGGTAGCAGACAAGAGGTCAGGAGAGATGGCACCACAGAAGGAGCGCAGACAAGTGGGCAGCGGAACAAAGTGAAGAGAGGCATACATAGTAACACAGAAGACATGGTGGCAAGAAGGCATGGGGCAAAAGTTAAGGATTCATGGCAACAAGGACAAAATTGTTAGAAGATGAACAGGCAGGGGGTGCATGGAAGTAAGGAAGTCCTAGCGGCAGTGGGGAGATGAGGATAAAGGAAAGTAGGACATTGAAAATTATTTGGTGACAAGGGTGGTGGGTGGCTTGGCAGCAAAGGAGACATAACAAAAAGTGGTCAAGGAGACTGGGTTCCTTCAATGCTGCAGCTCGTGGGCCTTTGGATTGTGGAGATCATGCCACATTTCAGGGTGGATGAAACACTTTATGTGCTTTTCCAAGAGGTAAGGTGTAAGCATGTCTCCGATCTCCACTTAAGTAATGCGGTTACCACAGGCATCAGTAAACCTTTCGCCTTCACATGCTTCTTCTTCTCTTCGTTAACTTCTTAACTTCTTAACTCTCCCCTGGCGTCTTCTAATCCAGTAGAGGGGAGACTGCAGCAAGAGATGGCTTCAAGACAACCACTAACTGGTGATTGGACCTACACCTGGAAGACTGGCACCATGCGGGCGAGGTTCTAATGGGATTCTGGAGAGTTTTATAATGGGACACTCTGTGGGACACTCTGTGCTGGAGTTTCCTGCGTGGTCTTCCAAAAGAAGTTTAAAACACTGTTACACACTACACATGCGTAAGGATCCTTGTAGAACTGGTTTTCTGACTGGGGATCTTTAGGCACATAGGCCCTCATTACAACATTGGCAATAAATGGCACCTACCACCGTGCTGACTGCCGCCAGCATACCATGACTGCGGCAGTATACTGCTACGGGTATTATGACCCACACAGAGAAATCTGGCATTATACAAACACCCACACAAGTCCGCCAGACCAGATGTCAGTGATAAACTGGAGGTACCAAAACCCACACCGTTACGCCAACAGGAATACGCCCACAGTATCAGGACCCATGAATCATTGCAGCGGTCTTTCAACAACGGTAAACCATTGGCGGTACACACCGCCACACTCATAATACACACACACTTACAAAACTCCACCACATTGGACAATTCAAACTATACACAGCTGATATACATACACCCACCACACCCACCCACCCACACAACTCTAAAATACACACCCACATTACCCACAATCCTTTCAACGAAAAAAAAGATAGCTAACAGAGAGAGAGACAAGCTAGGAGCACCCACACAATCTGAGTCACAGAACACCATCACCCATACACCATCCACACACCTCACAGCACACACCACAACACATCACCCCACACATCCTCACACATAACACTCACACCACATCCATGGCACCCCAAAGACCCCCAGGTTTACAAAGGAGGAGCTAAGGGTCATGGTGGAGGAAATCATCTGGGTAGAGCCATAGCTATTCGGATCACAGGTGCAGAACAAGGGATGAAATCAGGAAGAGGTGGAATGTCGTACGGGGGAAGGTGCGTTCTGTGGTTGCAAGACACCAGGTAGCAGTACAGAGGACTGGCGGTGGACCCCCACCTCCTCCCCCACAACTAACAACATGGGAGGAGCAAGTCTTGACAATAATGCATCCTGAGGACCTCGCAGGACTCTGGTAAGTCAAATCTTTACTACAACACACCCCACCCTACCTGCATGCCATTACAAAGTACTACCCCTACCCTCACCCCCATCACTCCACCATCCCCCAAATATACCCCACCATTGCAACCCACCCATCCCAATATAAAGCCCTGCATGCAACACCTATGCATGGACACCCATCACAGACCTGCATGGACAGCCATCACTAAAGCATGCCCATTAGAGAGAATCACCTAGCCCACAAAGTCACCATGCACACAAGGCAAAGCTGGCAGGGTCATCACAACCATACAGGGAAACACACCCATGCACAAGATGGCACACGCAGATACAATAACACTGCATTTACATCCCCACAGGACCCCCACTCAACGTCACTATAGAGGAGGTGCCACCGACATCCAGTTCCCCCCCACAGAAGAGGCCCACAGTGATGACAGCAGCTCTGCACGCCTGGATCACGATGACCAACCTGGCCCATCAGGGACCCCTGGACAGTCAGGTACCCAGGCACAGTCCCATAGCACCACAGACCCGCCCCCCTCAGGAAACACCAGCACAGCACCCACCCAGTGAGCCCATACCACTGTCCCCAGGACACGTCAATCAGCAGTGTGTCCACCACTACGGGGACCCCAGGCAACCCCACAGACCCAAGACAATCAGGGACCTGGGGTCAGTGTCAGTGGGCACACGGTTCGGGGGACGGAGGCACAGGACAACAGGGAAGCTGGGAGGACTGCTGTGCGACAAGGGGAAGACAGGCCCAGGGAACCCACTCTCCACGAGGCACTTGCAGAGATCCTGGGAGCATACCAACATTCCCAGGAGACCTTGGGCCAGATACTGGCCAAGTTGCAGGAGACCCAGCGGCTGCAGGAGGGATAGAACCTGGGGATCAGGGAGGACCTCAAACACATCCACACCATCCTGGTCACCATTCCAGGGGTGCTGGCTGACATGGCCAACACCATGAGGGAGGCAGTGGCACACTAACGGGCCCCTGACACTAGCCTGAATGATAAACAGCCCTCCACGTCCGCCGGCGGTAGTGGACAGGAGGTCCTGCCACAGGACCAACAGGCCACCAGCACCCCATCCCCTGCAGAAGGAGAACCACCCTGCAAACGGTCCCTGCGATCCAGACAGAAGACAGAGAACATTGCCAAGACCCCGCCAAGAAATAAGACTCTCCTGATTGTCACACTTGTGTCCCACTATGTCACCCTGACCACCTTGAACTGTCAATACTCCAATTCCTATGCCCCCTTGGACAATGCACCTGTGATACAAAGAGATTGGACTCTAACTGGAAATTCCTCCACCATCACTCAAGCCCATTGCACATCCCCCTCAACCTCTTAGCACTTAAACAAAGACCCTTGGAACAAATACAAGTCTGGAGTCTGTCAATTAATTGAAATGATTCAACAATCTGTAAACATTGCAATTCATATATACAGTTATATATACATTGGTATGACCTGTAGTGGGCAGCAGTAACCACACCAGGAGCCAGAGTGGGGCACAGAGATCTGAAAACAGAGATGCCAAAGGGTACAGTAAGTGGCCATAGACATAGGGAAATCATGCAGCCATGTCCAATGTCCAACACACAACTGCAATGTAAAGTGAAGTTACTGTGTCTTACCTGTGTGTCACTGCTGCTGCTGTTTGAGAGAATGTCTGTTGTCCACATCTTCATCCTCTGCCTCCTCTTCCTCACTGTCCACAGGCTCCACCGCTGCCACAAGACCATCTCCAGGCTCATCCTTCTGCAGAAAAGGCACACTTGTCAGATGGAGGCACCTGAACCTGGCCTTCAGGAGGCCAAAGGTTCTTTCAATTATCCACCTTGTTCGTCCATGTGCCTCATTGTATCGTTCCTCTGCCCTTGTCCTGGCATTCCTTACTGGGGTCAGTAGCCATGAGAGGTTGGGGTAACCAGACTCACCTGCAAGTATCGAGGGATACCTGTTAGCCACACACTCACCGTTAGAGACAACCCCATACCTATACACCAATATATACTGGGTGGGGACCTTGGGCTCACCTATTAGCCACATCCGGTGCCTCTGTAGTTGAAGCCATCACATATGGGATGCTGCTATTCCTCAAGATAAAGGCGTCATGCACAGAGCCAGGATACTTGGCATTCACATGGGAGATGTACTGGTCTGCCAAACACACCATCTGCACATTCAGAAAGTGATAGCTTTTTCTATTCCTGAATACTTGTTCATATCTCCGGGGGGGGGGGGGGGGGGGACAAATGCTACATGGGTACCATCAATGGCACCAATGATGTTGGGGATATGTCCCAGGGTATAAAAGTCAGCCTTCACTGTAGCCAAATCCTCCACCTGGGGGAATAAGATGTAGCTGTGCATGTGTTTCAGCAGGGCAGACAACACTCTGGTCAACACTTTGGAGAACATTGGTGAGACATCCCTGATGCCATGGCCACTGTTGTTTGGAAGGAACCACTTGCCAGGAAATGGAGCACTGACAGGACAATCACCAGAGGGGGATACCTGTGGGGTCGCGGATAGCTGAAATCAGGTCTGGCTCCAATTGGGCACACAGTTCTTGGATTGTGGCCGGATCAAGTCTGTAGGTTAGGATAATTTGTCTGTCCTCCATTGTCGCCAGGTCCACCAGGGGTCTGTACACTGGAGGATGTCTCCATCTCATATTCATCCTCAGCGGTTGAAGTCTAGGGAGGAAAACGGTGAGTAGAGGATCATATTCACACATCTATTGTAATAACGATGCTTATCTTCATTTACAGAACCAGCATGTGAATCCAAGAGTCAGTTGATGTGCCAATGTCTGCTGTGACGCAGTTAGGTGCCATGGCCTGTGCCCCCCTGAAATGGCAGCTGCCTGACCTGTAAGCGAGGACAAGTGGAAATTAGGTAATTCTGCTGGCATTGTGCGCCGTTGCGGTCAATGGTCGACGACAGCCGCGCAACTTCGCATTGGTTAACATTAGGCCCTATGGGTTCCAGGAGCCAAGGGCGATGTACGCCAGCGGTGACGGTACGCATCGCTGCAGACGTGACTGCCATTTTCTATCTGTTCACTCACCTGATACCTGACCTTCAACAGGAGAGGACCTACACTGCAAGTGCTGCTGTGACCTGTGTCTGGAAGCGACAATGGCTCATGTGTCTGGGGAAAGGGACCCTGCCTTCACTTTGGAGGAGTTGAAGAGACTGGTAGATGTGGTCCTACCCCAGTACACTTTACTCTATGGTCCTCCAGACAAACAGGTGAGTACACTGTGAGCATGATGAGTGGGCCATGAATGTATGGATTCCTGTGTGTGTAAGCCACATGTATGGGGGGCTGAAGTGTCCTGGCATGAGTGCTGCATGTATGGTGGTCAATGTATGCGCGTAAGGAGATGGGAGGGATATGGTGGGCCATGAGTATCACAGTCCGGACTGCATAACTAATCCCTTTTATGCTGACTTTTTCCTGCAGATCAGCGCCCATCAGAAAAAGGGTATTTGGCGTGCCATCGTCAAGGAGGGGTGGACCCTTTGGGTCTTTGACAGGCAGAGCACCCACTGCTGCAGACGGTGGGAGGACCTGCGCCGCTGGGCAAGGAAGACAGTGGGCGCCCAGCTGGGGCTGGCCTCCCAATGAGGAAGGGGTGCCCATCGTACCCTGACCCCCCTGATGTTCCGCATCCTGGCGGTACCCTATCCCGAGTTGGATGGGCGCTTCAGGGCATCACAGCAGCCACAAGGGGGTGAGTACAATTTCAGAATCATGACTTTGCGCGCGTTAAGGTTTTACCTGGGTGGGGATGCGGACTTTGGGTGCCACTAGGCCAGGGCGAACATGGCAGGGTAGGTCCCTTTTTGGGCAGGCTCTGAAGCACTCCAAACCCAATGGTGTTAGTGGGCATCTCCTATTGGTCAGAGCCCTGTTTGTTTTAGGTGTGCAGCTGATGGCGTTATGCTAGGTACCCCATGGGCTGGTGACTATCTTTGTAACTGGTAGTGCATGGCCTACTGCATAGGGCTGCTCCCTGTGTTTTGTGTACGCCAACGGTAGTGTTGTTGCTGGCATTGACCAAGTGTATCTTCTGTCTCTTCCCCCCTTTTTGTTTTGTCACCCTGTCCTTGTGTGCATTAGCAGAGGCACTGGCGATGGAGGGAGCTGCATCCCACATGGGCCTGGAGGCCGAATCTACCAAGGGTGATGGCACCAGTGGGACGGAGGGCGAGGGGAGCACCACAACGGAGACAGGAGTGGGCACTACAGACAGCGACTCCTCTGATGGAAGCTCCCTGGCGGTGGTGGACATCTCTGTGCCCACCCCAACAACAGGTACAGCCGGCACCACCCTCCCAGCAGCCCCTCAGCGTGTTTCCCGTGCCCGTTCACCCTGGAGGGTGGGCATCTCCTTCACCCCAGGCACCTCAGGCCCTGCCCCAGTCAGCCCTGCTACCTCCAATGAGGAGGCTATTTACCTCCTGAGATCCCTCACTGTTGGGCAGTCAACCATTCTGAATGCCATTGAGAGGCATTTGCAACAAACAAATGCATACCTGGAGGGCATTCACTCTGGTGTGGTGGCCCAACAGAGAGCATTTCAGGCTCTGGCCTCTGCACTGATGGCAGCCATTGTCCCTGTATCCAGCCTCCCCCTCCAACTTCCTCTGCCCAGTCCCAATCCCCTCAACCCCAACCTATCCCAAGCACACCTTCAGACCAGCATTCACTCAAATCAACACACAGAAGTGGCTCAGGCAAGCACAAGCACCACACTTCATCTCACAGGCACTCACACAAGCACCATCCCCATGCAGACACACCAACATACACTGCCTTCACTGTGTCCTCCGCCTCCTCGTCGTCCACCTCCCTCCCAGTTGCGTCTCCACTCACACCTGCATGCACTACATCCTCATCCAGTACCTCCATCACCAGCACTCCCATCACTACACACCCCTCACTGGCAGTCACCACCCCCACATCCATGCACACATCCCCTATGTCCTCTCCCACTGTGTCTGTGACCCCTCTTCCCAAAGTACACAAACGCAAGCACAATCCCACCCAACAGCCTCCCCCCACCACTGGCAGCACTGGCACCTGCACTGGGGCCAGCACCGCAGCAAGCACCGCCGCCTGCACCCCTTACAGTAGCACCACTGCCAGCAGCAGTCCCAGTGGGCAGCCGTCCAAGGCTGCAGAAGGGCTGGAGCCTCCCCCCACCACTGGCAGCACCACCACCAGCACTACCAACACTGTGCAGCCATAGCTGCCGGCGGATGGACTGTAGCCCTCCCTCCATGGACTATCATGCATCCTGGCCACTGCAAATCTCATGGCTCTGACACCCAGGTGAAGGACTGTGACCTGGCACCCCCCCATGTGCTGCATCAACGGGCACCAAGCCCCCTCCAGAACCAGTGGAGAAAGGCATCCACTCACCCTATCCTTGGCAGGATGAATCACACTGGGCACCAAGCCCTCCCCAGAACCAGTGGAGTAAGGCATCCACTTACCCTATCCTTGGCAGGATGAAGCACACTGGGAACCAAGCCCCCTCCAGAACCAGTGAAACATGCCACCCACTTGAGAGACTGTAGCTTTGCACTCCCCAGGACCATGCAGTGGGCAAACCACCCACTTGAGAGACTGTGGCTTTGCACTCCCCAGGAACAAACAGTGGGCAATCCACCCACTTGAGAGACTTGAGAGACTCTGGCTTTGCACTCCCCAGGAACAAACAGTGGGCATATAGCCCCCTCCCGGAGCAGTGGCGTAATACCATCATCCGGCTGAGGTGCCCCCCCTTCCCCGTCCCCTTGAGGTGCCTGTGTGTTTTTGACCTGATGCCCCTGCAGTGTTCTCTCCATTTTGAGGCAGGAGTCAAGCGTGGGTTTGGTCTATGTGTTATAGCCCAGTGGGCCACAGGCTATTTTTGTGTGGACATTGTCCCTCATTCTGTATATAGTCTATATATTGTACATACTGTTTATTTATGAACGTTTTTCTCGAAATTTCTAATATTACACTAATTTGACTCTATTCCTTTTGTCCTTGGGTTATTCCTGAGCGTTACGGGGTGTATGTGCAATGTTGTTGCAACTGTTTGTGTGTATGGTGTTGGGGGTGAGGGTGGGGGTGTTGTGTGTTGCGTGTGTGTGTCACTCTCTTTTTCCTCCCCTGTGTACTAGATGCAGTACTCACCGTGGTCGTTGTTGCCAGCGTTGGTACTCCTAGTAGATGAGAAGATACACCAGCATGGGTAACACCTGTAGTTTGGGCTTCATGGTGTCCTGGTTCTTCCTTGAGCGTCGAGAGGTGAGTGGTTTCCCTTCAAAGTACTGTTTCCGCCATGCTTTTGATGGCATTGGTACCGCCACAGAAAAGCTGGCGGATGGGCGGGTTGTAATGGGGTGGGCGGTACATTGTCTTCAGCCTGGCTGTTGGCAGTGACTGCCGTGATGTTTGTTGCTATCGCCGTGGCAGTCAGAGTGTTAAAGTGGCTGTATGTGTTGGCAGTTTCCGCTGTGGTCATGATTCCATTTTTGCTACCGCCGGCCTGTTGGCGGTATTACCGCCGCTTTAACACCGACTGCCAGGGTTGTAATGAGGGCCATGGACTTCAGCAGAGCAGATATCCTCCTACAAATGTGCATTTCGAAGACTCAACACGTCTGTTCATGAATTTATGCACACGTGGCCATCAAAGGACGTGCACAGATAAATGTGTTGGAAGTAGATGTACGTTTGTTTCGGATTTTTTGTCAATACCTTTGTACTGCAAATGTACATTCATGTGCAGGCATAAGCTTTCAAATGTAAACATTTACAATTGCTCTGTTGGTGGTATCTCCACATCAGTAAACTTTCCTGTTATCTTTTATCAAATGAAGATTTTAATCCCTACTCTGATCCTTTCTCAGGTAGATTGTTGTTCCCTTTTTGTCAGACTTTCCCCTTACTCGCCAGACCCGCTCAAGTCTATTTTCAGTCTATTTGTCTCCTTTGCCTTTTCCCTCCTGTACATGTTTATCCTTCTCATGCTTCCCTTTAGTAGTTCACCTTTAATCCTTCTTTTGGACGCTGCTTTACCTTTAACTGTATCAATCAACTCACTCCCACAAACCTTACTTCACTCTTCAATCTAGACCGATACATTGGACCTGATTTACACGTCACAGCTTTATCTAGGTTCTCCCTGCCCTCCTTCTGTTCAGTCTCACTCTCATCCTTTTTATCTTGTAACCCTTTAGCACCGGAATTTTCTCCCACTCTCTTCATTCTGCCCAACTCCTCGTTTCTTATGTTCACTCCTATAAGAAATGTTTTTCTTGCTTCCAGCTCATTGTCTATTCCATTGATGCGAATGCCATAGGAACTATTGAAGAGTACTTCAGGGAAACTGCCTTTATATTGTCAATGAAAGGAAATGGTATTGATCTCAAGCAGAATAGATGATATTCGATTTTTTCTACTTCATTTAAAGTTAGGACAACTGATACAAGTGCAACTCAATGCTTTAGGTCTCCTCCATCAAGAAACATGCACAACAGGGTAACATCTGTGCCTACAAAACTATTTGTGGTAATGATGCGAAGTGTAGACCTTTTGTTTCTTTATTTATAAAATAATGCTATGCTTATTCAGCTTCTAGGACTCACAAATATCTTAATTGCTGCTCCCTATTGCATCGTTAATTTGGACTGCTATTGCAATAACCAGATATGGTTTCCTGCTTCTCAGGTCACCAATATGATAACATCTTGGTATGCCGAGGGACCCTAAGGTGGTGATTGGCCACAATGAGTAGGACTGTGCTTGCTGTAACATCATCTTGTCTTCTCAACAGCATCACAGTTCTGTAATGATTAGATGGGTTCTTAAATGCCAGCATTTCTAGCAAGGAATACAAAAAAGTGACTCGAATGCTTGCATTAAACTCAGCCACTAGTAATTACTCGGGCAGCGTCCCAGTCCATAATTATTTTGCCCCCCACGCCACCTTAAATTAGACACAGCCGTATTAAAATCAGTCTTCACCCTGCTCTGAATACAAACAGCCCAGCCCAAACTGCCAAGCCAGGTTCTCTCTGCAGTAGAACACAAGAAACCAGTGACTATTTTTTGCTTAATTTGGGTCACTTCAGTGGGGTGCAGCTTGGTTCTAGTGGCACAGTGAGCACAAGACCCACACATTTCTATCAACTACAAGAACTCTACAAGCACTTCAGTGGAGTATCATGAACATGATCTGTGCCTTCATTCATGTGCAGAACATAGCTTGGCGACCGTCAATCTAGAAACCCGTTGATAGCAGCACATGTACTAACATGGTAGAACTCCTACTTAGAACATGAGCTTGTAAATACGGAGCAGTGGTAGACCTTCTTAGCTGTGCTCAGCATAGCTTGTTCTATTTCAACAAAAATCAGTTCTTCACCATTGTGCGAGCGGAGAACATCATCATATGGCCTCTGATCTTCCATCATATAGTGGGAGACATTAACGTGCTATTATAATTATTGCTTGTTTGCTTGCTGAAATTTTATCATTTCCATTGGTAGACTTGGACGCAAATGTCTACTATGCAGTAAAATCGTTGGCAACAAGTGGGTCAATATGTTATGTTTCTAGAGGCCACACTGCATTGATAAAATGAACAAGAAACTATATCTAGGAATTGCAATTGGTGTTTGATTCTTTTTCTGTAGCTATCAACCAGAGATAAGTATTGTCAACGCCAATAGGTTAGGTAGCAAAAAAAACAGTAAACACAGGCATTCACAAATGCTGTTAGCATACATCAGATTTAGATTAGGTCCTCATGAATTCTTATGGAAGCACATCCTGGAAGGTGGAATGATAGATTGCTGACAGAGGTTTGAAAAGCATCATTAACAGGTAATAAGGGTTTTTTTAGGGTTCATGGACGGGTAGCACTAACAGATAACAGGGAATTTTTAGTGGTCTGGGTAGAGAAGAATTCAAGGTGCAGGGAAGAATAGCTTTAAGGGATAGCAAGAAGTTTTTAGGGTTCAGGAAAGGGTAGCATTAAGGGGTTGTAAGAGGTTTTTATGGTTCAGGAATGGGTAACGTAAAGGGATAGAGTAAGGGTTTTTTAGAGTTTAAGGAAGTCTATCATTAAGAAGTAGCAATTGATTTTGGGTTCAGAGAAGTGTAGTGTTAAAGGGGAATAAATTGTTTTTAGGGTTCATGGATGGGTAGCTGTAAAAGGTATAAAGCGCTTTTAGGCTTCAAGGGGGGGTAGCGTTAAAGAGGAAGACGATTGACGGATTAAAGTGTAGTAAGGGATTTTGGGGTTTACAGAAGGGTAGCATTAACGTGTTGCAAGGAGTTTTTAGGGTTGAGAACAGGGTAGTATTAAGGGGTAGTAAAAAATGTTAAAGGTGCAGGGAAGTGTAGAGCTAAGGGGTATTAGTGTTTTTTAGGGTTCAGGATGGGTAGTGTTAAACAGTAGGAAGGGGCTTTAGGGTTTGAAGAATATTAGCTTTAAGTGGTGGTAAGAGGTTTTTAGGGTTCGGGAAGTGTAATTTAAAATTACACTACATTAAATAAATACATACAATATTACATTTCAAGTACATTAAATATCACTGTAGCATCGAAATTTAAAAAACGTATTATAAATTAAAAATATATTCACTTTTTGGAACTGAAATAAACATCTATATATAATAATAATAGCAAACTTACATGCGCAGTAAAGTCACTTCAGATGTAAAAAGCTATATAAAGGTACACCCAGTGTACTTACCTTGATGCACGGACCCAGCTTAAAAAACCTATAAATGCATGTCTCTATATACCATAAATCTTTAAATTAAAAAGGAAAACACCATTCTCTCAAGGAGTGACAGGTTAAAGAAGCTCTTCAGTTGATGATGGAAAGAGAAGGGGGAGGGACTGGGACTGCAGTGCAAAAACACATTCCTTGTGACTGCCCTCCTTCCTGCTGCCAGAGAAGAACAGTGGCGTGTGTGTGACCCATAGAGTTCTAGGTCAAGCACCTGTCGTAACACAATAGCTTGACTTGATAAAGTGCCCTTGCTCAAGTAGCTTGACACTCTTTCTGTGAAAGCACGTAGCTTTGGCCAAATCAACAGTTATATATAGCTGAACCTATATCTGGGAGGAACCACAATCCTTCTCTGTAATAGTCTTGAAAGCTCTTTTTGATCTCATCAGGTATGGGAAAAGTAGTGTCAGCCAGACCTAAATAAAGCTGAGCGTCAGACAGGCCCTGGAGTTTCTGCATGTACACGCAGGTCTGCTAGGGTGTGGAAGTTATATTGTGTACCATGTTGTGGGTGGGTGACAGCTGAGAGAGTGTTGATCTTAGCCTCACATAATTCTTCTTTTTTTCTCTACGACTATGAGAAAAGGCATGAAAGTGTATATAATATGATAGGCGGCACCCAATATACATTTTTTCATTGGTTGGTCAATTTCTGCAGTAGTTGATAGGAAACCAGGGCGGATATGTTGTGGAAGAGTGTGAATACCCAATTACTTTCATTTAAGATGTAGGTATTTTGTTACAGTTAATAACTTTAAGAATGGGCTATGATTGAGGGTTTGGGAGGGTGGGGGATGTTTTTCACAATTTATGTAATTTTCAGGGCTTGGTGACAGCAAGTCCAAATATTGGCTCTGTAACAGACTGTGTCCACCCCTTATTTATTTGAAATTTGTGGGCCATTTGCTTGCAGTTAGTAATTTAAGGCTGGGGAGGAGGCAGGATAGATTCTGAAGCATCATACATTTGCATGATTTAGACCCAGCCAACCTTGTATCACTTTCATTTAAAAAAAATGTGTGGTGGGAAAAATGGGGAATGGAGCAAAGTACGACTTGATTCCAATTGCTGTTTCACGTTCTGAAGTTGATCACTGAAACAGAGGGAGTAAAAACTCTCCAGGAATGAGTACCCCAATATATTTGATTGGTGAATTTTCTACAGTTGATATTATCTGGAAGGGAGAGTGGTGTGAATGAACTATTGCAACAGGTACTATTTTTTTCTGATTTTGAAGATGTGAAAAGAGGAACTGAGATGCCCTTGGACAACATTCATGCAAGCCGAGATCTGGAAGGGAAAGTAAGGGTGTGTAAGTGTGCGTGTATACATCTATAGTAGTGCATGTGCATTAGGCCTAAAAGCACTTGTGTCAATAATTTCTGGATATGAGTTAAAGACAGGAGACTTTGGAAGTGTTTTAGTGGTCACATATTATTTTGTTTCCCTGCAAGCCAGTGAGCCTCTAGGTAGGTGAGTGGGGGAGTGGAGGTGCAAACAGAGTTGGAGACACACTACTTGTGTTATACTTGCCCCTAGGAATTTCTGTGCTAGTGGGAATTTGGGTAGAATGACGTACTAAGCCTCTACCCTCTGAGGGTTAGCCATAATAAGTTGGATATTTTCTCATTCTGTATATAATCCACGTTGACCATGGACCAAGACAGGTAGATTTCAGAGCAGGGGAAAGTATACATAATTCGTCGAGAAGGAAGTAAAATGTGGTCTGGAAGGAGCACAAAGCACTAGCATTGAAGAAGTGCTCGACCTAATCCATGGGACAAACAACTCTTCCTGGTGGCAGTGCTCTGGACTAGGAAATCTTTGTTCGCAACGAAGAGTGCTAGGGAAAAGTAATAAGAAAGGTGCAAGACGGCCAGCTGCTGTAGCAGAACATAAGCTTTCTGCTATAATAACCTTACAAAGAGCCTGAATGACCTAAGATCACCTTTTTTCAATAAATAAATAAAAACAAATGAGCCACAGTTCAACAACAAGTGTTTCTGCTTTACCAGACAACAGTTCTCAGTCCTAGGCGTCCAGCATCCAGGATACCAAATATTAATTTCAAATCTAAATATCAAATATTAATATTACCAAAGAATAGCATACTTTCAAGCCTACGCTTGCAGGGTTCTATACACAATGAAACAAGCAGTGCTCACTACCACTGATTTTGTCACTGTCAGGAAGCCCATATCCCAAGAAGAGCATGCGCATTGCAATATGAACACTGAAAAAATGCACATTGAGAGCTCATCTGTTGTATTCTACAAATTGTTTGGCTTTTTGTGATTAGAAGCTCTATAGTTACTTTTCCTGGTTAAGAAACTGCCAGCAGATTCCTGACGGAGCTGGTAAACTAAACAGTATAATGTTTGCCTCGTCTCTGGTCTGGTATCAGAATAATTTGCGGAGTGGTTTCCTGTTGCAGCCCTAGCCGGTGAGTGCATGCCAGAACAACAGTGGCAAAGCCAATGGTTCTCACCTACACAAGAACTATTGCCTTTGTCAATGCGTTGGTTAGCTATCTTGAACACCTACATGGCTTCTGTGCAGCATGGCTGAGAATAAAGAAACAAAGAACTATGATGCAGCCCGTCCTGACTGCCTCATAGAGTATTTTTTCTTTACTTTCAGTCATAACTCACAGCTTTACAACATGGTTAAAACACATTGACAAAGTCAAACGTCCTTGCATAGGAGAGACCTCTCGCTTTTTCAATGCTTGTTTTAAATTGAAGGAAGGCTCAATGAAGTGAACCAGGCTCCTGAAAAACAGACAAATCTCCCCACATATGTTAAACATGTGATCAAAACAAGAGGGGCTCTGAAATTCACATTTGCGTCAGACTAACAGGGATAAACCGTGGGTATAGATCCCTGATTAATGTGCAAGAATATGTTTGATCAAGAAAGGAGGCCCACAGCAACGTCCCTGATTTATAAACTGAGCCCCAGGGCTGGAGTGACTGTCTGCTAGCTCCCCTGCCAGGTGATGGGCAGACTTGTGGATCCTGCTAAAAGTGCTGATGGACTATGACTTTGTGGAAGTAAGTCAACTATTGTTAATGAGGTCCAAGATAGCACCAACAGGTCACCTCAGGCGGCACGTGGGCAGCCGGGTGCAGAGATGCTTTGCAGCATTGGGTGCCCAATGATAGTCAACGGGGATTGGTCCAGTTAAAAAGAAGATGCAGGTTTGGACTCGGAGGCTAATCGGGCTGAAGCAGCAAGTGGGCTCAGCTCTCACGATGCTCGGGGACGTGGGAACACCTTATGTCCTATTCTTCAGGGGCCAGGGGCCAGGGGCAACGGGTACCGATGTGTCTTGAGGCATCAAATTGTTATCACCAGGAGCACTTGTGGTCAAGGGGCCTGTAAACAGAGGCTGCAGACGGCCTTGGTGAGTGCACAGTGGACAAGTCCAAGGTGGGCTTTGTCTCTGGAAGGCCAGGGACCATGCTGGCACCCTTGGCCCACTTCAGCTCGTGGTAGATGGCACAGATGCATTGGTGCTTTCTGGTGCCTGGCTTTGGAGGTCCAGAGTCCTCTCTGGTCTCTTGCGGGTGCCTGCAGAATGTAGGGAAGCAGCTCTGCTGCTCCACGGGAGTTCCTGGGTCTTTGTGTAAGACAGGAAATCCTCCCAGGCAACAGCTTGCAGGACAAGATGACTTTGGTACAATTTGGTGGGAACAGCAGACAGGCTGGAAGGACTGGTGCCAAGTCAGTTGCTTCTTCCTCAGGCTTTGCTTTTACGGCTCTTGAGTGACCTTCTTCTTCATAGGTCAGCAGAAATATTATTTCCTGGTGCCAGGGACTACCCTAAATACTGAATTTAGGGGTGTTTAGGGAGTGTAGGGTAGTAGCCAATGAGCTACCTACCCCTGGGGTCACTATGCCCCCTATATGACCACTTCCTGTGGGAAGTGGAAATAGCCCTGTCCCAGAGTTCCTAGTTCTGCCATTTCCAAGATGGCATATTTCTAAATGTGTGTCTACATCAGGTAAAGTTCCTAGTTCTGCCATCTCCAAGGGGGCAGGTTTCTAAATTTTGAGTCCACATCAGGTAGCCTACCTTAGGAGTGGAACTAGCCTGAGAGTAGTCACGCTTCTCTGACTACTAATTTTCCTGCCTGTCCAGGTGCCAAATGGGCCAAATGGGCAACATGTCGGCATCTTCCTTTTGAGGTAAGCCAGATCTGATTACCAAGGGTGGCGGGCTGTTTTGAAGCCCACTGCCTTGGAATGTAGATTTGGAGGTCATCTTGTTGATGGAGGGTGTGGGGGTGTAAACACCTCTCCCAGAGCAGGCTTTGTTCCTGACCACACGAGAGCAAAGGCCATCACCCATGGGGGTCAGAAACATGTCTGTTGGTGGCAGGGTGGCTAAAACTAGTCAGTCAGCACACTGGTAGCAGGTAGGGTTTTCAGAGGGCACTTCTAAGTTGCCCTCAGGGTGCATGTATTACGAAATCCATAACTGCCATCAGTGAGGATTTATTAATACAATACTTTTGATGCCAAACATCCCCAGGTTTAGTGAAGCCATCATGTAGCTGGGGAACTCGTATTGACCAGAGTCCGGCACATGCACTGACAATGACTTCCCTGTTCACTCACTGTGTCTAAGAATCGACAAAGACATAGCCGGGGCATATCTGCTCTTGCAGATAAGTCCACACATAATATAATGCTGCCTGCCTTAGGGCTGTAAGTCCTGATATAGTGGTGACTTACATATATTGCAAGCAGTGGTAGGGGACATGGCACACAAGCTGTATGCCATGTTGTGTTTTCACTTTTAGTTGCACCGAGACACGCAGCCTGCAATGGTAGTCTACATGGGTAGGGTGAGGGGTCCCTGAGGGTGCACAAAACATGCTGGACCCTATTTGGTATCCACTTCCTAGGTACCTGGGATGAGATTTACTAGGGACTTACAGGGGTACCAAATGTATTGCCAATTAGGGAGCAGTTGTACAGTTTTAGGGAAAGAGATCTGGCACTGGGACCTGGACAGCGGGAACCCAGTGCACTTTCATCCAAAACTGCAATTGCATCATGTACCAGGCAAAAAGTGAGGGGGACCATGTAAAAAAGGAGCACTTTTCCTACACAATAACTCTTGATTGCCATGTGGCTTACTCCAACCAGCCCATTAATGCGACTAACAAGAAAGGCTGAAAAGTGGGATGGCTGCTGATTCTTCTTTACAAAAAAAAGTGAAGCTGAGAATGGTGCAGAATCTACACACCATTTTATTTGTCAGATAATAGGACACCTATCAATTTATTGCCTGTCTGTAAAAACACAATTGTGTAAATATAGCAAACCTGCCCTCATGGTCATCATCTTGTACCAGTTTGGTCATAATCACATCTAAAGATACTATGTTTTTAAGGAATTCAATGATGTCTTTCAATCAAGTACACTAAGTACTACTAAAAGTGATCTATAGACCATTTTTGCTTTAGGAACCTTGCCACAATCCTGACACCTAACTTGCCTTCTGTATTCATTGATGGAAGTAAAAAGATTCCTTGAATCCTTGTGGGCAATTTGATCAAATTACAAGTATTAAGTTCCAAATACTGTTCCACTGTGGCTGTGCACAGCCTATACAGAACATTATGAGTAGTTAAAAATGCATAGGTGGATTCAGCTGCACAAACTATTTGCCTGAAAATGGACAAGTGGAGATGTATGAAGGCTTCCTGTTTAGCATCCTTGCACACTGGGCTAGTTCCAAGACAGGCATAATGTCACCATAACACCATTGTTATGATTAGCATGGATAATCATACATGACTTGAAACATCCTGGTGAAATTAAACAGCAAAATATATTGAATGGCTTGCCCCAGGGGAAACGACTGGTGGTTTTTCTCGCATCCAACAATGGAAGAAATATTGTACATGTGCTGGTAAATGGCAAGAATTCTTTGCATTCCCTGATCTGTATATTGCTGGAATTTCTGAATGGAGACTGTACTCAAAAGTAAACACAAGTTTGCCAAATGACTGTTTATTAGCTTCAGATATTACTGGATACTGACATTCTCTTATAAGCAGTTAAAGATGCTGAAAATAACTAGCAGTCTTTTCATGCATGCCTTTGTACAAGAGGTTGAACCTTTGTGGAATCTGGATCTGCATATGCTCAACAGTTGGACAAAATAAAATCTTTAAGACTACCTGATTCACAACATAGTCCATCACTGATACCCTTGGTCTAATGAGGAGGCTCTTCAAGAGTCCCTCACCTTATGGATATGCTAAATGGAAGTGAGAATGGAGAATGTTACCATTGGTTCACCTGCTACATGACCGGATTGGAAGACAATTCAGAGAAATCATTGTGAAGCTTGGGCTCCGACCAAGCACCTTCTTGATCACTTTGAGTCAAACCCCTGTATTTACAAGGAAATATTGGCCTCTAGGAGTACAGCTCTATCACCACCAGGTAACAGATCTAGCAGTCTGCACCATTCAGAGGAAGCAGGTGGAAAGTACTTGAAACAATTTCGGATGAAAATGTGGTGTGTGAGACAGAAAAGATTACATTCCCTTCTTTTGCCTCCACATTCAGCAGTGTGAGTGGAAGTGTCACCACCATTAACACATGGCTGACACAGCAGTTAACACTAGCCACAACAGCAGTACACGTTCAAGTGCTTTCATCTCTTCAGGGACGGCTCTGGCCCTCACATCAGTTACATCAAAGGCCATAACCCTTATTTGGAAATGCTTTAGTAAATTTGAACTCCTGTCCACCGCATACTAAATAAGACTAATATCAATACTAAGAAGGCCGGAAAAGGAAATGGCACAGCAATACATGGATGCAATGAGAAAACCTGAGGAATGAATCCGTCATTTGGTCAGAACATTCTTTGGCTGAACATTTCCTTCAGAAAATAAGATCCCACGCTCTAACTACCTTCAACCCATCCTGAATAACAAAAAAACATTACGGTAAGGATTTCAGTTCTAGACATGGTTTCCATCACTGCAAGTTATGAGTGGTGAAGCTGAATGGGCCTGATGGTTGTTATGTTTAGAGATCAATCCTTGCCTTTCCAAGAGCTACTGGAAAGCTATGTGCACAAAAAATCAGTATTCGGGAAGTGGGCCTACCACTATGGAGACTCCAACAGATAGAGTCTTGAACCAATAGAGGTCTCTCTTTATCTACCAATCCTTACAAATTCCCCCAGCATGATGGCATGGATAGCTGATATCTCACTCAGGACAGACATAGCGAGCTGTATGGCACTGATGATGCAGCAATAGAGACTGCTTGAAGTTGATGGTGAAAGAAGAGAGAACCCACAATGAAGAGGAAAATGGGGCGAGGACTCTTGAACTGTATGGAATCCCAACCAGAACAGGCTTTTAAACATTGTAGATAAACAGCAGGTGGGGAAGGGGGGGAGATGGCTGGAGCAGCTGATTTTGATGCAAAACAGATGATTTGTTAAGGTAAAATGCACAATGGCTTAGAACACATCAACTAAAGAGTATAGCTGTGTTAGAATGTAGATGTAGCGATATCCAAGACAAAGGAATATATTTGGTCCTGCAAAGTGATGCTAACTAAAGTTTTTTTTTTACTAGTACAGAACCACATTTGTCCTTGAATGGAAATGTTATCTACACATATAAATATGTCTCCACTATATAAGGCAAATTTAAAGAAATGTGATTAAAAATGGAACATGGGGATACTGACAAAAGAGAAGGAAAGCCAAGTTACTAGTAAAATGTCACATGTGCAACTGAAGTTATGGAATGTTAGGTTAAAACTGATAGCTAATCCAAGAGAACAGCAGATGATAAAAGTGCAGTAGCCTGTACAATGGGACGTATGAAAGCAAATTCTTCGTCCAACACATATGGGTCAACGTTAGCTTCTGCCAATTCAGTCTCTGTACAATGATTAGTCACCAATGCCTGCCACTAGCATGCATATAAACCTCTGTAGCAACTACATAAAAGAGACTGTTGTAAACACTAAAATAGTTTCTGTATTACAAAGTATGAGGTTCCTCATCCATGCAAACTGCTGATAAACATGCATGCTTCCAGTGAGGGCAGACATTTCTTGTTTCTATTTTTATTTTCACAATGGAACTCTTCATTGTAGGTGGGCATCTCACCTGATTAAGCACATGCTTAAGCACGTCATCATGAGTGCTCAAGGCTACTATGGCTGTGTTCTTAAATGTATAGATGTGGAGTCACGCTTACATATGCTAGGCTGTGATAGTTTAGACTAAAGAGATAGGAATGTCTCAAACTCTGATTTGTTTTGACAATATTACAGCAAATGAGTGGTCAAATCGCAATAAAAAGCCCGGTTTACGACCATTGATTATGAGAGGTTTTCACACTAGAGATTACAGTCAGAAGCCATGTCGATTTTCTGACTCCAAATCCAGAATCCGCTCTCAATCGGGGAGATAAATCAGGAGACTCATCTGCAGGAGCTGGGAGCAGCCATGCTGGGACTTCTGTCCTTGAATGAAGCACATGCCAGTCTTTCTGTGGCAGAACTCTGAAAACAAACAGGCAGACTTGCTGTTTCAAAAGGTATGTTGTGCGATTGATTCCAAATGCTGGACAGGCTGGGATGCTACCTAATGTTTTAGCCTACTAAATTAGTGCACAATTTAGAATTAGCAGTAGAGTATAGGATGTTATCTAACTTGCATACACACTTGAAATGTTTTTATTTTTATCATTAATAATAACAATTTTAACTGCAATCGTATTAGCTTTCTGTGTTGGTTCCATTCATTTCATTTGCACAAGATCAAGACTTTTAAAATACACCTTTAGAACTAGACGTCCCAGTATCTTAGTACAATGTTTGAGTGTGTTGTCTGCAAGACTAACACATTGTTTTGCCTACCACTGTGTCCCTGAACATGTTTAACAGGACTGCTGATAAGTAACCTGAAAACACTGCAAGCACAAATAATAGCTTGGTGGGATAGTTTTATGACTGTGGTCCATTGGGCTTCTCTAACTCAGCATGTACACTGAACTGAGTCCCTGCAGCATGGGTTTGAGATCCAAGCACTGCAGTTCTGAAGGAAATCTCCAGAATGTGTATCAAGATAAAGGTAGAACTATAAGGAAGCACTCTTTCAATTCATTGCCTTAATAGATGTGCAATATTAGTCACCATTTATTAATACCCAGATCATACCACATTATACAACATAACTCCATGCCACAGTAAAATGGACGCACTTTAACACTGTTTATCTTATAACTTTGCCCCTCCTCTCCCTTCGCCTGAGTGGAACCTCCGGGCTCCCTGGACTGATTCCACAAGTGCATGCATTGAATTATCCGTTTCAAACTGCATTGCCTCATAGAAGGAGGTGGCGTCGAATGTGCTGTGGTAGGCTGAAGCCCGATCCGCGCGCATGCATGCCTGAGGAAACGCAGATATTTCTTCTGCCAATTCAATGGCACACTTTAGGGCTGAAACGAAAGATAATACAAGAGCATAATCAGGTACTGACACTAAAATGGCTGAGGCTACTGCTATTCACAGTGTTTAAATAGTAATATTATTGATTACTAAAGTGAGAGCTCAGACGATAGGAATGCCCATAAAAATAGAGTCATGTTAACAATTCCAGTAGATTCTTTATGTGCACTTTAATGGACTGCTCTTCCAGTTTTATCAGGTATTTCTTGTAATAATACGATATCTTTACAGGTTTTTTCCCAGAACGAAGTAGCATATGTGCCGGCTTTCCACAATGCTATGGTATGTTTGAAAAACTGGATAATATTAAACACACAAGCAAATGTATATAGAATATTTAACTATGCCAACCAATCAAATATGTAATTCTGTATGGAGTGGCCCAGCTATCTGATGAAAGTAGATGAGTTGAACAAGTTACTTACCTATGTTGATGCTCTTTCTGTGGATGCTCTATCAGCAGATTTCTCACCTTTAGAATATGTTAACGCAAAATGATTTAAATAAAAATTATTAATGAGTGTTTATATGATCAAATAATAAATCTATTTGAAAATGGTTAACATAGAAAATGAATGTGCACGTTTGAAATTGTGACCTCGGAGATTGTCCACCAAGATTCATGAATGTACTAATAAAATGACTAGCATACATGAAATATAGAAAAACTTATAAAATAATGTAGTAATGTGTCATATTGAGAGATATAACCTATGTTTGCAATGATGGTAGACCTTAACTTAGTTAATGTCTTGGCCTAGTTTTGTCATGCCTCATGCAGAATCTGCATTTCTTCGCATTTAATGGAAAATGCTGACAAGCTGAACTAACCCTGAACTGTTCATTGTTTAATAAAATTTGCTTAGCTGAAACCTCTATGTGAAATAATGGACAGGAGATGATAAAACTAGAATTGTAGCCATTTAGAGTGTAAAGCGCACTGAGTGTACTTTCCCAGGACTTGAACAATGAAGGCACTGACTGGAGAAGATGATGCAACATTTTCGATACCTGACGAGCCGGACATCGTAAAGTGGACCAATCAACAACATGAGAACTGTGCAATATTAGAATTCATAGATTTGGAATAAAATAACTATTGGGTAGAGTCATAACTGGAGAGTAATTGACCAATTGGAAATTGGGGGATAGTCTGGGTAACTTCAATATAACAACCTGACAGAGGAGGAGACAGACAGATGGAGAGAGATGTCAGATGCCAGATGTTAGATATTGCTAAGGCAACTCGCGATTCAATCATTGGGCTCATACTTTCGTGAGTCTGATGTGATGCGGACCGACTGATGACCTGAAGACGAAGACTGACTCTGTTGCTGATCCATACCGAGGATAGGTAGATATGATAATGTGACTGAATATAACTTTATGCCTTTTCTAGGTACCAACTGCCCTGTCTAATTCGTTTTCTTAGCTAGATGGTTTTTCAAAATTCTTGTTCTAAATTGTTTTGCATAAAGTCACACATGCTATGCTAATCTGGACTAGATGAGGTTTCCCTTCTGTGACAACTGACTTAGAGACAATTTGATTGACGGACTGTTTTGCTGAACTCTATGAATAGGGAAAACTTGTTACCTTTGATCTTCCTATTGAATTTTACTAATTAATCTTATGACTTAGTATTGTAACAAATAGGGAAATAAAAGCACTAAAACGTTTAACAAGTTGTGGTTATTCATGACTGGTGGGCCATGGGGTGCTGTGTTCCTTTGATTCATAGCTGATGATGAATAATGTTTATTGAGTTGTGTATTGATCATTAGAGTACCTACCATTCCCTAGCTAGGATACTTCATGCGAATTAAAAGGTTCATCGACCTATGCACGTCTCTTTGTAAGTTTACTTATTAAGGACCAGACGCACTAACAAATATCGTCTGGAGCCAGACAGGTATCTGGAGAATTTCAACATCAAATGTTCCTATGCACCAACAGGTGGCGTTATGCGTCTCCGCACCGGTTCCATACTGCCCTGGAAGTGACGAGGGGAACCCATGCGCACAGATGTCAGTTTCTTGTTTTTTTTTCTTTCTTCACCCCCAGGTGTGGACTGTAGAACAACTCTTGGCAACACTGTACTGCTGTTAAACATGGAATCTTTTTAGATGTTAAAAAGACCACTGCACAGAATGGGGAGATGGAAGGGCAGTGAGGAATATGCATTTAGATATCGTATCCATCAGAAAGAGCATTAACAAAGGTAAATTACTTGTTCTTCTGATGCATACCTCTAATTGCAGATTACTCACCTTTCCAACAGATGCCAAAAAATGGACCTCCCAAAGTTGGAGGAGTGGACTCAGACCCTAATGCCCTGCAGGAGTAAGCCAAGTGACCTTCTCACTGGACCTGGCTGTCAAGGGGACAGTGCTTTGTGAACGTAAGCACTGGTACCTATGTCACAGTTTGGAAGATGTCTAGAACAGGCAAACTTCGTGCAATTACTGTGCTAGCAGTTAGGACCTCAGTGGAATGGATTCTCATGCCCCCTTAAGCTGCTTTTTGGCCATTGTGTTGAAGATCTTAATGCAGAGGACTATCCATTTTGACAGGGTCCTCTTTTGCAACACTGTGCTCTTCTTCACATCTGAGAACCTGACAAAGAGCAAATGATTGAACCAGTGAACCTTCGTCCAGTCATTGTAAAAACTCTAAAGCCCTCTTTGGTTGAAGGCAATGAAGCCTCTCCTCCTGTTTCTAGGGAGGAGGCAGAGCAAAGTATGTATGTAAGGTGATCGACTGGCCAACCTGAAAGGGCATCACACCCTTAAGAAGGAAAACCATCCAGTTCCTTAACACCCAATTCTACAGAAAGAGGGAACTGTAGGGATTCTCTCTAATGCAGAGTCCACTTTTTCCTCATTGAGGATGAACCAATCAAATGGCATATCATTTAGCCATTCTGGCACATAGCCTGAAAATTTAGTTGACCTCATCCATGCATGCCTTTGATTCACAATGCTGCTAACAGCTCTACCAAGTCAATCTGTAGTATCCAGGCCTGCACGAATGACATAATTTACTGCATTCTGTCCATCATGAAATGCCTTAGTCAGAACAGCTCTAAGATACTCCATGACTGCTGGCAAGATCTTACTGGTCATGTCCCAAACAGCATGAGTGTACAAGCAGACAAACCGCAATTATGGATCCAAAAGTTGGACTTGCGGATGGGAATATTCTCATGCCAAAAGTGTTCATTCTTCTGGATTCCCTATCTAAAGGAGTTGGCGTGCAGGAACTGGGATGATCCTGCACTATCAGGCTCTCTAGTGTAGGGTGCTTCTTAAGTAGGAATTCTGGATTACTCAACGAAGGCCTATGTCACCAGTCTATTGACCAACTGGCAGACAGACAAGAACAAGGCTTAGACCATATCACCATTAGGGCATTAGTGATGGCATCATTAAATGGCAGCAATGGTCTGATGATTTTTTATCTCATTAGAGGGTAAATGCAGATCTAGCACCTCATCTGCCCTCTGGACTGCCACCAGAAACAAAGCACAATCTCCTTTTGGTTGCCCAAATGATGAGTCATGCTCCATCTCAGGGGAAGTAGTTAGCATACTAGCATTTCTAGCATTTTCAAAATCCAAGGCTATTGTATCATCAGTATAGTAGGTGGGGGTAAACGATCATCTCCTCCTCATCATCAGTGTCCTAGAGAACCCTATGTGATTCAAGAACAGGATCAAGGTCAAACCCAAAAAGAATGGAGCCTTTGCAGTAGAGGCCCACTTGTTTGGAGTCAGGCTGCATAATAACCGGTTGTGGTTTCATGAAATCGTAGGGTGACATCGACTGATATCTGATTTTAATTCAGAGACAAATATGAGCTTTAGCATTGGGTCTTCCACTGATGCCGGTGAAGGTGAACCAGCATGGAATTTGAACCCTGTGTGGAAGCCTGTACTGGTGTCGCTATGTGCCTGGTAATGGATTCCAAAATGACAGACGGTATAGGGGAGGACCTGCCACAGTAATCTGACTGGAGGCATCTGAAGCTTCATGGGGCAAAAAGGTGAATCTGAGGAAGCCGAGGTCTCATTAAAAGATATGCACATGGCCCTCATGAAAGCCGCTATCTCCTTTGGGGTTATCAACAGCCCAGGAAACTCGGGCATGCTGGGACCAGCTGAGGAACTGGCCCTGACACTGGGAATTTTAAAGGAGTGTAAGATTTATCTTAATGTCCTCTCATCTTCTCTATCAAGGTAGAGTGGCAGGCTAGTGTCTAGTCCCATTTCCTGTATCTATGTTTGTGCTTGGACTTTGACTTACTCATATACTTTGAGTAGAAAGAAGATCGTTCAAGGGTAGTCCTGCGACTGGGACTAAGATCTTGTACTTCGACTGCAACCTCTTCTCAACTTTGGCCACATAGAGTTTCCTTTCCCAGGTTCAGTTCACATTGGGATGACAGCCAGTAAACAGCGCCCAGGCACTAAAGATACACCTTGTGTGGATCCGTGGCTGAAATCTGCTTCCTGGAGTTTTGGCACAACTTGAAGACTGTTTCTTTTGGAGGGGATATAATTCCCTAGCACACTTCCTGAAAGGTTATGGAACTCATTGGTACAACAGAGAAGTGGGGAAAGGAATTCAAGATCCACACTTGAAGGCAAGGAAATAGCAGCATGCAGAGGTTTGGCGTTTTCATGCAGCTCTTCTCCATTACTTCCAGGGTGGTATCTAGCGTGAAATCCCACGATTCCACCAGTCAGTGCACAGGAGCATATTTTGGAAAGAGGTACCAGGGCACTCCAGAAAGCAGTCCAAATAATATATTCCAAAGTGAGAAAAGAGTCCAAAGTTCAATCAAAGTTGTTTTCCAAAATGGTTAGGCTTTAATTCCTTGTGTTACTAAAAATTCCACAAACAGTCGTGAGTGTACATATTCCACAAACAGCCAACACGTGTTTCGTCCAAGGGACTTTTTCAAGGCTGCAAAATAGAAATCAAACATTGCATGTAGTGGTGCATAAAAGAACATAGTTATAAAGAGTTGGAGATACACTCAAAGAGAGAAAATAGGCAGTCTGTTGAAGACTATAAGAAAGAGAGTAATAGTGGGAAGAATAATGAAACTGGTAACCAGGGGCAGGGGGAAATATATCATAGGCGATTCTGTCAGAACAAGACAGAGTATCATGTATAATAGAAAAAGGAGAGATTATAAAGAAGTGACCTGGATGTATAGATTGGAGAAATGATTAGGGACCCCATAATTGGTGAACAAGTAGACAATAAAGAGGTGCTCAAGAAGGAGATTGCCTGTGTTTACAACCGATCGAAGTAAGAGCACGAACCTTAATAAGAAAACCAAACCAATTGTGTGAGATTATATGAGAAGTTAGTGAGACCAAAAGTTGTGCATAAAGTGTATCAAAAGGAAATGTGAAGAACAACAACGTCTACTGTGATTCATTGAAATAGGAGGTATAACGTACCGAAAACGTGCAAGTATAGGAATTCATATGTTAAATGCTGCGAAATCAGGTGATCCAAGGGTATCCTGTAGTAGTCCTAAATAGGTGTTCAAATTTGTTATAATGCAGTGACCCCAGGAAAGGTGGTATCTGAAGTCATATATCTTGATCAAGTTATGCGGAGACAGGCCATGATAAGCCCATCAAACTAAAAGAATTAAAAGATTGAAAAAAAAAATAATATAAATATATAAATTGTTAGTTGGATATGACTAAGCTAGAAAAAAATATTTGTAAATAACAGTGAGCAGTGGACTGAGGAAAAGCGGGGTCATAGTGACACTATGGGGTCGAGGACAATAGAAATTGCTTTAGTACTAGAGCTATGAACATTTTAACTTAATAATATATGCAGATAGCCGTAGTTATAAAATAAGGACACAAGGAAAAGCTAAGAAATCCAAAAAACGTGCCAGTTTAAGGGTGGAGGAGGACATACATAAGTCTTACTCTAATATCGGGCAACCAAAACGATGTAAATGAGATAAAGTTTTGTATTCCCTGATACACGAAGGACGTGTAAAAAGAGGGAAAAGAAGCCATACGCTTAACTAAACTGCCTGGAACAACGAAGCCGGCAGTCATCGCTCGGACATTAAAACTTGAAAGCCGAAGGGATGGCTTGTGACTACAACCGGTAACAGAAAAATCAATAAGGTCGGGTGCGTGAAAACGAAAAAGAAAATTGTGTATATAAAGAATTTTTTGGGAGGCTAAAAAGTAGACATGAGGAAAGGGACACGAGGTAATATCAAAAAGACGGGGCTTACCCATATCATAGTAACGATGAGACGTGCTCTGGCGTTTCGGCAAAGTATGTTTGTGTAATTGATAGCCGACATCTTAATATGTAACTCCCAATCAAAATAAAAGAAGGACCAAGCTGAGAGGAAGATTACCAAGTGCCAAATCGGACAGCGGGGGCCATATTTGAATGGTCAATTGATATAGCAGAAAGAGCTATTAGTAAGGGTATAGAGGTATAATATGCAGGAAGATGTGAGGAAAATGGGTTATAAAGCATGAGATTTATGGAAAAAATGAAAATAAGAAGAAAAGGATAATGATACATGTATATGAAAAAAAGGGAAAAAGCAGAGATGGATAAGTAAACATAATGTAATCAGCTGGTTGTAATTTATAGTAAACATATTTTTTGCAAGTAAAAAAGGGAACTGGAGAGGACCAGAGGAGCTGAAGTAAAAATACAATAACAACAATCACAGACATCAGTAAGATTACAAACGGTGCACATATGCGCACAAATAAATGAACATGATTTGAGAATTTTAAAGTGAAAAAAACTTTTAGACATACAGATTTACAAGCGAAAATGTTGGGTTAAAGGTTTATAAAAATACATGTAAGTCCTTATGAATGTTTAGGCCTTTTTCCACGGCCCTAAGTTAAATGATCCATCTACTTTCAAGACGTCTAAGGGACGCGGTCCTGTCGTCACCCCTAGATTGACTGCTTATTGTGTTGATGCCATGTACTGTGATGCCAAGGATTTCTCTTTGACTGTGAGTATTGTTGTAGTGTGTGGCAAAAGGGTAGTTGGTGTTGAATGAACGAATGGCTCTGATGTGTTCTTGTATTCTTTCTTTCATAGGCCTAATCATTCTTCCCACATATATAAGACCACAAATGCAAACAATGCAGTATACAACAAAGTTCGTGTTACAGTTGATGAAATGGTCAATCTTGTATGTGACGTGTGTATTATACTGGAAACAGAACAATTTGTCCTTAATGTAACAACAAATGTTGCACTGGCCACATTTGTATGAACCATGTGGTGGTTTAGGTAACCACGTGTCGTTGTTTATAGGTGGTAGAAAGCTGTGACAGAGGTGGTCGCGTAGTGTTCGTCCTCTCCTGTACGTGATACTCGTTTTTTTTTATCTTGGTCATATCCAACTAACAATTTATATATTTATATATATATTTTTTTCAATCTTTTAATTCTTTTAGTTTGATGGGCTTATCATGGCCTGTCTCCGCATAACTTAATCAAGATATATGACTCCATATACAACCTTTCCTGCGGTCACTGCATTACAGCAAATTTGAACACCTATTTAGGACTACTATAGGATACCCGTGGATCACATGATTTCGCAGCATTTACCATATGAATTCCTATACTTGCACGTTTTCGGTAGTTATACCTCCTATTTCAATAAATCACAGTAGACGTCGTTGTTCTTCACATTTCCTTTTGATACACTTTATGCACAACTTTTGGTCTCACTAACTTTTCATATAATCTCACACAATTGTTTTGGTTTTCTTATTAAAGTTTGTGCTCTTACTTCGATCGGTTGTAAATACAGGCAATCTCCTTCTTGAGCATCTCTTTATTGTCTACTTGCTCACCAATTACGGGGTCCCTAATCATTTCTCCAATCTATACATCCAGGTCACTTCTTTATAATCTCTCCTTTTTCCATTATATATGATACTCTGTCTTGTTCTGACGGAATCGCCTATGATATATTTCCACCTGCCCCTGGTTACTAGTTTCATTATTCTTCCCACTATTACTCTCTCTCTTATAGTCTTCAACAGACTGCCTATTTTCTCTCTTTGAGTGTATCTACAACTCTTTATAACTATGTTCTTTTATGCACCACTACATGCAATGTTTGAATTCTATTTTGCAGCCTTGAAAAAGTCCCTTGGGCAAAACATGTGTTGGCTGTTTGTGGAATATGTACACTCACGACTGTTAGTGGAATTTTTTAGTAACACAAGGAATTAAAGCCTAACCATTTTGGAAAACAACTTTGATTGAACTTTGGACTCTTTTCTCACTTTGGAATATATTATTCGGACTGCTTTCTGGAGTGCCCTGGTACCTCTTTCCAAAATACTTTCCAGCACAGTTCAAAAATCTTTTTGATCAGTTCACTGAATACCCTTGGTGGTTGGGTATTACTACCAGGTTCAGCACCGACAAGAACTCTAGGGATTTTGGACTTACTAATCAGTTATTATTTCTTGTACAGATGTGTGAATACTAGGCATTAACCACTGTTCTGTTTCCTTTACCTAGTGCACAGGAGCATTACTGCTGAAATCCTCCAGATCTAGCGCAGTTCTTGATAATATTCTAAAGGTGAGAAATCTGTAATTAATAGTATACAGCAAAACAATGAGGTTTCCGCTGTTTTGTCACATTGCTTCAATCCTGCGCTAGGTCTCTGCAAGATATGGGGCCAATGTTGCTGCCTACAAATAGGCCATAGCGCTACATCTTGGGCATCAGAACAGTAAAACTCAATTGGCAGAAGTAGGACCTTTCAAAAAGTACAGCAATGTTCATATTCGCCGGCAGGTAAGCATCTGGTGGGCAAAATGATCCTTCTGATAGTGTTCTGTCCAACCCTTAACAATAACTGCCATAGGCTGTCTAAGGTCTACAAGGGGGCCCTTCTCTTGACATACACTGCAGGGTAGCATAGGTTATCACCCTGAGGACGTCTGTGTCTTAGTATGAACCCCTCCCCTACCCCCAGATAACCCATATCACACGCTTCCTGCAAGTGTTCGCATTTGGTGAGCTGGACAAATGGCTGGTCGCACAACATAGTGAAGTCTGCTGACCACAAATGTTCTTGTTTGGACAGTTGTTCTCTTGCACCACAGTAATATTAGACTTGATACGTGTCCAGATCTGTTGCAGAATGGAGTCAGAACTTCCAAAATACTTTAATGCACCACAAAACTGTGGGGGTCATTCTGACCCCGGCCGGCGGCGGAAGCCGCCGGCTTGGCTGGGACCGCCAGAATACCGCTGCGCGGTCAAAAGACCGCCGCGGGTATTCTGGGTTTCCCGCTGGGCTGGCGGGCGACCGCCAGAAGGCCGCCCGCCAGCCCAGCGGGAAACACCCTTCCATGAGGATGCCGGCTCCAAATGGAGCCGGCGGAGTGGAAGGGGTGCGACGGGTGCAGTTGCACCCGTCGCGATTTTCAGTGTCTGCGTGGCAGACACTGAAAATCATGGTGGGGCCCTGTTACGGGGGCCCCTGCAGTGCCCATGGCATTGACATGGGCACTGCAGGGGCCCCCAGGGGCCCCACGACACCCCTTACCGCCATCCTGTTCCTGGCGGCCACGACCGCCAGGAACAGGATGGCGGTAATGGGGTCGGAATCCCCATGGCGGCGCAGCAAGCTGCGCCGCCATGGAGGATTCCCCAGGGCAGCGGAAAACCGGCGGTACACCGCCGGTTTTCCGTTTCTGACCCACCGCCAGCCTGTTGGCGGTGCTCCCGCGGTCGTTGACCCTGGCGGTTTTTACCGCCAGGGTCAGAATGACCCCCTGTATGTTTGTAAGAAAATGGGATCCCACAATTAGTTCTGATCTCCAGCCCATCCAATGACTTATCCATGGTCTTAATAAATGGGATCTAACTATATAGATGAGGGTGGGATCTCAGAAGGCCATTCCTCCCAGCTGGCCTCGGTTGAAAAGTCTACAGGGAATTATCTTTGCCATCTCTCCTGTCAGCTCAGCAGAGGGAGGTGAAGTGGTGAGGTAGTGCCTCTATTAAGGGGCAAGAGGTATTCATCAACTAGAGCAACTGGCCTTCAAGTTAATGGCTACAATCATTTCAGTGAGGAAAAAGAACAGGACATAAACAATGAACGTGAACAGATATCTATACCCTAACTCGGTGGAGAGAGGATGTGGGGGCTAAATTGGCTTGTCGTATCAGTATACACATGGACAGCGGTGAGAGAGGTATAATCTAGAGATTGGGTCAAATATCAATAAAAAAACAACAATTTAACAGTGGGTTAGCGCCTCGAAATTGTTAATGCTACAATAGTAGCTACTGCTAAAAAAAAAAAAATATATAGCGGGCAGGAAAAAATGTTTCACAGTCCAATTCCTATCTTTAACAGGAGAAAACATATTTCTGTATCTAATAATTATATTGTTGTGTATGGTGTTTGATATACAAAGAATTTCCTAAGAAATCACAAAAAATCTGCCATAAAAACATCAAGTTCAAAGCCATATACAATGAAACAAAACAAATTGCAACTGAGTACATAAACAAGGCTCAATAACATACCATTAATGATCACATTTGTGGTCATTATCGTGGGATATGAACAGCTTGTTGTCAAGAGCTGTCACCATTTGTGAAGCTATTCATCTTAGTTCTAAGTTCTAATTTACACAATTGTATGATCTGCCACGCTGCTAATTTTCTGGAGTTTGTTCTTGAAGCTTGAATTGCAGACATTATATACACCACACACCAATTATGAGACACTGTTGAAATAATGGAAGAAGTACAGATTGATGTTGTCTTGTCCAGTGTGTGAAATGGAAAAATAGAAGTGCAGGTACCCTATACTAGATTGCCTATTTCCTTTTGAGAAGTATTGGTACTTCCCAATTAAAAGTTTTGCACTCCTGCAGGTACTCTCATTCTCAAAATAAAAGAGTAAAAGTACTCAGTACCTGACAGTTCCGCATTTAATGCACTGCTCTCATCCTCAGACCTAGCAACTTGTAAACAAATTTCTCCATGTGAGGAGGGAGTGGGGCCTTGGAAGGGGCAGGGCCTCATGCCAAATGCTAACAGGCACTCTGCCTTCCACTAAGCCCACCACTCCCTCCCTTGAAAAAAACCAAAGGGTCGCAGAGGCTATCAATGATATCCTTAATGGACAGCGGCAGCTGCTCGCAGCCTCTAAAGATAGGCTGGAAAGCAATTCTTTGTAGTAGTTCCCAGCTCATCTTTGCTGCCACTGTGTGATTTTGACTACTCACTGGGAGACCGTGTGAGGGGCGCCATAATTGTGTGGCACAAGGTGGCACCATGTGAGTTAGCAGGTTTGCTCTTGCTTATTAGCAGTTTTGAGGTTCAGGGAGACCATGCTCTAAATGTCAGCTGTTATACCTCAAAGAAATGATTAAGGGAAAATAATCTGGGAGAGCGTATGAAGGAAGCTAAAATTGTGTGACACACGATGGCACCATGTGAGCTGGCAGGTTTGCCCTTGCTTATTAGTGGTTTTGAGGATCAGGGATGCCATCTTCTAAATATCTGCTGTTATCCCTCAGAGAAATTTTGAAGGGAAAATAATCATCTTGGCTGAAACTGGGATCCTGATCATTAATGTGAGGGGAATTCTGAACCTTGACCATCAAATAAGGAACTGAGGTTTGTTCCAATGTATTTTTTAGGGTCAGTAATCATTTTTCAAAGAAACTGTTTCTTCCTAGTGTGAAAAGAGTTACTTCCTTACAATAACATTTACCCGCACTTCACACATGCCAATCAAAATTATCAAAACGTTTATAACATTTGTGTTATAACTATTAAAGCGCTCAGTGTAGAGTAAACCACCTCTTTTCACTTTTTGTTGTTGTAGATTTGTGACATAATTTATTTGCAAGTTCAGCATCCATGCAGTCACTTACACATCCATACAACCATTCATTCATTATCACATTTATCCAAATTAGCCAAATTCTTATTTTGTGTTGAATAACAGACCTCCAAAACTAGGGCCAGATGTACTAACATTAGTGTTTGCGAGTACTAAATAGCAAACTGTATGATATGTTATTTGGTAATCGCAAATACTCATGTACTAATGTGTGTTTCACATTTTTTGAGATCCCTAGTGGGTTGCAAATAGACCTACTGAAGTACGTCTCAGTTTGCGGCTCATTGGTAATTGCAAAAATCAACGGATGGTGGTGTGCTGTTGTCAGCAGACCACCATGTCTGTGATTGCTTTTGAATAAAGCAATCTTTTTTATTTTTTTAAATGCATCCCGTTTTCCTTAAAAGAAAATGGGATGAATCTTAAAAGAAAAGTGACCATTGCCTGCTCTAAAAAAATATTTTTTCAACCATTCTCAAAGGGGAAAGGGTCCCTTGGGGACCCCGTCTCATTTGCGAATAGGTTGCCACCAATTTGAAGTTGGTGGTAAAATGGGAATGTCATTCATAAATATCAATGTGAATCGGTGTTAGCAAGGGGTGCCCTAAACACACCCCTTCCAAATACTGATTCACAATCCCAAATTGTGATTTGGTAACCTGCTTGGTGTATACGAAAATGCCTTTGGGCGTTCACAAACAGCCTGATTCGGCGAATCAGGCCATTTGAGAACACAAAAAAGCTTTGTACGCCTGGCCCCGAGTTACAGCCTTCTCCATCTCAAGTTACTATAGGACACCTTCAGCTGTTCCCCCTCCATCCAAACCTCCTTTTTCTACAACGACCCCACTAGATCAAACATTACTGTTTTTAACAACAATAATCAATTTGAGTACGTTAACCAATTTTTCAGGTAGTTCATCAGCACCTTCTCATTAACACTCTCCGTCTTTAGTCGCATAAAATACTCATACAAATAAAGACTAACGTGATTACTTTGTTCTTATTTTTTAATATAAATAGATAATTTTCTGGTAATTTTTAATCGTCTCATTTTAGAATCTGTACACTAATTTATTGTTTTTTGTTTCCTAAAAATGTATCTTTTTTCCAGGATTCGAAATTGAGGGAGTCATTGTAGATGGTTAGGCCATTTCGATGGCGATGCAAGAACAAAGTGACTGGCCGAAATTAGATCAAGCAGACATACTGGGTAACAATATAAGTACAGTGCCAAGCACCAGAAAAACTATTTTGTTTATTTTTTTTGTGTTAACAAACCCAGGCTTTGGATAATATTTGTTAGAGTGAAGCCTTCTTCTCTCTAATATAAAAAATGCCTTGCTCCAGCATTAACAAGCCTGCTAAATACTGCACGATAACGATTCGAATATTATCGATTGGACTGAGAAACAGGTTACGTTCCTATACTGAAATTAGGTGAAATAAACTATTTTTGTTTTATAGGGACACAGAATAAACACCTGAACATGATATCCAACTCTAGTTCTCTAATTTACGGTTGTGCAAGTAAATAGGACGTGTATTGTCGCAAATGCTGTGATTTAATGAAACATGCTTCAAACCCGCATATACAGGAAGACTTGGGGCTGAGGCGCATTTCTTCTTTTAAAGACTCCCTTGTCTTTGTTATCCATAAAAGTTCATTGATAATACAGAAAGTATGTTCCAGGCCCCTTCCCAGGAGACCCCTGTAGTTTCCACCACCATTAACCCCTGCCGGCACTGCGAGTACCAACACAAGTACTAATCATCACACTCCTATAAGTGGGAGAGTTCAGACTACTGCAGCCCACCCACAGCTCTAAGAATTGCCTGGGTGGCAGTTATTATACATGTTTAATATATATTGTATTATTAAATGCTTTGTTGTTTTGCTCATCTCAAAATTAGACAAACAGCGCCACAATGTGGGGGACTGTCATAAGTGCTGGTGGTGAGAATTAAGGGCCAGATGTAGGTAGGTTCAAAATTGCGACTTGCAATTTGCGAGTCTGTGCGTCTCAGACACCTTCTGCAACTCGCAATGGGGTCGCAAAGACCCACCTCATTAATATTAATGAGGTGGGTCGCAGTTTGAGACCCCATTACGAGTCTGGGCACTCACGGGGATGGTGGCCTGCTGGAGACAGCAGACCACCATGTCCGTGACTGCTTTTTAATAAAGCAGTTGTTTTTTTTCCATCTGCAGCCCGTTTTCCTTAAAGGAAAACGAGCTGCACTTGGAAAAAAATACCGAAACCTTTAGTTTCGTTTTTTTTTTCAGAGCAGGCAGTGGTCCCTGCCTACTCTGAAAAAATATTTTTGTTTCCATTCACAAAGGGATCCCCTTCCCGTTTGCGACTGGGTTACCATCCACTTCAAGTGGATGGTAACTGAGATTTCATTGAAATTGCATAGCATTGCGAGTCGCAAATAGGAAGGGAACACCCCTTCCTATTTGCGAGTCGGAAATGCATTTTGCGAGTCGGATCCGACTCGCAAAATGCATTTCTGCATCGCGGAGAGGCTTTTGCGCCTCGCAAACGGCGTTTTTCGCCATTTGCGAGGCGCAAATCCTTTCCTACATCTGGCCCTAAGTGCCGGTGCAGGGCACTAGCAACCACCAGCTCAGATTAAGCACTGGCTTGAGGCAGTCTTCCTGAGCTGATACCAGTACAATAGCTCCCTTTAAAAAAAGATTACAATAACTAGACAAACTTGCTGTTATTAACCCGAAAAATGGAAGCCTGCCTTCCCACCAGGATCCTTAATTGCAGCCATCTCCCCTAAATACACTCTCAAAAATCTTCTAGGTCCTCATTACAAAACTACTGTCACAACTTCTCCTCACATCATCCATCGGTGTTAAAGAAGCCAAACAATACTCTCTACAGAAATTGTGCATATCGCAGCATGCATGCAAATAAAACATGCTATTCCTCAGACAATAAAAATAATGCTATTCCTTAGACATTTATGATTAGGTAATAAACTTCATTACACTTTCATGGAACGTTATCATCCTTAAGTAACAGAATGATTCAGGATGACAAATATTCTCTAACTATATCTTTTCAAAGAAATAATGCTGTTTTACTTCTCAAAGACATTGGCTCAGTGCACGCATAAGTCAGGGAACGTAACCATTTAGAAAAATCTACAACACGCCTTCCTCATTTGTTTACAGAATAGTCTGTAAACAACCTTAGATTTTATTGCCATTAGACTCAAAGATGTATTTTATCTTGCCAAGTCAAACACTTTTGTTTTTGAAGAGCTAGGAGAGGGTAGACATGACAGTGAGTTCAAGTCTCCGGGCGCGAGCCAGTATGTGGATACAAAAGGTAGCGCCTTACTTCAGATAAGGAGAATTGAACTGATTTGCAATGAATCCCAAACCCCAACTCTCCTTCCGCTGGTGTAACTCACTATTGTTCCATTCTCCTTCCTACCCTCCTATACTCTGTTTGATACACCCTCCGGGTTTTACAGAGATATTAAGAATCCAGATTAATCTAAATTTCCTCGTAGTTTTTTTTTTTTTCATTTTGCTTGTCTTTTGCAACATGCTCTTAACTCATGATGAATAATCAGAATGTATGGCAGTTTCTGATTCACACATCATTTATGGTGAAGTAAGAGCACTACTACTCTGCAACAAGTGACCAAAATAAGAGGGCTTTCCCTGATATAAAGAGCAATACCCAAACCATGGATAATCACATCACAGGAGACTTTGGAAACAAGATGTATTTTGATTGTATTAAGACTGCGTGTTGTTTGAAGCAGGGAACTAGAGATAAATATTGGTTGATAGTTCATATACTGCTGTATGACACACGGCATCGTATGCCAACAAGTCTCATATGGTAGACTAACATGAGGCACCAGTCTCTCATTATTCAGCACGTTTGTGGAGATGAGATTACAAGACAGTCTAAAAATGTTGTGGAAGCCCACCGCAAGCATCTTTAACAACTGACATTTATAATTGTCAGGGCAGGGAAATGTAGCTGGCATCAAAGGAACTTCTTGCATCACAAGATAAAGAACACCCAATACACAGAAAACTCAATATATCATAGCCTATTATACAGCAGACCATGCATTCTTCGCTTACTGCTGCGAGAACTAGATGACACCGGCAGGATCAGAAATGGAGAAGATCTTATCAACACCTTTTGACTTGAATTAGCAGATCAAGATTGGCAACACTTTGTTTAGAACAGAGAATCTTGCGATAAAATCATATGGGCTTCTTGTTGCGGATTCTGTTCAGATCTGGCTATTAGACAAGTGAGGGCACTATACTAGCTCTATTTCAGATGGTTGCCTGTGACAATCAGATCTGCATGTGGCAAGAAACTGGATTTTGAAGCGTCACTGACACAGCCAAGACCTTAGCATGAATTTACTTCTGTGTGAAGGAGCACAACCTCCCATGCTTTATGGAGCCCATTAGAGGGTTCGTATTAACTGGGAAACATGATCACAAACATTGTATCTTTAAAATGGCTTTCAAATCTGAGAGCAGAGGATACACTGGTTCTGTTTGACTTGGATCTTTCTTTCACTCTTCAGATAAACTATATTGTCAAGAACAAAAACTTCCAACTTGAACGTTCAGTAAATCTTTACCCTTTCACCAATCAAATAGTCAGTAGTATGGAAGCAGAACCCCAAATTCCAAGACACCCTGAAATTTAGATCACCCCAAAATTACCCCTTGTGGTTCCACTTTGAAGTTGATCTAAGACAAATGGGCACCCTCTCCAATTTCTGACTCAACAATAGTTTAGCAGAGTAGTCAAATAAGTAACTGGGACCACTCAATAACTGAGTTCTAGATCAGGGAAAAGTTAAAGGGATTTATTACAAAATCTTAAAAATACAGCGGTACATAATAAATGTTATATGCCATAAAGGCTTAGCTGCAAAGTACATAGTCAGAAATCAGAAATATTCTCATCCCAAATGAACACCAAAATCATAAGAGAACCAGACATCATCCCCATTAGAAAAGGGACATCTTCTAAAATATCCATAATAAATTGGACAGTCTCTGGTAGAAAAGGAAAGTCACCTTGCTCACCCCAAACCTGAGGTACATAAGTCTTACTTACACACTGAAAAAAGACTACAGTTTCAACATGACATGATTAGAGATAACCCATTTTAAGCAAATCAAACATGTGACAAGTCAAATTAAAGTATATAACACTAATCCACGTCTAAGTAAACAATAAGCAGCTTCTATGCTGTTGCTGTCTGGAGATCTGCACAACATTATGAAACATCATAGACAACAGTCCATACATCAGTAAATTCGGACAGGCCCCAGCAGCGGAAACTACACCAGAAGGTGCCTTGGGTACTTGGAACATCAAGAAAGCTAAGAAGTTCATTACAGTACAGCACTCGAAGAAAAATAAACAGTTACATTACAGTGTGTATTGCTCTGTGGAGGCTGTGAGGAGAGATGATCCACAGGAGGACAAGATGGGGGGGGGCATGAGTGAGATGAACAACATCAGAACTGAATCAATTTGAGCTGAAATAGAGACTTTGTGAAAATGTGGCACAACTAAATTACATTTATAAACACACTTCTATAGGGCATATCAAAGTTAAACTGCAATTTTATTAATTCAGCACTTATGTACAAAATCAATCGCAAAATCCTTAATACTCAACATAAATTGTTACCCAAAATTATGCAACTAAAAAAAACGTTGACAGAAGTATTGTTGAAGTGTTTTCTAGATGTATAATTCTGTGCAATAAAATATTGATGAATAATAACACTTATGTCATACCCAAAACATAAATGCTGAATTAACATGTTCACAGTTGAAACAAATGTATTGGGGAGTATAGGGATGTGTTTATTAGCATATTGTATTGATGCAGTATTTATGAGCAAACAATTATTTTGGATACAATGGATGCGGTTTCTGTCATTCACACCGACTCTTGCCACTCCCATCAAGTTCCCCTGCGCATCTTTTTACCCCACAAACCCTGCAGAGTGAATACAAGCTGATGTAATGGTTTATTTCCTCAGCTTTCGATAAACGTTGTGTTTTCCTAAACTGTTGCAGTTCCAAGGTACTTCAGCTGTTGTTTTGCTGTGTAGATATTCTGTTCGAGCATCTGCGGATGTCAGTGGCATGGAAGATGCTGAGTGTTTTTCTTCAAATATGATAGTGCTTATGCATTAAGGTAGTGAGATGTCATACTCTGGTTTGCCTAAGAGTTGATATTTTCCTTCATTGCATAGTGATTCTGTTGTTTTACTGATCTGTAATGCAAGAAGAATTCAGAACCTCTTGATTCTGGGGTGAGCCAGATTTGTACGAGATTTTCTATACTTTCAGGAATGCTGCTCGATTCATTCTGATTGTGCTGCTCATTGGGAGTTATAATATTTCTGATTTCAACTAATCTGTATAACTCTGCAATTTTGAGGCCTTCATGGCATTTAATCCGCACCACTTTTTTCTGAGATTTTTGTAATTAAACTTCTAACTTTCCTTTGATCTATAACTCAATTATTGAGTGGACCCAATTATTATATATTAACCACTCTTCCAAACCGAAGGGAAGGTGCTTTTTTCCAATTTCTTTCTATGGGAGAACTGTATGAGGTAAAATGTTGGGTGTCATTATTAGGGTGTCCTAAATATTGGGGTACGTTTTACCCCCATAGTATTCAGCAAATCATGAGTACTGTTCTGACTAGACAACTGCAGCAATATTTACATGGACCCGTAACAAAAGAAAAATTAAAACTTGAAAGAGTGAAAACTTAAGTTGCCAAATTCTTGAAAAATTCTGGACACATAACGCTCGTTTTAAAAACTGTCCACTGGTTCCCGGTAGATCAGCAATATATGTTAAAAATCCTATGTACCACCTACAAGCTAAGGGGTACAAGCATCAGCTTATCTCCTCTAACCCACTGCAACCTCAGATTTCGAAATATATGTTAGAATAAATTCATACAGGAAAAAATGGTGCAAAACCCCAAACGTTTTAATGCCCTTGTTTGTGCCCTGCTTTGCATAATTGAGAGCCTTAGCATGTCTTCTAACCTGTAAGAACCAATGACACACCAAGTGCAACAAACACATCCCCCAAAGTTGTAATAACCCCCTAAATGCCGGTATGCTGTCAATACACAAAATCCCCAACAAATCAATAATACGAAATACAAGTTTTAGACACAAAGAAATCTACAAACATGATTAAGCAAAACATGTCACCATTGTGTCTGCTTGATAACTTCAGGGCCTAAAGTCATGCATTTGCAACTGAACTTCAAGAAAAGTTATACTAACTACTCAGTCAAACTGCAAACAACCACAGCAGGCACAGAAGCTGAAACGTTATTGTGGCACTTTGAAGCATACTTCCGTGTTCATACGACTTAAGGTTATAATCTACCACTTACAAACTTCCTTCAACAGGAAATATTTAGATTACACATAACTGATTTACGCTTAGAATGCGGAGAATTTTCTCTCAATTTCTAATGGTTAACTGTAGAAATGTGTTAGTTAAGAGGTGGCCCCCTTGTTATTGAAAGGAAACTCCATAGAAAAAAGGTCTAAGTTAAAATCAACAGATGAAAAGCCTCACGCCAAGGACAGCCACAAGCTTCTTGCCTTCCTCACACGAATATGGAACCAGGGAGGTGCAGGGCAGAAGTATTTCGCACGGAAAGATTAAACACAAATTCAGAACAAATTTACATGTAGGATAATCTACAGCTTTGTGTCTAAATGTTTAAATGGCATCAAAAATAAATCTGGAAGTGCCAGCATCTTCACGGAATTTTTGAGCAAGAACTGACAAAGCCTGTAGGTCTAGTTATTAAGGTCTTTATGAGTAAAGCAGCGGCCGCTCCTCCTCTAAAGCAGAGGAGAGCCACCCCACTACTTTTTGAAGTGAAGAAAAAGGAAAAATATAATGATAATTACAAAACATCATTATCATTTTATTTTTCCTTGGGGAGCCAGGTTAGGGCGGGGCGAGGCTCGGCTGGAGGAGGAGGGATGGAGGAGTAGTGGTGAGTGCACCACAAGTGTGCATGACCATTTGGCAGTCTGTAAATGGCCGGTCAAACAGTCATGCGCAGTTAGCATTTCTCTACCCGGCTGTATTGAACAGCTGGGAGGAGAAAGTGCACAAGGTCCAACTCCCTGTATGAGTGCCAAAGCAGACCGCTCAGACCAATCATGACCCTGCTGTCATGCTAGTGACAGCAGCATCATGACTGGAGGGATGTCTGGAAGTCCGTGTGCTTCTGGTAGTTGGGGAAGAGAAGAGGACGAAGGAGAGATGGAACTGTCTGTCCCACTGTAAAAGGTGAGTGATTTTTTTAATTCTATTTTATTTTTTGTATACCCCCTCCCCACCACACCACTGAGAAGTAGACGCCACTGTAGGTGAAGTAGTACTCTTGTAGCACCATCACACATACTACTACATTCCTTTGCGAATTGGCCTCACATCAATTAACATATAAGTAAAGTTACTTATCTTCAGTAATGCACTTTCTGCTCTCTATCAAGCCACAGAATCCTCACTGTTTGAATATTCCACAGGCGCCAGACTCGATCTGGTAACTATGCGTCACTACTCCTGTGTGCCGGTACGTGCACCTTGTGGTCCCATACTGAATGCCGTTGTGCACCAGAAGTGACATGCAGGGCTACATAGGGGCCAGTTCCTCACTCTGACATCAGTTACTTTTAAGGCTGTCTGCGCTCCCAGAGGCAGATTCCCAAAAGCAAATTGGTAGACAGCATGCAGATTCCTAGACTGTCCAATCAAAGAATGAGGAAGACAGCAGGGTTGGTGAGGAATCTGTGGCTTGACAGAATCTCTTCCATAAAGAGCGTTACTGAAGGTAAGTAGCTTTTTTTTCCTGAAAGAGACTTCTAGCTGAAAACTCCTCACCTTTTAATTAGATACCAAAGCGATACCTATTTTGAGGCGGGTCTTTGAATGGACTCACACCAAAAAGCACCGAGTGGGCAAAATGCCCCTCCAGGCAAATCTGACTGTCCAGAAAATAATGCTTTGTGAACGTATAGCGGGTCACCCTCATGGCACATGTCTAGGACAGGAACTCTGCATGCCAAAGTAGTTGTATCAGCTTTGGAACTGGAAGAATGAGCCATGCAGTTCTTCCGGAGGCTGCATTTTGACTAATGCATAGCAGATCTTAGTGCACAGCAAGCCCAGAGGAATGATTCTCTTCTGCACTGCTTTGTCCCTTTTCGCTCCAGAGACCCCCATTAAGATCTGCTTGTCTATCTGGTCTTATTAGGTAGAATCTATGGAGGAGCTAGGTGCTCTCTTGGCATCCAAGCAATGAAGTCTCTCCTCCTCTTTAGATGAGTGAGAACAGCATGGAACACTGGAAGAGTGATGGTTTGACCGTAGTGGAACGGCATCACAAATATTGGCAAGAGGGATGCCCGTGTCCATTGAAGCACTTTATATGGGATGAATGAAGTGTATGGTGGAGTGACACAAACAGCCTGAAGCTCACGCACACGCCATGCTGAGGTGATGGCTATGAGGAACAGTCTTGATAGTAAAGAGCCAAAAGGGACAGCTCTGAAATGACTTGGAGAGCAAATTAAACAAATTAGGACTAGATTACGGTCCCACTGGGGCATGACAAAAAGTACTTTACAAACAGTGACTTGAAAAAAGGGCTGTCATCCATAGGAAGGCTGACCTTAACCAGCGGGAAGCAGGAGTCCATCACTCCCAGCAGCCACTTGAGAGACTGTGGCCTTGCACTCCCCAGGACATTGCACAGGGCATGTTGCCCCCTCAAGGACAAGGGGTGTTGTACCATCTTCCAGTTGAGGTGCCCCCACATTCCCTGTCCCCCTGAGGTGCCTGTGTGTTTTCGACCTGATGCCCCAGCAGTGTTCTCTCAGTGTTAATGCAGGAGTAAGATGGAGCCTTGGCCTATGTGATGTGGCCCTGTGGCCCACGGACATTATGGACTGGGCAGTGTCCCTCCATTTGTATATATGTAAATACTGTTTTGAATTTTGAGGACGTTTTTCTGGATTTTTATCTTATTACACTCACTTTCATCAATTCCTGTAGTCCTTGCATTATTCCTGAGGGTTATGGGGTCAATATGTTTTATTACTGCATCTGGTTGTGTGTATAGTGTTGGGGGCGGGGTGTTGCGTGTGGCGTGTGTGTGTCACTCTCTTTTTCCTCCCCCCTCCCCTGTGTGCTAGGCGGCAGTACTCACCGTGGTCGTCGTCACCGGCGTTGGTATTCCTGGTGCAGGAGGAGGTAGACCAGCATGGGGAAGATCTGCAGTTCGGGCTCCATGGCGGTGTGGTTGTTCCCTGAGTGTCCAAAGGTGAGTCCTTTGACTTCTGAGATCTGCTTCCGCCATGCTTTTGTTGTCGTTGGTACCGCCCCGGAAAAGGTGGCGGATAGGTCTCTTGTAATACAGTGGGCCGAACCTTGTCTTCCGCCTGGCTGTTGGCGGTTCCCGCCGCAGTGCTTGTTGCTACTGCTATGGCAGTCAGTGTGTTAAAGTGGCTGTCTGTATTGGCGGTTTCCGCCGTGGTCATAATTCAATTTTTTTACTGCCGGCTTTTTGGCGGTATTACCGGCGCTTTATCACTGACCGCCAGGGTTGTAATGAGGGCCTTAATATTCAAAAGCCTTAAGGAACAACTGTGAAGGATCTCAAGCAGAGCTCTCATCATAAAAATAACAACCAGGTTAAAATCCCACTACAGCATATTGAAAAGAAGGAAGAAACTATATTGGCCAGGCCTTTTGAAGAATCTTAAAATAATGGAGAACTTTTGGCGCAATGGCTGCTCTATGAGGCAAAGGAAAGCAGACAAGGATCCTAGCTGATCCCTTCACTGGACCGTAGAGACATCCCGTCTGGGACAAAGACAGTGTGAACTTGACAATGTCAGCCAGATGCAGTTTCAAGGGATCAATTTGGTGATCTCTGCACTAGATAACAAACATTTGCCAACTCTCAAAACAAACATGTTTGAAGAACAATGGGCAGGTATGATCACATCCAGTACATGATCAGGCAGCTGGAATGCAGTCAATACAGTCAAGTGTCCCGGCTCAATCTCCAGACAATTTCCAGACATGAAGGTGTAGGCCTGAGATTTTGGTTGAGGAACTGCCAACATAAGAGTAGCCCCGGGAGGTGGTGGTCCCTGGGGCTGCGGGTGGGCTTGCCGCCCTGCATATTAGTTGTATATAGCCCCAGGTAGGTGGTGGCCCCTGGGCTGCGGGGTGGGCATGCCACCCCTGCATAATATTTATATACAGCCCGAGGTGTAGATGGTTCCGGGGCTCCAGGGCGGCCGCACAGCCCCCTGCACCATATAAAATAAAAGCCCTGGTGAGGTGGTGGTCTCTTGGTCCCTGGGGCAGAGGGGAGGTGGACACACGGACGTCCACGCATATTAGTGATAAGCCCTGTGGGCCAGGCACCCCCTCTACCTGCATTATGATAAAAATGCCCCTGGGACCTGGCCCACTCTGGGGCTTAAAATAAATAAAGCGCGGGAGCCTGCACTAGGTTTTTTATTTTATTTTTTATTTATGGCAGATCCGCGGATCTACCACGACTTCCGCAGTAAATTTAAAAAAAATGCTTTTTAGCACTCTGGGGCTTCATCACCAGAGGTCAGGGTGTCTGTGCCCTGGACCCTTTTCTTTTTTTTAATTTACATATTTGTCTGGGACTCGGCTCAAGCTGAGTCACAACATGGCTACAACACTTCCTTGTTGAAGTATTGACAGACAATCAGATCTCAGCAAAGATTGGGAAGGGTTGTGAATCCTTCGCGTCCCTCAATATACAAATTTGGATTTCCTTTAATTTCTCAAAAACTACTGAATGGATTTACACCAAATAACAAAAAGGGCCCTTTCTTGACCAAGAGCTACCTTTCTGCCAAATTTAGTGTAATTTTGTCCAGTGGCACCATTCTAAAGTACACATACAATGAGGAATAAGACTCTAAGGAATGTTTTTGTGCAGGAAGGAAATCCTTCCGGCACAAAAACAATCCTACTAACAACATAGGCACCACTGCACCATGACACAAGGGTGTCTGTATTGGCGCTAGTCAGCCACAAGTGTGTCAGCCCAGGGAGAGGGCTTAATAGCACCATATCCTTTTAAATAAGGTGCAGTTCAGCTCTCTCCCTTTCACGCAAAGTAGCACAGTTGCTTGCCTTGCTTCGTTGCATGAAATATTAGAAAATCAGCCATTAAGTTCTTTACTTTGACTAGGCCCTTGTTACAGCCTGAGCTGTACCAGATTTTGTCAGATCTCCATCCTTCGACAATCTTGAAGATACTGTGATACTAGCCTTAGTGCACATGCCCATGCAGATACGAGCATCAACATATATACACATCATCACATTCTCTCTGCTACACTTACTCTACTAAACACCATTCCACACATGCAGGAGAAGGAAACACGTAACACACAACAACCTGTCCAGTGAACTTGGTGGCAAGAGGCCACAACTCACTGTGAACGCATGCTTTAAAAATCACTTAACACGACATGCGTACATATGCACCCTTTCTTTCTATACCACTGGACTTGTCCCTCGACTAAAAGGCAGATGCCATCGGAGGCACAGTAACTCTAGTAAAGAAATTCTTTTTAAGGGAGGGGCTGAAGAGGTATAAATGTAAGGTGGTGTGCAGACAACCAGCCATTTGCCTACTCTGAAAGAATGGGAGTAAAATACTTAAAACAGCTAATCATAAATTTTTATACAGTACTTGCCATCACATTTCACCTTTCTGTAGCTCTGTAAGTTATCAAATCTAAGCTAAGAGTATTTTTTACTGGCTACTTCTCCAGCTTTGTAAAATGCGGATTGTGGAAACAGCTCTATGGTTATCAGTGCCAAGATCTTTTGGACCTTAAACATTCGTTCAGTGAAAACTGGTTAAGGATCTTTCTACAAACCTGGAGACATAACAAGACTGGCCCTCTTCCAACTGATTCTTTCTTTCAATTTAAAAAAAAAGTTTTATATAGTGCAAAGGTGGCCAAAGAGCATTCAGTGTGTTACGTGAGGCGAGGGGAAATTAATTTATTTGCTGCAACTTGAACCCTATTCCTCTGTTCCAAGGCCAGCAGCTCTGACCATTAGACCACATCTATCCCGTATCACCATCGAGTAGATTCCAGGGTGAAATTTTGCTCTACGGAAGCAGGACAGCTGTAAATCCACTTTCATGATTTCTGCCATAGACTTAGTTTTACGTAAGGTTAAAACCTCATCTGTTGAGACCATACAGAGAACCTGGCCTTTGAACGCATGGTCCACCTCCATGGTCTCCTGCACCTTGACCAAAGTTGAGGACAACCAAGCCCTGTCTGCCTACATAGACCACTGCCAATGTCCTTCCCCCACAGCTGTGTTAACATGATATAGTACTGAATTAAGCTTAAACAAAAATGCTGCCGTAACACTCAGCAAATGTCCTGCAATAATTTGTGCAATTTGCAAGACTATTCTTTTAGTATCTAACCATCTACTGCCACATCTTTAAGTTGAAGTTCAACAAAATAGCACCAGTGTTGGTCTGTTGTAGGTAAATTGATACACTGCAATAAAATGCCCTACTCAAAGAATTTATGTTTGTCCTGATTGTAAGGAGTATAGAAAGAAGTTGAGGGAAGTGTTTTGCTTCCCCTAAGAAATTTTGACAGTGCTGACCATTCTATCACTAATGTGTGTTCTAAATGCATGTGTGTACATCCAATAACTTTCTCAGCAAATGCGGTGTACCCCAAGGGTCCTCGTTGATCCCTACCTTATTTAACCTATATGTCTAACCACTGGTTGATATTGTTCTTCCCTTTGGGATCCCAATAATTTCATATGCAGATGACACACAACTGGTACTCTCACTGACTCAGAATCAAGCCCACTATGGGCTCCTGCCTTGAATCGGTTGCCAAATGAATGGAAAGCTCCTTTTTTTAAATTGAATACAGATAAAACTGAGCTGATAATCCTGAGGAACAACATGAATACCACACTTTACATCAGCTGGCCTAGAAGTACAGGTCTTCCTCCGGATCCTAAAACAGCCATAAAAAGTCTTGGACTGCTGCTGGACACATCTATAACATTTGACTCCCAGGTCGTAAAATTATCTGACATCTGCTATGAGATTCTGAGGATGTTACATAAGATTCTGCCTCTTTTCCCCTCTACCTCAGGGAGGCTGGTGGTTCAGGCGCCCATTTTGTCATTCCTGGACTACCGAAATGCATTGTATCTGGGGGCTCCCAAAGCCAGTTTGAAGAAGTAGTCCAAAATTCTGTGGCACTGATTTTGTGTAACATTCCAAGACATCAATCAGCACGCCAGGCCATACATCATCTACACTCAAGGGCGGCTCCTCCGCAATGGAGGAGGAGCGTCACCCCCCCCAACCCCACTGACCAGCAGGAGCTGCAAACCTTTAGAAATAAAACAATAATAAACGGTGTTTATTATTGTTTTATTTTTAAAAGGGGCAGGGTCATAGGGGTGATGAGCAGTGAGGGGAGTGCACATGCGCACAAGGGCTATCACCAACCAGGCACTGTGTTGTCAAGTTGGAGAGAGCCGACCTAGGCTTCCAGCCTGCATTGGAGCACTCAGCCAGGGCGCTCCAGCCAATCACAGCTGCTCTGAGCTGCGTCACGATTGGCACAGGGCAGGCTGGAAGCCTGTGCCTGGAGTGCGGCGGCAATGCAGTGGCGACCAGGTAAGTTTAATTTTTTTTTATATATATATATTTATTTTTTATTTTGCTCACACCGCTCCACCACTTTGCCCAGTCGCCAGCCACAACTGTCTACACTGGCTCCCCACAGTAGAGAGGATCACATTTAAGTAATTGTGTATTGTCCCTAGGCCTTTACGTGATAAAAGGCCATTGATTTCCCACCCCTTGTTAAGTCTTTTTTGCAAAGACCACTATCAAAAGGAAAATGAAATAAAGAGGGCAGTCTTTTTCATATAATTATTATGGAACTGTCTTCCTCTTTCTCTCCGGTCTCTTGAGAAGGAACTAGCCTTTCAGAAAGCATTAAAAACGTGGATCTTCCAGACTGACTCATTATAATTTCCCCTTCTACTCTGTGGTGCACTAACAGGGCTGTGATACCTTAGAGTAACTATGCATTATATAAGCTCATACACAATAGAAAATAATGGAATAAATGCATACTTTTATTTGACATTTCTTAAATGTAATCATTAGACACTTCACCTTCACAATACCAATCTCATCTTGAAAATGTATCTATCCTGAAATTCATTTACATCTTACATCAAATGACATCTGGAAAACACTAGATGATGTAATAAGTATGCTAAATTACGCATAACAAAATATTCCAATTGTTTTGATCAACTGTAAGGCCACCTGATGACAAGGAGTGGATAAATCTAAAATGGTGAACCACTGCTGTTTTTCCTGTGGATTTTCAATCCATTACTTTACAGATTTCTCCTAAATGCTAATATTAAAGTTGCAGGCACGTTTTGACCTTAAGCACACTAGGTTACATATTTCTCTTTAAGTCCATTTGGTGACAACGTAATATGAATATCACAAATGTAAAACTGGAAATATGTCACAGGGACGGTCTCTTATTCCTCTTGACTTTTAAATTATGCAATATATTTTCCTTCTCATTAGTGCTCTCCAGTAAGACAGCCCTGACAGCTCAACTGAACTTGCTTTTTACAGTGTCACTAGAGTGCTTGAACACGAGCCACCCGATCCATGGTTTTTCCAGCAGTGGCTCTGCTGTCTCTAGGAGCCAACATGATATATAGGCAGGATTTGTTCAGACAGTGAATACATCTCAAAGAGCTAAACATAAGGAAAAAAAACTAATCAGAAAACAGGAAAAGAAACCTTGGAGAAACTTGAAACCCTGATTCCTTGCAAGCCTAACCTAAAGCCAATTACTTCAGAAACCAGATTAATTAAGCTTCAAACAACACTACAAAAGCTCTTTCAAATCATTAAACTCTACCTGAACCAATGCAAAACCCCAGGGTCCCCAACACAGATAAAAATGAGTCAAACATCATCATTTTTTATGGAACAAAATCCTAAAGATTAATCAAATTCTTAAAAAAAAGAACCCTGAACTGGCCTCCTCTCTTCTTCCTCCTAAAATCAAACACTGCCCAAGAGTTCATGTTTTCACCTCTTGAACACACAATCTTTACTCCATACCACAGATGCTAGAAGCCCCTCCTCCTAAGCCTATGAGTCCATTCCAACACACCTGAAAAGATACTGTGCCTCCGAGATTGCTCCTCTACTCCACAACATTACAACAGCAAACTATTGTTCACCAATCTGCAAGTCTCTAAACTAGGGACCTTTTTAGAAGGAAAGAAGTCCAGTTCACAGAATGGGGAGGAGAAAGGGCTATGTGAGGGATACGTAGTTAGATAGCGCATCTGCCAGGAAGAACGTCACTGAAAGTAAGCAACTTGTTCTTCTGATAGATATTTCTAACTGCAGATTCTTCACCTTATGAGTAGATACCAAAGCAGTACCTCCCAGGTGATGGGTCTGTAAACTTCTCAGGCCAAAGGTTCCTGCAGGACAGAGCAGACAAAATGCCCTTCTCGTCAGACTTGACTGTCCTAACAGTACTGGTTCACAAACGTATAGAAAAACGCCCACATAGGACCCTGGCAAATGTCCAGAACAGGCACGCCATGTGCCTAAAGCAGTGGTAGTAGCCTTAGTTCTGGTGGAATGAGACAGCAGGCCTTCTAGAGTTTGCTTCTTACCCTGTACATTGCCCATTTTAATGCAGGGAATGATGCAATGAGAAATTATTCTTTTTGCACTCCTTTGCCATTTTTTACTCCAGCAAATCGCACAAAGAGCTGATCGTCCACACACTGTTCGCTGGTATGATCAATAAAGAAGGAGAGCGTCTTCTGGTATCCAGCTGATATAGTCTCATCTCCTTAGAGGGGTGAGGTGGAGATAGGAAAGCTGGTAGGGTAATACTTTGCCCGACATGAAAAGCAGTAACCAGTTTCAGGAGGAAAGAGGCCCTGGTGCGCAACACCAGGCTGCCTTGAATGAATGTCATGTATGGTGGATTGAGAAAGAGGGCTTGTAGTTCACTCACCTATTGCTTCGATGATATGGTGATGGTTAAACTGTTTTTAGAGTGAGGAGCTGCAACAAGCAGCTGTGCAGCAGCTCAAAGGGGACACACATTAAGAATGTGAAGATTAAGTTTAGGTCCCACTTAGACATAATGAAAGATATGCTGCAACGTTTTCAAAAACTCAAACAGGTGATAGAAATAAAGAGGGCTGGTTCAGCAACCTGGAAATTCAGACGAGCCAGCAAATAACTTTAACTGTACTCAAGGCTAGTCCTTGTTTGACTAAATACAACAGAAAAGCAACACTTTAAATAATTTGGCTTGAAGTGAATCAATCTGCCTAACACAGCACCAAGCCACAAACTTGTCCTAACGCAGGCATCTACTGACTTTGTGGGAGGTCACCAGACTGCCAGAATGACATCACTATTTTGGGAGGAAGGTCGAGTGAGATCAATTGCCAAGCGAATGGCGTGCAACTCCAGGAGACTGATATGGAGCCCGTGTCTTTTCAAAGACCATATGGCTCTGATCTCGACCTCTGCCACATGGTCACCCCAACCCAGAATCGATGCATTAGTCACCACTGTGAGCTCTGGGTGAAGAAAGATGAGGGGTCTGCTGCTGACCCAACTGGAAACAGCAGTCACCATTGTAGGTCTTTAAAATCTGGGCATACACTGAGTGGTGCCCCTGATGTTTTGCCTCTTGGGACTTCATATCCCACTACAGAGCCCACATATTCCACCGGGTATGCTTGAACAGCAGGATATGGGAGCCCATAAGCCCCATTAGCCTCAGCTTCATCATCACTGAGATCCAGGGTGGAGGCTAAAACAGCAGGATCATAGATTGAATGGCATTGATTCTCCACTCTGGGGTAAAAACATGAAGCTGCACCACTAACACAATAGGTCACATGAAATGTAGTGTCTGCAAAAGATTCAAGAGGTTTGTTGTAGTCTGGAGTTGGGTAACGACTGCCTAGGGTGAGTCTGCCTTCAACAGCAAGTCGTCGAGTTAGAGGAAAACCAGAACCCTGAGCTTGGAAGATATGCTGCAACCACCAACATCACTTTCCTGAACATCCACAGAGTACTGGTGAAACCAAAGGGAAGTGGAGCAAACAAAGTGCTCTAGTCAAACCATGGACAGAACATATTGCTTGTGGGTCTGCAGGACTGGGATACAATACAACAGATTACAATACAATACAAGAACAGCTGCTTCCGAAGAAGCATCCCCGCGCTTGCAGGCACGCATCCTGTCCGGTAAAGTAAGAAATCAGTTCCCGTATAAAGAAAAAAGATAATCAACACGTACAAAAAAAATTTTAAACTAAAAGATTTTCTTGTTTAAAAATAGCTGCAGAAGGGGTGAAACAAAGACAAAGCGGGAGAGAATTTTTAAGTTTGGATGTGAGGTAGGCAAATGATCTTCCCCCTCGCCTAGCTTTATGGATCCAAGGAACTTGAAGTAGTTTGGTCTTATTCTATCTCAAAGTTCTGACCTTGCAGTAAGGTTTAAATCTCTTCCCTAAATAAAAGAGTCATTTCTGCTCAAAGCTCCATAGGCAAAGGTTAAATCCTTAAATTGAATGCATTTAGTTACAGGCAGCCAATGAGGTTGTTGCAAGTAAGGTGTCACAGATGTTCGAAAAATAATTTTCTAAATTAAGCGAGCTGCTGCATTTTGAATAATCTGAACGAGTTGAATCAGATATGCTGGCAGGCCCAAATGCAGACTGTTCGCATAATCAAGTTTAGAGGTCACAATAGTGTGAACAATGATCTTTTGAGTCTATTCTGGATCCATATGCAGAATCCTTTTTAGATATTTGAGGATTGTATAACAGAAGGAGGAAATTGCCTTAATTTGGGGTCCCAAAGAAAGATTGGTATCAAATTTGACAAATACATTTCTAGCTGTTGAAGTGAATGTGGGAGGAGATCCAAGCTCAGATGGTCACTAATTACAAGTATCAGGGGGAACATTTGGTTCCAAGAAATGAAATCTGTTTTGTCAGAATTTAGCTTGAGACAATTACTGTTCATCCACTCTTCTACAGACTTAAGGCATTGTTTAAACAAACTTAAGGCCTTCACATCATTCTCGTGAGAGGACAGGAGAAGTAGAGGATTGTCAGCATATGAAATCAAGTGCAAGCCCGTGATGCAACAAGGCTTGCCAATGGCTCCAGATGTACATTAAAAAGAGTAGGGATCAAAGTTCAAGAGGTTTTAGGGTAGATGCTTATGGTAGAAGAAAACCAACCTGCATCCTGTCTTTAAGAAAAGATTTAAGCCAAGGTACACCCATTAATTCCTGTTTTTCTGAACCTATTTAATATGTTATGTCATGTTATGTTATGTTATTTGGACTTGTATAGCGCTTGAACTACCCGGAGGCCTCGCAGCGCTTGCAAAAACCTGAAACAAAAACATCCAGCCTGAACACTAATTGAAGATTAAATCCTAAAAAGCCAGGTCTTTAAGGCCTTACGAAAGGGTAATTCAAGGTTCATTGCTCTTATGCCAATCGGTAACGAGTTCCATAGCTTTGCTCCTTTACATGCCAGAGAACTACCTCCCCATCTGGCCTTCATTACTTTGGGAACAGTTACCAGGTATGCTGATGCAGATCTAAGTGATCTGCTTGGCATATAGAAAGAAGCTAATGACCTCAGCATTTCCGGGCCTCGCTTATGCAGAGCTCTATGCATTTGACATAGTGTTTTAAACGGAATCTCTTATCCACTGGGAGCCAAAGTAATGATGCAATTCCAGCTTTGTTGGATTCCTGCTTGGAGATATTCAATACCAGGCGTGCCGCAGCGTTTTGGACTCTCTGCAGTCTTTTAATAACGTAGCCAGGTGAGCCCATAGACAATGCATTTCCATAGTCAATACGGGTACCTATTAAAGCCTGTGCGATTATTCTTTTGGCTGTCAGCGGTAGGATGGTAAAGACCCTCCTCAACAGCCTCAGAAGTCCAAAGGAGGACGCAGCTACTTTATTTGCTTGATGGGCCATAGACAATTGTGGAACAAGCCAAACCCCCAGACTTTTAATGAAATCTTTCGGTGGGGGTAGGAAACCGGTTCCATCAGCCAATGACGGATTCATAATAGGCTTGGTTTGTTGTCCAAAGAACATCAGCTCTGTTTTATTATCATTCAGTTTGAGTTTACTTTCAGACATCCATGCTGCCACCGCTTGAAGACATGGGCCAAATGCTGTCTCTATGGAACCAGAATCCTGTGAGAAGGATATAATTAATTGGGTATCATCTACATAAGACACCAGAGTCAGCCCAAAAGGCTGAATTATTTCTGCCAGCGGTAACATATAGATATTAAACAGAGTGGGGATCAAGGAGGAACCCTGAAGAACTCCACATCTGCTGTTAATATGTTCTGAAAAATAGGACCTATCTAAAACCTGAAAGGACCTAACTTTTACAAATGAGTTGACCCATTCAAAAGCCAACCGCGACAGACCAGTATCTTGTGTCCTGTTCATTAATATATCCAGGTCCACCATATCAAAGGCAGCACTGAGGTCTAGAAGAACAATAGCTGTTTCTCTACCCTCATCTAGTCGCTTTTTCACTTCTTCAGTGACCGCTATTAGTGCGGTCTCTGTCCCATGTAATGGTCTAAAGCCCATCTGGGTAGCATGTAAAGTGTGATTGGCTTCCAGAAACAGAGACAATTGGATTTGGACATGTTTTTCCGCCATTTTTTATATAGTCTGCAATAATGAGATAGGCCTGTAGTTACTAAGAAGTCCAGGGTCGAGATTGGGTTTCTTCAGTAGAGGCTTGACAATGGCATGTTTCCATTGATTAGGCACTGTCCCCTCAGACAATGAAAGATTAACAGATTTTGTAATGTAAGGACCTATTACAGGTTCACCTAGTAGTAATACCTGGGGAGGCGCAGGATCCAAAGGTGATCCTGATTTGATAACTTGCAGATGTTTTTTTTACATCAGCTTCTAATATCGGGGGGGGGGGGAGACTGATAAAGATGTCGAAGGTGAGCGCGCTGCTACAAGCCTTTTGAAATTCTCTATTTTTAATGTAATTTTTAGGCTGTGCTTCTAATTTTTTATATTTCTGTAGTTGCTGGGGGTTGATGGACACATGAGGGATTTTCCACTGTATATTTATTGTGATTCTTAATTTTTAAAAGTGTTCATTTTCTTTTTTGGAAGTGAGGGCTTTTCTGTAGCCTCACTTCTGTTTGAACTTTTAGCGGGCTAGACGTCCGGAGTCTCTGTGTTGCTAGGAGACCCGGCGCCATTTATGCCTGTGCTGAAGCTGCCGCACCGACAAAGGTGAGCGCGCTGCTACAAGCATTTTGAAATTCTCTATCATTTTTTGCCTGTGCTTCTAATATTTTATATTTCTGTAGTTGCTGGGGGTAGATGGACACGTGAGGGATTTTCCACTGTATTTTTATTGTGATTCTTAGTTTTTAAAAGTGTTTGTTTTTCTTTTTTTTTGGAAGTGAGGGTTTTTCTGTAGCCTCAGTTCCGTTTTAACTTTTAGCGGGCTAGACGTCCAGAGTCTCCGTATTGCAAGGAGACCAGGTGCCATTTATGCCTGTGCTGAAGCAGCCGCGCTGACGAAGGTGAGCACGCTGCTACAAGCATTTTTAAATTCTCTATTTTTAATGTAATTTTTAGGCTGTGCTTCTAGTTGTATATATTTCTGTAGTTGCTGGGGGTTGATGGACACGTGAGGGATTTTCCACTGTATTTTTATTGTGATTCTTAATTTTTAAAAGTTTTTGTTTCATTTTTCATTTTTTTCGGAAGTGAGGGTTTTTCTGTAGCCTCACTTCTGTTTTAACTTTTAGCGGGCTAGACGTCCGGAGTCTCCGTGTTGCTAGGAGACCCGGCGCCATTTATCCCTGTGCTGAAGCTGCCGCGCAGCGGGCGTGCCAAAGGCAAGCCTGTCTGCGCCCGTCCGTGTACATACGGGGCCAGGGGCCAGGAATTTTGTCCAACCCATTAAAGTGGGCCCCCTATCCCTGTTGTTTTTAAGAACTTTTGAAGACAGGGCTGCGGCCATTGCATGTCCCCTGATTGTACATCTTGACGCTCATTTGGACTTTGTAGCTGGGAGTTACACCCCCTTTTGACCCTGCAGGAAGCTAGAGCTCAGCCTGATTGTGCTCACATTGCTGTGAAATCGACTAGGAATGCGAAGGGCGCTATTAGCGACAACTTCCACTTTGCTCTAATTAATGCCCGCTCTCTTCCTAAACATAAAATAGAAATTAGAGAGATGATTGAAACCTTCAACCTCGACTGTCTATTTCTAACAGAAACCTGGGGTAAACCCAAATCTGAGCCTGATTTCATGGAAGCCACGCCCCTAGGCTACTCTTATTTTAGGGCAGATAGATCCTCTAAAAGAGGCAGTGGATTGGCGATCATCTGCAGTTCCACACTCACATGTACGTGGAAGAATATTTTATCCACATCATGTGAAATCATGAATTTTAAATTCCTCGCAAATAACGTAACACTTTTGGATGGCCTTTTGATCTATCGCCCCCCTGGCTCTTGTTCAAGTTTTGTTCAAACCTGGACTGAACTGATTGAGCCTCTGGTTATGTCCCCCAAAGCAATTATATTGGGGGACTTTAACATTCATTTTGATAAAACTAATAATCCCATTGTTAAGGAATTCATGGACCTTATGTCGACTTTCGATTGGACCATCAATGTTACTACTGCCCCTCACATAGCGGGACACCTATTGGATGGGGTTTTTGCCCGCTCAAAAGCTCAATTGGAGCTTATCAATATCCTGCAGAGTTGGACAGACCACAACCTATTGAATATTCTGGTCACCCATGATCCCGTATCCCAACCCCCGGGCCCCAATAGTAGAACTGTCAGATCATGGAAAAAGGTCAAGACAACGGAACTGATTCCTATCTTGGAAGAAGAATGGAACAGGACCAACGAGAGGCCCTTGTCACTATTAGAGAGCTTCAACTCAGGGATCGCAAGGGCTATGAAGCAACTTGCCCCCCCCAAACGGCTGACAAATCACAAAATCAATAAACCGAGGCAACCTTGGTTCACCAAGGAGCTCAAACTTCTCCAGAGAAGATACCGTCAACAGGAGCGATATTGGAAGCTCAATCTCTCCCTTGCAGAAAACGATAAAGTGAAGTTGGCACTTAAAACCTACAAAATTGCATGCGTTAAAGCTAAATCTGATTTCTATTCTACGAAAATTAAGGAAGCTGCAAATGCGCCCATGAGCTCTTTAAAGTAGTTAAGGCTCTCCCATTTTATATGAATTGGAAAACTCTCAAGATTTCTGCAATAAGGCGGCCACTTATTTCCGCAACAAAATTTTAAATATCCACTCCAACTTTATCTCCTATCGAGATACTAATAATCAACCTGCCCTGTTTGACGATGACCAGATTACTTATTCCGATGCAGTAATTAACACCAGCAATTTGACTCTGCCCCACTTTTCAATTCCCTTGCAAGATTATATTCAAAAGCTAATTGTGGAAACTAAGTCAGGCTCTCCTTTAGACCCATGCCCCTGTCTATTTTGCAATTAGCTCCTGACTTTTTTTCTCATGCAATAGCCTCCATTCTACAAGAAGTCCTATTGTCCGGAATATATCCTACTGCCTGGAAGGAGACTATGGTGATCCCATTGAAGAAGAAGGCTAATGGTGACCATTCAGACCTTAGTAACTTGCGCCCGATCGTCCTCCTTCCCTTTTTGGCTAAAATATGCGAAAAGCATGTGAATAAGGAGCTAATGGCTTTCTTAACAACAGAGGGAGTATAAGATCCCTCACAACATGGCTTCCGAAAATCTCACAGCACTGAGGGCCTCATTCCAACCCTGGCGGTCATAGACCGCCAGGGTGGCTGTCCACGGAAGCACCGCCAACAGGCTGGCGGTGCTTCATGTGGAATTCCGACCGCGGCTGTAAAGCCGCGGTCGCCCAGCCGGGTCCGGCGGTTTCCCGCCGGATTAGCCCCGGCGGTTTCCCGCCGGATTAGCCCCGGCTGGGGGAATCCTCCATGGCGGCGCTGCAAGCAGCGCCGCTATGGGGATTCCGAACCCCTTCCCGCCAGCCTGTTTCTGGCGGTTTTCACCGCCAGAAACAGGATGGCGGGAACGGGAGTCCTGGGGCCCCTGGGGGCCCCTGCACTGCCCATGCCACTGGCATGGGCAGTGCAGGGGCCCCCTAACAGGGCCCCAGCATGATTTTCACTGTCTGCTTAGCAGACAGTGAAAAGCGCGACGGGTGCAACTGCACCCGTCGCACCCCAGCAACACCGCCGGCTCCATTCGGAGCCGGCTTCTGTGTTGCAGGGCCTTTCCCGCTGGGACGGCGGGCGCTCCCTTGGCGGGCGCCCGCCGGCCCAGCGGGAAAGTCTGAATGGCCTCTGCGGTCTTTTGACCGGGGAGCGGCCAATTGGCGGTTTCCGCTTGGCGGGCGGCGCCCGCCAATATTGGAATGACCCCCTGAGTCTGCTCTGATCACATCCTCGGACATCATAAGCAAGATGGTGGACAGTGGAAAAGGGGCCATTTTGATCTTACTTGATCTCTCAGCAGCCTTTGACACCATCTCACCCCAAATTTTACTAACTCGATTATTCTAGACAGGCATTAGAGACCAAGCATTAGCTCTGCTGGAATCATTTCTGATGGATAGAGGGACGACAGTCAGTTGTGGTGATTTTAAATCAGCCGCCTATCTTCTTCCGTGCGGGGTTCTTCAGGGCTCTTCTTTGAGTCCTACCCTGTTTAATGTTTATATGTCTCCCCTGGCCAACCTCATACGATCTTTTGGATTTCTGCCAACGTCCTATGCTGATGACACTCAGCTTATTATACCTGTGGACAAGAATTGGGAGGAGACGGCTGATCGCTGCAATAACTGCATGTTAGCCATTAATAACTGGATGGGCAACAACTGGTTGAAATTAAATGGGGCTAAAACCGAAATCATCTGTTTTGGATCTGGGATAGAGTGATGGAATGCACGCTGGTGGCCCGCTGAGTGTGGAGCTCTCCCTACTCCCACTACCTCCAGCAGAAACTTAGGGGTCAACCTCGATGAGCATTTATCTTTTAAAGCTCAAGTTAACCAGACTGATGCAACATGCTTATGGATACTAAAAATGCTGAGGCAAATTTTCCCCTATCTGAAACAAGAGTGGAAAGTTACAGTCACTCTGGCTTTGATCACGTCCAGGCTTGATTACTGTAATGCCCTTTTATCTAATCTGGACAGTGTCTCGATGAAAAAACTCCAACTGATCCAGAATATGGCCGCAACATCCATCCTAAATCTCCCACGCTCTGTCTCGGCCACTGGTAGCATTAAATATCTACATTGGCTCCGAGTGGCTCAACGGGTGACTTTTAAAATATTGTGCTTGACTCACAAATCACTACATGGTACTGGCCCCCATCATTTGGTCACTAATCTCTGTTGGTACAGCCCCAGGAGAAATTTAAGGTCCTGTGAAGCTTTTAGGATTCAGGCCCCACATACTCAGAAAGTCAAGTGGGGGGATAAAGCCTTCACTGCGGCCGCTGCTAGACACTGGAATGCTCTCCCTATTCATATCAGAAAGGAATCTAATTACTTGAGCTTTCGAAAATTGATCAAAACTCATTTCTTCCCGCGTTAATTTATGTCTTTTTCACCCTGACTTCTTTTTCTATTTTTTCTCTCCTAGCATCGCACCTCTGCCTTCCTTCACCTTTTGACTAGCGATTCGATGCTCATTCTGAGCCGGAATGCGATCTATAAATCCCACCTACATACATACATACATATAGTAGGCCCTGGTTTTTGTTTAGGGACCTTCTGTCCTTGGCTTAGAACATCCAGGAAGGTTAAATAAATATCTTGCACTTTTTGTTGAAAAAATTATGCAAGCTTGTCAACATGTTCCTGAGATGCCTCTAAAAGCATCTTGTTTTCTTGAGACTGAGTAATCTCATTGAGAACATGAAAGATCTGTTTGGGTGAGTTATCCGCCTGTTCAATTTCTGCTGTATAGTATTTAATTTGGGCGGTCTTAATTTCAGTGTGATAGATCCGAATTGCTTTTTTGTAATCATGCTTAGAGGGTTCAGTCTGTGACTTCCGCCATCTCCTTTCCCTTCTCCTGCATTCTCTTTTGAGATGCGACAGATGTGTCGTAAACCATGGAGACTTCTGTCTACCACATTCTCTTCTCCTGATGGACAAAGGTAGAAGGGCCTCTATACTACCCACAATCCAATTGTCAAAGGATTTTATAGAATCCATGGCATTATTTTGGCTGATTGGTTGATTTCTTTCCAAGGTGTAGATCCAGGCATCCTGCTTAAGCTTATGCCAACACCTGGAAGGTAAACTCATATTATGCATTATTTTTTCAAGTCTGGGTATAGTAAGTTCCAATCTTATCAGGAAATGATCGGACCATGCCAGGGGATATGGTGTAATAGGTATTAATTTTTTAGTATTAGAGAAGACCAGATCAATTGTATGGCCCTTGTTGTGAGTAGGACCCTGAATCAATTGTAGTAGCCCTAGGGCCTTCATATCTGTGATCAGAGTTTTGGTTATCCCGCTATCTGTATCCTCAGCACGGATATTAAAGTCCCCTAATAGCGTGAAGTTGGGTTTCGTGAAGACCAGCTCTGCTATGTTTTCTGCCAATGATGGCAGAAACTTTTCCATAGAACCTGACGGAACTGTGAACCAGGGCGCCTGATAAAGTGAATTGAGGGTTCAGGGAGATGGTAAAATACATACTCTCACATCCTGTAATTTGTAGGGGAAGAGAGTTAACTATTAGATCATCCCTGTAAATTAAAGCAATACCTCCACCTCTATTTGCGACTCTATCGAGTCTGTATATTTGGTATTCTTTAGGTAGAGCTAATGCTACATCGAAGGCTGATCCTTCATGTAGCCAGGTTTCCGTTAGGCAAACCAGCGCAGGTCTAGTCTGTTCTACTAGTAGATGTATATCAAACTTGTGTGCTACTAAAGAGCGACAATTAAGTAAAAAATTTAAGCAATTCTTAGTATCTTGGTTGCTTGATTTATCCAGAGTCAGTTGTGAAGACCACTGGCAGAATGGACAAATATGTTCCAAGCTCCTAGGGTCTATCGTACTCGGGCACCTGTTATGAGTGCCAGTCCTTAACGAGTGTAAATCTTTTGAGTCATACTTAATCCTCACAGTTTCCATTGATGTTTGGGTAGAAGGATTAGGATCCTGGCTCGTTCTGGCACGGACGGGAACAGACGGGCTTGCCTTTGGCACGCCCGATGCACGCGCTTGCTTCGCGTCGCTTGCATCTGGGCTAGACATAGCCCGAGTGCTAAGAGAAACTGCACCGTCAACCTCCCCAAAATGGCGGCTGCAATAGTGCTTCTCACACAGAGGAGAAATGGCGATCTGGCTTCTAAATTCCCCCACACCTGGCCACTGAACACAGACCAAGGTGAGTGCTATCTGTGCAAAATAGGCAATTTTATACACAAGAACGTCCCCTAAAAGCTTTGCTTCCCCGCAAATAAACTGGCTACAAGAATTAAAACTTCGATAGTGTTCACTGTGCTTTAAAATCAGGTTAAGAACGATTGCATACAAGCAGTGCCCCCCACTGGTTACCGTTCGCTGCGCGTCGCTTGCATCTGGGCTAGAAATAGCCAGAGTGCTAAGAAAAAACGGCACCGTCAACCTCCCTAAAATTGCAGTCGCAATAATGCTTCTCACACAGAGGAGAAATGGCGATCTAGCTTCTAAATTCCCAATAGGATTGCTTGGGAAACAGTGTCAAATGCGGACTATAGATCAAGTAGGACCACTATTGCCAAGGAATTATGATCAAGATTATCCTTGATAAACTCTGTGACCTCAAGCAAGACGGATTTGGTATTCAAACCTGATTGGAATCTGGATTTCAAGTTGTGTAAAAGGTGATTAGATTCCAAGTAATAGTTAAATTGTCTATTCACAAGTTTCTCCAGTGTTTTCACCAGGGCTGGCAAGAGTGAAATATTCCAAAATCACTTAAATTAATAGGGTCAGCATTTGGTTTCTTTAATAATGGAAGCAAAATAGCCTGTTTCAGCACTTGGGAACTAATGCAGCTTCCAATTAAGTGTTCATGCTAGTATTCAAATTAGGATTAACAAGTGTGGGAGCTAACTTTAAAATGTTGGGGGGACATTGTTCTGCAGCTGAGTCCTCAAGACATATGCAATTGAAGGCTGATAAAAGAGAGCCAGGAGGCAGATTAGAATAATCGGAATGGGCAATCTAGCTTTGAATTGGGAAATAAGCCAAGACTGTACTGATTTTATTGCAAAAAACATCCTAGAGATTTTCCCATCATTTGGCACAGGAAAAAGATTATTCTCTAAGGTAGTAGATGAGAGAAATGAGCTAACAGTTTTGAAAGGTACCTGGGGCATAGTAGATGCAGAGGCAATTGTGGAGCAGAAGTAATCCCTGTAGGCCTTACAAATACATTTGCAAAACTTTCTAAAAGCATTTTTATAAACAATTCTGGCCTTTTTGTTGTATGATTTCCTCTATTTTCTTTTCAGAAGTTTGCATTGATATTTTTCCTCTTTTTAAAGAACCACAAGTAGAAGACTTAGATTTTCTAGACATGGATATTCTTTTTGGAACAAGGGGATTAAATGCATCTGATAGCCAGCCATTAAAGATTTCAACATCAGTATCTAAAGAGCCTGAGAGACTAACTGTGATGGATTTCAGGGCTTCGTCTAAGAAAGGTTCTGAGATTTTGCGCCATGCTCTTGAGACCTTTTGAATTGCATCCTACCACCTTATAAATCAGAGGAATAGTGACCATAAAAGGTACCAGCAAATGGTCAGACCAAATTAGCTCAAGAGCAGGTTTGACATGTACATTGGAAGAGCTGCAAAAAGTGATATTCTAAGTGAGAACTGCCTTATGTGTAGGTTCAGTCATTAATTGTTTTAAACTGAACCACCTAAAGCAGCCACAAACTGCTTGGCAACGCTACTATTTGGATCATTTACATGTACATTAAAATCCCCCAATACTATGAAATTAGAGTACAGAAATGACAATTGTCCTATCATGTCCACAAGCAGATAAATTGAATCATATGGGCAATCTAGCAGTCTATCTATACATTAGGGCCCCAGACAGAGAATTAGAGGATGCAAGAGTAATAGAAAAAGACAATCCTTCAATATTTGCTATATAAGCCAGTTTTGAGATTGAACATCAATAAATAGACTGATACACTACTGCTACACCACCACCATTTTTACCCACTCGGTCGATATGCTGAATTAGAAACCCTGGAGGATAGCTAATGCAAAACCTGCTAGTGAGAAGTCCTTCAGCCAAGTTTCCCTGAGGAATTCTGAGCCCCATTTACCTTCATAAAATAGGTTAAAAATATCTAAGGCATATTTCAGTAGAGATCTGCAATTGTTGAGACAAGCAGAAAATAGGTAACCTTAGGAACGTCATGATGATGTGGAAGTAAGCATCCTGCAGGTCCAACACTGCCATCCAGTCTCCAGAGTCAAGGGCAGACCTGGGTATGTTTGAGCATCTTGAATTTGTCATTTCTCAGAAAGGCATTGAGAGAGAAAAGATCTAAAAGAGGATGAAAATCTTCATCCTTTTTTGCTACCAGAAATTAGTGGGACCCCACTTCTGATCTATTGCTCTTTGGCCAGAAGGACCTGCACTTCTTTCTGTAAAAAGGACCGATAGTCCTCAGTCAGCTCTCCCGATGGTGGTGGAAGGTACGAGAGAATGGAAAGAAATGGAAGGGCATAGTCCCACCTGACAATATGCAGGACCCACTTGTCCAAAGTAATCCCTTACTACCCTGAGAGAAAAAGCTGGATCCTGGCCTCAACAGGCTGGCTGTGAATGTCTGGAAAGACTCATTCAAGAGGTTTTGTGGCTGCAGCAGCTGGAGGGCCTGAGAACTGGGGTCCTCCCTGTCCTGGCTATCCCTGCTGTCTGTGGGTGCAAAGGCCATGGCCACAAAAAGAATGTTTGGTATGGTGGGCTGGCTGCATGGGCATTTGTTGGCGGTATTGAAAGCTCCTACCAAAGCCACGGAGGGGGCGAAAATGCTTGCAGAATTGATGCGCTGGGGCAGACAGGTCAAAGGGTGCACTGTGGGCCTGCGGTCTTCAGCTCCGAGATTGTCCGACACGACAGGCTAAAAATCGTCTCATATGCCAACAACACACAGCTCATTCTTTCCTCACCGACAAACCATCAACAGCCAAAAATAACTTTTACAACGGAATGAAAACAGTTGCCAACTGGATGAGGACAGCTGCCTCAATCTCACATCGGACAAGACGATAATCCTCAGCCTGGGCCCCTCCACTTCCGCCTAGGACGACTCCTGGTGGCCCAGTAGTCTCAGAACTGCCCCACCTACGACTGACCACACTTGCAACCTTCAGCATCATTCTCGACTCATCGCTGTCCATTGCCTGCTAAGTCAACGTTGTCTCCACATCACGCTTCCACACCCTTCGCCTGCTCTAGAAGATCTTCAAGTAGATCCCCATCAACACAACTAGAACAGTCACTCGTCAGCAGTAAACTCGACTACAGCAATGTACTCTATGCCGGAATCAACAAAAAACTCCAATCAAGAGTCCAGAGAATACAGAACGCTGCGGCTGGACTCATCCTGGACATCCTCCGCCACACCTGAGAGACCTACACTCGCTCACCATCAACAAATGCATCACCTTCAAACTCCTGACTAAGCATACAAGGCCCTTGTCACAGTGCCCTTTCCTCAGGATCTGCACGCTGCTAAACAAAAGGCCCACTTCCGGCGTCACCAACTCAGAAAGCACAGATTTATGATGAAGCCAGGTGGGAGGAAGGTAATTAGGGTAGGGAACTGCAGGGAGAGAGATCTGAAAAGAAAAGGATAGAACAAATATGCATATATTCATTCATAACAGTATAACTCGCCATTAGACTCTTGAATAAAGGTGTCTCCGTGATGTCAGCTTTGATTGCCGTGCCAAGGGCGCTTTACTCATGTGGACTGAAGCACTTTGATTGCCGTGCCAAGGTCGCTTTACTCATGTGAACTGAAGCGCTTTGATTGCCGTGCTAAGGGCGCCTTACTCATGTGAACGGAAGCGCTTTGATTGCCGTGCCAAGGGCACTTCACGCATGTGGACTGAAGCGCCTTGATTGCCGTGCCAAGGGTGCTTTACAAGTGTGGCCTGAAGCGCTTTGCTCGTTGTGCTAAGGGGCGCTTTACTCATGGAAGTAACAACCCCCTTCATGATTGGGCGCATCAAGACCTTACTGCTACGAGTGCGACCTACTCGTATCTGAATTCACCATGAAAACAAGGATACTCCGATTTACTGTCAATCGACAAGGCAGGAAATCTGCTTTTCTTCAGAGGAACCCCCAAGAGGTCTGACTCCATCGAAGTCTTCAAAATAGTGAGCAAGGTGCTTGGGTGTGGCTGGGCTTTTTAGGCCTGCCACACCCCAAGATGGCCGCTTCCTCTAAAAACCTGGGAATTTTAGTCCCTTCATAGAATAGCACTGATAAGTGCATCTTGTCTACCAATGTCCTGACCCTACAGCTACATGACCACTTTTAGAACAGGAAGGGATGACAAGTGGTGCGCATGAAGCCCCGCAAATACGTGCAGCAGAGTTTCGGGCGGGACCTGGACCGTGCACAGCCTTATTCCTGACATCACACTCCTATCCCAAGTGCGGTCCAGGGCCTGGCTTATCAGGGTGGAGGAGATGAAAGCGTTGCACCAAACGTGGTGCATGGAAATGTCTTGCAGGTTCCCAGGAGTCATTTTACCGGTCCGTATCCTTTCCAGGACACTAAGTACCAAAGTGAAGACCCATGATATTTGGAGTCTTAGATAGATCGCACCTCATACTTCCACTGATCTTGGACTAATAGAGGAGCAGGTTGTCTGACACTTGAGGGCGAAGCAGGTTTAAGAAGTGAAGTGTGAAACACCGGATGAATTTTCAAGGACGATGGCAATTTTAGTTTATATGTCACTGGATTCACTTGTCGCAGAACTTCATAGAGCCCTATGAATTTTGGATGAAACATATTTTTATTTTTGAATACGTTTTTCGTGGATAACCAAACTCTATCTTTGTCTGTACACTGAGGACCAGGCTGGTGTTTCTTGTCATATTGCATTTTATATTTTGTCTTTGCTTGGTGCAGATTTGTTTGCAGTTGGGAATGTACCTTTTTCATGTGTGTTAACATGTCCATGACTGCTGGAGTGGTTTGAGTAGAAGCAGGTAGCGTAACTGGCAAAATGTGGGGATGACGCCCATATGAACCATAGAAAGGAGCTGAGTTTATTGAAGAGTGGTGAAAGTTGTTATAAGCTAGTTCTGCAAGCCACAAGAGATCCAGCCAGGTTTTAGGAGACTTTGTTGCATAACATCTTAAGTATTGTTTTAGAGTTTGGTTTAGTCTCTCTGTTTGACCATCTGTTTGTGGATGATAACTAGTGGATAAAGTCGAATCAATTCGTAAAGCCTTGCATCATTGTTGACAAAAACGTGCAGAAAATTGTGTTCCTCTATCAGAGAGGATAACTCTTGGAAGTCCATGAAGGCGAACAATGTTTTCTAAGATGATAGTTGCTAAGGTGTTGGAGGTTGGGAGACCTTTACATGCAATGGAATGAGCATATTTGGTAAGACTATCCACCAGCACTAAAATACTTGTAAATTGCTTTACTTGAGAAAGACCAGTAATACAATGCATAGAGATATGTTCCCATGGATGATTGGGAACGAGTAGAGGTTTCAATAGTCCTTTAGGCTTGCTATGTTCGCTTTTGCATCTTGCACATACTTCATATGATTGTATCATTTGCTTTAAGTCATGAAAAAATGTAGGCCACCAAAAATACATTTTCATGAGTTCTAGTGTTTTTTGAGGACATGGATGACCTGCCAGAGGATGACTATGCAACCAATGAAAAGCTGTCTCTCTTAACTCCTCAGTAGGCAGGAATACTCGAGATTCGTGTAGAGGTAGGCCTTGTTGAATGGACCTTTTTGTGTCTTGTTGTAACCACTCTTGCCACTTGGTGATGTCTAAATGATTACGAATGATATCAAAGAACTTCTCAGCTGCTATTAAACACAACACTTTTGAAGGCGTAATAATAGGCATGGGTTTTTGTTCAGTATGTGTGATCGAAGAATCTTGTCTAGACAATGCGTCAGCCTTACAATGATCTACTCCTGGTCTAAAAGTCACTATGAAATCAAATTCTGCAAAGAATAGCATCCATCTCAGTTGCCTGGGAGTTAGTAGTCTGGCAGAGCTCATAAATTGTAAGTTTCTATGGTCAGAGTATACAGTTATGGTGTGTTTTGCTCCCAAGAGATAATGTCTCCATTATTTGAAAGCATTGCAAATTGCTAATAATTCTTTTTCTACTATGGTGTAATTCTGTTCTGCTTCATTCAGTTTTCTTGACACATATGCTATGGGGTGCAACTGTCCAGTTTCTCGGTGATGTTGGGATAAGATGGCCCCAACAGCGACATCGGATGCATCGTCTTCCACAATGAATGGTTCCTCCACATTGGGATGAGCTAGAATGGGTGCTGAAGTAAAGGCCTTTTTTAAGTCTTGAAATGCTTCCTCTGTCTCTTGGGACCAGTTGAAGACGGCCTTTTTCCTTAGCAATTTAGTAACCGGTGTTACCTTTTGGGAGAAGTGATGGATGAAGCGTGGATAAAAATGTGCAAAACCCAAAAAACATTGGATGTCACGTACTGATTTTGGTGTGGCTTGAATTTTTCTTTCAGTCATTTGCATGCCGTCAGGTGTTAAAATGACTCCCAAAAATTCAACTTCTTTGGTATGGAATTCGCATTTACTTAATTTGCAAAACAAATTATGGTTTTGTAAAGTTTGTAATTCCTTTTTTCCATGTTCTTCATGTATTTCTTCAGAGTTTGAATAAATCAATATATCATTAATATAAACGATGACAAAGATGTCTAGGTATTCTCTCAGAACATCGTTTAGGAAATATTTGGAAAGCTGCTGGGGCATTCCAGAGACCAAACGGCATCACTAGATACTCAAAGAGACCATAACGAGTCTTAAAAGCCGTTTTCCACTCATCTCCCTCTCGAATTCGAACTAGGTGATAAGCACCTCGTAAGTCAAGTTTGGTGTAAATAACGGCGGATTTTAACTAGTCAAACGAGACTGGTATGAGAGGTAGTGGATATTTATTTTTAACAGTGATCTTGTTTATTGCTCTAAAGTCAATACAAGGTCTCAATTCGCCATTAGCTTTGGGTACGAAAAACAGCGGAGAAGCCGCTGGAGATCGTGACGGCTGAATTAGCTCATTGGCTAAGCATTGATCAAGGTATTCTCGTAGGACTTGATTTTCTTTCTCTGATAATGCATAGATTCTACAATTTGGTATATTGGCGCTGGGTACAAGGTCGATCTGACAGTCGTACGGCCTGTGAGGTGGTAAGGAGCTCGCTTTCTTTTCACAGAAAACGTCAGTATATTCTGAATACTGTGGTGGGAGATCAATGTCTTTCTCGACTGCGGTAGCAATAGAGTGTTGAAAATTTCCTTCTTTGTCTCGTCTTGGTTGAAGACATTTTTTTTACACAAGAGGAAGAAGAAAAATGCACAACCTGGTTGCACCAGTCTATGCATTGATCGTGTAACATTAACCACAGCATTCCTAAGATAAAACCATATTGGGGTGCTTGGATTATTTCAAAGCAAATTATCTCACAGTGGTTCTGATTCTCATCATCTTTGCAAATCATTTGTATTTGTGAGGTTTGTTTAGTAACGGGGCCTCCTGTCAATTCACTACCATCAACTGCATAAACAACTTCAGGAACCTTTTTCTTGACACTGGGTATATGCAAGTCTAGTGCAGTTTGTTGGTCCACAAAATTTCCTGTTGCCCCCTGAATCAATTAGAACTTGTACATTATGTCTTTTTTCCCTGTACAGTGAGTTGTACTAAAATTTGAAAATGTTTGACATAACAATTTGTGCAAGAACACACTGAAGGGATTGTCAATTTGCCCAAGAGGTCCCCTTCGTTTTTTCTTGGGCACTTTAGTTTTCCTGTGAATTTTCCAAAGCAATAGCTATCTTTTTCTTTGTCCCAAATGTTGGATAAATTTTACCTTTGGGTTTCTTGAGACATTCTTTCATGAAATGACCCTTTTTTCCACAATACTGACACTGTCCATTTATTCGTTGCATGTCTTTCTCCTCTTTGGTCAATGATGGGCGAACAGTTCCGATATCCATCGGTTCTATAATAGGATCTGAGGACAACTGAAGGTGTCTGGACCTTTCCATTCGCCAGTTGTTTTTTTCCCATTTTTTCCTTACACCTTTTCTCTCTGAGAGTCTATGATCTATCCTCAGGGTTAGATTAATTAGATCAGTACAAGTTTCCGGTTGCGGTTCAACTTGGGCCAATACGTCTTTCAGTTGGTCTTTTAGCCCTTGATAAAATACTGCTGACCTTTTTTCCTCTGGCAAGCGGTTTCCGCTACTAACCGGTTGAAGTGTGACAAATACGTTATTAAGTCTGTGTTTCCTTGGCGTAATTCTAGTAACTCTTTGTCTGCAGACATAGTTATTGCGCGCCTGCCAAATACCTTTACAAATTCTTCTACAAAACAACGCCAATTATACAAAAGGGGACTGTCTAATCGGACTAATGGCACTGCCCAAGTGGCTGCATCACCATTCAGATATGATATAAGGAATGCAATTCTAGATTGTGCGTCCGGAAAGGCACTGGGATGACACGTAAAATGTAGTTCCACCTGTGTGAGAAAAATTTGAACCTTATTGGGGTCCCCTGAAAACCTTTCTGGTGCAGCTAGAGGAATCTGTGTCGGCACATTCACAGCTATGTTAGTAGGTGTGGAAAGCGTAGGACGAGACTCAGATTCAGAACCATCCACCTTGCTCTGTAACTCGGTTACTTTATTAACTAAATCAGCTGTACCATTTTTGGAGTCTGTCAAATCGCTTTGCATTTGAGTGACTGCTTACATAAAGGTGTCTAAGGTGGCCATTTTGCGCAGCTCATGTACAGACCAAGAGGAAGGCATAAACGTGTGGGCTCACTATTCTGTCACAGTGCCCCTTCCTCGGGATCTACACGCTGCTGAACAAAAGGCCCACCTCCCGGCGTCACCAACTCAGAAAGCTATTATAGCACAGAGTTATGATGAAGCTAGGCGGGGGAAGGGAATTAAGGTAGGGAACTGCAGGGAGAGAGATCTGAAAAGAAAAGGTTAGAACAAATATGCATATTGTTGGACTTTTTTGCTTATGCAGGGTCATCCCCAATCTTTTTGCCTCCTGCCTCCTATTTTATCTGACCTGTTGCTGTTGGTTTTTGAACTCTGAGCACCTTACCACTGCTAACCAGTGCTAAAGTGCATATGCTCTCTGTGTAAAATTGTTTGTAATTGGCTTATCCATGAATGGCATATTTTGTTTACTAGTAAGTTCCTAGTAAAGTGCACTAGAGGTGCCAGGGCCTGTAAATCAAATGCCACTAGTGGACCTGCAGCACTGGTTGTGCCACCCACATAAGTAGCTCTATAATCATGTCTCAGACCTGCCACTGCAGTGTCTGTGTGTGCAGTTTTAACTGTAAATTCGACTTGGCAAGTGTACCCACTTGCCAGCCCTAAACCTTCCCTTTTCGTACAAGCCAGACACCCCTAAGGTAGGCCCTAGATAGCCCCAAGGGCAGGGTGCAGTGTATCGCTAAGGTCGGACATATAGTAATGTGTTTTATATGTCCTGACAGTGAAATTTTGCTAAATTTGTTTTTCACTGTTGCAAGGCCTGTCCCTCTCATAGGTTAACATGGGGGCTACCTTTAAATCTGATTAAAGTGTAGATTCCCTTTGGGAGCGGATGGACATGTGGAGTTTGGGGTCTCTGAGCTCACAATTTAAAAATACATCTTTCAGTAAAGTTGATTTTAAGATTGTGTGTGTGAAAATGCCACTTTTAGAAAGTGAGCATTTTCTTGCTTATACCATTTCTGTGAATCTGCCTGTTTGTGGATTCCCTGTCTGGGTCAGTTTGACAGTTGGGCTGGTTGCATCTCACACTAGACAGTGACACAAAGGGAGATGGGGTGTAGTCTGCATTTCCTGATGAGCCACCTGTGCTAGGAGGGAGGGGAGGAGTGGTCACTTACACCTGAAAGGGCCGTGCCTGTCCTCACACAATGCAGGCTTCGACCCCCTTGTGAGTATCTGGGGCCTGCCCTGGGCAAAGCAGGATTTCACATTCAAAAGAGACTTTTCTTTGAAGTAGGCCTACTTCAAAGGAGGAATTGGGTATAAGAAGGGCCCAAAACCACAGACTTTAGATAACTTCTGGACATCAAGAGGAACCTCTGCCTGGAGAAGAGCTGAAGAGCTGAGGAGAAGTGTTGCTCTGCCTGTGACTGTGCTTTGTGGAGCTATCCTGCAGTTGCAGCTTCTGCCAGAGTAAGAGGGCAAAGACTGGACTTTGTGTGCCTTCCATCTTTTGAAGAAATCTCCAAGGGCTTGATTTAGACCTTGCCTCCTGTTGTTTGAAGTCTCATGGACAGCAAAGACTTTGCTCTGCCAGCACCTGGAGTCTCTGGAGAGACTCCTGCTCTGACAAGTGGTGCCCTATCCAGTCCCTGGGCCCTTGAAAGAAAAGCTGGTGGAAATCCATGGAAATCGACTTCGGACGACTTCGGATCAACGCCGCTGCTGAATCCGGTGACGCCGCCTGCAACCGACTCTGTGATCTTTGCTGGAACGCGAAGACCTTCGCAGGCCCGATTCCGCTGCAGCCCCGCTGAAGTCTGCAACACCGTGACTGACGCCGCTCGAAGTGCTCGGATTCAACGTTTTGCACAGACGCCGCAATCCCCGACTTCGTGCATCGACTTGTTTTCACTCTTCGCCAAAGGTACTGTACTTGGGGGTCTACGCGCCTCCGTGTCCGGTGCGGCTGGTGTCGGCTTGTTGGGAACGACTCCATCACAACGCCATGTTAACACCTCATCGAAGCATTTTGGGGGTCATTCTAACCCTGGCGGTCGGCGACCGCCAGGGCTAAAATGACGGAAGCACCGCCAACAGGCTGGCGGTGCTTCCTGGCCAATTCTGACCGCGGCGGTAAAGCCGCGGTCAGAAAACCGGGTCTGGCGGTTTCCCGCCGGATTTCCCATGGTTGGCCAAATCCTCCATGGCGGCGCTGGGGATTCCGACCCCCTTCCCGCCAGCCTGTTCCTGGCGGTTTTTACCACCAGGAACAGGATGGCAGGAACGGGTGTCGTGGGGCCCCCTAACAGGGCCCCAGAATGATTTTCACTGTCACTTCACTCCCTTGGCAGGCGCCCGCCGGCCATTTCCCGCTGGGCCGGCGGGCGCTCCCTTGGCAGGCGCCCGCCGGCCCAGCGGAAAAGTCTGAATGGCCTCCGCGGAGCGGCCAATTGGCGGTTTCCGCTTGCGTTTTTAAGCACTAATTTTGAGTTTGATCTTTAAAAATTCATAACTTGACTTGTGTATGTCGGATTTCTGTCATTTTGGTCTTGTTTTGCTTAGATAAATATTTCCTATTTTTCTAAACTGGTTTTGTGTCATTTTGTAGTGTTTTCATTAAGTTACTGTGTGTGTAGGTACAAATACTTTACACTTAGCACTCTGAAGTTAAGCCTACTGCTCTGCCAAGCTACCAAGGGGGTAACGAGGGATTACCGGACGGTGATTCTCTTTTACCCTGACTACAGTGAGGGTCCTTGCTTGAACAGGGGGTAACCTGACTGTCAACTAAAGACCCCATTTCTAACACATATATTCATTCATAACAGTATAACTCACCAATAGACTCTTGAATAAAGGCAAAGGCGTCTCCGTGATATCAGATTGAGACCCTTTGTGAATTTGGCGTAGCCTCTTCTTTGAATCATGGAACAAGAACAAACTGCATCCTCTGAACCTATAGATGGCAAGAACTTGGACTATGGACATACTCTGAATATCAATCATGTAACCACTATACATTCATAAACATAAACGCTTGATCTCGGCCTAGAAATTCTCAAAGACTTAAAGATGTATCTCACATATTCTCAAAGACTTAAATATGTATCTCACATAGTATGCTTCCCAAAAAACAATGAAACTTTAATTTGCTTATTTCCAAAACGTTTTCACATTTACTACCTAGGCCTGAAAGGTTTACTCATTGAACTTGAAGCGCTTTGTTCGTTGGGTAGAAACGTCTTGCTTGTTATACATGAAGCGCATTGTTCAATATCCCAGAGAGCGCTTTTACTTGCTTTGTCTGAAGCGCTACGCTCGTTATGCTAAGGCACGCTTTACTCATGTGGCCAGAAGAGCTTTGATTGCTGTGCCAAGGGCGCTTTACTCATGTGGACTGAAGCGCTTTGATTGCTGTGCCAAGGGCGCTTTACTCATGTGGACTGAAGCGCTTTGATTGCCGTGCCAAGGGCGCTTTACTCATGTGAACTGAAGCGCTTTGATTACCGTGCCCAGGATGCTTTACTCATGTGGACTGAAGCGCCTTGATTGCCGTGCCCAGGGTGCTTTACAAGTGTGGCCTGAAGAGCTTTGCTCGTTGTGCTAAGGGGCGCTTTACTCATGTGATCCGAAGCGATTGGATCATCGCGCCAAGGCCGCTTTACTCTTTGAACTGAAAACGCTTTGTTCGTTGTGCTAAGGGGCGCTTTACTCATGGAAGTAACAACCCCCTTCAAGATTGGGCTTTACCGCTGCAAGTACGACCTACTCATATCTGAATTCACCATGGAAACAAGGATACTCCGATTTACTGTCAATCAGCCATGCAGGAAATCTGCTTTTCTTCAGAGGAACCCCCACGAGGTCTGACTGCATCAAAGTCTTCAAAATAGTGAGCAAGGTGCTTGGGTGTGGCTGGGCTTTATAGGCCTGCCACACCCCAAGATGGCCGCTGCCTCTAAAAACCTGGGAATTGTAGTCCCTTCATAGAATAGCACTGATAAGTGCATCTTGTCCACCAATGTCCTAACCCTGCAGTTACATGAGCTTTACCACAGGGCAGGCGATGCTGATGACCACTTTTAGAACAGGAAGGGATGACAAGTGGTATGCATGAAGCGCCGCAAATACGCGCAGCGGAGTTTCGGACGGAACCTGGACCGCGCACATCCTTATTCCTGGCAGCCCTCCACCATGTCAGACCTGCCTACCTCAACCAATACCTCTCCTTGTACACCCCCTCCAGGCAGCTCCGCTCAGCGCAACTGGCCCTCGCTACCATCCCCAAGATCCAGAAGAGTACAGCTGGAGGAAGATCTGTCTCCTTCCTCACCATGCAGACCTGGAACACAATGCCGCTACCCCTCAGGCAGTCCCCATCGCTGCCTCAGTTCAGGAAGGACCTCAAGACCTGGCTCTTCGACTGACCCACATCCCCCAGCTAGGCACCTTCATATCCCCTGGGTGATAAGCCACGCTTTATAAATGTTGATTGATTGAGAGCAGAGTCTGCTTTTTCACCGAATATGTGACAGTCATCGACGTGCATGCCAATTAGGAAAGATTGGACATTCCCGGAGAAGCCCTCACAGGTGGTATTGCTTGACTACGACAATCCATGGTATGCTGCCAACAGAAAATGTCGCTGTATTTAGGCATCTTGAATTGCATGAGTAACAGGATTACACAAGTCCTCTGGGAGAGCAGATCTGACCTGAGTGACAGTGTTCCAAAGAGTGTGAGTTTATTGGCCCAGTGGCAATGGCAGACCTCAATGCCAGACTGGCAGAAGAGAACATGAGATTATCAATTGTTTTGAAGCTCTTTGATTCCCTTTCTGGTGAGGTGGTGGGAAAGGAGCTCCGGTTGTCTCTGCTCATGGACACTCCATCACTAAATGTTCGGGACTGGGTGCTGTGTTAAGAAAGCTAGATCATCTTGGAGCAGGGCAATGGCACTTCACTATCTACCTATTTACAGGCTGTCCAGATCATGGCTTTGCACAAGTCCCTAGTAGGGTGTCCATAAGGGCCTCATTAAAAGTAAATAGGGGCCATCGAGTGGTTTGTCTGGGTTGGAGGACTTCAATAAGTACATTCGTTTTCACCTCTATTGTATGCAATCGGAGGTCATGACCTCAGCTGACCTTCAAATCGCCAATGTGAAGGAGGCACATTCCTCTGTAGCAGGTCCAGGTGGGGAGACCAGTCCAGTGCCTGGGGAAGTATCCAGACCCTTGGCATCTTGTAATACATCATACCAGTTGCTCACCATGAATGGTTTAGCAAACTAATCCCCTTCATCATATCTATCAGTGTCAGAGCAGTGTTGAAAAGAATGTGAATAACAACCTGGGCCCTTCCCTGATGTAAGGGCAAGGTATCAAGGTCTGATGGGTTGCAGAAGCCTTAGGCCCAGAGAGATAAAGCTGCAGCCTTAATCATAGTTGAAGCAGAGCCACTCCAGTTGGTGAGCACTTCAGGTTGTGCTTCGTCATCTGGGGTGGACATTGATGGTCTGAGATCCAGGGTGGATTGCGGAATCAGGACAGACATCAGCATTGGAGGAGTTGTTGGACACAAAGCGTTCCCAGAGGTTTCAAAAGGGGCTGAGGGCAGGCCTGCAAGTGGACTTCCAGGTGGAGGCCCTTGCGGTTCGTTCAGGTCCAATGACATACCAATGGGAGCAAGCAACATGCCAAAAAGGTGCAGCATGGTCTCACAGAATTCCTGAATTTTATGCAGTGCTGCAGAAGGCCCCAGAAACTCAGATTTCCCTGAGACAAGAGTTGGAATCAGCTCCGAAGAAGATTGAGCTCAAGATCCAGAGGCACATTTACACTCTTGCACCTTCTCAGGATTTTGAGTTTTGAGAAGGAGCTGAAACTGTTGTGGCCTTCTATTGCTTCTTTTGGGACTTACTCTATAACTGTGACTACGGTGAAGATCTTCTGTGGGAATGACTTTGGAACAAGACCATCCCTTCAACTTCGACCACTCAAAGGGCCAGATGTACCAAAGGATTTTACCGATTCTGTGTCTATGGGAAAATGATTTAGTACATATTGCCCAAACTATGATGTCTTCTAAGGGCTTCACATTCATCCATGTGCAGTTGCTACAGTCCTTGGAGTTGTGGTCCCACCTCACGCAACAAAGAGAAATCTGGCTGGGGTCTGTAACTGACGTGCTTGCAACAATCCCTTCAAGGTTTGACCTCTGTGGTTTTAGGGAGTGACATTGATCCTAGCACACTGGAATGTTAGGTTCTTTTTGAAGGTATTTGTAGAATTTCGCCTCGCAAGAGACAAGGGGTAGCTCTTGATCCACATCTGTTGGCTTTGAAAGAAAGAAACGTACATCAGCATGCTTGGGTGGTCTCATATGCAGCTCTGCACAACACTTCTTGAGCGGACATTGCTGCCATGAACCTGAATGATTCCAAATGTTGGCATGCAGGGGGCACTGCTTGAAAGTTTCTGGACCTAGTCTGATGCCTGTGAGAGTATTCAAAAGGTGGGGAATTTACGGTTCGAGGAATCGGACAGAAAAAAAAAATACATAAAAAAACAACAATGAAGAAAGGTGATAGCTTAAGGTACAAAGTGAGAAATAATAGAACAATTAAGACTCAGGGAACCAAAGGGAATCAGAAGCATTTAAACTATAATGCAAGTGGACAAAAAGTGTGGATGCACAAGCACCACATGTAAGGAAAGAAGCAAAGAAGCCTCAGGATTCATAGAGACAGGGACAAATAAGTGGTCGAAAGTGGGGATGTTCATTAGACAGTCTACGATTGGGAATCTTTGTTTTTTCTGAAACATAATGTGATCCTAGACTTTTTTGTTTCTTTGATTTGGTTTCTTGAAGGACAAGTAACCTACCTTCAGTAACACCTTATCTGGTAGAGACAATATCTATATGCAGATTGCTTACCTTAGAATTTCCCCAGGCGTCAGTCTGGATCTAGAGTTTTTTCTCGAGCAGTACCCCTGCACGCAGTTATATGGGGCTGATCAGCTCCGAATCCATCATCGGTGTCGTCCGGCTGGATATGATGTTGTGAGTCCTATATAGGTGCCACCACGGTGCACTGACATCACTTTCTTTTCACGACTTTCTAAGCCAGAAGCGCAGAGCCATGAAGAACACAGACTAGTGGTGCATCAAAACTAGGTCTCTGAAAGGGAATCCATGTCCCTAGACATCAGTTTGCAGAGCGGGGAGGATGGGTGAGTGTGTAACGCATCTGTAACTAGATATTGATAAGGCGTTACCCAGAGTAAGTAACTTGTCCATCTAACAGAGAGATCTAGTTGCAGATCCTTGCAGATTCCTTACCTTAGAACAGATACCCAAGCAATACCATCCTCCTGAGGTGGGTCGTCAAACCAAGATTACACTAGAATGTTCTGCAGGAATGAACAGGCAAAGTGCCCGTCCTTACAGATCTCACTGTCCAGGCAGTAGCGTTTAGTAAACGTGTGCAGGGATGCCCACGTTGCCACTTGACAGATATCAGAGACTGGAACTCTGCATGCTAACACAGTGGTCGCAACTTTAGCTCTGGTAGAATGAGCATGCAAACCCTTGGGGTGTTGCTTCTTAGCCAGTGCGTAGCACATTTTAATGCAGAGTACAACCAGTATGGAGATGGCTCTCTTCTGCACTGCCCGACCTTTCTTCAGACCCACATAACCAACACAGTTGATCATTCACCCAGAATTCTTTGGTGCAATCAATGTAGAATGCAAACACTGTTTTGGGTCTAAATGGTGGAGTCTCTGCTCTTCCTTAGAAGGATGTGGGGGTGCATAAAAAGTAGGCAAGATGATGGATTGCCCTACATGAAAGGGCGTAACCACTTTTGGCAAAAATGAGGTCCTGGTGCGAAGCACCACTTTGTCAGGATAGAAGGAAAGGTAGGGTGACTTAGATGACAATGCCTACAGCTTATTCACCCTGCGTACAGATGTAATGGCCACAAAGAAGGCTGTTTTCAAAGTGAAAAGCCTGGGAGGATAGCTGTGGAGAGGCCCAAGAGGAGCACACATAAGAAATGTCAAAACTAAATTTAAATTGGAGTATAATGAATGGAGCTGGAGGAAACATATGAGGAAGCCCTTTAATGAACCTATTTACGTAAGGAAACTTAAACAAGGAAAGTTGATCATGCAACGGCAAAAAAGCAGAAATGGCAGAGATAACCTTTGAGAGTGGCCATAGCAGAGACCTGCTGGGCCAGAATAGGACCTCAGAGAAAGGGTCAGAAAATGGGTCAACAGACTTGTTTGTATACCATACCACAAATTTCTTCTAACAGGCGTATACGGGCTTGGTAGAGGGACGCCTGGCTGCCAAGATTACGTTACAGACTTCAATCGGAAGGTCAAAAGCTGGCAACTGCCACCACTCAATCACCACGCAAGAAGGCGGAGACTGGACAGGTTCGGGTGGAGGACCCTCCCCTGCAACAGAAGATCCTCCCGAAGGTGCAGTCAGATCATAGGATCTATGGACATGCTCAGTAGCTCGGGATACCAGACTCTTTGTGCACAGTCCGGAGCCACAAGGATTACTTGGGTCCCGTCATTTTTGATCTTCTTAAGAACTCTGGACAGAAATGGTATGGGTGGAAAGGCGTTCAGGAGACCTGAGTCCCACTCGAGACAAAAAGCATTGCAGAGCGATTGCCGTCTTGGAAACTCCAACGCACAATACTGCTTACATTGAGTGTTTTTCCTGCAGAGGTGAACAGATACAACCAAGGCTCTCTCCACTGCTGAAAGAGACCTTATGCCACCTCCGGATGGAGACGCCGTTCATGATCGACTAAGCATTGTTGGCTGAGTTTGTCAGCTCTGGCATTCAGAAAGCCCGTCAGATATTGAACCACCAGGTGGCCTTATGTTCCAGCCACATCGAGAGGTGCAGAGCCTCCTGACAATGGGTCCAGGACCCCACCCGTTCCTGCTTGTTGCAGTACCACATGGCAGTGGTGCTGTCCGTGAACACCTGCACTACCTTTCCCTTGAGAGAGAGAATAAATCCTTTCAATGCAAGCCTGATCACACAGAGCTCCAACAGGCTGATGTGGGGTCTGGACATCGCCGGAGACCAGGTGCCTCTGATCTCTGCCTCTCACAGATGGCCATCCAGCCCAGAAGAAATGCATCCACCACTTCTGTCAGATCTGATTAGGGAAGAGAGAGGAACCTGCCTCTTAATCACCACTGCAGATCTCGTAGCGTTCCCTCCGAGATCTGGACCATGTCAGAGAGATCCCCCTGATGCTGCGCCCACTGGAATTTCAGGTGCCACTGCAGAGCCCGCATTTGCCATCTGGGATGTGTCACTAGCAGGATGTAGGAGGCTATGAGGTCCAGCAGCCTCAGAGTCATTCTCACTGGATTCCAGGATAGAGACTGAAACATCAGTATCATAGCCTGAATATCTTGGTCTCCGGTTGGGGACTGTGGACTGGCTGGACCGCTGGCTCCCAGATCCACGAGGGCAGTGGATCCCACGTCCCCGGCCATGCACAGGCTAGGCAGCAAGTGCAGCATGGTGGCTGGACAGGAATGGAAGTGGCTGAGCACCCTTTCCGTAGCCATGAAAGGGACAGTCTCCGAAAAGCCAGACGTCCTCAACCAGGAATCGCGCCTTAGGTACACTGTAGATCCAACTACTCTGCCCAGTGAGTTGGTCGTGCCCAGTCCACATTGGATCGTGAACTTTGCTGAGTCTCTCCCATCAGTGTCTCCTCGGAAAAGTACAGGCCAAGCCTCCTCCGGGATCTGTGGCAGCACTTGGGCAACCGTATCCCACAGAGTATAGGAATAACTCATCAAAAAGGCATGCATTGTTCACAGGCTGCTGAAAGAAAACATCTTCTTCCCAAGTGTGATCAGCATCTTGGATTGCCTATTTGGAATACTGGATGATTAAGCTCTCAGGGGTGGGGTGGTAGGTAATAAAACTTGGGTCCCCTGGAGCAGGGTGATGATCGAAGGCAATTGCTCTGTTCACAGGAGCCCTGGTGCTGCGTTTGGACCAGGTATCTCCAGGACATACGTAAGGGCTTCATTGAAGAGGAGCAGGGGTTTGGCGGATGAAGCTCCAGGTTGAAGCACCTCTGTCAAGAGTTTAGTCCTGACTGCCACCAAAGGCAAATCAAAGTCCAGGTCCTCACCTGCTCTTCTCAAAACCAGAGAGTATGATGCTCCCTCCTTCATAGCCGTGTTGGGGGGAGAAAGCATGCCAGTGTCCGGGGAGGTATCCAGACCACTGGCTTCACTCAAGTCCGTCCGCCAGTCCCCAGATTCTTGGTGCTGGTATTCCAGAGGGTCCGGCAACCCTTACTATTACTAGCCGTAACCTAGCCCATCGGAATAAGGCTCAGGATCTGAAATAAGGGCAAGGCCTCTGTCGAAGTCAGCATATCACAACATCCATCAGGCTTTGTGTCGGAGTCGGCATTAAGGATGGAGACAATGCCGCCTCGGGGGCGGGCAGCAATAGGGAAGGTCGAGGTGGTACGGCCGACACCATTCCAGATCCAAGCATGGATCCCTGGGTGCCCCTCGAAGCCACTGACACAAAATGCAAAGGGGCCCCTTCTGACTCTGAGGGGCCCAAAGGCACGCCAGTGGTGTTGGACTGCCCAAAAATGAGGCACACTGCCTTATAGAATTCTTTATGTTGGGCAGAGGTCGCTCCGGCTCCCTGAGGGAGGCACAGAGTCTGCCCAAACACAGGCAATGCAGGTGGGGGCCTAGAGCGACGATGCTCCCTCATCAGCCAAAAGACGAGTTGAAGTCAAAGAATGTTTCATCTTCTTTGACTTCTTCATATGCCTTGACTTACACGATCGTCCCGAGGACTTGGAGAGGGGCGACAACGCACATGGAGTTAAACAACTCAAAAGACTTCACCAAAAAGTCGAAAAGATCAGTCAAAAAATGACTGAGGAGTAGGTCTTTCTTCGGATCAGTGCTGGCTGCCTCGGAAAGAAAAGAACTGATATCAGAGCCAGGGTGGCACTTATATACGACCAGGAATATCATATACAGCCTTGCCAATGCGACGACAGGCATAGAGCTGATCGACGCCACCTAATGCCGCAGGGGCGCTGTTCGAGAAAAATCTCTGGACCCAGGCTGACCTCTGGGGAAATTCTAAGATAAGGATCTGCATCTAGATGTCTCTATCAGATTGTGCTGGATAATGCTGTGCATTTTTTTCTGTGATGGAAACCTGCTCACAGGAAGTGGGATACGTTACATATGGCAGCTACTCAGGCCGGGGAGACACGGTCACTATGAAGCTTTCACTCAGGAATATGCTTTTCAATATCCTGTCTCAGCAAACTAAAAAAAACAAGATGCCCCGAACTATAAGTGGTCTGCTTTCCCAACAGCCTACTCCTGCATGCCTGAGATTCTGTCGGTCAACAGGGCACCTATAGGCTACCTCTGAGTGGTCTGTTGTCCCCATAATGTGTGTCACTGGACCATCAGAGTGAGCGTTGCACTTTTACAAAGGAGAAGATAAGAGGAAACACTTAATTCAAATTCTAATGAAGGTTCGATTCAAATGTAGTTTGAACAACTCCAACTTTGTTCTCGCTACATAAAGGTGAATGGAGGAAACGCCTAACTGATAAAATTGGTACTGAACATGAAATCGATAACAAAGTAACATAAGACTGTGAACATTTGAAATTATTCATGGGTAGCAACTCAAGATGTCATAAGTCATTTGGCACCCTTGAAGTGGATTCCCTAGCACAATACAAGGATCCATCTTCTAGGCTGCAATGTTTTAATTCCCTTTTCCTTTACCACCGGTCTTGGAGTCACTTCTTGTTGGCTGCACATGTCAACAAGGGTATGCCCAGACGTGGGTCCCGTGCTCACTATGCCACCAAATTCAAGCTAGCCTGGCTGAAGAGGGGTGATGCCCCGAAACCGATCCCAGAATGCTTGTTTCTGGTCCAGGGAGGACTTCGCCTGGCAGTTCGGCTGGACTGTTCCCCTGGGGAACAGGGTCAAGACTGATTTGCATATGGCTGGGTCCAAACTGAAACGGCATGATGAGCAAAAAAACTGATGGATTAAACCCAGATCTGTGACTGGGGGTGAATGTTTGATTTGGTCTACATTCCGTCCATCAACTGTTCTTTTTGCGTATGTAACTATGTCTCGCTACTGCGAGAAATCTACTGTAATGTTCATTACTTGCATGGTGCCTGAAACACAGCAAGCAGCTGGGATCCATATTTAGTTACATAGTTTAGAATGCTTACTATATGCAAGATGCATGTAGGGGAAGTGTAGCATGTACATCTAGTGACTGAATCACACTATGTGAAACCATAAAATCCAGGAACACTCCCAGTTTCGCCACTTGACCAAATTGTGATCCTCGGCAATTGATTTATTTCACATTCCATTCTTTTACTTCATTATCGCATAGGAGATCCTCGAAAAATACAACTACAGGATGTGCGATACATAACCACCTGTCCTTGATTTAATAAACTATAATGCCATTTATGTATAATAGCTACCCAGGCCACCCAAAGGGTGCGCATAACAACTGGCTTTCCTCTTAGTTCATTATTGCATTTTTGTCAGGGTGAGGGGGAAGCATGATTGTTTCTAAATTCACATTTGAAAACTACCACTTTATAAAAAAAAAAACTTCTCTATTCACTGATATAATCTGACGTAGTACGGTGAAACAGTTCTGCATGTTAATGTAGTACACTTTTACATTTAAATAAACTTTGTCATATTTGTACACGTGCTGTAAGATGTAAGATGCAGGACACCTTAATTACTCCCTTTACCTTTATTTAACCTTTAATTAAATGATTCCTCGGCTCGCTTATGTGAAAGGTTTTCCTTTTCATTTTCAGTTTATGTAGCAAGAAAAGTCCGGTTAGGAGTTTACGACGCTAAATCGAGGAAACGCGAGACCCATTGCATTGCAAATGCTTGTTTACATAGTTGGTGTGGCATTAGTAAAGCCAATCACGTTACAATGCAACGGCCATCTTGAAATAAAAGAAAACAACAGTGACATGGCCACTGGTGGCCGGGGATAAAAAAATATTCAGAAGATGACAGAGCGAGGATCTGGGACAATGGGGAAAAAGGATGGGAAGAGAAAGACGATAAACATTAACTTGACAAAAACATCAAGGCGCAAGGTCGGAAGAGTTCAACCCCTTAATAGTGTTTAGGTCAAATTGGAAAACAGCCATTAAGAGACCGACTCATGCTTACTTGGAGGAATAATTGCAAATGTTATGTTAGGGGTATACATAAACTGTCAACACGTCTCTACTGCTTCTGGAAAAAATTAACAAAGTATCCTAAGCAAACAGGTTTCCATTTCAGAATAGTTTATTTAAGGAGGCAGACTTTACATACCAAAAATGCAACCGAATAAAAATAGCACAGTAATGCCATATAAAATTTATAGATTTCGGGAAAAACGTCTAAATTAGATTTCTGAATTCTTGAAAAAATATGTTGAGGTGGTAAATTTAATGATAATTTAACACAAATGCCATAAAAGCAAAACGACTGCTGTTCTGTGAGAGAATTGCATGTCCGCCAGTCCCTGAAATCTAAACCACATATACACAATATAAATATTCCTAAAAAATAATTACTTGTACAATTCGGCTTTATATTTTCTTAGTCCAAATGCCAAGTTAGAATTGTCAATGTGAGAGGTGCACTTGTCCAACGCAAACATACACCAGTTTAAGTGGCATGCAGGTTTCTGGGATAGCTCTTTGCCAGTATGGCTGTCTAATAAGTGCAATGCCGGATATAATTGCTCGTGGAATACAACATTTTACCTCATTTAGAGGGGCCTCAATTAACATGCTGTTCTAAGTTTTCCTACAGGGAATGAACCAAAACATGAGCCATCGCAGTTGCTCATGTTTTGCTTGTTTTCGAGCTGCCTTTCTTTTCCTTGCTCAAGTTTTCAAGTATAGAATCATTACAGGGAAACTCAGAATGCAGATTTTGTGTACACCAAAGTTTGCGATCCAATTGGCCCAGATGTAAATATGGCCTAGGAAGCCTGAATATATTTTGACAAAAACTAGTTTACTCTATGGCCTTATTATGATTTGGGAGGTTAAACCACCATAGCCCCGAAACTGCGGCTGTCACGGAGGCGGTCTCACCACCATCATACTATGTTTCCACCGTGCTGACCAGCAGAAACCGTTATATAATGACGTTTTCACTAGTCAGCCCAGTTAAATTTGTGCAGCACCATTGGCCTCGGCTCTCTCAGGGAGCTGAGGCCAATGCCTTTGCACACAGCACCCTCTGAATGCACATTGTCTGCCATAGCAGATTGTGCACATTGCGAGGGTGCTGACAGATGGGCCCCTGCACTGACCCCGACATTGTTGTTGGCAGTGCAGGGGCCCCTCATGAACCCCAATGCTGCTTTTCCACCAGCCTTTCCATGGAATGGACCCCGCCACGCAAAGGCTGGCGGAAAGCAAAGTTGTGATCAGCACGGCGGTGCCGAACTCAGCACCGCCATGGCTGGCCAAATATGGAATAGTAATTCCATAATATTTCCTAAGCCCAATTAGCAAATTGATAAATGGGTTTAGTATATTTCAAAAAGTTTTTAGTGGCCGCAAACCCTCAGATTTACTGCTTCTGAGGGTTTGAGACTGTAAAAACACTTTGTCCATCAGCTGAAATTTTGACACAAAAGTCGGATTAATGTCATTGAAGGTGAGTGTTACGTAGCTGGATGGTAACCTTGTCTGTCCATGTTAACAATAACCTAGACCTTTGTCACTCCTGTCATGTCCTGGATGGGACTAGGTGTCAAGGGGGTTGGGGTTCCAGATAATCCTCAAAGCCCTTCTTCAAATTCATGATAAAGAATCAAGCTCTAGAAACTTCTACTCTTGAGGACGACCTTCTTGTATTTGATTGCATTTTTAAAAGGGACAGCTAAACATAACTGTTGTGTTTCAATTGTTAAATATGTTTAGAGCTGCTAATTGTGTACAATAATGATGAAATAATATGTTTTAATTCTGAGGGGGGGCATATTACATTTTTCTACATGAGGGGTACGGCGTTCAAAACGTTTGAAGACCACTGCAATCGACCAGTCACACTGGTTTGCTTGAGTTTGATGGAGACATGACTGCAATTTGATTAGCTGACATCTTTTATGCAGAGCTCTTACAGTCAAACGAATCTGCAACTAAATTACTTCAGGGTTGTGCAGGTTTATAAAAGTTTAAAGGGATACACATAAGTGTACTTGAAGCCTGTTGTGGAGAAGAAGTAACAGCACATTTCTGTCATCTATCCTCTACAGCAGTTGTTCGAAACCATTTGTCTTCTATGGACCCCCACTTTATCATTGCTGTTATCCGGGGACCCCCAATGAATGATTATTGGAATCTGGGGACTCCCCTATAAGTCATTATTGGAAGCCAGGGGCCCCGGCCTAAACATTGTCAACGATTTGAACTGCAAAACTATACACAAAGATAAAGAAACAAGCATTCATCAAACATTCACAAATGAGAATACATTTTATTTAATTTGCAAACAAATATAATAAATATATATATATATTAATAGGAAGGTTGGAGCTTTTCTACATTCAATTGAAGCCACACATCATCCTTATTACATGCTGTTTGATGAACATGCACTGCCCCAGTACATCCATTTGAGGATACTAGTTTAGTTTTTAGCCTCCAATTTCAAATTCCTTGACATTTACAGTAAATTTTAACATTTTCAATTGTACATTAAGCCACGTTATTTATAAACACTTTATTAATCTGATAATATTATTTAATTTTCTAAGCAGTCGCGGACCCCCTAAGGAGGCTTCTCGTCCCCCCTATGGGTCACCAGACCACAAGTTGGGAACCACTGATCAACAGGTTTATAGCAATTCTTGTGAATGATCAATTGAAGTGAAATGTAAAATATTGACCATATTCTTCAGCTTGAGTGCTGGTATGCTGCAGTGCATGCTTGCTACAGAGCTAAGTAAACAATCCATATCCAAAGTAGCATCCCAAGAAAATACCCAGTACTTCATCTTAATTCTTCTTAGCAAAACAAATACAGCAACCAACCTAATTTGGTTGGAGTTTTCTAACCAAAATTTATAACAATACTGCTCACACAGTTCAGTCATTAACTTCCCATGACTTGCATGTTCAGCAAAATAACCCTTTGCTTAATAAATTTAAAGTGGCAGAATTAGCTGCTAATATTAGAGGTATACCAGCTCTAGGAAGAATATACATAAATCAAGGAAGCTAAAAATTGGTAGTGCATGAGTACAGAATTAAATTACAACACAATGCTATTTGCTGGCTGGACTTCACCCTATTAGAACAATTTTTGTGAAGATTTATTTTTCAATCAACTTAACATCTGAGCATTGACAGGACATGACAAAATAGCTCTAGCAGATAAAAGAGCTACCAACTTTGTTTTTTAGACCCGAAAATATCTTATTTATTATACAGTGCGGGTCTAAAGAGTTATGGAAGCAATACATGAGGCAAATATTAAAGAATATAACGCACATGTTGTCTGAGGTGCTGTACTATCTTGCTTCAAATGCAGAATCAATAAAGCGTTGTACCAAGTTAACCCATTTACCAGTGTGTGTTGATGGGACAGGACAAAGTAGTTAAGTAAGTGGAAAGTATATGGCGCACACATTAGCTGTTTGTAGTATGAATATAAAATGTGTCCACATGAGTATAATAATATGTAGTGAGGAGGCTAAGATTTCAGTTAGACAGCCAATTTATTCTGTTTATTTGCACGTGAGACCACAAGTGTAGAATAATTTGTTAAATACAGTGTTGATATTTGTTGATTAATTATGCTTTGAAGTTGTGTACCCTGAATTAAATTTGTATTAAATACATTAAAGTAGGGGTCTGATGTATAGTTTGGCAGACGGCTACTGCATCACAAACATGACAGCTATTATATCCTAATATATTTACAATAAGAAGGACAAGAATAGCTGTCAATTTGATGATAGTTCATCAAATTCTACATCAGGCCTATGTTTTAAGATAATTGGTGCATGTCAATCAGAGTTAGTGGGCACTGAATGGTACGTTGAGCATGACACAAGAAGTTGACTTTAAATTGCAGACATTGGCAGTATATTTTGTACTAAAGTGCAAAAAACGTCTTAGTATAAAATATATTTAAGGTATTATTTTCAAAAATGTTTCCAAGGTTAGCAGAAAACACTTATATTAGTCCATCACAAAGTGAACCGAACACAAAAATGATAACACTCCAAACTGTTTTTGTGCAGATTTACAGTCTCCCGATCACAGAAGCTTACTTTGAATGTCTGTTTAATCAGAACAATCAATATGAATTCCTTTCAAAGAGGGAAGAATCAGTGACATAAACCTGCTAGGAGGTACTGGGCCCTAAGAACCTCGAGCATAAAGAATCGATCTCCATGGAGACTCTACACAAAATCCAAGAGAGAAAGGAAAAGAAAGGTGCAGTCAACACCAGCGAACACGAGCAGAAAAAGCAAAAAGCTCAAGGCAAATATACCAAAACAAACAAGGAAGCACAGAGAAGCTTAAGAGCAGACAAGTGAAGATTCATCAATGATCTTGTCACAGAAGCCCAGAAAGTAGCAAGCCATCAACACTTGAAAGAACGCTACACCATCACAAGGAAACTCTCTGGCAGATACAGCAACCCAGAAAGACCTGTTAAAGACAAAGCTGGGAAGACAATCATAGGTAACAAAAGCAAACAACGAAGATGGATGCAGCACTTTAAAGAACTAGCCTGAGCTGCAGCCTCCACCAGACATCAAGCCAGCTGACAAGGACTTGGCAATTGACTTCAGCAGACAAACCAAGGAAGAAAAAAGGCAAGCCATCAAACATCTGAGAAATGGACAGCAGAACCTGACAACATTCATATGGGGCACTGAAGGCAGACACTGAAACATCAATTGACATGATCTACCCCATATTTGGAAGGATCTGGGAAGAGAAAAAGGTGCCATCAGACTGAAAGGAGAGATATCTCATCAAGATCCCCAAGGAATGTGACCTGAATAACTGCACATACTACTAAGGGATAAGTCTACTATCCACCCCAGGCAACGTGTTCAACAGAGTGAGCCTGGACACAATGGAGGAACAAGTTGATGCTCAGTTGTGAGATTAGCAAGCTGGCTTCTGCAAAGATAGATCCTGAACAGAACAGACTGCAACACTCTGCACCGTCTTTGAGCATTCGATGGACTGGAACCCCCTCCCCTGATGTCAACTTAGTTGACTATGAGAAGACATTTGACAGTGTGGACAGAATGACCCTTTTGAAACTCCTCCGCCACTATGGTGTGTCAGATAAAATCATAAGAATCGTCAGCAATGTTTAAAAGGGAATGACCTGCAAGACTGTGCATGGCGGACAACTCATAGACACCTTTCAAGTGAGGAACAGAGTCTGTGAGGGTTGTATGTTTTCACTTTTTCCCTTCCTGAAGGGCAATAGACTGGATTATGTTGAAATCCACAGAAATAAGAATAAATGGGATCCAGTGGACTCCTTAGATGCAGTTCGATGACCTGGACTTTGCAGACAACCTGGCCTTACTCTCTCATACCCATCTGCAGATGCAAGAGAAACCAACAAGGTGTCGACCACAGCAGCACAAGTTATCCTCAACATTCACAGGGGGAAAACCAAGATCCTGAAAGCTAACACGGCCGGTACAACTGAAGTCACTCTTGCAGATGATGCACTCAAGAGGTTGAGGCCTTCACCCACTTGAGCAGAGTCACGGACAAGCAGGGCGGCTCAGACACCAACGTGAAGGAAAGAATTGGCAAAGCAAGGGCTGCCTTCATTCACTTAAAGAAGATCTGGAGCACCAAGGACCTAACGCTGCAAACCAAGATCAGGCTTTTTATCACCAACCTAAAATCGGAAACTTGGAAAACAACAATGACCACCACCAACAAAGTCCAGACCTTCATCAACACCTGCCTGAGGAAAATCCTCCACATCCACTGGCCAAACATCATCAGGAACGACGACTTATGGCAGAAGACTTTCCAACTCCCTGCTCATGAAGAAATCATGAAAAGATGCTGGAGCGGGATAGGTCACGCCCTCCGCAAGCCAGCCTCAGACATCACCAGGCAGGCCCTGACCTGAAGCCCTCAAGAGAAAAGGAAAAGAGGAAGGCCTAGAACCACCTGTTGCCGAGGCCTTGAGCTGTCTACAGAGATGGGTTACACTGGAGTCAGATTGAACGAAAAGCTCAGGTCAGAGGTTGCTGGAGAGCCCTTGTTGCTGGCCCATACCCCAGGGGGGTAACAAGCATAAGTAAGTAAGAACATAAGTATATTACATGTAGTGAGCAGGTTAAGATGTCAATTATACAGACAATTTTCTCTGTTCATTTGCACTGTAGACTATAAGAGCAGAATACATTTTTAAATATAATGTTGGCATTTGTAGATTAATTATGCTTTTAATTTGTGTATTTGAAGGCCCACCCTGAAATAAATTTGCATTAAATATATTAAACTAGGGAGCTGATGTAGACTTTGGCGGACGGATATTCCATCACAAACATGGCAGCTGTGATATCCTAATGCATTTATAATGAGGAGGACAGGAATATCTATCACATTTGTGACAGAGTATCTGTTCACCAAACTTTATGTCAGGCCTAGGCTTTAAGATAATTGGTGCATGCCAGTCAGTGTTAGTGTGATCTGAATGGTACGATGAGCATGATAGAGGAAGCTGACTTTAAACTGAAGACATTAGCAGTATGTTTTTTATTAAAATGCAAAAAATGTGCTTACTATAAAATATATTTCAGGTATTATTTAAAAAAAAATGTTTCCAAGGTTAGCAGAAAACACTTATACTAGCCCATCACGCAATGAATTGCACAGCAAAATTCTAACACATCAAATTGTTGTAATTGTATTTATATAGCGCTTACTATCCCTGGCGAGGCGTCAAAGTGCTTTTCGGCGAGTAGCACACACACAGGAAACCAAAAGAATTAGTGGTGGATAGTATAGGGGAATATCAGTACAGTATTATTATAGGGAGATATGAATTAATTTTAGCGGAAGATGTGAGTCTGTTAGTTGGATTGAATAGAATAATTGAGGTATGAGGAAGGAAGAATCCAGAAGTTTTATTCCCAGCGGGGCTCCTGCTGCGTGGGATGCTTGAGAAAAGGACTCGGAGGCAGCCTGACTACAGGGCCCAGACTTCGTTGTGGCCAGGAGTCCCGCCCTTCATCCCTTGCACCAAGGGGCCCCTTTCCCGTTTGCAAATGGGTTACCACCTACTTGACGTAGGTGGTAAAATGCAAATGTTTTGCAACTGCATTTTGGTCACAAAACATTCCTGCATACCGCTGTGATCCATTATTAGCAAGGGACGCCCTTGACACACCTCTTTCTAATTCCAAATCGGTATGGAGTCGCAATTCCAATTTGCGATCGTTAATAAGTTACCGAATCGCAAATTGGAATTCATACATACCAAAATACATTTATGTGGTCGCAAACAGCCCAATCGGGTACATCTGGCCCTAAGTTTTCTTTCCTGGAACTGTGCAGGCCTTAGGGATAAGATCCTTGAACCTCAATGGATGACATTTATTTCTCAGTTTGACGACATATTACTCCAGGAAAGGTGGGTGCAGGAGCTGAGGAATATGAGACTTATGTTGTCCCAGCAACCCCTTCTCTAGGCAATAGAGCTAGGGAGGCTTGGCCATCTTTCGCACAGCTACGAGTTGTACGGGTCCCTCTTGGACACAGGGGGATTCATGTTTTGTTGGTTGTTTTTTCTTCAGATTTTAATTTTTTTAGTGAATTTTTATAACTCAGTGTGTGATGCAGTATGTCAGATTGAGACCCTATTTCAAGCATTATCAATTTTGGAAAAAAGGGCCGTTTCCAAGTTGGGCTACTTTAATGTCTTCGTTGAGGGGGATTTTAATGCTATATTGGGAACATCTACCACCACTTTAGATTATTTTGTGCTGGGAGATGGGGCTTTGAGTGTTGAACTGCCTGACCTCAGAAAAGGCAGCTGATCAAAGAACTGGGACAGGCTGGCCTATATAATTTGATGGAACTGGTGGGCAGTCCTGGGGAAAGGGGGCTATCATTGATTACATTTTCACTTCCAAGAGATTTGGAGATTTCTTTATTAGTGGACAAGTCCACGATTCACTTCAGAGCGACCACAATGCCCTTGATGTTAGGATGGTAATCCCAGTTACCGGCCCTCCGACTGTGGCCCCAGGAGTGGTTGGGTTGGCCCTAAGGGACCAGGGCAGAAGGGTTAGTGGGTGCAGAATTTTGATTACTATTTTATTGGTAATCTTTGTGAGGACTTACATGAATTTGTTCCTAAATTCTCTATTATCATACGAGGCTTCACTGGCTACCATCTTGGCAGATTTCGAGACATTGAATAATAGATCAATTATGCTAGATTCATCTGGACCTTAAGGTGTTCTTAAGGTGGGGTGGTTTGATAAAAACTGCAGAGTGGCTAGCAAGCAACTGCATGAAGCCCTTAAGGTTAAGCCAAGAGACCAGCAGCTTATTAGATCAGCTAGGGCTACCTATAAAGAAGCAATCACAAATAGAAAGCGATGTCTTAATGAAGAAAGGTGGGATCAGCCACTAGGCACGTGCAAGCTGGGGCATATGAGAGGCTTTTGAAAAATAGAAAATGGTAAACCTGCATATTTAGTCTCCCCTGAGGATGAAGGGTCTAATGTTCCCGCCCAAAAATGGGTTGCTCACTTTGAGAGGGTATACTCCTTGGATAATGCGGCACAATCGACTGAGGGGGAAGACACAGTTCCTTTCCCCATGGGATTACACTTTGATATGGAGGCGGTACGGCAGGCCATATTGGGTAGCCCATCAAATACGGCCCCTGGCCCAGACGGTGTCCCTACAGACTTGTATAAGGATAATGGTAGTCTGTGGGCGCCATTATTGACAAATGTGCTGAATGCTGCTGCACAAACCAGCAATCCCAAATCTTGGAAGTCTGCTGTTATAATTACAGTTTCTGAAAAGGGGTGTAGGCAAGATCAAGGCTGTTACCACCCAATTTTCTTACCTGACTCTATGGTCAAGATTGTGGGGCATATCATTCTGCTCCGCAATGAAGAGTGGATCCAAGCGAATAATATCCTTTGCCCGGCCCAATATGGATTTAAAGGGGTAAGGGGACAATGGAACAATGTTTCAATCTAAACCTGCTGGTGGGCATATATGTGGTGGCAAAGAAGGGAGCTGCCTACCTTGCCTTCATGGACTTGAGCTGTGCATTCAACAGGGTCAACAGTTTAAAACGTTGGACCATTCTTGAGGGTCTTGGGTTATTTCAACCTTTGGTTACTTTCCTTCGGGCTCTGCATACGGGTGTAGATGAATCAATAAGGTTTGGCTCTGCGGGGGAGTGCTCTGTCTCATTTAACCTGTCAAGGGGAGTTAGGAAGGGGTATGTCTTGGCAACAATTTTTGTCTTGTATTATAAATGAATAGCCTGAATTCTTAACTGGGCGCTCACGGCAAAGACATCTTGAGGGTCAAGACCACCCTGGTGCCCTCTTTACATATTGCTGATGATGCGGTGTTACTCTCACTTACGCAGAATGGGCTTAAAGCTTTGGTGGATCTGTTTGTACATTTCATAGGGGATCTAGAATTGGATGTAACCATTTTAAAAACACATTTTATGGTTTGTGTGAAGCGGACTTCAAAGCTCAAGCTTATTACAATCAAGGGGCAGGCAGAGACAAGGGTGACCTCCTTTTCTTATTTAGGGATCACAATTGACCAGCAGTGTAGTTGGACCCCATGTCGAGCAAATTGATGTGTGCGTTTTGATTAATCGTGTGGGTCCCTTTTTAGATTTGCTCGAATGGTTGGTAGCGAACCCATTCTGCCGCTGATACGGATATACAAATATGAATGGCCTACCAGTCCTATTATATGGCACAGCAATCTGGGGGTATTGTAACTGTAAGGCAATTCAACATGAAGAAAATTGCTACAGCAGAAAATTACTGGGGGTGGGCCTTGCCAGTTCTAGTCTTTTCATGCATGACGAATTGGGTTTGGATTTTGCAGATGTTGCTAAAGTTGCTCACTTGAGAGGTACAGTTGCCCGTTTGTTGCTGTGGATTGCGTTGTGGAGTGGGGAGTTCAACAGGGAGATAATCGAGCATTGTCTTAGGTGTGAGCACAGTTATAAAATTTATTAAAGTTATTAAATTACATCAGATCTACTACTTTGTCTCTTGGGCGCCCTAAATTATTTTAATTGGGGTCGCTGAAACGGTGAGACAGAAAGCTTGTGAAGGAGTTATTTCTTCAGCAAGTGAGAGATAGTAGAGAGAACCTGGCATTGGGTAGTCAAGATATGAGGGCTTTATTGCTTTTAAAAACTGAAAACTGGTCCAGGCCTGGAACCCTATCTCTCTTTCGTCAGAAACCAGTGGGAGATATCACTTTGCACCAGGCTTAGGTTAGGCTCTGTCCAGTTTAATCTTTGCTTTCCTCCCGGGCAAATAGAGCTGTCCTCGATTAAGGTTTGTACTTGTGATAGTGTTTCGCTTTGGACCTTAGAACACCTGGTTCTGGTTTGCAATTACTATGATCCCCCCAGAAGGAGGTTCTTGCTGCCTGTCCATAAAGCCAAGGGTTTCTATCAATGTTGTCCAGATTTACTCTACCTAAAAATGCTGAATGAACATATTGTTGCAATAGTGGTTTGCTGTTTTTTAAAGAGCACACCTTATTGGAACAAAACAATGAATTATGGGTTTTTATTATAACTAATTTTGGCTTGTAAACCAGTATACTGAATGATTTATCTACATTTTTCTTTTGAGGTGTTCCTTTTTTATGATGCTTATTGATTTTTAAGGCTGTGATTTTATTGTATTATGTGAATGTTATTCTTGTGATTTTTGTACTTTCATGATAATTTTTTTAAATCAAAATAAAGACTTTTCAGTTCAAGTTGTATCGTAGAAACACAGACTTTTAAGAGTTGCAGTATTTGAAGTTAATTTATTTGTGTACTTTCAGAACATTATTTTATCTTTCCTCAATATTTCAATAGTGAAATGCCTGTAGATAAATAATTAAGATAAGATTTACCTATTGTGATAGATAAAATAAAAACAGAGACTCTTAAGCATCCAATCAAACAACTTATAGAGAAATTATGTAATGACCTATGAACATGTTAAGCGTAGAATAATACACACATATATATACATACACCTAATATATATATATATATATATATATACATATATATATATATATATACACACTCATACATACATCTACACATAGATACATATATACATTTAACCATAAGTAAAACATATGTTTATTTAAACAGGCGTAAATAATATGTATATATTTTAAGAAGATAATAGTTATTATACATATTTGTACAAAGAAATATACGAATTTAGATATATACATATCATGAAATTGTAAATGTTTACAAATACAGGGTTATGCAGTCCATTGAGCATGGTGGTTATGTAGGGAAAAGCCAACTCCTGAGTAGTGTTCTGAAGATAAGATAGTTATCCGTGGATCTTATATTTGGGGGTAATGAATTCCATAGTTTGACCACTTGAACAGAGAAAAATGTACGACCCATTGTCTTTTTCTTGTATGGTGGTGTTTTGAGACGGGTGCCAATCCTAAGCGAACTTTTCTTTGCTGAATGTATTTGGTGATTTTATTCCTGATGAAAGGCGCTCCTGTTCCATGTATTGCTTTGTGGATGATACAAAGCAGCTTGAAGGTGGATCTTCCGGCAACCAATGTAGGGCCCTAAAAGCATGGGAGATGAGATTTGTGGCTTTACAGCTAGGAGTAGTCTGGCAGCCGTGTTCTGAATATGTTGTATTTTTTTCATAGTAGATAGAGATGATCCATGGAAGAGACCACTGGTTCAATTCAGTTTAGATAGTGCAAGAGAGATGGTAGTCTGCATTTTGTGGGGAAATCCAAGGTGGGGGAAGATCTGTCACAGAGTTTTCATGGTGATGAAGCTTGATCTTGCTACTTTGTCCACTGTAGGAGATGGTCCCAGATCGTCAGGCCAGGCGCAAAGTGGGTCATAATGTTTTTTCAATTGCCACATGTCAGTATTTCTGTTTTGGAAGCATTAAGTTTGCAATGGCTCTTTGTCATCAACGGCTCTGAGGCAATTGAAGATTTGTGAGTTTGCAATGTCTGTGGGGGATTCCAGTTTAAGGAGTATTTGTGTGTCATCTGCATAGTTGTAGCATGTGAGTTGAAATTCATGGATCATTGCCGATAATGACGTCATGTAGATGTTTAAAAGCATCTATGAGATGATTGAACCTTGAGCGACCCCTGCTTTTGGGAAGTAGGGTGTGGATGAGAAAGGGGGAGTATGGATGTCATTTGTTCTGTTTTGAAGGAAGAATGTGATCCAGTCGAGAGCAGTCCCCGCTATGCCGGCTTCCTAGAGTCTTTGTATTAGGGTGTTGTGCAGGTTTGAACACTTCTGATCACAGAAGCCTACTTTGAATGACTGTTTAATCAGGACAATCAATCTAAATTCCTTTCACCTCTGCACATAACAATCCATCACACATGGTATAGATCAGGAAAAGGTCTGCACTCTACTAATGCCTTCTTGTGATGAGGATCATTCTGCCCAGGATCCAGACTCATCCCAGCATGAAAATTCCTCTGGGACAGATTTGGAAGTGGCTTCGAGTCTCTGAGTGAAACCCCTTACTTCGTGTTGGATTTAGATCTTGGTGGACGAGTTACTCCATCACAACTGTGAGGGATTTCCCATCCATCTAAATATAAATCCTATGGGATCCCATATTTCCTTTTGGGAATCGTTATGGGAATCGCAGGTATTCCATTATATTCTATGGGATTTACATTTCAGTGGCCAAGAGATAATATCTCTCTAATTTTGAGGTCCAGTCATTGACCATAATGAATTGTGTATTTACTATTCTAATTCCACACACACTTTGATAGTAGAGAAGGTTATAAGGGGGACCAAAGCAAATATAACTACAATTTAGTTTTTGGATACACTCGCTTGAAACTACCTAAACACACTACAGGGACGGGTCCTCATTATACACTGGTCCTCATAAGGACAGTGTCTGTCTGAGCCCGACAGTGTTTACCCACGCTATGAGGACCGATCCAGTCCTCACAGCTTGGGTGTGGGATATACACACACACACATACACACACCCCTTTACCCCCACACAAACACATACTAAAATAATCTTATAGTCAGTTGTTGAAAAGAGACAAAAAACAGTGTTTAAAAACTGTTGGACCTGGCCCTTTTTGCGGGTTCATGCCCACACTTTTTGCCTCCTTCTTCCTGTTTTTTCTGACTTCTTTCTTTTGACTCTAGGACTCTGAGCACTTTACCACTGCTGATCAGTGCTAAAGTGCAGGTGCTCTCCCTACTAAAGTTGGTATGATTGGCTTTTACCTAAATGGCACATTTTTTTTACCTGTAAGTCCCTTGTACAGTGGTATCTCTATACCCTGGGCCTGTAAATTAAATGCTACTAGTGGGCCTGCAGCACTGCTTGAGCCACCCACTGAAATAGCCTTTCAAACCTGTCTCAGGCCTGCTAGCGCAGGGCCTGCATGTACTGTTTTGTGTCACAGGGAGCTGGCATCTAAATTTGTTTCGCAGGCCTAAAACTCCCATTTTATTACATTTAAGTCACCCGAAGAGAGGCCCTAGCTAGCCCTATGGGCAGGGTGCTATGTATGTAGAAGGCAGAAAATGTGCCTAGTAGTGTGGCCTGTCATGGTAGCGACAGCCTATTTGGCTTCTCACTGCTGTGAGTGCTGCCTTCTCATAGGATTGCATTGGAAATGCCCTTCCTTATGTATAGGGGTTATTGTCTGATTTATGAGGGGTAGCGTAGGCATGTTTGGTATGGTTGTAATGGTAGTGAGAAATGCTGTTTATTGGTGTATGTGGATTTTGTTTTAACATTACAGAAATGCCACTTCTAGAAAGTGAGCATTTTTCTACTTATGACTCTGGTGTTTTGCAGCTTGACACCAATCCAGGTCTGGGCAGAGTGACAGTAGGGTTTTGTGCATACTTTTGAGACAGCCTATACATAGGGAGGGTGGAGGTGTCACAGAGGTGCACTTGCATTTTGAATGGTCTTCCTGGGCTGAGAGAAGGGGGAGGCGGGCACACATGCATCTGTAAAGGTTGTGCCCTGGCCTCACACAAAAGGGTTGTTTACCCCTAACTGATGTTTGAAGCCTGTGCTGGAGATGGCATGGGGCACTCACAGAACCAGTTGTAATTGGTTGGAATCTTCCCTCCCCTCCTCTGTTAAACCATTGCTAAACTGAGTATAAGTACAGGGGATTTTTCCCCACAATTTAGGAACATTTTGGAGACCCTCTGAACTTACTTGTAACTAGACACAGAATGCTGATGGAGGGACCCAACAGGAACCGCCTTGGACTGCTGCTGCTGTTCTGACTGGGTCACTAGGAGGACCTGCCAACTGCCTGCATCCATCTTGTGCGGGTCTGCTGCTGGGCCCTGCCACCTTATGCTTCATTTTTCTGTGTCCCCCAGGGGCTGGGTGCTGTGGCCCCTCACCCCTGCAATCAGCTGCTGCAGCACAGAAGGAGCGTCCCCTTTTGAATGCATATAGCGCCTGGGGAGCGCTTTGGGTCCCTAGCCTGTAGCGCCTTGAGAGCGCCTTTTGCCCATGACCAGAGCACATGAGGAGCGCTCTTTATTTTAAGCTGCCGAAGCACCTGGAAAGCATGTTTTTATATTTAGTGGCACCTGGAAAGTGGATTGCTGCGAAGGATTCACCGTCCCCACCTGGTCGTCTTCAAATTGCTGAGCGTGTTGATGGCGCGCTGCGTTTTGTGCCCCCGGGGCATGAAAGAACGACACCTGGAGCGAGCGCCCTGCTAGGGTTGCCCCGGGACGAAGCACGCTCTGAGGAGCGCCCCCGCGGCACCATCAGGCACCAACTCTGGCAAAATCACCATTGCGGCCCGGGCGGGCAGCAGCTGACTCGCGCACCAGATCGGGTGCAGGTGAGCCAGTGTTGGCTGGGCGGGTGGGGAAGAGGCCTCATCGGAGGCTCCCCCGCCCCACCGCGGTCCCAAGAGAGTGTGTGACGTCAGACAGGGAGGAAGCCTTCGACAGAGGCTTCCCGCCCCATCAGGCCCTCATTTACTTTCTTGTGTCCTGAGGATCGGCCGGAGGTCGCGAGCGGGAGAAAGCCTCATTGGAGGCCCCTCGCACCGCTTTGCCCCCCCTTTCCCTGTTTGGGCTCTGCTCCCCCTGGGAGAGCTGGTCGTGGCCCAGGGGTGCAGAAGGGGGGACGCAAAGGCATTACAGGTGCCCGGTTTTTGGAGCGCTGGTCCCAAGAGGGGCCCCTATAAAAAATCTGAGGGGGTGCATGCCGCCCCCTCCCCCATCGCCAGAACAGCCCCCGTGTAGTGCAGAGGAGCGCCAGGGGCCCCAGTTACTTCAGGGCACTATAGGTGCCTTTTCATCATAATAACAGGTACTTTTGGTGCCATTTACAGGGATATGGCTGATGCTCAGGCGTTGCCTGTATTTTCTGGTGTTCCTTTTAAGGGCTTGCTGAGACTGTTAAGCTAACCTGTTTTTACTATAATGTGCCATGTATTTGCTAATGTTCCTTTTATGGGAATTCTATGCTAATATGTTTTTATGACTTGCCATATGTTTTCTAATGTTCCTGGTATGGGCATTTATGATATTTTTATGAGAAGTGCATTTCTGTAGTAATGTTTTTCTGACTATTGCTTATGTTGCAGAATAATAAGCAACCTATGTGTTATGTGTGACTACTGCTGGTTTCTGCAGAGTAACAGTATTGTGTAACGTTCTGACAACTGCTTGGATAACAGGGTATTACTGACATGTTGTGTTTGGTCTACTAATGTTGTGTACAATACAGTTTATTTTTATATAACTTGGTGTTTTGTTTCCTTTGTGGTGAGGATAGTGTGTCATGTGTGTTGTGCAAACGCTTTACACATTGCTTCTGGGATAGGCCTGACTGCGCGTGCCAAGCTACCAAGGGGGTGAGCAGGGGTTACCTTGCACATGTGACTCCCTTGTCCTGACTAGAGTGGGTGGGTCCTGCCTGGCTTAGGTGCATAACCTAGCCAACTAGAAACCTATTTCTAACAGAAACCAATCAAATTTACCTGCTATAGTTTACTGAGCTGACTAGAATTTGCAATGCTGTCAAGCATTGCTTGTAACCTTACATGTTACTTCACTTGTGACATTTTAAATGACGTAATTGATGGCATCACTGAAAACATCATAGTCATATACAGCATTGAATTACTGTATGTAAACATATGGGTGCACAGAATAAAAACAATATGCGCTCTAGGGACGAGCGTGGTTGTGCATGTCAAAAGTTATATGGTGCACCATTTACAAACCAGTAAAGGTTTTGGCACAAGTACCACTCCATGTTAAACTAGATTAAATCCAGATCCTGCATGATCTAGGTTACAGAGGTTTGTTTCAAAGTAGGTTCTGGCTTAGAGACTAAGCCTGCTGCAAACAATCTGTGAGAAAAGCCAACGCTTCAGTTGACAACAGATTACCCACCTGTGGATGCCTGGACACATGTCCATGTTAAATAGTTGTAATATAGTGCCTATGGACAACTTCTATATAACAAGGACTTTTATAAGGTGTGGATTTTTATTTACAGATTTTTGCTGTAGATGTTGAGGAATTGCAGAATGTTGAAGAATATAGAATGTAGGGGTGATCCACTTACAGGTGGTTTACCATCCTGGGGAGTCAAGCATGACTCTAATGGTGTATGCCATTGTGCGAATCTCAGGAATGTGTGTAGTGTATTTTTAGCTATCTACAGAGGGCCTGTAGAAGGTGTTTTATCAGTGGCTAATGCATATCTGTCAACCTCTTGACTTAACATTGTTTTTGAGGAAAGCATACATTTCGTTAGTTGTGTACCAGACTTTTCAGCCAGGCCGTGTTTTGTTTACTTCCACAGTGTAGGCCGATCTTGTGCTTAGCCAGGAGTAACGCAAGACCAGTGAATCTGTGGACACTTTTTGGGATGTCCGGGACATATCCCAGCAGTGCAATCAGTAGGTCAGGGACTATCTGCATGTCAATCATCAGGGCTAGTCACGAATAGATGTTGCAGCAGAAGTTGGCAATGATGTTACATGTCCACGTCATATGTATGAAATCCGCCCCATCTGCATGACATTTGGGACAGCTAGAGGACATAGTGGGGTCTAGGCAAGCTACAATTTTGGGGGTGATATAAAGGAATTTGTAGTGAATGAGTTTTTCCTTGTGGTTAGGCGAGATGAGGTGTGTTTGGGCACAACAGACGTACCAGATTCTGTTAGTTAAGGGTCATTCCAGCTCTGTCTCTGAGGTGGAGCTGAGTTTCCTATTGTGCAGGGGCAGAAAAGCAATGCAGGCACTGTACAGTCTGGAAACATCCCCTCCTCCCATCACTGTCAGCAATCATAAGCGTTAAGGGGGTGAACTCATGGGGACCAATGGGTAGGATGGCACCACTGCTTGAAGGGTACAGCCAAAGGGCCAGAGGACAAAGTGATCCATGTATGTAGCAGTAGTGAAACAGGTGTCTTCGGTTGGAGAAAACATGTGACCGCCTGGGAAGAGGTCGCCGAAAGTATGTATATCATATTGTGTGCTGGACTACCTTTTCTAGTGTCTAAGGGAGCCAGTTATTGTTTGCTAGTGGTAGCACCGGAGGGTATAGGAGTTCTCCCCCTAGCAGCTGGAGAAGCTTTCTCCAGGCACAACAGGTAGTAGAAAGTGGTTGTATGTCCACTGGGTCCTATGGGAGTCCTACAGAAAGCAACGCATTCACGGATCCAAGTGCAGCAAAGTCCTGTCAGGTTTTGAGTATGGGAGGCATGCATCGGGGTGATACCAGTGCCGGGTGAATTGACATGGTGCAGCCAAATAATAAAAGGGAAAGGTACACCAAACCAGCTCATTCATAAGGGTGCACTAGGGTGTATTAGCTAATGTGAGGTCGGCAACCCGCCCAGATCAAGCGGAGTGGAATACTCCATACAGAAGCGAAGAATGGGTTAGTTAGGGGGAGAGGTATGTTCAAGAAGAGGTATAAAAACCAGAGGAGGATTACCATCTTTATGATCACAATTTGGCTGGCCATCGAGAGTGGGTGGCGATGCCACCATTCCACCTGGGTGGTGAGTTTTTCTATGGTGGGGCCATAAGTCAGTCAGACAACCTGCTCACTGCGGTGTATGAAAATGCCTAGATAGTTAACCGGACCATCGCACCAGGTTAGCGGAAATTAACAACTCATAGTGGTAGTTGCATCAGTGAGGGGGAAGAGTTCGGATTTAGTCCAGTTAACATGAAGGTTGGATAGGCTGCGAAAGTGAACCACTTCTTGGGGGATAGGTGAAAGATTAACAGCCGGGCTTGCGTACAAAGAGCAAAATACCCTCTGCTTAGAGCAAGAGTAGTAGGGGGCCTGGAGTGAACTGGAGACCGTGATGTAAATGTTTTTCCTGGAGGTGCCACACCAAGGGGTCCATAGCTAATATGAAGAGCAGCGGGAAAAGCAGACAACCCAGTCGACTCCCCCTGGTGACAACAACAGAGGAGGTGAGTGAAGCATTGGCTCGAATCGGAGCCGTGGGCTGCGAGTATAAAGGTGTGACTAGGGAAGTAAAACGACGAGGGACACCCAGCTTAGCTAATGTGGCCTGCAAGAAAGTCCATTTTAAAGAGTCAAAGGCCTTTTCAGCGTCCTGTAGTGCCACTGCAACATGGACCTTTGGAGATATTCTATTGAGTATGGAGAAAACTGCGCATAGGTTCAGGGAGGTGAAGCAATGTGGAACAAAATCTGACTGGATGATTTGATCCTGCAGAAGCGTATGGCACTTGGTGAGGATTTTATTATTTTATTTTTTATCAAAATTAAGGAGCGATAAGAGCCTCCCTGAGCTGCACTGCTGCGGATCTTTACCAGGCTTATGGAGTAAAGTGATGACTGCTTCACACAATGTCAATGGGGGCATCCACACCCAGAGTGATTCCATATACATAGCGAGTAAGTGAGGGGCATTTATCTGTTTAAAAAACCCCAGTGAGTCTGTCCAAGCCAGGGGCTCTGGAACCCTTGAGCAAGTCAATCACTTGTATAATCTTGTTGTAGGAAATCAGTTAATGAGGAACCGTTGTTGGGAGTTTGTAATCCAGACTATAGCAATTTCATCAATATACGAGGCTAACCTTGTGGTGGCACCTGCCATATGCGGGGGATAAAGTTGTGTGTAATAGCTAAGTAGTGTGGTTAGGATTTCAGTATTACTAGTTACCCATGTACCATCTCCTCGGTGCAGTTCAGAGGTGTATGACGTGCCTCGAAGTGGGCAGAGCAACCTGGCCAGAGTACTGCCAGGTCGCTCGCCCTCTCCATGGCTGTGGGCTCTGGTGTATTTCCCCAAGAAGTTAACCTCTCGGTCAGCGAGATCTCAAAACTCCATCAACAGTGTTGTGCGCCAGTGTAATTGCAGTTCGTGTTGACGCTGGGCATCTGCCTTATCCAAGTCTATCAGTTCCACTTCAAGGCGGCTAAGACTCCGGCGAATATCCCGGAGTACTCCCGTATGCTTGGAGATGCAGATACCTTGAAGGCCTCCCAGAGAGTAGCTTGCGTTACAACCGATCCGACATTATGGTCAAAGTATTCAACATCCGTGGAATGAAGCTCAGATTGGAACACATCATCAAGTAATGCCATTTTTGGGAAGCATCAATGTCGTTCCAGGACCCCACAAACGGAATGTGCAGCATCATCTGGACCGGGGAGTGATCTGAGAGTGCCCGTGCAAGATGTGAGACAGTCACAAGTCAAGGAGTGAGGAGGGAGGAAATGAGCCAGTAGTCAATACAGGTCCATGTGTCATGAGGAGAGGAATAAAACGTGTATGTAGAGGCAGCTGAATGTAGTAACTGCCAGGAATCATGAAGGGTGTAGTTTCACACAGTTTGTGGACGAAACGCAATGAGCAGGTTTTAGGTGTTGGTGAAGTTGTCGTGGATCAAGGTGTATGTTAAAGTCTCTGCCCCTTATAATGTGATCAGCATCTACGTGGCCTATCAGGGAGAGGAGTGACTGGAAAAAGTGAGGATTGTTGGTGTTGGAAGTGCATACATTAACAAGAAGAATTCTCAACCCTGCTAATGTTCCTGTCACCAAGACTTACCTGCCATTCTCATCGTGGACGTTAGCTGTGGGGTGAAATAGGGAGATTTCTGTGTTTTAATGTGTAGACTCCTCTGGAGTATGTGCTGTAGCGTGAAAAAAAATTGGTGCGGGCCCCAGGAGATCGCAAATGTGTGAGTGGACCCAGGAGGGAGGTGTGTTTCCTGTAAAAATGCAGTCTGTATGCAATGGAGGGCCAGATATTGGAGCACCTGCTTTCCCTTATGGGGGGTGTTTAAACCTCATATATTCCATGAAAGGAGATAAACACTTACTGCAGACTTCTCTGTATCAGTTGTCACTGTTGTACAAGCTTCAAAATTTTATAAAAATCAAGGACAGGAGCTACGCAAGGAAAGTAAAAAAGAACATTTATTTTAAATTGACATGGAGACTCTGACTGAAAAAGCCAAGTTCTACAGTCCAAATTGCATAACTTACATACAGTCTTTTATTCTCTCAAACCACAAAGGTGTAACCAGGCAATTCATGTCTGGTCCAACCAATACTCGCCACCTGGTCAAATTCTTGAACATTACAACCATGATTCCAGTTACGGTTTCATAATATTGGTACATAAGGTCAGACAAACTAAAAGAGTCACAGTGGTTACAAAATAACGGGCTACACGTGCCTCATACTGATCAGGAGACTTTCAGTTCACAAAAACATGTGCACTGGAAGGCAAATGTCTCAATATTTTGCTCAAGATAGCATGCATCAGTACAACATCGTGCTGTCTATGTAGCGAGCCTTGTATCATAACTGCGTTCCGAGCCAGCGAAGTGAAGACCAATTAACATGGTTCATGAGGGCTATGAATTGTTCCACAACAGGCGTCACTTTATCATTGAGTATCATAGAGCCAGTGAGCCCAACATGGACTCCATATCTAACAATACGACTGCAATTCTACACTATTATATGTGTGTAGTCATTGTATGTAACTGTGGTGTATTCAAATAGTGTCGTCTACATCTGAGGAACAAAGCAACTAATCAACAATCAATCCTTGACCTACCCTCAACCCCCTCTCACACCAAGCAAAAACTAGTCTGGTGAATCGCACTAAGAATTTCAAAATAAAAACGCATAACCCCAAATACCAAACAACGTGGCATAAGCCTGGGACGGGGAGCAACGCTGCAGTGAGCTGGCCCTGTCTAGCATAGTAGTATAATGAACTGGAGAAGGGTATGGATAACTTTACCAGAGGGGCGCAATCCAAACAAGCATGGAGCAGGAGTACAATAGAAGCTGTAAAGTGCCCAGGCCTGGCAGAATGTTAAAGTAAAGTATCAGTACAAATAGGCCAAGCAGGGGAGTTTAGTTCAATGGAGATGAGTCATTGAATGTAATCTCGAGGGGGTGCGGGGAGCGACGCTCAGTTCAATGGAGATGAGTCATTGAATGTCATCTCGAGGGGGTGCGGGGAGCGACGCTCAGGAGTACTGTGTCTGGAGGGTGGGTGGTCCTTGGCATACTGCTTACAGAAGGTGAGTGTATCCATGGGTTGTTAACAAAGTGTGTTTTGCTGTTGACTTCCACCTGCATGCGGGCGGGGTAGAGCATTTCAAAATGCAGATCAAGCTTACGTAGAGATGTTTTGGCATCAACAAATTTGTGGCATGCCTCTTGCACTGCCTTTCTAAAGTCTGGAAAGATTGGGATGCCAGTTCATTGATATTGAAGTGGCTCCTGTTCCCACACCAGTCTCAGAGTGGTGTCTCGAGCGCAGCAGTTTAATGGCTTTGCTATTAACGGTTAAGGTGTTGTGCTGAGGGCTGGACATTGGCCTGTGGAGCTATGTGGTCTTTCCACAACAAATGTTGAGGTGAAGGACTGTCGGCCAAAAAGGCAGTAAGCAAGCATTCAACAAAGAGGCCTAAGTGGCCAGTGTTGTGGATTCTGCTAAACCCAATAGGTGGAGATTGTTGAAGTGTCTGCGAGCCTCGAGGTCCTTGTTTTTGATGGCCACTGTTCGGAGTCGGGATTCCAATGTTTCAAATCTCTTAGGAGTGGTCAGGGCCCCATCTTTGAAGCTGGGGATGCTTTCTTCAGCACAGTCCAGCTGTGCTGTCGGTCTATCCAGGCGCTCTCCCAGTCGCTTCAGGCGGCCTGTCAGGGTGTCAAATCTGGCATCTATTACGTGGAAACCCGCTCGGAGTTCAAGTGCTTGATAGTGGGGCCTCCAGTCGCAGACCCCTCCATGGCCGGGATGTGCTCTTGTGTGTTTGTGATTTTGGGTTTCTCAAAGGGCAACTTGTGTTGCCTGGGGTCCCTGCGTACCAAAGGTGTTGGGGTCCTTAAGTGGGGTCAGTGCATGACGGAAAGATCTGGAGGGGACTGGTAGCGGAGTCGGCGCCAGTGGACAGAGGAAGTACTAGGTGCGTTATGTGCTTGCAGTGCCAGTCTAGGAGCAGGGCAGGGTTAACAGGTAGACGATGCTGGCTGGGAGTCTGTAGTCACAGAATGTTTTCCAGATAACATAGATCAGGTAGGATAGCAGTTTCAGTGTGATGACTGAGTGGCCACAAAAGGAGGGTGATGAGACTAGTGATCCCATATCTGCAGCGGGGGGAGGGCCTACAAGGGGGGGATGCTCTCCCAAAACGAGGACTGAGGATACCAATGGCAAGAGTTAAGAAGACCAGTGGCGGCCAATGCACAGTGGCTGTAGAAGGGGGCAGTGGCGGAGCAGTGTTCTAGTGGTAAGTGCCAGTGGTGAGTGAGGGAGGTAGGCCCAGAGTGGAGCCAGAAGGGGACCAAAGCTTAGCAGAGGTGCAGGAGGTTGCAGGCATCACGCTCTCACACCCTGGAGCTGGCAAAGGGACTTCAAGGGCCTGGTGTCAGCAACAGTTCAGGGCTGGCATAGGGAAGGCATTCAGCAGCGCAGGCGGTCATGCCAGGGATACCTCACTGCCCCATCAGAACCTTAGAGACGGCATAAGTCTCAAGACAAAAGATAGCCATACATAACGTGCAGGCGGAGACATGCAGGGAGAAGCGACTTCCTGCGGATGGCTTCACAAGCAGTGTGTGTCACAGGCAATTGCAGGCAGCTGCAGTGCATGGTCTAGGTGTCTGTGAAGGGCCTGTCTAGACCGTGCTGGTGTGGTTGGAGCAGTCCTTGACCCTCTAACCAGGGATTGGCTTCCGCTGCTGCATCGCTCACCTGCAGCCGCTCTCCACTGCAGCTCAGGATTCCAGCGCTGCTCGTGCTTCAACTTGCTTGCTACTTGTGTCTGGGTTGATCTAGCAACCTTGCACGTCGCCACATAGCAGCCATTGTTTAGGGTTGCCTTAGCAGCCACTTGCTTCCCGACCGGGCGTCTCTCCGCATCAATTCCTACAGCCTTGCCACTCCTTCCCCGCCCTCATGCCTGCCGGCCCCGCCCAACTCCCATGACTATTTTATGGACCCTGCTGCGTGGCCTCTATGAGGACTCACTGACCCTCAGGCTAGGCCACTGCTCGCCCTGCCACATCGCTCTACTGCTGCTGTTCTCTACTGCGGCTCGGGATTACAGTGCTGCTCATGCTTATACTTGCTTGCCACTTGTGTCTAGGTTGCCCTATAAACCTCATGCTTCCCTGCATAGCTGCCACTGTTTAGGGTTGCCTTAGCAACCACTCGCTCCCTAACCCCACGTCTCCCCGATGCAGCTTCCTCCCGCCTTGTCGTTCCCACCCTCCTACCCCACCTTCCAGCTGGCCCTACCCTCCTCCCAGGACTATTTTATGGATGCTACTGCATGGCCACACCGCTGGCATGCCAAAGGCAAGCCCGTCTGCACCCATCCACGCTTGGACTGCAGCAAACGCCATGACCCCTGGTCCACACACCATTGGACGCTACACCTCCAAGGAATTCCTGGCCCTGGAACTCGGACACCGCAACATCAGATGCTTTGCATCCTCTCCAAACTCAACCAATGGAACCTTTACCTGCCACTTTTTTGCTACATTGGGCCACCGTCCTGACACCGGACGCTGCCCCGCTCCCGCCAAAGAAACCACAAACTACCAGAAACTGCTCCAATGCATCCTGCTCAATGCACAGTCCCTCTGCAAACATACAACCAAAATCTGAGACACCATCTCCACCCTTTTCCCTGAAGTGGCCTTTATCACCCAAAAATGGCTCAACCCCACCTGAAACCGGACACAGCCTCCGTCACCCCTGATGGATACAAGATGATTCTCCGGGACTAAACCAACAAATATAGAGGGGGCATCGCCAAACTAAGAAACCATCAGGTGCACCATGATCAACGACGACCCAATGCTCCACATGGACCACCTCAACTTCTGACTCCAGGACAATGACAAAACCATAACGAGGGGCACTCTTGACTACAGACTCCCCTGGACCCTACCCAGCCTTCTGTGAGGCAATCTCCAGCCTCATCGCTCCCCAGGCCATCGACTCCCATCTTTACATCCTACTCAGTGATCTCAACTTCCACATTGATGATCCGAACAACACCAACTCCACCGTCCTCCTGCAGATTCTGAACAACATCTGCCTCACTCAGCTGATCACCAAACTCGCACACAAACTCACACACAAATCTTCATGTGATTTTTACCTCCAGCGGCAGAATCAAATTCACTCACATCACAGAATTTACCTAGACTGACCACGCCATGGTACACTTCACCACCTCCAACACCCAGCATAGTACCAACAAGCAGCACAGAGCCACCCATCACAGCTGGGGCAGGGTCAACCAAGACCCAATGGACGTAGGCCCTCAATGACACGCAATTCAAAATTTCAGCAGACCCTGACCAGGCCGCCCGGAACTTCTCCACCTGGATCACCAATTGCGCCAACAGAGTTGCCCCGCTGAAATCAGCAAAAGCCAACCACACCACCAAACAAGCCAGCTGGTACATCTCAGAGCTCAAAACTACCAAGCACAATTGCTATTGATTCGAGAAGTGATGGCGAGTCACAAAAGACCCCTCCGATGCAGCCGCACACAAAGCAGCCCTCAGCAACTACCACCACCTCATCATGGAAGCCAAGAGAGCAGCCATCACAACCTGCATCAATACAGTGGACAACCACACAAAAGAACTCTTCAGGATAGTCAAGGAGTTCTCCAACCTGACAGCCACAGAATATACCATACACCCCTGCCAAGAACTTTGTGACACCCTCTCAGACTACTTCTACAGCAAGATTGCCAACATCAAGAACAACTTCACCTCCAACCGTAGACTCTCAACCTCGATCAACCTGCAAAAACCAACCCATCAATCACCGCTTGGTCTCTGCTAACCACACAGAACACCACAGCCATCATGTAATTCATCAACTCTGGGGCACCCACGACCCCTGCCCACACCACCTCTTCAACCTCAGTCCCAACCCATACAGCACAGGACTTACTAGCTTCCTTAACACCTCCATCTCCACAGCAACCATCACTACCAACTGGAAACATGCAGAGGTCAGACCCACTCCTAAAGAAGACCTCAACTACCGCCCTGCTCCCCTACCCTGCCAAAGATGTTGAGAAAGCCAATAAACAACAGCTCACTTGATACTTGGAACAGAACCACCTACTCAATGCCTCACAATCAGGATTTCGAAACAGCCACAGCACAGAGACCACACTGACTGGTGTAACTGACATCAGAACTATCAACTGAGGAGAAACCCTGTCCCTGATCCTCCTCGACCTCTCCGTCGATTTTGAAGCCATCTCCCACCAGACTCCACAACATCGGTATACAGAAAAAAGCCCTCAAACGGATCATTTCCTTTCCGACAAAATACACTCAAAGCATTCGACTGCCACCCTTCACCTCCGTACCCAAGGACATCATCTGCGGCGTACCCGAAGCAGCCCCATCCTATTTACCATATACATGACCCCCTTCGCAGACACTGTCAGATCCCAAAGACTCAATTTAACCTCCTATGCAAACAACATGCAACTAATCCTCTCGCTCACAGAGGACCCTGCCATTGCCAAAGCCAACATCTGAAATGTTGTGAGCAACATAGCCGAATGAATGACAGACAGACCATGCATGCAACCTGGGTATCATCTTAGTCAGGAAGCTGACAATGAAACAACAAGTCAACGCAGTCTCCAGCATCTTCTTCGACATCCTCTGCATGCTCCTCAAAATCTTTAGATGGATCCCAATCAACACCAGGAAGATCATCACCCAGGCCCTCACCATCAGCCGCCTTGACTACGACAATTCTGCCTATATGCTGGAATCCCCACCCAGCTCCTCAAAGACTCTAGACCATCCAGAACAACACGGCCAGACTCATCCTGGACCTCCCGAAAAGGACCCATGTCACCCCCATCTCAGAGATCTCCACTGGCTTCCCATCCAAAAGAAATGCCAATTCAAGCTCTTCACACTCGCATACAAAGCCTTCCACGATCAAGGACCATTCTACATCAACCATCGATTGAATTTTCACCTGCTCTCAAGATACCTGCACTCTGCCTCACTCGCACTAGCACACACTCCCGCATCCATCACAGCCGCAGTGGCAACTGCTCCTTCTCATACAGCGTCGCCAAGTCTGGAACAGCCTACCCCTCTTCCTCTGAGCAGCACCCTCTCCATGACTGACTTCAGGAAAGAACTCAAGACCTGTCTTTCAGCCAGAGAACTCAGGACATAGCTTTTCAATACAGACACTGCAGCCTGAGCGCCAAGATAACACTAGGGATGACCATGCTGCAATATACACATGTTGTTTGATTGATTGATTGATTGATTGACTGGGTGGCTGCAATATCGCAGGTTGCCAGCAGAATCGCCCCAATCAGGGTTTGAATTCAGCACGGTTACATAGGAAGTTGCTGCGCTGGTCTGAGCGACTCGGTGAGGCCGGGTGGCCTTGCACCTCAGGCTCACCCACAGACCCTGTCACCATGGGGCCTCTGAAGCGGGCCTCGTCGCCTTTTGTTTAGGAGGGGCGAGCCCTGTCGGGTGACATCACCATTATTAGTCGGCACCGTATGTAGCCAGAATCATCAGGGGGATTGTCGGATGCACTCTGATGCCTTTATTAGATGGTTTCAAGCACTACTCCAAGCTTTGCATGACCCAGAACGCTGAAGCTTCACCGCTGTATGGCCATCTTGGTCACCAGCATGACCATGCCCCTTTAATATGTCATAAGTGATGTATTATGTGAGATTAGTAGTGCATGGCAGGGGGCCAGTTATAGTAACTTCAGTAAACTGTAACTTGTGAATTTCTGTGTTCTTTTGTTTTTTAATTCACCACCTTTAACTGCAAGTGTCCACCTGACACGTTAATTGCATCTCTACAATTACGAGATTAGCTCTAGTATACAAAATACTTCCATGATCCCTCATAGCCTCATGCACTCGCCCCAAAAAGTTGTACTAGGCACTTTTCTCTGTAGATGCTACTGAATGTTTTCACCGTTTTCACCTATTTGTGATAAGTAATTTCTGATGGGTCTCCATTCCACTCTAGGACGAGCTACTACAGGCATCAAACTGGCAAACATTTCAGCCATTTTGTTGCAAAGCACCAGTTTCTTTATCCAGGCGTAGGCTAATGGAGACGGGCCTCATGTCCTTACCATGTTACCATGACAACTGTTCTGTGAGCAAGGGAATCTTGCTATGGCACCTGTCATCTCCATAGCTGTCAAGGTTTCAAATTGCTATGTGTTACATTTTCCTAATGTCAGTGTAATTTTGAGTGACATTACAATGACTATGAGTGACACTTTTCAACAACTAAAATCATGCAATGAAGTCCATGGAAACAGATAAATCTAAATTACACCCATTTGAGCAACGAGAAAATCGAACTCTGTGTCAAGTGCTTTTAAAGCTATTAATTCTAAATAATCGGCACGCTCCACCCCCAACCTCAGCGCCAGGTGCGGCTGAACCACAAGTAACAAAGGGATCTCTGTGACAAAAACAGAAGCGCACTTAGCTATCCACATAAAAAGCAGTTCTGTAATATGCTGGTGGACGTTCTATGCAGCAGGCATATTGACCCTCTGCACTACTTTATGGTGAGAGTCAAAACTGACAGTAGAAAAACACCCACCTCTCTCAAACAGGAACTCTGTTCACCAGGCTTATCTTTGCAGAGCTGGTAAAATAAAGCCTTCTGCTTCGTACTGTCTGACGCTGTCGCTGAACTGAGTGCGGAGTCACACTCAAAGGCTGCAGGCAGCTGCAGTTCATATGAGCCCCTACAGCTTCCACTGTGGTGGTCCAGCAACCACGAGGTGTGCATTCCTTCCTGGAGCAAGTATGCCAATCTTTGAACTTCAAGGCACTACTACCTCTCTTTAACGGTTACCAGGTACACTGTCATTCATCAATTCTTTTGCGCCTCTACTGCTACGATTTAGGTGCGGACAAACATTAGGATTGCAAACAGTAAACGTAAGTGACTTACAATGCAGTATAATGCAAAAAGAAGCATTTCATGCACTCTACACGGACATTTTTTCATATTGTTATAAGAATTTTGAAGGTGGACTTGTTACATAAAATTAATTATATCTATTTTTCAAAATCACAGTTGGAGCGTGACTGGCTTTATGAATGACAGCAGAATCCGACCAATTCATAGAAGATATAACGCATGCTTTGCTTAGCCAACAGCAGCCATTTGGTATGTCAGGTTCATTACAGTACTGGTAATACATCTTTGGTTTCATTCAGTCAAGCTGTATCGTACAGGTCTATATTCCATGATCATATTCGTCCACAATCATAACTGGTCATATGATTGCACATTTCAAGTAGGTCGGATGCCACTGACTGCCAAAATTTCATTCAAAATTACTATGCATACTGGGCAAAGACCAAAAGAAATTTCTTATACAATTAAGCTGGATATAAACTAGAAGAGAACTTTATTGGATTCTTGTGTAACAATTGTGCCAACAATATCCAGACAAAAAAGAGGATACAAGTTCATTAGGGTCAGAACAGGACTGGGAACCCAAAGCAGACCTGGCATATTTAGTCAGACCAGCCCCCGTATGGTGCATAGTGAGTGCAGCAAGCAAGCCTGAACACTACAGAGAGGGCTGGGGGTTCTCCCCACAATAAAATTTGGGCAAAAAATGGCATATTCTGCAACACATTTTCCATTATATATTAAATTGTATTCCTTTTTAAAGTACAGTAAGTGATGACCTTACAATGCACCAGGATATGGCAATTTGTATGGGGTTCTTCAATGATTCCCTCACCATCACCTTCTAATAGTGCCCTTCATCTCTCCACGGCCCCTCTCTCACATGTATTTCATTTGCCTCTCATACCAATGTAGGGTGTCAGAGCACTTTATATCTCACACACACACAATGAATCATACATGTGTAAATCAGTGTAGTTTAAATGTTGCATAAGACAAAGGGGACTACGAGGTGTAGGATCCATGTCACCCATATTGGTAGGCATTTTATTAAGAATACTTGGCCATGAAAAGCACACATGCAGGATTCAGAACATAACACAGTGTTTAGAGTTAGCTTTTCTAATAAGAAGTTATTTCTAACCAGACAAGCTATTGTTAGGTACATTATTATAATGAAAGACTGGAGAAAAAACAAGAATGGAGGAAAAAACATAACTTTCTAACCTGTACTATGCAGTGTTCATGCCGATCTTTGATGACACTTTGTAGCTCACTGTGCTAGATCATGATTGTAATTTATGAAATGCACAGTAACAAAAGGGTCTGTGTGACAAAACCAGTAAACACAGAGCTTTGCACATCAAATACAGCTCTGTGATACGCATGGTACAAGTCCTTTGCAGCTGGCATATTAGCCCTCTGTCCTAAATTAGATAAGGCAAAACTGCCACTAGGCAAACTCAGATCTCTCTCCAGTAGGACCATTAATCACCAGAGCTATCTTGACACTTCTATTGTTACCTGAACACTTCTGGATATAGAAGGAGCTCTGCAGCAGGTGTGTTCAAAACGTCTGCACTGCTACAAAAATGGCCCCCCAGTAACAAAACCGTCCCACCACCCTTCCAGCCTCCCTGGGGAATGCCCGGTGCCTGGAATAGCTAGTTCGGCCTTGATTAGGGCAAGTTTCCATTTTATTAAGGGATAAAGCTTGATCATCAGACAGGATTATAGACACACACCATATACAATGGAGAAGTGTTTCAATCACTGATGTTCCACAAAAATAGAGTCTAGTGTTGGGATATACCGGTTTTGGCCCCACATACCAATTGCACAAAAATCTCTATTATTATGTCAGTACGCTGTATTTAGATAGTGAATGTTTTTGTGGTTTATATGTTGTTTACAAACGTCAAAGAGCGACTCAGAAGAGCTTTCAAATCCATGGCTAACATAAACACATCATCATTAAAATGAACACACTGAGCTTCTGGTTTATAACACAAACAGTGTTGAACTTCAGTGACATGTCACTAACATGTTTTGCACAGAAAGAGATCAGAGCGTGGAAAAATGTGGAGATAGACAGTGTTGGATTAGAAGAAGTTTGACTTTGTAGACGAAAATAAACCTTTACATCTGGTGCATGTTAATATCCTATTAGAAATCCGGATGGTAAAAGAGGTCAAGCAAGATATTGTTGCAAACAAAATTAATCATTTGAGGTTCAAGGCACAATCAAAATGCACCGCTGGATTAATGACTACAAAGGCTTGAGGTATATATTGACAGTGAGAAGTCCAAATAGAAGATGTTGCTTCCTCCCAGGTAGGTCAAGGTGTTTCAACATTCAGACAATGTGAAGGATCATACGATGTCGATATATCGAGGTACTGAACCCTGGGGACCGTAAGGAGGTGCACCTTAAACCATTTCTACATAGCAAACAACACCTACTGTGCATAACATTTTTCAGAGGCGTAAGGGATCATTTCAGCAGTACCCAATTCTCCACCACCTCATCCAGGATTATACGTCATGGCTGTCAAAATCCTGCACTTCATTGAGCACCCCGAAAAAGAGGCATTTCTACACCTCCCAACTTGCATATGCCATCTTGTGTCACACAGTGTCGGCACACTTCAAGCAGCCACTTGAAAAAGAGACAATATTGCACAGTGAACGGTAGGCTGAAATGAAAAACCTTACACAAGGTAGGTTACCATCATGAAGGTGGAGAGTCTCATTTCACTCAATTTATGCCGGATTTCCAATCTCACAATGGCACGCCTCCAACGCCTTTGTGTGTGCTTTTGGAAGGGGTGGGAATACCTTTAGGGAGTGTGCAAAAGTGCTACCAGTGCTCAAGAGCCCCACCCAATGTTCAGGGCATTGCCCCATCAAAGCCTCTCCTCCTCCTACCACACAAGATCAGAGTTAACATTTGCAGGTGTGGCAAGTCTGCATTCACAATGCCATTTTTTTTGTTTGTTATGTAAGAAAATGTCAGGACACACTTCGGTAAAACATGGAGTGAGTGATATGGTTGCGAATTGGGTGGGGCAGGTAAGTGTCCTGGGGAAGATATCATCATCAAGGTTGTCTGTAGATAGCATCCTTTCATTCTACTGCATAGTATTTCAATGGTTGCTTTGGGGGTAATTTAACACCCTCGACGATTAACATTAGCTCGGCCAAAGCCCAGGATGTAGTATTTAGAACTGTTGGTGCATTAACCTTTTGTCTGCAGCTCTCAATCTTTACGGTGATGAAAATCTAGCCACAGCAGCATGCAGCATGCAGCATGAATGAGCGAATGGTATCACTGGGATTAAGGAGAAGCTTTTTTGTTGTGTCTCTTAATACTACTGATAATTGAAAACATCACTCACACATGTACACCAGAGCCTGTATTAAGTGTAGGGTGCACTGCAAAAGTCTGCACTATGGTGCCCCTTTAGCTTGTTACTGTGTGGAGACCCGGAGACCAGGTGAGGGCCCTACTACGGTGAATGCACTGCCCTCAAGGCAGCTGTAAAGCAGCAAGCCCACCTTTCACTGTGCAGGCAGCAACCGGCCTACACTTCAGAGAAGGACACAGATCGCTTTGTTTGTAAGTGCAGTGGGTGACTGGCACGTGCGTGTAGGGGACATCTGAAAGATCTATGCAGCCCTCTTCCTCCCTTTTCAAAGGGCTCTGTAGTGACTGTGCGCCGCCTCTTGGTTAAGCCCCTGACAGCCCCTTTACTCTTTGCTAGGGTCTATAATACCAAACGGGTGCAGAGGCAGAGTGCTCCCTCCTGTACATTTGCCCACGCCTCATGCAAATAAGGGAACGCCTCCTTGAGATCGCACCAATGCAGTGCTTAATTTGTGCTTGTTGTTTCCGGTGCTGAGCACCGGCACTTATTTTTTAGGGCCGGGGCTTATTCTTTTGCCTCAAGCATTTGCTGCGAGCAAAGACACACATGGGAAAGAGGGTGGATGGGAAAAACGAAAAAGCGTCACAAAGGGAGAAAGTAGAAAGCTGCAAGAGTGAGCTGAAGGGCAGGGAGTGGCTTTATACGGATTAAAGAGCCCCGAGTTGGCTTCAGGATTACGCTGACTCAGGATTCCGTGTTCACACATTTAATTGCAGCAAGCAGCGCGTTTAAGAGGAGGGCTTTGGGCACCGGCACCTTTTTATTTACAAATTAAGCACTGCACCAATGCAATCTGTTTTACAGAAGGTACTGCACAAGCATCTGCAGACCCTTCTATAAAGTTCTCCTGGGGCGCCAAAAGCAGGTGCACAATACCGTTGTGCCCCCAGGTGGAGAGAGTAATTCAGTTATGTCATATCAACATTTTTCTTTACATAGCACTTTAATTCAAATTACTTCATATAGAGGATTTGAGCACGTAGTTCGTATTACCTAATCTGAACTGATTCACATTTCATAAATTCTGAGTGGACTATAAGCGATGTGAACAGTGAAATTGCTAAGCTAAATACGTTTTAATAGTGTTTCAAAACTAAGATCTGAAAACAAGACAAAAGACGAAAAAACTTGCGCGGATTAACATATGCATTGCTGACTCGGTGAAGGCATAACATTTTAGGCTGTTACATTTCTTATTTTTAAAATATATATTTTAAGTCAAATCATTCAGGTGCCAATGGGGCATCAAAGCAGCAGTTCCCTTTCAAGAACCCCACTCATGTTGTACCTTTTATGGTCTGTTGCCTTTTCATTATTGAACAATTTTAAAAACTTGCATGATAATAATTTGAATGTCGAATGGTAATGAGAGGCAATTTCTCATCAGAAAGAAATTAGCAGTAGCCAGACAGTGTCAAAAGAGAAGATATCCAACCATGGTCTTTTAGGGGCGTGGTTGAAAACACAAATGGTACTGGCAGAATAAAGTGACACATTTAATTCTGAGGTGTTATGTTATGCTAATTTACCAAAATGCGTATAGTTGACATCTACCATTGGTATAGACTAATAGACCTATCGGTGTTTCATGTCTGTGTGTAAGCAAGATCGTATTTTATTAAATGGAACACAGTATGGATTTTAGCAGTAAAAGGAGAAGAGTTCCAACTCTGGGTCCCTCAAACTAATACCCCATAACTTTATCCATACAGCCCCGCCCTTTAAGGAACACTGTTTTGCTGCTAGTGGTGAACAAAATCAGAGGTGGAGACTAAGGGTTGATTTAGTCCTTGAGGAATGGTCCATCAGGGTCGGAGGTTGGAGGCCCATCTGCTTGATGGAGATCTCCGAATGATGAAAGGAGATGCACAGGTGGCACTGCAGGTTTGCCAAGTGAACACCTTATTTAAAGTACCTGAATAAATTAAGATGTCTTTATAGCCCACAGCTACTCCTTGGAGTGTCCTAAGGCAAAAGATTGCAAACTCAAACAGCTCTGACCAATTACAGAGAGGACAATCGTGTCTTCATTAAAGATTGTGGGCCTGATTTAGATCTTGGCAGAGAGTATACTCCGTCACAAAAGTGATGGATTTCCTGTCCATCGCATTATGATCTCCATAGGAGTTAATGGGATCGTAATACAGCGTTTGTGACAGGATATTTCCGTCTGCAAAAATCCAAATCAGGCCCTGTGTTTTTAGTGACAACAAATTCCAACAGCATTAGTTTGTTTTATTTAAACAAAAAAATATGGCACCAAGCAAAGAAAATTCATCTCCCTACGCACTGAAGAAAATCAGTATTTTCCCTGCTTTTTTCTACCATGCCCTGAAAATCAATGATGTTCACTATGACCCAGTGGTCCTGTGTCGGACGTCTAGGTCAGATATTACCATCGGCAGAGCGAGTTGAGGCGCCAATAACTATAACCCAGTGGGTCTCCCACCTCTATATGTGGAAGGGCACCAGAGGTTTGACGAGGTGAGAGGACAAAAAGATTTATGACAATCCTCCCCACTCCTCTAAACCCTAAATTAAGCCATAAGTAGAGTTTATGAGGCTACAGCAGGTAAAAAAGTGGAAAACTAGGCGGTCTGAGTGGTCCCTATCTGTGATCGATATTGTTTTTACTTTGTACTAGTACCAACCTCATTATCATCGAAAAAGCATAAAGACAGAATTGGTGACTAACACAATTAAATGAGGTAGAGAAATTGGCATATGATGTAAGTTTAGTGATCCACATGCACCATTAACTTCTCTATATATATGTCCTACATTCATGGTTTGAGGAGACGGAGCAGGAGACTAGCTGCTTAGGGGTTCGTTTTATCTGCCTACTAACTCACACGTTTCCCATCCAGATGGTTTTGACTTTGTTCCAACAGCTGTGTTAAAACAAGAACTGAAAATTTTGTGTTTTTCCGATTTCATAGTTTTGCTAGGGCTGGGATGGTCGGTGCCTTTTGCATTTGATAATTGCTGGGGTAAAATGTTTCTGTGGAGCTTGGAAACATTTTGCCTTTTTTTCCTAATAAAAAACAATTTTGGAGCCCATCAAAACGTAGTGCTAGTGGCTACAAGTTTGTAAGAGGCCACAAGCTGGTAAGAGGAGAGTGTCAGATGACAAAGTAATTGTATAGAAGAGGTTATCTCCCCCCGCCAGGATGTATATCCACTACCATTCTCAATCAACCTCATTTCTTGCCTGCATGATCTACTTAATTCTACACATAGTTATACTTCTCCCTTCAGGTAGTATGTCGGAACAACGCATACCTATACCACAAATGCTGTTGCTCCATAGTGTTTATAATAAATTCCTCTTTACCATGCATATCGGTACAATATCAGGCCTTAGGGAAATCAGACTTTGGAGTGGTATAATTTACTATTCCAACTCCAGTCGGCGCAAAAGTAGGGAAAGAGTTGGACTTTAAAGTCCAACACCGCTTTCCCTAAGGCACGACATTGTAACGATTTGTGTGGTAAAGGAATGCGTGGTAAAGACGCATTTATTGTAATGCCCTAGCTGTAACGGCAGCACGTGGTTCGGGCCGCGTTGTAAATGCTGTTTCCCATCCCTCCTCATATTGCTGCAACATCATCACCATATATATTTTTTATCTCACCTATACCTGTTAAGGCGTCTCCTGATATAAATGGCTTCATATATAAATGTAAAGGGTTCTGTACAGCCCTGGGATTGGGACAAGTGCAATTAGGTAAATAAATAAAAAGACAAAGAATACAATACATGGAAAAATACGTATAACATTTAAATGGTCCTAGGTGTAGAAGTTAAATTGGATGGATACTGGTTTGAGTTAGGCTTGAAATTAGATATTTTTTTCAAATACTAACCTTGACCATCTGGCACAACACGATTAGCTAGTCCAAACTCCAGGGCTTCTTGTGCACCAACAGAGCGTCCCGTTAATATGAGATCTAGTGCTCTTGAGAGTCCAATAAGCTGGGGCAGTCTTACAGTTCCACCATCAATTAAAGGAACACCTCAAAATGAAAAAAACACATTAGGTGAGTCTTCTTTCTTTTTCCACAACATACATTTTACTCTGTAGTTTACATACAGAAGGAAAATAAAAAAAACATTAGAATGGATAAGAGATGGTAAATATATAGAGGGGGCAGTCTAAAATAGACTCCTTATTAGAGACTATACAGAACGATTTCTATAAAATAATAGATTTTTACAAGAGGTATGATTTTTGATATTTTGCATGAGACCTTTAGCAATAATGCTTTGTTCAGGACGAAGATGTGATTATGTCAGAGTCTAAAAAACATCATAGACTTGCTTAAGTCTGAGGAGGAAATTTATATTTCCGGGCTGCAACTTACAAGCACCATGTGATTGTTATGTAATGCTATGTGTATTTGCAAAGCGCACCATCACCCCTGAGGGTATCGTGTTGCTGAGCAGGAGTGTGTGATAAGCTCTGCATATGGGAGGTTGGTTAATTGAAAAGTCACATCTTCAGCTTCCGGGGGAATTTAAGAAGGGAGGAGGCTCCTCTGATGTGGAATGGGAGGCTGGTCCACACTCTAGGAGCGATGTAAGCAAACACCTGTCCTCCTGATCTAGTTCTGTGCATGTCTGGGATGTGTGCTAGTAGGAGTCCTGCAGAGCAGAGGTGTCTGGGTGATTGGTTGAAGGAGACAAGACTGCTCAGATAAGTGGGGCCTGAGTTGTGTAGTGCATTGAATGTTTGTGTGAGGAGTTTGAACTGAGTGTTAGTGTCACAGGAGCCAGTGGAGTTCCCTGAGGTGGTGTGATGTGGCTTTTGAGTGGAATGTTGAGGATGAGTCTGGCTGCCGAGTTCTGGATGGTTGTAGTCTAGTTAGTTGCTTGGTGATCCCGGCACACAGGGTGTTCCCATAGTCCAACTTGCTGTGACTACGGTGTCAGAGACAGTTTTTGTAGTGTTGCTTGGGATCCATTTCAAGATCTTCCTAACCATCTTCAGAGTGAGAAAGCAGAATGCAGTGATGGGGCTGACATTTGCAATGATGTCCAGTTTGCGGTTGATAATTATTCTGAGGTTCCTGGAGTGGTTTCTGGGTGTTGGTTTGAGTTCGGCAGGCCACCGGTTAGATTCTCATGGTGAGGTGTTCTTGTCGAAGATCACTACTTCTGTCTTGTCGGTACTGCGTTAGAGACAATTGGCTTTCATCCAGTTAGCGACTTTGGTCATGTGCAGGCAGTGAGCTTGTTTCTTGTGTTGGGGATCTTTTCTGAGAGAGAGAGTATGAGCTGTGTGTCATCAGCTTCTGAGCAAATCACTCAATCTTCCTAGACCAACAACTGCAAATCTGTATATTTGTGAAATTAAATCATTTTACAATTTCAATTTGTACAATAGATAATTAGGGTACTTCAAATTATCAGATTAGATTGTGTTAAGAAAACAATAATTTTAAATCTGTTTTTTGGTGAATATAACACTTTAAAGCATCTTTTGAACAAATATTTTTCCTATACTAAGCTACCAGTTCTGTCTCTATCCTGGATATTCAAAGGTCATGGATTCATTGGTTCATTCTTCTAAACACCTTCAGGCTGTTTGGCTGTGAAGTATTCTGAGGTGGCTGGTCATTAGGAGTACTGGGACCCTGGCCACCCAATTCTTTGCCTTTTTCTAATACATTTATTGGTACCAAGTTGTTTTGTTGGTAGCCAGGCAGTATGCCAGACTGTTAGCCCATGTGAGTCTTACATAAATGAGGGTCATGCAAGTACTCTGAGAGACACTGTACATTGCTCATTCTATTGTGCATGCGCAATCCATCGCTGCTTTTATGGGACTTAGTATTTTACAACCCTGGTCAGTTTCAATGGAGAGACACTCTGTGAAGGCTCCCTGTGATGTAACAGCAGTGTCGTAGTTAACAATAGCCTCAGAACGCTGTCGGCACAAGCCCTTTGGTTACCAAGAATGCTCTTCAATCACTTAGGGAAGCCGGTCATAAGGTGGGGTGGGGTGGGGCCTGCATGCCTCACTCACCCGACCCACCCATGACAATTAGGAAAGGTTGGGATTAAGTCAGTAAAGACTTCCTGTGTTGATGATAGGAGCCAAGCTGTTCTGTAAGTGTGTTCCCCAGCGGAACTGACTTTACTAGGCTAGCTGCTGTTCTACTGTCTGAGGACCATCACATCATTCTTGAGGTACAGGCCTAACAGCTAGCAAAAGTCTGTCAATGTTGTCTAATGAGGCGTTGCTGGGACTGATGTAGCATCTACAGTGGCAATTGATACGAGGTGGGCAGTCTCCTGCACCTACTGCATTTACTTTTGAAGGCCAATTTATACTTTATTGTGCCAGTGCCTGACTAGGCCTGAAGAGTGGCTCCATTTTATGGAAGGTGGAAGTGGATACCCAAGGTTAAAAAAGCAGTCAAGGCTTAAGGCAGCCAGTTACACAATGAGCTCTCATCTTCTGGGTCCTAAGAAGAGGTTAGTTGGGACATAAATGTAATTCCTTCAGTAATACTCCTCTACATGCTATGTGCTATGAATGCAACTAACACGGGAGTATCTAGGCCCTTCAAGCAGTACTCAGTGCATAGAAACTGTGAAATTGCATGTTCTGTGGGTCTGTATGCCTCTCTAGTGTTGGGGCCTGTATATTCCTGGTATCAGGTCTCGCTCTGTGGTGGGGCTGTATATTCCCAGCTGCAGCTGTATTGAAGGAAGGTGATTTCCAGAATCTGAAACATGAACTGCCTGTAAAAAATATAGCTTTTGAACATGTCTTTGACACATTGTGCTGTAAGATGAAGATTGGATCATGTTTTTCAGTTTCCCTGAGATTGAACCACCCCTCCCCCAAAAACAAAGACAAGCGTCAGCAATGCCAATATATCTGGGTTAAAAGTGCTAACGCATGTGGGGTTACCAGATTACTACGACACACACGAGAAGAAGTCAGCATGTGGCGACAGAGAGGGCTACAGTGGTAAAGTAGTCCCAATGCAGTTCAATGCAAGTAGTCGAGTGGAGGCAGAAGGGTACACCCAAACAGCATTTATTAATACATTAATACTGTACTGGGTTGGGTCAAGGCGTGTTTTGACAAAATCTGAAGCACTGGCAGAAAGAGGCTGGAAGAAGAAAGCCAATAGCTTAAAGGTGTGGACCCAAAGCCCACTTGTTGCGAGTGAAACGTAACAGACATAAGGTTTCTATGCATCTCACGTTTAATCCTCATCGACACAACCTGGCGTCAGGCCGGCTCCAGGTCAACTGACCGTTGCAGAACCCTGCCCGCCTTCCATTCTAGAACTTATGATGTAAAGATGCATCATAACACATCCTCTCTCGTACATAAATGAATTACAAATAAGGAAAACAAAACACATTAATCAACATACAAGAAATGAGAAAATGAAAGCAAGAGATTTCATAATAAATGTTAACAATAATAAAATCATACTCAATTTATCACTTGAAATGCAATTTCAAATTATTACAATAACAAAACATTCTCAATTTATCTCTTATCTAACGAAATCCTTCAAGTAAGAAGGTGGTCTCCTGATTCTCTTCCCAAGGAAAGGATCAACACCATGCTCAACACTCTGCTCATTCCCAACATCTCCGGAAACAGGATCATCTCCACTCTCACTCCCAACATCCCCATGCTGTCGTCCTACACAACCATCCAGTGATATACCACCCCTTTCACTAACAACCTCATCATCACCACCCATGAACATCATTCCTGAGCAACCTTCACCACTATTCCCCTTAAACATCCCACTCTTTTGATATAGGGCCGCATTCCGAAAATTCCACCTCTCACCATTCTCCAAAATCACAAAATACAGGGAGTGCAGAATTATTAGGCAAGTTGTATTTTTGAGGATTAATTTTATTATTGAACAACAACCATGTTCTCAATGAACCCAAAAAACTCATTAATATCAAAGCTGAATATTTTTGGAAGTAGTTTTTAGTTTGTTTTTAGTTTTAGCTATGTTAGGGGGATATCTGTGTGTGCAGGTGACTATTACTGTGCATAATTATTAGGCAACTTAACAAAAACAAAAAATATATACCCATTTCAATTATTTATTATTACCAGTGAAACCAATATAACATCTCAACATTCACAAATATACATTTCTGACATTCAAAAACAAAACAAAAACAAATCAGTGACCAATATAGCCACCTTTCTTTGCAAGGACACTCAAAAGCCTGCCATCCATGGATTCTGTCAGTGTTTTGATCTGTTCACCATCAACATTGCGTGCAGCAGCAACCACAGCCTCCCAGACACTGTTCAGAGAGGTGTACTGTTTTCCCTCCTTGTAAATCTCACATTTGATGATGGACCACAGGTTCTCAATGGGGTTCAGATCAGGTGAACAAGGAGGCCATGTCATTAGATTTCCTTCTTTTATACCCTTTCTTGCCAGCCACGCTGTGGAGTACCTGGACGCGTGTGATGGAGCATTGTCCTGCATGAAAATCATGTTTTTCTTGAAGGATGCAGACTTCTTCCTGTACCACTGCTTGAAGAAGGTGTCTTCCAGGAACTGGCAGTAGGACTGGGAGTTGAGCTTGACTCCATCCTCAACCCGAAAAGGCCCCACAAGCTCATCTTTGATGATACCAGCCCAAACCAGTACTCCACCTCCACCTTGCTGGCGTCTGAGTCGGACTGGAGCTCTCTGCCCTTTACCAATCCAGCCACGGGCCCATCCATCTGGCCCATCAAGACTCACTCTCATTTCATCAGTCCATAAAACCTTAGAAAAATCAGTCTTGAGATATTTCTTGGCCCAGTCTTGACGTTTCAGCTTGTGTGTCTTGTTCAGTGGTGGTCGTCTTTCAGCCTTTCTTACCTTGGCCATGTCTCTGAGTATTGCACACCTTGTGCTTTTGGGCACTCCAGTGATGTTGCAGTTTTGAAATATGGCCAAACTGGTGGCAAGTGGCATCGTGGCAGCTGCACGCTTGACTTTTCTCAGTTCATGGGCAGTTATTTTGCGCCTTGGTTTTTCCACACGCTTCTTGCGACCCTGTTGACTATTTTGAATGAAACGCTTGATTGTTCGATGATCACGCTTCAGAAGCTTTGCAATTTTAAGAGTGCTGCATCCCTCTGCAAGATATCTCACTATTTTTGACTTTTCTGAGCCTGTCAAGTCCTTCTTTTGACCCATTTTGCCAAAGGAAAGGAAGTTGCCTAATAATTATGCACACCTGATATAGGGTGTTGATGTCATTAGACCACACCCCTTCTCATTACAGAGATGCACATCACCTAATATGCTTAATTGGTAGTAGGCTTTCGAGCCTATACAGCTTGGAGTAAGACAACATGCATAAAGAGGATGATGTGGTCAAAATACTCATTTGCCTAATAATTCTGCACTCCCTGTATGTACCAACGCGCTGAACACGGAAAGGACCCCTGAACTTGGTCAAACCTCCCTGTATCCTTCCAGACTTCACATTGACCCAATCTCCTACTTCCACCCGTAATCTAGCTTGCCTCGCACCCCTCTTGGGAGACTTGTCTAGATCATTGGCACCCATATCATCATACAACACCCCTTTCAACCAGGCTGGCACTAGTTTGGTGCCTGGCCATCGCCCCCTTATATCCACAAAAGGAACCCTTTCAGTAACACCATGTGGTGTGGTGCAAAACGCCCATACCATGTCCGAGATGGTTTCTCTGACATCGCCCCGGTTTGCCAAGGCCAACTTTATAGTTCCCTTGAGAAGTCTAACAGCCCTCTCAGCCACTCCATTTCCCCTTGGATTGTATAAAGATGTACACGAATGTCTAACACCCCACGCCCTCAAAAATCTTACCATCTCATGTGAAGTGAGTTGTGTGCCATTATCTGTAATAAGGACTACTGGGGCTCCTTCTTTTTTGAAAATTGTTTCTAAGACACCAATGGTGGTCTTTGTGGTGACATCCCTCAAAAATTCCACTACCAACCACTTTGAGTGAACATCCACTATCACCACTGCAAATCTCATGTCTAGAGACAACTCTCTCAGCGGTCCAATAAAATTCAAACAGATCGTGTGCCAAGGCTTCCCAGGATCTCCTAGATGTCCACCCTCACACTTCTCAAGAACCAATCTCTTTTCACTTTCTCTACACAAGCTACAACTTCGCACCCATTCCTTGATTTGATTATCCAAGCCTGGCCACCAAAAGTTTGCTCTCACCCTTCTGATGGTCAATCCTTGTCCAAGATGACCCTCATGTGCCAGCTGAAAAATTCAGAACCTCAACCCCACAGGAGGAACAAAACAGTCTCCCTTCATAATCACCCCATCACCGCAGACAAAGAGTTCTTCCAGAACCTTCAAATAGGGTCTTACAGCTGGGGCAAGAGTGCTCTCTCTCACCTCTCCACACCTAATCATTTTAAGAACGTCCCTCATGACTGGATCTTCTTCCATTTCCTCTCTCCACTGCAACACCGAAAAAGAACCTGTGCCACTATCCACAACATCTTGTACAAAGGCGACCTCGCCTTCCATGTCTGCATCTCTCACACCAGCTCCATCAACCTCCTCCCAATCCAAAGGTAATCTAGACAAACAATCTGCCTGAACATTCTTCCAGCCTTGTAAAAACTCAACTGTGTAGGTATACTCCTGAAGCCTTGCCGCTAGTCTAGCTAGCCTGGCTGAGCCTTTTCCTGCACCACCTGGAGCTAAGATCCTTATTAGTGGCTTATGATCAGTCCGTAAAACAAACGGCAAACCCCACAGACATACACGAAAATACTCAGCACCCCAGGCTGCCGCCAAAGCTTCTCGCTCTACGACCGAATAATTTTTCTCAGCCGATGTCAAAGTACGAGAGGCAAACGCCACGGTCCTCTCATCCTTTCCATGAAATTGTGAAAGAACCACTCCCAAACCAGACGCACTGGCATCTACAGTGAGTGCAGATTTTAGACTCCTGTCAAACACTGTCAATATGCCTGCTTAGCATATCTCACTCTTGATGTTGTCAAAACAAAGTTGCTGTTCTTCCTCCCACTCAAACTTATTTCCCTTGCGTAAGATTTTTTTTAAACCTTCTGTCTTCTCTGCAAATTTCTCCACAAACTTGGCATAGTACTCCACCAGCCCCAAGAACGACCTTAGTTGATCTCTATCTTTCGGAACTGGTGCTTTGCTTATGGCATCCAACAAAGAGCGTTTAGGCTTAATCGACCCCATAGCAATGGTATAGCCCAAATATTCAACTTGTTCGGCCAAAAGAACACACTTGTCCTGATTTAGCGTGAGACCAAACTCCTCCAATTTCTTTAACACTAAATGTAAAGTGGTGTTATGTTCACCCTTAGTCTTCCCCATGACCAGAATGTCGTCTTGGAAGTAAATTACATCATTTACTCCTTCTAAAATCTTAGTCATTGCCCTCTGAAAAACACTAGCAGCCGATGCTAATCCAAATGGTAACCGATTGAATTGAAAAGTTCCTTCCGGGGTGACAAATGTTATGAGTGACTTGGAGCTCTCATGCAACCTAATTTGGTGATAAGCACTACTCAAGTCAAGCTTTGAGAAGTATTTCTTGTCCTTCACAAAGGTAAGTAATTCATTTATGTTAGGAAGAGGAAAGACATCAACCACAATATTCTGGTTCACTGAGCGTAAGTCTACACAGAACCTCAGACGACCATCAGATTTCTTGGTAATCACCACTGGCGAAACCCACTCCGACGCTTCCACAGGCTCAATCACACCATCCTCTAACATCTCTCCTAACAATTTTTTTAACCCGTCACGAACAGACAGTGGCACTCTTCTCAATTTATGTTGACTAGGGATAGCATTGGATTTCACTTTTACTTTGTGAACATAACCTTTGAGACATCCCAATTTTTTGCAAAATACATTTTCTGCTCCTGTCAACACCCTCTCCAAGGTGAGTTCATCCACGACCAACACCTGATTAGGGGTTCTGGGATGTAACATGATATTTAAATCAAACTGGTGCATCCACCCTAAAATCGGTGGTCCTTCCATTGACACGTAAACCTTACCCGTGGTACAACTTGAGCCATACCGTATATTGCCTTCCATGTACCCCAAGATGTCAATGGATTCTCCCTGATACCCCCCCAGATTTATGTCTTTGGGTATCAGATTAACACCCTGCCAATGCACTTTGAAAACCCGTTCAGGTATGATGGTGTACATAGACCCTGAATCAATCATGTGTTCAACATCCTTCTCACATACTTTGAATATAGCTGTAGGTCTAGACATCCTCCCCTTTCCTTGAGATATAACTGCACATTTAAATTTATGACCCTCATTTACTACGAGGACCCTGTCAGTACACAAGCTTTCCGACGTATTTTCAACCACCCCCACACCAGAATTCCCACTTTTGTTCACTTTACAAGATTCTCTACACACTCTTGCATAATGGCCCTTCCGCCCACACCTCCTGCAAATTTTGTTCTAAGCGAAAAAAAAAATTGAGTCTGTATCATGGAAGATGCTACCACAACGGGCGCAGTCCTTCTTACTCCTGGCCCCGGGAAAACTTTGTTCCACTTTATTCCTGGATGCTGATAGGCCATACTCTTTCTTCTCTTTCCTCCTAATTGCACATAATTCATTTTCAACATAGTCCTGTTGGCCTGGATTGATCACAGATACATCAGTTGCCTTGTCTCTTTTGTTCATTTCCTTCATGCACCTCTGCGACTCCTCAATTACTTTAGCCATTCCAATAGCTTCCATGAGTGATGGATCCTTTGCTGCCCATAATCTTTCTTGTATTTTCTTTTCCTTGCACTGCACGATCAACTGGTCTCGAATCAATTCTTCCGTCATATTACCGAAGCGGCACTTAATGGAAAGTTCCATGAGTCTAGCCACAAACTCATCAATGGACTCATGTTCAGCCTGAGGTTGAGTGTAAAATTTGTACCTGGCCATAACCAAATTTACCTCTTTCGCAAATCGGTTCTTCAACCTTTTTATAGCTTCTTTGTAGACATCATCCATAGGTTGACCATTAGGACCCAATGCTACTGGCAGATACTTAAAAACTCTTTGACCCTCATTGCCAAGAGCACTCAATAAAACTGCTTTTTTCCTGGCTGGAGAAAAATTCTGACCATCAAGTGCTATGATACAGTTTTCTAAGATTTCGATCCAATCTTCCCAACAGATGTCAGGTTGACCTGCTTGTGATAGGAAAAAATGTGGTGTAATAATATTACCCAAGGAAGCCATGACAAATATTACACTTAAAGCGAAACACAGATTTTATCTAGGAAAAGGCGAAGATAAATGTTGTTTACTTTCCTTTTTTTTTTTCCTTTTCCCTCACACCAATATGACAGCCAAATACTCTGAAATACAGAAATAGTCACTTGTCGGTGAGCAAACTAGTTTTAGTTCTTTTTTTTTTTTAAAACAAACAAAATTACAAGTATGGCTGTTCCGATGTAACAAAGTGAAAAAACTACATATAAGATGGCCGCCGCTCCCTTGAGATGAGCAGTGTAATCTTTTCCTTTCCGAAAAAAAACAACAACAAAAAAAAAATGTAAGATGTCTGCTGCGGCTCCCCTAAGGTGAGCAGTCCACTCTTTCTCTTCCAATGAACTTAAGATGGCCGCCACTCGTCTACGATGGCCGCCGCTCTCCTATAATGAGCGGTCTAGTCGTGAAATGAAAATGGCCGTCAGACCATTTCACGCGCATGCGCGTGTTCAGCAGTTTTGAATTTCTCCGATGGAAGGGGAGCGCCGCCCCTACTCTTCTATGGCTCACCCGGGTCACCGCCTCGATGAAAATCAGCTGCGCAGGGTGCGGCCAAACCACAGGTGAGTCAGCGCCCACCAAGCCGCCAACCACTCGTCAGCGCCGACGCGAAGGCAACCATCAGCGTTCACCGGCTGTAAGACCCAGGTTGTGTCTATTCCTGAGGTCAAACAAGCTCGTCGCCAAAATGTTGCAAGTGAAACCGAACAAACATAAGGTTTCTATGCATCTCACGTTTAATCCTCATTGACACAACCTGGCGTCAGGCCGGCTCCAGGTCAACTGACCGTTGCAGAACCCTGCCCGCCTTCTATTCTAGAACTTATGATGCAAAGATGCATCATAACACAACTCTATGCATATTGTCTACAGCAAATCTGTCGAATAGCTGCTCTTTCAAAATACAGACTCAAGAACAACCCTGGGGACCATCACACTCTCACAGCAGCATTGGAATATTTCATAAATGCCCCATCTGAATTGCCTGTAGCACCTTTGGATTTTTAGCTTTTCTGGAAATTCATTTGGGGAACTGTGCCATAAAATTCACCAATTGCCCCCCTCATTTTCAAAAGTTGTCTCTGGCAGGATGGTAAGGTTCTTTTTAATTTTATGTCCTGGCAGATGTACTGTGCCCAACTGTCTAAAGGTTTACCATCTGCTAGTGATGGAAATGTAAATCCTGTCACGAGAAACTATTTTCTTCCCCCCATCTTTAATAATTTAATTTATGTTCACTATTGGTTTATACAAACCATATAAAAACACATTGATACTTTATACTTCTTTATATACTTCTTTACTTCAAGCAAACGCTTACAACTTTATACCAAACACATCACAAAACTGTTTCCTAAAGGGACTTATCAAAATCAACTGCATGCCGAAGAGATTACATTTTACTCAAGCAATGAAGTTAATTGACAAAATATGGTCTAGAAAATACTTGTTAACCTTCAGGGTATGAAGTTAGTAAGGACATTTATGAATTCAGATGTACCATTATGTTCATCCAACATTTGTCCATGCGACTCCAACCAGTTCCTGGACTACTCAATAATGCTCTGCTGCCCCATCCCTAACGTTCCCCTGATGCCCCTAGAGACACAGTAAAATTAGGGATTCATTACTGCTAAGTTGCAGCCAATTAATGCACTTGTCATTTGGAATGCTGTTTCACGCCGTGATGTAAGATATGCAGAGGCCTGGTAGCACTACAGCTGAAGAATTTCAATGTTTGCTACTGTCAGCGACAATGCCTAATCCAATCTGTCCTTTCCTCATGCACAAGTGACAATTTAACTTATAAACAATGGAATGTTGAGAGCTCCATTGAAGACAATGAAGTAGCTCAGAGCTTATAATGGCTGGTGTAAGCCTTCTGCTCCAAAATTCCAATGTTTGTCTTTCTTTTTCTCCCTTTTTAAGTTAGAATGTTCTACCCTCAGTGGGTGGAATGTTCCAATAGCCTTCCTGCCTTGTGCTATACCAGATGTTAAAGGCCCACTACCTCGTTACAGGTGCTCAAACAACCAGTAAAGTGGGCTATAAATCCATATTTTGTTCGAATACAATTTCTGTGATGGCACAATTAGGTGTCTTCACAGAAGTTCACTCTTCATGGTTTGACAGGGGGAGAAGGGCGAAGTGGTTATAAAATGATTAGCAGATTTGACAATGTTGTTATGAGGTATTTACTTTGAGGAATCCCACACGGGTAACTGAGGCCAACTAATCAAAGTTAGGTAGACGGATCCTTTTTCGGTGGAACTATAACCTACACTTGTCAGTTAAAAGTAGTTTTAGATATTAAGCCATGACCGACATAGTCAACTGGATGAGAGACCACTAGCTCAACTTGAACTCCGACAAAACTTAAATACTGATCTTTGGGAGCAACACCTCCGCCTGGGACAACAGCTGGTGGCCAACCCAACTAGGATCTAGCCCTACCCCTACAGATAACGCCCTCAACCTAGGGATCATCCTCGACAGTCAACTGACCAAGAAACGTCAGGTCAACACTGTTGCCTCCTCCTGCTTCCACACCCTCTGCATGCTCCACAGAATCTTCAAATGGATCCCCACCAAAACCAGGAAGACCGTCACTCAGGCCCTCGCCACTAGCTGCCTCGACTATAGCAATGCCCTCTACGCTGGCATCTCCATCCAGCTACTCAGAAGACTGCAGTCCATTCATAACGCAGCAGCCCGACTCGTCCTGGACCTATCTAGATGCACTCACATCATCCCTCACCTGAGGAACCTCCACTGGCTCACCTTCCAGAAGAGATGTAAATTCTAGAGCCTCATCCTCGCATACAAGGCCCTCCACGATCTCAGACCCTCTTAAATCAACCAACGTCTTAAGTTCCACCAACCCTCCAGGCACCTCCGCTCCATCTCTCTCGCCCTCGCGCACCCCCCTCATACGTCCTAGTCGCTGTGGTGGCCACGCCATCTCATACATCGCTGCAAGAGCCTCGAACAACCTGTCACCCCGCCTCCGGACATCCCTTCACTGACGGACTTCAGGAAGAAGCTTAAGACCTGGCTCTTCGACTAGGCACAGTACCCAGATACCAAGCAGAGTGATACTGTGTGCTATGCAAATGTGTACTGATTGATTGATATGATTATTGTCTGATGGGTTCTGGGATATCATTCTTCTGAGAATGCAATGAGGATAATTGGACCTCATTGAAGATCATACACAAAATGCATGCATATTGTATAAACGTGAAGCATGATCATGATGTAAGAAACTGATCTGACAAGAACTATATGAAAAAAGTATTCTGTTTGAATCTTTTTCATAGCTACGTACCAGCAATCCGATCTTAATTTGTATGTACTGAAAGACTAGGGTTGTTTACAATGTTCCAACAAGATAATTCAACATCCATCAGAACTAATTAAACATACTTTTTCATATATCCAATACATATACAATGGAACAAGTCAGAGATCACTCCCAACAACACTTACGATCCAATTATATATTCTATTCAGATATACATGACATTTATTTTTATACATCAGTTTCAAGAACAAATTGTTAATTTTTATTAGGCAGTTTTACAGAAGATGCTGAACAGGACCACTGCTTCAAATGTTTGAAGACATTCAGTTTCATGGATTGTACTTAGTTCCCCGAGGGCAGAAAATACATGTACTCCACTGCCATGGGAACCACAGACCTCCATTTTTAGAATTCTCTGACTGTCTGGCAGAGATCTTTGTGCTTTCAGAGGAGCTGCCATGACAGTGTATCCTTTGAAGGCATGGTAAGTTTGCCAAGTGGCTGACATGTTTCATGTAGCAACTCAGCAAACTTGTTTTTTCAAAACAAACCACCAAAGCAGGGACTTTGTTTTGTGTTTTAGAAAAATAAAATAAATTAACAGCTCTGACACTTCCTGAGCTTTCTCCCCTGGTGTGGGTGGTAATTTTGTATTTTCTCTGTTTGGGACCACCAGGGCTTTCCTACTGGTCCTGACAGGACAAAAGTACATAGGCCCTTCTGCTCCAAATAGGGCAGATTGCCTGAGGTACTTAGACAGACAGGCTGAACTCTGTGGAGCCATTGGTCTGAAGATTTTGCCAACCGAAACATGATGGCCTGCCTGACTCTAAACAGTGGACAGGGGAGTCCCCGCACCACCAAACTCTAAATACGCCCTTTTATCAGCTTCCAAAATTCAATTTAATTTTACATTTATTTTCAAAGTTTCAGTTAAAAAATAAATTAGATATGACTATTTAGATGCAGTGCAGTGATAAATGCTAGAGAAATCTGACATTCGTAAATGGTGGTGTAAGCTATGTGGTACTGTCCCCGTTAGTGGAGTTTGTATCGTTTGCCAAGACAATAGCTGTGCCTTCAAGGGACAGGACCCACAGCACCACAAATCCTCCACTGTAGTGGCATGAACATATGCTTTTCTTACTGAGCACCTAGTCTGTGTTTAAGTAATGTGGAAAGATCACTTCAACATCGGTCATTCAGTCGTCATTTCAAGCTTGGCTGTGCCATTACGGAAATACACCACCCTTTAGCAGATCAGTACAACAAGGAAAAAAAAGAGCATCATGACTAGAACTTCTAGGACTCATTCCCTCTGTATATGGATGAGTTCACACCGCCAGATGAAATATAAATGGGGTTACAATGCCTTATACAATCAAATGTGAGAGAGATTACACTTTCCAAAAGGAAATATCTTTGCCAGGTATCAATTGAGCACTTAGAGGTCTGTGCATTTTCAGACTAAACTGAACATTAAACCAGAAAAGACGAAACATAACATGGGATATTGTTCATACAGGGACAGTGGGTACTTTAGATTATTGCTAGGATCATAGGGCTTTCAAACAATTAATTAAACCACTGTTTTATAAGTCTATGGTATATAGTGCTGTTCATGTAATCTGGCTGGATTTCTTGGTTTTTAATCACCTGTGTTTGTATTGGGACTTTTTCTTATGGGTGAGTCTGAGTAAGTGTGCCTTTCTCACAGTAATAACATGGTAATGGAACTGCCAGTGTTTATCACCAGTGTCCACCTCTTAAGATAAGGTCACAACTATTCAGATAGGGTAACATGCACTTGGATGGTTACACATGAATAGGCATGTGCACACATGCAGGCTGCGCAGGTGAGACTACCACTGCGCGCAGCCTGATAACTATGCACAGGTAGCTTGATGCAGATGGGACCCTGCAGGGATAGATATTAACCAGGAGAAAGCCTTACAATATTCATGGGCACTCATAGGTAAGGCCAGTAGGATTTACTTGTTTATCTGTAGTGTCACTGTATCATGCACATTGGGAAATCTGCCTTAAATTGCAGTTTTGCTTCCTTTAGAACTACAAAGTTCATTGAGGTATCACACAGGGGTGAAACATGTACGCCAAAGTTGAATAAGCAGGTCCCAAGAACCTACATGTACACCTCAAGGGTCGTCCAGAGTTGTCATGTTTCTCTGGGACAGCTCCAGATTCCAGGCCTTTAGGCCTTTTCTTACACTGCTCGGCCAAGTTAATTACTCTACTCCCCAGCAGAGGGAACAAATGCCTCCCAACATAAAAGCAATAAACACTGTTTGAGTCAGCTCCTAAGGAGGAAGGGGTGGGGAAGAGAATCTGCATCTGGTAATTAGCTGTCACACTGCATCAGGATTAGGACCGCCCAGGGCCACTGAACAGAGGAGGAAGCCCAGACATCTGGAGAAAATACTCCCCTTTAAGGTTTTGATCAGATAGACCCTGGCAGTGATGTCAGCTAGCAGTGGAGCTGAGGCCCCTAGAGGAGATATGCACAAACATCACTTGATACCACCATCTTCGATTGTCCCAGCATGCTGTGCAGGATGGTTAGGGTAGGGGCACGCTAGGATTGGCCAGTGGTGCCAGCATCTAGAACGTTCCATTCCCACTTAAAAACTCTTGCACAAGGGAGAGAGCGCTGAGTTGGACACTAGACATGTACAGCAGCAACACTATGGACAACTTGAAGGACAAGTGCACTGAATCCCTAGGGACTAAGGACTCTGCCTGCAGCTGGCCCCAGGACCAGTGTGACTCTCCAGGACTAGTGAGGCTGGTTGTCTTACATCCCTTAAGGACCAGCTGGCAGAAGATCTGGACTTCTCTGCCCCAGCAGGAGGAGAGAAGCAGCAGAGACCAAGCAAAGGAGAAAAGCTCGCACAGGGATCCAATGAAACCAGCTTCCTAGCGAGTGTGCCACTTTAGAGACCAGAGGGCCTGCTGAAAAGGTTGTAGGGGGCTATGGCTCACCACCAAGTGCAAAATGAACCCAGAATCAACCAAATTGTCTCAACGGGCCCAAGGTATTCAAAGAGAAAGGATTTGACCTTTGACTCCCAGCTTGACAATGGAGCACATGGGGTTCCACTACAAGTTTCCTAAATGACCCTGGGGTGGGCCAGTGCAAGCTTCATCAAAAAGTTATGATTGAGGAAAGGGGCGTGTGTTAGACCTTCTCCCCTGGGTTCAGCAAGGCTAGGGGACCCTATAGCCCTGGTGCCTGAAGAAATGTGTCCCAGGACCTCATTCTCAGGATCTGAATGCAAAGGAAGGGTCCTGGAACCCGAAGACCAGCATCTTTCAGTTTGGGGCCTGGGATCCCATTCCACATGACAAAGCAAGGAAGGGGGAGGGCGGTCACACCAACACCCGGAGAAGTGTGCTTGCCCCTGCTCCCTGTGTCTGGGGGAGCTGGGAGGAGGCCACCACACCTCCAGCACCCTGCCGGTGTGGAAAAGGCAGAGAGAATACAAATGCCAGCTCCTGCGCCAGCAAGACATTAGAGCAGGCTAGGCGAGGAGACTGGGCTTCCGGCATTACCCCAAAAAGTAGAGCATCTAAATGTACAGGGGGGAACGGAAATCCAAAGGAAAAACATTTGAAAACAAAAGGAAGAAGATGCGTGGCATGAAGGTGAAATATCAATAATGTCATATAAGATGTTATGAGTGTTGTAATATGTGGGGTGGGTAATTAGCTGTGCATGGCGAGGGCGCGAAGGCAAGTGCTATCCAATGCATGTGAAGAACCATGAATATTTATACTTTGAGGTCACAGTGCATATGCTTAAGAACATATTGTAGTGGTTGAGGACATGCCCAGGGCAAGTCGCCTGAAGATTGATTTACAGGATAGAAAAAACACAGCTGCATACATAGGGTCCATTTTAATATTCTACACTACTGTGCCGATTTCTAACAACATACAACCTCATAGAAATAGTAGTAAGTACTAGACGAATTCCCCTAACATAAAACAGAGAAGAATGTGAAGTCCCACAAGGATCAACATCTTCCTCAGTGTTCTTTAAAGTTGACTTAAGATCATTCCTGTCCCATATCCATTTCTGTTTTCTTATGTTTAAGACATAAATTGACAAAACAATTATAAACCAGTGGGTAGTGTTATGATGTTCCCAACTATTCATTTGACTTTGACGACTATAAAGTTATTAGATTTGTACCTATCTTGTCTCCTATAATTTTGCTGATTACCTCACCAATGCAGACACTTATTGGAGGCTTGTCTGTTCTAAAACATCTTAGTCTCATTTAAGGTTTGTCTGTGTTTGGTATTAATATCAGCACCAGAGACATATTGTTTCTCCTTTGTGGGCTAAGAAATAATACATTGTTTTTCAGCTACTACTTTCCACAACAGTTTTCAGCACTTAAAATTAAAAAAGGAGTTATTCTTACAGACATAAAAGGCAGTCAGCCATCTACCTATGCAGTATACTTCATTTTCAATGCCAGTTCATCTACATTTGAGCCTCTGAATTCTTTGCCTCACAAGGTGATCTCACTGAAAGGTGGTGTCCTGAGCAGGAATCCACTTCCAGAGGTACACAGCCTCCCGGGTGAGCAGAAGGGGAGGGTTTCTTCTTAACTGATGACGTAAAACTTGACACTACAGCTATATATCTGAACATTAGAAATCATAATTTAAAGATCTGAGAACCTGTACGGCAGGATAAGCATTACAATGTCACTAATAGTCTTTTTAAAGAGTCAACCTAAAGAACATACATATCATTAATCAAAATCCAGATTTCTGCGTGACAGACTAGTCCTGTGTATATCTTAAAGTATTTTAGGTTGCATGTTGCATATATTGTGTCAGGCCAAAGCATCCTGTGTAGACAGGATGACAAAGAAGCTAAGGTTCCTTGGGTTCTACAGGATGTGATGAAATCTTCCCAGAACACTGGAACTCAGTCCAAGGCACGTGGCCAGGTCTTTTGCCAAGAATGGCTAAGGAACAATAGAAAGGCTGAGCGGGGGTATATAACTTATCTCTGCTGCAAAATAGCTGGCAGTTCTGCTGCAATCTTCATTAGGTCTCCACTGAATGATTTACAAACGGTCCAGATGTTTACAACTGCCTTTAGATATGTGTTGCATCAACCTCTCATCTGTGATTTTAATTAGCAAGAGTGGCTAAGCCATCTTTTGATTAAAAAAATAATGGCCTTCCAAATACAAGAAGACACTTTTTTCCATATGAAATGAACGGTGAGTCCCAGAGCAGGCAGGCTGATGGAGGACGACGGGCCTAGAGATGGGTGACGTGCTGTGGTTTAATATAATGTATACAGTTAAAGAAAGATGCCTCCTACACAGCTGTTAAAATACACAATAACAGAGACATACTGCTTGCCCTCTAGGCACGTATTTCAAACAGACCACACACAACTGTAAACAACATGTAGCCGAAATCATGAATACAGTGGGCTATGTTTGTAAGTTATATTTAGTTCTGGGGAGCTATCAACAAACTTTTAACCACACACCAACGCTGGCTATAACCACAGACATTGAGGGCTCCTCTAGAAAAGGACTGTGTATGAGGGGTGTGGTGTCAGGTCTGCCAGCCTGGTATACAGGGTGTGATCTGATTTTTGACGTTTCGGTCAACAAAGCGGTCTAAAAAAGAAAATCCTAAAATAGCCTAAAAAGGTTAGTGTGGTTAGTGGGTATGTGACCCTTGAAAATGAAAACTTTAATCTCCTCGTTTTCCTTCTATTTTTGAAGGCTCCTTTCCATTGGGGTTTCTGCTTTAAGAATGCTGACGCATCTTACGTTGTTGAGAATGACTGAAATGCATTCATCACACTTAAGCGGAATATTTGTACTACCATTCTCAGTTTGGGTTGTAGACAGACTACTGTTGTGTGCAGCACTGGGAACACAAAAATAGGTGGAAACCAGTGTTTAGAGAGGTCAAATAATTCCGGATTATGAACACCTGCTGTGGAGAATTCGATCTTCAATAGTCAATTTGGTTTTAAAAAGGAGATGCCTGGTATTTTGTAGTTCAAAATAATTTTTGCTCCCTAGAAAAGCATAAATTCTCCTCAGGTCTCTTCCATTTCAGGGTAATTATTTACCACTTAATGAGTCTACTGTAATCTGTTTACACCACTGATCTTGCCATCATTTTATTCTGCCTTCCATTTGTTCGGTACGTTCTGTTTTACTGCCATCCCCTGCTTTTCGTTGCCTTTCCCACAGTGCTGTGTGCACCTCTCATGACTCACAAAAGGGCATCCCCGGTAGGCCAACTCCATTCCACCTCTAAACCTGCAAGAGTTGTAACAAACGGCCTCTAGCTTTCAACCTGATTTTTGCTATTTATTTATTTCTTTATTAATTAAAGCGCATTTTATCTAAAACTGGCTTAAAGCAGGGTCTGACCACGTACGATCACCATGCATGTATTACTGGAAGTTCGAGCCAGTCTGCCTCTGTCCTTCCTTCCTCGGTGTCTTAATAACTCCGTATAGCATTCTTAAAATTCTCGTGTCAGCACCTGTCGCCTCCTCTGAGCATTTGAACCCCACCTTATCTCCAAAACTCTGTATCTATTTTTTATGACCATCAATAAAGTTATCTAACCTATCCTTTTCAATTTGTTTTAGTGGTCATCACCTTGCAAACAATCAGTTTTTCAGAGTAAAATAGTAACTTTTGTTTTTCTAAGCTTCTTACCAGCGTTTCCCAGCAATGCGTTCTATAACTAAAATAAACGAGCTTCCCAAAATGTTAATCTTTTCGTGCACCTAAGCCTCAAAGAGGTCACGACATGTTGTTATGCATGTAGACCTCAAAAAGTTAAGTTGTCCACCCACTCTTCCAATCTCTTACATAGATATGGCACTGTCACATCGCAGTAACTAGGTTAGAGATAAGTTAGCCGAATGGGTGAAAAGGACGGAAGGGAGGGGCTGGGGTGTGAAGCTGCATGCTTTCCTATGCCAATAGAAGTCAAAGATATTGGCAAAGCTCTTAACTCCACATTGGCTTTGCCAATGCTTACCCTTATTTCCAGTGCATTGTCTTATCACTTGAGACAACCACTTGCAATTGAGTTTAATATTCAGAATGTACTTGTTTAAATTAACTTATATGTTAGACAATACCTGACAACTGACTTTAGTTTCTTAGGACTGTGAGCATAAGGACCCCACAGCCCAGGGCAGACTCATGAAGGGATTACCCAATCATTTTGGGAGACTGATTTGCATATAGCTGGGTCCAAACTGGGTGGCGTGGCGAGCAAAATAACAATGGACTAAACCCAGATCTGTGACTGGGAGTGAGTGTTTGAAAAATTTCAACACTCCATCCGTCATTTTATTTTGTTTAGTGATGTTACCTTGTGCGCCCTCAGTGACTAGAGTATGCCCAGATGTGGGTCCCTTGCTTACTGCGCCACTGGATTCAAGCTAGCCTGGCTGATGAAGGGTGATACCCTGAAACCGGTCCCAAGATGTTTGTTACCTGTCCAGGGAAGACCTGACCTGGCAGTTCGGGCTGGACTGTTCCCATGGGGAACAGGTTCAAGACTGATTTGCATATGGCTGGGTCTAAACTGGGGTGACGTGGTGAGCAAAATAACAATGGATTAAACCCAGATCTGTGACTGGGGGTGAGTGTTTCAAAAGTTTCAACACTCCGTCCATCATTTTGTTTTGTTTAGTGATTTGTTTAGTGATTTTGACTTATGTCCGAAGAGGAACATTTATTGAATTTGTTTTACATGCTTGATATTGAGTATGTCTGTGTGTGCTTTAGTAATCCTTCTGCAGGAGCATGCATTTCATATTGAATATTTGCCAGGGAGTTTGAGTTTTTAGTTATGTCCTACACTCACTGTCTAACAATGCACCTCTTCAATGAATTAAAAATGACTGGAGCTCACCAACTCTCTTGTGATCATCCTAGAAGAGAGCATTCTTAAATGCTAATACTCTGAAGAGCTATGATTAATTCACTGTGCAGAAATCACTGAAGGTCTCCAGCAACTCCATGTTCACATCAGTACACTACTGTCTGAGCTGCACTGGGGCTTGGGCTAGTGGACCTTATCATTTTGCCCTTTTTCACGCTCACTAGTGTACATTTTTATCGCAGTAACGTCTTTTTTTAAAGGAATTATCTTTGGCTCTGAAAATAGCCTATTTGTTAAATTTTTGTTTTGCGAATTTCATCGGTTATTTTATATTTCATTTCAGATGGCATTGGGACCACTTTTTGCTATTGTTATGTAGCACAGAAATGTTTCTGATCATATGTTTTTCTAACAAGTACATTTTGATATGGAAAGTACAAACTAGTGAGAACAGGATGGTGTGGGAAGTCACGTTTGTGCCTAAGGAACATGCTCAATCATCAAAAATGGGGTAGGATCAGGAACTGCTTTTGACAATGGACCTGGTGATAATGGGTCCCACATGTTATTTCACAGTGTGGGGGGCAGAATAGCATGATGACCTCTAATGGGGTTGGAACACCAAAAGAAATGGTACCTCTGGGCATGTTATCTTCTGTGTTATACTTGAACGTATTGTGTTTTGTAAAGCTCTTTCAGACACATGGAAGAACAGCTCTTTTTGTTAGGCCTCCAAAACCAGCAATAGGAACTATTATTCCAGTCCTGTTTGCTCAGTACCACAATCTATAATCCACAGAGCACTTCCTAAAATGATATCAAGATGTACTCTAAATTCCTATTGACCTAGAGGAAAAATTGGTTCTTCACTCTATCAAGGACCAACTTTTATGAAAGTCCCAAATGACTAAATCTCTGAGACAGGTCAATTGCTAATTTAGCCTAAAACTAGAATATGCACTTACTCCTCTCAGAACCACCCCAACTTAATGTCTATTGTCTATGTTGAGAATATGCTGGGACACTGTTCCAAAAACACCAAGGAATATCATCAGAAAGATCGCTTCTGTCTTGTTTCCCCTCATGTGTCGCTACTCACATGACCAAAAGTACAATTTTCCTTGAGCACTACGGATCTTCCAGACTGCCTGTCAGACATGAAATAACTTGTGGTCACACATTTCCTTTTAATCATAAATACAGTACATAATTTTAAAGACATTTTACTGTGGTTCATGCTCACATACAATGCGTCTTGGCACACAATGCCGATGGATGTTGAAACTTTGCATAAATAAGCATGAAAGGGGCACATACCAAAGCGCCTGCAAAATACTCCAAAAATTGCACTTTGCTCCGCAACACGCAGGTCAGCGAGAAGGCTGAGTTCAAGGCCTCCAGCTACTGCATATCCACTCACTGCTGCAATCACAGGTTTGGAAAACTGCATGCGGGCTGGACCCTACAAAGTACAAACACACACTTATAGGAAAAAACACAAACCTAGCTCAAGAGATGCAATGTTATAAAAAGTGCAATACGGAGAAAATTCAACACCCTCCAAATAGTTCACATTAAAGTAATATTTACTCTTTGATTTGAGCTAAGCTTTTTCTAAAGATGGTAGTCAACCAGAAAGTTTCTCCCCTTTGTCATTAATCTATCTCTCATCTGGCGCTCCAAGTAATTCTTCCCAGTATGGCTGCATCTGCTGGCAAATCTGAATAACTGTAGTGAGGTACCATCACTTGGAGATCAATATTCTCAGTGGATTTTATTGCGAAAAAGTAAATTCCTTATCTTGATGATCTATCCACACTGCTAAATTTCAAGACTGAGGGCTTGATTTAGATCTTGGCGGCAACGGTCCTGCCATCAATTTTCCGTCAGATTTCCTGTCCGTCGACTTGGTAGACCGCCCACTGTTATTAGATGTTGACAGTCCCGTAAACGAGAGACCGCCGACGAACCTCCGTCACCGCCAAGAATCTCCACCCACATCAACAGCGCTGTAGGCAAAAGTGGCTGGTAGTGGGAGTCCAGCCACTTTTGCCGCCGAGCCAATCACAATGTGCCTTCTTGCCCATGTAACTGTGGTGTCTAAACCGACACATCTGAGTTGGTGGATTGGGAGGGATATGTCACTATCAGAATTGACTACGTACATTAGCATTGGACATGTGCTTGTTTAAAAATGCTTGCAAGCAATTGTACAATGATGTGCACTGCATATGTGTGGTAATTAAACAAATTAAAGTAAAACACCTCAACATATCATTAACACCCACCAATCTGGTATCAACTGCCTGCATGCCAATGGACACCTACACAAAAATCCCTAAACAGGAATGTGTCCATACAGGTGTGTGTAATCATTTCACACAAACTACCATATCATATACCTAGACAGTATATTTCACTGTAAATACATAAAGCCAATATAATGTAGTATTTGCACTACACAATTATACAAGTGGGTTTACACAGAATGTACAACAAATTTTACCTCTAAACTTCAAACGTGTCAAAGATGTATGAAGGACACATGCCCCTTGGTTTGTGCAATTTCAGTTACACATTAGATGTTATGTAACTTTAATGTGTCATATTCTCTCTGTAATGCTTATGTGTATATCTTCAACACATCATGTTGAAATAAAGACGTGCATTCTCAAGTCAAAAAATATTTTTTTTTCATTTTGGTGTAACTGTCTGTTAACATGATGAGTGTTTGCACCACAATTTACACGTCTATCACAAATGTACAACACCAACGTATGCACAATATAAATATGTCAAAAAGAATACCTGTGCCTGTCACTGCCAGAAATGAGAATGAGTGCAGGTCACCCACATTAACATTATCAACAGTTACCGCTAATACGAAATTAATGCCAAGACAAAGGTGTTCAAAGTAAAATAAAATTTAATAAGATCATGAGATACTTCTCAGTTCAAAATTGTAATTAGCAATGTCCAAAATGTCCAGATTTGGAGAACTGGACTTCAGGCCCTGAACTTGCCTCCTAATTGCACTGCCAAGTACAACCTCCTCAGGAGGGGGCATCTATTGGGCATAGAGCAGGCACATCAATGATCTTATTTGGGAGGTGGTGGTTTGGGAGAGATCCGCTTGGTTTTGGAGGGGTAGGTTTGAAAGGAGTGGGGTTGGATTAGGGAGGGGTGAGTTTGGAATTGGGAGGGGTGTGTCGAAGTTTGGGAGGAGTGGTAATATGTTTGGGAGGAGTGGTAATATGTTTGGGAGGAGTGGATTTACATTTGGGAGGGGGGTTTGGGATATGGAAGAGGTCAGGGACAGGGTAAATATAAGGTCTTCACAGGGAAAACGAGTAGGACGGTTGGCAGGGAGTTGGGTTTGGGAGGTAGAGGGAGTGACAGTGGGTAATGTGTGTGTGTGTGTGTCTGTTGACGGTGCAGTTGCCTGTGGGTCTGAAGTAAGTGGTCTATGTTTGAGTGTGTGTTTTTTGCTGGTTGTCTGGGTGAGTGTTGGCGTTTGTGTCCTGTGGGTGTGGTGCTTGCCGATGTACTGGTGCATGTGGGTGTGGTGGTGGAAGTGGTGTCTGAAGGTGTGCTGGTGGTGGTGCATGTGGGTGTGTGTGTGTGTGTGTGTGCAAGTGTGCTGGTGGTGGTCATGGTGGTGGGTGTGGTGTCTGTGTGTGTGTGTGCCTGTGCTTTTTGCTGTGTCTGTGTTTATGTGTGGGTGTACTGCTTGTGTGTGTTTGAGTGGGTGCGTGCAAAGTAATGAGTGTGCGTTGGACAGGGCTGAGAAAAGGAAATTGGGATGGGGTAGGGATTGGAGTTGGGGCACGAAGGTGGGAAGGTTGGGAAGCTGCTGTCAGTGAGGAGGCCAGACCTTGGAATGACCTCTGTAGGTCAGGTGTTGCACTATGAATACCTTTCAGGTAAGTCAACATGTGTTGCACCTCGCTACTAAGCCCTGTATGGCATTCAGGAGTGTGGTCTGGCCTACAGATGGGCATTGATCTGTATGGTTGAGAAAAAATGAAAACAAAATGCGTTCTGAGTGATTTTGTTTGTTTGTAGTGCTGTGACACAATTTAGCTGCATCTCTCACTTCCATTACTAAAACAGTCAGTACTGATTATTTATCACAATTCAAAAGTTCCTAAGAAATACTTATTTGCAGTGACCTGTTGAGTACCCTCAACACTTTCTATTTCCTCATTTTACTAATCCAGACCACAAACATCATCTAGGCCAGGACTTTGGAACCTTTCCTGTAGTGAAACCCACTCCTGATTAGTCCAAATCACTTTGAGCTACCAAAGGCCAAACAACCTGTACATTATTTGCACGTAACCCCACACACACAGCTGCATTGGTATCATGCCTAATCTTATAAGAGTCAGATACTACGATTTGAACCACACACAGTGACTAAGGACAGTATGTAAGGGCTGCCATGTGTCGGTGCGAGCATGGTTTTTGGTGATGCATGAAAAAGTAGTGTGTTTGTAGTAATGGGACACACTTGTATGGACGATTGAGAGCCTGTATCATTTAGACTCGCAGCACAGCCAATATCTTTCCCCATATGTGGCACCATGACTTGTAAAAAACATGCTGATACTCTTCTTTCAAAATATGGGTTGTAGCTTAGCTGGAAAGAAAAACATCAGCCAACTCTATAACTTAGAAGTTTCTTCTTGCACTTAAAGGCTCATTCAATTCATCAGGTGCTGTAGGTTTTTACTGATATTAGTTGTACAATGTCTACTGGCCTATGGAAGAAAGTGACCTGCAGTTTGTTTAATGAAATCTGGAATTGTGAGTAACATGAACTGGAAATTCAGGTTACTCTTTCAGGAGATTTTTCATTTCAATGCACAGACATTTCTTTTATTGTCAAACAACATTCTGTACCCAGCTAAGTTATTCAGGTCACTACAATTCAATCACAACACTTCACTCGTGCACAAAAAGCGACAAATTAGCCTGTCTAGGAAGAAGGAACATGTTACTTAGTAAAACATTTCCCACTCAAACACGTACCTGTTTCTCTGGGTTCCTGCACAGCTGGCTGTACAGAGATAGGATCCCCATGGTGAGGAGTTCCAACTCCTCAATGGAGAAGGTATGGGTCTTGTTACCTGCTTTGACCAGCATCCTAGCTCCCAGAGGTCGGTAACAGCAGCAAAAGTCAAGGAGGTGTTGTTGGCTGGAGTGTTAGGAGGCAAGTGAGCTTTGTTTGAGATGCAGCATACAAGTACATGGTGTACGCGATCCATGATGAAGACAGACACAGCCAGTGGCTTTCATGCATAGCTATCACACACGTTAGTCTATGACTGTGTCTGTTGTGGAGTGTTACACCTACTGAGTGGTCATCTTCTGCCGACGGCTGTCAGACAGCCAATGTCCTGACATCATTGTCAGCTACCCACCATATCAGAAGTGAAGCTGTTTATTTGTAAATTGTTTGTGCATCACCAGCATTCAACATGGTGGCTAGTTTGTATACCAATGCAGATATGTACAGCACCACAGTTGCCAAAACATGACACATTAAAAAGTGAACCATTACCATGTTTAACATTGATAGTGCTGCGATGTTATACATCTGTTGATTTTTTTGGGCAATAAAAAATAATGTGCAAATAATACATTTCAAATACGTTATTTGAACATTATTTGTTTAAAAAAAAATTCAGATGTAACAAATTGTGATTTGAAGTTTGAAATTTTTGTAAAAATTATGACACAATAAGATTAGTAATCTTACCTAGACATAAAATGTGTGTTGATTATCAAAGTATTGTGTGACCATTTTAAATGATAGTTTGTTTTCCTTACATTTAGGTCTATGAACCCAGGGATGGGTAGGAGACGATGGCATCAAGTTTTCAGACCGTTTCCAGACTCTGCCACCATGGAGGAAAGGGACAGCATAAAGAAATTCATATTAAATAGACAAACTATACTTAATTTATGTCACCGGATGAAGCCTGATCTCCTGCTGATCTCCTGCCTCACAATAGAATACAACAGCAATAACACCATTAGTGAAACTCATGGCAATACTTCATTTTGTGGCCACGGGATCTTTCCAATACACTGTGGCAGTATCTGAAGGTATGTCACAACCAACTTTCAGTGGTGTGCTACAAGAAGTCTTTTCTTTAATGCTGAGACACATCAACAGCTACATGCAGTTCCCACATAATTTTGCAAATGTGAAGAGAGATTGTTATGCTTTGGGTGGCATTGAACATGTGGTTTGAGCAACAGACTGCACGCGTATTGCCTAGGTGCCACCACACGCCAGGAAACAGGTCTACTGCAATTGGAAAAACTTTAATTACATCAATGTGCAAGTTGTCTGCCTACCTGATTTATACATCTCAAGTGTGTGTGCCCATCTCCCTGGGTCAACACATGTTCTTTTTTACTACAGAACAGCACTATACCCCTGCAAATGTCATAACTTAGACCTGATAGGGCCTGGCTTGTTGGTAAGTACAATATGATATGAGGATCATTTGCTTTATTCATAGTTTCAGAATGTACAATGGGTTGAGATATTTTTTCCTCAATATATATTTTACTTTTATTTAGGAGACTAAGCGTATCCTAACTGACCATGGTTGTGACAATGTCAGTGGAAATCTGCTTCAAATCCCCTGGAGGAACACATAGACCAGTGGAGTGGGCTTTTTGTGTTGCGGAAGGCCAGATTTAGATTTAGACTAGTGGAGCCCTCTTCTACTAACTTGATAAGGTGTGTCGAATCATGGGTGTCTGCTGCATGTTGCACAACATTACCCTGCAATGAAACATCCCAATTATCGCAGAGGATGAAGGCCATGAAGAGCCACTGGGTGAGGATCTTGACATGGCACTTGAAGATAAAAGTGAAGGAGAGGAAGGAATTGATAAATGTCGAGATGTTATTGACCACTTCTTCACCTCAGTGTAAGTTCACCTTTACATACTGAAACAGCAAATGTAAAAAATACCTTTAACATAGTGAACATCTCAGTCTGCAATGGTTATTAAGTAGTAATGGTTAGTTCAGGAAAATCCAGGGCAAGGATGTTTGTTGATCAAAATTTCCATTCGTTGACTAATGTGTTTATTGACATTGATCATCTTTGCTTGTGTCCTATCATTGGAGTTAAATTTCTTCAGTAAAATCTTTAATTTTCCCTTGTTATTCTGTTTTAGAATCCTTTATCGTATCATTTTTATTTGGACATTTCAACATTGTGACATTTGCAGGGAAACGTTGCTGCTAGAAAGTACAAAGGGAACATGTGTTGATCCTGGGACAGATACACACTTTGGATGTACAGATCTTGTACAGAGAAAACTTACACAGTGACTGAATGGAAGTTCTTGGGATTGCATCAGACCTGTTTTTGTTGAATGTTGCCACCAAGGCAATTTGTGCTGTTTAACTTGCTCTAATCACGGGTATAAGTCAAGACATAGCATACTCCTCTCCCTTCACAATGGCAAAATCTTCATTTCGTGTTAAGTGCATGAAGCTGTTGATATGTCTCATCAAAGTTGAAAGATCTTTTTGTAGCACACCACTGACAGGTGGTTGTGACATTCCACCAGATACTACCACTGTGTACTGAAATGATCATGTGGCCACAAATTGTGTTACTGCCATGATGTAAACTATTGATGTTATTGATGTAAGATTCCTATTGTGAGGCAGGATGTCTGGCTCCAGCTGAGGTCATAAATCAATAATAGTTTGCCTATTAAATTTGGAAGTATGGATTTTTCCCTTTGGTCCATGGTGTCAAGGTCGTGGATTGTCAACTTCTATATGGCACAAACTCTTTGGGTTATGCAAGGTTTGTGAAAACCAGCTATGATTTTGTCTAAGAGTTGTTACCTACAAATGTATGACATCAAACATTGAGATGTCTGGGTTTCATTTCCTACCATTTTTAAAAAAAATGGGAAACATATAGCCAAGTTGTTATCTCTCATGTGTTTTTGAATCCTATTGATTGACAGGTTTAAAAATTATGAAGGTAGACATGGAAAAGGAAACGCCACAGTAAATAACTACACCAGTATTTTACTTTGTGTTATGTACATTTATTTTTATAAGGAAAATGAGTACAATATTTTTGAAGCGGAATAAAAAAGAACAAGACAAAAAATAAAGTCTATCATGGTGAATGAAACTAGTTTTGTAGAGCAAAAATTGTTTGGAGTCCAACGTACAATGTACGAGGGTAAACGTACCCATGAAATAGTCCACAGAGTGAATGGTAGACACACACTGAAGGAACTTAGGTTCTGCATCTCTTGGAGGTGGTGGTGAAGGTCTTGCCATTCATTGCTGGTGGTCCGGAGGATTGTTCCCTCCTGGGAGTGGGGTTTGGATCCGCAGTGCAGGGACGGAGGTGGCTGGGGAAGTGTCCTATTGTGGCAGGGCCTCCTTATCTGTGGCAGGCATATTTGGTCCTGATGGTGAAGAACCACAGACATGGGTAAATGGTATGGGAAACACCCTGCACATGTGGTGATGAATGTCATACAGCACCCTAATCAGGCCGCACAAATTAGAGTGGCGATTCTGCATCTCTACATTGCGATCCCTCTGCACTTGCTTCTTCTCCCAGATCTCTGTTATGGCCTGCGCCATCATGTATTGGGACTGCTGTAGCGCTTGTAAGACTCGGTCGACGGTGGTCTGGGTAACAGTGATGTCAGTGGCCTCACTTTGCTAACCCACAGATTCCTTCCCACAACCCCTACCCCCACTAGCCTGTGCCCTTGAGGCAGTGTGGCCTGGCCCCCAGGGTCCTGGCACAACTAGAGGTGGTTGGTCAACATGGCCAGGACTGCAGAGCAAAACATATGTGTTGTGTTGTGTCTGGGCACAGGAAGTGGAAGTATCCTAAGGCTGAGGTTTTGTAGAAGCTGGATTGGAGGTGTTGGTGTGGGCTGAGTGTGACATACTGGAGCTGTCTGCGTAGACAGAGCAGATGGACCAGGGATGTCCACATCCTCCAGACTGCAGTCCTCACTGAAGGCTTCATCCTGGTCTGGAGTGGAGTGTCTTCTGTTGCAGACAATGGTCCACTGACCCTGGGCGTTAGACCTAATATGAATTACACACATAATGAAATTAAAGGTTTGTATTATACCTCAAATGTGTCTTCAACCACAAATGGAGCCACCCAAAAAATCAGAAATTATGTTAAATGCAACAAGTATTATATCTTCAAGTGAAATAGATGGAGTTTGGAACCTGTTGTTTGAGTACAGTATACATTAAGAAAAAGCAAGGGGCTGGTCAAATGCAAGTAATGATCCATGGAGAACAACACACAATCGGACAAAACATAATGAGTGTTGTTAAAAAGCAATATACAACCATGATGCTAGTAATTTGGATGAGACAAGATATTTTGGATAGTCAAATTTAGATACAAATGTTTTGATGAGGGTCTTGAAACATATTGAACAGCTAACTTAAGAACTGCATTTGTGATTAGTGAGACATTCAAAAGTATAACTTACCAGTCTCCACACCACCAGGGATTTCTGTTAAGCCTTCAGAATGTAGGATCTGCAAGACCACCTCCTCCTCCCAGGTAAAGAGTTGCAAGGGGCTAGCAGAACCACCATCATTCCTCTGAGCCTCCAGCTGATACTCGGAGGCCAATGAGCACACTGTCCCTGCAGGTCGTTACACCTCTTCCGAACTTCCCACTCTGTGCACAGATTGTTGGCTATGGCACTTACTTTATTCACTATTCTGGGCCACATTTCCCTTTTCTGAAATAGGGTTGTATTTTGTACTTGTGCTCCAAACAATTGTGGCTCAACTCTAATAATTTGATCCACCATAACAGACAATTCTCCCTCTGTGAAATGAGGTTTCCTTCTCCCTGCCATATTGACTGTTCAAAAGAAATTCTCTAGTGCCCTAAACATTTGTGAAAAAACTATGAAATCAAAGAAAAGGATAAATAAAAATACAAAAAGAAGCCAAAAACTGAGAAAAACTGTGTGGCAAATTCTGCATCAAAATGCTCTGCTGCAGTGAAATGGCAAAGGATCATGGTCTGAAATGTAGTGTGTTGTATAGTGTGGTTTGCAGGTGTTCACAAGTAACCAACAGGCACCAGGTGCAGGCTGTTAGCATCCATCCAATGTCCAAAACCATGGTACAATGCTGAACGGGTCCCGGGACAGGCTCCCGCCTTCATTGGCCCACCGCTGGTACACCGCCAGTACAACTGTGTTATCTAAATATGGTTGGTGCAATCCTGCTGTCTTGACGGTAATGGAGTGCTATAAGCCAGCACTGGAGTCCACCACGTTGGCTGCGGGATCCATCTGGCGTGACAGAACTTTGTCAGCCTGAAAGAGTACTTGGGACCACCACCGCAGCACGACGGTGGTGTTACCATCAAGATCTAAACCTCACAAAAACCTTGCTTGCAACTGAGTCAAAATAATTCTGTACTCCACAGCTATTTTGTTTCCTATCACTGTGAGATCATGAATGTACAAAGATGTATAATTGCAAGCTACCTTTCTGGCCCATTCATATACTCAAATATACAGGAACCAGCCTGTTCAAAGGAAAGCCTAGCAAGAAGCAGAATTTGAAAACTTCATCAAAATTAAGGCTGACAATTTGAAACACACAAACACCCGCAATTTACAAATCTAAAATGCACTTTTATCAATGCTTGGTCAGTTCAGGCATATAAAACAGTTGATTCATTAATTTCCCTCAGTTTTGACCTGCTATTCATCACTTGGACCTTTTTGCCCCCTTTCACCAACTTCCTTCTACACACTACTGCCTAAAGACTATTTTATCTTTCAGACACAGTACAAATTGGGGAGACATTGCAGTCAAACACAAACAAACTGCGGGAAATGCTCCAGCACAGAATCCCCAGCCTTTCTTCTTTTGAACAAATACTCAATGCAACGAAAACACATCACATCCCTTAGTTTTCACATAATTTACCTATATTGCGGCCAAAATGGCTTCTTCCTTGACCAATCTAAAGAACTCATCACAATGCTGGAAGCACATTATTCGTTTTAGGGAGATTTCAACATCCCATGGAAGACTGTGATAAAAACCTCTAACAAAAAAATAGCCAACACTTTTTCTCACCATGACCTGACACAAGCTGTCTCCTAGCCCACTCATAAGAAGTTCAACAGACTCAATTTGATTATATCTAAACCAAACATCACCTCCTTAAATTACTCTCTAGACATCGACTGGTCAGACCACCTTGTGATTCTCCATTCCATCCAGCAAACAAGAACTGTAAGAACAGCTCCAAGGAAACCAAGTAAAACCTGTGGAAAACCTCTAAAAGGAATAACTATGAATCTCTTTTTAAAAGCTTAGAGCACAGCTCATTTTCTAAGCTTACATGCTTCTACAAATGACCACACCAATTTCTATAACAAGTCAGCCATGAAAATCTTGGACAAACAAACTTAAAGCTAAAACCATCAAGGATAAAACCTAGTACGTTGGTACCCCCAAAAAATCGCAACAAAATCAAACAAATAACAATGAACCTAGAAAAGATCCGGAGAAGAAAAAAGTCCATGAAATCACTCAATCTTAACTACTAAGTTAAACTAATTAAAAAATAAACTTGAAGAAGCTATATACCGAAAAAGATTGGTCTTCCATACCATAAAGCACTGTGTGACTCCGACTTCTAACTCAATTTTTTTGTGAACTGCAACTCCCTAAACTGACTTTTATCTGGTTGTCACTCCAAATTTAGTAAAGAACTCCCACAATTCAAATAATAAATGGTGCACTCAAATTCTAGATGACAGTGACATATATTGAATGTTTCATTTCAACTTCTCTGCAGCATTCTATACACTAGCCTAGCTTTTGATACTTAACACTACAATGGGAACTGGAGGAAATGCGATGATAAATTTTTACTTTCATCAAGATCTTCATTGGTTCCCGTACTCGCTTTGAAATAGATGCATTAACCTCCAACCAGTTCCTTTGTTGGTCCCTAAGGATATCTCTCCTTTTACTTCAATGCTTAATTGGCTCCTCCTGAACAACTGTTGCAACAGACTCTTGTTATAATCCATTAGTTTACCTGTCAACCACCCAAAGAACACATTCTATCCAGCTAAGCCATAATTTGAGGTACTAACACCTTCCTGTTGCAGCTATTAGGGCTTGTTCTGGTTCTAGACATGGTTGATATTCTTAATCTGTTTGTTCTACTCATTAATTCACTAAATATAGAACTGGCATTGCCTCCAAATGCTATGGCAGCCCAATAGCATGCTCATAGATTTGATATACCTGCCTCAATGCTAGCTTGATTACATGAGCAATTACAAGAAGTTCAGCTGGAGGCGTTCAGTAGTACAACACTATGGCCCTCATTAACCTGGCGGTTGGTGATAAAGTGGCGGTAATACCGCCAACAGGCTGGCGGTAAATACCACCAAATTATGACCATGGCGGAAACAGCTCAGCTAGACAGCCACTTTACCACACCGACCACCAGGGCGGATACAACAGCCACCACAGCGGTAGCTGCCTACTGCCAGGCAGAAGACAATGTTCCGTCCACCGTATTATGACAATCCAATCCACCACCTTTTCTGGGGTGGTACCAATGACATCAAAAGCCTGGCAGAAACACTGCACAAAAGGGAAACGACTCACCTTTTGAGACACAGGGAACAACCACGCTGCCATGGAACCCGAGCTGCAGATTTTTCCAAAGATCTTCTACGTCCTGCTCCACCACGAACACCCACGATGGGGAAGACGACCATGGTGAGTACAGCCGCCTAGCACACAGGGGTGGGGGGAGGAAAAAGAGAGTGAACACACACACGCTCAACACCCCCACCCCACCCCCACCCCCAACACCATACACACAAGCAGATGCAGTAATAAAACATGTTTATCCCACACCCCTCAGGAAACGCAAGGACAGCACGAATAGATGAAAGGGAGTGTAATAATATAAATACATCAAAAATACGTACATCCAATCTAAAAGTATATACATATGTACAAATCAAGGGACACTGCCCAGTCCCCAATGTTCGTGGGCCACAGGGCCACATGACAAGGTCCAAGGCCCCACTTGTCTCCTGCAACAACACGGAGAGAACACTGCAGGGGCATCAGTTCGAAAATAGGCAGGCACCTCAGGGGGATGAGGAACGGGGGGCACCTCAGCCGGCAGATGGAACACCCCTGGTCCTAGAGGGGCCAACATGCCCTGTGCTTCTGATCCTGGGGAGTGCAAGGCCACAGTCTCTCAGCTGGGTGTTATACCCACAGGATTTGAAGGGGGCAGGCCGCACAACAGCCTATGGAGGCAGGACTTAAAGAATGCCCGCCAGCGGTGACGGCTGTCCACTGCTGGTGGAGGTGCTGCTGCTGTTGGTGGGGGAAGCTCCAACACATCCCCTGCAGCCTCGGACGGCTGCCCACTGCTGGTGGCGGTGCTGCTGCGGGTGGTGGTGGGGGGAAGCTCCAGCCCATTCCCGGCACCCTCGGATGGCAGCCCACTGCTGGTGGCAATGCTGCTGCTGCTGGTGATGGGGGGAAGCTCCAGCCCATCCCCTGCAGCCTCAGACGGCTGCACAACCATGTTGGCGGTGCTACTGCAGCTGGTGCTGGTGGTGGGGGGAAGCTCCAGCCCATCTCCTGCAGCCTCGGACGGCTGCCCACTGCTGGTGGCGGTGCTGCTGCTGGTGGTGGGGGGAAACTCTAGCCCATCCCCTGCAGCCTCGGATGGCTGCCCACTGGTGGTGCTGCGGGGAAGCTCCAGCCCATCCCCTGCTGCCTCGGACAGCTGCACAACCCTAGTTGGTGGCGGGGGCTCCGACTGAGTCCCTGCACCAGGCCCCTTGTCCTTCCTGCCTGCTGGTGCAGGCTCCTTGACCTTCCTGGCTGCACCTGGGGATGGCTCCTTGCTCTTCAGGGCAGCAGCTGGTGCAGGCCCCTTGCCCTTCCTGGCAGCAGCAGGGGATGGCTCCTTGCCCTTCCTGGCAGCAGCAGGGGATGGCTCCTTGCCCTTCCTGGCAGCAGCTGTGGATGGCTCCTTGCCCTTCCTGGCAGCACAGCAGCTGGGGATGCCTCCTTGCCCTTCCTCGCAGCAGCTGGGGATGGATCCTTGCCCTTCCTCACAGCAGCTGGGGATGGATCCTTGCCCTTCCTCGCAGCACTTGGGGCAGGCACCCTTTCCATGAGGCTGCCTGGTGCCCTGGATCCTTTACCACCAGGTGCTGCTGTGGACACTACTAGGCCCGTGGACTGGGTGGCTGAGGTGCTTGCCTGGATTGTACCCACCCTGGCCAGAGGTGAAGGACGGGAGGTAGGGGTAGGGAAGAGGTCAATGGTGGAGAGGAATAACTTCTTAGGGACATTGGGGCGGGAAGAGGGAGAGGGTTTGGGAGTGGAGGAAGAGGGAGTGGTTGTGGGAGGTGTGGGTCTGCTGTGTTTGGGTGCAGGTGCTGTTGTGAGGTGGATGGCTGTTGGGTGTTGGGTGTTTGAGTGCTTGCGTTTGTGTACCTTGGGAGGGGGGCACATACACAGTGAGAGAGGACACAGGGGAAGTGTGCATGGCTGTTGGGGTGGTGTCTGCCAGTGAGGTGTGTGTTCTGATGGGTGTGCTGGTGATGGTGGTAGTGGATGAGGATGTGGTGCATGCAGGTGTGAGTGCAGATGCAACTGGGAGGGAGGTGGAGGAGGAGGGGACACAGTGGAGGCAGTGGATGTTGATATGTCTGCATCTGGATGGTGTTTGTGTGAGTGCCTGTGGGATGAAGTGTAGTGCTTGTATTTGCCTGAACCACTCTTGTGCATTGTCTTGTGTGCATGCTGGTCTGCCTGTGTGCTTGGGATAGATTGGGGTTGAGGGGAATGGAATTGGGCAGAGGAAGTTGGAGGGGGGAGGGTGGAAAAAGGGACAATGGCTGCCACCAGAGAGGAGGCCAGAGCCCGGGTTGATCTCTGTTGGGACGCCAAGCCAGTGTGAATGCCCTCCAGAAATGCTTTGTTTTGTTGAATTTGGGCTGCCAGCCCCTGGATGGCATTCACAATGGTTGACTGCCCAACAGAGATGGATCTCAGGAGGTCAATAGCCTCCTCACTCAGGGCAGCAGGGCTCACTGGGGCAGGGCCTGAGGTGCCTGGGGCAAAGGAGATGCCCACCCTCCTGGGTGAGCGGACACAGGCAGCTTGCTGATGGGCTACTGGGAGGGCGGTGCTGATACGGGGTGGTGGCTGGACCTGTAGCTGGGGTGGTCACAGAGGTGTCCGCCACCACCAGGAAGCTTCCATCGGAGGAGGTATCTGTGTCCGAGCTGTCCCCTCCTGTCTCCGCCATGGTGCTCCCCTCGCCCTACGTCCCACTGGTGCCCTCACTGTCGGTGGACTAAGTCTCCTGGGTCCTGTGGGATGCAGCTCCTTCCGGTGCCTCTGCTCCTCCGCCAGATGATGCTAATGCACATAAGGACAGGATGACATGACATAAAAAGGGGGGGGGAGGAGAGACAAAGGAAACACATGGTCAATGGTGGCACCAACACCACCCTTGGAGTACACAGTACCCTCACACACAGTGAACAGCCCTACGCACTATGCAGTGCACTACCAGTAACAATGCTAGTCACCAGAGCATGGGGAGGGACAGATACCGACAACTGCAGCATACCTGGGACCCACACAGCCCTGCCCAGTAGTGGATGCCTACTAGCTAGGTAGGAGGAATATCACATCAGAACCCTGCTCAACATGGGACCTACTTTGCTATGTCAGGCCTGGCCTAGGAGCACCCACATCCCCCACACAGATACCACCCTACCATGCGTATGTTGTAATGATGGGAACTGTACTTACCCCCTTGTGGCTGCTGTGATGCCCTCAAGCACCCATCCAGCTCCGGATAGGTCACCGCCAGCATGCGGGCCATCAGGGGGGTCAGGGTTCGACAGGCACCCCTTGCTCACTGGGATGCGAAACCCCAGCTGGGCCTCCACGGTCTTCCATGCCCAGCGTCTCAGGTCCTCCAGGGTCCGTACGTCCTTGGCGATGGCACGCCATATACCCTTCTTTTGATGGGCACTGACCTGCAGAGAAAATACATACAGGGGAAGGTATTAGTCAGACCGGCCTGCCTGTTACACTCATGGCCCACCATACCCCTTCCCATCCCCATTTGCACAGACATGGCCTAGCACACAAGATGCATGTCGGCCAGGGGACATCCACCGACCCCCCCTTCACGAGGCCTTCATAAACACTACTCCATGCATTCATGCCCCATGCATCATGCTCACAGTGTACTCACCTGTTGGTCTGGAAGCCCATACAGCAGTCCGTACTAGGGTAGGACCCCATCCGCCAGTCGCTCCAACTCCCCCGAGGTGAAGGCAGGGGCCCTTCCCCCAGTCACATGAGCTATGATAGGTTCCAGACACAGGTCACAGCAGCACATGCAGTGTAGGTCCTCTCCTGCTGAAGGTCAGGTAGCAAGTGAGTGAACAGATAGAAAATGGCGGTGATGTCCACAGCGGTGCATACCGTCACCACCGGCGTACATCACCATTGGCCACTGTACCCCATTGGGCCCAATATTATCCAATAAGGCGTTGCACGGTGGTTCCCAACGGCCTCCTGCAACTGCGCACAACGTCAGCGGAATTACCTCACTTCCACCTGTCCATCCACACAGGACAGGCGGACGCCATTTCAGGGGGCAAGGGGGTAGGCCCTGGATCATAACTGTGTCACAGTTCACAATTGTGCATACGAGGCAAATGCCACATATACATTTCAACAAAACATCATGCATTGTACTGTTGCGGCTACAATGTACAGTTTATGACCGGCTCCTCACTCTTTTGCCCCCTAGATTGCAACCGCTGCAGATAAATAGGAGATGGAGACATACCCCCATGTACAGACCCCTGGTAGACTTGGCAACAATGAAGGACAGGCACATTATCCTCACCTAAAGACTTGACAGGGCCACAATCACGAAGCTGTGTGCCCAACTGGAGCCTGACCTGATATTGGCTATCCATCACCCCACTGGGATCCCCCCTCTTGTGCAAGTTCTATCAGTGCTCCATTTCCTGGCAACCAGTTCTTTCCAAGTGACAGTGGGCTTGGCAGCAGGAATGTCACAGCCAATATTCTCAATAGTGCTGACCAGATTGTTGTCTGCCCTGATTAAACACATGTGCGGCTACATTGTTTTCCCGAGGTGGAGGATTTTGCCACAGTGAAGGCTGACTTCTTTGCAATGGGACATATCCCCAACATAATTGGTGCGATTGATGGAACACATATTGCATTTGTCCCACCCTCCCCCGGCAAAATGAACAGGTCTTCAAAAGAGCTTTCATTCCATGAATGTCCAGATGGTGTGCCTGGCGGACCAGTACATCTTCCACGTCAATGCGAAGTATCCTGGGTCTGTGCATGATGTCTTTATCCTGAGGAATAGCAGCATCCCAAATGTGATGGGCCAACTACAGAGGCACAGGTGTGGCTAATAGGTGAGTCCTGGTTCCCACCCAGTGTATGTTGGTGTATGGGTATGGTGTGGGTCATAAGGGATGGTGTGTGGCTAAATGTTGTCCCTCGATATTTGCAGGTGACTCTGGTTACCCCAACTTATCATGGCTACTGACCCCTGTGGGGAAACCCAGGACAAGGGCAGAGGAACGTTACAATGAGGCACATGGTCGAACAAGAAGGATCACTGAACGTACCTTTGGCCTCCTGAAGGCTAGGTTTCGGTGCCTCCATCTAACATGTGGATCCATGTGCTACTCACCTAAGAAGGTCTGTCAGATAATCGCGGCATACTGCAAGTCGCATAACCTTGCCTTGAGACGCCATGTGCCTTTTCTGCAGGAGGAGGAGGCTGGAGATGGCTGTGTGGCAGCAGTGGACCCTGTGGACAGTGAAGATGAGGAGGCAGAGGATGAGAACAACAGAACTGCAGTGATTCGACAATGTTTCCAATGACACACAGGTAAGACAGTGGTACTTCACATTTCATTGTCATTTTTTTGTGTAACTTTGTCACTGGCAGGCTGTTATTTCCAACTTCTATGCCCACTCACTGTACCCTTTGGAAACTCTTTTTGCAGATGTCGGTGCCCCACTATCACTCCTGGTGTGTTCACTGAAGTCAACTACAGGTCTATCCTATGTGCACATTACTGTACAGTTGAATTGCAATGTTTGAACCTTGTTAAACGAATACATACTCAAATCATTTGACATACTCCATACTTGTATTTTTTTAAAGTGTGTTTATTGCAGTGCTAAGAAGAAAAGGGGGAAGTGCAATGTGCTGGGGTGATGATGGAGGAAAGTCCAGGGTATTGTTCCAGTCTATTTGTAGCACAGGTGCATTGTCCAAGGGGACATAGGAAGGGGAGCAATGGCAGTTCAAGGTGGACAGGGTGACAGAGTGGGACACAAGGGTGAGAATCAGGAGAGTCTTATTTCCTGGCGGGGGTCTTGGCAATAGTCTCTGGCTTCTGCCTGGATCACAGGAAACATTTGCGGGGTGGTTCTCCTTCTGCAGGGGGAGTGCTGCAGGTGGCCTGTTGGTCCTGTGGCGGGGCCTCCTGTCCACTAGCAGCAGCGGAGGTGGAAGGTTGTTCAGTTGTTTGGCTAGTGGCAAGGGCCCGCTGTTGTAAGACTGCTTCCCTCATAAAGTTGCCCATGTCTGCCAGCACCCCTGCAATGGAGACCAGGGTGGTGTTAATGACCTTTAAGTCCTCCCTGATCCCCTGGTACTGTCCCTCCTGCAGCCACCTGTTCTCCTGTATGTTGTCCAGGATCTGGCCCACCGTGTCCTGGGAATGTTGGTATGCTCCCAGGATCTCAGTGAGTGCCTCCTGGAGAGTCGGTTCCCTGGGCCTGTCCTCCCCCTGGCACACAGCAGTCCTCCCAGCTTCCCTGTTGTCCTGTGCCTCTGCCCCCTGAACTGTGTGCCCACTGCCACTGACCCCAGGTCCCTGATTGTCTTGGGGGCGAGGTGTGCCCTGGGGTCCCTGCAGTGGTGGACACACTGCAGACTGACGTGTCCTGGGGACAGAGGTATGGGTACGCTGGGTGGGTGCTGTGGTGGTGTTCCAGATGGGGAAGGCTCTGTGGTGGTGTGTGACTGCGCCTGGGTAACCTACTGTCCAGAGGTCCCTGATGGGCCAGGTTGGTCATCCAGATCCAGGCGAGCTGTCATCACTGTGGGCCTCTTCTGTGAGGGGACTGGCAAGTGCTGGCACCTCTTCTCCGGTGACATTGGCTGGGATACCTGTGGAGATGTAAATGCAGTGTTGTTGTTCCTGTGTGTGACATTTTGTGCATGGGTGGGTTGCCCTCTTTGGTTATATTTGCCCTGGCAGCTTTAACTTGTGTGAGTTGGTATATGGTGGGCTAGCTGATTCTCTCCAGTGTGCATGCTTTAGTGATATGTCCATTCAGGGCTGTGAGTGGTGTCCATGCATTGGTGGTGCATGCAGGGCTTGGCATTGGGATGAGTGTGTTGTGATGCTGGGGTGTGTGGGATGGAGTGGATTGATGGGTGTGAGGGTGGGGGTATGTGATGGCATGCAGGGGGGGTGATAGCAGTAAAGAGTTGACTTACCAGAGTCCAGTCCTCCTGCTACTCCTGCCAGGCCCTCAGGATGCATGATTGCCAAGACTTGCTCCTCCCATGTTGTTAGTTGAGGGGGAGGAGGTAGAGGTCCCTGCCAGTTCTCTGTACAGCTAGTTGGTGTCTTGCTGCAATGGAACGCACCTTCCCCTGTAGGTCGTTCCACCTCTTTCTGATGTGTCCCTTGTTCTGGGGTGCTGTCCCACGGCGTTGACCCTGTCTACGATCCTCCGCCATAACACCATCTTCCTAGCAATGGATATCTGCTGCACCTGTGCTCCAAATAGCTGTGGCTCTACCCGGATGATTTCCTCCACCATGACCCTTAGCTCCTCCTCAGAGAATCTGGGGTGTCGTTGTGGTGCTATGGGTGTTGTGTGAGTGGTGTGGGTGAGGGTGTATAGGGTGATGTGTTGGGGTGTGTGTTGTGAGGTATGTGGGTGGGTGGTGTATAGGTGATGGTGGTGTGTGGCTCTGGTCTTGTCTGTGGTTGTGGTGTCTTACTTGTGCCAATAGTTTGTATGGTAAAGGGTTGTGGGTAATGTTGGTGTGTGTTTTATATCGGTGTGGGTGTAGTGTGTGTATGGGCGTCTGGTGTGTGTAGTTTGAATTGTCCAATGTGGTGGTGTTTTGTTTGAGTGTGTGTATTTTGAGCGCGGCGGTATGTACTGTCAATGGTTTACCGCCATTGAATGTCCGCCGTGGTGATTCGTGGGTCATAATGTGGTGGGCATAGTTCTGTTGGTGTAATGGTGTGGGTTTTGATAACGCCACTTTATCACTGACCTTTGGTGTGGCGGAGTTGTGTCTATGGCTGTATAGTGACGGATTGGTGTGTGTGTGTGTCATAATATGGTGAACGGATATCCGCAGCAGTATGTTGGCGGCAGTCAGCATGGCAGTAAGTGGGATTTACCGCCAATGTCATAATGAGGGCCTATGTGTTTATTTGGCTGCTTTTCTACTGATGCAATTTTATACTGTTATGAATTAATGCTCTATTCCTTGCTGAACTATGGCATGATTATCTGTAACCCTTGATGAAGTGTCAATAAAAACAAAAAGTTCTCAATTGGTGAAATTTGCTTCTTTTGAATAACTGTCACTTTCAGTGAAACATGGATACCACAACGATCAATCTTACCACCTCACTTTTCATTTTATATATGGAGCTTCTAACACAAAACAATCAAGAAAATAATATCTCCATTCCTCAATATGCTGGCAATACCAAGCTATGCCTTCAAGTGTCTGACCTTTCTGTAATCTAGCTAACTAGATGCAATAACTTTCACTGACAACTGAAATCTCAACAGCTGTTCAACTCTGGAGGGCTGCTCTTCATCCTTTAGATGTCTATCCAGCTCTGGTCCCATGTGCAAACTCGCTAGGCTAAATTGTAGACAACAGCCTTCAAACTACACTGCCCAAACTGATACAATGCTAACTCCTCTCAGATTTTGTAACTGTTCATTGTTACCAGCAAAGGATTTGTTGCCCAGTGTGATGCCTCCGCTATATAAATACTAGAAATAAACAAAATAAGTAAAAAAAATATATACTGTATTCTGACCTCCCAGAACTCTTTTATAAAGTAGATTTGGGCATTTGTGCCATCAATGATGATATGTAAGGCTTCAAAAAATTACATAAATAGTATCAGACCTGCAGGTCTAGTGACTTCCATAATCTAACCTGACCTAATTGAAATGCTCTTGACACAGAAATGCGTCTTAAATTGTGTGATCCTTGGCAAATCTTTTATTTCCACAAGCAGGATTTTTCTTTATTATTACATATGAGAGTACCTTCAAATATGCAAGTTCAGCATGTCTACTGTACAAACACTCTTTTGTTTGATTTAACAGACTAAACGTTTGTTGTATGTATAATAAGAATCTAGCCCACATATAGGGCACACACGACCCCTGACTTTGCCTTCGGGAACACCAACCTCAATGTCATCTTGGTGGGAGCAGAAATGTTTCTCAGTTCATGTTTTAAAAAAATGTAAAGCGTAATAAACATATTATTAAAGCATGCTGTGTTAGCACATTCATTTACAGAAACCACATTTTCCATTGAAATGGCCACAAAAGTTCCCACTGATAAACTGCTTTACAGATAAAACTATATAACATACAAACAATAATGTTTGGAAATAAGGTTTCAGCAAATATATATCTTTTGTACATCACCAAATAAAGTGTTCTGATTTGTTTTGATCATATTAAACTCTTCATTTCTATCACACTTCAGGATCACAAAAAATGTGATTTCCTAAAGGCTGAAATATTTAGAAATGTTTGTACTGTTCATGTACAAGCAATTTAAATGTGTTAGAAAAAACTGACATCATACAGTCTTTCATTTCACACTCCCTGTGCCCAGCATGATTTTCATATAGTTTACTTCACAAAATGCTCTTATTTTGCAGACAGGGGAAGAAAGATTGACACCAATCTCCAGGTAAAATAGGCAGCAATTTGTAAGAAGACATAAACTGACATTCTACCTCTGCTTTTCAGCGCACAGCAGATGTAACAAGTTTAAAAGCAAAATTTAAAGGGCTCTTTATTGCTTGTTCACTTTCTGAATTAACAGAACACATTTTCTTTGCCATCTCAAGCTCTGGTCAGAATGAGTCAGTGGGCCATAAAAATTGCTCAAATTGACAAAATCTGACTCACCTTAGCAAGTGGGCAAGTAGTTCTTTTGAGGTCTGAATGTGCAAGGTCTTATTTGAAGCCATAAGCAGTTTTTTGGAAATTAAGTTTCCTAAGACATTTAAAGCCTTTAAAGAGTTGAAATGCAAATTTAGGACCCCAGCACATTATAATTTTTGTGGAGTTTCTTTGATTTTGATACAAACATTTGTTGGCTCCGCAGGTAACCTTAACTCACCTCAGGAAAACTTGTATTCATTGAGCTTTCAAGGTATAAAGCATAAACCTTGACAATGCAAAGTACTCATTTATGGACTGATAACTGTGGATTTTGTTGTAACATTCTAAGAAAGATTTCCCAAAACAATGCAAACTTGCTGACTCTGAAGTTCATAACTTCTCTATACTTATTATCAACAAAATTAGCATGTAGAAAAAGTGTAGCAATCTAAGCACATACAGTGCCACAACAAAGATTGTGTTAAGTGTATGTGAGCCAAAACACCTACCTTCTATGGCCGTCTTTATCAGCAAATTATAATACAAGGCCACATACAAATCTCCAGATCTACTGTTCAAGGTGATGGTGGTAAATGTACATTTTAAGTGACTGAAAGGTTATCTACGCTTTAGGCATAGTAGCTGAATGAATTAAAAAATGTGTGGCAAACAATGGCTATTTCAATATATTTGTTGCATGAATCTGTGGATTCTTTCAACTGCAGAAGTTTCAGGGAAAATTTGATTCATGAAATCTGAAGCACCATATATAAACATTTCAAAAACAAACTCAATGTTCAAAAACTATAATAAATGTTTGTGTATTTGTAATGGCCTTCTCAAAGCTGCCTCTGATTAATCCTGCTTGTCTGATAAGGTGTAGGACAAATGTCAGTTTGGAAATCCACAACTAAGTTCCCTGAATTGCAGATTTGCTCAGGACTTGTCCCAATAAGCCACACTGAACTGTGTCTGATAAGCAGTCAGACACTACATGTAAGCTAGGTCTCAACACACATTCCATTATGATAAAATGGGCAGTTTGTCTGGGCTTGACCAAGTACCACTTTGGTTTCATTTGCACTACAAAAGCACAGTGGCACCTTTGTAGTTGACTCATTTTTTCAGAAATCCAAATTTCAATAACTCTGGAACACACGTGCCAAATTTGGTGCACATCGGTGAAATGGTTTAAAAGTTATAAGGGAGATCCCAAACCTCTGTTTTTACTTGCCTTTAAAATGAGATTTAAGGGGGGCACTATAAACACATGTAAATTGGTTTAGATGTTGAGTGGTTGGCACAGGTTGGCATGGGTGAAACACAGGCATTAGTACAATCAAGTAACATGTACCCAGAGAAATATGACTTTTCAGTAGAACACAAATGGAGTTTCATCTAGCACAAAACACTGAACAATTGCTAGTATTTGCGAACAAACTGTTTAACGCACACATGAGACAAACAAGATATATACCCAAGTTGGCATGTACAAAGGCCACACTCTGGTAGAGCATAAACACAAATCCCTTTAACACAAGGAATACCTTAGTACATATGCAGTTTTAGTTTGCTGTAAAAAACTTGTACACCAATTTCAACGTTTGCGAACACAAAAGGAAACAGACACTCAAAGCACTCACAAGCCACTTTTGACAAAGCTCATGTCTTATCAGGTTAATAATAAGAGTACCCCAACACAGACAGCACCAAAGTGAAAAATACATGGTGTTTTTATATGCAACAAATAACTTTGTCCCATTTTTAATGTTCGTGATCACCTACTGAAACAACACAACACGAACACACGATAAGTCTGCATGCCCGTAGACTACACAATGGTGGGCTAATAATAAATACTGCACTGAAAAATATGGAGTTTAATTTACAACAAAAAACTTTGCACCATTGATATTTGCAAACACCTAATGCAACTGAACACACACCACACAATCTAAATACAAGTTGGCATAGGCAACAATGAAACTCTCCTGACAAATTGCATACAAAGTTGAAACATATGGAGTTTTAATTTGGTTCTAATCGTTTGCATAATTTTTAATTTTCACTCTTAGACATCACACTCTTGAATGGGAGTCCTCCACAATTTTTGCCTTCACCCCTCTGGTTCTGCTTAATTTGTTTTTGTTGGCGCTAGGATTCTGTGCACTTTACCCCTGCTAACCAGTGCTAATCTACTTACAACATGGTAAAATTGGCTTGCACTAGATTGGCATAATTAATGTACTTACAAGTCCCTAGTAAAGTGGTCTATCATATACCCAGGGCTGGTAAATTAAATGCTACTAGTTGGTCTACAGCACATACTATGCCACCCACATAAATAGCCACTTAAAACATGTCTCAGTCCTGCCACTGCAGCCTGTATGCTGTTGACTTGGCAAAATAAAACATGTGAAAAGCCTATAAATTCCTTTTAATATATATGTCACCCCTAGGGTAGGCCCTAAACAGTCCATATGGCAGGGTGAATTGTATTTAAGAAGTTGGGCATGCATTTTTAAGTTTTACACGTCCTGGTAGTAAAAAAACCCTGCCTGTCACATAGGATAACATTGGGTTACCATTTTTATATTTAATAAGTGATAACTTTTGTTTTGGAGTAAGAAGAAATGTCATGTTTGGTGCACAAGGAATTGTAATTTTTAATTCTCTTCAACAGTAAAGTCGGATTTTAAGTCAAACTTCAGGAAAATTACACTTTAAGAAAGTTAGCATTTTCTTGTCCTAATGATTTGGTGCCTGAAGTCAGTTTGTGGGTTTGTGGCTAGTGGAGTTGGCCTTTGCATATACTTCTGAGAAAGCCACACAATAGAGGGCCTGGATGTTGGCACAATAGGCTATCCTGTCTTGATGAGAGGGGCGAAGGTGTCACCCGTCACACTTGCACTTTATAGAAACTGCCGCAGCTCACCCATAAAGAACTTCACCCTAGCATACTGTCTCACCAGGCATCCTGGGGCAAAGATAGGGAGGTAGAAAATTCCAGACACTTCTGTGGGGGGAAAACACCAGTTTCTTCTTCCACTTCAAAGCTGCCACCAGTGATAATTCTGGGACCCTCTGGCCTACTTTTCATTATACCCCTGAACCTGTGAATACTACAGAGGGACTGCCCAGCTGACTTGCTACACTGGAGCTGCCGGCAACTGGACCTACTGGAGGACTGCCCTGCTGTCTGAGGAGGAAGACTGGATCTTCTCCCTTCACCCCAGGCTGAAGCGAATCTAAGGGTCAGCTGACTAACTTCATGTTCTGAGCTACTGGTGCATAAAGAGCTCCAGAGGACTCACTCCAACAGCCCAGCTGTCCTGCTGCAACTGGACTTGAATGGACCTTCAAGTAGATCTGCCTAAGCCCTGCTGGCCTCAGCAGGAGTGAGCTCTTGGTACCCAAAAGGTGTCCCCAGGTCTAGGACCCTCAGTTTCACATCAGTTGAGCTCCTCCTGGAAGATATGGAGTTTTGGGCTCTTCATGACTGTGAATGGGCTCATTCATGCCACGTTCCCGCTGACTGCCCACACGAAGCTCTAAGAAACCCAACTCTTCCCACTATGTTGACCCCTACCGGCATTTCAAGATCTCCACCACCACACATTGGACTGTGCAGGACTTTGAGACAGTAACTTTTTCAGTGGGGCTAACCTGGTACCAGTATCCAGCCCGTGCTGGGAGTATATTACATGCAGTGTCTGTCAACATTTGTGCAGTGATGATAGAAGTTAACATAATTGTGTAGATGGCTGGGTTTGTTTCTACTAGGTGGTGATAGGTCTTCCATCTGCCTTGCAGACTCTGCGTGTGCAACTACATAGACAGTTGACTAAGGTGGAGAGTTTTCTACACTCGGTAAAAGCTTTGTAAATCACTTGAACATCAGTTCATCTGTGGTCTGCAACATCTACGGAGTTCACTCTTCTCGGGTCTTAAAGATGACAATGCATGAGAAAGCATTTTCAACCACAGTCTCAAATATGAGCGTTAACTGTTAGTAAAAGAGACATTTTCAAAATCTCTCTTTACAGTACTCGGGTGACTATTTCAGATTCACTGTTAATACCACCATCCTCAGAATCAGGTAGCTGTACTACAGTGGCAGTAGAATATAGGAGCTAGAGGTGCTGACAATCCTTTTCTCTTCATTGTGACCACTACAACAGATAAATTTACTGTGGTGGCCAAAGCAGAGAGAATACATTTTCATTATTTGGTAACATCAAGCTGACACTTCACAAACAGCAGTGAGACTGCATTATTTTGAATAGTTTTCACTCTTCTGTATTCATATATACTGCACTAATTTCTTTACTTTACCAATCATGTTTCTAAGGTCCTCTTGAGAACCCAAATAGTTTAAAAGTAGGGGAGGCAATTTTTCTGCAAGGGGCAGAAAGGTGTGCTGTTGAGCATAACCTAGCAGTGGATGTACGTTGTGCAGAAGTTTAGGTAAAATGAAGTGGATTTTATGCTATGATATGGAGTGCAGTGCTCCCAACCTTATAAAATATGTCCATTTTGCACCATCTTAATTTAAATTGGAGTTAATAATCTTGGGTATATAATACTTAGTCACAACTCTGCTTTCTAATGAAGGAATATCTTGCCTTCTCAAAAGTCATGTATCCCAAAACACATTTTGTTCATGCACTGCCCACCATCAAAAGAGGTACTTCACTAATGACTGACTCAAAGATGGAACCTGACCAACACAAGGTCAATCAATCAATCAAAAAAAATATATAGAGCGCGCTACTCACCCGTGAGGGTCTCAAGGCGCTTGGGGGGGTAGGTTAAAGGGGGAAGGAGGGTCACTGTTCGAACAACCATGTCTTGAGGTTTTTTCTGAAGAGCAGGAGGTCTTTGGTTTTGCGGAGGTTGGTGGGGGGGGAGTTCCAGGTTTTGGCGGTGAGGTAGCAGAAGGACCTGCCTCCTGTGGTGGTGCGTTGGATGCAGGGGACTGTGGCTAGTGCGAGGTCGGTAGATCGGAGGTTGCGGGTGGGAGTGTGGAAGTTCACTCTTTCGATGAGGTAGGTTGGACCAGTGTTGTGGTGGGATTTGTGTGCGTGGATAAGGATCTTGAAAGTGATTCTCTTGTCTATGGGGAGCCAGTGAAGGGATTTGAGGTGTGGTGAGATATGTTCGTGGCTTGGGACGTCCAGGATGAGGCGTACAGCTGTGTTCTGGATTCTCTGGAGTTTGCGTTTGAGTTTGAGTGTGGTGCTGGCATAGAGGGCGTTACCGTAGTCTAGCCTGCTGCTGATGAGTGCATGGGTGACTGTCTTCCTGGTCTCTGTGGGAATCCATTTGAAGGTTTTTTTCAGTGTACGGAGTGTGTGGAAACAGGAGGAGGTGACTGCATTGATTTGCTGGGTCATGGAGAGGGAGGGGTCCAGGATGATGCCGAGGTTGCATGTGTGGTTTGTGGGGGTGGGTGCGGGGCCTAGGGTGGTGAGCCACCAGGAGTCGTCCCATATGGATTTGTTGGGGCTGAATATGATGATTTTGGTTTTGTTGGAGTTAAGCTTGAGGTGGTTAGTTGTCATCCAGGTGGCGGTGTGAAGGAGTGCAGCGTGGAGGTTGGTTTTGGCGGTGGTGGGGTTGCGAGTGAGGGAGAAGATGAGTTGGTTGTCATCTGCGTAGGAGAGGATGGTGATTCCGTGTGGTCAGAGGATGTTGGCGAGGGGGATCATGTAAATGTTGAAGAGGGTGGGGCTGAGGGAGGACCCTTGGGGGACTCCGCAGATGATTTTGGTGGCAGTGGAGGGGAAGGGTGAGAGGCAGACTTTTTGGGTCCGGTCGGTGAGGAAGGAGGTGAGCCAGTCTAAGGCTTTGTGTCGAATTCCTGTGTTGTGGAGGCGTGTGCATAGTGTGTGGTGGCAGACAATGTCAAAGGCCGCTGAGAGGTCTAGGAGGATGAGTGCGACGGTCTCGCCCTTGTCCACTCTGGTTCTGATGTCGTCAGTACATGCGATGAGGGCGGTTTCCGTGCTGTGGTTCTTGCAGAACCCGGATTGGGAGGGGTCTAGGGTGTTGTTTTCCTCAAGAAAGTGGGATAGGCGGGCGTTGACAAGTTTCTCGGCAACCTTGGCGGGGAAAGGGAGGAGGGAGATGGGGCGGTAGTTAGGCGGCTTTGGGCTTTTTTAGGAGAGCGGTGATTTCTGCATGTTTCCAGGGGTCTGGGAAGGTGGGGGTGTCGAATGAGGAGTTGATTGTGTTGCGGAGTAGGGGGGCGATGGTTGGACTGGCTTTGTTGTAGATGCGATGAGGGCAGGGGTCAGAGGGGGATCCAGAGTGGATGGAATTCATGTTTTTTTCGGTTTCTTCATGTGTGGTTGGGGCCGAGTGGTAAGTATGGTGGGGGGGTCGTGAGTGGGGTCTGAGTTGGGTGGGTGAGGGGTGTGTGTGGAGGGTGTGTGTGGTATGAAGCTGTTGTAAATGTCCAAGATTTTGTGGTGGAAGTGGTTGGAGAGGGCATCACAGAGGGGCTGTGTGTGTTTGTGGGGTCTATGTTGCTGGCTTTGGGTTTGGATAGCTCTTTAATGATGGTGAAGAGTTCTTTGCTGTTATGGGAGTTGTTGTCAAGGCGATTCTCGTAGCGTGCTCTTTTGGTGGTGTTTATGAGTTGGTGGTGGGTGCGAATGGAGGCTTTGAGGGTGGAGAAGTTGGTTGTAGAGGGTTCTTGTCGCCAGGCTTTCTCCGCTTGGTGGCATTTGCGCTTGGAGTCTTGAGTTCGGTGGTGAACCAAGGGCCGTTCTTGATGTTGCGGGTGGCGATGTGTTTCTGAGGGGGGCTAGTGTGTCTGCGCAGGCAGTGATCCATTTAGAGAGGTTGTGGGCTGCAGTGTTGGGGTCGTCGGTGTGGGAGGGAGGTTATGAACCAGTTGGGGGTTCGGGTGTTCTGTGGGGATCTTGTCCCACATGCGGTAGGGCGTGGTGTGTTGGTGGTGGTGTGTGGGGGCGTTTGGTGAAGGAGAAATGGACGCAGTGGTGGTCAGACCAATGGAGTTCAGTGGTGTGGGTGTAGGTTGTGTGTTGGTTTGAGGTGAAAATTGCGTCAAGCGTGTGTCCTGCTAAGTGGGTGGGTGCTGTGACCAGTTGTTTGAGTCCGAGGTTGGTGAGGTTGTCTATGAGGGAGGAGGAGTTGTGGTCTCGAAGGTACTCCAAGTGAAAGTTGAAATCACAGAGGAGGATGTAGTCTGTGGAGGGGAGGGCGTGCGTGCTGATGGTGTCGGCGATGGTGTCACAGAAGGCGGGGCGTGGTCCTGGGGGTCTGCAGATTAGTGTGCCTCTGAGGGTGGAGTTGTTAATGTGGATTATGAAGTGCATGTGTTCTGCCCTGTCGATGGTGTCTTGGGAGTTTGTGGTGACTTTAATGGTGTCTTTGTGCAGGATGGCGATGCCGCCTTCTGGCTTGTTAAGGCGTGAGTGTGTTGTGATGAGGTCCCAAAGTTCTATGGCATGTTTGTGTAGGGAGCGGGTGTTGAGGAGCAGGCAGTTGAGGTGGTTGTGGTGGGTATTGTTGTTGTGTTGTACGATGGTGTTGTTGCAGGTGTGTTTTGGTTGTGAGGTGTTATGTGGTGGGGCTGGTTGGTGGGTGTTGGGGCAGTGCGGGTGTCTGTTGCTCTGGGGATTTTTTGTTTGGCTGGGTTGCTGGGGTTGGTGTGGGGTGTGAGGGATGTGGAGCAGGAGAAGTGACAGGTGTGGCAGGTGAAGGGGCCATGTCTGTGCATGGGGCTGGATTGGGTGCGGGCGGGGCGGGGGCCTGGGTTGAGGGAGTGGAGGGTGAGAGGTGTGCATGCCTGCACATTTTGGAGATTACCAACTTGGCAGTACTTAACATGGCAGGATAAAATAAAACAATCCAGACTAATTTTGCAGAGATGGTGTCCATCTTATTAATATTGGAAATGATACCTTCTGTCACTTTCATAAACTGTTCTCATTCAAGAGCTCTACGTTTCTGTATAGAACTTCTTTTTCATATATATCATTTTACTTATTTTTAATGATAGTATTAAAAAATATTAGTAAAGTAATTCTCATGAACATCACAAAGAAAGTTGCCAATGACAGTGAAGGATATACAAATAATTACATTTAAACATTTACAGGCTCCTGAAGGGACACAACTTCCGTTGTGAATCAGAAGGGGCTGAGGCCATGAACTATATTGTATCTCAGGTGACCAGGACCAAGAGCAAAATACCAATAGTTATAAAGCAACCTATAATTTCAAAGGTATCACGGGCATCTCTTGGACTATCCTGAGAAGGGCACCAAGTTCCTAAAACTCTTAGATGCAGACGAGGATTCAGCTGCAGATCATGAGATAAACAATAATCAAACTACTTAAACTTCACTTAAGAGGATAAGATAGAAAGCAGTAGGATGTGTGCAAGGATACATGAGTGACACAAAAAGCATGGCGTTAAGAGGATACAATAAACCTTACCCAACAAAGTTATCTGAAGCACTACCCCCTTAACCATTTTGCACACCCATAGCCTATTTAGAAAAGGTCCCTGAGTTAGACAGCGTCTTGACAATCCACAGTAAATGACCAATTAAACTGGACCTGGCACTCTTTTTACACCCAACCAAAAACTGGCAGCACTTGAGGGGCGGGTATCTGGCTAAAAGTGAGGGTGTGTGGTGCTTTTAATGTTTGCAAGCCATCCTTCCTAATTGATTTGTGTAGTGAGAAAGTTCCAGAAATTACCTTTGAGAACATCTAACCTTATCCAGGTTTCACAGAAATACATACTGGCATCACACGTCAATGAGAAATTCGCTATTGTACTTCTAAACACTATGATGGGGACAGGATCTCAAAGATTGTTTATGAGTGCCACTTTCTCAGAGGAAACAGACTGGGACATGCTAGGTTGGAAAAAGATTCTATTGCATTTTTCTATTGTATTCAACTTGCAGAATTACATTGCCAAAGATTTACCATGGGGGAAGGATTCTTGGTGACATCTTGTCCAATACTTAAAGAAGTTTGGTTTTGAGCAACCTCTTTCAGATCATAGCCGGCACAGAAATTACCCCCTATGAAGACAAATAAAAAGAACAAAATGAGCAGGAAACACAGACCAGTTAGGAGAATAACAATATTTCTTTGAGAATCATATGCAGCATATTTAATGTATGTACAGCATTAGAACCACAACGTCTATTCGTTCCACGTCAATTACATGCCACTGAAATTAATCAACATCTGTGCAGGAAGAGAGCTTCCTTTATAGTCTTTTTAGATATAAAGGATGCCTTTGACACAATGCACTAAGAAGCCAGCCAGGTGGGATACACCATTAATTCTTCATGTAAAGTGCAAATTTCGCTTCATATACTCATTTCTGCAACACACTATGAAAGAGGTTAATGTTGATAGTTTTCCATCCATCTGCTCTCTGCATCTTGACATATATATGTTCAAGGTACATAGATGTGGGGTTAGGAATAGTAAATCTATACTTTGAGATTATAGTGGCAGTCTATATTTTACTGTCAACATTTCTGTAGGTTGATATTTGTGTGTTAGATCAGTGGTTCCTAACCTGTGGTTTGAGGACCCCTGAGACCTGCTCAGGAGCTCTGTGACTGAGTTACAAATTTAAATATATTAAAATGACAAACGTATATATAAAGAAGCAAAACTGAAAATGTGAAAAATATTTGTAAATTTTTGAGCATTTTTTTAGTGTATACTTATTTTTGTATATTGTTTTGAAGATGAAATCATAGAAATTGCTCAGGCCGGGTGCCCACAGCTTCCAATAAGGACTTGGGGGGTTGGCCCGGATTCCGGTCATGATTCAGTGGGGGTACACAAAAGTCAGAAGGTTAAGAACCACCGCCCTAGATATTCTATTAAACCTTGTTCCTCTACAGGAAAATGATTTTATTGAAAAAAATGAAGATATCAATATGTTTATTCAAGGACTGTGGCTTGACCAGCCAAGATGGCAGACGCAGATTAGTGAGGCTCATTTATCTGCCATTAGGCATGATACATGTCGCAGCAACACGGCGGACAGACAGGCAGAGCTTTTGTGGATCTGAGGGCATCGGCCGATGGGAGCAGGAGATGGAAGGCAATGCCAGGAGTGTCGCTGGTGTCGCAGAGGCCTACGCGACTAGGCCAGAGGAAAGTAGGACCTGATTCAGGCGACCTGTGCGCTGGCAGTTTGGCATTGGCTGGCCCCCTCTGGAGCACAGAGGCGGGTGGCGGAGAGACAAACAATGGTGACTGGGCCCACAAGGGAGACAACAACATCTGGCAGGCGGCCTGGAGGAGGCCTGCAACTAGAGGCCTAGCCGGGGCTACGGAGCCTCCCCCAGCTGTTGGACCAGTCCAGTGCCTCTCCCCCAGGGCCCATATGTAGAGGAGGGCTCCAGCGGCTCACCCGATGCTGGGTCTGGTACCAGGCTAGACTCCATGTGTTGGGCCCTCATCCCACCTTCACCCCTGTTGGCTCATATACGGACGGGGAGCCCTGGGCTTGGGGGACGCCAATGCTCCAGGGCCTCATGTAATGAACAGGCAGGCAACTGTACTGCAGGAGCTGAGCTGTGTGTAAACGCAGAGAGGCCCCTCCAGGTGGAGACCGCAGTGGAAACAGGGCTGGCGACTGCATAGGTGGGCAGCGAGGAGGCCTGACACACTGGCTTGTGGCCGTTACCGCTGACGGAGGGCTGCTCTTGCTGCTGCGCTTACCTAGTCTCTACCCACACAAGCAAGTGGGTCCTCCTCAGGTTCCTGGCCCTTGCAACACTGTGCCCTGGAAACTACTGCTCTGCGGCGAGGAACGCTTGGTTCATGAGGATGGGCTGCCAGGACCCTGTAGATGATGAAATGGGCTGTCTCCGCTCCGGGGGAAGAAAGCAAGCCGCCGGCGCTGAGAACTGAGGCCTTGACCTCAGACAGCCATAAACTGGATGCAGTGCTGGCAGCGGTGGAATGCATTGGCACATCCCTGGACCAAACACGAACCTTGCTGGAGAGCAAGATTGACAAGCTGACTAGTGACCTCACACTGCTCCATGCGGACCACAGCAAGCTAGTGGACAAGACTCGCTCGCTAGAGGTAAAATTGAACAACCCTGCTCCCAAGACTGGTCAATTGGAGACCTCAATGCAGGCGGTCCCGGAGGGGGCACTTACACCATTCTTCTCTGTTGAATGTGCCTACAGGGTCCTGACGAGGGCCCGGCCGCCGGGTTCGGGCCCACACCCCTTCCTGTTCGGATTGCTACATTTTGCAGAGAGAGACGCCATTTTATGTGCGGTGTGATTGCTCCTGGCATTACAGGTGGACAAGTTATAATGTTTCCGGACTACACTATTGCTGTGCAGAAGCAGAGGGGCTCCTTCCTATCCGTGAAGCACAAGCTGCGTACTCTTAACTTGACGTATTCCCTCCTTTTCCCCGCTAGGTTATGAGTTGTGGCCCATGGAAAGGTACGCTTCTCTGACACCCTGGAGGTTGCATGGGAGTGGTTGGAGTCGATGGGACAGGTCAGCCAACGGGAGATGACAGCGGATGGAAACATGGGACTTGAGGCACCATTGATGCAGGAATCGCAGATGTCGCAACACACCCCCTGCTAGACTAGGACACGCTCCTGACCTGGAGCAGATCATACAGGAGCAACGCCGTGCACTGCAGACCGCTGCGGCTATCAGAGAACCACTAGCTAATTCAGGTACGGAAGAAGTACTAAATGATTCTGACGGCTGGGATGGCTCCATAGTTGGAGGGCTCTCAGACACTGGGGACCTGGCTCTCCCTGCTGTGACACCACAGACAGCGGATGATATAATCTGAACCTATAGGGTTGTTGCATGGTAAATTCTCAATTCACCTTTGACGCATGACACTGCTGTAATAGATGGCCATGAGGCCAGGCTGCCCCGGGCACTTGCGATGCGTCTGCATGGACTGATTGGCTTGCTTTCAATTTAAGTCATCACACTGTGTCGACCCCCACCCTTCTGGCCGTGCTGCAGGCATTGATTCTGTGTGTGGTCTGTTGGGCAGCTGCGAAATGCATCATGCTGCGTACCTAGTTGCTGCCTACGTATAAGACACATCAGGGGCATTCACCCTTGGGCTTATTTGGAAGAGAACACCATCCTCCACTGTTCGTGGGTACCTCCTTTCTCACACAAGTTACATCGGACAAGCAAGTTAGACGGTTTGGGCAGATACTGGTTGTTCCTCTGCTCTGATAGTATTCTACTGTATTACTTTTGTGGCAATCGTTGTTTTTAAGCTACATGTGTTTGTTTTTGATGAGTCCAGGTTCCTGCTGTTCCCCTCTCCATAGCAACCCGTTTAGAGGTGATGTAGAGTCATGTGTCCTCAGGAGAGGCGCTCTAAAAGACTATTACCCCGATGACAGCCTATGAACCCCACTAACATCCTCACATGGAATGGGTGGGGCATACAAACACCAGCACGCCGATATTCCACCTACTCATGCCTTTAGAGACATTCCATCCGAATAGCGTTTCTGCAGGAGCCACACATAGCGTGGTCGGAGACCACCAGACTGCAGCAGCGCTGGCGTGGGCAGTTGTTTGCAACCAATTTCTCTCCCTATGCTAGGGGGGCTCTTGACTGGATCCAGCCGAGTGCCCCTTTTGTGGCTGAAGAATGGGAGAAAAGACACTGTTGTTGGGGTCCATTTATGCGCCTAACATGGACCAGGCCTCCTTTCTTCATAGGCTATCTGGCATCCTTTCTTGTTGGAGCGGGCTTCTGTCGCTTGTGGTGGGGGGATTTTAATAGTGTCCTGGACCCTGACCTAGACAGTTCCTTCCCACCATTATCTGCTGCACCCACGGTGGCAGCTGCACACTCGCTGCGGGAATGGCTCCAGCACTGGCAGTTGTTGGACCTATGGTGCCAGCACAAACCTGTGACCAGAGTCTATTAGTTTTTTCCAGATCCACATCAGCTGCATGTGTGGCTTGATTGAATACTATGTACAACAAACCTGAGCTCAGCGGTGTAGCAGACTGATTACCTGGGCCGCACCCACTCTCACCATAACCCCCAGTTCTTGCAGCTGGGAAGGGACACATCCTCACCTGTCATCCCACCGTGGCAGCTGCACCCTGAGTTGTTGGAAGATGCACCCTTTAAGGCATCACTGAGCACAGATATCTCCAAATATTTGGAACACAATGGTGGCACTGCATCGTCTGGGCTTATTGAGTGGGAGGCGTTCAAGGTCTTTGTAAGAGGGCACTGTCCGGGTACACAATGAAGCATGCACAAATACAATGAAAGCGACTTAATTTGGGTGGAGAGATCCTTGTTACAGCATAAACTGAGCGGTATTCAACACCCTCTAGGAGCTTGCAGGCTGGCGTCCAGTCGAGCACAATGCACGTCTCTGGTGGAGAGGTTGCCATGTCTCAACTACACAGCCCACTTGGCTCGCAAACACGTCGTGGTCGACAGGTCGGGCAGGCTGTTGGCTTGGCTGATCCGCCAGGAACAGGACTGCACCCCAATATTGGAGCTGCGTTCGGCAACGGGCGATATGCTCTACACCCAAGGTTAGATACACGCTGAGTTTACACACCACTATACTGCCCTGTATTAATCAACAACAACAGCGAGACCGGCAGATTATGAAGAATTATTTTTCTTAGTCCCTCTGCCCCATTTGACAGAGGAGCAGCAGGTGGAGCTAGATGAGCCACTGACACTACCGGAGATACAGGATAGTATACGCGCTTTAGCCACTGGCAAAACACCAGGCCCTGACGGTTTCCCGTCGGAGTTCTATAAAACTTTCTCCTCTGTGATCGCATTTCATCTGCTGCAGCTATATGAAGAGACCTTAAAGGAGGCATCTCTGACTGCGTCACAACCGGAAGCGCTACTGATCTCTCCTCCCAAATCTGGCAAAAGTCCGGCAGATGCTTAAGACAGATGATAAAATACTGGCTAAAATCCTGGCACAGCGGCTGGCACCCCTGGTATATCAGTTGATTCACCCCGATCAGAACGGCTTTGTGCCGGCACGCAACACTTCCTTGAATATCAGACGCTTATTCCAGGTCATGATGTACTCAATGCAGGGCTGGCCTGGGGTGGGCTGTCTAGTATTAGACCTGGAAAAGGCCTTTGGCTCCTTAGAATGGCCTTACTTGTTGAAGTGCTGCTGCGATTTGGCCTAGGCCCGGCTTCTTGCGGTTGGTGAAACTGTTATGTACCCAACCACAGATTAGTGTTAGGACTGGCACGGCTATTTCTGAACTAATCGGGGTGGGCAGAGGAACCCGGCGGTGTTGCCCCCTTTCCCTGCTACTGTTCTCGCTAGCAATGGAACCCTTGGCAGTGGAGTTCCGCTGAAAAGGGGAGGCCTGGAGAACCCTGCGGCGTGATGGTTGACATACTGTGTCCCTTTATTCAGACAACCTTCTCCTGTGCTTTAAGAATACTGCCAATGTTTCCAATGAAGTTGCGGACATACTACAACTATTTGCCACACTGTCGGGGTTGCGGGTTAATTGGGCGAAGCCGTTCCCCTTCAGCCTCGATATGTCAGATACGGGTCTTCACATCTCCGGGGTACTCATTCCCTGGCAGCTTCAAGGACGTTCCAGGACGTTCCGATATCTGGGCATTAACATATTTCATAGAGAGGAGGACCTGCACAATGGAAACCTCAAACGAGCAGTAACATCTATGCTCAAATGAACTTCTGGCAAGTATTATTGCTCTCAGTAATGGGAAGAGTAGGTCTCCTGAAGATGGTGGTTCTGCCTTGATTGCAATATTATTTCTCCAATTAACCCTAACATGTTCCGGCTAAATTCTTCAGGGAGCTGGAGTCTGGAATTAGTGAATTCATATGGAACAAAGGCCGTTGTGGAGTGGCGCTGACGAAGCTGTACTTTAATTGTTCGACACAGCTGCAGTGACACAGCCCTGGACAATACCTGAGGTACCCACATCTATTTCACCCCATTGCATGGGTCAGGGTACCGGAATCGCTCCTAGTGGGCAGGGCGCACCACTGTTATCACAGGTGCTTACGCCTCACGTGTACGGTCACTCCTTACGTGCCAGCACTGGCACTGTTGGATATGCCACAGGGTGTGCGGCTCACGACCAGGACTGAGTTGGAGCCTTGGCATGCAGCTGAGCTGCATATGCTGGGAGATCTATACAGCAAGGGCACGCTAATCCCATTTGCTACACTGGCTGAAGAGACAGGCCTGTCGCCAGGGCAGTTTTTGTTGCATAACTCCCTGATAGCAACACTATTCTGGCACGGGGGGACATTTGTGTTGAACCACCAATGCATCTACTGGTACAATATATGCAGGTTATGGGGCAGGGCAGACACTTCATACGATGGCTTACCAACACACTCCGGACACACACAGTTCATGCCTGCGCCGCATTGCAGGTCAACTGGGAGGGCAACCTAGCCAGGCCCTGTACAGATAGGGAATGGAATGCTGCATTGAAAAGTCACACTAACATTCCATACAATGCTCGATTTTGCCTTATTCAGTTCTATATCTTCCACAGGGCCTATCCCACCCCAGCTAAAATCAATCAATACTTCCACTGCGTGGACGTAGCTTGCCCCTGCTGTACTTTGGTGGGGGCTGACTTACTCCACATGTTATGGTCCTGTCCCTCGTTGAACACCTACTGGCGAGATGTGTCAGCACAGTTATCTGAGTGTATGGCTTGCCTACTGTTGTCGACATGGGAGGCCTGTATTCTGGGCCCTTTTTCCAGAGCTAAAAAGCACAAAGCCTCCAAGAGATTCCTGGATCTGGGCCTTCTGACGGCCAAACGCCTCATTACCAGGAGGCAGAAATCTACAGAACCCCCATCGATAGAGGTCTTGAAAAAGTTGTTTGGGGTATGGGCGGAAACAGAGGGAGTAGCGCTGCGGAGGGAAGACAACGTGGGACTGCGTAAATACCCCCTAGTTGCCGGTTGGGATGAGATGCTTTCTGGGCTGTGCGCGCCGGGGTACGAGCCAGGTATGGGAGCTGCGGATGTGGCAGTTGCGCTGGCTGTGGCCAGTTAAGCTGCTTATGTGAAGTGAATGGCTGCCACGCCCCTGTCAGCGTGCCCATACTGCTTACCCCTCCCCTCATTAGAGAGGGGGGGGTCACAGCGGAATGAGTTGGACGGGGCCCTGCCGGCTGTGCTTCATGAGACCTGGATGGGCAGACCGGGTGGAACCACGGGGTGAGGGCCTGGGGGACATTGGGTACAGACACCAATTATGGTTCCTGTCTTTGTGTTACACTGTTGTACACACTTTTAGTACTGGATCTTAATTTCCATATAATGCTGTGTGAAACAACTGCCCATCAAGACGATACTCTGGGGTATTATCTGCCTCAGCAAGTTGTACACTCTGGAACCAGAGGTATGCAATGGTTCCTAGACCTGGCAAACTACTTCTTCGGCACTGGATGTGAATTATAATTGCAAATTGAAGTAAAGTAGTCCGTTACTTAACGCATTCAAAATAGATACGCTGTACCAGGAGTTTTACTTCCGACTTTTCACACTGTAGTTAATTTAAGAAAATTTTACTTGTTTTCATGTCTGAAATACAAACAAAATAAAAAGATTCATGCAAAAAAAAAATCTATATGTTTATTCATTCACTTGTATTATATGTTTGTTAGTTGTGCCACCCAAAGTTTGTTACATTACTGTTTTTGGAATAAAAGGTGAAACAAGAAATGAGGCACCCATTCATGGCTGTATAGTGGAATACAAGATGCAGTAAGGGTTACAAATCTGATTTACAAAGCCCACGTTGCCTAGCTTGTGTGAAAACAGCTGTGACATGATTCAGTCACATCTAATAACATCTAATACTGGCATCGTCCTACTTTGAAACTAACTCTGAATTCACTGGGTAGTCAGTGGTGGGCTCTCAGGGTGGAGGTGGCATTCTGCAATTTCCCTGTACCTTTGTTAAGTTGTGCTGCTGTATGGAGAATGGTCTGGATAGGAGTGACTGAATGTTTGGAGAGACCTGTGAGCATCTCACTGCCACCATCTAAATACGAGAAACCAGGAACTGCACCACTGTCCAAAATCAGCTGGATGTATGGCAAGTTTGAGATTTCTAGGTTTACAACTTGTGTTAATGATGTGATGAAGGATGAAAACCATTTCAGGACTAGACCATCAAGCCTCAGACCAGAGAAAAGTATAGTGAGTTGAGTTTCAAAATCAATTCTACGAAATGTTGATGATAAATCAGGAATTACGAAGAGGCAGTTGTAACCGTTAGTCAATATTCGTACAGTGTTGTCTAAGATTTACAGTGTTTCTCAAGGATATGGGGTGTAAATGGGACAGGAAATAGATCACGTGGTTGCTATTTGAAATGTGGGACAGAAGTTGTAGCGAGCCTATTTTTTCTCTGATTTTTCTTAAGATAAGAATTTTAGAATCAGATCTGAAAGTCTAAGCGATCTAATATGGCTTTTTCAGTAAGAGTGGGACCAGATTATTGTGTAGTGGGAAATGTGCCTTCTCTTCTTCTAAGGAGGAGTAAATGATTTTGATGATAAAGTAAGCTATAACCTGGGCACAAGAACCTGCTGGGATGGAGCTGCAAAATAGTGAAAAGGGTTGGAAGAGGCTATAATTTGGCTAATGTATTTGTGGCTTGAGGCTTCTTTATTTATTTTTTTTGTTCAGGAATTTATTATTAACTTTGCAGCTACACAAACAAAAAGAAATATAGCATAGAAAGGCTTGCAAGAAAATGGCTTTGTATTATTAATATTAAAAAATGAATATTAAAAAAATGCATAGCGCATACAAAGCAAGTGACCGCCCAAAAGCACTTTCAGCTGCTGTGCCTCGGTAAAAGAAATTAAATATAGAAATGTAAGAATTTCATTAAGGTATGGGGAATTTTGGGGAACAAGGGATGGCGTTATGAAAGAACGCGCACCACAGCAGCTCTTTGCAGCTTCCAGACCTTCGTGAAAAACGGAAATAAAAAAAAAATAAAATAAATAAAATAAAATAAAACACACGGGGAACAGGCTGGAAAATGGCACCAGGCTTTAAAAAAGAGGAATTCAGGGAGAAGTACAGAGAGAGGGCTTGAGAAGGAAAGAGGGAGACAGCAAGGAAACAGATGCACCAGCTTAGAGAACTTGAACCAAAAATGCTTCTGGGCCGGACATAAGAATGGGGGGGAACAATTAATTCAGGAACACTAAATGAGACAAATAAATCCATCCAAAGCCCGCTCTGAGTATATGTAATGTTGAGAGACAATAGATCTTGCCAACAGACAAATGCAGCTATCCATAGTTGAGACCTAAAAACGATTGAATGCGGACGAATGAAGAGTAGCAGATTTCTCAAATGAAGGATTAAAATCTAATTAATACGAACATAGAGAAAAGCCAGTAATTGTGGCCTTACAAGCTGGTGCAATGGTTACATGTTTAAAGTTTTCATTGCCAGTATATGTTTAAAAAATAAAAATAAATAAGAAATGATAGCAGTCATATGCTCGTGATAATTTATTTTAAATGTAAATAGTTAACGAACACATATCATTAGAATAGGATAGCAAGGGAGCTTCCCAGAAGGCACGTGTACTTAGAACAAGTACCGAATCCTGTTTTCGCTTTAGACTACATCACAGGAAAATATTATTCTTATTGGTGCAAATGAAAGGTGCTATTTGCTCTCAATTACTGTAACCTGAATGCACAGTTGAAACACTCAAAACTAAAAAAGATAAAAATATAAAGAAACGAGCATTGGCAAAGCCAATAGGTTTTTCTTATGAGTAAGCTATTGCCCTTGGAAATCGGGTGGGGATGGTGAACGGGAGGGCGGGTGCTGATGGTGAACGGGAGGGCGGGTGCTGATAGTGAACAGGAAGGCGGGTGGGGATGGTGAACAGGAAGGCGGGTGGGGGTGGTGATCGGGAGGGCGAGTTGTTAGTCAATGAAAGGGCTGTTGGGGATGGATAACAGGACACGGCTCCCCCTGTGCCTATTAAAAAAACAATAATACAAAAACAAGTCGGGCTGACAACAGAGGCTGCAGTCACGATACTAGAAACAGAGAGGCAGGCAGTCACTATACTAGAAGCATGGGGACTGACAATCGCAATACTATATCACAGGGACTGGTAACCGTAATACTATAATCATGGAGGCTGGCAATCACGATACTGGAAACAATATGGCAGTAACGACATGAGAGCCATGGAGACCTTGTACACTTGCGAATGGCTACCACCTTCCTATGCGTCAGTCAGTAAGAATTCCATGCTTTGCAACCAGAGGTGCTAAACTAAAGCAACTGTGAATATTAATACTGCCGCCTTCTCATTGAGACTCGCAATGGTTAGCAATGTAGGAAACAGATCACTTTATACATTCTGATAAACCAAAAGGGGTTGAAAAACTAGTTTTTCTAGTTTTAATTTTCACTTGCATCCATAAATAATCGTACTGCATAAAACGTGAGGTATGGTCTACATGTGTAATACACGAAATAAATAACAACCATTTGCAATACAATGGGTCTCGTGTTTGCTTGAGCTAGAGCAATTAGCATTGTAAACTCCTAAGTTTCTTGCCAAATAAATTGAAAATGAAAATAAAACAGTTTCACATAACTAACTGGACTTTTCTTGCCATATAAACTGAAAAGTAAAAGTTTCACATAAACGAGCTGACTGTCGCTATCAGTGCAAAGCAGACACACAAACGGAAATAAAAGTTCACTCTTAGTGAAACCTATTGGCAAAAGTGCAATTATCCATGTAACCCACAAAAGTGCAATTATCTAAGTAACCGGCAAAAGTGCAACTAACTATGTAACAGGATCGATATCATGCAAAGCGCTCGACTTCTGCCCAGTGAGATCGCGCTGCGAAAAAAGGGGAAAAGTTGTCCGGAAACCAGATGGAAAACGTGGAGCCTCGTATGTTTTCAGTACTTGGTTGCTGCGCTCGAGGCGGGCTAAACACCAGAAAAGGCATGACTTATGCATACCTTTCACTAATGAAAGCAAGTAGATTTTAAAAGGCAAGACCATGAACCAATGAAAGAGACTGACGCGACATGAGTGTGGTTTGAAGTCCAAAGAGAGATTACAACATGGGACGGAGTGCTTTGCGCTCGCCCCTAAAAAGGAGCAATACCTGTACTAATATGTGGCACTTTATTGCTTTTTCCCGTTACAAACCATTTACCAATTCCAGTTGCAACTGATCTTTGATGATATGACACAGGTTGACTCTCAACAAGACCATTTCTGTGGGGAGGATACAGTGCAGTTCTAATAAACTTAAAACGATTCACCCTAAAAAATGTGCACATCCCCTTGGACATCAATTACGTCCCATTGTCAGTCACAAGTTCTTTGGGAAAACCTTCCCTAATAAACACCTCTTGAAAAAAACACATTGATAAAACTACCTTTAAGCTGCCTATTCATGCAAACCTTACTTGCAGCATAATCCACCATCTGCTGTATAATGTGCATGTTTCCACAAAAATCAGTTTAAGCTCACACAGGTCAAAAACTTACTAAAAAGAAGTGGCACACGTGGCGCCGTGCAGTGACAGACCCTTTTGCACTGTACACCTTTCAGCTGCTGATTGTTGTATGCAGGTGTTAAACTAGTAGTAATGAGGTGTAACTTTTAGTCAACGCCGTTGCCCTCATCCTACTCGACCTCTCCGCAGCCTTCGACACCGTATTTCACCAAACCCTTCACCTCTTTGACGCTGGAATTCACCACAGAGCCCTGGACTGGCTCTCCTCCTTCCTCTCTGAAAGAACAGAGAGTTCGCCTCCCCCGTTCCGGTCAAAGGCCACCAAGACCATCTGCGGAGTCCCCCAGGGATCCTCACTCAGCCCCACCCTCTTCAATAACTACATGGCTCCACTCGCCAACATCGTCCGATCCCACGGCCCACGCATCATCTCCTACGCAGACGACACTCATCTTATTCTCTCCCTCACGAGGAACCCCGCAATGCCAAGAACAACCTCCACACCGGACTCCTCGCTATCGCCAACTGGATGACAGCAAGCCACCTCAAGCTGAATTCAGAAAAGACCGAGATCATCATCTTCGGCCCCAACAAGTCAGCATGGGATGACTCCTGGTGGCCGGCCACCCTGGGGTCGCCCCCAACGCCCACCACCCAGGCACGCAAGCTCGGCTTCATACTAGACTCTTCACTCTCCATGACCCAGCAAGTCAATGCCATCTCGTTCTCATGCTTCAACACCCTCCGAATGCTCCGCAAGACCTTCAGGTGGATTCCTGTGGAAACCAGAAGAACGGTTACTCACGCCCTCGTTAGAAGCAGACTGGACTATGGCAATGCCCTCTACGCGGGAACAATGGCCAAGCTCCAGAAAAAACTCCAGCGCATCCAGAACGCCTCAGCACGTCTCATCCTCAACCTCCCTCGCCACAAACACATCTCTGCCCACCTTAGGGACCTCCACTGGCTACCCTTCAACAAAAGGATCGTCTTCAAAATCCTAATCCACGCTCACAAAGCTCTCCACGACGTCGGACCGGCTTACCTCAACGATCGACTCAACTTCCACAACCCGACACGCCAGCTCCGCTCCGCCAACCTCGCCCTCGCAACAGTCCCTCGCATTCACCGTACCAAAACCGGCGACAGATCCTTCTCCCACCTCGCCACCAAAACCTAGAACTCGTTCCCCGCCAACCTACGTAAGACCCAGGACCTCCTGATCTTCAGGAAGCGCCTCAAGACCTGGCTCTTCAAGCAGTAGCAACCCCTTCTTGCCCCCTAGCGCCTTGAGACCCTTCCGGATGAGTAGCGCGTTCAACAAAATTGATTGATTGATTGATTAACTTTTGGCTATTTGGACAAAATAGCGAGATAATACTGATACAAGATGTGATGCACCATGCTGCATAATTTGCCTATTCCTGCAACATAATGTAGTCAACCCTGCTGAGTTCTTTATCCCTCTGTTGCCGCATAATTTCAGTGGCCCTGTCATTATGGCTCCAGAATTGTCATTGAATGCTTTAGACACACAAGCTGCACGAGGATGACTGCTCTGTGACTGGGGGATGCCATCCGATGCTCCACTTCAGTGACCTTCCCAGGTCCCCAGGATAGCAGCGCGACTCAAACACACACCTTGGAACTGGGAGCCCCCGCAGAGAGTGACAGGAAGGTATACACAGAGAGTGGGAGAGCGTTTAAGTTTGTGCACCCAGCACCATGTCAGCAGCGAGTGGCTTACAAGTCGGAGTGGCCCTTTCATTGCCTCCAAATTGCATTAGAATTTAATTACCAAGCGAGTGGGGGGCATGACAGAGACAGCAGCATGTGATTCACTGGGAGCTGTACCTCCCCTGAGGGGCACAGATGGTGGTGTTTTTTTTTTCTACCAATGTCACCGCTCGCCTCTTTCCGCTTCAACAAATGGGTTCTAAAGAGGCAGTGACATTATGCGAGATAGCGGAGAAAAGGGTCAGTGATATATAGAGAGAATGTCAACTGTTAGATAAAACAAGTTAGAGCTATTAGAGTTGTAAAGATAAAAAATGCAGCGCGATCGCAGTATGTAAAATGCAGCGCAATCGCGCTGCGTGGAAAATAAAAAGATAAAGTAGTCCGGACACCATGCTGAAAACATCGAGCCTCGTATGTTTTCAGTAGTTTAGCGGTGCTGTGTAGGTGGGCTAAACACTGGAAAAAGCATGATGTATGCATGCCTTTCACAAATGAAAGCAAGCGGATTTTAAAAGGCAAGCCCACGAACCAATGTAAGTGACTGACGTGACATGGGCGTGGTTTGAAGCCCAAAGAGAGATTACAGAATGGGACGGAGCGCTTCACGCTCACCCATAAACACACTATGCACACATTACTATTTCGACCAATATAGTGCATGGATATCCTGTGTTTTTGGGCATAATATAAGTCAATCTATGATAATGATAAACCTATGCAGCATGTCTAAATATTGTTCAGCCTCTGTAGATGTTGCCAAGCATCAGCCATAGGAATAAAAAATGCATAATATACACTGAAAGATTCTCATAATAAACATAGAGATACAGCTAAGAGCAGCTGTGCATGTTTAAGACACAGAGGAATCCTGAATAGAGCTCTCTCTTCTCCACAGTGAGTGCATACTTTGCCATATGCCGCTGTGCATTAAGCTCCATAAACGTATCCAGCAGGGGATGCTGGGTATCACACCGAGGTGCGCGACTTGCAGATTTCAACTCCTCCTCCAATGCCTCCACACAGCTTGGCTTTTATAGCTCATAAGAACACAAAGATGGGTAGAACTGACATGGTGTGGCAGATGATGCTAGCGGAGTGATTCAGAAAAAAAACCCTCTTGCTCTCTTAATGGTGAGCTCATTAAGCCACTGAAGCACCCTTCTATTCTGTTTTTTGCCTTTATAAGACCTGAGTTTCTTCATTATTCATAAAAAAAAATAAAGCTATTGAAATCTTGCAGCTCCACACGCTCAAATGAGCTACCTTAAAAGCATGAGCCCGGCAAGTGACCTCTACTTTCTCTGCGTGAAGGTTGTATCTGATTAGAAATTTATGGATGAAAGAGATTGCGACATGCAAGGTATGTTTCGGTCCCAGTTAACTCACGGAAGCAGTTCATCACTTATGAGGCAGCTGTTTAGCCTACCGTCAAAAGCAGGTTCAAATGGGCTGGCGTCTAATGATGCTGGTGAGTGATAAGCAGTGATTTCTGCACTTTGATGTACATGTTCGATGGTTGGACAGTGTGCAGAGTCAGCTCAGGGAGCCTAGCTTTCTCTGCTGTACTCCCAGGGGATTTGAGCGCATAGCTGGCTGCAGCAAAATAACAACACTGCCTTCCAGTGGTTCCCCGACTCACCCAGTGCAGGAAAATCACTTTGCAAAAAGATTGTCGATGTGCATGTAAGGCTATGATTAATTTTTAGACCTATCAAGGAAGATGTTGTTGTATGCTCGTTTGTTGCAAGCCTTAGGTACTTTGGGAGACATAAACAGCAATAAGCTTGAAAGAGACACTTGAACCACACCTGTGTTGTTTGATTTCCCCAAGCAGCAGCGTTTTATGTTTTATGCAGCTCATGAGATCATTCTAATACAAACATGGATGAGAGAGTGCACTTGCACTCACCGAGCAGCAGAGCAACCCGTCGCAGGAGCTTTGATCAAAGTAAAACAGGTTATTTTTTGACTATGGCCGACACCAAGAAGGAAAATAAAGGGGGCAGAATTAAAGCCACAAGAATTAATTGCTTTCCATTCCAAGCAGAGCCTGGGAGCTGCCTTCGGGATGAATACAAAAGAATGTCAGCGACATGGGAGGAAGTGGAAGGAAATGCAAGCAGCTATGGGCCTGAAGCTTAACACGCAGCCACAGTGTAACACAAGCATACAAGCATGAAAAAAAAAATAATAATAATTCCCCAAAGGAACAGATAAACAACCAAAACATAAACATATAGGGGGTCATTCTGACCCTGGCGGTAAATACCGCCAGGGCGGAGGTTGGCAGTAGCACCGCCAACAGGCTGGCGGTGCACCGCCGGGCATTCTGACCGCGGCGGTATAGCCGCGGCCAGAAGCGGAAAGCCGGCGGTGTACCGCCGACTTTCCGCTGCCCATGGGAATCCGCCATGGCGGCGCAGCTTGCTGCGCCGCCATGGGGATTCTGACACCGCATACCGCCATCCTGTTCCTGGCGGTTCGCCCGCCAGGAACAGGATGGCGGTATGGGGTGCCGTGGGGTGCCGTGGGGCCCCTGGGGGCCCCTGCAGTGCCCATGCCAATGGCATGGGCACTGCAGGGGCCCCCGTAAGAGGGCCCCACAAAGAATTTCAGTGTCTGCTTTGCAGACACTGAAATTCGCGACGGGTGCAACTGCACCCGTCGCACCTTCCCACTCCGCCGGCTCCATTCTGAGCCGGCGTCCTCGTGGGAAGGGTGTTTCACGCTGGGCTGGCGAGCGGACTTTCGGCGGTCGCCCGCCAGCCCAGTGGGAAACCCAGAATGACCGCCGCGGTCTTTTGACCGCGGTACGGTCTTCTGGCGGTTCCCGCTCACCCCCATAGTATTTGGCTCCTGCTCCGTGAAGGAAATGAAAGACAAATAGGAGGGACAAAAAGGAAGGATTGACCACTAGCAAGCAAGGATTTTTAAAGGGCACTGAAACAAAAAGCAATAGGTGGTCTGTAAGCCCACAATGAAGTATAAACTAAAGTATACACAACAGGTCTATGAAGCTCGACCTAAAAAGCAATGTCAATGTAAAGTATTGGCCCACAAGCCCTGGCACTGCAGTGCTTGTCTTTAAAAGCAGATATGCACACATGATCAAGAAGGATTAGGCTGTCTATAGGTCAGACCGAAAAAGAATATTGAAACATAAAATTTGAAAATCCAAAGAGGAAAATCATTGCTATGAAACAGTATGATTGACACTTCAGGTCAAGAAACATCCTAGTTAGGGGCGTGGCTATGAAGCCAAGCATGGCGGCGGTTCTGTACGGAGCTCTGTCACCACCCTGCCATAAGTCTACACTACTCCAGCCCAGGGGAACTCCCAACCTGCAAAATACATGATGGGTGACCCGTGACACCACTGCAACCGCGTGACAAAAATCTGGAAGTGGCTGTGGCTAGGGCAGCCATGGAAATGACCTTGAGGGAAGTGAGGCCTGGACACTGCGGAGGAGGAGGGTACTAGTGTGGCCTCTCTCCTGTGGGCTACTCTGCAGCATGGCCGAGGAGAGAGAGGATGGACGGTATAGCTTAGCCCTGCTAATGTTGGAGATGACTGGAGATAATGACGGCCTGGCACACTGGGGGCAGGATGACTAAGCTGAACTATTGCGGGGCTTGAGACTGCCTGCTGTCTGAGTGGTGCTGCCTCGCTCGGACTCAAGGCTGCACATCCCTGAACCCAGGACCCTTGCAGACTCTGGCAAGGGCTTCGTGGGAGCAGAGGCTGCGATGGTGGGGTTTTCTCAACCCTGGAGTGCCCTTCCAGCAACATCTCTTGGCGTCACCCACAGTACTTTGTGGAATAAGTGGCCAAGCCTGGTGCAGGGCAAGACTGGCACGGGAGCTGAGCGGCAGTCTGCCAGAGCCAGGCTTTTGACTCCTCTGCTCTTGTTCCACCTCACTGTTTTTCTGTTCAGTGACATCGGAAAGGCCAGTGATGGCGGGAGGATGCAGAAGGGGGTACACATAAGGGATGTGCTGGAGATCGTCTGGGAGGATTATGTGATCAGCGTAAATAGTGGGGGTGGGGTGGAGGGGGAACCGTGAATGGAATAGCACCACACAAGGCCTGGCAGCGGAGCTGTTGCTTCATCTTGGTCAACAGAGGCACAGGACCTGGGGTGAACCTTGGATTTGAGATTTGCATCACTGAAAGATCTGACTCACTCAGGGGATGCAGGGCCCGGTCACAAAGACTGGTCTTCCTTTCATACATAAGTGACTTTGAAGGCCCGAAACAGGGGACAGTCTCAGAGCCAAATGCTATGCATCCCACTGAAAGAGCATTTTCTAATTAACTAAAATTATATGCCAAATATAATGTGTAGAAGTAATATGTAGGCCTGAAAACAAGAATGAAATGCATTTATTTTCTCCGTTTCTGTGCACCCTACCAGCTGAAAGCACGAAGTAGCAATAGTTGCAGTCTTTAGTTAAAAAATGCACCATCAAGCACATATTTTACATGATTTGCCATTACTGACCTAAGTTAAAATGCATTATGAATAACTGTTAAAATGTATTGTGTAGCTACAACAATGAAACATGGTATAAACTATACAGGCCCTCATTATGACCCTGGCGGTGAGTGATGAAGTGGCGTTAATACCGCCAACAGCCTATCGATAAGTTCTGCCAAATTATGACCATGGCGGTGATAACTCCAATGTACCACACCAACCGCCACAGCGGAAACAGTCACCATGGCGGTAGTCAAAAACAGCCATGCGGGAGACAAAGTAACACCCACCATAACATGACACATGAAACCACCACCTTTTCTGGGGCGGTACCAACGCCAACAAAAACCAGGCAGGAACAGAGCTCACAAGTGAAAGGACTCACCATTGGACACACAGGGAAGAATCACGCCGCCATGGAACCTGAACTGCAAGTCTTCCTGATGATCTTCTATGTCATGCTCCACCTGGAACACCAACACCGACAAAGACAACGACGGTGAGTACAGCTGCCTAGCTCACAAGGGAGGGTGGGAGGAAAACGACAGTGAAACACACACGCACAACACACACCAGAGACACACACACCATAATAAAACCAGCTGCACACGTAAACCAATGGCACACAACACACGGCATAATAAAACACGGACGACAATGCTGGAGTAACAACAATGTATTAGCATAGCAAAACCCACCACACAAACCAAATATATACAAATGTCGATAAAGGGCTAACGCCCAGTCCAAAGTCATGAGGGCACACAAGGCTACAGGGCACAGTCCAAAGCCCAAGCTGTACCCTGACACATACGGAGAGAACACTGCAGGAGCATCATTTTACAAGTGGGAAGGCACCTGGGGGGGGGGGGCACCTCAGCCGAATACGGGAACATCCCCATTGGTTCTGGAGGGGGCACTATGCCCATTGCTTCGTCCTCGGAGTGCAAGGCCACAGTCTCTGAAGTGGGTGACTTGCCCACTGGTTCTGGAGGGGGCTCCATGCCCATTGCTTTGTCGTGGGGAGTGCAAGGCCACAGTTTCTGAAGTGGGTGACTTGCCCACTGGTTCTGGAGGGGGCAACATGCCCATTGCTTTGTCCTGGGGAGTGCAAGGCCACAGTCTCTGAAGTGGGTGACTTGCCCACTGGTCCTGGAGGAGGCAGCCTGCACAGCAGCCCCTGGAGGGAGGCCTACATGGCGTCCGCTGGTGGTGACGGCTGCACTGTGGTGGTGTTTGGAGAAGCCTTCTGGACAGCCTCTGCACTGTCCGATGGCTGCAATGTAGTGGTTGGAGAAGCCTCCAGGGCAGCCTCTGTACTCACCTATGACTGCACTTCCACAGCTGGCAGTGGGGGCCCCATGACAGCTGGTGGTGGTGGCCGTGTCAGCCTGACAGCTTTCGCTGGTGTAGAATGCCTCATCTCCTCCTGTACATGGGGTGTGGATCTCTTACCCTTCCTGGCAGGGGTGTATGGGCTCTTCCCCTCTCTGCCTGGTTGTGTAGGCTCCTTCCCCTTCTTTGCAGGTGGTGCAGGCCCCTTCCCCTTCTTCACAGGTGGTGCAGGCCCCTTCCCCTTCTTCACAGGTGGTGCAGGCCCCTTCACACTCTTCCCTGGTGGTGCAGGCTCCTTCACACTCTTCCCTGGTGGTGCTAGCTCCTTCCCCTTCTGTGATGGAGGTCTGGTATCCTTACCACCACAAGTAGGTGGTGCTACCACTGTCCCCATGGACTGTTTGGCTGAGGTGCTGGGCTGTGTCCTTGGTACCCTGCCCGTACGTGCAGGATGCGGGGAGGGGTAGGGAAGAGGTCAAATTGGGAAAGGAAAAGCTTTTTAGGGACGGTGGGGCGGGAGGAAGGAGGAGTAATGGGAAAGGGGGATGAGGGAGTGGTTGTTGGAGGTGTATGTCTGCTGGACTTGGGTGCATGTGCAGTATGCTGATGTGAGGTGGGTGGCTGTTGGGTGTGTGAATGCTTGTGTTTGTGTTCTGTAGGAGAGGGGGACAGACACGGTGGGAGAGGACACAGGGGACGCGTGCATGGATGTTGTGGAGTTGTCTGCTAGTGAGGTGTGTGTGCTGCTTGGTGTGGTGATGCTGGTGGTGGATGTTGATGTAGTACATGCAGGTGTGAGTGTGGACGTGACTGGGAGGGAGGTGGTGGAGGGGGAGATAGTGGAGGCAGTGGATGTTGTCATGTCTGCAACTGTATGGTGTTTGTGTGAGTGCCTGTGGGAAGAAGTGTGGTGCTTGTGTTTGCCTGTGCCACTCTTGTGTGTTGCCTTGTGTGCATGCTCGTCTGTATGTGTGCCTGGGATGGGATGGGGTTGAGGGGAGTGAGACTGGGAAGTGGTAGTTGGAGGGGGGGACGGTAGAAACAGGAACAATGGCTGCCACCAGAGAGGAGGCCAGAGCCTGAATCGATCTCTGTTGGGCCGCCAATCCACTGTGAATGCCCTCCAAGAATGCATTGAATTGCTGCAACTGGGATGCCAGCCCCTGGATAGCATTCACAATGGTTGACTGCCCTACAGATATAGATCTCAGGATGTCAATAGCCTCCTCATTCAGGGCAGCAAGGCTCACTGGGGAAGGGTATGAGGTGCCTGGGGTGAAGGTGATGCCCACCCTCCTGGGTGAGCAGGCACGGGCAACTCGCTGAGGGGCCACTGGGAGGGAGGTGCTGTTACGGGGGTGGCAGCTGTACCTGCAGCTGGGGTGGTCACAGAGGTGTCCGCCACCACCAGGAGACTCCCATCGGAGGAGGTATCTGAGTCGTCTCCTCCTGTCTCCGCCGTAGTGTTCCTTTCGGTGGACTCTGCCTCCAGGGTCCTGTGGGATGCAGCTCCCTCTGTCGCCGGTGCCCCTGCTCCTCCGCCAGATGATGCTAATGCACACAAGGACAGGATGACAGAACAAAAAAGGGGAGAAAGAGACAAAGGAAACACTGGGTCAATTACTGCATCAACACCACCATTGGCGTACACAGCAACCTCACACACAGGGAACAAGCCTAAGCAATATGCATTGCACTACCAGTGATCTGGCTAGTCACCAAGGCATGATGAGGAGCACACACCGCCAACTGCAGCACACCTGGGACCCACGATGCCCCGCCTGAAAGTGATTACTAACAAGGTAGGATACCTGTATTTGACATGCAACCATTACCCTAGAGGTGACTCACGCTGCAATGTCTGGCCTGGCCTTAGGGGCACCCACTAACACACAACCACCACCTGGGTACTACCCCACCAGCCCAAACATGTAATGATACGCACTGTACTCACCCCCTTGTGGCTGCAATGATGCCCTCAAGTGCCCATCCAGCTCAGAGTAGGCCACCGCCAGTATGTGGGCCATCAGGGGGGTCAGGGTCCAACGGGCACCCCTTCCTCGTTGTGTGGCCATCCCCAGCTGGGTGTCCGCGGTCTTCCATGCCCAGCGTCTGAGGTCCTTCCACCGTTTCCAACAGTGGGTGCTCCGCCTGCCATAGACCCACAGGGTCCGCACGTCCTTGGTGATGGCACGCCAAAATCCCTTCTTTTGATGGGCGCTGACCTGCAGAGGCAATAAAGATAGGTGAACACAATTACAGTAACAGTTCAGCCTGTCACACACATGGCCAACCATACCCGTTTCCATCACCATTGGCACATACATAGCCCAGCTCAGAACATGTACACCGCCAACAGATAATTCTCCACCACACAATGCCTTCACACACATCTCCATGCATCCATGCCACATGCATCATGACCACAGTGTACTCACCTGTTGGTCTGGAGGCCCATACAGCAGTTGCTCCAATTCCTCTGAATTGAAGGCTGGGGCCCTTTCCCCGGTCACATGGGCCATGGTAGTTTCCAGATACAGGTCACAGCAGCACATGCAGTGTTGGTCTTCTTCTGTTCAAGGTCAGGAAACAAGTGAGGAATCAGATAGAAAATGGCGGTCACGTCAGACGCGGTGTAAACTGTCACCACCGGCGTACATCCCCATTGGCCACTGTACTCCATATTGCCCAATATTATCCAATGAGGAATTGCACGGCAGTGCATGACCGCCTACCACCACGACGCCCAACATCGGCAGAATTACCTCACTTCCACCTGTACCTCCACACAGGACAGGCGGTTGCCATTTCAGGGGGTGTGAACAGGCCTATAGAGAATTTCTCCGTCACAGGATAAATAGGCACATACTTCAAAATTTACACTGTCCCAAAACATAAGTGCACGATGTGGACTGCTGTTGTGGTTTCGTTGTTCAAATTGTGACAGACTACTCACTCTTGTGTCCCTTAGACACCTACCGCTGTGGATGAATAGGAGATGGAGACATACCCCTGTTTACAGACCCCTGGCTACACTGGAGGACAGGCACATTATACTCACCTATATACTGGACAGGGCCACAATCACAGAGCTGTGTGCCCAATTGGAGCCAGGCCTGATCTCATCTATCCGTCATCTGACTGGAATACCCCTTTTTGTACAATTGCTATCAGTTCTCCATTTCGTGGCAACTGGTTCTTTCCAAGTGACAGTGGGCTTGGCAGCAGGAATGTCACAGCCAATGTTCTCAATCGTGCTGGCAAGAGTCTTGTCTGCCCTGATAAAACACATGTGCAGCTACATTGCTTTCCCCCAAGTGGAAGATCTGTCCATTGTGAAGGCTGGATTCTATGCAATGGGACATATCCCCAATATTATTGGGGTGATTGACGGGACACAAATTGCGTTTGCCCCCCCCTGCCAGAATGAACAGGTGTACAGGAATCATAAGAGTTTCCATTCCATGAACGTGCAGATGGTGTGCCTGGCGGACAAGTACATCTCCCACATCAATTCTAAATATCCTGGGTCGGTGCATGATGCCTTTGTCTTGAGGAATAGCAGCATCCCAAAAGTGATGGCCCAACTACAGAGGCACAGGGTGTGGCTAATAGGTGAGCCTTGGTCCCCACCCGGTGCATGTTAGTGGATGCTTCTGATGTTAACCTCATAGGATAGTGTGTGGTAAATGTTGTCCCTCACTATTTGAAGGTGACTCTGGCTACCCAAACCTGTCGTGGCTGCTGACTCCTGTGAGGAATGCCAGGACAAGGGCTGATGAACGTTATAATGAGGCACATGGGTGAACAAGAAGGATAATTGAGAGGACCTTCCGCCTCCTGAAGGCCAGGTTCAGGTGCCTCCATCTGACAGGTGGGTCCCTGTGCTACTCACCCGGAAAGGTCTGCCAGATAGTAGTGGTATGCTGCATGTTGCACAACCTGGCCCTCGGACGCCATGTACCTTTTCTGCAGGAGGAGGAGACTGGAAATGCCCCTGTGGCTGCAGTGGATACTAAGGACAGTGAGGATGAGGAGGCAGAGGATGAGGATGTGGACAACAGAACATCAGTTATCTGTCAGTACTTCCAATGACACACAGGTGAGACAGTGCAACTTTGCATTTCTATGACTATTGGTGTATTCTGTGTGGCTGTGGCATGATGGCATTATCCACTTTTTACCTCTTCTTACTGTCACCTATGGATAATCATTTTACAGATGTTGGTGATATCACAACAATGTCCTGATGTGATCATTACAGCCAGCTACAGGTCATCATTTCTATGCTCTCAATATGTACAGTTCATTTGCAATGGATGTAGCTGTTTGTATCAATACAAAGTTTCAATACATGAAATACTAGTGGTCGAGTTTTGTCCAAGGGTGTTTATTGTAGTGCTAAGAAATTGACGGGAAAGTGCAATGGAATGGAGTGATGGTGGAGGAAAGTCCAGGGTATTGTTCCAGTCTGTTTGTAGCACAAGTGCAGTGTCCAATGGGACATAGGAAGGGGAGCAATGGCAGTTCAAGGTGGACAAGGCAACTGAGTGGGACAACAGGGGGACAATCAGGAGAGTCTAATTTCCTGGCGGTGGTCTTGGCAAGTGTCTCTGACTTCTGTCTGGTTTACAGGGAACATTGCGGGGTGGTTCACCTTCTGCAGGTGGAGGGATGCTAGTGGCCTGTGGGTCCTGTGGCGGGGCCTCCTGCCCACTAGCGGCAGCGGAAGTGGAGGGCTGTTTAGTTGACTGGCTAGTGGTATGGGCCCGCTGGTGTACTGCTGCCTCCCTCATGATGTTGCCCATGTCTGCCAGCACCCCTGCTATGGAGATCAGGGTGTTGTTAATGGCCTTCAAGTCCCCCCTGATCCCCTGATACTGTCCCTCCTGCAGCCGCCTGTTATCCTGCACGTTGTCAAGGATCTGGTCCATCATGCCCTGGGAATGTTGGTAGGCTCCCAGGATCTCGAGGAGTGCCTTCTGGAGAGTCGATTCCCTGGTCCTGTCCTCCCCCTGGCGCACAGCAGTCCTCCCAGTCTCCCTGTTGGCCTTTGCCCCTGTTCCCTGAGCGGTGTGCCCACTGCCTCTGACCAGAGGTCCCTGATTGTCTTGGGGGCGAGGTGTGGCCTGGGCTCCCTGTACAGGTGGGAACACTGCTGATTGATGTATCCTGGAGACAGAGGTGTGGATACGCTGGGTGGGTGCTGTGGTGTTGGATCCTGATGGGGAGGCTCTGTGGTGGTCTGTGATTGTGCTTGGGTGACCGGCTGTCCAGTGGTCCCTGATCGGCCAGGTAGGTCCTCCACATCCAGAAGTGCAGAGGTACTATCATCACTGGGGGCCTCTTCTGTTGGGGGACTGGATAGTGGTGGCACCTCCTCTCCACTGACATTGTATGGGGTACCTGTGGGGATGTAAGTGATGTACTATGCTTCAAGTGTATGACATATTGTACATCCCTGGCTTCCCCTCTATCGTTGGTGTTGCCCTGCCAGACTTTGCTTGTGTATGGTGATGTATTGTGGGTATGTTAGTTTCCCTATGCTGTGCGATGGGTGTCCATGCAGAGCTGGGAGGGGTGTCCATGCATTGGTATGGCATGCAGGGCTTGGCATTGGGGTTAGTCAGATGTGTAGGTGCAGTGTGTGGTTTGGAGTGGAGTGATGGGAGTGAGTGTGAAATGGCATACAGGTATTGCGGGGGGATAAGTAATAAATGTTGACTCACCAGTGTCCAGTCCTCCAGCAATTCCAGTGAGTCCCTCAGGATGAAGTAATGCCAGTACTTGCTCCTCCCATGCTGTGAGCTGTGGGGGAGGAGGTGGTGTTCCACCACCAGTCATCTGTATGCTGAGCTGGTGTCTTGCTGCTATGGAACGTACTTTCCCCCCGTAGGTCGTTCCACCTCTTCCTGATGTCGTTCCTTGTTCTTGGGTGCTGTCCCACGGCGTAGACCCTGTCCACGATTCTCCCCCATAGCTCAATCTTTCTTGCAATGGAAATCTGCTGTACCTGTGCTCCAAAGAGCTGTGGCTCTACTATAACTATTTCCTCCACCATGACCCTTATCTCCTCCTCAGTGAAACGGGGGTGCCTTTGTGGTACCATGGGTGTTGTGTGATGTGTGTTGGTGAGGGTGTGTTGGGTAATGTTGGTGGGGTGTGTTATGTGGAGTGCGCAAGGGGTGTATGGGTGTAAGTGGTGTGTGTGTCTAGTTGTCTAGTTGTCTCTGTGCTCTTCTTCTTGGGCTCCTGGTAGCAATTTGTGTTCATAAGGGGTTGTGGGTAATGTGGGTGTGTGTTTTATAGTGGTGTGGGTGTGGTGTGTGTATGAGTGTCAGATGTGTGTTTTTGGTATTGGCCAATGTGGTGCTGTTCTGTATGTGGGAGTCCTTTCTGAGCGCGGTGGTATGTACCGCCAATGGTTTACCGGCGTTGAATGTCAGCTGTGGTGACTTGTGGGTCATAATGTGGTGGGTGTTGTTCTGTTGACGTAATGGTATGGGTGTTGGTTCTGCCACTTTATCACTGACCTTTGGTCTGGCGGATTTGTCTATGCGGCAGTATTCTGTCGGAATGGTGTGTGTGTGTGTCATAATATGGTGAACGGATATCTGCCACCGCAGCGGTATATTTGCAGCCGTCAGCGTGGCGGTAAGCAGGATTTACCCCCAATGTCATAACGAGGGCCATAATTCTCCTAACCTTCACATGTTCATAAGTTCATCTTAGCAATATCACAAAATCCTTTTCCTTGTGAATAGAATGGATAGAAAAGAGTGTATGGGAGAGTAAATGTAGTTTTGAAATATGCTTTCCATTAACTTTTTCTCTCTTATGCCTGGAATGGCCAAGAACCGGTATCCAGTAGATTAACTTGCAATACTAGAACAAAATGAATAAAAACATTTCTTAGTTGTTTTGTTAAAGAGATTAGTCAATGGGAGCTGCCCTGTTCCCATGAAGACATCGCATTTGATTGGCCGAACGAGTGGTGGAGACAAAGAAACTAGATACAAGTTTCAAAATTGCTTGGATTATAAAATGCATGATCCTAGATTAGTGTGAGGTTCTTTAAGAGTAGGCTTTTGGACAGGCTCTAGCAGAGAAGCTTTAGAGGCTTGGGCTCATTCAGCAGTGATCCCTTCCCCTATTCTGATACTCTGATTTCACGCGGATGTTCTCTGAGATACTACTCAGGCTCACTTTGAGCTGCTTTATTTTTGACACTTAGTTTCTATTCCAAGACTTTATTTAGTTACTAAATGCTTTCAAATCTTTGACTTATGAACTCTTTGTGGGTTCTTCTAGCTAATTTTCTTTGTCTTAAAACCATCCTTAGATCACACTAGGGAATTCATTTGCATGGAACATGCTTCATGCATTGGTCTGTTATATTTGATATATGATTTCTGAATTGTCAACAATGATGAGAAACTAAGAAAACTGATAATAAAATACTTAACCTACTTCAAACTATCATCACTGATTCTCAAAAGAAATGTCCTTAATGCATATTGAAAATTGATAAATGTTTTGTTTGCAGCCTCTACCTGTCTCATGCTACACCGCCAAGGTTCACTGCCTGGGGTCCAGTAGCAAATCAGAAAAACTCTAAATAATTTATTACATTCAATTTCAACTCTAACACTACATTGCCAATCTAACCTCTCCGATGGATGTTGCAGATGTATCCATGCTTGAGGAGTCTGACAGATCTCCCAAGCTGACCCCTGATGCAGGAGAACAGACAGCTGTTTGAGGAGAATGTGATGGAAGAAAAGCTGACAGGAGCCCTGGGACAGTTGCAGACCAGTAAGGTGGAATTATTTAAAGCATACAAGACCCAGCTTTTAGACTCATTATCTGTGGACTTGGCCAAGGCCCGGAAAATAGGACAGTTCCCTCCAGAGTTTAGAGTGGCAGAGATTGTGGTTCTTCCCAAGCCTGGTTGCAATCGTTCCATCGTGCTTCTAAATAGTGAGGCGAAAATATGGGCCAAACACTAGCCATATGCCTGCTGAGGGTATTACATTCACTGACACACTCAGATCAATCCTGCTTCATTCCCCAATACGCCATTAGGCACAATATACCCACATTCAGAATGCGCTGGCTTGCTGAAATGCTGCCTGGGACCTAGGCACTCTTGCTAGTGGACTTTCACAAGTCCTTCGATTCGGTTAACTGGAATTATTTATTTCTCTTCTTATACAATTACATTTCGGCCCAAAATTCCTCAGGAGTGTTCGCATACTGTATACTTAAATTGTGGCAAACAAGTAAATGGGCAACACTCTCTACCAAAACGTATTGGCACGAGGCAGGGTTGTCCCCTTCACCCCTAATATTTGCCATTGCAAACCCTTGGCAGCATGGATGAGGGCTGATGCTTTTATCCTGAGGCTGGAGTGGGCACTGGGTATATCCTCAATATGTTCCATACACTGCTCTGACACAGTTCTGGAGAGGTCTGCTGACCTACAGGTCTTTACAGATGGATTTAAATACCAAGGTGCCTCTGTGATGGACAAGCAGCAGAGGGAATGGGACAGGTATATACAGCCTCAGTTAGAGCGCTTCACTTGTGACCTTGGATTTTGGTCCACAGCCCCACTGTCCATCACGGGTACATCATAGTTTATAAGACTGCGGTCTTACCCTGCCTTCTATATCAGTTACAAAACTATACCTTTCCCCTGCCACATGCCCTCTTTAAATGACTGGACTCAACGCTGCTGAGATTCCTGTGAGACCATCGACCTCCACGAGTTGTTCTATCCAATTGCTTCAAATTGACCTATGTGGGGTGGCATTGCAGCGCCGGATTTCCAGTCATATTGCAGTGCTTCTCAGTTAACTACCATTAACAGATGGTAGTTTGATACTTCAGGTGATCCAGCATTCGCATCCCAACAGTGGGCACTGAAAGATACAACTCTTTTACACCTCCTATATGGGACCCCCCCTTCCCTGAAGTCTCCACTCCTGGCCACAAAAGTGGTGTTCTAGGTCTAGAGAACTGCTAACAAGACCAAGGGTTGGCAGGGACGGCTGACCAAAGAGACCCCCCTGGGGTCCGGGATGGTACTGACACAGGTAACAGCACTGCAGGGCTTCAAACCATGGAACATCATAGGTATCTCTAGGCTGGGTGATGTCATGTCTGGGGGGCACTGAATTCCTTTACAAATTTACAAAAGGATGTTGTCTTACACTGCATCCATTTCTATAGATACTTGCAGCTCCGACATACACTTACACCATGATTAAAGGATCTGAGTGAGCTGCCCAATTTTAGCCAAATGGAGTCTAAGGTCCTGGACAGACACAAGATATCAAACATATACCACTCACCAGTAAACAATTCAGCTCATTTGTATACTATTCAGTAGACACATTTGACCATTTAAAGGAAGCATGGGTCAAGGATCTGGGACTGCTGACATATGACGATTGGAAAGAGGTCCCTCCACCCACTAAGAGGCCTTTATTGGCTTTCAGTTGAGGCTCATCCAATGGAAATACTTACATAGAGTGTACTATACACAAGAAAAGCGGTGGAATTTTGGAACGTTAGAGACACTGAACTGTCCGAGATGTAGGACTATGGGAGGGGGAGCAGTGATGGGTTGTACAGTGTTGGTTTGTAAGGGACTAGGGCCCTTCTGGGAAGGAGTGCTTGCATTCATGGGGAGAGACCTGGGATGGAGACTCCCCAGGGACCCAAAGTTGGTACTACCACCACATGACTGTTGACCCTGGCTGTAACAGATGCCGAGCTGCACTGCCATGGTTAGGGCTGCTGGTGCCAAAATGGGAAATAGCTATAGAATGGAAAAGGGCAAACCATTCATCGTTAGAGGGCTGGAGAAGGGGGGTGGACCTCTGCATGAACCTAGAAATCCCTTTTTATGTGGCCTGGGCTGCCCCACGGAAACAGTACTAAATATAGTCTAGGTGGCGCCAGTACAGAGGGATCATGCTAGATGCAAGAACGGACATGTTATAAATCCTTTATGAAGAAGTCAGAACTTACTACAGAGATACATCAGCTTGAGTGAGGGCTGAGAGTAGGGAAGAAAAGAGGTTGGGAAAATAATGTAAACAAATGTCCATCTTTTTGTCAAACGTGGAGCTGTGATGCTATGATGTTGGAGTTTACAAGTATCATTTTATTGGTGTATGATATGTGTGAAACATCCTAGTAGCGTTTTCACGTATGAAAACATCAGCTTGCTTTTAGGTCTGGGTCAAACACACTACAAAGATCAACTCCCTAAACTGATAAAGTTCCTGTATGAATGGCAAAGAACTGAATCTTTTTCTGGCAGGTGAAAATGATGCGAATTCAACTGAAGATCTAGTAATTCTTGTGACTACTACGATCAGTACCCTTGATGGAATACAGGAAATCTTTCAAAGCCAAGCGATGGCTTGAAGCTCCAGAAGACTGATGTGAAGTTGAGCTCCATCGGAGACCTCAGATTCGAGGATGCACCGGTTACCACTTTTAGCTTTGGATGGGATTTGGAAAGGGGTCTGCCAGTGATTCCATTGCAATCCAGCAGCCACCACTGCAGATCTTGTGCTGGCTTCCCTGAAATCTGGACCTGACTTACAGAGAGATCAGCCCTTGTGCTGTGACCACTGGGTCTTCAGATCCCACTGCAGAGCCCACATATGCCAACTGGAGTGCTTGTTGTGTAGAAGGGAACAAATTCGACCTTGCTGGCCGAAGTCTGTACCACAAAAACTCTCAGGAAGTGGGGCAGGGTGGGGAAGCCTGTGTATCCGGAGCATGGTGATGGTGCCTAGAAACCTGCCGATTAACAGAGGGGGATGAAGAGGGTTTAGCCAAGGTCTCCAAAAGCGTATCTCTAAGTCCCTTGTTGAAAGCAAGTAAACTTGTTTGTAAAGGCTGAGGCTCCTCCATTACGACTTACTGAGTAGGGACTTGAGGATCAATATCCTCTGACAACATCTGCAGAACTGCTGCAGAAGAGGGACTTTCCTCTGTGACAGGGCCCTCAGGTGAAACTAATCTATTGTCTAGGGAAGTATCCAGATCACTGGCATTCTGGAGGTTTTCATACCAATTGGCCTGAAGATAGGGCTTGGCAAACGTATCCCCAGCATCATAGACACCATTACCGAATCGATGCCAAACAATTTGTGTAGGACATGAGCTTCCCCATGGGGTTGTATCAGAATCAAAGGGGTGGCTAGTAAACTGCGACTCCTTCAGGGCAGCCTGTGGCCTCAGTTGATTGGGGTGGTGCCGTCTTGTTGTTCAACAGCAGTATGGATTGGCCGTCATCGTCCTGTGTCAATGGCACTGGCATAGGTGGATCGTGTTGTGGTGTCGGCTGTGGTGCTGGAGAGTGAGTAGGTACCAAAGCCTTTCCGAAACCCAGAACAAAACTAGAGGGCCCAACTAGCAAAGAAGCTGGACTCGCCAGTAGAAGCCCAATTAAGAGGCCTCTCAGCAACTTGGGACCCAAAGATGCACCAAAGGGAGTGGGTACAGTGCCAAACAGCTGCAGCAAGGGTTAATGGAATTCATTGATTTGCGGCGGTGTCGCTGACAGCCCTGAAAATTCGGGTCGCTGCGGGTCAGTCATTGGAATTATCCCTGAAGGGAAAAGGCTTCGGGAGCGAGTTCGGGAGACAGGCTGATGCCCTTGTGACCTTCTCGGGAGATCAAGAGTGGCAGGAATGTGTTGAGTCCCAGTTGAACTTCTTGTGCATTTTGTTTGACTTATCCGAAGATTTGAACCTCATTACAATCTGTCATGTAATGTCCCCTGGGACCTCGACCAGTCATTGCGTGGAGTCTTTTGCTGTTTCATGACAAACACCTTTGCTTCCTAATCACAGAGAAGGTGCACTAAGTTGCTTTCAATACAGGCCTTGGAGTTAGGGTCCGACCACAGTCATCACAGGCAAACCGTGTGTCAGTCAGTTACAGACATTCCCCACAAGGTTAAACTCTGCAGATTTGGGTGGTGAAATTTTCTTTGCACAATGTAGAAAAATATTGGAAAAATCTAACATCACAGTCTTGAAGAGAAGAGGGTTACTTTGAATCCCCGTCTGTTGCCATAGGAAGAAAGGAACCAATGACAGCAGGCATGGGTTGCACCTACATAGGGACGTGAACATTACTTCCAGAGCGGAGCAAAATCGGAAAAGAGCTGCATGGTGCTACCTGTGGGTGTGCAGGGCCACTGCTTGAGATGTTACTGATCCATTCTGATGCCTGGGGTAATATTCAAAAGGTGAGGCTTCTGCTGGTTAGAAGATGCTAGCCAAATTGTGTATGCTGACTACATGCAAACCTTAAGAAGGTAATGATTGTAAGGCAGTAACTGTCACAATGGGACCAATTTTTGCATCCTTAGGTTTTTCTAGTGGTATTATATGAAAGAACAACCTTAACTGAAGCGTTGTATTGTTTTTCAAACAGAAGGTTCGCATCTCAGGGTTTCTTTGCGTGCTATTACACATAACAAATTCTGTGTGAATGCAGTTGTGCAGAAGATTCTGCAGTTCGGCCAGTGTTCAAGAACCTATGATGTCATCAATGGGAGGCTGGAGAGACAGGATTCTGGAGCAGGAAAGTTACTGACTCCCGAGTTGGGTCAGGAATAAATCCACAAAGGAGAAAGGGTAAGCTGGGGGCCCCCTCCCCTTTAATGATGTAAAACATAATTGTTTGGGAGTGGTCCAGGAGGGACTGTGTAGTAGTTTGTAAAGTAGGCATGTTTTAAACAGTTCATAGGAATGTTATATTTATCCACGTTTGTTTCATTTCCTTTTGTTTTATTTCCTCGTGCGTGCGTCTGTGCACGAGATCATTCCTTTGTATTCTATTTGGAATGCATTGTTTGATTTACGAGTCAGTTGCTTCTCTATGCTTGCTCCTGTCAACCAGCCTCTCCGTTGCTGGGAACTTTACTAAGAATAAACAAAACCTTTTTCCACCTTGCTTTTGGAATCTCATTACAACATTTTGGCGACGAGCGTTCCCAGCAGTGCCAGTCACATCGGAGAAAAATTACGAGTTGATTGAAATCATTTTTTCACTACAACTACGGGACTTTGGCTTCTCTTCGTCAGTCGGTAGGAAATGGATGTTTGTTATCTTCAGCTATCTCCCTGATTTATTGACTTGCTCAGCCTGGGTCAGCAATTAAGGCTGTTCTCCGCTTATAGCTTTCCTTCTAAGCTACTGTTTACATTTCAAATTCGGAGCCCTGGCAGCACCTATTTAACAGCCAGTCTTCAGCTGGAACTTAACTTATGTGACCCCATTTTGTTTTCTTTTCATTGTATTCTTCAAATTAGTCACACATAACCTGACTTGAGTTTTGTTTTGCTCAACATATGCCAGCAACCTAATTTCATTATTAATCTGTCAAAAACTGAGTACCAGCTCCTATTTTTTTCGTTTTGTTTCTGATTTGATTATTTAAATATATATATATATATATATATATAGTTATATACATTTATTTGTATTTAACAATGCAACAGTGTTGTAATCCACCTCCGCCACTACAACAAAATCCAGGGGATGTACTCATGAAGTGGAGCAAATGGCATGGTTTATTTAATAATTTTATGATTGCCATTGATGGAAATTCGTTTTCTGCGACTAGAAAAAAAGGGCTTCTATTAAACGTTATTGGCACAGAAGCTCAGGAAATATTTGATCATTTACCTCCACATAAACCACCTGAAGGAACTGATATAAATGATTATGATGTTTTTTCTGAAGCTTTGGACAGATTACAATTACATTTCACAGTTGAACCAAATGTAGTTACAGAACGTTTTAACTTTTATTCACGGCACCAATTTTCCACAGAACCTGTTGAAGGATATGTGGCTGCTCTTCGCATTTTGGCTTCAACTTGTGATTTTGGTGTCATTACTGATCAATATATTCGGGATCAAGTTATTATGCACTGTTATAACAAAAAAATTCAAGAACAACTTCTGAGACACAAAAATCCATCACTCAAAGAAGTAATAGAAGTTGTTAAAGGTATTTAAAGGTCAATACGATCGTGTAAGACATTAAATGATGACAAAGATAATCATCTTGAAGTAGCTGCCATACGCAATGTCAACAAAAATAAGTACAGCAAAGGGTACAACAAAAATAATCTAAACAAATTAAAATGTATGCGATGTGGATCAAATTTGCATACCAACAAATCAACCTGTCCTGCCTTATTTAAAGAGTGTTTCAAATGTGGTAAAACGGGACATTTTTCGACAGTTTGCAGATCTCAAAGGAATGTCAATTCGATTGTTGGAAAACAATTAGAGACTGAACATTGTATCCAAGATGTTGAAAGCGTAGTCTTGATGATTACAGAAGATAAGTCTAAGCAACATAATATTTTTAACACTGATATTGACAACCAGATATATCGTCCTCCAAAGTGCGAAGTTATCATTGATGGATTCTCAACTATAATGCTAGTGGATTCTGGATCACCTTTTTCTATCATATCTGAGGCATTTTTCAACAAAAACTGGTCTGGACGGAAGTTGGAGAGCAATGACATTAAGGCTTATGGTTACAGTCAGACAATAATTAATATTTTAGGTTACTTTGTAGCTTCTATTTCTTGTCATGATCACAATATTTTAGGTAAAATTTATGTAGTTGACAAAGGACAGCATGTTTTGGGATGGAGACATCAAGGTAATCTTGGAATGGTTTTGGATCCATCTGCTGATGTTCCGGTGTATTGCATGACCATACAGCAAGGTATTGAAGTGATTATTTCAGAGTACAAAAATGTCTTTAGAAAAGAATTGGGTACTGTTAAAGGATTCACACATAACATTAAACTGAAAGTGGGAGCATTACCAGTCAGACACAAGTTGAGAGATGTTCCACTTAGTGTCAGGAAAGAACTTAGTATTTTGCTTGATCAATTACTTAAGGATGGTGTCATTGAACCAGTAGACTCCTCTGAATGGGTTTCTCCCATAGTTTTAGTTAAAAAAAAGAGTGGGTCTTTGAGATTATGTGCAGATTTGAGATCATTAAATAAACAAATTATTGTTGATTGCCATCCTCTACCAAAGATTCAAGAACTTTTTGCACTTTTGGGTGGAGCAAAATTCTTTACATCTCTTGATCTCAAATCAGCATATCATCAGATTACTCTTGATGAGGAATGCAGACATTTAACTACATTTATAACTCCAGAAGGGGCTTTTAGATATACCCGCATGCCGTTTGGGTTGGCATCTGCTGCATCCGTATTCCAAAAGCTTATGCATAGGCTATTTACAAACATGGATGGAGTTATGGCTTTTCAAGACGACATCCTAATTTTTGCTGATACCATTGATTCTCATAATATGAGATTGTCAAAAGTACTGTCAGTTTTACAAGAAAAAGGGATGACACTACAAATGGAAAAATGTAAATTTTTAACCCAGGAGGTAGAGTATTTAGGACACACCATATCTTCGAAGGGTATAGCTCCTAAAGCTTGTTTGTTACAAGCTATAAAAGAGATGGGCATACCCTCTGATAAAGATCAATTAAGATCTTACCTGGGCTTGTGTGAATTTTACTCTAGGTTTGTGTTTCATTTTTCCCAAATAGCGTTACCTTTAAGAAATTTACTTAAGAAAGGAGTAAAATTTACATGGTTGAGTGAACATCAGGAGGCGTATGATAAACTTAAAAAAAGCATTATTGAGGCGGCACCATTGTCTCAGTTCAATCAAAATTTATGTTGTGCTGTTTACGTTGATGCCAGCTCTGAAGGGTTAGGGGCAATACTTACTCAGAAAAATCATGTCACAGAAAATACTGTGGCTTTCGCTTCAAGACCTCTTTCAGTTTCTGAATCTAAGTATTCAACTATTGAGAGAGAAGCTTTAGCATGCACATGGGCAGTGGAACATTTTAAAACTTATTTGTGGGGCAGAGAATTTACCATTAAAACAGATCACAAACCCTTATTAGCATTGCTAAACAGTAACGGTACTGGTAGAGCATCTTCTCGTCTAGTCAGGATTTTATCAAAAATATATGAGTATAATTTCAGAGCAGTACATATTCAAGGAATTCTCAATTGTGTGGCTGACTGTCTATCCAGATTACCTGACAATTCTGTTAAATTGTTTCCTGAGACATTAGAAGAATGTGTGGTTGCTACTATAGATGATATTTTACCCCTATGTAAGGATGTGTTTTCCAAGGATGCCTGGTGTAAGAGTTGTAGTGAGGATGAAGAATTACAAAACATTCAAAAATGTTGTAACACAGAATGGCCTCGTGAAAGGGTGTTGTCCCCATCTATGCAGATATGTTGGAAGGTCAGAAATTCAATTTCAGTATCAGGGGATTTAATCTTTAAAGATGATTGTGTGATTCCCCCTAAGGCGCTTCACCCCAATATTATTAAGTTAGCTCACGCAGGACACTTAGGGGAAACCTTAACTAAAAATAAAATAAGAGAAATGTTTTGGTGGCCTTATATGGATAGGCAAATTTCAGGATTTGTCAAACAATGTGTCATTTGCTCTAATTCTGATAAGACTCTTGTCACCAGTAAATGTGTACCTGTTAAATCTGAGTTTCCATCAAGACCATGGAACAAAGTAGCATTGGATATTTTGGGACCATATGATAATCTAGCTAGGTGCAAGATGTATATCATTGTACTTATTGATTACTTTTCTAAATGGGCAGAGGTCAAATGGATTGTCCAACCCACCACTGACAGTGTTATAAGATTTTTAAAAGAATGTTTTTTTAAGGAGGGGTTACCATCTAGCATTGTCACCGACAATGGTAAACAGTTCACATCCTTTAAGTTTCAGGAATTCATGAAAGTCAATAATATTTTGCATTTAAAAACTTCGCTTTATGCTCCAAATATGAATGGCCTTGTGGAAAGATTTAATAGGGTTATTGTGGAGGCTGTACAATCGGCCATAATCAATAGGTTTAATGTCAAAGAATTTGTTGAAGAAAAGATTTGGGCATATCATTCGTCCCCCAATTTGACAACTGGGTTTTCACCATTTTCCATGCTCAAAGGGCGTGTTCCACGCACCACTTTATCCCCTTCTTGGTTGAGAAAAGAATTACCCATTATTGACCTTAGAAAAATGTATTTTGAGGCTAAAAGAAAAGTTGAGAAGAAAAATAAGGGAGAATTAGACAAAAATAATATTGATAATACTAAGGTGAAAATTGGGGATTTTGTCAGGATCAAACTTCCTTATCGAGTGAGAAAGGGTGAGTCAAAGTTTTCAAAAGCATTCAAGGTTGTATGTGTGGGAAAAACCTCAGTCAAGTTGAATAATGATTCATGGTGGAGTCTAAGCAGAGTTGCTAAAGTCACTAATAGTACTGAAAAACATGATCCTAATTCATATATGGATTTGTCCTCAGGGGTGATGAAGAACATTTGTATGGATAAATCGCAATACTTTTCTCTTTCAGATTTTGAACGTGACAGTAACACAGAAAGATCTCAGTTGACACCTGGTATTGTGGGTAATGAGGAGACTCCTATTGATTGCAATGAGGACTTTGAGATTATTGATTCCACTTTTGTGCCTATTGTGTCAAATGTCAATCAGCAGTATAATGTACAAGTCAAAGATTATGTCCATGAAAGAGTCAACAATGATAGTGTAGATCTTCCTAAAAGAGTATCTGTACCACCCAAAAAATATGCTGATTTTGTTTTGTGCTAAGTTATTTATTTATTAATTATTTTTATTATAATATTGAAGAGAGGAGATATGTAGTAGTTTGTAAAGTAGGCATGTTTTAAACAGTTCATAGGAATGTTATATTTATCCACGTTTGTTTCATTTCCTTTTGTTTTATTTCCTCGTGCGTGCGTCTGTGCACGAGATCATTCCTTTGTATTCTATTTGGAATGCATTGTTTGATTTACGAGTCAGTTGCTTTTCTATGCTTGCTCCTGTCAACCAGCCTCTCCGTTGCTGGGAACTTTACTAAGAATAAACAAAACCTTTTTCCACCTTGCTTTTGGAATCTCATTACAACATTCTGTAAAGTATTCAACAAACTTTAAAGAAAAAAAAGTATACTTTTTCCTTACGTGCAGGCTCATTTTCTATAAGGACACAATCACAATCATTATCCCAGCATGCCATCATCCCTATAAATGCATATAATTGTACTGAGCTCCCCTTTGCAACCTACACCTCAGTAATATTCATGAGGATAGTCGGATTATGATCCACTACAAGTCGCAATTTTGTGAACAAACCTATTTGTACATAGGTCAGTTTGCAAAATTCCTTTCCATTCGTAAATAGTCAAAACGCAATTGGTGACCACTTTTTGAAAATAGGAATTTCGTATATCAGAACCGATGTCTGTAAATGTATCTTATGTTTTATGACACAGTTTGGGGTATGTGGTTTCCCAACAAAGGAACTAAGGGCCAGATGTAGCAAAACGCCAATTAGCGACTTGCAAATTGCGAGTCCCTGCGACTCGCAATTTGCAACTCGCAAATTGGTATGCAGTATGGTGTCTCAGACACCGACTGCGACTAGCTATGGGGTCGCAATGACCCACCTCATTAATATTCATGAGGTGGGTCGCTAATTGCGGCCCCATAGCGAGTCTAGGCACTCGCAAACATGGAGGCCTGCTGTCGTCAGCAGACCTCCATGTTCGTGACTGCTTTAAATAAAGCAGTTTTTTTTTTTTTTTTAAGTGTAGCCCGTTTTCCTTAAAGGAAAACGAGCTGCACTTAAAAAAAAAAACGAAACCTTTAGTTTCGGTATTTTTTCAGGGCAGGGAGTGGTCCCTTGGACCACTCCCTGCCCTGAAAAAATATTTGTGGGTCCATTCACAAAGTGGAAGGGGTCCCATGTGTGAGAAAGTAGCCTCTTTCTAGCCTTGTTACCCCCACTTTTGGCCTGTTTGTGAGTGTATGCCAGGGTGTTTTCACTGTCTCACTGGGATCCTGCTAGCCAGGGCCCAGTGCTCATAGTGAAGACCCTATGTTTTCAGTATGTTTGTTATGTGTCACTGGGACCCTGCTAGTCAGGACCCCAGTGCTCATAAGTTTGTGGCCTATATGTGTGTGTTCCCTGTGTGGTGCCTAACTGTCTCACTGAGGCTCTGCTAACCAGAACCTCAGTGGTTATGCTTTCTCATTTCTTTCCAAATTGTCACTAACAGGCTAGTGACCAATTTTACCAATTTACATTGGCTTACTGGAACACCCTTATAATTCCCTAGTATATGGTACTGAGGTACCCAGGGTATTGGGGTTCCAGGAGATCCCTATGGGCTGCAGCATTTCTTTTGCCACCCATAGGGAGCTCTGACAATTCTTACACAGGCCTGCCACTGCAGCCTGAGTGAAATAACGTCCACGTTATTTCACAGCCATTTTACACTGCACTTAAGTAACTTATAAGTCACCTATATGTCTAACCTTTACCTGGTAAAGGTTAGGTGCAAAGTTACTTAGTGTGAGGGCACCCTGGCACTAGCCAAGGTGCCCCCACATTGTTCAGAGCCAATTCCCTGAACTTTGTGAGTGCGGGGACACCATTACACGCGTGCACTACATATAGGTCACTACCTATATGTAGCTTCACAATGGTAACTCCGAATATGGCCATGTAACATGTCTATGATCATGGAATTGCCCCCTCTATGCCATCCTGGCATAGTTGGCACAATCCCATGATCCCAGTGGTCTGTAGCACAGACCCTGGTACTGCCAAACTGCCCTTCCTGGGGTTTCACTGCAGCTGCTGCTGCTGCCAACCCCTCAGACAGGCATCTGCCCTCCTTGGGTCCAGCCAGGCCTGGCCCAGGATGGCAGAACAAAGAACTTCCTCTGAGAGAGGGTGTGACACCCTCTCCCTTTGGAAAATGGTGTGAAGGCAGGGGAGGAGTAGCCTCCCCCAGCCTCTGGAAATGCTTTGTTGGGCACAGATGTGCCCAATTCTGCATAAGCCAGTCTACACCGGTTCAGGGGACCCCTTAGCCCTGCTCTGGCGCGAAACTGGACAAAGGAAAGGGGAGTGACCACTCCCCTGACCTGCACCTCCCCTGGGAGGTGTCCAGAGCTCCTCCAGTGTGCTCCAGACCTCTGCCATCTTGGAAACAGAGGTGCTGCTGGCACACTGGACTGCTCTGAGTGGCCAGTGCCACCAGGTGACATCAGAGACTCCTTCTGATAGGCTCCTTCAGGTGTTGCTAGCCTATCCTCTCTCCTAGGTAGCCAAACCCTCTTTTCTGGCTATTTAGGGTCTCTGTCTCTGGGGAAACTTTAGATAACGAATGCAAGAGCTCAGCCGAGTTCCTCTGCATCTCTCTCTTCACCTTCTGATAAGGAATCGACTGCTGACCGCGCTGGAAGCCTGCAAAACTGCAACAAAGTAGCTAAGACGACTACTGCAACTCTGTAACGCTGATCCTGCCGCCTTCTCGACTGTTTTCCTGTTTGTGCATGCTGTGGGGGTAGTCTGCCTCCTCTCTGCACTAGAAGCTCCGAAGAAATCTCCCGTGGGTCGACGGAATCTTCCCCCTGCAACCGCAGGCACCAAAAAGCTGCATTACCGGTCCCTTGGGTCTCCTCTCAGCACGACGAGCGAGGTCCCTCGAATCCAGCAACTCTGTCCAAGTGGCCCCCACAGTCCAGTGACTCTTCAGTCCAAGTTTGGTGGAGGTAAGTCCTTGCCTCACCTCGCTAGACTGCATTGCTGGGAACCGCGACTTTTGCAGCTACTCCGGCCTCCGTGCACTTCCGGCGGAAATCCTTTGTGCACAGTCCAGCCTGGGTCCACGGCACTCTAACCTGCATTGCACGACCTCCTAAGTTGTTCTCCGGCGACGTGGGACTTCTTTGTGCGACTTCGGGTGAGCACCGTTTCACGCATCCTCGTAGTGCCTGTTTCTGGCACTTCTCCGGGTGCTACCTGCTGCTGAGAGGGCTCCTTGTCTTGCTCGACGTCCCCTCTCTCTCCTGGTACAATTTGCGACCTCCTGGTCCCTCCAGGGCCACAGCAGCGTTCAAAAACGCTAACCGCACGATTTGCAGCTAGCAAGGCTTGTTGGCGTTCTTTCGGCGGGAAAACACTTCTGCACGACTCTCCACGGCGAGAGGGATCGGTCCACCAAAGGGGAAGTCTCTAGCTCTTTTCGTTCCTGCAGAAACCTCAGCTTCTTCTGTCCAGTAGAAGCTTCTTTGCACCCGCAGCTGGCATTTCCTGGGCATCTGCCCATCTCCGACTTGCTTGTGACTTTTGGACTTGGTCCCCTTGTTCCACAGGTACCCTAGATTGGAACTCCACAGTTGTTGCATTGTTGGTTTGTGTCTTTCCTGCATTATTCCTCTAACACGACTTCTTTGTCCTTAGGGGAACTTTAGTGCACTTTGCACTCACTTTTCAGGGTCTTGGGGAGGGTTATTTTTCTAACTCTCACTATTTTCTAATAGTCCCAGCGACCCTCTACAAGGTCACATAGGTTTGGGGTCCATTCGTGGTTCGCATTCCACTTTTGGAGTATATGGTTTGTGTTGCCCCTATCCCTATGTTTCCCCATTGCATCCTATTGTAACTATACATTGTTTGCACTGTTTTCTAAGACTATACTGCATATTTTTGCTATTGTGTATATATATCTTGTGTATATTTCCTATCCTCTCACTGAGGGTACACTCTAAGATACTTTGGCATATTGTCATAAAAATAAAGTACCTTTATTTTTAGTATAACTGTGTATCGTGTTTTCTTATGATATTGTGCATATGACACTAAGTGGTACTGTAGTAGCTTCACACGTCTCCTAGTTCAGCCTAAGCTGCTCTGCTAAGCTACCATTATCTATCAGCCTAAGCTGCTAGACACCCTATACACTAATAAGGGATAACTGGGCCTGGTGCAAGTACCCCTTGGTACTCACTACAAGCCAGTCCAGCCTCCTACACCATGGGGACCCCTTCCAATTTGCGAGTGGGTTACCATCCACTTCAAGTGGATGGTAACTGCGACTCCATTTGCGACCGCATATGCGGTCGCAAATGGAATTGCATTCCACTCCGAATCGCAAATAGGAAGGGAACACCCCTTCCTATTTGCGATTCTGAAATGCATATTGTGAGTCGGTCCCGACTCGCAATATGCATTTCTGAATAGCAAAGAGGCTTTTGCTACATCTGGCCCTAAATGCAATTTTTTTTTTAGTTCAATGGTAGAGCAAAACTAGACAACAGTGGATAGAATTTAAAGGGTGTTTCAGAGGCAGGGATTTTTTTAAAGAAATCCTTGGGTCAAACTTGAGGCATTTCCACAAAATCTGTCGACTTTGGGGTTCACTCCAAATTACATTATTGCAAATGCTGTGCTAATGGCGTATTTGAAATGTTCTGGGAAAGTAATACTGGTCAAACTAGACAGGAGTAAAACTGATTATTGAAGGGGGTTGTAGGTTTCTAGCAAAGGAATGCATGTGTTAAAGGGAGGTTTGTGGGGTTCTTGCCACATAACGTGTGACAAATACCCAAATTGAAAGTATGCTGAAACAGTAATCAATATTAGAAAGTAGTATTCCTGACATTTTGGCAAGTTGGTATAAGGGTTCAATCATCAAGTAATCTTTGGGAAACATTGTGACAATAGATGCACTTTAGAGCACACACTCATTTAAAATGGTCAACCTGAATGGGATTTAAAGGAGGGGTTTTGCTGTTTGTTAGTCAAGGAATCTCTGTAAAATGTAATAGCAAATGGCACATTTAAAGTTAATTAAGGCATCAGTGCTAATTTACAAGTGCAGTCGGTGTACATGTAAAAAGACTGTTTTAGGAAAATTTCTGTTAAATGGTGGTTAAAATTATAACTGTCCCATAACATTGATGAATACACACCAGGATTTACCAGTTTTATCAGATGTGAGAGGGTATAGGCAATTCTCTCTTGAAAATAACTTTTAGGTTTGGGTTCACACCTTGAAAGCAGCCGATTCATGCAATGCAAGTGAATTAGGCCCTCTTTACAAGTAGCCCCAGTGCTTAATTTGTGCTTGTTGTTTCCGGTGCTGAGCACCGGCACTTATTTTTGAGGGCCGAGGCTTATTCTTCTGCCTCAATCATTTACTGCGAGCAAAAGACACATATGGGAAAGATGGAGGAAGGGAAAACGAAAAAGCGTCACAAAGGGAAAAAGCAGAAGGCTGCAAGAGTGAGCTGAAGGGGCAGGGAGTAGCTTTATATGGATTTAAGAGGCCCGATGGGACTTAAGGATTACGCCACCTCAGTATTCCGTGTTTCCACATTTTATTGCAGCAACCACGTGTTTAAAGGGAGGGCTTTGGGCACCGGCACGTTTTTATTTACAAATTAAGCACTGAGTAGCCCAGAGGTATAGGTAACTCTGGATTGGGAAAGTCCTGTGGACCCTCAAGGATCCCTTAGAATGTGTGAAAATAAAAAATTCAGTTGAAACACCATGAGTTACATAACACCGATGATATAAGAACTGTTAGTGACATCAACGGAATTTAGAGTCAATCAATCAATCAATCAATCAGATACATTTATAAAGCGCGCTACTCACCCGTAAGGGTCTCAAGGCGCTGGGGGGGGGGGGGGGGGGGGTCAGTGCTCGTAGAGCCAGGTCTTGAGCTGCCTTCTGAAGGGGAGGTGGTCCTGTATGGTGCGAAGGTGGCTGGGAAGGGAGTTCCAGGTCTTCGCTGCCAGAAAAGAGAAGGATCTTCCTCCGGCGGTGGCTTTGCGGATGCGGGGTACGGCTGCCAGGGCTTGTCCGGTCGAGCGTAGGGTGCGCAGAGGAGTGTAGAATGAGACGCGGTGGTTGATGAGTTTTGGTCCGAGGTTGTGCAGGGCTTTGTGTGCGTGGGTGAGGAGTCTGAAGGTGATCCTCTTGTTGACTGGGAGCCAGTGAAGTTTCTTCAGGTGTCCGGAGATGTGGTGGTGGCGGGGTATGTTCAGGATGAGTCGTGCGGCAGCGTTCTGGATTCGTTGCAGTTTCCTCTGCAGCTTGATGGTGATGCCGGCGTACAGAGTGTTCCCATAGTCCAAGCGACTGGTGACGAGGGCGTGGGTGACGGTCTTCCTGGTGTCGGTGGGGATCCAGCAGAAGATCTTGCGGAGCATGCGGAGGGTGTTGAACATGCCGAGGTCACCGAGTTGACCTGTCTGGTCATGGAGAGGGATGAGTCCAGGATGAAGCCGAGGTTGCGTGCGTGGTTGGTGGGTTGGGGAGTACTACCCAGGGCGGGAGGCCACCAGGAGTCGTCCCAGGCGGTGGGTGTAGGGCAAGGGATGAGGACCTCCGTCTTTTCTGTGTTCAGTTTAAGCCGGCTGTCTGTCATCCAGTTCGCTACTTCCTTCATGCCTTCGTGTAGTCTGGTTCTTGCTGAGGTGGGGTTGTTGGTGAGGGATAAGATGAGCTGGGTGTCGTCGGCGTAGGATATGAGGTCGAGTCCGTGTTTTCGTGCGATGTTCGCCAGGGGGGTCATGTAGATGTTGAAGAGGGTGGGGCTGAGGGAGGATCCTTTGGGGACTCCGCAGATGATCTCTGTGGCTGTGGATCTGAAGGGGGGGAGGCGGACTCTCTCAGTTCTTCCGGAGAGGAAGGAGATGATCCATTCCAGGGCCTTGCCTCTGATGCCGGCGTTGCTGAGGCGACGTATCAGGGTACGGTGGCATACCGTGTCGAAGGCTGCAGAGAGGTCCAGGAGTATGAGGGCCACGGTTTCTCCTTTGTCGGTCAGGGATCTGATGTCGTCCGTGGCTGCGATGAGGGCGGTCTTGGTGCTGTGGTTAGCTCTGAAGCCGAACTGTGAGGGGTCGAGTGAGTCGTTGGTTTCCAGGGCGGTGGTGAGTTGAGCGTTGACGATTTTCTCAATCACTTTGGCGGGGAACGGTAGGAGCGAGATGGGCCGGAAGTTTTTGAGTTCGGTGGGGTCTGCTGTTGGTTTCTTTAGGAGGGCGTTGAGTTCGGCGTGTTTCCAGTTCTCCGGGAAGGTGGCGGTGGTGAAAGACGCGTTGATGATGTCTCGGAGGTGGGGTGCGATGATGTTGTCGGCTTTGTTGAAGATGTGGTGCGGGCAGGGGTCGGATGGTGATCCTGAGTGGATGGAGTTCATAATGCGGGTGGTTTCCTCGGTGGTGGTTGGGTTCCAGGTGAGGATGGTGGTGTTGTCGGTGGCGGGTTCCAGTGGTGGGTTCGTGTTGGTTGTGGTGAAGCTGTTGTAGATGTCGGTGATCTTGTGGTGGAAGAAGGCTGCGAGGGAGTCGCAGAGGTCCTGTGAGGGAGGGATGGAGTTGTTTTCTGCGTCGGGGTTGGAGAGTTCTTTGACGATGCCAGATAGTTCCTTGCTGTTGTGAGCGTTGTTGTCTAGTCTGTTCTGGAAGGCTGATTTTCGTGCGGCGCGGAGGCGTTGGTGGTGTTGGCGGGTGCCGTTCTTGAGAGCAGACATGTTCTCCTCGGTCTGGTTGAGGCGCCAAGTCTTTTCGAGGGTGCGGCATTCTTTTTTGGAGTCCTTGAGGTCGGAGGTGAACCAGGAGTTTTTCTTGTGGTTGTTGGTGTTTGCTTGGGTCTTCAGGGGGGCCAGGAGGTTGGCGCAGTCGGAGATCCAGCTCGTGAGGTTGTTGGCGGCTTCGTTGGGGTCTGTGGTGCTGGTGGGTTGGTTCTGAGAGAGGGTTGATGTGAGTTGTTCCGTGGTGATTCGATTCCACTGTCTTCTTGGTGGTTGCTGGGTGTGGTGGTGCACGGTGGTCTTCTTGAAGCTGAAGTGGACACAGCTGTGGTCCGACCAGGCGAGTTCGGTGGTGTGGCTGAAAGAGATGTGTTTGCTGGAGGAGAAGATGGGGTCGAGCGTGTGTCCGGCGTGGTGGGTGGGGGTGTTGACTGGCTGTTTCAGTCCCAGGTTGGCGAGGTTGTCCAGTAAGGCGGTGGTGTTGTTGTCGGTGTGGTTCTCCAGGTGGAAGTTGAGGTCCCCTAGGAGGATGTAGTCGGTGGACGGGAGTGCGTGTGGGCTGACGAAGTCTGCGATGTCTTCGCTGAACTTAGTGCGTGGTCCTGGTGGTCTGTACATGAGGGTGCCTCTGAGGGTGGTCTTGGGGTCGCTGTGGATCGCGAAGTGGAGGTGTTCGGCGTCGGGGAGTGAGTCGTCGACGTGGGTCGAGATGCGGATGGAGCTTTTGTGTGCGATGGCGATGCCTCCTCCGGTGCGGTTGGTGCGGTCTTTCCGGATGATTTTGTAGCCGTCGGGGATGGCTATGGCGATGTCGGGTGTCGAGGAGGGGTTCATCCAGGTCTCGGTGAGGAAGGCGATGTCCGGTGTTGTTGAGTCGATGAGGTTCCATAGTTCGATGACATGCCTGTGGACGGATCGGGTGTTGATCAGGATGCAGTCGAGGTTGTTTCCGGGGGAGTCGTTCTTGTCGGTGCGATGTGTGTTCGTAGGCAGGTAAAGCGGCAGTTGCGGCAGGTGAAGGATCCGTGGGTCCGCTTCGGGGTAGCGCGGTAGCAGCCCGGCGTGCGGCCGGGATTGAGGGCGGTGAGGGTGGTGGTGTCGTAGGTCAGGCGGGGGTGGCGGATGGGGTGGGGGTTGCGGGGACCAGGGGTTCGGGCGCTGGGCGCGGTCCAGGCGCGGACGGGCGCAGACGGGCTTGCCGCAGCAGCCGCCATATATGGGGTAGCCGGGGAGGAGGGGTCAGCTGGGAGGCGGGAGGGTAGGTGAGCCAATGGGATTGCGCTTGAGGAGCGCAGAAACGGCGGGAAAAGCGGGAGGCGGGCGGCGGGAAAAAACGAGGGAAAAACGGCTTTGGGAGGGTGGCGAGAAAACAGGGGAAGAGCGATGCAGAAGACGAGAACGGCGGAAAAAGGACGAAAAAAGGCGGAGAAAAACAAGCACAACGAGCAGGGGCACCGGGCGCACAGGGGGGGGGGGGGGGCCACGCACTCGGGGATACAGAAAAAAGGTGGAATTACATTCAACCAGGCAGTCTCTGAGGCAGGCACTCGGGGGTAATAAATAAAAGAGGGGAACCGGGCACTCTGGGGCCACGCACTCGGGAAACAAGGAGAGAAGTGGAAGCGGCAGTCACGGGGGCACACAGGCAGAAATAGGAAACACTGAGGCAGGCAAGCACTGGTGGCGCTGCGGAGGCGGGGGAGCGACCTACCCTAAGGTCACTCACCCTAAGAGTCCACTCATAGATGGGCTTAGCATGGCCCGAAGGTCAGTCTTTATTATAATGACAGTCAATATATCTTGATTTTAAAATGTGTTTAGTGTCTATAAAATTAGTTTATCATTAAAGTTTCCATAGAGTATATATATTTTTTTATGACGAGGATCCCAACTAGGAGAATGCAGTAGGGACATAAGTCTCTTCGTTCTAATGAGGTGAATGGCAATTGTGCTATTTGCTGGGAACAGGGAGCCAGTTACATCAACAATATGTATGACAGCTCAGTTAGCATTGGTTGTGAGCTGCATGTCATAGGTTTAAATCATAGCATGGCCAACTTAGGGTTCTTTATTGCAAGGTCAATATATTAAGTACCATCAAACTGGGACATATTGTTGCAATATTAGGGAAAAATCTAAATCATGAAGTGCTATATAAATGAAAAAGTTATTTACCTTCAGTAGCGCCTTATCTGGTAGAGCCTCTACCAAGTTGCATATTCCTTACTTTAAAATATTCCCCAAGCATCAGACTGGATCTGGAAAATCATGAGCAATAGCCCTGTGTGCCGGTAGCTGACGTCACACAGCTAAGCGTCAGCGTCATAGGTGTCCTCACCAGATTTGATGTGTGCACTCCCTATTTAGGCACCACCCAAGCAAGCTGATATCAGTTTCTTACATGTGACTATTTCAGCGCTAGAAGCACAGAGAAATGTCAGAAGGCTGACTGACCAGTGTGCATATTCTATGTCAGAAAAGTCCAGTTCACAGAACGGGGAGTATGGAGGATTGTAAGGAATATGCAGCTAGATAGAGTCCCTACCAGGTAAGGCATCACCAAAGGTAAGAAACTTGTTCATCTGATAGAGACTTCTAGCCACAAATTACTTACCTTAGAATAGACGCCAAAGCAATACCTCCCCGGAAGTAGGCCTGTGAACTGGCTTAGACCAAAAGGTCCTGACTGAGGACTGAACAGCTGAAGTATCACCCGCAAAGGACCTCCTATTATCTTTCCCTGGTACATATGTTTTGAAATAGAGAATTTTCTCTATGCCAGTGGTTCCTAACTTGTGGTACGCAGCTCTCCAGTGATCCATGACACATTCCCAGGGGTCCGCAGACCAGGGCTGGCAGGAAGGCACTTCTCTAGCTGGGCTTGTGACAGAAAGATGTGTGTGTTTTTACATGTATTACTTCTTTTGTGCAGTAGTTTTAAAAGCACTGCAAAGTTCCTTGTACATCCAGCAGCTTTCCAACAAAAATAAAAGCATCACGATAATTGGTGATTAATGCACCTGCTGGGAAGAGATGGGAGTTTTGTCTAGCAGCAGTTTTGACTTATCAGTGCTAGCGCACATGGTTAAACTGCCTGCTGCAAAGAACATATATCACTGAAAGAACAGTATCTTATGTGCATAGCACAGTGGGTTACTGCTTTTGTTACAGAGTTTCTTTTGTTACTGTGCAGTTCATAATTTACAAACTTAATCTAGCACAGTGAGCTATGAACTGCCAAAGAGCTGCATGCAAACTGCATGGCACAAATTAGAAAGTTATGCTTTTTTTCCAGTCTTTCATTTTCCTTATGCTGCTAAAAAAAGGTGTGCTTGCTTAGAAATACATTCTTATTATTAAAGTAAATGCTAACTACTGTGTGTTTGTAGGAGGCTGGACTGGCTTGTAGTGAGTACCAAGGGGTACTTACACCTTGCACCTGGCCCAGTTATCCCTTATTAGTGTATAGGGTGTCTAGCAGCTTAGGCTGATAGATAATGGTAGCTTAGCAGAGCAGCTCAGGCTGAACTAGGAGACGAGTGAAGCTCCTACAGTACCACTAGTGTCATATGCACAATATCATAAGAAAACACAATACACAGATATACTAAAAATAAAGGTACTTTATTTTTATGACAATATGCCAAAAGTATCTCAGTGAGTACCCTCAGTATGAGGATAGCAAATATACACAAGATATATGTACACAATACCAAAATATGCAGTAATAGTATTAGAAAACAGTGCAAACAATGTATAGTTACAATAGGATGCAATGGGGACACATAGGGATAGGGGCAACACAAACCATATACTCCAAAAGTGGAATGCGAACCACGAATGGACTCCAAACCTATGTGACCTTGTAGAGGGTCGCTGGGACTATTAGAAAATAGTAAGGGTTAGAAAAATAGCCCACCCCAAGACCCTGAAAAGTGAGTGCAAAGTGCACTAAAGTTCCCCAAACGACATAGAAGTCGTGATAGGGGAATTCTGCAGGAAAGACACAAACCAGCAATGCAACAACGATGGATTTCCAGTCGATGGTACCTGTGGAACAAGGGGACCAAGTCCAAAAGTCACAAGCAAGTCGGAGATGGGCAGATGCCCAGGAAATGCCAGCTGTGGGTGCAAAGAAGCTGCTACTGGACAGTAGAAGCTGAAGGTTCTGCAGGAACGACAAGGGCTAGAGACTTCCCCTTTGGAGGATGGATCCCCCACGCCGTGGAGAGTCGTGCAGAAGTGTTTTCCTGAAGAAAGACCGCCAACAAGCCTTGCTAGCTGCAAATCATGCGGTTAGGGTTTTTGGATGCTGCTGTGGCCCAGGAGGGACCAGGATGTCGCCAATTGCGTCTGGGGACAGAGGGGGCGTCTAGCAAGACAAGGAGCCCTCTCAGAAGCAGGCAGCACCCGCAGAAGTGCCGGAACAGGCACTACGAAGTGGAGTGAAACGGTGCTCACCCGAAGTCGCACAAAGGAGTCCCACGTCGCCGGAGGACAACTTAGGAGGTCGTGCAATGCAGGTTAGAGTGCCGTGGACCCAGGCTGGACTGTGCACAAAGGATTTCCGCCGGAAGTGCACGGAGGCGGGAGTAGCTGCAAAAGTCGCGGTTCCCAGTAATGCAGTCTGGCGTGGGGAGGCAAGGACTTACCTCCACCAAACTTGGACTGAAGAGTCACTGGACTGTGGGAGTCACTTGGACAGAGTTGCTGGATTCAAGGGACCTCGCTCGTCGTGCTGAGAGGAGACCCAGGGTACCGGTGATGCAGTTCTTTGGTGCCTGCGGTTGCAGGGGGACGATTCCGTCGACCCACGGGAGATTTCTTCGGAGCTTCTAGTGCAGAGAGGAGGCAGACTACCCCCACAGCATGCACCACCAGGAAAGCAGTCGAGAAGGCGGCTGGATCAGCGTTACAGAGTTGCAGTAGTTGTCTTTGCTACTTTGTTGCAGTTTTGCAGGCTTCCAGCGCGGTCAGCAGTCGATTCCTTGGCAGAAGGTGAAGAGAGAGATGCAGAGGAACTCGGATGAGCTCTTGCATTCGTTATCTAAGGAATCCCAAAAGACAGAGACCCTAAATAGCCAGAAAAGAGGGTTTGGCTACTTAGGAGAGAGGATAGGCTAGCAACACCTGAAGGAGCCTATCAGAAGGAGTCTCTGACGTCACCTGCTGGCACTGGCCACTCAGAGCAGTCCAGTGTGCCGCAGCACCTCTGTTTCCAAGATGGCAGAGGTCTGGAGCACACTGGAGGAGCTCTGGGCACCTCCCAGGGGAGGTGCAGGTCAGGGGAGTGGTCACTCCCCTTTCCTTTGTCCAGTTTCGCGCCAGAGCAGGGCTGAGGGGTCCCTGAACCGGTGTAGACTGGCTTATGCAGAAATGGGCACCATGTGTGCCCATGAAAGCATTTCCAGAGGCTGGGGGAGGCTACTCCTCCCCTGCCTTCACACCATTTTCCAAAGGGAGAGGGTGTAACACCCTCTCTCAGAGGAAGTCCTTTGTTCTGCCATCCTGGGCCAAGCCTGGCTGGACCCCAGGAGGGCAGAAACCTGTCTGAGGGGTTGGCAGCAGCAGCAGCTGCAGTGAAACCCCGGGAAAGGCAGTTTGGCAGTACCCAGGTCTGAGCTACAGACCTGTGGGATCATGGGATTGTGCCAACTATGCCAGGATGGCAGAGAGGGGGCAATTCCATGATCATAGACATGTTACATGGCCATATTCAGAGTTACCATTGTGAAGCTACATATAGGTAGTGACCTATATGTAGTGCACACGTGTAATGGTGTCCCCGCACTCACAAAGTCCGGGGAATTGGCCCTGAACAATGTGGGGGCACCTTGGCTAGTGCCAGGGTGCCCACACACTAAGTAACTTTGCACCTAACCTTTACCAGGTAAAGGGTAGACATATAGGTGACTTATAAGTTACTTAAGTGCAGTTTAAAATGCCTGTGAAATAACGTGGACGTTATTTCACTCAGGCTGCAGTGGCAGGCCTGTGTAAGAATTGTGAGAGCTCCCTATGGGTGGCTAAAGAAATGCTGCAGCCCATAGGGATCTCCTGGAACCCCAATACCCTGGGTACCTCAGTACCATATACTAGGGAATTATAAGGGTGTTCCAGTAAGCCAATATAAATTGGTAAAATTGGTCACTAGCCTGTTAGTGACAATTTGAAAGAAATGAGAGAGCATAACCACTGAGGTTCTGGTTAGCAGAGCCTCAGTGAGACCGTTAGTCATAACACAGGTAACACATTCAGGCACACTTATGAGCACTGGGGCCCTGGCTGGCAGGGTCCCAGTGACACATACAACTAAAACAACATATATACAGTGAAAAATGGGGGTAACATGCCAGGCAAGATGGTACTTTCCTACATTGTTATGTTCTGAATCCTGCATTTGTGCTCCTCCAGACCAAGCACTCTTAGAAAATGCCTACCAGTGTGGATGACATGTGAATCCTACACCTTGTAGTCCCCTGTAAAGTGCTCCGACAACCTACAGTGGTTTCAGAGGTGCTAAAAAACAAATGAATTACATGTGACAGAAAGGCTATGGAGAGATGAGAGCCCTTGTTGTTTTACTTCCTTTCCCAAGCAAATATGAATGTTATAAAGCTTTCTCAGATCTTATATACCTAAAAAATATAAAAAGGAATTGCTTGAGAAATGTAGAATCTGACTGGAGGATTCAGCTTTCCTAAATAAAACTAAACACTGAAAAGTTAGTCATTGAAATGCAACGCCAACCTTCCCATTACATTTTTTTGCTGTTTCCATATTTTTTCAATATAAAATAATTATAGCTTTTCTAATTCAAGTATTTGTTTGGTGCGTAATTGTTTGTGTATTTTTTGCAAATTACTGTTTTAATGTTTGAAATTTAAATTGTACAAATTGCTTGGGGGTCACCGGCGTCCAGTAGTGGTTCAGCGGGGGTCCTTAGGAGTCAAAAGGTTGGGAACCAATACTCTTCCCCCAATTGTATTGGGGTTATTTGGGCATAGCCCTAGATGTTTCTACATTTTAAGTTTAAAGATCCCACCTTGTGCTGTACAACCAGCAAAACCCTCCTGATATTCCAGCCATGTTCAGAGGCATAGAGCCTCCTGGCACAGGATCCACGACGATATTCAGCCATGCTTGTTGTAGTACGACATGGAAGTGGTATTGTCTGTTAACACCTGTACCAGCTTCCCTTTCAAGGATGGCAGGAAAGCTTTCAATGTCAACTGCCAAGTGAATCACCCTCCGCTCCGGAAGACTGATGTGGAGCCGAGTCTTTGCCAAAGAGTAGAGGTCTTCGATCTCGACCTCTACCAGATAGCCGCTCCAGACCAGCAATAATGCATTTGTCACCACTGTCAGCTCTAGGTGCTGAAGGGAGAGAGATTTGCTGTTGACCCCATAGTTGTTCTCTAACCTCAATTGCAGATCTTTAAGCCGCCTCTGTCGAAATTTGCACCAGGTTGGAAAATTCCCCTGATGCTCCGCTCACTGTGTCTTCAGATACCACTGCAGAGTTCTCATTTGACATCATGCATACTTCACCAGCAGGATGTGGGAGGCCATCAGACAGACCAGTAGTCCCAAGTCAGTCTCAACGAAATCCACCATGGAGGTTAGAGCATCGTGATCATAGCCCAAATTCCCTGAACGCTCTGCTCCAGGCGATATTTAAGGAATTGCACTTTGTTTAGAGTGGCTCAGATGAAAGAGAGAATCTGAGAAGAAGTCATGTGTGACTCTGGTTTGTTGAGACATCCCCTGCAAAGTCAGGAGGCTCGCCATAGTCTGGAGATGGGAGATGACTGACTCGCGTGAGCCCACCATCATCAGCCAGTTGCCGAAGTAGGAGAAGACTAGGATCACTGATCTCTGCAGATATGCTGCAAGTACTGCCATCACCTTTGTGAACACCCGAGGGGTACTGGAGAAACCAAAGGGCAGCACAACGAACTGAAATACTCATAGTTAACCAGGAACCATAAGTAACGTTGATGGGCCTTTAGGATGGGGATGTGAAAATAGGCATACTGCAGGTCCAACAATACCATCTCCAGGGTCTAACTCAGACATGACCTGCGCAAACATTAACATCTTGAATTTCTCTTTATCGCTTTCTTCAGAAAGGCGTTGACAGGCGTTGAGAGGGTGCAGATCCCAGATAAGGTGGAGTCTCCATCCTTCTTTGGCACCAGAAAGTAGCGGGAATAGCAACTACAACGCACTTCTCATGCTGACTCCATCCTGATAGCACCTTTGGTGAAAAGAGCCTGAACTTCCTGGCACAACAAATGAGGTGGTTCTCCAATAGCCGATCGGAGGACGGTGGCATTGGTGGCGGGGTCTCCAGGAGTGGAAGGGCATAACTCCACCAGACAATTTCGAACATCCACTGGTCTGAAGTACTTGCTTGCCCCGTAGGGCAGGTGATGCCTAATCCTGCCTCCAACATGGAGCCTGTGTTGTTGTGAGAGCATTCTAAAGGGGTTTTGAGGCTGCGGCTGCCAAGTTGGTGGTGGGTTGTGCCTTGGTACACACGTGAATTGTGGGAGTTGTGTCCACAGCATAAGAAGACTTTTTGGCTTTAGTGGTTATGTTGGAAAGGATGCAGCAGGAAGCCCCTACCATAGCCACAGAAGGAGTGAAAAGAAGAGTGAAGCTGGTGTGGGGCCATGGCAAGCCTCAATGATTGGGTGGTGACCCTACTGTCATTGAAGTGCTCAAGTACTGAGTCAACCTTGTCGCCGAAAAGGCGAATACCATCGAAGGGCATATCCATCCCCTAAAAAGTCAGATGAACTCAGCAAGGCATGGTGGCTGTGTGCCACAGATGAAGCAATGATGAGGCCCTTCCTAGTAAGTCTGTTGTGCTCAGCCCGCATTTAATGGCAAACTCTGCTGTGTTCCTGCCTTTGGCGATAGCCTGGTTCAGGACGGTTCAGCTTCCACTGAGATCACAGGCAGTACTTGCACGGCCAAGTATATGACATATGCCATATAGTGTGGCTATATCACCCAAGAGAAATGCAGTGTTCTCTCACCACAGTGCAAGGAAGGCAGGAGAAAAAAATTATCTTATTGAAGATGCCCATTATCTTTGATTCCCTGTCAGGTAGAGTGGAAAGAATAGTCTGGGATTCACTCTGGGCATAGAAGCTTGTACCACGGGTTCTCAGAGGTGGGTTGCTAGGTGAGGAAAACTGATACTCCTGGAGCCAAGAACGACTCCTAGAGCGGGCCAGGTCTTTCCACGGGACCAGGACCTGGAACAGAGTGGAGTCTTCCGAAGTCAGACCACCAGGACCACCAGGAGCTTGCTCTCTGGCACTCAAATCACTTTGGAATTCATGGTGTGGCCGTCGGGACAGTTCATGGCTTCATCGCCTGAATCCAGGCACCACAGGAAAACCAGGTGGGAGACTGTCACAGACATTTGGCTGTGACAAGCTCCACAGTGTTTAAAACCCTTAGGATGTTTAGGGGACATCTCTAGCACACTGGAAACAGAATTCCGAAAAAAAGGTGAAAAAAATGTGGACAAATTGATCAAAAGATGATCAAGGTAGCTCTTCTGCATCCAAGCTCATGTCAGAGCGTTGGCGTGTTGGCAGTTTAGGCACTGCACACGTCACATCTTGGCCAATCATTGCCTAGGACACCGATGCAGAGCTGTTTGATGCCACCTACTGACATTCAAGGGTACTTTTCCGCATCCAGTCTGAGATATGAGGAATATTCTAAGGTAAGAAATACGTAGCTAGATGTCTCTATAAAATAAGGTCTGTCCATTATTAGTTGTCGCTACAGTGATTTTAGTAATCTTTCTAATGCATCACAGAAGTAAGATCTGTTTCTTAGACACACATCTAAAAAGGAATAAGACGATATAAATGCAATTAATTGTAGGACTTGGCTACTTCCGACATATGCCTTACCTATTCCATGAAGTACTGCTGCAGTGAGTGAAGTGTCCTTTTCAAAGGATTGAAATGCCTGCAACAGCTCGGATGCTGTCTGAGCGTTCACTGCATTTCGGACTTCAGGCCTGTTGATCCCAATTGTCATGATGGTTCCATGCCTTTCAGTAATAACGTTCATCTTATCTGCCCAATACAAAAAGGAAATGTATTTTTTTATTCTAATTGTAGTTTGATTCTGCTTATTGGAAATCGAAGAATCTGTACATCTACGAAAGATGAGATAACATACATCAGTAAGTAAGCATTTTAAACAGACATACATAAAAAGCAGGAAAACATAATACATATTTACATGATCCACATCTAATAAGGATATTCTTTTAACAAGCATTGGCATAGCCAATAGGTCTGACTTTGACAAGCATGCAATTTTAAGACCATGCAAAATATTTGCCAAAAAGCGGTGGTGCATATTAGCCAGACATAGACGTGCACTCTTTTTCTGATGGCAATGGACATGTGATCGGGAAAAAGTGCCAACATCAAACACAATACTAGGCAGGCAAAGAATAAAGTGGGATGATCCACTGCCCCGTGCTGTGTGCTACGGTAGGTGGAAGCAAAATGTGAATGACACTTGAAGAGACCAATAGATGAAGAAGGCTGAATGAAAACACCTGTATGTATGCCTATACGTTTGTACGTTTACATGAGGCAGGGAAAACAACTTAAGCTGTCGCCTCTAGGCCATACCTGGAAAGGACAGTTCTGATCTTTGCACATGCTACATTCATGATACATTGTATATTCGTATTTCTCAGAACGTAATGAATATCACTTAATGACAACAGGGGTTGAAAACGTCAAATTGCCGTAATCAAAAGGGTAAAATAAGATGTGGTGAATGGTTTCCCATCACAAACCACAAAGGCAAAATCTCCGTGCTTTTTGGGGCGTGTAATAGAAATATCATAAATCACTAGGAAGGGGAGTTGACTGAATGGAAATATAACACTGCAAGAGGGGCAAATCCAAATATTGGTGAAGTTATTTACTGCCACCAAAAACATTCCTGTGTGATCTGCTAGTGACACAGATTGTGGTAGTAGGCCTCACGCTTTTATATGGCTATTGTAGATAGCGAAGAATTAGAATATATTATTTGAACCACTCCCATCAAGAATGGCAACACCGTTGCTAGGCAAACTGGTATGAGAAATCTCGACCAATAACACTACCCTACCAAAATTAAATAGGGCCTGTATTTCTCTGATACCCAAACTAGGCAGGGATCTCCTCAGCTGTGTCAACTATTGACTGATATCCCTATAAATACGGATATGGAGATCTTGGACAGGAGCCTCAAGATTTACATCCCCCTTTTCATTCATCCTTCACAGGTGGGGTATGTGACTGGTTGCTCTTCGGCGAAGCATTTGAGAATGCTTTTATACAAGGCGTCCAACCATGTGAAGTGGTTGTATTTGTTTAGAGTGATCTGCGACATTAGTTCTGGGAGCTCATTTATTGACTAAGTCTGCTAGCTCTACAGCTCTCCCACAGCTTCAGTGACATACGTGGGCTTCTCACACTTTTTTGATATTAGAAGAGAAACAAAACTGGGTTGCCCGCTCTCCCCTCTGTATTTTTGATAGCACTAGTACTGCTGGCAACCACCATCCGAAGTACATTACCCATCTGCGGGATACAGACAGCGATGGAGAACAGAAATCATTCTATGATGAGGATGACATCCTGGTGGCCCTATCCACCAACCCTAATGATTGTGACTGTCATTCTCCAACTTTTCAGGATATAAAATAAATTGATCAAAGTGTGTGGCTATGTCAATGACACCAACAACTACAAAAGTGTTGCTAGTGGCCTCACAGTTCACATGACATCTTACCCGTCTAAAATACCTTAGCGTATACCTGAATAGCCTAACAAATGTAGTAAAAGAAAACCTGCTCCCCCTCATTGATATCGTAAAAACAGAATCTGAAAACTGGTCTAAACTTCATATGTCACTTTGGGGCAGAGTGCAGATTATTACAATATGCTAATGCGAGATTTACCTTCATCTTTGGCATGCTGCCCAGGAGAATTCCACAGGATTTGGTGCAGCAGGTTGACCAACTAACCAGGAGCATAATACATCAGCCCTTGTCAGATATGCCTCGTCACACGAAACAATGGCTCTCCACAGCTTTGCCAGGGCCAAAAGAGGAGATATTAAACCACTGGAAACCCCTTACACCGCTCTCTGGTCATATGTGGCTGTCCAATATGCATGCTCATAAAAAATCATATACAAATTCAATGACCAAATGCAGAAATTTTAGGAGGTCTGGGGGCTAATTTTCACACTTGCAATCATTTACAACCAGTTGGGCCTTGTGGCCATGTGCAAGAGCATCACAACCTGGATAATGCCCCGATGACCATAACCCCACAAACTGCAACACATATTTGCCTTACTTTACTTGAGGACTGCTCTCAGTGTTAGCACACCCACTTCTATATGGGTTACAGAGCAACATTGAGGAATAATAGCAGACTAGGTCTCATGAGATGTGCAGCACACTGATGCACCCGCAGTGGCGTGGGTGACCATAGGAAAAGCAGGATGCAGGACAGAGCACCTATCGCTCTGTACCTACACTGGGGCATAATCTTGCTTGGGATCTGTTCATGTTGTAGGAACATCAGTCACAACAATGGCAGAGATTGCTCCTGTGGTGGGTAGGGGTTTCTTTCTGTCTCTTTCTTACTTCTTTTCTCTGTTATCCCCTTTTCCCCGTTGTATTAGATAACTACTACAATCTCCTCTCTCTGATGGAAGAGCCTTTGTTCCTGTTGTACCATTTTATATATTGGGTTTGAACACACTGTTGTCAAGTACATCTTCGAATGTGATGCACGTAATGTACTGTGAGAAAAAAAACAAAGAACTGAAACAAATAGCAATAATTTGTGCTGTCATTTTATTAGATTGTGTTTGCTTATCTACCATGGAAAAAGCAGATTTGAAATCTACAAATGAGCCACAAAAGGAAGGAATCTTTATGATAGTGACTTCCTGCCCAAATTAGTAGTAGTATACATATTTGATGTGTTTGAAATATCTAACTTGAGCCTGGTCTGATCTACCACAAATATTCAATTACAATAACAAATTTCCTAAACTGGCTTTATATAATTACAATAACAAATTTCCTAAACTGGCTTTATATAATCCAAACAAGTACTATTTTCTGGGCTAAACAATGACAATAAACTGTAGTGTCAAGAGTCACCATGGTTCCACTGATCTTGACCAAAGATACAGATATAGAGTCCTTCATACTTCAGGTGCCGTGCCATTCAGAAGGATGGGCGTACCAGCTGATATCAAGTAGATGGACACCACTTCTGATATCCAACTAACTATGAGCTGGACGACCCTTTTGGGCCACATGTTTTAGAAGATTTCACACTTAAATACAATTAATAACAACATAAACCGAGAGAAAGTATTCAGTGCAAATGGCACACATGCGAGCTAGTAAAGGAACTGAAATGATTTACTCTGAATGATTTATCATTCTCCCATCTTCGCCTACCCACTCTGTTTCCCTCTTTCTAATTTTGTTCCAGATTTATGTGAAAGTATTCTGGTGTAAGAGTAAGTGACTTCAAGCAGAATGAATATCACCACAAGCCGCGGGGATGAGCAAGGAGTGAACCAGTCTCACTTACGTCCTCAGAGCGTCTGGGTTTAGAGGGACCAGATGAAACAGCCTGCATGGAAGTCCACACAGACATATCATGAACGAGTTAAGGGATAGGGATATGCAGAGTTTAATAGCTTCTCTCCCCCTAACTTGTCTTTATTCATAAAGGATTACCAAGTACAGACTCCACATTGTCTGCATATTTGATGGACTGCTGCATGATCTGAGATCTGACAGGGGTTGAAGAGAAAACAAAGGAACGATATATATAGACATGAAATTTGTTTGTGTGTTTGTCCTAAGAATCAAGAGTCTTGGATGCCATTTAAAGAGGCCCACAATTTCACATACAGAAATATTCACCAACACAGCGCGGTGTAATATACACTAACTCAAACTGCTGAATGATGCCTAGTTTCAGAGCTTGGAATTTGAACATTGAACAAATGGTGAGTGTTGTAACAAGCTGCAGAAACTCATATTTGTCACAGTTTTCCCGTACAAAGTGGAGAATCTAGAAACAATGATAGGGGGAATGCTATATGCAGACCAGCTTTATTTTTGTTAATTGAATTGAGCATAAATGGTAGAAATGGGATTTTCAGGACACTCAGAATGAGAGCCTAAGTCTATATAACCCAGTTATCAACATGCCACAGCCTACCAATTCTGTATTTAACAAGCAAATACAAGATTAAAGCTGAAGGTAACCTACAAATTCTGTGTTTAACAAGAAAATACAAGATTAAGGCTAATGGTATCAGAGCTGAAAGAGAGGTTTTCTGAAGATTTACACCATTAGGAGTCAGATGTATCGGGAAAGGCTTTCCATAACCTATGGCTGGCAACCTGTCTGTCTTCCTGGTCTATGGCATCAATTTCTAAATACGCCCACCCCTGCAGTGCAAGGACCAGCACTGGGAAGGCAAACATTCCATCAGTCATAGCTTAGACTCAGCTACATTACCTTTCCTTAACGTCTCATCAACTTATAAATTGCCTAAATCTACTTACAGATGCATTTCCTCACCCACCCACCCAACTGTAACCTGCTAAAACTGGGAAATCTAAGCAAAGACTCTTTGTTAAAATATAAACTTGTCTATTTGGATGAAAAAACACCTGCCCTTCAAAGGGAGTTCCAGAACCTAACCCATTGAAAATCCACATAATTTTAACAATTTATTTGACATTGGATTGTTTTTTAAGCACGCTCAGGAACACAGTGGCAAATGGATGAATTGTTATACGTACCCTTTCTATTGATACATTGAGAGTTTATTACCTAGAAAAGGTTAGTGTCAGCCTTTGGAGAGCTAGGATGAAATATCTGAGGAAGGTGATGTTCTCATTAAAGCTAGACAGCTTGAAGAAAAAAGTACTTTCAGACACGGCTCTAAGACAGCTGAAGCCAAAAATATAAGAGTCTTATTTAGAGTATGGCAGGGCAGGACATCTGTAGAATACTGGAGGGTGTCCCCTTCCTCGGATATAGGGTGCCACTGACTTCAATGCACTCTTATTATGGTAGGCAGGACATCCACCAACTCTGGGGTGCTACAGCAACATCTAAATCAGTTTTCTGTTGTTGAGCTACTGAACTCAAACTGGATTCTAGTGCTGAATGAAAGCTATTTACTAACATTTAATTTGTATGCTTTTCTGCAGTTGGAGTCTTCAAATTTGTCTGTCCAATAGTTTTATGCAAAAATCAAAGAGGATGTAAAAATAATCTATTCATCAAATTATTGCAAGTAAGAGAACTTGGCATTGGCAAATTATAATGAACATTTTACCTATTGGATTGATCAGTGCAGTACAAGGAGACTCAACTGGGCTTTTTCTGCCACTGAGTACTGTCCACACTACAATGTTTAATAAATTCCTCAAAGCAATGTTAGAAAGGCCTTACCCACACCCTTGTCCCTTTATTCACTAGATGATTTGCCGCAAAACCCTGGAAAACCTGTAGAAAAATCCATGATACACATAGGAGACAGATGTACAAATAGCAAGAACAGGAGGCCTTACTAACCTGCTAAAACATTCAAGTAATTTCAGGTTTTCTGAACACACCAAAAGATCACCATATGCATTTTAGTGCTTGTTGTGTTTGTGCAATTGCAAAGACGGTTGTGAACCTCCTACACTATCTCACCAGGGGCGGCTCTTCCATTAAGGCGGAGGAGCGTCCTCCTGCCCCCCCTACTCCGCACCAGCAGCGGCAGCTGCAAAACATTTGAAAGAAAATTATTTTAAAGGGGCAGGGCCACGGGGGTAACAAGCAGTCAGAGCGCATGTTTGTTTGGCTAGCCAAAAACACATGTGCAGTAGGCTGTCTCCAGCCCAGCAACACAGTTGCCAGGCTGGAGAGAGCCTGCACAGGCTCCCAGTCTGCCTCGGAGCGCCCGGGCTGGGCGCTCTCAGCCAATCCTTGGCCTCAGGGCAGGCTGGAAGCCTGTGCCTGCAGCGACGGAGACCGAGGAGCGTAAAGGTGTTTAAAAAATATATATATATATTTTAATGCCCCCCTCACGCCAGCCCACTCCTGCTTGCCGTGAGCTGCTACTGAATCCAACTCACCTATTATGGAATCCACAGAACCACAAGGACTTGCAATGTACCCTGGTCACCAACATAAATGTTTTTATTGTGCAATATAGATGTTTCCTACATCTGCCTCCTACTGCTGCTGTTTTTATTTATTTTCTAATGTGACATTTATGTGCATCTACATACCACTTAGAAGACACATAACCCAGTCCCATTCTGACTAGTAACCACTGTCACAAAAATGTCCACCAACTTACATTCCCTAAAACTCAAATGAAAAGTTCTGGTCTGTCACCCATGCATTTAATGTCCACAAACTTATCTATTGCCCAACTGTGTAATTCAACAATGATTTCCAGTTTGTATCACAAGTCAACCCGAGGCTGTCACACAAGTTAGACCTTTTGAACTTCTACTGAGTTTTTAAAATATCACTAGGCCCCCCTAAACACATTATCGCCGGGACGTTTTTACTATATGTTTCTCAAATTCCTTATTCCTAATCCTGAAATGACCTCAGTAAGTTCTTTCTGGTCATTCTTTTTGACTCCTCATGTATGTTACAGGGGACTGGGAAATAACAGTACATACAGCATTGGCAAAATGAGAGTACAACTAAAATACTGAAGAAAACCATCTAGGAGACTTTTTAAGATGCTCAAGGCTCCAACATAACCGAAACTGGGAACCACTACAGAGAAGGCAAACTATGTTGTCATTTTGGAAAAACTGGCCAGATGGACAAAATTAAGGTGCTTTGACTTATGTTGGGGGCGGGGGGGGGGGGGGGGGAGGGAGGCCAGAAAAACGAGGAAATCCTTGAAAACACTACATGAGATGTTATGTGTAAAAGCACAGCCAAAGAAATCAGTTGAGAAATAGAAAATAATTCCAAACAAACATAATTTAAGGTGACATCACTAATATTTTCAAAATTCTAAAAAGTTTTCAAAATTCTAGTAATATTCAGGGTGAGCTTCATGGGTTTTGTCCACTCGACAAAATGGGTGGTCAGGCACCCCATAATCAAACAGCTACCCTGCAGGAACTGCTTGCTGTAAAGGATCTCCAGGGATCCACTAAGATTGTTTTGTAGACAGAACGGAGTTCATTGATACTATGGTCGAGGTCGTGGCTTTTTTTCTGGAATATGAATTTACGTTGGTAGGTGTTGGACCTGGCTTTTTGACAGGGTCATCCCCAAACTTTTTGCCTCCTTCCTCCTATTTTTTCTGACCTGTTGTTGTTGGCTTTTGAACTCTGGGCACTTTACCACTGCTAACCAGTGCTAAAGTGCATATGCTCTCTGTGTAAATTGTACTGTTGATTGGTTTATCCATGATTGGCTATTCGATTTACTTGTAAGACCCTAGTAGAGTGCAATATATGTGCCTAGGGCCTGTAGATTAAATGCTACTAGTGGGCCTGCAGCACTGGTTGTGCCACCCACTTAAGTAGCCACTTCCCCTTGTCTCAGGCCTGCCACTGCAAGGCCTGTGTGTGCAGTTTCACTGCCACTTCGACTTGGCATTTAAAAGTAGTTGCCAAGCCTAAAACTCCCCTTTTTCTACATATAAGTCACCCCTAATGTGTGCCCTAGGTAACCCCTAGAGCAGGGTGCTGTGTGGGTAAAAGGCAGGACATGTACCTGTGTAGTTTACATGTCCTGGTAGTGTAAAACTCCTAAATTAGTTTTTACACTACTGTGAGGCCTGCTCCCTTCATAGGCTAACATTGGGGCTGCCCTCATACATTGTTGAAGTGGCAGCTGCTGATCTGAAAGGAGCAGGAAGGTCATATTTAGTATGGCCAGAATGGTAATACAAAATCCTGCTGACTGGTGAAGTCATTTTTAGAAAGTGAGCATTTCTTTGCACTTAAATCTTTCTGTGCCTTACAATCCACGTCTGGCTAGGTTTAGTTGACAGCTCCTTGTCCATTCACTCAGACACACCCCAAACACAGGGTACTCAGCCTCACTTGCATACATCTGCATTTTGAATGGTTCTTCCTGGGCTGGGAGGGTGGAGGGCCTGCCCTCACACAAAGGACTGCCACAGCCCCTACTGGGACCCTGGCAGACAGGATTGAACTGAAAGGGGACCTGGTGCACTTCTTAGCCACTCTTTGAAGTCACTCCCACTTCAAAGGCACAATTTAGTATAAAACAGGGCCTCTGCCCTACCTCATCAGACACTTGCTGGAGAAGAAACCTGAACCAGAACCTACATCCTGCCAAGAAGAATTGCCTGGCTGCTCAAAGGACTCACCTGTCTGCTTTCTACAAAGGACTGCTGCCTTGCTGTTGGCCTGCTGCCTTGCTGAACTCTTGTCTGGCTGTAAAAGTGCTCTCCAAGGGCTTGGATAGAGCTTGCCTCCTGTTTCCTGAAGTCTCAGGACCAAAAAGACTTCTTTCTTTCAACTGGACGCCGTGTGTGCCGAAAAATTAGACGCACAGCTTGTTCCGCAGTGAGAAATTCACTGCACGCCGATCCGAAAAGACGGCGCTCGACGCGACGCCTGCGGTGCGACCGTAACTTCGACGCATGGCCTTGCATGGACAACACCGCCGCCTTCCAGAGAGGAAATCGACGCAACGCCTGCGTGAGGAAGAAAATTCCACGCACAGCCCCCCGGAATGACGCGCAGCCGGATAACAAGCCGAGGAATCCACGCACAGACCCTGGGACATCTGGTAATCGCACGATCCGCAGAAGGAGACGGTCCGCGTACCGGAAAAACACGCACGTCTTCGTTGAGTGAGAAATAACGACGCAAGTCCGTGTGTGAAGGGGCGAAACCGACGCACACACCATTTTTCCTTCCGTAGAACGACGCACGTCTCCCCGCGTGAAAAATAACGGCACAAGTCCGTGTGTGAAGGGGCGTAACCGATGCACACACCATTTTTCCACGCATCTCCTCTTCTACGGCCCTCTGAGGAGTTTTTCCACTCCAAACCAGGTACTTTGGGCTTGAAAGAGACTTTATTTACTTTTTAAAGACCTAGGACACTTCATATCACTTTTCATTGATATCTTTACAAATTCATGTTGCATCTTTGATCGTTTTGACCTGCAAATACCCAGATAAATACACTGTGTGGTGTATTTTTGTGGTGCTATATTGTGTTATTGTATGATTTATTGCACAAATGCTTTACACATTGTCTTCTAAGTTAAGCCTGACTGCTCGTGCCAAGCTACCAGAGGGTGGGCACAGGATAATTTGGATTGTGTGTGACTTACCCTGACTAGAGTGAGGGTTCTTGCTTGGACAGAGGGTAACCTGACTGCCAACCAAAAACCCCATTTCTAATAGTAGGCTATGCAGCAGCAGACGAAAAAGTTATTCTGAGCCGATTTTGCTTCAGAACAGCCCCTCCAATGCTCATGGCTGGCTGTGGTGTAACGACATTTGAGGGCCTCCCTGCAAAGTACCTGTAAGGGCCCCCTCTTCCTGGACCCAAGTCAGGGGCCTGTCGCCCATGCACAGTGTACTTTGCTGTGGGGACCCCTGGGAGCTTGGCCCCCCACCTTCCCTGCGGGGACTGCAGGGACCTTTGTTACCCCACTGATGGCTGGTGTGGGGGTCAAATGAGAGTGCAAGGTCTCGGAAGTGAGCTGATGGCAATGTGTTGGCAGCTATCGGACCTCATCCAAAAGCAATTACTTCGCATGGGGATATGTACACATGCACAGGAAAAATGTCATCACTCACAGTGGGCCAAACCAGTGGCTAAAGTGGGATGAACCACAGTTCCATGCCTTGTGTATTGGTGGGCAGAAGCAAAATGTGAATGACATCTGTACAGACAAATGAATCAAGATCACTGATTCAAAGCTCATTAATGTATGTATATACTTGTGTATTTTTATTTATGAATGTTTCATGAAACATGAATCTGGAGATTTCTAAAGTTCTCTCTAGGCCAGACCTAAACATGCACTGCTTGTGACTTGATATGAAAAATGTTATGAAAAATGTTAGGCGGTTGAGGCATTTCACATCCATCTCAATTGTTTTTTTTACACCATTAACCAATGCTGTAATTAAAGGACCTGTAAAGAAGATACTGCTTCAAAACACACATTTCTGAATCACTTCATCATTTCAAGCTTTGAAACCAAAATATGAAACATCTGCCAGAGGGGAGCTTGGAGAAAGGGAGCTATTATCACCTGTCAGTTAAAAGTGAAGTGAGGTTACCTCTTATATATTATCCAATCCTCAATTTATAGGAGGATATCTTTATCTGCCTTTGTGCAGAGGCACAATACTAGGTTGGAAATTGCAAGGGAGTGTACACTATATTGTCGGTGAAAATGGCCTCTTCCCTACTGGCTCAGAGGCCTTTCCAGACCCTTATGTGTACATGGCGGGTAGAAACCAAAGATGTAGGAAAGTAAGTTGTCCTAAATCCGTATATTTTCTTTCTAAGACGACGACTATTTGTTCTAACGAACGGCCAGAAAATGTGCACATTCAATAATCACGGAATTTAGTCTCATAAAACTAGTACCAGCTTTAGGATATGAAAGGCCTAGCCTAAAGCACTTTACAGAAGTTGGAAAGGGTGGGTGCATTTTACTGCAATTTCTTTGCTTTGTTTACCCCACATGCACTAACATACTTTCTATTCAGGCCCACTCTTTGGGCAACACCTTCATTTTCAGGTCTGCCTTATTTTATCCCAAAAGTACTAACTAACACGCTTTTTGTTCAGGTCCATTCTGTGTGCAATACATAAACACCTTCACTTTTAGATTTGCGTTGTTTGACCCCAAAGGCACTAACATACTTTCTATTCGGGGCCATTCTGTGTCCAACACTTTTTTATGTAAACACTTTCATTTTTTTAGGTCTGGCTCCACAGCACAGCTGCATAAATACGTACTGTTACCAATACATATAGAATGATCTCTCTCGCCACCCTGAGAAGCATTATGCCTCATCTCATGATATTTGCTATTTAGTTTATCACTACTTTTTCTAGTGAGCGATGCCACAGAAATGCACGAGGGTACAGTTTACATCTGAAAAGTGCATTCAATCATCACATTGTTCGTTACATTTAATTCTGTATTCGTATATGCATTCTATACAAAACAATATTTGTTGATACTTTAATCCAAGCATTTTTCAAAGTCAGTAGGACAGGTTTTAATGTGATTAACAGCATTTGTTCATGAAAAACATGTAAACAGCATTTGTAAATGCCCGTGTTTACAGGCGCTGGTGCTTTAAGACAGACATACTAACTTGCCAAAGTATGTTATGTTAGTTCGTTTTTTTTGTTTGTAGGGCTGAGCTCTCAGTTAGTTTTTAGTAAATCAGATGAGAGAGAATAGCCATTAGGGGAGTGGAGAGCAGAAACTGTGGAAGAAACAATACCTTGCATGTCCTAAATTTATGATAGTAATGCCCTACTTAACGGCCTCCCAGGCACCAGTACCCTTGTAGAGAAGGCCATGTGTCCTAACTTTAAAACCCTTTGTCACCATTTGCTCTAGAACAGTGGTTCCCCACCTTTTGACCTCTGTGGACCCCCACTTTATGATTACTGGAACACGGGCACCCCACCGAATCATAATAGGAATATGGGGACCCCCCACTGAGTCATTACTGAAAGCTGGGGGACTTGATTTGCGAATAATATTTAATTTTCTAAGCAGTCGCGGATGCCCTGAGGAGCATTCGTGGACCCCCACGTGTCCCTGGACCAAAGGTTGGGAGCCACTGCTCTAGTAGGTCTCCAAAACGTTTCACCCACAAAAAGGGGTCTTTAAAAGCAGCTGCGGCTGCTGCATATATCAAGGGGAGGGGCGAGGGAGGCAATGAGAATCAATAAAAAATTAATAAAAAAAGCTTTGTTGCAGCCGCCGTCCTCTCCTGCCGTCTCGTTCGTTCTCCTTTCCTGTTCTGGAGTCCCAGCATTCGCTGGGAGACCAGAAGAAGCTCCACAGCAATCCTTGTGCTGCTTACATGCTAAACGTAGCTGCACCTCAGACACAACCTTGATGACTGTGCACTTTCTCCAGTCCGGTTGTGTACTCAGACGGGCTGGAGAAACATAAGTGCGCAGGTGTGTTTGGAGGGCCGTCTTAGGCTGTCCAAACACACATGCACACCTAGTGCACACAAGTCCTCATCCCACCTCCCGTGGCCCAGCCCCATCCGTCCATGCACCTGCTAGCTGGGCCAACAGCAGAAAAATAAACTGATATTCAAATATCATTTTTTTATTCTGCTGCTGGCTCTTAGCCAGTGGGACGACGCTCCTTCGCCATTGCGCATAGTTCTCCTTAAAGTGTACCAGGAACATGTTTTCCTCAAGTATAATGGGTCTATCCCAAGAAGGGATTTATGTGCTATACAGAGACTTGAAGGCAATTTGTTACTTGACAAGGAGCCAATGGAGCTCTACTAAGGCCTGCAAGACTGATTGTTATTTGGGTATTTTTTTGAGGAGACAAGTTGCTGCACTCTGCAAAGGCTGAAGTTTATTTAAAAACTCTACTGAATGCCCTGATGAATGGCATTACAGTATTCAAGCCTGGACAAAACCATTGCAATCACCACTGATTTCTGCAGATCATAGGGAATGAAAGGTAGGAATTTTCTCAAAGTCCATAGGAGAAAAAAGCAAGCAGAAGTGTGTTTATTAATCTGATGTCTGAAATGAGAAACTAGCATCAATAATCACTTTTAAATTCTTGACTTTCTAAACGGGTGAGGGAGGAAGGCCATGGCAGATTGCGGAGAGCAGAAGGAGCGGGGTGGCGTGTGGGATAAAAATGTAACTAATAAAAAAAATAAACACCTCGATCGCCAGCGCTGCAACACTGCATCTGCTCCTCTGTTGCAGGCACTGGCATCCCAGCCTGCCCAGTGGCCAATCCTGATGCTGCTCAGAGCAGCATTAGGATTGGCTGACTGGGAGCCTGTGCATGCTCTCTCCAGCCCAGCAACTGTGTTGCTGGGCTGGAGAGAGCCTATTGGGCATGTGTGTTTGGCCGGCCCGAGACGATGGCCGAACATACATGCACACTGAGGAGGAGTGCATAGCACTCCCCCTCACTGCTTGTTACCCCAGTGGCCCGGCCCCTTTGCAAGAAAAACGATAATAAACTTAGTTTATTATAGTTTTCTTGTAAAGATTCTGCAGCTGCTGCTGCTGGCGGGGGAACAACGCTTCTCCGTCTGAACAGAGGAGCTCCCCAGATCTAAGTTGGAAGCAGTATTGGTGCCTTGATATTGTCATGTAGAAGACTATTCGGTCTTTAGCAAGTATCACTATTTGGGAACAAGGCACTGACTGAATCCAATTCTGGTTTTGCATGAGGAAAATTCAGGTTTTGACAAAGATGAGCCAGGATTCGACCCACTTCCTCTCTGAAAACATTTTCTACCACTAGAAGTGCCTGCTTCTATTGGTAATATTGTAATAGGCCTTAAGAAAACTACAGAGGGCCTACTCTGGTCAACACACGACTTCGAAAAAAAACGTGCAGAAGTCTATAATACGTGAAAAGTACAGGCCTCAGTTTGAACATAATGGTCAATAAGGAACGCATGGACTGAAAGGAGAATGAGGAGAGAGGCCAGGTGCAGGGTAAAGCAGGTACGATTCAGCCTAGCACACCACAGATAACTTAGAAGGACGCACACACACAAGGGAGAGTTTGAGCTACTTTCTGATAGCAAACAAGGAGAAGAGTAAATCATGACAGACTTGAAAGGGACACGGCGTTAGATGTTTGTGTTTCAAGGCTGGCAGAAGGGAGGTGACAGGCCGTAAAACATTTGGAGTCTTGTAGACGTGTAGGGGAAACATATTGGTAGAGGTCACAGAGCAGGATCGAAGGACATTGTGTATGTTAGATACTATGTATGTAGTAAATCTGGTAGAACTGTATTTTTGTAACAAGCAGTCAGATAACGCTTAAAGAATGATTGCTTTTGTTAATTGTAAGTGTTGTGAAGGAGGTGGGTTTTAAGCGCCCACTGAAGGTATAAAAATCACTGTGTGTAAGAGCTGAGTTGTGTGTGGCTTCAGTTGCAGAACTGTGCTGTACTCCTGGTCGCATTGTATTCTGTTTTATTTCGTTTATATAAATACTCAATTATTACTAGAATTGTGTCATTTCTTTATTATTAATAAGAAATTTGATTACAATACCTATCAAGAAGAAGAATCTTCCCTTCATTTCTTTTGTAATCTTCTTTCTGGTCTTATCAGCTGCAGAAGCCTTTGCAACTGCCTTAAGAACCAAATGCTGCAGCTCTGTTTTACCCGCTTCACCAGAGTCCAGAGTGACTGCTGCAGACTGAGAGGAACAGATCTATGCCCTTCTTCCTCTAAAGAAGCATCCACACATGCATGCGCTCAAATGTTCTCTTATATTCGATCCTGATAAACATCAGCATTTCTCCAAACAAGAACCTTGAATAATGTCCTCCTCTTTGTGAAATTGTGTTGGCTGGAGAATGAAACTCCGCACTGGTTGCAAGAACCAACTTTACTAATAAAAGAGAGCCTACCCTCCAATACTTTCCATTTATTATTGTCTAGGTTTCCTTAAATGCCAATATCTTCTATTTTTATTTAAGTGTGACAATGGAACAGTAGAAAATATCCCACAACTTACTTGATCTGCAGGGAAGCCATCTCTCTGCCCTCTAGGAAGTGCTCCAGTTGCCATTTGGCATGCCAAGGGAGTGAGGGCCTTTCCCACCTCCACACTACTGCAACTCTTACAAGTAGTACCATCTTCAACCTGTCACAGAAGCTAACCATCTCCCACACTGAGTTTGCCTCACAGGATGCTAAGGGCAATGACAGGGACCATCTTCAGATGCTCTAAAGTCGAAAATAGTCACTACTGTAAGCCCCATCCTAATCTGCCAATGTCTTCGAGTCCACTCCCACAGGAGCAGCAAGCCAAAAGACATACAAATTCCAAAACAGCTAATGCTGTACACTAAGCTGTACTTATAAAATAAATAAGAAATAAAGAAAATGAATACAGCCAAATTAAAAAAAATATCCCCATCTCATAGAGTGAGTGGTGTCTACCAAGACAAAATACAGAATGGCTTGTGCTCCATTTATCAACCTGTAGGCAGGTGGAGGGTTTTTGTTTTCAGAAATAGAGGGGAGCAGAGTGTTTGTTCCAGTGAGGCAGACTCACCTAGTGACCATGCATTGATATGTGCCACTAAAATCTCTTTGCTCCTTTGTTACATTGAATACTTTGTTAAATGTAACTATGGAATTTCTCTTGGAAGGTAAGAAATAGTAGCACAAATAATCTCCATTTCAATTTCTCCTTGAGAAATAACCTTGGGAACACCAGCCCTTTTTTCTCTTACCTACCCAAAAACAGTCGACAGGTATGTGACAAAGGAATACAGGAAACATTTGAGAGAAACCATACACAAATGACAGATATGTAATCATAGGGGAATGAATCAACCACTTTACACCTCTCTCCAAAAGACAAAAAGTTAATCTTGAGGCCTGCTTTCCAAGATACCTAGACAGCATCAGAGGAATTTTTCCTAGGAGGGCTTTACATCTAGAGAAATTCAAGATCTGCATGCAACTAATCCGAATTCATTGTCAATTAACATAACTCTCCAACTCCCAACACAATTTCATTGCCATCCTAAGGCCTCAACTGACTCACAATACATGGCCCGCCTACATGCTCTCCACACACCAACTTCACGCCTCATACTAGACCAACTTCACCCACTCACCTACCTTCAATCTCTGTTGCAGTGGAAGTGGCACTGGAATGCAACTAAATAAAGCTTTCTTTAACACCATTACCAGTCATTGACTGTTCCCTATATTTATTAGAATATATTGCTGTTACACAAACTGCCCCTTTCAAACTTCATAACATGGGGTTTTTAACTGCCCACTTGCCACTACTCTTATCTTCTTTGAAGACCTGGGCTCTCTCCAAGATCCTTCTGAAAAATCGACCTTTCTTAAGTCCTCTGTAATTTCACCTTACATCTGAAACATCACAGCAGCTCACTATTTTCAACTAACTCCTAATCAATGTCTTACTCTAAAATACCCCCTCTCTCCAAGCACCAGCAATAAAAAACATTCAAATTTAAGTTAATTTCATCATCCTTGGCAAATTCTCCTCCAACACCAACCATTTCTCGCTCAACCATTCCACAATCCTCATAATCAACAATACTTCAACCTCCCTTTGGCCATCAAAACACAATCACATGATAACCTATTTAACTACTATATCCTTCAATGCATAAAACAATATAATTTCACCAGCTCTCAGCGCCCACTACCCTATAGGAGTAATAACACATGAAGCCCACTTTGAGCACACTGTCCGTCCAAGCACTCAAATCAACAAATGCACTTGCTTCTGGGCATACGAAGGGCAACATGCAGCCCACTAAACTTCAAAACTTTCGAAGTGGCCATTTGCACTCTTGTCTAACTAAGTCCTCAGTCAAACAGTCAACATATTTCTATTAAAAATCCACTCTTAATTTTCATAATCCAAAACTATCACATACAATAAATTCCCTTCACTATATCTAACTTCATCACATGTGATTTCACTATTTTTACTCTTTAAAAATAGCCATCCTTGGGAACATGTTAAGGTTACTCCTGACTGCCCCACCATCAATCACTTACACAACACTCCTCTCACATACTGTTCAGCCAAACTTGACTCGCACCTTCTCCATCTCAACCACAGATAGGATCTCTATACTCAGATCTGCTAAACTGTGGCACTCTTACAATTTCACCCCCTGCCCTCACTGATCAAATCATGTTTGTCTAATCTAGTGGTCTGCCATGCCTCTTCAACTGCTTCCAACTGCTTCCAAAACTCTCTACACTTTAGCTTCAACCCAAAATGCTTTAGTTCTGAGGTTGTATCGCCCATCCTGAAAAAATGACAGCAGATCCCTTCTTATCACCCTTGCACCACCATGATTCCCAAGTTATTTTTTTCTCTCATCATACCACTCCTCTCATTGCAACTCTCTTTCTAGTAACTTCGCACATTTCAAACTCTCTCACCTCTGCTCATCATGTTCATTTTTCCCGGTTTTTACTGTATCTTTCTGCAGACTTCTACACTGTGGACCACCCTAGCATGCTAGTAACCCTAATGTCCCTGGTGCTCTTCACCCTCATTGCTGATAACTCTAGCACTTGCTGTTTCTCAGGCTTCAGTTCTTCGGCCTCACCTGCTTGACCTTTATACCACCACCCTTTGAGATAGTTCTTATGTGATGTTCTTATAATTGTACGCCAATGCAACACACACTTTTTTCCCAACATTCTTATCCATCCATTTGCAGCCTCTTCAATCCTTTTTCCGTAATAGCATCAGGATACTCCCAAGGGAGTGACAGCATGCGCTTTACGAATAATAAATTCATGAATTCATTCAATCATCCATTTATTCAACCCGAAGCTGACAAAATACCTTTCCTGCCTTTTCCTCTATAACCACTCAAATATTTGTGCTCCTACTCATTCTGTCAGAAGAGCATGAGTTTAATTTTACACCAGCAAGCACAATAATTTGTCTTCACCACTCCCATTACAACCACTGTTTTCCAATGCATTTCAGACTTTTCGAATTACTCAGACCACTATTCTAGAATGCTCTTTCAACCAATAAGATAAGAACCTACCTTATCTTAATGTATCTGGGCCTTAAAAGCTAATTTTGTTGAATTTTAAAGCACCACCTAGTGATTACTCTATCAAATTCTACATACATCTTATAGATGTCTAAACACACTGCATCTGCCCCGGGCGCTGACGTAAAAAAGTGCAAGTTGGTATTGTATGTAAATATCATGTAGTGTCTTGTTTATGGCGTCTTTAAAGGTCAGCTTGTATTTCTATAATGCAATTTCTCAACCTACATCCACTATTGCAACACAATCTGTGAATGCCTTTGTGTGCCAACTTGTTACTAAGCGGAGCACACCTTATCTAATAGTATTTGGATCTCAATAAATACATATGCAAATAAATAAAACTCTTAAGAAATAAGAAAAAAACGTGCATTTGAGCAGTAGTGGGTGAACATTTTGGCATAAATTTCCTTGGGGGTTTGCATGATGTAAGTGCAGCCATTATGTACAACCTTTTAGTGATGCTTGAACTTATGAGATGGCAAGGCAAGTGGCATTTTTGTAAGACTATGGTCTTAGAAGGGAAATCAAGGTCTGAGAAAGGACTTTTTAGGACAAGACAGGTGCACGTTTGATGTAAACATGGACTTAAGATGAGGGAAAAGCTGTCAGATCAAGTGATACAGAAGGGATTCAAAGGGGAAGAACGCCTGTCGTAAGAGAAGATCAGGGAATATGAGTTGTCAGAAACCAAATGATGAGTGGCCTTGGGGGATGACTTTTGATGGAGAGAGGTGGGTTTATCAGACCAGGTATTAAAGTCTCCAACTAATTATGCTTGTGTAGTCATCAGGTAGATGGTTGAACAGATCTGCTTAGGGGTCGTGAAAAGTGAGAAAGGAGCAGTGAGGGGAGTAGGTGGCTGTACTCTGACTTGTGAGGGAGGCAAAGAATTTGCAGTGACTTACAATATTTTCAAACCAGCAGGAGGACTAACTATCAAATGTAGGGGTGCAACGTGTTTCTATTCTTTCTTCACCATGTATTTCTTGTATTCCTCCAACCCACAGTCTTATGATTTGTAGCTAATATTTTGCTTTAAATACCATCAAAAAGTGGAATGAAATACCTTCTTCAGTTCCTTCTGCTCCTTCCATCTGTACATCAGAAAAAAAAGAAATTTCCATAGGCCATTTTGGGTATATTTTCTACAAGACATTCAGGTCTATTAAATAAAAGAAATTCTACTAAAAAAGTCTTGGTCAAAACTAATGACCGGTGAATAATGTTTCACGAATAGTGAATTGTTGATGATGTGCATTGTATTTTCAATTAACGATAAAATGTATATACTGTTTCCTCAAATAACTTTTTTCTTTTTTTTTCTAAAATTAGTTGTTGATACAGTGTGCGGCAGTGAACCCCCTATTTTGTGCCTCCTCTTCTTTACTTTTCCTCAATGATATAAAAAGAACTGTTAGTTTTGCACTCAAACTATATCAGTATTTTTTTTTGTTTTCTTTCATAGGCTCTCGTTATTGTCTTTCTAGTTTCATTACAGATGGGAGGCTCATATTATGAACTGTCTTTTCTTACTGTTTTATTTATAACACTTAAACGCAACTACAATAGCCACAATCCTACTCACCTAAACATAGCACATCACTCTACAAATAGGGCAGTCCCCACAATCAACTTCCTTTGTTTCTTGCTGTGGAGATAGGTTTTTGCAGTGGAGTTCTGCTGCATCTGCTGAGGCTTAGTGATTTATAATGAAGAAAGATTTTATTTAACAAAGTGTTTTTCTGTTTACACAGATTGTCGGTTGAACTGTAGATGAACTGTATAACCATTTCTCCAAGAGCTGATTTATGGCCCAAGCTGTGGGGTCCTTGTATTTCCCAAACTAGCAGAGCTTTCTGCAGATGCCTGTGTAAACACAAAAACAGCCTTGAATTCACTGGAATCAAACACACAGTTGCATGTCCCCTCCTCTCTCTTCACCCAGCACATGCAATGAGAAAGCTGTTTTTCAGTGAAATAGAATGCAGGCCTCTTTCATAACTCTGATTGGCTGTTGCTAACCAATCAATGTGAAGGTGTGTGTCACAAAACGGAAAATGTGTTAGTATGACTGAGGGATGAGGAATGAGGAGTAGGGATGATGGATGAGGCGTAGGGATGATGGCTGAGGCATGAGAAGTATGAATGATGGAGAGAAGTAGGGATGATGGAAAAGAAGTATGGATGAGGGATGAGAAGTAAGGATGAAGGATGAGAAGTAGGGATGATGTATGATGGATGAGAAGTAGGGATGATCTATGAGAAATAGGGATGAGAAGTAGGAATGATAGATGTGAAGTAAGGATGATGTATGATGGATGAGAAGTAGGGATGATGGATGAATAGTAGGGATGAGAAGCAGGTATGAGAAGTAGGGATGATGTACGATGGATGAGAAGTAGGGATGATAGATGAGAAGTAGGGATGATGTATGATGGATGAGAAATAGGTATGATGGATGAGAAGTAGGGATGATGGAAGAGAAGCACTGATGATGGATGAGAAGTAGGGATGATGGATGAGAAGTAGGGATGAGGAGTGAGGAATGAGGATGCCCTAAAATGAATGTTGTACTCCTGGTATACTGTCAGTTGCATTTCACTGAAGAAGCTTCATTGTCTGTACATTCAAGTAGGTGGAGAAAGTGTACAGGCTAGCTGCTAGGGTATGGGATTACCCTCAGGGGTTTGAGACAAGAAGCTGCCTAAGTTTATTTTTAATTAAAAATTGTTCAATATTTTATAGTAGATAACAAATATTTGTTTGATTTATTGATTCAGAAGAAGTGACTTGTGGAGATGAGCAATACTGTTTGGAGGAGCACTTCCTTCTTAGAGGACATAAAACCACAAAGAAGTATATAGTTTAAGACACCAATATTCCGATGGTTCAATTCCCTGACTGGAGTAACAGCCATGAGTAATGAAGATAGCAATGACAATACTGTGAATGTTCGTGAAGCAGAGGAAGAGATTTTTAAGAAAAATCTCTGTGAGTTTCTGGATACATCTGTGTCAAACTCCATAAAAAAGCACTATAATTTCCTTAAAAAAAAAAAAAGTAATCCCAGTTGTAGGAAACTCAGTTGCAACTACTATAACAAGGTCCTTGACACCCTATGGGGTGAAAATGTAATAAAAGATAAGCGTATAGCAGCGCTGGATGATGGCCAGGAGTATGATAAACAGGGTGGTGGTTCAATTCCGCATGGATATTTTGGATTGAATACCATTTGGTATGATATGGATTCAAATAAGGTTGGTGGTCAACATAAAAGACAATTCTGTGATATTGAGGATATGTTTGGGATGATTTATATAACAATAGTGGTTATTATGATGAAGATGATAATGCTAATATGGTTCAAATGTTGAAGGTTGAGAAGCCTTAAACTGTGATTCTAGATGCTGAGCAGAGACGTTTTAGGGCATGGGCAAAGTAGGCTCTTGCCCAAGGCCCCCTTATAGAGCCAGCTCTGATCTGCTGGGTCCTGCCCTGATGACCCTGAATAATTCTTAAAGAGATTGTTTTAAATACCGTTTTCCTTTAGTTTATATTTAATGTGGGTGATATATGAGAGTCTTTTACAGACATTTTGAGGAGAAATATCGTGTATATGTTTCATGCACCATCCATTAAAAAAGTAACTTCTAGATCAAAACAGGATCTAAGATATTAGAAATGGAAGGGTGTCAGAGTTTATTTGCAGTAATATTAGTGAGCTGCTGCTTTGTTACAATATCGAAAACATATGTTACTATTGTAGTGAATCCTAGTTTGTTTTAACAGGATAACAGTAGTTAGCTTAGCCGTAGGCTTGTAAACTCGTGCCCCCGTCACCTAGTGACTTTTAACCTACTTAGCTTCCTCTGTCTTAGCTCATTTAATTATTTATTTCCTCTAAGATGGCTGCCTTGTTTATAGTTAAGCCACTTGTTATGAGTTTTATTATCAGTGTCACTGCGCCAAGGCGTCAAGATCAAGCGCGAAAGACAAAAAAACAGTAGGTGTTCACACTTAGGGATTTTCCCTCTCTATACTTTCGAGGGACTGTTGATATTAATTGCCGTCCCAAGCATGCCTGTTATCTATTGTTTTGGAATACACCTACGTCAGGGGACCTTGTAGATCTGTATAAATACATCACACTTTTAGACAGATAATCAGAGGGATTCCGACCAGAGGGCATCGCCACCATCGCTGATACAGATGCTGCAGTCATCTTGACGCTGACCCAGTCTTCGTGTCCCTACGGAGTCTGAGATAGAGACCTCATTCCAAGGTAACGAGGGTTGGGGGCTCCTCTCATGGACACGGCTTTGGCATATTAGGTTTAGCAAACCCAGCTCTCCTTTAGGTAGGAGGTTAGGCCTATTCTCATTAGGGTTTTGGGGAATATTCCATCTTAGACATACATATATATATATTTCTTTCATATATTTCAAAATGGTGGGGGTCTTCATAACCATGACTCTCTTCTTCACAATACTGTTGCTTGGTATATTCATTATCCTAATCATTGCAGTTCATGCAACTTATAGCAAATTGCAGTTATGTTAAATGAAAACTATTATAACTTCACTGCATCTGTGTTATTGCCTTTGTATGTATGAGACATAATATATCTGTGAGAAAAGGGTAATTTCCGTTTAACCACGACAACCCTGAGATATCTTACTTTGAGTCCATGCGTAAGTGACTACCACAAATCACCTTTTACTATTGTGTTTCTGGTGAGGTGCTGCTAGTGAGCCGGTAAGGTTGGGACAACAGTTGCGACTTGTTGTAGGAAAGACTCAGTCGCCTACAAACAAAAGTACTGTTATCTTTAAACCAGCAGTCTTGCTCAGAGCAAGAGTCCAAACTACGACATGGCGCCACCAACGGTGGTGTTTAAGCACTAATTTACGGATACCCTGATTATCACTGTCTCACAGACAACAGGTACCCTAAGTACCATTATACAGAGACGTCCGTGGTTTTTGGGAGAATCCTCCTCAGCTGAACAGGTAACACCTAATTAAGCTGTAGGTTGTTCGAGCTCGAACTCATAAAAAGGAAAAACTTCCCCTATTTTTGGTGTTCCGTTTCTCTTAACAACTATGGCTAATACCATAGACATTCCTGCAAATGCTAGACATGCACTTACACAACATTTATAAGCGCATGGCCTTACAGAAGAGGGCGGGGATGTTACGCTGGTAATAGAGGCAACTGAATCATATCAGACAGAAACATTTTACTGTTGGGTCACCTTTCCTGAGGCAGACCAGAGAACGCACACATTTCACACATATGAAATTGCAAACGTGTCTGTACGGTACGAAGCATACCAGTATCATAAAATATCGTTCACATGTCAAGAGCATCAGAACTGGTTTGAAGGCGCCCTACCACATGTACTACGAAGAGTGAGGCTAGGTCCTTTAAGTAATGAGGGCCCTACGTGGCCTATGTTTGCCACATATACACCTCACCCAGGCATACAGAATATGCCAATTGCAGATTTACGAGTATTATATAATGAATTAGTGGCATTATATAGACGATTGGTTCAGTTCGTAATGCGAACATTGAACACTACACCAGCGCGTCCTCACCGCCAGTAGCTGGTGGATATCAATTGGCTACTGGGATTAATCCACAAACAGTGCATACTATTATGGGTAAAGTGCCCACGGAACGGGAAAAAATACCGTTCTGGATTGCCCAGAAAACTAATCAGCTGGAAGCTGTGTTTCCCCATACGGGACCACAGGAAAAACTTAGACTGCTCCCTATGTGCTTGCCGTTTGGGATGGTTCCCTCGGTGGATGACTGCACCACATGGGGTACAGTCTTCGCTGCCGTTTATACTACCACACATGGTACCCCGACACTTGCCAATTTACCGGAGGTGTTAAAACAAATACAAAATGAACATGGGGCTGCACTGGCCCTGGATCTGGGGATGAAATTGATGCGTAACTTTGACGCCGTTTCCTCGATAATACTGAGTAATATTAAAGGGGAAGCGGTGGAACTGGCAATACGCCAGCGTCTCCGGGAAACTCCAAATGTGAAACAAGAGAGACAGCTACCGAAAAAAAATTCCGATACCTATACTAGTATAGGACGGGATAGTTTGGGAGCCAAACCTAAAAAATTGGAATTACCAAGTACCGCCCATAAGGAGGGTGCAAAGCAGGCACAAGAGGGCTCTAAATAGCGCTGGGACAAACAAAAAGATTTCAAAGAAAGAAGAAATAAGAGAGCTGATTCTCCACATCCGGAGTACTCTGAAAGGAGGTATAATCTCAGAAATAGGGGGAACTTTAGAACTCCAGACAGATATACGGATTCACGTGCCTCTCGTTCCTTTCAGGACGCACCGGATAAATGTAGCGAGAGAGGGGGCCGTCAAGATCGACGTCCGGAATACGTGAAAGAAAAAAAAGACTCACCACAGTCTGCCATTAAAAAAGAAGAAAAGACTCCTCAGCAAAAGCTGCAGTTTAAAAAGAAGAAGGTGGCAGCACTGACAGTTAAAAATGCCAGTAGTATTGAGAACACTGTTGAGGAACGAGAAGTGGGCCGTGACTCTGTTGGACAGCGCTGCAGAGGTCACGATATGTCGCCAGAGTCTGAAAGATCATCTGGATGCGACAGCAACTAGCGATTACATCGCAGTTGAGACAGCGGATGGCTGCGTTCTCCCACCCGATCGGTTTATGATTTAACAATTCAGATAGAGGGAGACGTGGAACGGATTATTAGTGTAATATTTTGGGATGAACTTACTAGTGATATCCTGTTGGCCGAGAGAGACTGGCCACCTGAACTCGTCCGCAAGCTCCCCCATGGGGAAGATGTCATTTTGTCTTCTTTCTCCGATCTTGTTCCAGAAGCAGACAAAAAAGCCTATGCTGCTGAATGGGCTTTAGCGCAGGCACCCGCGCTATACTGTAATCATGTAGGTTGGGACAAGGACTCTCCTTGTCATGTTATTCCCGTTAGGTCTACACCCCAACCACAGCCACAATACCCTGTTAAACATGAGGCGAAAGCTCCGGTGACGGAAATACTGTCACAACTTGAGTACCAGGGAGTGATTGAGCCCTGTACATCGGCAATGAATAATCCACTATTCCCTGTTGCAAAGCCAGATCATTCATATAGAATAATGGTTGATTATAGACACTTAACTAGTCATACACGCACATATGCTATACAAAATTCACACAGCACAGCACTGATAAACAATATAGTGCGTAAAAAATATAAAACTACATTGGATATATCTAATGGGTTTTTCTGCCAGAATTTAGCACATGAAAGTAGGGACCTAAGTGCATTTTTATTTGGCTCTCAGAAACGCTTTTGTCATTTACCTCAAGGCTATAAAAATAGCCCAGGACTGTTTTCAGCCCGTGTGACATCAATTTTGCACAAGCTTGATTCTGATGCATTTGTCCTATGTAAATGATATCTATCTCACTGATGACGCCCTCGACATTCATCTTGCGAGGGTCGATCGGATCATTTTGGGATTTGCAGGCCTCGGTTATAAATTTAATTTTAAGAAAAGCAAGATAGCCTTTCTTAGTGTATTGTTCCTGGGATATGAGCTATCAAACGAGGGGAAGAGCCTGGCCGCGCACTTCCTAGAAAAGTGTGCTCCATTACAGCCTCCGAACACACTTAAGAAATTACAGTCAATACTGGGTTTCTTTAATTTTGGCAGAACATACATTCCAGATTATGCAGAACGAATCAAGCCACTTTATGACTTAATTCAGCCCAATTTTTCTAGCAGAAGATGGACAATTGAACACACGCACATTCTTAGGGACATGCAACAGGACATGCTAGAAGCTAAACACTTACACACACGTGACAATAAAACAAATTTGGTCATCAGAATAATAGCTGGTGCCCTTGGGTTTACTTATGTCACCTTTAATGAGGGTGACACAGTGTCGATAGCATATAAATCACACTTATACTCAAATGCTGAAAAACGGTTTGCACCTACAGAAAAGATTCTGACAGCAGTTCAGATGGCCGTCATAAAGGAGAGGCCACTGGCCCAAGGGAAACGCATTATTGTTGTCTCCCCGGTGCCGGCCTTAGAGGCTGTCACTAAAGCGAGCGTTCCGAACTCTAAGGCATTACATCCACGCTGGATTCAATGGGCAACGTCTCTGACCGCCACTGATGTTGATTATGTATTTGACCCAAGACTTCAGACACAAGAATTTCTCCAGTATGAACAGGAGTACCCCGCTCCTCTAAATATCTTGCCACTAGACAGTTATAATACTATCATTTATACTGACGGATCGGCACAGCCGGCTGTAGGTACTAAACATCAATACTCGGCAGCTTGCGCAGCCGTGAGCGGGGTAATGGAAGACAGAGTTTTCCATCCTCACAATACCTACACGCAGACCTTAGGGGACTGCACAGCCCAGTTGGCCGAGCTTAAGGCTCTTCTTCTAGCGCTCAAACATACTGAGGCAGGAAGCCAGACTTTGATAGTCTGTGATTCATATTACTGTGTCCAGTCATACAATGAATATCTCAATCATTGGAAACTGAACGGGTTTAGGGATTCTAAAGGGAACACCATTAAACACAAAATGTTGTGGGGAAGGGTGGCTGATCTTAAGGATAAGCTACCATGTGTCCATGTAGTTCATACATTAGGACACCAACGTGTTGGAATACACGTTGCCGGCAATACATTGGCTGATGAAGCGGCCAAAGCATCAGTAGCTACGGCTTCTGTGGCTGCAGTGACTCGTTCTCGGACGAGGTTGGATAATGAAATACTGATTGCCGTTAAAGCTTCGGCTGCAGGCAAGACCCTTCTGAAAGGATACCCTACAAACTATACTTACCATATCAGTGCACAGAATGTTGCTTATACAACAATTCCTGGGGTTGGCGATCGAGTGATCCCCAATGAAGACCAGAGATTAGAGCTGATTACAGCCGCACATGAGGGTGTCGCTTCTGCACATGCTGGTATACAGGCCACGATAACAATTCTACAGCAACGATACTGGTGGCCTGGTCTATGCAGACGGACTAAACAGTATGTCGTTTGTTGTGTCATTTGTCAGCAGATTAAGGGCTCTAATATCAAACGCCCACCGCAGACATACCTCTTAGTGTCGGACAAGCCACTCCAGTGTGTGTACCTAGACCATTGTGGTCCCTTACAGCCTGATGGTGCATACAAATACATTTTAGTGGTTGTGGATTCTTGTTCTAGATTCCTGTGGGTATGGCCACAGCGGTCCGCTGACGCTCGGACTGTTATAAAAGATTTGCTGATCTTTATCGGTACATATGCCGTTGCAGCATTCCATTTGGACCAGGGCCCTGCATTTGCCTCTAAGGCATTTAGGGATACCATGGGGTCGATGGGTGTTGAACTCCATTACTCCTCACCATACCATCCTGAGGGAAATTTGGTCGTGGAGAGGCGGAATAGTGATCTAAAGCAGTCCTTAACAGCTCAAGTATTAGGTTCAGGCCGCAGTTGGTTGCATCACCTATATGGGGTCCAGAGAGCACTGAATAATCTGCCAAGACGGTCCTTGGGGGGAAAGTCTCCATATGAGGTTCTCTTTGGGATACCTATGTATGTCCCCGATCTTGATGCCCCTGGTATGGTGGCAGCAGAAACACCATTTGACATAAAAGAACGTATCACTGTTATACAGGAGCTTCAACAATTTCGTGATGATAAATCATCTGCAAGTGCTACCACTTTAGGAATAAGGGAATTGGCAAAAACTTCGACTGGCTGGATTACTAACGTTGGGGATCTGGTTCATGAGAAGATCGCTGTGAAAAAGGAGTTTGGTTCATCATACAGAGCACCTGTACCAGTTTTGGGAATAAAAGGCACCAGGACTGTCATCCTACCACCATTGTCTGGTTCTAAATCGAATAGATTCATCTCCATTGATGACATCAAATTACACCATGTGGCCGATTCTCCACAGTAGACCAGGAGGTCCCTTGGGTGGTTCCCGATCCCTTCTCACTACCCAACAGGACATCCATCTACATAGTAGGATGAACATCACTGCTACTGACTATGCAACTATGTCAAATGCTGTTCCAGACACTTCCTCGACCATGGGGAGGGTGGAGAATGAACTTTTGTTGGTGCCAGTCACATCTTCGGTGACTACCTTGCTTCAAGATTTGGCTGTGTTTTACACGAACACTTCCACGACTAATGATGTTGTTTATCAGGAACCTCCACGAGCGGTGGATCAGAATTCAGCCGGTCCTGTGTTTGCGGAGACTTCCTCTGGCTATTTCATTGACATTGATGATTTTTCTTCGGATTCCTCCTCAACAGTGTCTGACAAACTTTCAAAAAGTAATAAGCTGTATCGATGGCTTAAAAAGAACTATTTGATCTACCCATGGAACTATCTATGGTTGTGTTTGACATTTATTGCATTATTTTTATGGATTGATTTTGTGACTGTTTTCTTTTTACTGATTAATGGTCACTATATTCCTGATCGCTCCTCTGTGGAGCCTGTTGATGAAATTTTTACACCACATCATTCTTCCCATAAGGTCCGACGAGATTTGTCCCCTGTGAATATTACAGCTATACCAATTACTGATGGGATTGTGTGGGACAAAGTTCCATTCTATATATATGGGCAGACAGAGGTTATTCAAATACCATACGTGTTCAAAATTTCAATGTCTGATGTTATTACACCTAATGTTGTCTCTGATGATTGGGATGTCCAAACAGTTGATTCCATGCTAGCTGAAATGAAGGACTATTCCACTTTTGGAAGTGATGATGTATACCATTATACAGTGAATTATGGGGAAATGTTCTGCTATAACAACTGGAGGCCTCACTACCTACACCGTGCAACTAGATATAGGCCTCTCTTGAATTACACACAGTGGGAACACTGTTCAACACCACAGGTGGGGAGTACAAAGTATTACATCGATAAATTTACATACTTTTCCGGGCATGATACAAAGAAAGCAGAGATTATTTTAAAATACCTCCGGCACAAATTAGAAAACTTTTGCTAACAGATACGAAACTGATTTATTCAGATCCCTTTGTTTCCCGGCTCTCGCTTGAGGGTTACGAATATTGGAAAGATACTATTGATTTGAAAAGTGTATGGGGGACACAAGATTGGCAGATACAGGGTAGGAAGGCTTTGTTTCGAGCATGCCTGATTCCTGTGCAAAGGATTTTCTTAAATGACACTATGGAGCAGACATCCTGTCTGGGGTTAGCAAAAATGAAAGACCTGAACACGCCCAGTATCCCTACCCCGACAAAATTTTGAGATTGGCAACACTTTCTTAATGTCTCAGAAGACAGGCTAGATGCAATGGTTAAGGCTGGAGCCTATAATTCTTCACTTTCCCGTCCCGGCGGGAGGTTGGTATGGCCCACCAACACTGATGAGTTTCAAAAGCGTTTCTTGAACTCTTCAGGGGGTTTTTCCAATCACAGGCCTGATTCTCGCTTTCTATCAGGCCAACATACAGGTATAATTACAACATACAGTGTGGGTAAGCTGTGCCAGCAATGGGTGCAGAAAAACACGTTGACAGCGGTTAAAAAACACCTGAACACTCTTTCTGACAGTATAGACTTACAGGATTTCCTGTTAGGTCCTAGGAAACAGCGCTCGAAACGTTTTTTATATGCTATGTAAAATGAAATTTGGAAACTTTCTCAGATTGAGGCTGCTGCACGTTTAAGGCAACTAGATAGGGAAAATTTGGAAAAAATATTAGCTGTTGTGGACAATGGCATGAACACGCTGTCCAACAGGATTTATTCACTATCAAATATAGTGTTGTCTGCTATTGATATCACTCAGACAGACTTGTCCCGGTTATATCATGGGCAAACACAGCTACATTCCATCATGCAGCTGGGTTGGACATTGCAGACACTGAAAAGTGGCCACATTCCATGGAGGTACATTAACGGGAGTGAACTATTCACTGCTTTTAATTTTTCCAGGGAACAAGAGACAATGGCTAAAAGGGAGGCTTGTTTCACCCTGCTTCAAGTAGAGAAATCAGATAAGTTGCCCTTCACGGTAGCAGAGAGTCCTTCAACTATTTGGCTCTTGCACGGCATTATTAATTTACTGATTTCGACCTTTCGTTTCTCGAGCTGCCTGAAACATCTTGCGGTGGGACGATATGAGCAGCTAGGAGATAGCTTTATTAAGGAAGAGTGGGAGTTGCCCTTTGACTACAGATGTCTGAATGGTGAACAGGAGGTCTTTCTTAGCGGAAGTGAATGTGAGACTGCTGTTCGTCATTCTATGATATGCAAACAGGTGTCTCTTCACGGTCTTTGCAATGCGGGGGTCGCAAATGTGGCCTGTTTTCTGAAGGGTACTCCCATCCCCTTGATTTGTCCAGTGTTTCATGTACTTTCCAATGGCAGTTATGTGGTACTGAACGATGAAAGCTGTTTCGGCTTGCGACCTGGAATTGCCTACGCAATCTCAGTCACGAAGGTCGTTACGTGTTGTGGACATGTTTTGTTTCCCCCCACACAAGAGATAAAAGTATCTGAAATGTGGCCCCACATAGATACTATTAATGTGAACAATGACAAGTTGAGTAGACTAAAGGCGCTATTGTTTCAGAAACAGGTCGCCTTGACATCTGCAAAAGAGACGTATGCTCTCCAGATTGCGAGATCATCAGCCGAGATACAATCCCTTTTAAATACCGATTTCCCCAAACACTTTGGAGAGCTGGTATCCAGAATATTCAATGCCTCAAGCACCACTGGGATTGTTCATTTCTTTAAGGCTGTCGAGTCTGGTTTCGTGTCCATCTTCCAGACCGTCTTTGGAGTCATCCCATCAGCCATCCATTCTCTCTTTTCAAGTGTGTTTGGTGTCTTTCCAATTATTTTGGCTTTGATTGGCGGACTACTACTGCTATTTCTTCTGATTCGCGGTGGTTGTTTCTTTCCAGCAACGCAGAGCAATGGAGCCGCTCCCGCCAACTCCACTGTGCCGTGAGCGCATGGTTCGTATCTTCGGTACACCTTTGCTGGTGGAACTGGAGCTTGACTGGTCGTTGTCATTCCGGCTACTTCTCTGGTGTGTACAACCGGTCTTCCGCTGCATATGGTGTCTCTTTGAGCATCTGCCTATGGTCTGTCTTGCTGTTGCACCGACATCTCCTGTCGACCACGAACTGCTGATGTCCCTGATGAGGGTTCATACACGGTCATGCCCCTTGAGACTGAGGTTGCTCCGCGAGGCCACCTATGAGCCTTCCGTTATAAGATCTAACATGGATGAGGACACTGCAGCAAGTATCGATGCACCGGTGAATATGGCTCACTTCTGCTCTGTGGATCCGTTTGTCCGCCCAGCACTAGACTTCACTTCGGACGATGTTGACTCATTTTTGAGGTCCTTGACTGGTGACTTCGATCACATTCTTCAATATCCTGCGTGTAACACATAATTTGATGAATTTGCTTACCATTCCCGATTCCAAATTGTGCAATTATAATAGACGTTTGCTGTACTTGTCATAGTTGATATTAACATCTCTGTAAGTGTTTTTTAGACAGCCTTGTTTTACCGTGTTTTCACACCCACGATTTTTATTATTAGCTTCTTTTATTAGCTTGTTTTTTTCCTTTGGCTTTTTTAGTTCAGAAGCAGCTTTTTAGCGTTTTGGGTTCCTGTACCTTCATCATACCTCAATGGGGAGGGTGTAGTGAATCCTAGTTTGTTTTAATGGGATAACAGGGGTTAGCTTAGCCGTAGGCTTGTAAACTTGTGCCCCCGTCACCTAGTGACATTTTGCCTACTTAGCTTGCTATGTCTTAGCTCATTTAATTATTTATTTCCTCTAAGATGGCTGCCTTGTTTATAGTTAAGCCACTTGTTATGAGTTTTATTATCAGTGTCACTGCGCCAAGGTGTCAAGATCAAGCGCGAAAGACAAACAAACAGTAGGTGTTCACACTTAGGGATTTTCCCTCTCTATACTTTCGAGGGATTGTTGATATTAATTGCCGTCTCAAGCATGCCTGTTATCTATTGTTTTGGAATACACGTAAGTCAGGGGACCTTGTAGATCTGTATAAATACATCACACTTTTAGACAGATAATCAGAGGGATTGCGACCAGAGGGCATCGCCACTATCGCTGATACCGATGCTGCAGTCATCTTTACGCTGACCCAGTCTTCGTGTCCGTACGGAGTCTGAGATAGAGACCTCATTACAAGGGAACAAGGGTTGGGGGCTCCTCTCATGGACACAGCTTTGGCAGATTAGGTTTAGCAAACCCAGTTCTCCTTTAGGTAGGAGGTTAGGCCTATTCCCATTAGGGTATTGGGGAATATTCCATCTTAGACATGCATATATATATATTTCTTTCATATATTGCAAAATGGTGGCGGTCTTCATAACCATGACTCTCTTCTTCACAATACTGTTGCTTGGTATATTCATTATCCTAATCATTGCAGTTCATGCAACTTATAGCAAATTGCAGTTATGTTAAATAAAAACTATTATAACTTCACTGCATCTGTGTTATTGCCTTTGTTTGTATGAGACATAATATATCTGTGAGAAAAGGGTAATTTCCATTTAACCACGACAACCCTGAGATATCTTACTTTGAGTCCATGAGTAAGCGACTGCCACAAATCACCTTTTACTATTGTGTTTCTGGCGAGGTGCTGCTAGTGAGCCGGTAAGGTTGGGACAACAGTTGCGACTTGTTGTAGGAAAGACTCAGTCGCCTACAAACAAAAGTACTGTTATCTTTAAACCAGCAGTCTTGCTCAGAGCAAGAGTCCAACCTACGACACTATCCTTGAATATTAGATGTCAACACATTTAGAATTTGGGCCAGACTGCTTGTGCAGTATCCTGGACCTGGTCAATGAAGCAGTGAAAGAGTTGAAACTAGAAAATAAATTCAAAGCTGTTCCCAACATGGGCCCCGAAAATACGTTTGGCCCAGGGCACCCAAAATCCTTAAGATGTCTCTGATGCTGAGGGCAACCTATGTGTAACCCTAGGTTGCATCTGCACCCGTATTCAGCAGAGTGGCTACTGCCTCTGTTTCTGGATGATGATGTCAAAACAAGAAACAGTAGTCCTGTGGATAGGGCAACCAGGGCCAGCATGAGAGCAGAGTACCCTATACTTTCCATTTCATGCGGTCGTGAACCCTGTTCTTGATACCAAGATTGCAACCTTTCTGAGCGAGTGGGGCAAGGATTCCAGGAGGGGAGTTGATAAGGCCTGCACTTACAACCAGGAAAACTCTTGGACACACTTGGGCCTTTAAATAAAATGTTGTGCTTCACAGAACAGGTTAAGAATTTAGATGAACTATTGGATCCAGAGGTGATCACCCAATGAGCCCAAAGCGCAATTTCATTTCAGGGCTATGCAAATTTGGGGTTGTCCTATGAGATGGAAAGGATTATTATTAAAACAGGCCTTTAATTGGGAGAGCTAGCAGGCTCAGAAGTTGGCTGGAATACTAAGGGGGATCCCTGTTCGGGGACAAATTCCTTAGGGAAATTGGCAGATATGTTCAGGCACTTATAACAGTGGAAAGGCCTACTTCTCACTGAGGAGAGTGTTTGGGTGGGTTTCCCTTAGGGCTAGCAGTTCCAGGGGCCCACTGGCTGACCGTGCAGGCTTCTTTAGGTTCTACTACTAATTCAACTGTCAGTACAGATTCACAAAACCAATGTTCTTCCCTCAGAGGAGACGAGGTGAATGTTTCAGATTCTATGGAGCACAAGCAAGGGAAGGGGGGAGCCCAAGAGTCCTTCCTTTCCTCTCAGCAAGAGTAAGGGGCAGGTTGGCATAGTCCTCTCAAGGATGGGATAGTAATCAATCTCATGCGATCCATGGGTACATTATGGGGTTCAGAATAGATTTCAAAGCTGCAACAGTCCAGTTCAAACTTTCAGCTCCAATCAAGTTCTCGTAGGAGAATGTGGAGCTAATGTCCATAGACGTTCAGGATTTGCTGGTAAAAGGGGCAACAGAGAGGCGCTGCAGACATCCAGAAGGTTTAGTGAGCAATATTTCTCTTGTTAAAAAAAAAAAAAACATTTTCAGGCTGAATGAAAATCTAAAAGATCAATTACTTTGTACAGCACAGGCTTTTAAAAATGGAAATCATCATCAGTTTTCAGGACACCATACTTCTGAGGGATTGGATGACCATTTAGATCTACAAATGCTCATCTGATAGTGCTGATGCCTGCTGGGAGAATTACTTGGGTTGTGCACTACATGATAAAGAATGGTGCTTTCTCATTGAATTCCACAGTATGATTTCCCGCAACTCACAATTTAAATGTATTCATTTCTCACTTCTGCAGAGGGCCTATCTGATGCCACTAAAGCTAAATTATTCCCTGCAGCTTCTCCCAACTGCCTCAGATGCCAGACGAGCCGTGTGGACTTACTACACATGCTATTGGGCTGATGTTCATGCCGCTCTGGCTGCGCTTACTGGGATTTCTCACTGGAAAACAGAAGAACACTGTCTTCTGGACTAATATCCACGTATGAAAAACTCCAAAACCATGATGCGCTTCATGGACCTGTCACTTCTAGTCAACAAACAACAGATTACTAGACGCTGGAAATCCTCTCGCCCCCTCCTTATATTCAGCTGGCAAGATGAGGTCTGATACTTGGGAACGCCAAAGGTTGTGCCTTTCGGAGGGAGGAATGTTGTCTCCGGAAACAGCCTATAGCCTTAATCCGGGATGACTTATTAGAAACTTTCAAGTGACAAATGGATGAATTATTAAGGAAACGAAGGATCCATTCCCACTGAATTGTTAACGTCACCTGACCATCAGCATAGATGTTATTGTATATTGTAACAGGTCCTTTATTCTCGTAGTTGTATTATGCCTCAAGTCGACCCTGTCTACTTAATTTTACTCTCATTTTTCCCCAAGTGTCCTTCTCACTATTATCCTTCGATGACACACACAGCAGATGACAAATTTGGGTTAGGGTGTCTATATTGTATTTAATTGTGTCTTTTCTTTATGATATTTCTTTAAAAGGCCTTTGTAAACCCTCATATCGCTTGCTTGTGTTCCTTATGTTCTTCAATGCTCCAACTGTTTTGTTTATAAAAAAATGTACTGCAAATGACTTCAGGCACTTACAACAAATAGTACGGCCAGAGATAGAATGTATGCATAGTATTCCCTTTGTCTAAAAACTTCAATAAAGTTTTGTTTGAAAAACAAATCTGACAGTGCAGATATGTCAGGAGCACTGAAGGTTTCTTCAGTTTTATTGGCAAGATCAGAGTTACAGGTTCAGGGCCCTGCCTTTTGAGCTACCTTCTGCTCTTTAGTGGTTCACCACACTGTTAAAATCAGTGGCTGCGGCCCTCACATCTCAGGAGGTGAGAATGGTGATATATCTAGATGATATGATATTGCTGGGTCAACAGAAAGCTTGTTGGTGAATGAGATGCAGGAGGCAGTGTACTTGATACAAAGTCTGATATTCATAACTAATGTTGAAAAGTCAGACCTGCTTCCCTCAAACAGATTGGAGTTTTTGAGGCTCCTTGGAGACTCAGAGGAAGGTGCATTTCTGCTCTTGTGGCAGCTGCCACTGAATGGGGTTGGAGTTAAAACTGAATAAAAATATTTAAAAAAACACTTACCTGGTTCATCAGGAGATGGCTTTGTCGCCTCCGTCCTCGTTCCTAGCAGCCTCGTCCTCTGGAAAGCACACAGGCTCCTACACTCCCTCACCAGCATGACAGCAGCATCATGATTGGGTGAGAGGCCTCGATCAGCGCTCACACAGGGAGTGGGACCCTGTGTATTTTCTCCTCCTGGCTGTGCAATACAGCAGGTGGAGAAATGCTAAGTGCGCATGTGTGTTTGGCCAGTGCAACACAGCCGGCCAAGTAGACATGTACACTTATGGTACACATACCACTCCTCCTCCAGCCCCGCCTCCCACAACCTGGCTCCTGATAAAAATAAAATGATACTAACAGAACGTTTCTGTTTAACTTTGGACTTAAAAGAATTTTGGTAGAAAATGGTCTGAGAAGGTTAAGTTCGGCAGGGAAGGGCATGGCATCTGGCAGTGTCCAAGGATGAGGTGTCATCCTCAGGGAGCTGCTGGACAGCGTGGTGAAAATGTCAACGTCCAGACTCCGGGCCTGATTTAGAGTTTGGTGGATGGGTTACTCTGTCACAAATGTGATGGATATCCCGTCCGCCGTATCACGATCCCATTATAGCCCATGGAGATCATCAAACCAAATTCTAAATCCGGCCCATAGTCTCTTTTTACAAGTTGAAAATCTCCAGCAGTAAGAAGCTGCAGGCTGTAGCCAATGAGGACTCCACAAGGCTGGATACCATTTCTGAAAGGAGCCGTTAAACAGGATCTGCAGCTGCTGAGAAGAAAGTAGCAGGAGTTACTGTGAAGTCAGGCTGACTGGCACCTTGGGAGAATCAGCAAGCAGGTATGTCCCGGTCTCCACTTTATTCTCAGAGCACTTTTCGTCAAAAAATGTCTTGAGTCCAAAATGTTGGATGTGGGCTATATTGGCGTTTTTGGCACCACTTGTAAGGTTGGGACTCACTCAGGCTGGATCGTGATGTGGGTTTGAGATGGTTGGAGCCTTTTCTGGTCCTCATTCTCTGATCAGGAGGCTAGCCAACTAGCCCTTGGAGTCACTCTGGAAGCCTGGGCTTCAAGTAGAAAAGCAGATCTCAAACAGCAGGGCAGACTTCTGACGGCACAGGGCAGGCTTCAGGCAGCAAGGCAGTTCTCATGGGGCAGCAGGCCAGTCTTCTTGGTGCAGCAAGGCAGTCCTCTGCAGTACACAGCAGACCACTGGCGGCAGGGCAGTCCTCTGAGATTCCTCTGCAGGTCCACAAGTCAACAGAAGTGTTGGTCTGAGGGTCCTAATTTATTCCTGGTGTCAACTTTGAAGTGGAAGGAGCTTCTACAGTTTTCCTCTGATAAATGGTGTTGTATTTCCATCCACCCTGTCCTGGTCCCAGGATATCTGAGGACCCAAAAAGCTAGTGTGAATGTATATGCATGTGGGCTGCGGCAGCTTCTTAGAAGTTAAAGTGGGGCTGTGCAATTCTCCCATCCTGTCAACTCGCAATCCCTCTATTGTGCGACTGTCTGGGAGGAATACACAAAGACCAATTGCCACCTACACCTAGTCATGTGACCCAAGAGAGAGGCTGCAGACACCAAATGGGTAGGACAAGAAAATGCGAGCTTTCAAAACATTTAATTTTTCGAATTGTAACTTACAATTAAACTTTACCATTAACCTTATGAGTGGCCAACACACACACACCCTCCCTTGTGTGTCTGACAGTCATTATCCGTCACCATGGAGGGCTTTAAAGAATGCTCCAGTGTACTGAAGGATTCTTTTTTTCTTTCTAACCCCCATGGAAGATAAATAAAGCTGCAAAATTGACAGCTGCTCAAAGGCCAACCTCATGTGAGGACTAATTTTACATGTGTAGTTTCTCTAAGGGCCGCGATTGCCCCCCAGGGGAATCACACATCGATAATAAAAAACATGATCTGTATACATGTATAGAGAGTGAGAGAAAGACTTTCTCTTCACACACACACACACATATCTATATATCTTATTTATTTTACCTTGTGGTAGTAGTGACTAGGTTGTTATAGTTAGGACCATGTTTCCATAGAAAAAGTGTTTTTCTGGCCTATATCTTTGGCACCATTTGATGAATCTTCATGATGTTTCCCCCCAAAAAGTACCCCGTTGATTCTTGTTACACACAAAACGTTTCGTGGTGATCCGTCATGCAGGGGCCGAGAAAAAAAGGGGGGGGGAGGTCAAAAAAGTTGCGTCTCCCATATTTATTACCATAGGACTTTGAGACATACCTACAGCTTGAACCCCTGGGCGGAACTACATCAAATTTAACAGAAAGCTAGCTTTCGGTATGCAGATTAAGCTTTTATTTATTTGGTGTAAATCCGTTCAGTAGTTTTTGAGAAATGTAAAGAAATTCAAATTTTTATAACTCTGGCTGTGATGAATTTGTGGATAATGGCGAGCTTGTGCATGGAAAAGTACATCTCTGATTGGCTGCCACCATTTCAACCAGGAAGTGTTGGCAGCCATCTTGAGACTTGGCTTCATCCAAGTCCCTAAAAAAAAAAAAAAAGAAAGGGGCCAGGGTAGAGACACTGAGAAATATTAGCTCTGGTGGCGGGGACCCTACCCGGGCAAAAAAAAACACCTTTTAAAATGTGGCAAAAACAAACAAACAAGCACAGGCTCCAGCACTTGTTTTTTTAAACCCCTCCAGGTGGGTCAAGTCCGCAGCCATCTGATAAATAAGGAGGGGTGGCGCACGGGGCCCCCTCTTGGGCTTTGTACTGCCCTAGGGACCACCACCTCCCGAGGGCATTGCTGTAATTTTATGCGGAGGAGCTGTGTTGCCTGCCCCATGGCCCAGGGACCACAACCTCCCAGGGGCATTCATGTAATTGTATGCAGTGGGGGCGCTTGGTCCCCCGTGCAGTCCCGGGGACCACCACCTCCCTGGGGCTAATGATGTTGGAGAGGGACCACACGGCACCCTTGGAGGAGCCACTGAGGTCCCTGGGGACCGCCACCACCCACGACCGGCTCCTGCCATGTCCTGGGGTGCCCACTGCTGGGACATCGCTGTTTGCTGTGGCTTGGCGGCAGCTTTGACAGCTGTCACCAAGTCACAGCAAACACTCTGCTCGCAGCGAAGGAGAGCTGTCAATCAGCTCTCCCTCGCTGCGAGCAGAGGTTTCCTCTGTCTCCCTACCCGCGGTGATGCAGGCAGGGAGACAGAGGAAACAATTGCTCTCACAGAGGCGGGAGACGGGGAGCCAGCTGGGACCGTGGGGGCCTTCAAGCTCTGAAGGGCACCCAGATCACATGGCCCAGCCCCAGGGGATGGGGTGCCGAAGGCCGAGATTGGCTGGGGAGGGGTCTGCGCATCCCTCCTCCCCTAAAAAAAATCTATATATTTAGGCTAGGCCTCAAAATATAGAGGATTGCCCATGGGGGCCCCCTCCTAGGGCTTTTAGAAGCCCCGGGGACCACCAACAACCCAATGCTATTATCAAAAATGAAATGAGGGGGCCACGAGGACCCTCTGGGCCCTGGAGACCACCACCTCCCAGGGGTAAATACTATATATTGTTGGCCAGGCCACACAGACCACCCCCCAGCCCCAGAGACCACACCTCCCAAGGGATGGCCCGTGCCAATCAAAAGAGCCATATATGGCCGTGGGGACTTCCACCACTACCCCTACCCCTCTTACCCCAGGGCCGCCTCCTGCTACCTCCCAAAGGGCCAATCCTTGGTAGGTAGCCGTTTGCTTTTGCTTGACAGGAGCATTCAGCTCCAACCAAGCAAAAGCAAACATAACTCTGCTCCCAGCAAGCAGGAGATTAAAACTTCTCCCCATTGCTAGGAGCGATGTTTTCATCTCTTTCCCTGTCCACTGTTATGCGGGCAGGGAAAGAGAAGAAAAGATTGATCTTGCACGCAGGGAGTTGCATTTTCAGCAGGTCCCTGCATACGGGAGCAATGCCAGCTCCCTCACGAGGTGGGGAGCTGGCTGGGACCGCAGAGGCCTTCAGGCTCCCCCACGATTCCCATCAAGGAGTAGTGGGTGCCCTGGATGGGGCCAGGGCACCCACAAGGATGTGACTGGGCCCCATGAGAAGTGGTGCCTGGGGCTGAAATTGGCCTAGGGAGGGGCGGCCACGTGGCCCCTCCTGTTATAAAAAAAAAAAATGGCTCTGGGGATGTGGTAGTCTCTGGGGCTCAGGGGAGTCTGCGTGACCCCCTTAAGTATTTTTAATGTATTGCCTCAGGAAGGTGGTAGTCCCCGGGGGTGGGGGGTGCTGGGGGTCCTTGTGACCCCCTAACAAATTTTATAATGTAGTGTTGGGAAGGTGGTGGTCCCCGGGGCCCAGGGGGGTCCATGCGCCCATCCATCCCCATATAATTATTTAATGTTGTCCCTCGAGAGGTCATAGTCCTGGGGACCAGGGGGATCTGCATGGCCTCCCCCCTCCTGTTTTTACTATTTTGTAGACCCAGAGAGGTGGTGGTCTCCAGGGCCCAGGAGGGTCTTTGTGGCCCCCCCATTTTTTTATTGCATAGACCCAGGGAGGTGGCGGTCCCCAGGGCCCATGGGGGTGCCACGTAGCTCCCCCCAAAAGATGGTGGTCCCTCGCGCCCTGGGTGGTCCACATGGCCCCCCCAACTATTTTTAATTTGTTGCCACAGAGAAGGCCGTGTGTAGCATGGGGTTGGGTTATTATAGGGGTTGGTCGCAGGGCCAGGCCACAGGCAAGGCCCGGCAGCCATACCTCATCGTGCATGGCCAAAGGGCGTGCATGGTGCAGGGTACGGTTGTTATAGGTGGTTGGCCGCAGGGCCTGAACAAAAGTCCTGGCCTCAGGCCAACCCCCGCCATGCATGGCCAAAGGCTGTACATAGCGCGGGTGTTGGCCGCATGCCCTGCAGCCCACCTCCGGCATGCATGGCCAAAGGCCATTTGTGGCACTGGGTTGGATTAACGCAGTGGTTCCCAACCGTTTGACTTCTGTGGACCACCACTTTATTATAACTCATTATTGGAAGCCAGGGAACCCCCACTGAGTCCTTACTGGACCTGGGGAGCCAGGCTTAAACATTGCTGATGATCTGAACTGCAAAACAATACACAGAAAATACCAAAAAAAAGTATTCCATCAAGCACATATACAAATGAAAACACATTTTATTTAATTTGCAAATAAAATAAAAAATAAAAATTAATAGGAAGGTTGGAGCTGTTCTAAATTCTATTGAAGCCACACATCACACATACTATATTCTTTTTGATGCACATGCACTGCTCCCACAAATCAATCTGAGGATACTAATTTAATTTTTAGCCTCCACTTTCGAATTCCTTGACATTTACAGTACGTTTTAAAATTTTCAATTGTACATGTAGACACTTTATTTATATACACTTTATGAATCTGTTAATATTAGTTCATTTTCTAAGCAGTCTCGGGCCCACTAAGGAAGTATCGTTGACCCCTAGAGGTCCATGGACCACAGGTTAGGAACCACTGGATTAAAGTACAGTAATAAAAATTACATTCCGGTAAAAAAACATAGAAATTCACTGAAAAAAACAAAGGTTAAAGGGACGTTATAGTTAGGCTCACATTTTAAATGTACAAAACCACAGAAATTAATGTGTTATAGTTTGAGTTATTTCAAGTAACTATAACTTGTGACCTAAGGAAACTGTAACTCATCCGACAAGTCATCTTCCAATGATTATGAGGGACACAATGATGACAGTCGTGCTGTCCCTCCACAAGCACAGTCTGTGCAGTGGGACAAGAGTAGCAGGTTCGACCATCCCAGAGAACACACACATGCAGCTGCAAGCACAGATGACGTGCTCTCTTGGCAGCCCCCAAATTTATTTCAGCCCCAAATTCCGCCTTTCACTGGCCACGCTGGATGTAAAGTCGATATGGCCAACTTTTTGCCAACTGATATGTACATATTTTTGGGGATATTGACTTTTTTGAGAAAATTGAGCAGCAAACAAATTTGTGGGCCGAACAATTCCTAACAGATCATGGGGATACCTTAAGGCCTCGTAGTAGGGCACACCAATGGACGTCCACTTCACGGGAGGAGTTGAAGATATTTTTGGGCCTTATGCTCAAAAAGGGGTTAGTGCAAAAACCAACTTTGCAGTTGTACTGGTCTACTCGCACGGTTTGGGTAACCCCATGCAAGAATTACAATTGACCCTTGTGTCATTACTGTCGCAGGCACTTGGCCCAGGCACACAAGTGAGGTAGCATTTTTTCAGGAACGCTCGATGATAGGAAGATTGGGGATCCCTGCACATTCTTGTAGCTTTTGTCACAGAAATGCAAGATAGTGTTTTTTCAATATTTCACATTTACAGGGTATTCTCGGTAAGAAAACTTTGGGGGATCCACACAGGTGACACCTCCCTGGACTGCCCTTGATGTCTACTTTTCAGAAATGTCTGGATTTGATAGGTTTCCCCACTTGGTTGCCGACCCAGAACTAATTAGTACACCTACCATAGTTATCATTGTCGCCACAGTAGGTTTTGGGCCGTTCCCTGTTGCGGGAAGTCGTTCCACCCACACAAGTAAGTTAGCATTTTTATCTGGAGACCTGAGGGAACACTGAATGGTAGGAAATTTGTGCCGACCTGGTGATTCCACAGTTTTCCCACACAGAAATGTTTGGAACTGTGACTTTTTGGCTAAATTTAATATGTGCAGGGCATTATGGTTAAGAAAGCGTTGGGGGATATACACAAGCCACAACTTCCTTGACTCCCCTGGTGCCTGATTTTCAGAAATGTCTGGGTTTGTAGGTTTCCTTAGATGTCTGCTGAGCCGGGGACCAAAAACGTAGGTACCCTCATTTCAAAGCCAGACCGTTTTGTGACAGATCATTTTGATGTCTCCACAAACGGTTTTGAACCCTGCTCTTTCGTGGGCACTTGGCTGACCCACACAAGTGGGGTAGCAATTTTCTCTGAAGACTGGAAGAAATGTTGGGTGGAATGAAGTTTGTGGCTCCCTGCATATTCCAGAACTTTCTATTGCAGAAATGTAATCAAAATGTGTCTTTTTAGTCAAAGTTTGAGGTTTGCAAGGGATTCTGGGTAAAACAATGTGGTGCGGGCCACACAAGTAAGCCCACCCTGGATATTCCTAGGTGTCTAGTTTTAAAAAATGTACAGGTTGTCTAGTTTTTCCTAGGTGCTGGCTGAGCTAGGGTCCAAAACCCAGACCTAATCACATTGGAAAAAGGGGTCAGTTTTCAGTGGAAAAATGCGATGCGTCCATGTTGCCTTTTGGGCCTTTTCCTGTAGGGGGCACTAGGTCTACCCAGACAGGTGAGATACCATTTTCATCAGGAGACTTGAGGGAATACCAGGTGAAAGGAAGTTTGTGATTTCCCGCAGATTCAGAGGAAATATGAGGAAATGTTGTTTTTAAGTCAAAGTTTGAGGTTTGCAAGGGATTCTGGGTAAAAATCCTGAATGTCCCTAGGTGTCTAGTTTTCAAAAAAGTACAGGTTGGCTATATTTCCCTAGCTGTCGGTTGAGCTATGGTCCAAAATCTAGAGTTACCCACATTGGGAAAAAAAGGGTCAGTTTTTAGTGGAAAAATGTGATGCCCTCCTGTTGGGTTCTGGGCTGTTTCGTGTCTCAGCCACTAGGCCTACCCACACAAGTGAGGTACCATTTTTATTGGAAGACTTGTGGGAGTATAGAATAGAAGGACAGTTGTTATTACCAATTGGATTTCGCTGCATTTGTAAGCCAGGATACAGGAGAGATCACATTTTGAAAAATACCCTCCAAATCATGCGCTAGTATGGGTACCCACAAACTCAGAGATGTAGAAATAACTACTGCTCCTAAACTCTATATCTTCATTTCAGAAATACAAATGTTTCCTTGTTACCGAATCTGCCTAAATCATTGTAAGAATTGGTCTATATTCACTACTGAATGAAAAAACAATGTACTGTGCAGCTCGGTTGTTGGCTCTGGGTACCTTGGGTCAGTGCTGGATTTGTAAATAAATAAGTGCCAGGCCCTTGTAAGGATATCACTACAGCATGCACCACCCATTGCTTCTACCAGTGCTGGCAATGTTAATACCAATACAACTACTATCATACACCTACAGGTGTGACATTTTAATAGTATTCCAGGCCCCCAAAGCCATAAGAATGGCTTGGGAGACCGGCATTAGTGTACTGAATTAATAAACTACTGTTGTTGCTCTGGTCTCTAAATTAGACAAATAGCATCAACATGTGGCAGACATTAACAATTAAATGCTGGTGTTCAGCACCAGAAACCACTGGCTCAAATTAGGCATGCTTTGGGTTCTTGGAGAAGGGTTTAGCGGGTGAAAAAGTATATTGCTTTTGTGAATCAGCCATCATGAAAAGAAACTGACAGATGAAAATGTTGTCACAAATGCCTGTTTTTTAATCCTTTTCATCACCTCTTTATTTCTTTGGGAAAACCTTAGGGGACGTCTACACATATGCCCTCTTGCTGAATTTCAAATTGTATCTACTTTTCAGAAATCTATATCTTTTCTGATCACCCATGGGTTTCACACTGGTTTCCACCACAAAGTGGAAGAGGGGTTGAGAGCTCCCAAAAGTAGGGAAAATAGGCTACCTCTTAGAAAAATGAGAAAACTGTGGTTACAAAATTAGTTTTTTTTGATTCAGCTTTGAATATTCCAGAAATCTGGGAAGATGGTGACCTTAGTCAAAGAAACCGTTTGTGGATGCCATTTTCAGGGAAAAAACACACACTTTTATCTGGAACACTTTTTCCCTATTTTTCTCATAAAAATGAATATTTTGCCTATTTTATTGGTCCCCTCGAAGGGAATCCACAAACTCTGGGTGCTTTTAGAAATACCCTGCATTTTGGAAAAATGGACGCAAATTTGGTGTGGATACCTTATGTGGAAAAAATGTTATGGAGCCCTAAGTGCAAACTTCCCCAAATAGCCATAAAATGTCTCAGCACTTGGGGTGAAAAGGCCCAGCTTTCAAAGTGTTAAAGAGAGTTTTAAATTACACTTCCTTAGACCCCCCAAACATGACATCTTTACCTGCTCCAAACAAAAGTTATCACTTATTAAATGTAATAAGGCAACCCAGAGTTATCCTATGGGAGAGATATGCCTCATGGTAGTGAAAATCAAATGTGTGAGTTTTTCACAAACAAGACATTTAATGCTTAAAAGTAGATGTCAAACTTTTTAAATACAATGCACCTTGTCCTATGGGCCAGTTAGGGCCTAACTTATAGGTGACATATGCATTAAACCAGGACTTTTAGGCCTACTGAGGTGTTGATTTTGCCAGATAGTACTGGCAGTTTAAAAGTGCACACAGGTTACAATGACAAGCCTGAGATGTTTTAAAGGGCTAATTAAGTGAGTGGCACAAATTGTGCGGCATGCCAACTAGTAGCATTAATTTACCAGCCCTGGGTATATGGTATTCCACTTTACTAATAAAATTAAAATGCTAATCAGGTGTAAGTCAATTTGTACATGTTTTAGGAAGTGAGTACAAGTACTTTACTACTGGTTAGCAATGGTAAAGTGCACAGAGGCCTAAAGCCTAATTTAATGTTGCAATTATTCCAGACAAAGGATGATGAGAACTGTTATCATTTAAATTATTGTCTTCTGAATTGGTAACTTTATTGTGTTTGGTGTGGTTTAAGTGGGATTAAGACATCAGGGTATTGAATAGGTCTGCAATGTCATTTTCTTCCGGTTGGTTTCGGTTTGATATCACGAAGCACACTAACACTGCTTAAACTTATATGAAGTTTCCTATCTTCCTTGCACATCCAAGGTTATGTGTGGTACTAGGTCTTCAGCAATATGAAGACATATTACCAACTATGGTAACTATTACCAACTATTAATAGCTTTACAGAAGCCATTCACACAAGTAACTTCAACCTCACTGAGTAGATGGTTAAAGGGTGTCCTGTCGGTGGCAGGAGTTGTACGGGCAATTTTGAGGCACATGCGATCGGAGAAGCTGTCGTAGGACTCGTACCTTGGGGATAGGACTGCACAGTTTAGAGCATCAGCATCACAGAGTGTGGGTGACTGAGTCAGTCCCACACCATCTGTAAGTTGTCAGCCTGACGTCTTCGGCTAGATAGCAGCACCTCACCAAAACCGAGAAAGTAAGGGTGATTTGTGGCAGCCCAGCACATGATAATCAGACTCCTCAAGAAAGTCGTGGTGAAGCGATCATACCTTTTCTCTCAGCTACACAAACTCCCACACATGTCAAGGCAAACGAAGAAATGCAAAATAGGTCTCAATTTATTTATTGAAGTGATTGCATTTGATTATAAAAAGCGTGAGCACCAAAGATTAGGCAGATGAAACTTAATACAGTGACCATTGTTACAATTAAAGAGTAGAAAATGAACAATCCCACCATTCTGGTAGGATCCTGAAGACCTAATGATTTCTACCAAAAACACTAATGTCTAAAATCTGAGAGCATAGTGGCGTCAGCTGTTCTGCCTATATCGGTCTATGGTAATGTAAAATATTTTTGGTCGCAAAAAGCACACATTGCCACAGTATTTCCTGGGACTGAACAAAACTACTTTGTGCGCCGATATGCTCCTTGTGAAAGAGCACAATACTGTCACTCATAGTGAAGCCAGCCAATAGACATATAGCCAATAAAGACAAAGAATTTTAATAAAAACAAATGGTCTTGGTTAACGCCAGACCTAATTAGGGGCCCAATTCCTAAAGGAAGTCACAAACAAATTCACCCATGGTACATTAGGACAGATTTATGACGTTCTTGAATAACCCAGAATTTACAGAAGTAGGCCAGGAAAAGGTACTCTTACTCCTAGAAAATATTTGTGAACCGCATTTTCACTTGAGCAAATACGTATGTGTAGATTTGCTCACGTGAAAACCTGTGGAGCATTTACAAGTTCACTTTCTCTCCAATCACTTCTTTCCCAACTGTCACTAATACATTTCTAAGCTTTCTCAAGATGGGAAAAAATTTGAGAAGAGCTGGTGCAAACCTCTAAAACTTGCAAGTTTGTAGGTTTGCCCAGACTCAAAAGGGCATTCCAACCCTAGAACTATTGCTTACTGCAATCACCAGCACCATTATGTACATCTCTGGAAAGGTGACATAATAAGGGATTTGTTAGTATTCCAACCGTACTACAGTACAAGCACTTGTATAATCAGAGAGGCTATTATAGGAGCCCCTGTATAATGAGATTGTTACCATAATGCGTCGCCAAACTACATGGCACCAACGGGACAGGTGGATTTTGTTACAGGACAAGTAGATTTATGGAGCAACCTGTCTCATGGACAAGTAGATATTTCATTAAATTTCACACCCATGTACATTCAGTTCTGTGGGAAAGGAGTTCCAAATGATCAGTGTATGACCTTGTATGAAGGAAAATCGTCCCTGCTATCGTAAAATACATTTGAACTATTATGTAAAGTCATGTTTGGTGTCTGAGGAATTGTAATTTAAAACCCTCTTCAATGGTAAACTTTGTCAGCAGGACTAGCTTGGTACCTGTATCCTCCCCAACTCTATCATGGTCAGCCTGAACCTATGACCTTCCCCTGGTCTAGTATGACAAGATAAACACAAGTGGTGCTGTGTGCTTTTAGGCACTATATTTACCTTAAAAATTTGAAATTGCATAGCTCTGGTTCTACTGATTTGATTTTTATAAGTTTGGTGCCAAATAATTTGTTAAATTTTACTCTAATTTTCTAAATTGGTGTGAATTTCTCTTGTGTGGGGTTTGCACTTTATTGCTGTTTGAGTGATGCATTAATACTTTACACATTGCCTCTAAAGTAAGCCTGACTACTTTTGTGCCAACTTACTAGAGGGTCAAGCATTGGTTAATTTAGTGACTTTTGTGTTTCACCCTGACAAGGATTGTGGCTGTTGCTTGAGTAGGGTTTCACCCCCTCAAACAACAACCCCATTTCTCACAGGAGGTTAGTGGAATGACCTTCTTGTTTGTGGAACATGAGCTCTTCTCCTCAACCACATCATTGAGATAACTTCATTTTGAGTTTCTTGAAGTTCAATGACATGGTTTGAAGGTTGGCCAACTGGTGATCCGTTGCAGCCGGCAAGGCGGGTCAGACCCAGTTCAGGGGGCACAGGCCAGACATGGGCTAATAGGGCCCCAAATAGTGGCTGAGGTAATTTGCCACTGGTTTTTTGGGTCTCCCTACTATGACTATCTAAGCTGGGCCTATTGCACCCCTTTTGCACTTGATTCTCAGAATAGTGAGGGAAGTCAGTGAATGCCTTCTCAGTGAGGTAGTTTGGGGGACAAGGGTTCAAAACTCAACAGTCAAAACAGATAATGTACAGATCCACTATCTAAAGCCTCAAAACAGGTTTAGGTTGGTGCTCTTTTACGTATCATTTTCTGGCTGCTACTCAGATACAGCCTTTGTGCAAGGAGATGGCTCTCACTGCACATAGCAATGGTGCTGGCTCCAAGCAGGAGTATTCAAAACAAGGAGAGAATGGAGGTTGAGATCTCTGCACCTGGCTGTGGTCAGCCTTTCTGAAGCAGCTATCAGGGACAGACAAAAGGTTGCAAGAATCTTAAATTACAGAGTCTCAATAAATGGAAAATTCCTTCATTATGAGCTACCAGCCATAAACACTAGAACAGTTTTAGCTAGACCATTAGTACAGAGGCAGGTTGCTATACAAGCAGTCAGTCCACAGATAATAAACGGTATCATGGGAAAGCTGCCAATAAAAAGTGATGAAATTCACTTCTAGGTGGCTCCAGGACCAACCAGTTGGAAGGGGCTTACCCTCACACAACACCCAAAGAACAGCATAGAATCTTATGTGCATTCCCCTTTGAATGGTTCCAACCAAAGAAAGAGTAGTGCTACATCTGGGGAAGTGTATCTGCATGAATTTATATTAATACACATGGCATATCCTCAACAGCAGTTCTCCGTGAAGTATTAAAACTAATACAAAATGAGCACAGGACTGCACCAGCTCTGGACTTGTAGCGGTATGAAGCGAATGGGAAACTTCTCTACAGTTTCCTCTATCATCCTAAACAACATTAAGAGAGAGTTGTCAGCTCTAGCTATTTGTCAGTCTTGCAGCAGTGCCAGTTCAAGATTGCGAACTGGAATTACCAAGAACAATGTCAGAAGTTTATACCTCTGCGGGATGTGATACCTTGGGTACATGAGCCATTAAATACATTCAAAACCAAAAAAGCAAAATTTAGGAATCCATTAAGGAAAAACCTGTACCGGAAGGTAGATAGAGGGGAGAGAGAAAAGATGGGCTGAATCTCCAGTAATTCGAGAATCCAGCTGGGGTGGTAATAATTTGAGGGAACTCTACAAAGTTAAAAAGCCAGAATGGTATCAGTATTCTGATAGCCGCTCTTTCTGTTTTTTTCAGGACGCTGACAGTAAAAGATCAGAGAGAGTGGGGTTGGGCAGAGTACTAAGGAAAAGAAGACAGTAAGCAAAAAGGAGAAACAGGTCGAAAGACTAAGGCAGTGTAAGAAAGGAATAAAAAAGGTTCTGACTCTAAAACTCAATTTAAAAAGAAGAAAGTTGGAGGACTTTCTAAGAAACACTGCATACCAGCTACTGATACTTCTGCAGAACGGGACTTGGGCAGGAGCGCTTCTAGACAGCACAGCAGTAGTAACAATAGTGCATCAAACTCTCCAGAGGTTCCTGGTGGCGAGTACAACTGATGATTTCATACAGATTGATGGTAGGGTTTACAACTTGGATAAATAAATTGATGGGCATATATCACCCAGGCACAGGGAAAACTAATAATTGTGGTTACTCACAAGCAGCGGCCACTAAGGCACGCATTCTTAACACTCGCACTGTACACCCAAGATAGGTGCAGTGGGCCTCTTCGTTAAGTGCAGTTGATGTAATGTTTCACTATGATCTGACTTTTCGAATACAAGCTTTCCTCCAATATGAACAGAATACCACTCCGACTCTAAAAGCCTTACTCATAGAGTCATACCAGAGGCATTCTATACAGATGACTCTGCACCACCTACAATAAAAAGTAAATAAAAGTACTCAGCAGCCTGCACAGCAGTTCAGGGTCTAGTTATTGATGGCGAATTCCACATACAGCACACCCACTCTGTAATCCTTGGCTACAATGCATCACAATATTATAGCTTATCCTGTGCTCATGGGCATAGTTTGATAAAGTGTTCCCTATCAGGTTATGGGACTTATTGAGACACTGCAACTGCCATGTTTTGAAAGTTTCAATGAATAATGTAATTATTCCTGGTTCTATTTCAGATGCCTGGGACACTGAGGCTGTAAAACATATGGTGCCTGATCTACTACTTGTTAATTTATAAAGATCCTTATTTGAATGCAATGAATTACAAAGAACTGTATTGATTTCAACATTATGCACACTATTATACACATCACACTAGTTATCCCAGAGAAATATAGAATTACACAGAGTGTGAGCAGTGAAGCTCCACCTCGTAATAGTCACCCACATTTCTTTAAAAATTTTCCCTTTTTCTAGGTTCCATCCCTCAGCTTTCTAATTTTCACAACTCCTGAAGAACTAATTACAGATAACAAGCTAAACATTTCCGACTCTGAACTAAATGCTGTGATCCAGAATGGGCTGTAATCCCTCACAATTCCCTCCTGAAGGTTTATCTTCATGGTCCTATGATTCAAATACATTCATTGCATTGGATACAATACATGCTAATCACCCTAATCCCCAGTTTAACAGATGTATATACCTGTAGTCATGACCACATATTGTGTGGGTAAGCTGAGCCAAGGTTGGTTAGCACATTTCAATCTTCAGCTATGAAGGAGCATTTCCCCATCATTAAAAGAAATATGGATTTTTCAGATTTCCAAGTGGGTCCATGCCACGCTAGAGCAAAACAATTTATAGCGACAGGAATATTTGCCATTTATACTCAATGGAACAAATACTGAGAGAGAAGCTTCAAAAAGAACTTGGCAAATAACGAAAACATGAAGCAGTTTTTAGGATTGGCAACAATGGCATGCGCAAACTCTCCTAAAGAGTGTATTCAATTAATAGTATCAGGTCTTCAGCACTACATCTGTTTAAAGGTGTCTTCGATATTTTACTGTTGGGTCACGATCAATTAGGAGGTATAATACAACTACAGTGGGCTTTATAAACTCTTAGTTCACGTTATGTGTCCAGGGAACTTTTAAATGAAACAGACATTTTTTAGTCCTACAGTGCAACAGAAACAAAACGATAGCTGAGAAGAAATTTACCTACACTTTAAAAAGCATCAAGCAAATGGAGAGGACCCCATTTTCTGCTAGTGAAAAGTCACCAGCAGTAAGGCTGATATGCAAAGTTGCTCCCTTTCCAATTACAACTTTTAATTTTCATGATTGCCAGAAATATACATTATTGGGCTAGTACGAGGAAATACACAGTTCACATCTGTTTCATTCAAGGACATTTCCTTTCTCCTACATGTATTTAAATGAAGACTACCCTATGTGTATCAATGTTTCAAGCTGCAGAAATTCTCTAGGTCATTCACTACTGTGCAAACGAATTTCTTTGCATGAAATGTGTTAACGCTTTGATGCCTGGATTGAATTGAGTATTATCAGTAACTCACATTTCATCCATCCCTACACGACACTGACTTTTAAATAATGGTTCTTATTTCATGATAGCCAACATCAGCTTCTGCACGTAGGCACCTGGCAAACTTTATGTGATTACGGTTTATAGAACAATACAGTATTATGAAGGAAACCTGAATCCACCACATCAAATGCAATCAAGCATGTCCCTTGGCCTAGAATTGACATGAAAGACGTGCTTTGACAAAATTAGAAACTTTTAGCGGTTTTGCTATAAATAGAACTCCAGATGATGTCTGTGGCAGAGACCTAATATTTTCAGACAGCCATAGCTGCTTCTGAACTATGGTGGCAATTACAAACATATTGTATAGACAATTTTAATGCATCCAGTTCAACTAGTATTGTGCACTTTTTTAAGGACATCGGATCTGGTCTGGTGACTAGATTTAAGGCTGTATTTGGACTAATTACATTGTGTTTCCACTAATTGTTCTCAAGTCCTTATGGAAGATTCCTCACCATCCTTCTACTTATCAGCTGTCATGTTGACATCTTCCTCCTGATCCAACAGGGATAGCAACACATGGAGTACACATATTCAGCTGATCAAAAGGGCAGAAAAACTGCAGCACATTATCTGGGCTTTCGGAATTTAATGAGAGCTGGATTTTGTCTTTTTGCAAAAAAGATGCTCTACAACTGAAACCTGCCATTCAGTGTATGAGCTGTTCGACAGAGATCATATACAGTAGGAGCCTCATCTGAAACAGCTGTCAGTGGCTTTCCTAGATGTGGAACTGCTCCTGTAGCCGCTGCAGTCACACCAGAAGCAGTGTCTAGCAGCGTAACTGCTCATGCTGCAAAATGCTTGCTATGATGGACCAGCTTCTTAGAACAGCTGCCCGAAAATTAGCTCACACTACTGAAGTCATATCAGCCATCAATCAAAGCCGTTTCACCTTCTCTGAGTGCTTTGAAACCACAACATCTGCTACAGTTCTCTGGTCCTCCCACCTTACAAGAAGCCAGTAACATGCCAGCGCTATCAATCATTCTTATCGATCACTCATTTGCTGCCTATCATCCAGCTATCCTGGAAGTATCCTCAACTGACGAGGAGGAGCAATTGTCCCAAGATTTAACAAAAAACTTGCACAGAATCCTGCATTACTACAAAGACTGTGTCATGAAGAAGAAGAGCTATCACTGGACTATAATTCCTTCTTCATTGCCATTTTTCCTAAGCTGTATTCAATTTAATACTTAGGCGGTCATTCTGACCCTGGCGGTCAAAGACCGCCAGGGGGGAGGACCGCGGGAGCACCAACGACAGGCCGGCGGTGCTCCAATGGGGATTCCGACCGCGGCGGTAAAGCCGCGGTCGGACCGGCAACACTGGCGGTCTCCCGCCAGTGTACCGCCGCCCCATTGAATCCTCCAAGGCGGCGCAGCTTGCTGCGCCGCCGAGGGGATTCCGACCCCCCCTACCGCCATCCAGATCCCGGCGGTCCGACCGCCGGGAACCGGATGGCGGTAGGGGGGGTCGCGGGGCCCCTGGGGGCCCCTGCAGTGCCCATGCCACTGGCATGGGCATTGCAGGGGCCCCCGTAAGAGGGCCCCTAAATGTATTTCACTGTCTGCTGCGCAGACAGTGAAATACGCGACGGGTGCAACTGCACCCGTCGCACAGCTTCCACTCCGCCGGCTCGATTCCGAGCCGGCTTCATCGTGGAAGCCTCTTTCCCGCTGGGCTGGCGGGCGGCCTGAAGGTGACCGCCCGCCAGCCCAGCGGGAAAGTCAGAATTACCGCCGCGGTCTTTCGACCGCGGAACGGTAACCTGACGGCGGGACTTTGGCGGGCGGCCTCCGCCGCCCGCCAAGGTCAGAATGAGGGCCTTAGTCTATTTAATTATCAAAGTGCATCTCTTCCTAATAAAATGTCAAGCGATGATAATGTCTTTTATCTGATAAATAGTTTTAGTTCATGAATTGGAACATGCAAAGCTTAAAAGAGGTATTGGTACAAAGACTATTGCATCTTTTTATGCCATTTTACAAAATATATCAAGGCTATTTTACATACAATCAGTTTATACTGATTTTATTAAATAATGAATTGAGTTTAAAAATTTAATTTTATGTTTCCATTCTGAGAGCATGTATTTTACTCAGGTTATTCATACAAAACAGAATCCCTACCCTATGAAGTAATTCATATGTGAGTTAAATATATCATACTCAGAAGTAAAAGCCAGGAATGTCCTAAAGATCTCAAAGCCAGACTCCATTTTAAGCATGTTAAGTTAGACTACCTGTCTTTGGCCCATATGCGGCCTATTATTATCTCTCACAGAACTTGTGAAAGTGAGAATTTTTCCAAACAATGACTTTGCTAACATCTAAGAGGACACAAGTCTGCTACAAGTTTCCTGATATCTACATTTCAAGGTCTGACAGTGAATGTGTAAAATAAACATGTAGCCTAAGATGAGGTATTTTCATCACAAGGGTTCATGTCTTGGACTAAGTGGAAAGTCCCCCAATGAAGGATGAAAGTCATTGGATCAGCCCTATAAAAAACCCATGAACTGGCCAAAGAATCAGAGACGTCTTTTCCCTCAGGTTATCACAAAAAGTCCTGGTAGACCGCTATACTACCATAGTAACCATTCTAATGCTGGGAACTAATACAAAGAGAAAAGGAGCTGAGGTGAGCTGATGTGCACTTTCCTACTGAGGGAACACTCTACCAGACAAAATCGTATAACCACAACTTCTCCACTGTGAACATATGCAGTGCGCTGAATCCAAAGAAACTCTAGAGCCAAATTAGCTACTTCATCTTCTCATAGCGTAGCGTATAGAAATAGTCTTAAGGGTGTTGGCCTCCAGGAGCATTCCAGACACATTAGACATTTTTATATTATTCTCACTGTTGGTGACATGCATGTGTGCTTTTCTAATTATATCCTCTGTGGTTATTACTCATGTACTAAGCAATAGGATGAGACAGCCTGAAACTCTTTTTAATATATAGGCCCTCATTACAACCCTGGTGGTAAATCCTGCTTTCTGCCATGCTGAAGTTTGCCAACATACCGTTGCAGCGGTGGAATTCCGCTACAGGTATTACGACCCACATCTCAGAATCCGCCACAATATAGCCACCCACACAAGTCCGCCACACCAAAGGTCAGTGATAAACTGGTGATACCAAAGCCTACACTGTCACGCCAACAAGAATACGCCCACACTATCACAACCCACGAATCAACGTGGCGGTCTTTCAACCGCGGTAATCTATGGCGGTACACACCGCCGCGCTCAAAATATACACACATTTACAAAACACAACCACATTGGATAATTCAAAATACACACACCTGATACACATACACACACCATACCCACACACCCACAACACTATAAAAAACACACCCACATTACCCACAAACCCTTACAACTACTTTTTTGGAAGAAGCCCAGAGAGAGAGATTAGCAAACACAACACCAGCATCCACAGACACACAGCACCATCACTCATACAACATCCACGCACCTCAAACAACACACACCAACACATCCCCCCACACATCACAACAGACAGCACCTCACACATCACCCACACCACATCATGGCACCTCAAAACACCTCAGGTTTTCAGAGGAGGAGCTCAGGGTCATGGTGGAGGAAATCATTCGGGTACAGCCACAGCTTTTCGGATCACAGATGCAGCACACCTCCATTGCAAGGAAGACGGAGCTATGGCGGAGAATCGTCGACAGGGTCAACGCAGTGGGACAGCATCCAAGAACACGGGATGACATCAGGAAGAGGTGGAATGACCTACAGGGGAAGGTGTGTTCCGTGGTATCAAGACACCAGATTGCTGTACAGAGGACTGGTGGTGGACCTCCACCTCCTCCCCCACAACTAACAACATAGGAGGAGCAAGTCTTGGCAATACTGCATCCTGAGGGCTTCGCAGGAGTAGCAGGAGGACTGGACTCTGGTAAGTCAAATCCTTACTACTATATCCCCCACACCCTACCTGCACGCCACACATAACCCACCCACCCCCTCACTCCCTCACCCCCATCATTCCAACACCTCACATATGCCCCACTATCACAACCCACACATCCCAATACCAAGCCCTGCATGCCACACCAAAGCATGGACACCCATTGGCAAAGCATGTCCAGTACAGATACCCACACAGACCCCAAAACACTAATCACACAAGGGCAAACACAATGATGGAAGCACAGGAGTAGAGGGTACCTCACCCAAAGCACAAGATGGCACACACAGATACTAAAACTATGCATTTACACCCCAATAGGACCCATACCAACATCACCGGACAGGAGGTGCCAGACATATCCAGTCCCCCCACAGAAGAGGCCCACAGTGATGACAGCAGCTCTGCATGCCTGGATCAAGATGACCAGCCCGGCCCATCAGGGACTTCTGGACAGTCGTTACCCTGCCACTGTCACAAGCCACCACAGACCCTCCCCCCTCAGGAAACACCAGCACAGCACCCACCCAGCGGGCCCATCCTTCTATCCCCAGGACACGTCAATCAGCAGTGTGTCCACCACTACAGGGAACCCAAGCAAACCAACCAACCCAAGAAAATCAGAGACCTGGGGTCAGTGGCAGTGGGCACACGGTTCAGGGGACAGAGGCACAGGATAACAGGGAAGCTGGGAGGAGTGCTGTGCGACAGGGGGAGGACAGGCCCAGGGAACCCTCTCTCCAGGGAGGCACTCTCCAACATCATGGGAGCATTCCACCATTTCCAAGAGACCATGGGCATGGTACTGGCCATGTTTCAGGACTCATGTCTTGGCTAGAAGTAGGTGTCATAATGTGAGGGCAAGGTGTTCCAATTAACCCGCAAATGTTCAACACCCATTTCTGCTAAAAGATCATACAGTGGATATTTCTACACTTTTAGGGAGATGCAGATCTCAGTAGAATGATGGCGATCATGCCTCACTGTATTTTTAAAGGGATAACTGACCACGGCTTCAGTGTTTGACTTGTTAAATATGTTCATAGATGCCATTTTTATATAGAAAAACTTTAAGGAAAATATGTGTGTGTTTCTGAAAGGCTCCAGTGTGTTTTTTTAAAACACGTGGGCAGCTTTAAGTTTGCAGACTATTTATCTAAAGTGAGGAACCTGTGGCCTTAGTAACCAAGAACAAACAGCTGTCATTGGAGTTTAGGCTGAGGCACAGAACAATGAAGAGATGAAGGCCTGGCTACATTAAGTTCCAAGGGGAAAAGTAGACAGGAACTTTGGAGCAGGGATAAGCAAGGTGACGTAGGCAAGCTTAGGTCAACCAAACAATCTTAAATTTGATACACTCAGTATCCAGCAGCAAAAGAGAGGCCTGCGGAGCCTTGAGATATGATCTATTTTGCAAATGGCAAATACGTCCCAGGTCGTGGCATTCTGGGTACTTTGTAATCTTCCCAATATATCATCCAGGAGTCCAGCACACTGGGCATTGCAATAATCGAAGCAAGTGTTGGCTATTAAATGCACAACCAATGCTTGATTATTGTCTAAAAACAGGTGGAGTAGTGGTTTACGTGTTTGGATATGGTAAAACAATAACTAACAACATTAATATTATTATTAAGTATTAGTTTAGCATTAAATATGAAACCTATTTTTTTTACTTTGTCAGCAGGAGAGAAATGAACGCAAACATGTTTGGAACATTGTTAGTGATAATTCAGCAGTTTCCAGTTATTGCAATTCAGATTTTATTTAAAAAAGTGAAGGGGCCCAAAGATTTTGTGTCTCTCCTATACGCCTGCGCACATTTATTTTTTCATTTCAGCTTTCTCCCCTTCTCAAAGTTTCCTGATCTCTTCAGCCTTCTTTTTCCCTCGTCTGCTCTGCCAACTTTTACTCTGGGTCAAAGTCTGATATTGAAAAATAAGTTCTGGCCCTCTCCCAACTATTGGAGTGATCCATGGTATTGCAGGCAGTGAAAAGGTCTAAAAGTTTTGTTAAAGATGGTAAGTTCGTAAAGTTTAATAAGTATCTCACTGTAAAAACTAGTTAAAATGGAAACCCATTTGTAAATAACTGGTAATCAGAACTCTGTTCAGAAGGCCACAGGGTAAACAAGAGTTAGTGGGCCCAACAGTAGGGGTTGAGGTATTTCACTCCTGATGATGCTGAGCCTACTATGGGTCCAGAGCAACTGGGCCAAGTACTCCCTCTGCACTTTACTCGCATTGGTAGTGCGGGTTAAGCAGAGCAGGGCTTCTCAAGGGGGAAAGAGTAGGTAGATACAGAGGGAGTGAACAGAGGCTCACAACTAAACGTGTTCAATCTCAACAATCAATGACTATCATGTCAAATATTTGCTTTTATGAAAAAGGACTATTTATATACCAATGCAAATTAAAATATGGTGTTCACAAACAATACACACAGTCCCTGCGGTCAGGGCTCTAGTGTTTCAATAGAAGGGTTCCTGAGTCCCACTCTCTTCTCACTAATGGTAGTGGTTATTTTCCATTCACTATCAGCGACATTCAGGTTAAGTTCTATTAGGAGTCCGAGTCTCATGAGTCCCACTTTGACTCCAATTAGTGTGTAGTGTTCCAGCGCTAAAGCGCTGTACGGCAGGCAAATTCCCCGGACCTTCCAAACTATCAGTCAGTCTTACCTGCAGCAGGACCTGCATAACCGGAGCCTCCAAGTGCGCCCCCATCGTGGGCATGGAGGCTGCATAAGCTGTCTCTGGTGAGTATCGAATATGCGAACCTGTAGGGTAAGCGGTCAGGTGTCTGCAAGTTCCTCCGACACGGTCCTGCAGGAACAGCAGCCAGCTATCCTTGATGCTACCCTGTTGCTGATAGGTCACTTTGGATCTGCCCCACCGGAGGGGGGAATTCAATGCTCCTGGTGCAGATACTCAGTCGGACTCGGCCAGCACTGGATACGAATGCACCATCTTACTCTCAATGACAGTCTTGACAACATCACACTCCTCATGTTTTAGCCAGTGACCCCACCTGGCATAAAGGGTCACCACACATTGTCTCGAAGGGTTTCACAGTAGCCCCCTCTGACATACGGGGATGGTGACTCATACTGCACACAGGGTGACTGCCCAATCGGCACAGCATTACTCACAGTGACCACCTTTGACATAAAGGGTTGTTGGCCGGCACCTAGGCATTGAATCAATCAGTGCAGCAGAGGTCCAAGCTCAGGTTTCTGGCATACTGAGGTGGCAGACTTAATTCTGCACAAAGGCAGCGGCTCGATCGGTGCAGCAGTTGTCTCCTCCCACCTCGCTACAGGGATCCACTCTATAAGATTCCCCACTAGACCTCACCCTCTCCAGCTCTCCTCTTCCTCAAACGGCTCACAAGTCTTGGCAAGTAGGCAGACATTGGTGCTTCACATTCTAGGGGCAAGTGGTCTTGCATATGTCTGAGTGATGTCCTCTCACCCAGCTGGGAAACTAGTAGGTCCTAGCGTTCAGCCCTGGTCACAGGCAGAAGTCTTGCAGAGCTTCTCCTGGCACAGCCCGACTAGCTGTTGGACACAGTTGACAACTTTGGAGGCCTCGAGCTCCCCTTCGTATAGACAATTTCCAGGCACCAAATGTGATTTAGGGTCAGAGTCTTTGAAGTTTATATTAGGGCTCCGCTTCTTTTTAAAGTGCCCTCTACTATGCCCTGCCCTTCTTCCAGAAAGCAGTCTGTCACAGCAGCAGCAACTCCAAATCTGATAACCCCACATCACAGGCCTTGGAAGTGACCAAAGCGTCACACCTGGATGTCAGCCACAGTGACATGTGCATCAAAATGTTTTCCCAAGGCCCCCAGTCCTAGTCTTTATGATTCTCCTATCAGTCCCATCTCCTTCCCGAGATGTGCCCAGTCCCCTTTCCAGTGACCTCTCTCTGAATCAAAGAGCACCCTTAGAAGTGCAGGAGAGCCTGGCTCTCCTTCCTCCCATGTGTGTCCCACCCAAATCACACGAAAGCAGCAATCCACAAATTTGTCTGGCAGAATTCCTCTAACTTCTCATGCTTCTCCAGTCAGCCCAGGGTCTCCCAAAATACAACTCAGAATCATCCATGTACGATTCCATTTCCAGGCACACATACACCCAGGGCATGCATATAAAACACATGCACTGCATCTTCCATGTATTGTACAATTTACAGGCACACATGCACCCGGCACATGCATGTAATCCACATGCACTGCAAAATACTACATTTTCCATGCATTGTACTATTCACAGGCACAGATATACCCAGAATGTGCATATCACACAAACACACTGCACAGCACTACATACTAGTATGATTTATGCCAAAGGTGAGTTAAGTACACAGCAGCTGAACTTTACATGAGTAGTCAGGCCATATCACCAGCATACTCAGTTTCATAACTGATTTACAAAAAGTAAATTTAAACCCTTGAGAGTACTCAAATATACAGTCCTGTGACAAACACTATTCATATTTGAACCACTGAATATCAAAGTGGGCAACAATTTCAACATTTGTGTCACACAATGAGTGTCGAGCTTACAATAGCCCTCACCAAGTGCATTCAGATTTTTCATAGTATGTGTTAACAGGTTTAAGCACAGTCAGTGATGGACCCTCCTTTAACTACGAATGTTTCCTATTTTTGGTACCATCTCTGTGGAAGTGCATGACTTGAAACTTTAGTTCCTGTGGTGAAATACCAGATGGATGTCTCAGACAACCTTTATCAGTTCCTCTAGTGGGGTGTAACATGTACCAAACTGCAACAGATGAGTCGTGTGCTGGTTAGCAAGCATTACAAATGCATTTCAATTTAACATCTAGTTATATATACCCGCATACATGGCAGCAACAGTAATTACAATAAATGATAAGCCTATTATTATAATGTGAAAGATCTTTCTGGAGGGCTCATGTCTCACCATCTGCATGGATGAATATTAAAGCAAATAGTTATATATAACTTACCTGTTTTGATCCATGTTCTGTGTTTTGTGTGTGAATGCTTAAACTTCCTTTACATTCATATATTGGTCATTTACAATGTGCTCAACGTCCTATTTTAAAGTGGCTTTAACAAGAATTTTAATTTTTACTCTACTCTCAGAGGGCGCTCATAGATCTAAAAGCAATAGAAGACTAGGGGCCATATGTACTAAAGCTTTTTCCCATAGGCAAAGAATGGGTAACATCCCTTGATACATCTGGCCCTAAGTCTGGAAACCACAAAAACTCTGAAACAAAGTACTCTAAAGCAATCTTTCTCCAGAGCTGCTACAAAACTCTGGATCTCATTGCTGCACTCTATTAGGAAAACTCCTACTATAAACATACTTAAGGCTGAACTCAAAGGTAAGAGAACTATATTTGGGAAAGGCAAAAATGTGAACATCTTTGATGTGAGAAAGGGCTGAACGGCATCCACCCACTGCACCACAGATTATGGGGGTGATTCTAACTTTGGCGGGTGGCGGAGGCCGCCCGCCAAAGTTCCCCCAACAGAATACCGCTACACGGTCAGAAGACCGCCGCGGTTATTCTGTGTTTCCCGCTGGGCTGGCGGGCAACCGCCAGAAGGCCGCCCGCCAGCCCAGCGGGAAACCCCTTCCCACGAGGAAGCCGGCTTCGAATGGAGCCGGCGGAGTGGGAAGGGTGCGACGGGTGCAGTAGCACCCGTCGCGATTTTCAGTGTCTGCATGGCAGACACTGAAAATCTTTTAGGGCCCTCTTACGGGGGCCCCTGCAGTGCCCATGCCACTGGCATGGGCACTGCAGGGGCCCCCAGGGGCCCCACGACACCCCTCACCGCCATCCTGTTCCTGGCAGTCAAAACCGCCAGGAACAGGATGGCGGTGAGGGGGTCGGAATCCCCATGGCGGCGCAGCAAGCTGCGCCGCCATGGAGGATTCCTCAGGGCAGCGGAAAACCGGCGGGAGACCGCCGGTTTTCCGTTTCTGACCGCGCCCATACCGCCGCGGTCAGAATGCCCTTGGAAGCACCGCCAGCCTGTTGGCGGTGCTCCCGCGGTCGTTGACCCTGGCGGTCAGAATGACCGCCTATATGTCTGTCATTACATTGTATTCATTGTCTTCTCACTCTCCAGCCTGCACAAAAACTCTTCGTTTATTATTTCAAGATTTGTTCACTGTTCCATTTTTAATTCTGTTCCATCTTACATGGCAGTGTAGTTGTTACTTTCATACACAATGGTGTTGTGCTCACGGTTTATAAAGGTGTGGCTATCACGCTCTAGGTGTTGATCATGGTTTATCATGTTACTCTGTCCTAAAATGTTTTCTGGGTCTGAAATCTAAATTAGTAATATACAAAATCTTTGTATGGTGCTCCAACCCCCATAAGGCCTGGACTGTGCTATAAAAAATTGTAAATAAAAACACAACTCTCACCTTGTTGGCATCAGGACAGTCAACCACTGAATCGGGAATCACTGAAATGCACCTTCCATTAAAAGTGATTGGTAATGGGGGGGCGTGGCTTGGCTGATGAAGATGGCGGAAGCATGAGGCTGTGGCCTTTTGTCATATATTGGATTCCAGCCTCCTGGAAGCTGCCTAAAATGTGATCCTGATCCCAGGGGGATCACAGGAGTGTGCTACGGGCACTGGCTGTGCCATAGCGGCTGCCGCTGGCCTGTGGCAGGCCTTGCTATGGACAGAGCTCTGAGTTGTACGCTATTCCCAGTGAAGCCACGCCCAGTCGTGCTGGGCGGCTTGGCCTGGGACCTCAGTAGCACCTCCTGGACCATTGGGCCTCGTTTGATGGCTGCCAGCTTCCCGTGACCCTGAATCACACGGGGGAGCCAGGGTTGTTTCTCTTGGCACCTGTTGCTGAGTTTAAGTGCAAAACGGAAGGGGCACATGACATCGCATGTGCCTTATAAGATGCTGCATACCACGGCCTAGGGCCAAGCCAAACTCTGGGAATCCACGGAGCTCGGTAGCGTCGGCAGAACCCCACCCCCTGCATGGCTGGAGATCACATGGGGGGGTGGGGTACTGAGGCAACTGCCTTGTGAGGAGGTGATGTCCCCCTCCCACATGAGGAGGCCAGGACCTAGGGGTGAGACGGATGCCACCTGGAGGAGATGCCTGAACAGAGGCAGTGTCTTGGAGGAGACAGCTTGAGAGCACCCCTTTGGTGAGTGACAGGGAGGGATGCCCGAATGAAGGGACATTGATTTAATCCACTGGCACTATACTGTCCTGGATGGCCCTGGAGAATAACTGTGACCGGTGGACTGGCATTGTATGGATGATCAATGAGGGGGGCCCAGGAGTGCTGTCTAGGTGGTGGAATCTCATTCCTGCCCTGATCAGAGGTTGCTCAGGGAGTGGGTCGACATCTAGGAAGGAGGTGACTTGGGACTGGAGGCGGGTGGCTGGGCACTCAACTGGACTGATTCTTTGGATAGGGGTGTTGACCCCTTGCCTTGGGGGTGGAAGAACAGTCGCTGTTGAGCGAGCTGCCAACTAGGGGCCCAGTGGGTGGCCCAGTGGTGCCAGGACGATGGGCAGTACCAGGGAAAAGGATGGAGGCCCATCTGCTGAAAGACAGGGGACAACCCAGTAGAGTTCACCCTGGGGACCTGGTTTAGAACTTCCAACCCCTACACTGCAGCTCACACTGGATAAAATACTGGCCGCTATTGAGGACTCCAAAGAAACACTGCAGCATTAGATTGCAGTGGTGGCCACAGAACTGGGCTTTCTTAAGGCAGGCCATCACAAACCGGCCGATAAGGTTAAAACCAATGATGTGATTATAGGGGAACTTCGATTGGTGAAATGCACCTCGCAGCAACAAATGTATGCTCTAAGTGTGTGTGCATCTTGGAGCACAAGGCCAAGGATGTGGAAGGGTGCAACCGGTGCAATAATGTCCCGATTGTGGGTATGCCTGAGGAAGCAGAGGGTAATGACATGGTCACATACCTAGAGCAGTAGATGAAGACCATTGTGGGGTATTCACAACTTTCCTCCTTTTTTGCACTTGAAAGGTTACACAGGGTCCCAGCAAAGCCTCCGGCCCCACGTTGACCACCGCAACCAGTGGTGATCAAATTTCTACATTACAGGGACTGTGACACTTTACTTCAGGTGACATGTACGAAGGGTCCCTTTTCTACTAAGACCGCTGCAGTGACCATGTTCCCTGACTTCACTGGAGCTGTGCAGGCCAAGAGGGACTCCTTTACAGAAGTAAAGAGGGGACTCCACAAAGCAGGGCTGCGACATTCCCTTTTATTCCTGGCAAAGTTGCGGGTGCTTTTTGGAGGTCTGCTGCACATCTTCCTGACTCCTTCCGATGCATGTGAATGGTTTGAGAGGTACCAGGTGGATGGCATGAGTGAAAAGACAGCAAGGCGCAGGCCCAAGCTATGCCAGTGAGAGCAGAAAAGGCGCTGAGATCCCATGAAGGCTGCACAAGTCAGGAAGTCAACAAAGGAACAGGCAGCTGAGAATAGGGCAGCATCTTTGTTGGCTGCAACTGGTCTCAATGGAGGGGGCCCCGCAGAATTTGCAGACAATACCTGGTCTGATGGCCGATCGGAGGGGTCTGCCGCGGATTTTACTTCCACTACAAACAATCAATCAATCAATCAATGACACTTATAAAGCGCGCTACATACCCGTAGGGTCTCAAGGCGCTGGGGGGGGGTGCCGCTACTGCTCGAATAGCCAGGTCTTCAGCTTCTTCCTGAAGGAGAGGTGGTCTTGGGTCAGGCGCAGGTCGGTCGGGAGGGAGTTCCAGTTCTTGGCGGCCAGGTAGGAGAAGGACCTTCCTCCTGTAGTCGCTCTTCGGATGCGGGGGACGGCGGCGAGGGCGTGGTTGGCTGATCGGAGGTGGCGCGTGGGAGCGTAGAAGTTGACTCGGCTGTTGAGGTAGCTCGGGCCTTGGTCGTGTAGGGCTTTGTGTGCGTGGGTGAGGAGGCGGAAGGTGATTCTCTTGTTGACGGGGAGCCAGTGCAGGTCTCTCAGATGTCCGGAGATGTGGCTGGATCGTGGGATGTCGAGGATGAGTCTGGCTGAGGCGTTCTGGATCCGCTGGAGTCTCTTCTGGAGCTTGGCGGTGGTACCGGCGTAGAGGGCGTTACCGTAGTCCAGTCGGCTGGTGACGAGGGCCTGGGTGACGGTCCTCCTGGTCTCGGTGGGGATCCACCAGAAGATCTTCCGAAGTGTGCGTAGGATGTTGAAGCACGCCGAGGAGACGTTGTTGACCTGCCTGGTCATGGAGAGGGAGGAGTCCAGGATGAAGCCCAGGTTGCGTGCATGGTCTGTCGGTTTGGGTGCGGTGCCCAGGGCGGGAGGCCACCAGGAGTCGTCCCAGGCGGAGGGTGAAGAGCCCAGGATGAGAACCTCCGTCTTGTCCGAGTTCAGTTTCAGGCGGCTGGTCGTCATCCACTCGGCTACCTCTTTCATCCCTTCGTGCAGGTTGGCTCTGGCGGCGGCGGGGTCGTTGGTCAGGGAGAGGATCAGCTGGGTGTCGTCGGCGTAGGAGATTATGCTGAGGTTGTGTTTGCGTACGATGGCCGCGAGGGGGCTCATGTAGACGTTGAAGAGGGTGGGGCTCAGAGATGATCCTTGTGGGACGCCGCAGATGACTTCGGAGGCCTCTGACTTGTACGGTGGTAGGCGGACTCTCTGTGTTCTTCCGTCGAGGAAGGAGATGATCCATTCCAGCGCCTTGTCCTTGATTCCGATGTTGCTGAGGCGCCGTACTAGGGTGCGGTGGCAGACCGTGTCGAATGCCGCGGAGAGGTCTAGGAGGATGAGGGCCGCTGCTTCTCCATTGTCCATCAGGGCTCGGATGTCATCGGTGGCGGCGATGAGGGCGGTCTCGGTGCTGTGGTTGGCTCGGAAGCCGGACTGTGAGGGGTCGAGGGATCCGTTCGTCTCGAGGAAGGCGGCCATCTGCTTGTTGACGGTCTTCTCGATGACTTTGGCTGGAAACGGGAGAAGCGAGATGGGGCGGTGATTCTTGAGGTCGGTGGGGTCCGCTGTTGGTTTCTTGAGTAGAGCGCTGAGTTCGGCGTGTTTCCAGCTCTCGGGGAAGATGGTGGTGTCGAAGGATGTGTTGATGATGTCTCGCAGGTGGGGTGCGATGACAGCGTCGGCCTTGTTGAAGACGTGGTGAGGGCAGGGGTCGGTCGGTGATCCGGAGTGGATGGAGTTCATCGTGCGGATGGTGTCTTCGGTGCTGATCGGGGTCCAGGCGTGGAGGGTGGTGGTGGGGGGTGGTTGTTCGGTCATGGTGTGCGTTGGTTGGTTGTTGAAGCTGTTGTGTATGTCCGCGATCTTGTTGTGGAAGTATGAAGCGAGGGAGTTGCAGAGGTCTTGTGATGGGGTGATTTCGTTGTTTCCTGCGCTGGGGTTGGAGAGCTCATTCACGATGTTGAAGAGTTCCTTGCTGTTGTGTGCGTTGTTGTCCAACCGGTCCTTGAATGCTGTTTTCTTGGCGGCGCGGATCAGCTGGTGGTGTTTCCGGGTGGCAAGTTTGTAGGAGGTCCTGTTGTCCGGTGTTGGTTCCCTTTTCCAGACTTTCTCGAGGGCTCGGAGGTTCTTCTTGGAGCACTTGAGTTCGTCGGTGAACCATGGGGCCTTCTTGCTGCCGGGTCTGCTAGGCGGGGTCCTCAGCGGGGCGAGCTCGTCCGCGCAGTTGCTGATCCACTTCGTGAGGTTGTCGGCGGCCTGGCTGGGGTTCGCTGAGCTGGCAGGAGGGTGCTGGCTCAGGGAGGTGGCGAGCTGGTCTGCTGTGATCTTGTTCCAGCTTCTGTGGGCGGCTTGTTGCTGATGTTGGTGGGTCGTCGTTCTCTTGAAGGTGAAGTGGACGCAGCTGTGGTCCGTCCATTGAAGCTCTGTGGCGTGGCTGAAGAGGATGTCTGTGCTGGATGAGAAGACGGCGTTGAGTGTGTGTCCGGCGAGGTGGGTGGGGGTGGACACCAGTTGCTTGAGTCCCAGGTTGGCGAGGTTGTCGAGCAGGGTGCTGGTGTTGTGGTCGTTGTTGTTCTCCAGATGGTAGTTGAGGTCTCCCAAGAGGATGTAGTCAGCGGAGGGGAGGGCATGCGGGCTGACGAAGTCGGCGATGTCCTCGCTGAATTGCGTGCGTGGACCAGGGGGTCGGTAGATCAGGGTGCCTCTGAGGGTGGTGTTCGGGTTGGTGTGGATCTGGAAGTGCAGGTGTTCGGCGCTGGTCAGGGTGATGTCGGTGCTGGTCGTGATCCGGATGGTGTTTCTGTGGATGATGGCGATGCCTCCTCCCATCTGGTTGGCGTTTCGGTCCCTCCGGACGATCTTGTAGCCCTCTGGGATAGCGATGGCGATGTCGGGAGCTGAAGAGGCGTTCATCCAGGTCTCCGTGAGGAAGGCAACGTCCGGGGCGGTGGCGTCTAGGAGGTTCCAGAGTTCGATGGCGTGTCTGTGGACGGAGCGGGTGTTGAGCAGGATGCACTTGAGGTGGGTGCTGCTGGTGTTCGACTTGGCGGGTGCTGGTGTGCGTCTGGTCTGGGTGCGGGAGAACTTGCAGGCGTGGCAGCTGAAGGGTCCGTGGGTGCGTCGTGGTGTGGCTTGGTGGCAGTCTGGGAGTCGGCCGGTGTTGAGAGCGATGAGGGTGGCGGCGGAGTACGTCAGGCGGGTCGGTCTGGATCTTCTTTGGCCAGGGGTCCTGGCGCTGGACGCGATCCGGTCGCGGACGGGCGCAGACGGGCTTACCTTTGGCGCGCCTTCGGCGCACCATCGGCGCGCCCGCTGCGCGTGACCGCTGCGCGTTCGCACGGTCGCCATATAAGGCGAAGTGCGCGGGTGGGCGGGGCAGCTGGGAGGCGGGAGCGGGGAGGGAACAGAAAGGAAAAAGGGGCGTGGTCAGCGGTGGTGGCGGGAAGCGGGGAGCGGGGAGGGAGGTGGGCAGACAGGCAGGAGAACGCAAAGGGCTGAAACTGACTAGAAAAAATACAGGCACAAAAGTCAGACAAACGCTGGTAACACGGGAGGAAAATGAAGAAACTGATTAGAAAAAAATACAGGCACAAAAGTCAGGCAAAAGCTGCTAACACGGGAGGAAAATGCAGTTCAAACAAGCACAAATGCTAGACAAAACAAGCAAAACCGACGCCAGCGGCGTCAGCCGGCAGCGAGGCAGGCAGCGAGGCAGGGGGAAGGCGAGGGGGCACACACAGCAGCTGGTGGCCGTGCGGCGCGGGGGTGTCCCACAAGTGGGTCACACTCACCTGCGTTGCACGGTCGCCATATAAGGCCAAGTGCGCGGGTGGGCGGGGCAGCTGGGAGGCGGGAGCGGGGAGGGAACAGAAAGGAAAAAGGGGCGTGGTCAGCGGTGGTGGCGGGAAGCGGGGAGCGGGGAGGGAGGTGGGCAGACAGGCAGGAGAACGCAAAGGGCTGAAACTGACTAGAAAAAATACAGGCACAAAAGTCAGACAAACGCTGGTAACACGGGAGGAAAATGAAGAAACTGATTAGAAAAAAATACAGGCACAAAAGTCAGGCAAAAGCTGCTAACACGGGAGGAAAATGCAGTTCAAACAAGCACAAATGCTAGACAAAACAAGCAAAACCGACGCCAGCGGCGTCAGCCGGCAGCGAGGCAGGCAGCGAGGCAGGGGCAAGGCGAGGGGGCACACACAGCAGCTGGTGGCCGTGCGGCGCGGGGGTGTCCCACAAGTGGGCCTTTCCTGTGTGATGCTGCAAATGGCAGACGACCTGGTTTGATATTATGGACCATAGTAGTTGAGCTGGTTCCACTGGGGTGATTTGCAGTGAACAGTGCTCTCCATTGCTGGCCACCACTGGGAGGTATACAGGGGTGGCCTGTGAGAGGTAGCTCACATTGCTTGGTTGTTGAAGGGGGACAGTCATGTATTGGCCTGCTATGTCGTGCTGGACTTGCTGTAGTGGCCTGTTGATTGCTGGTCAGGAATGACTTTTGCAGATTTTCATGGATGAGACGTGTATCTGAGGTCGTCTGTGTACTGCTTGAATTGCCCCTGCTGCTGTGGCGATTGAAGGGAGCTGACTGAGGTGGGATGAGGCTGGGGCTGGGTGCCTCCATACTTTGATTGTGTGTCTTTTACACTCCATACCCTTATCCACTTCTGCATGGATAGCGGTAGTTTAGTAGACTTGAGATTCACCATGTCTATGTATGGGCAACTGGCTGTTGCTGGTCTGCTCTGGGGGCAAGAAGGTGGGATCTGTTTGTCTGTTTGTTGGCTCTAGGCTCTGGATCTCCTTTTGGATTGAGATATGTTGCATGGTGAGAGGGGGACCTTGGGAAGCCTGTCCTGAAGCGAGATGGGAACTATGGGTGTGATGGCAATACTTGAAAGATTCTGACTGTTGATGTGGAAGATCAGGGGTATGAGATCTGCTACAAAGTGCCACAAGGTCCATCAATTCTTAAAGCGCAGAGTGGTTCACATTGCTCTTCTTCAGGAAAGGCACTTCACTAAGGTCGAGGTGCAACAACTTCAATGATGCTGGAGGGGACAGGTGTATGCCACAGAATACTCAGCCTTTGCTAGGGGGGCAGGGAGTCTGTACAGGTCAGAACTGATAAGGAAGGGAAATATGTGTTAGTAGAAGAAAGGCTAGATGGTACACCACTGACTACGGCGTCCATGTATGCTCCAAACTAGGACCAGCTGGCTTTCCTGTCTATTGTGTCTGCACGACTGAGTATGAATGCTGATGGGGATTTGTTCCTTGGGAAAGACTTCAACTGCATGGTGATACTGACCTGGATCGTTCTACTACCTTTGCTGGGAGCCTCTACACACAGGGTGGTGAGGAGACTCCGGTATTAGGTGGGGAGCTGGAGGCTAGAAGATGCCTGGAGGACACAACTTGGATTGTAGAGGGAATATTGCTATTACTCCAGCCCACACACAGTGCAGGTCAGTCTTGATAAATTTCTTTGCTCGGGGAGACTGTGTCAATTTGTTAAGCATACCGAATACCTCGGTCGCACATCTCTGATCATAGCCCACTGTGGATCCGCCTCCATCTGGTAGAGGATTGCCCAGAGGCTCTATTGTGGCCTGTGTGCCCCAGTGCATTGGAAGACCCCGCTTTCTGGGATGGCCTCCGGGAGAGAAATTTGCATTATTTTGAGCACAGTCAGGGCTCGGTGTCAGACTGCCTTATGGAGTGGGAGGCTTTCAAGGTAGTAGTATGGGGATACTGCTTGGCGGTGTCAGTGGGGATCAGGAGGGACCTGGAGCGAGACCTGACTAAATTGGAGGGTGACATTTGTCACTTGGACACTGACTGGGCCTGGATGACGGGGTGGGGCGAGATTGGCAGAGACCAAAGAGCAATACATTGTCCTTTTGGAGAAACTGTGCTGTCATAATTACTGAGAATATATAGCCTTGATGCACAAAAGTGAGGGCAGTGCAGGGTGCCTGTTGGTGTGGCTGGGGATCTTTGATAAACCAATTGCAGGAGCTGGGCGGGGTGTATCGCAAGCAGCTATAAATGCCACTTCCCGGGATCATTATACAACTCTACAGGATAGAATAGTTAAGGGCTCTGGTGAGACCACAGTGTCCTCTCTAGAGCCCATGCATGTACACAGACTGGGCACAGAAACAGCAGAGATGTTGGGGGTCGGGGGGGGGTCCTTTTCCACGGCAAAACATAAAAAGTGCCATACAGGACATGGCACAAGGGAAATCCCCTGGGCCGGATGGCCTGCCAGTGGAATTTTACTCTCCCTTTGCCTGGCTACTGGTTCTGAGGTTGACTGACATCTATGCTGCAGCCTTGGAAAAACAGGTACTTCTTGCTTCCACTGGGGACAAGATTGTGGTCCTGCTTCTGAATGGGCACCTGTTACGGCATACTGACGATCCAGCCATGCTGTACATAGACTTCAAGATCCTAAGCAAAATTCTGGCAGTGCGATTACTCCCGCACATGCAGGAATTAGTGCATCCGGACCAGTGTGGATTTATCCCCCAGCACGACACCTCCCTGAATCTGTGTCATTTGTATTTGCTCCTGCATTCTCAATCGTTGCAGGGAGAGGGACAGGCGGGGATAGTATCGATCAACCCGGATAAGGTGTTTGAAATGGTCGGTTGGTAGTTTCTGGGGAGGGTCATGCTCACTATGGGACTGGTTGTTGTCTGGATGCAATGGGTATAGCTGCTGTACACTAGCCCTTCTGCCAGGTGCAGACGGGCGCACAATATCCATTTTATCTGAGGTTCATCCAGGTACACAAAAGCTATCTTTGCACTAGTCATTGAGTCGCTGACAGAGCTGTGTAGGGACTGAGGTCAGGGTAGAGGCGTGGTGCTGGACAGGACTGAACACCTAATTTCTTTATAAGTGGACGATTTGTTATTATAAGTGTCCAGTATGGAGATGGATGTTCCCTTCATGATCCAGTTGCACTGGAAATTTGGTATGGTCTCGGGCTGCGGGTGAACCTCTCCAAGTCCGTGTTTTCCCTCTGCGGTCAGGCGGGATAGGCCTAATACTATGGTACTAGGGATCTGGCAGACCCCTAGCCCCTTAAGCTGCTTGGGGATCCAAATCTAGCATGAACTGGAGAAAGTGAGGGAGGGTAACTTGGACCCGGCCCTGCTTTCTTTGCAGAGTCGATGACCTTCTGGCAGATGCTGCAGCTCTCTCTCATGGCGTGAATAGAGCTCTCTAAAATGATCATGGTACACTGGCTGCTTTATTTCTTCATCAATATCCTTGTGTGGATCCCCTCACTGTGGTTCAGACAGCTGGACTCACTGCTTCAGGAGCTTATATGGAACAGGGGTCGCCAGCGGGTGGCCGTGGAGACCCTCAAGTAGCATCTCCTGGATGGGGGTCTGGGAATGCCGGACTTTGAGGCCTATTTCCCGGCAGCCCAACTGCAGTTGATCACTAGGTGGCTGGGCAGTACGAATCTGGGGGAGCTGGAAAAGCTGGGTACTGCACCTAATCAGGGTGCGTTTCTGGTGTGGCTTCTGTGACGAGTGTCCCGTGGCAACGAGGATGGCCTGCTACAGTCCATGGCCCTTAGGTGCTGGGGGCGAAAGGTTCACTGTATTCAGCATTGTCCAGTGTATGATCCAGCCCTGACAGACTTCCATGGCCTACGCCCGGGACAGTTCCTTTAGTATGGGATGCTTGTTCGGACTTTAATGGGTCTTTGGGATAAAGAGGGGGGGGGGGGGGGGACCAGAGTCACATGCCATTCTCCAACTGTTACTGTTCTTGGGTGCAAGGCGGAATCTAGAGAAGTACTTTTAATTGGCCCCTCACAGGATGACTAAGAAACGCCTAGTGGCACTGCAATCGAAGTGGGAAGGGGCCTTGTGCAGGGACATACCTGATCAAGAATGGGCGAAAATGTTAGCCTACCCGCAGAAGTTCTCACGAAATACGTATCTTAAATTTATTCAATTACCTTCATCAAATGTATCTGACACCCAAGAAACTCAAAGCAATCTACAGGGGGTGGAGGCCAAGCGTTGCCCTCATTGTGCAAATGATGAAGCAGATTTCTGCCATATGACTTGGTCCTATGTGCCTGTCCAGGAGTTCTGGGGAACTGTGGTTAAATGGAATGCTCCAGCATACCATGCCTTATACACTGGAAATGTGTCTGCTGGGGTCCTTTCCCAGGCCGAAATCAAAGAAAGTGGCAACAGGTTTATTGATTTGCCCTCATCCTAGCAAACAGGCAGCTTGCCATGACAAGCGAGTCGGCAGGGGGCCCTCGGTATCTAGGTGGAAGGCTGCCGTTAAGGAATGGGCTAGGGCAGAAGAATTAGCACTCCAGAAAAAGAAATCCAGGGGGGTGAGGAGGCAACCCATAGTATCCCTTTGGTCAGAGGTTCTAGATGTCTTTGAGAGTCCGGAGTGCTGTAACGGTACCAGATCCTAAGCCAGTGTCTCCAGGTCAGAGGAGGAGGGCAGCAACGCTGTAGTCTAGAGCCCATCATACTACCTTCAACACAATCAGGATCTCCAGGTTGAGATGTGAGGCCCCAGTGAGTTGCAGGGGGCGGGAGCTTGGCATGATCTATCCCTGATATTTTGCACTTGATACTGCCTACCTGATGATGGATGGGGCAATGGCTTTATGATCTGGCCTCCAGGACACGTGCATGCGGAAATGGACCAATGATGATGAACCTAGACCCAATTGTTTGAATTGTTTTGTTACTGTTAATGTTTGCAGGTCTATTCTATATCTCATCAGCAATGCACATTGGACACTAATGTACTGACACCTAGACAGATGGGGGAAGGGGTGCCTCCCTGTACTATTGTATCGGTACCGAGTTGTTAAGTGGGGATATTCTGTTCTGAAGGTTGATGTGTATATGTACCCCTCTATAGACATGGTGTAATAGGATTTCAGGACTGCTACTGCATAGTCATGCTGTAATAGGATTTCAGGAGTGCTACTGCAATGTGTATATCAGTGACCTTATGTAAAACCTAATAAACATATACACATATCTTTTTTTTAAAGGTGATAGAAAACTGATAGTAAATAAAAATGATAAAAAAGGATTTATAGAATAATCCCTGTAAAAAATGTGGATGTATCTAATCCTACTTATGCACAGTATTACCTCACTCCACACCCACCATACACACATGCACACCTGACAGGTAGAATGTGGCACAAACCTCTCTGTCCTGAGGATGGTGCAGGCGCTTTGGAAAGGACGCTGGATGTCAGCAACGGCCTGCAGCTGTTCTTGTTGCAGGGCCCTTTTGAGGGATTCCATTGCATGTCAGACTTCTGCAGCCAAACCCTGATGCAGCCACTGGGCACTAAACAGACTATGTTCCATCTCATTGCCACCTGGCACAACATTGTAAACCTGTGGATACAGGAGGATATTGAGGTGTGAATCTGCCAGTATTGCTAAGCGGCACTGACAGTTAAGTATGTGACACAGCCCAGTAAGGCAAAAAGGAACAATTAAATATCTATCTTTTGACATGAATGCTAAGTTTTCCATATCATGTTGAAAAGTAAGTCACACTTTGAGATTAGTTGTAGTAACTTGTTGAAAATAAAGTTTTATCATTACCTTGGTCAGTTTTTAGGATGCAGCCTAACAGACAGAGCAGCTGTCTGGTTTGCTAACGACATCTTGTGGACATTCAGTAAGTTGACCTAGAGATGCATTCTGCCTGTTGCTTGCCATTGGCTTTGTGGTTTGTAACTCACATTTTCTTACTTTCCATTTTCTGGCTTTATTTGTTTTAGGCCATGGGTACTCACAAACTTTTTCTTGGGGGCCAAAATTGCAGTATGGTTTGCGGCCGAGGGCCGCACTGAAGTGACAGCGGGGGGCGGGGCTTAGAGGGGGAACAACCACCCCGCCCCCAGTAACACACACAGCACCATCTGCACACAGCGCCATCTGCTCTCACCCCTACCCCAGTAGCACACACTGCGCCATCTGCACACAGCGCCATCTGCTCTCACCCCTACCCCAGTAACACACACAGCGCCATCTGCACACAGCGCCATCTGCTCTCACCCCTACCCCAGTAACACACACTGCGCCATCTGCACACAGCGCCATCTGCTCTCACCCCACCCCAGTAACACACACAGCGCCATCTGCACACAGCGCCATCTGCACACAGCGCCATCTGCTCTCACCCCTACCCCAGTAACACACACACAGCGCACACACACAGCGCCATCTGCTCTCACCCCTACCCCAGTAACACACACACACAGCGCACACACACAGCGCAATCTGCTCTCACGCCTACCCCAGTAACACACACTACATTAAAAACAAATAAATAAATAACCAAAGAGCCTTACCTGACTCAAAGCACTGTAAAGACGCCACAAATGTAGAACAGCAGGCAGGCAGGCGGGCAGCAGACGTGGAGCCGGTGACAGGAAGCAGACGACAAAGCCCGGTAAAAGTTAGCTGCAAGCGCTGACTTTTATGGGGCTTTGGCTTCCAGGATCGTCAGGGTAACGCCATAAACAATGGCCGCCGTACGTAAACATAGAGGAGGGCCGCGGGAGCATGCGCAAGGAAGCCACTGTTGCGCATGCTCCCGCGGCCCTCTTCTATGTTTATATACTGCGGCCATTATCATATGGCGTTTGTTGTGCGTCTCGCGGGCCGCCAAGCTAGGTCCGTGGGGCCGCTGGCGGCCCGCGGGCCGTACTTTGAGTAACGTTGTTTTAGGCAGTCCTGCTTGAGTTTCTACCTTCCCCAGCCGAAACCTTAATTACAATATCCTTCTGAGTCTTACCTTACTGCAAACAGGCCTGTAAATCGAGTTCTTATCTCATCACAATTGAGGTGCATTCAAAGACCAAGGTCAAATGTCAGACAATATTTTCTGAGGGTGCCAATTTACTTTTCTTTCTCTGACTTCAAAGTGAGAGGATTTACGTGACAATCCTGCTGGAAAGGGGTAGGAAGTTTGTTTTCTAGCAGACAATAACATTTAAATGAACTGTGTAAGTATTTCAGGATAGATCAAAATTAGAAACACAAACGCAGCCCATTTTTTGTTATTTCTGAATTGTGTTGGAAACAAATACTTTATTATGATGAGACAAATTATAAAACGAGGAGATGTAATTTCCACTCATTTTCGTCTATGCACAGTATAGTTTTATTAGTGAAACGGTATGTCTATGCAAATATAAAGCTAATTTCAGTTGAAAATGTGTAGTCTTTAATGGCAGTGTGCTACCACACCATGAATACTCCACTCTGCTCCCAATCCACTTTACTCTGCACCACTGCACTCTACTCTGCACCACTCCACGTCACTGCACTCTACACTACTCCCCTGTACGCCACTGCACTCTAAACCACTTCATGATATGCCTCTCTACTGTACCCTGTACCACTCTACTCTATGCCAGGGCACTCTTTGCCACTCTACTCTACACCACTCCAGTTTAGGCCACACCAATCGACTCTGCACAACTACACTCTACACCACTCTGCAACACTGCACTCTATGGTAATGCACTCTACACCAGTGCATTTTACTGTTTCACACTCAACTCCATTCCCCTGCACTCTACGCCAATCCACTGTATGCCACTATAATCTACTCTGCACCACTGTAGTCTATTCCACTGCAGTCTACACCCCTTCAGTCCACGCCATTACACTCCATGTCACTCGTCGCAACAGCACTCAATTCTGCACCGTTGCTCTCTATGCCACTTCACTCTACTCTGAAATACTCTATGCCACTCTACTCCACTCTGTGCCACTCCAGTCTATGCCAATGCACTCTAGGCCACTCTGTTAACCACTGCACTCTATGCCAGTGCACTCTACACAACTGCACTCTGTCACTGCACTCTACATCACTGTACTCTGTGCCACTGCTCTCTACATCACTCTACTCTGTTCTACACCACTACACTCTGACACTCTACTCTGCAACACTGCACTCCCTGGCACTGAACTCTATGCCACTCTACTCTGCACGACTGCACTCTACGCTACTCCACTCTACACCACTGCACTCTAAACCATTGCACTGCATGCCACTCAACTCTGTACCACTGTATGCCACTGTACTCTGCGCCACTCTACTCTGCAGCACTGCAGTCTGCGCCTCTGCCTTCCACACCACTGCGCTCTACTATGCACCACTCTCATCTACGTCACTGCATTCTACAACGCTGCACTGAACGTTGCAGAATTCAATGCCGTTGCACTGTGCCACTGCACTCTACGCCACTATACTCTGCAAAACACTACACCAGTGCACTCTATTCTATACCAATCTAGTGTATGCCTCTCTATGTGACTCCACACTATGCCACTCCATTACACAAAACTCTCTGCCACTCCACTCTACAACACTCTACCCTAACCTGGTCCTCTACACTGCTAACTTTTATCCATGCAGAACAGCAGCCACGCGGGTGTTCACCAGGTCTTAAACACATTGACAAAGCCAATAGCTGTTGCATAGGGAAGACCTATTGGCTTTGTCAATGATTGTTCACTACAATCAGCGTGACTTGTTTGCCGTGCTGCCGTTAAGAGCAGCTAATGTTCTTTTCTGGAGAAAATGAGCTTCAGTCCTGTGGACTTGCTAAAATAAATCCTGACAAAGCAATGATGACGCAGGAAATGTGGTTTGCCTTGATTAAAATGGAACATTTAAAACTTTTAACGTGTCTGTGGAACCCACACTCCTAATGTAGGCACCCCCAAAATGCAAATTAGCTGAAGTTACCCAAAACAACACTGAGACGTACACGATAACATTTGCAAACAGGAGAGTGAGATTTGTTTTTTTTTTTAAGTGGGGGAATTTGATTTTAGTGTTGACCGCACCTGAAGTAGGGGCAATTTAGGTTAGCGAGAGCTAAATTAAAGCAGCATGAGACGTAAACAGCTTGGAGCCTCCGATATGAATCAGATGTATGGACATGTATGCTGAGGCCCGCTGCTGAATTGCATTTTGCTCTGCACACGACTATAAAAAAAATATATATATATATATAAATATAGCAGTACCATAGATATTCAGCATGCGGTTATGCGAGGATTTATATTCCCGGATGTAACGATCGCAATCGCATGTCATTCAGGACTTCGCCCCTCGTTTTTTTCTGAATGGTGCGGCTCTCTCAATTGGTTCAGCAGCACGTCAATCAAATTCCCACGCCCCGATCCCAGATTAAGTTAAAGAAGTTCTGCAGGCGCCGAAACGTCGCCCTACCAGCACGTCGACGAAAAAAGAAGACGGTTTGTTAATAAAAGTCCTTCAAATTATGTATTTCAAGATCATAACAATATTAGTCGAGTTTATTGACATTATTGGTATATATTCTGATTTTTGGTGTTTACTTTTTTTTAGACAAATTCTTACATTGTTTTATAAATTCCCCAGAAAATAATTATACATTGTATCCGCTATATTTCTTAAGCACAACCCGTCACTTTCTAAGATGGCCGCGCCAACGCACGGAGACGATGGTCGCTCCAACACACAGAGGCAACCGAAGGTTGTAAGACACTTAGGGCCATATGTACGAACACATTTTCCCATAGACACAGAATGGGTAAAATGGTTTGCTACATCTGGCCCTTAATGCTGACAGCATATCCATTTGGTACAACAGCATTGCGGAAACAGAATAGAATGCAGATAAACCAACCATAAATCAGTACCGCGCCTTATAATCGTGCCAATGATATACTTGATCCAGTGGTAAAGCGCATTAAAAATATGGAAACTGTGACCGGAATGCAGCATGGGCGGGTCATTGAGAGTGGTGACACAGCCAAAGTACAAAATATTCTGTCACTATTGTGTTAGTCTTTCACCCTCAGGTAACCATGGCAAATAACGCCTTCAATGAAAAATAACTGAAAGTTAAACTAAGAAGTGGGAAATGCACCGTTTTACGTTTTGCAACCTCTATTAGTGAATGCTATCGTTGCCGATGTGTGTCTGTATGTAATCAGACAGCCACAGAACTGAATCCTGGTTGTTGCAGTGGGAAAGAGAATTGTGTATTTTTAGTGCTAGTAGGTCCAGATTTGAAAAACACTTTGAAGAGCAAAGTGGGAGATTAAAAAAAAAGAAAATCGAGAGACTATTTCCCCCATTGACTTCAATTGAAGCACAGGCAATTTCAGGCAGGAGGCAGTCAAAATTAGTCCATTTTTAGCTTAAATAATCATAGCTGCCGAGGTTCATAAAAAATGCACCCTTGTGGAAGAGGTAGAATCAGGGAAAAATAAGGAAATAATTTCCACACATTACTTTCATTACATTTGGAGGACTTTCTAGGAGAGAGAAAGCTGAAATGAAGCCACTTAAAAAAAAAAACATATCTATGGTTGAAATTAAAAAATGATTTGTATGTGTTGATGGATGATTGGGTGACTGAGAACATTGAAGATGGGATATGTGAAAGCATAGATGGCTGCACTAATACACAATACTGGAAACACATACATTTGACTCCACCCTTCAGGGGTGTGGATTTCCTATAGCTTGATGGCAAGGACATATTGTAAGGAGTCAAAGACAACAAGTTTCCAGGCGTATTTTTTCACTGAGACAGGTGGCCCTAATCCCCGGCAGTAAAAATCATTTGCCTGCCAGTTTATAGTACCCCATTATAGAGCAGGGAAGGGGAATTGTCTGCAGTTAGGTTAATATTTGTATCCATATGCTAATTCTATTTGAACTTGTATTTATGGTTCATTAATACAAAGTCTTTATTGTTAGGGTGAGCGCTCTAAATAAATGTTGTAAACTCGGATTGCACTCCTGGCAGTGGTTCCAATAAAAAAAAAAAACGTACACACATTTGTAAAGTTTAACAATATGAGGCAATGTGTTATGCTCCCAGAATGCTCTCTGATTAGAAGCAAATATTTGCACAAACTTTATTTTGCATTCAAAATAAAATGATCATAAAAAATGCAACTCGGAAAAAAACGTTTTGCTAAACTACTAGAGACATTTTAGGTACCATTCCTTTGATTCATCATTTAGTACAAGGAGTTGATGTATGCTAGTAGTTCCAAAAATATTCTTAACGTAAATTCATTGTAACCAGTTTCAACAAGATTATGGAAAACATGAAAATAAACAAGCTTTGGCAAAGCCAATTGGTCCGACATTGGTGGTCAGTCTTTTATTTTTGTCAATGTTTGTCTTGTTTTCACATGGCGATTGAAAAATGTTGTTGTTGTGGTGGTTGCTGAGCCCACACTATTGTAGCAAACATTGGCAAAAAGCAAAAATATTTTTGGGTCTCAAAAAGCACACATTGCTATAGTAGTTCCTGGCACTGAACAAAACTACTTTGTGTGCCAATATGCTCCTTGTAAAAGCTCAGGTTGCAATCATTCAGTGAAGCCAGCTGATAGATGGATAGAGAGAGAATTTTATTAAAAACAAAGGGCCAGATGTAGGAAAGGAATTGCAACTCGCAAACGGCAAAAACTGCCGTTTGCGAGTTGCAAATCACATTTTCCTATGCAGAAATGCATTCTGCGAGTCGGACCGACTCGCAAAATGCATTTCAGAATCGCAAATAGGAAGGGGTGTTCCCTTCCTATTTGCGATTCCTAGTGGTATGCAACACCATTTGCGACCGCATATGCGGTCGCAAATGGTGTTGCAGTTACCATCCACTTCAAGTGGATGGTAACCCACTCGCAAATTGGAAGGGGTCCCCATGGGACCCCTTCCAGTTTGTGACTGGACCCAGAAACATTTTTTCAGGGCAGGGAGTGGTCCACAGGACCACTCCCTGCCCTGAAAAAATACCGAAACTAAAGGTTTCGTTTATTTTTTTAAGTGCAGCTCGTTTTCCTTTAAGGATACCACTTCCTTGGGGAACCCCATGTGGGTAAAACCCCCCATCAAAGCACAACCCACCACAGGGGAAGTGATTGAACTCAAAGGAATGGCATCTGGGTACCGGGTGGCATGGTCGACCAAGACCAGCATAAACCAGTTGCCCATGGCTGTCTTGGGATCCAGAGGCCCCACAATGTCAATGCTACCCTCTCAAAGGGAGTACTGACAGCAGGCAAAGGCTCGAAGGGAGCCTTACATTTCCTCCCACTCTTGCCACTTGCCTGACAAGTTTGACAAGACCTGCAATGTGCATCTGAGTGCCTGCGCATTAGGGGCCAGTAAAAGTGGGTGACAAGCCTCTCAAAGGTCTTGTCCTGCCCCAAATGTCCAGCTCAAGGCAAATCATGAGCCAACCCCAGTAGGAAGGCCCTGAAGCACTGGGGTACCACCAGCACATGGGCTGACCCAGGCTCAGGAACCTTAGGCTCGCTATACAGGAGGCCACCCTCCCAATAGATCAGGTGTGATCCTGGCTCCTTGCCAGCCGCCTGGTCTGCAGCCTGCTGCCGCAAACCCTCCAAAGTAGAGCATGTCTTCTTTACTGCACAGAATGCTTTCCTGGTGGGCCCCCCTTCCTGCTGCCACTGCGACACCCCAGGGACCTCTCCCAGTTCAGCCACTTGTTCCCCTGTAGGCTCTGGGGCGTCACCCTCAGGCTCTGCCTCCTCCCAGACCGTGGGAACTTCAGGGGCCGTTTTCCTGCACCCCCTGCCCTTCCCCTTTTTGGCGGTCCCGTGGGCCACTGTTTCAGGCTCCAGGGGCTCTTGATTACCCTTACGGGCTGCCATTGACCGGGTGGATACGCATACCCACCCAGGCAGACCCAACATCTCCAAGTGAGACCTGTGTTCCACCTCTTTCCAAGGGGAATCCTCCAGGTCATTGCCTAGCAAACAATCAACAGGCATGGTTGGACTCACAGCTACCTTCAAGGCACTCTGAGTTGTCTACTGAAACTACTCGGTGAAGTACCCGGGGATCAATCTGCTCTTCAGACACCAGCTTACTCCTCACTGTAGTCACACTGGCTCCTGTGTCTCTCAGAGCCTCCACCCTCTGTCCATTGATGGTCACCCACTGCCTGTACTTCTTCGTGTTCTCAGGCACTAGGGTTCTCTGGACCATCTCACTGTCCCCTAGTGAGACAAGGGCCATCTCAGCTGGTTCCCACCCACCTGAAACCAACTCCTCCCCAAGCGCTACACTGACCAAACCCTGGGACGGTGCACTAGTGGGTGCCGGTGTACTTTTGGGGCATTTGGGGTCCCCCCTTACATGACCCACCTGGTCACATGCATAGCACTTACGTGGAGGACCACCTGCCACTGGCTTCCCCTTGGAGAACCATGGCTTCTTTTCACTGGGGGTTTGGGAATCCTTACCCTGGGAATCAGTTTGGGGCCCTTTAGAGAACTCCCCCTGTTTACCCTTACCCCCCTTTCTTCTGGGAGGGACCCTGCCCACCCTTGGTGTGGTTCCCCCCATACCTCTTTTGGACCCTGGTGCTCTCCCAGCGGTCCTCTTCCCGCGCAAGCATCCTGGGGTCAGTCAGCTTGCTGTCAATCAGGAGCTGGTGCAGCTCTGGAAAACATAAACTGTACAACTGCTCCCAAACAATCAGATTGTAAAGCCCCTCATATGTAGTTACCTTACTGCCCTTCAACCAACCATCCAGTGACCTGCAATAAGAATCAACACATTCCGACCATGTTTGGGATTCCTTCTTTTTGTAGGATCTAAACTTATCCTTGTACTGCTCAGGGGTAAGACCATACCTTGTAAGCAAGGCATCCTTCATGCTAGAGTAGGTGAGAGTCTGAGCATTCCATAGGACTGTCAGTGTATCCCTCCCCTCTACCTCAAAGTGCTTCCACAGACCCGCCCCCCCAATGAGCTTCCGGGACTAGATTCATTTGGAGAGCAGACTCATACCCCTTAAACCACAAGTATATGTCGTCCTCCCTTTCATAATCCTTCACAAGATCTTAAGGAATGTGCACCCTCCTTTCATGCTGCACTGTGAGGTGGCTGCCACCATCCCTACTCCAGCTCCCTCAAGCTAAGCTCATGAGCCAACAACAACTTTTTCTCTTCAATGGCCATCCTCAGTTTCTCCAACTCCCTCTGGTGCTCCCTCTCTGCCTGTCTGTCCTGCAATTCCTCAGGGGTCAGACCCTTCGATGAGACACTGCTACTGGCCCTGGAGACCCTCTCCCTGGACATAACAGGCTCACCCACAATACCACTGTGTAAGGACTGCCTTCCTCCTCCTCATCCTCTGTGTGCCCTTCAGTGCTCTTGGCTGTCACCCAGGCCCTCAGCGTCTTTTGCAGCTCCTCCTTCTTGGATGAGCTCTTAATGGGGCAGTCAAAACCTTTACAGAACTGCTTTAGCTAGGCCTTGGTATAGGTATCCTATTTTTCCAGCTCCAACTGATGCATCTCCAGATTGAGACATGATGAAAAGTCAACAAAAGTGCAAAGTTCTAAAAAGCAGAAAAGTTCCCAAATGAAGTTCAGAAGTCAATCAAAGATTACCACAAAAATGAATGTAGGGAAAAATCCAAGCAAAAGAGAAATAAATCAAAGATCACTAAACAAGTAGTATGTAGTCACGTAGTGGTCTGCACTCAAAACATTAGTGTACACTTAATCACTGTATGTCAAGTACAAATACAAGTCCAAATCCCAACCGCTGATCAGCAATGTTAGAAATGGGGTCTTTGGTTGACAGTCAGGTTACCCCCTGTTCAAGCAAGGACCCTCACTCTAGTCAGGGTAAAAGAGAATCACCCTCAGCTAACCCCTGCGTTCCCCCTTTGGTAGCTTGGCAGAGCAGAAGGCTTAACTTCAGAGTGCTAGGTTTAAAGTATTTGTACCAAGACACACAGTAACTTAATGAAAACACTACAAAATGACACAACACAGGTTTAGAAAAATAGGAAATATTTATCTAAACATAACAAGACCAAAACAACAAAAATCCACAATACACAAGTCAAGTTATCAATAACAATGCAAAAAGAGTCTTTAAGTAGTTTTAAACACACACTAACACTGTTAGCGTGAAAAAGTACCTTGAGTGCGTCAAAAATAACCCCACACGGGCAAGTGTGCGTCAAAAAGGGGCTTTTGATGCGTTGATTCCATGAGCGGGACCTTTGCTTCGTTTCTCCTTTTGTCGGATCGGGGCGTGTCGTTTCTTCTCCACGCAGGAGAGCGATTCGTCGATCCGGTCAGCACTCTCAGGTCCGGGCAGGCCTTGCGTTGTTTTTACATGCCCAGCGGTACTTGGGTCGGGAATCCAGCTGCACGATGATCCAAAAACCATGCAGCGCGGGTTGCGATCTCCCAGCCTCCGTCAGCGATGCTGCGCGTCATTTCTCCTGATCCATGCGTCGATTCTTCGGTCGTGTTTCCCGCGAGCGTCAATTTTCAGCCGCAGAGCTGGCGGTGCGTCATTTCTTCAGCCGCCAATTGGAGTTGTGTCGATCTTTTTCCCGCACGGTGCTCTGTGCATGGATTTACTTTTCTTTAGGCTGACAGCTTCTCCTTTCAGGGTCCCAGGAACTGGATGGGCACCACAGGGCAGAGTAGGAGTCTCTCCAGAGACTCCAGGTGCTGGCAGAGAGAAGTCTTTGCTGTCCCTGGGACTTCAAACAACAGGAGGCAAGCTCTAAATCAAGCCCTTGGAGATTTCTTCTCAAGATGGAAGGCACACAAAGTCCAGTCTTTGCGCTCTTACTCTGGCAGAAGCAGCAACTGCAGGATAGCTCCACAAAGCACAGTCACAGGCAGGGCAGCTCTTCTTCCTCAGCTCTTCAGCTCTTCTCCAGGCAGAGGTTCCTCTTGTTTCCAGAAGTGTTTCTAAAGTCAGTGATTTTGGGTATCCTTCTTATACCCAATTTCTCCTTTGAAGTAGGCCTACTTCAAAGTAAAGCCTCTTTTGAATGTGAAATCCTGCCTTGGCCAGGCCAGGCCCCAGACACTCACCAGGAGGTTGGAGGCTGCATTCTGTGAGGGCAGGCACAGCCCTTTGAGGTGTGAGTGACCACCCCTCCCCTCCCTCCTAGCACAGATGGCTTATCAGGAAATGCAGACTACACAGCAGCTCCCTTTGTGTCACTGTCTAGTGTGAGGTGCAACCAGCCCAACTGTCAAACTGACCCAGATAGGGAATCCACAAACAGGCATAGTCACAGAAATGGAATAAGCAAGAAAATGCTCACTTTCTAAATTTGGCATTTGCAAACACACAATCTTAAAATCAACTTTACTATAAGATGTATTTTTAAATTGTGAGCTCAGAGACCCCAAACTCCACATGTCCATCCGCTCCCAAAGGGAATTCTATTTAAAGGTAGCCCCCATGTTACCCTATGAGAGGGACAGGCCTTGCAACAGTGAAAAACGAATTTAGCAATATTTCACTGTCAGGACATATGAAATACATTACTATATGTCCTACTTTAATCATACACTGCACCCTGCCCTCAGGGGTGTCTGACATGTAAGAAAAGGGAAGGTTTAGGCTTGGCAAGTGGGTACACTTGCCAAGTCTAATTTACAGTTAAAAACAGCACACACAGACACTGCAGTGGCAGGTCTGAGACATGATTACAGAGCTACTTACGTGGGTGGCACAACCAGTGCTGCAGGCCCACTAGTAGCGTTTGATTTACAGGCACTGGCACCTCTAGTGCACTTTACTGGGGACTTACTAGTGAACCAAATATGCCAATCATGTATAATCCAATTACATACACATTTTGTACAGGAACACTTGCACTTTAGCACTGGTTAGCAGTGGTAAAGTGCCCAGAGTAACAAAAACAGCACAATCAGAGTCCAGCACACATCAAAAACCTGGCCAACAGAGGCAAAAAGTTAAGGGAGACCACACCAAGGATGAAAAGTCTAACGCATGTGTAGATTTGCTCATGTGAAAGTCTGTCAAGCTTTTACAAATTCACTTTCCCTCCAACCACTTATTAACCCAACCCTGGAAGACGTTTTACTTTTCACCCTGGTCAGGAGTAATTTCCAACCTTTCTCGGTATGGGAAAAGATTAGAGAATAGCTAATGAAAACCCTTAAAACATGCAAGTTAATAAGTTTTTCACAGACTCAAAAGGGCATTTCAACCCTGGAACTAATGCCTACTACTTCCTCTGCCCTCAGTATATAGATCTGCAGAAAGTTGGCAAAATAAGCAAATTGCTAGTATTCAAGCCCTACTATAGTGTTAGCCCTGGCATAATCAGAGAGGGTATTATTAGAGCTCTTATATGAGATTACTGCTGGAATCTATTGTCGCACTACATGGCATCATAGTGACAAGTAGATTTCTTAAAGGACAAGTAGATTTATGAAGCGACCTGTAGATATTTTTTATTATGTTCCTCATCCCTGACTCCTACATATTACAAGACGCAATATGTATGTTCACTTAGCACCATATACTCTGTGTGATCTAACAATATTAATGTAAAGTGTTGCACTTGAACTCTATATTGAAGTGCCTTCACTGTAGAACTAGGAACTCATGTACACTGTGCACCTTAATCTTTTTAAATGAAATAGATAAGAAACCATCCTCATATTATCAAATGTATTTACTTTAGAAATGAAAAGAAATCATGTAACCTTGTGCCCTAATGTTTCATATTTGAATTTGAATGTAGTTCATAGATGTTTTTATATTCATGTACTTTGAATTGAATTTACTTAAACTTTAACATGAGATTACTTAGGACTAATGTTCTGACATTATGATGTATTTTAAGTTATAAGTGCACCATAACACACATTTTGCATGTGCACAATTGCGTTGTATATTAAAGTGGTCCTGACTAGGCCTAAATTGTTTTCGACAAGAGATGTTATTTTCTTTTCTGCTTACATGACTTTTTCATTGCAAAAACGTTCACATGAAATATTTGCCTGGGAATAGTTGTTGTGATTTATTAGTGATAGTGAGCCTGAGAAAGAGACCTCGATGGAAGATCATGGAGAGACAGAGGGTAAATAACAGACCATGTACTGAGATTGATACATGTGTCAAAGGAAAGCATCGTTCTCGGGACTGCTCTGGGAGAAATGGAGAATGTTTCAGTGTACAATGTGAGAATAGTGAGAACAATGGAGCCCCTAAAGGTTTGAACAAGGGGTGTTGCTCAAGAAGATTTGTGTAGTATTAATTCATGTTTACATAGGTTTCTGGATATTCATTCAACACAGATTTTTCCTTTGGACTTTGAGAGGTACAGACCTCTAGGCTTTTACCTTCATTCTGTCCCTTTTGCAGTGTATGGCTTGGGCTAAAACCTATTTCCTGTTTTAAGAAGACTCTTGACCAAGCTTCTGAAATGCTCACACCTTTTCTCTTTTGTGTTTCAATAACTTTTCTTTTTCTCTAATTTTTCAGATGTTTTAAGAGTTTCCCAAGACTTATGAATTTGATTAGTTGAGGTTCCTAGCTAGATGGCTTGAAACTTTACTCTTGCTGAGGGAAAAGAATCAAAATGTGTTCTCTGTGCACCAAATCCTATAGCTGATTTTCTGTATTGCTGTAACTGAACTTCTTGTATGCCTTATGCTGATGCCCTTAAACTTCTACTTCTTCAAGAGATTTGGTTATCCTGTTGTGATACTGTATATTTACAGCATGTTTTTGAGACCAATTCACTTTAACCTGACTGTTAACTTGTAATAAAATCTTTAACTTTATTCCTGAGTTATGGTCCTTCCTGTGTAGCCTACTGTGTTACACTGTTAATTGGAATTTCTTTGACTGATGCTAACTCCCTGCATCTATCACATCGACCAAAGCAGGTTCTTGCTGGACTGATTTTAGGCGAGCAGCCATATGCTACATCAATTGGTAGCAGATTTTTGGTTGTCACTGAAGTGAGGGAGTTAGGGTGTCTCATTTAGAAATTGCTCAATCCAGCCCAAATGCTTAGTTCGGAAGAGTTCCAGCGCTGTTACAACTCATCGTAGGTGTGAATATTGCAATTGCTCATGCTTAGCTTTTGGGTGTTGCAGTGATTGTGTGGTGTTCTGCAGAGATATTTTGACTTGTGAGTGAATGTGGCACTTATTGGGTCCGTTGTGTCCTAAGATCCTGGTATAGATAAAAAGAGTGGAATACACTTGTTGTTGTTCTTGTCTGCTGTATTGTGGTGTTGGTTGTGAGACATCGTTGGATACACTATTGGATAGGGAATTTATCTTTGTGTGATTGTGAGGATGGTATAGTAAATCTCAGTACACAGGGAGGAACTTTATCAATCCGAGTGAGACCCTGCTGGTCGACGTTTAATTTGAGTGTGAGTCAGGGTGGGTCAGAAAGCATTGCTTCAGACCCTTTCTTGAAGTGAATGAAACGTTAGTTTCATTAGAGGAACAGACAAAGTTAGTTGAAGAAGTTGCTCACGTTGTTTTTTGTGCATTGATTGTTGAGTGAGAGAGTGATCATGAAATTTGTAAAGGAGGAAGAGCTGCTGCAAGGAGTGAGACTCACGTCACAGACTGCCACACTGGTTTAGATCGGTTGGTGTAAAGCTGCTCTGGTATTGGTGTAATATGTCATAGAGAGTCGCAATTGTATTGGTTGTGAAATTGAACAGAGGATTGTGGGTTAAAAATTTGTTTGCCCTTCAGTTCACCAAATTCAGACGTCCATTTGGAATTCACCAGGTTATGCACATCCGAGTACCTCTCAAGTAGGAATAATATTAAATATCTCAGGAGAGCAACCAGGTCTTATTGCTCAAGAATTAGATGATTGGTTCAAAGGCATAAATAGTCCAGAAGGAAGTGAAGGGCCTAGCAGAAAGACATTTCAAACCCAAGAGAGAGAAAAGACAATAGATGTGGCTAAATTAAAATTGGAAATACATCAAATGATACATGGAACCCTTGACGTGTCAATTAGATACTTTCCAAGGATATGACCTCTTGTTCATATGTAGGATATTGCTAGATGTGCAGGACAGACTTATGAGAAATTATCAGATTTAGCACAGAAATATGACATTGATTTGAGTAAGTCCAAAGCGTCACAGAAAAGTTATTGTTTAAGATTCAAGGACAGAGATCTCCCAAACTTGAAACCGTCAGGAATGAAGTTGCAGATTAGGGAATTGATTGGTTATTTTCCAAAATGGAGTGAACGGGACAGATGGGAAGGTAATTGGGTAAAGAAGAAGGAACCAAAGAAAATGAGATTAGGACTGTCTCTGCTTGGACCAGAGGTAGAAGAAGAAGATAATCACATGCTCCCTATGAGAGAAGTTCCTGGTGGGGGATATGTCCACATGCCCTGGAGTAGAAGTGATCTTGCGTCATTCACAAGTGATTTTCCAAAATTGAGAGAAAAGCCAGTGGAATGGCATAGACAGCTTGACAGTTTTGTGAAGATTTCAAAGGTCCTGTGGATAGATTTGAATACCCTGTTTGAAACTGTGATCCTGAGTGATTTATGGGGCGAATGTAAGATAGATGTGGAGTGGCCTGAAAGAGAATCTATGAGACATCCAGTAACAAAGGGTCTGTCTCCAGTGGTGATGAGAAAGTATCATCAGGTGATTATATTTTCGTAATCGAAGGTGTCCCCAAAAGACATTGATTGGGTTAAGAATGACAGAACAACTCAAGAGTCTAAAGAGTCAATACATTCTTATTATGAGAGATTGTTGCAGGCATTTAAACAGTATAGTGGGACGGAGACCATTGAAACCAAAGGTATGGAGCATTTTGTATTCAGATTTGTGCATTGATTGAAATCTGAAATTAGCTCGATGATCCAACAACATTTGATTTGATGGCAGAGTAAATCAATTGATCAAATTCTGAGGTATGCCAAATATTGTAGTGATGAATTGGAAATGAAGCAAAATAAATTGACGGGAAGGCTAATGGTGGCTAAAATGAAAGCTGCACAATAAGGTCAGAATCAACATTTTGTAGGGAATGTTGATCCTATGGAGGATGGGTATCAGCAAAGAGTCCCGGTGATGACAGGTAGTAATGGATTTCAACAGTAGAGTAGAGGTTGTGAAGTCCTAATTGATCAGAGTACAGGAACTGATGTGGCTATGTTGAAGAAAACCAATTCTTCCAACGTGTTCTGAAGGGTGGGACTTTTGGAAGCAGGAATGTCCTTTCAATGCTAATAACACGGTGAATGAGAACCAGGTTGAGAATGGTGGATTTATACAGACTCAGAGTAATAACCCGGTTCAGGCACAGCATGTACCGAGACAGAGAACTCAAAATTGTAATGTCCCTCAACAATTAGGAATCAGGTTCCACAAGCCCCAATGCCACAACAGAATGCAAATGTTCCCAGGTCTAATCCAAATCAGGCCCACAATGTGCAAACAATAACCCTTTTGTGAATCAGGGTATGACTCAAAGGTACACTATGATACAGGCAGATAAGAATTACTATTCAGACCTGTCACAAGGACGGTGCCTGATGGGGGAGGAAGAGTGTGCATCACTAGAGGTGGACCAGAGTGCTGCATTCATAGAGGTGAAGTGAATGGCCAACTGGTGTCGTTCTTGATCAACACTGGTGCTACCCGATCTACTGTGAGAACAACAGAGGATCCCAACCTACCCCTTTTGGGAAAAAGAATCCAAGTTGTAAGAGTTGCTAATAAACAATTGACTCATTATGTAACAGAAAAGTTACCTGTGAAAATAGGAACTTTTGAAGAGAATCACTGATTTGTGGTGTGTGATTCAAGTCCTTTGAATATGCTTGGACGCAATCTTTTGTGCAAGCTTAATTGTGCTATTCATTGTACCCTGAAAGGCACTGAATTGCAAACTCATGGTGAGGACATTGCCTTTACATTTCTAAGCCAGAATTCAGATATCAGATTGTACCTCATGCTGACAAACGATGATTTACCCCAAGATTTGAGAGACACAGTACTACCTGAATTCTAAGACTTTTCAAGGAAATAAATGGATCTCATTAAAGAAGTTGAGCTTATCTGCATAGCAGTGAAACCTAATGTGGAATATCGGAGAATCCCACAGTATAATCTGACCGCTGAACCCGTTACTGGGATTACTCCTGTGATTGATTCAATGATTCAGCAAGGTATCCAGATGCAGGTTATGGGGAGTCCATGTAATTCCCCAATTATGGGTTTAGAGAAACCCATGTGGCAAGTAGTGCAAAGTGCAGGACTTGCATAAGATTAATGTAATTGTAGTTTCTTGCTGTCCCTTTATACAGAATCCAGCTGTGATTGTATTCAAAATTCCATGTGAGGCTGAGTGGTTCACTGTGATTGATCTTTGCCAAGCCTTCCTTTCGATATCATTCCATGAGGATAGCCGGTTCTTCTTCGCATTTTGGTTTGAAGATGTGTTTTTGCATGGTGCCAAATCGCACACGGGTACACGGAGAGCCCATTCATTATTAATCAGATCTTTAAAAGGAATCTGGAGTCTTCCAAGTTGCCTTTTAAGTCAGTCTTGGTTCAGGACATTGACGACTTGTTAGTGGCATCAAAACGTGAGAAGCTTGCAAACATGAAACCATTGCACTGCTCAACCACTTAGCGGAGAATGGACATAAACCATCCCTGACAAAATTGCATTACTGTAGGAGAGAAGTTCTTTACCTCAGCCACAACATTGAGAAAGGAGCAAAGAAGGTGTCACAAGAAAGAATCTAGGCGATTCTGTAGATGAGTCCACCAACAACTCAGAAAAAAGTCAGAATGTTCATGGGAATGTACTGTACTGTAGCCAGGGGATTCCAAACTTTTCCCTAATTGCCAAGCCTTTACAGAGGCTGACACACAGGTATGTGTCAGATTGGGTACCATTGGAGAACATTTGCATGTGTGTCTTTGCAGAGCTGGGAGAAAGTCACTATCGAGTTCCTGGCTTGGGAATGCCATATTACAACAAATGTTTTACTTTTTTATGCAGTATGAGGGAGGTATGCGCTCTGTCATTGCTAACTCAGATGCACAGGAATGCTCACAGACCTGTTGCATATTCTTCAGCTGCACTTTACCCAGTAGCTGCTGTGTTGCCCGACGGTTGCACTTTACCCAGTAGCTGCTGTGTTGTCCGACGGTCTTAATGCTGTGGCAGCGACAGGTGTCAGCATTGAACAGAGCAAGTGCCTTGATTTGGGTCATCATTTGAATGTCTTTGTTCCCCACCCTGTAGAGAAACTGTTAACATGTACCAAAACTCAGCATCCCTCAAACAGTCATTTGACGCTGTATGAGCAGATCATACTTGCTGCATCGAACATGACTCTCAAGAAATGTATGACATTGAATCCTGCAAGTGTATTGCTTTTTCCTGTGAATGATGAAGGTATTAAGAATGAGGTTAAACATGACTGTTGACATTCCACATGCTACCCCAGGCAAAAAACTGATGAATGTGGCCAAAGTGGCAGTGATGCTGAAGGGCCAGCAGTGTGGAGATCAAAGAGCAAGCGTACCCTGTCTGAAGCATTCTACACCTGAATGGACCAATTTTGCTGCCAATGGCTGGGAAAGAGAATTTTTGACATTTGTGATAACAGTCCAGATTCAACTGCGCCTCCTTGAACTGAACTTTGTGGTTGAACAGAGCTCTGAAATTCTATTGCTACAAGACAGACTGAGACATTTTACCCTGGATGTCATCATTAGTGAATTTAAACTGTGCATTTATTAGAGACATTAACTAGACTTTGTAGGGAAAAAAGAAGAGTACCAAGGTCTGAGTCTGCAGGAGAACAGCAGGGTTGTAATTTAGAAGAACACAGAGTAGGGCTAAGAAATATTCACAAATGCCTTGTAAATAAAGTGTGACTTCCGGTGCATGAACCTTGGTTGACACTTCTGTACAAGTGTGAAGCTAATGAGTGGACTTTTGCTGTTGGTGCACTTTATTAAACCATTTGAAATCAGAGAAATCAGGGAGCCTATTAATAACAACAGTGGTACACATAGATGCATAATTGCAGGAGTATTAGTTGTGACAGTTATAGTAATGATTGCTTTGTTTATAGGATTAAGCTTATCTACATATTGTAGTATAGAGAATATTTGATCTACAAGTACCCCTAGGGCCCCAATTTCTACTAATGATAGCATGCACATACTAGAAGAGAAGGACTTGCACATAGATGCTTCTATAGGAGATCTTTCATCAAATGCTTATTATGGATTGCTTTAAGAGTACATAGACACTGTGGATGCAAGGGGTTGCTATGTATGTACACAGTTACCTGCATCAGCTGCAGAAGGAAAAACGTATCACCATATTCCTTTGACTTATTGTGTTACTTGTAGTTTGTTGATGAGTCTTCTGTATGAACAAGAACAGTTTCAGTATTATTTTTCCAATTATGATTTAGGGCCTGCTTGAGATCTTGGTGGACGAGTTACTCCATCAAAACGCTGACAGATATCTCATCTGCTGAAATATAAATCCTATAGGTTATGATGGGATTTATATTTTGGCAAACGGGATATCTGTCACCATTGTGAAGGAGTAATTTGTCGGCCAAGATCTCAATCAGGCCCTTAGTCTTTGTCAGGGTAGCTGTCTTCCTCAGGATCTGCATGATGTTCTTTAGGGCCCACCTGCAGGTAGCTCCAACTCAATGTACCTTTAAGGCGCTGAGTATTAGAGTGGCCAGGAGAAGGGAAGGGCATGGGAAGATGTCGGGGGAACGGAGTTCTGTAATGAAAAATGTTAGTACACAAATAATAGAATCATAATAATAAGGCTGTTCTAGGAATGCTTGTATTGACAACTTCAGCGTTGTGCCAAGAAACGCACTGTAGAGAAATTCACTGGTATGATGGTTGTGGAATAGGATGCTGTTTACTGCACTATGATTCAGCTCATACTGCGAAATATCACAACAAAGGTCTCCTTAAGCCGTCACACACACTCAAACAGGCATAGGCACTGTTTTCACTCTGACAAGTCTCTTAAAACACAATTACACGCTATCATGAATGCCCTTTTTTGAAAGTAGTTTACACACATTCCAATCATAATGCAAAATGGTAGAAAGACAAAACTGAGCCTCTATCCAGAGGCTCGGAACAGCCGCTTGCAAGTGAAAAGCGAAGAATAATTGGATTTACTGTCTTACACTGCATGGCGATCTTATCACCCAATACAGCCATTGAAAATATATGCAAGCTGTTCTTCCCTCTGAAGGGATTACCGCTCAGAGCACGGCCTGCTGTGCAAATAGCGTGCGTAGGTAGGGGGAACTTTCTGGATAGTCTGGATCTCAATGGGAGCCGGCAGGACTACAATCGGGACCACTGCGGGTGTCAATCCCTGGAAGAAGAAGCTCTGCCAAGGAATGCTTGGAATCAAGACTGTTTGTCACGCTCGTAAGCGCAACTATTGAGAGCTGGGAAGGCCGCCAGAAAACAAAACTCATTGGAGGATCGGAGCTTATTCCAATGACGACTGCAGAATAGTGAGCAGCTGTCACAGAGCGGGCCTCCTATTTGAGGTTGGGCCACCTCCAATATGGCTGCCCTTTGAGGCAGCTGGGAAGTGGAGTTCTCAGGGCTCCACAACTGTGAAAAAGAAGCAGGACCTTTCAACTGTGAGCAGAATGTACACATCAGCATAACTTAAATCAGCTGAGTAGAACATTGAAGCCACCATCACACAGAGCGTGCAGAATGTAGTTTGCCACAGCTTGACTTACTAAAGTGATGAGCCACTCGGGAATAGGGAGCTGCCCATAATATAGCACAAGAAGCACTGCAAGAGCTGCGTAGCTGGGATGGGCCCTAGAATGTGCAAAGCTAGATCGCTGACAGTCTTTTCAGACATTCCCATTCTTAAACACTTGAACAAAAACCCCAAAGCAAAGACCATAGAAACAGATACTGTTTATGGTCGCCGAAACAATTTGACATGTGTACTGACAAGAGTCCAAAAGGATTTTCTGAATTTAGTTAAAGACAGAAGAAGAGGGATGAAATTGAAGGCAGAGAAAGTTAAAATTAGACATCAGTGGGAATGAGAAGAAGTTGGACACTTAGCTGCAGGAAATCAAGCTGCACTGGCACTAGATTGGCGACATAAAGAGAAGTTGTGCACATCTAGAGAAAGAGCTTCAGCTGACACAAGATTTATGGGAAAGAGTGAGTGTGAGTGTGATCATACCTTTGAAATTAACTACAGTTGGAATTGTGTTTTCAGGACAAGATCCTGCTATACCTACAGTTTATTATATTTCTGGAGATCGTGGTTATTTTAGGTTGCCCAATTGATGGTATGGCATATGATATTTAGTATAGTTTTCCCAAGATTTATCATGTAGAGCATTTTAATGATCCTGTGTGGGAAGCAAATACCCAAGGTAAAAGATGTGCCAGTGGTTCAATAATTGTAGAAGACATTTTTGGATTTTTGGTGCAATGGTTCCATCTATGGGAGTGATTTTGAATGACATTATGATAAGAAAGTTGTCAACCATTGTAGATAAATTGTCCATGAGTACAGCAGGTGCATTATTAGTTGTAGATTCTGAAACAATAACGATAAAATTAATAGTTTTGCAAAATAGACTTGCATAAGACATTCTTCTTGTGAAGGAGGGAAGAGTTTGGTGGATGTTAAAAGTTCAATAATGTTGCACTTACATCCCTGACAATAGTAAGGACTTGAGGAAATATATGAAAGACATCACTACTTTGAAAGATTTAAAGGTGTTAGAAGCAACAGGTGCATGGGAAGCAACAGGGATGGATTTACTGCTGTTGGAAGATGGTTTGGAAATGTAAGGAGCGGAATTGTTGGAAGTATCTTGAAAACTTTATTGATTATTGTTCTTTGTGGGTTGAACTTGTCTGGAATTTATAAGGGATACAAACGTGCAAAGCTGAACAGGGGAATAAAGAGAAAAAGAGCAGAAGTTGAGTTAGAAGACAGACAGTGCAGATATGTCTCTAACATAAAGCCGCTGAAGGAATCTAGATGATACATTTTGAGAACATCCATAAGGCTCTGAGTGGTCTATCCGATAAAAGATTTAGAGATTATTGTGATGGCTTGATTCACTATGAGAGTTTGGAAATGCGTATTTGATTCCACCTCTACACGTCACAAGACGCTATATGTATGTGCTTTTAGCACCATATACACTGTGTGATCTAACAATATTAAGGAAAGTGTTGCACTATTGAAGTGCCTTCACTGTAGAACTAGGAAATCATGTACACTATGTGCCTTAATCTTTTAAAAATAAAATGTGGCTTCAAGAAAGGGTAAGAAACCACCCTCATATTATCAAATGTATTCATTGAAGAAATTAGGTAACCATGTGCATTAATGTTTCATATTTAAATTTAGTTCTTAGATGCATTCATATTCAAGTATTTTGAAATGCTTTTACTTAAATTGTAACATCAGATTAATGAGGTCTAATGTACTGACCTTCTGATTTATTTCAAGTTATATGTGCCCCTTAACACGCATTTTTAATGTGCACAATTGTATTGTACATTTAAGTTGTCCTGACTAAACCTGAATTTCTTTTAACCTGAGATTCGGTTTTCTTTTCTGCCTACATGACGTTTTCATTGCAGGAATGTTCACATGAAATGTTAATTTCGGAATAGATGTTGTATAGTTTTAGTAGTAGTGAACCTGAGAAAGAGACCTTGATGGAAGAGCATGGAGAGGCAGAGCTTGAGATGACAGTCCACGTACTGAGACGTTACAATTTGAGAATAGCAAGAACAATGGAGCCCCTGATGGTGTGAACCAAGGGTGTCGCTCAAGAAAGTTTGCGCGGTATTACATAGTGTTCACGTAAGTTGTTGGACACTCATTCGAGGCAGATTTTTCCTTTGGAGTTTGCGAGGTACAGACCTATGGCCTTTTACCTTCATACTGTCCCTTTAGCATAGGGTGGCTTAGGATAACACTTATTTCCTGATTTCAGAAGACTCTTGACCAAGCTGCTAAAATGCTGACACCTTCTCTTGTTTGTGTTTCCACAAATTTTTCTTTTCCTAGCATTTTCCAGACTTTTTGAGATTTCCCTAGACTTAGGAATTTGAAGAATCTAGGTCCCTAGCTAGATGACTTGAGACTTTACTCGTGCTGAGTTGAGAGAATCAAAATGTATTCTCTGAGCACTAAATCTTATTGCTGATTTTCTATATTGCTGTTACTGAACTTCTTGTACGCCTTATATTGATGTGCCTAAACGCCTTCAAGGGATTAGCTTATCCTGTTGTGGTACTGTATCTTTAAAGCATGTTTTTGAGACTGATTTAATCTGGCTGTTAACTTGTAATAAAATCCTTAACTTTATTTTTTGAGTCCTGGTCCTATGTAGCCTAATGTGTTACACTGTTCATTGGAATTTGTTGTGACTGATGCTAACTCCCTTCATCTATTGCTTTGACCAAAAAAGGTTCATCACCGGACTGATTTTAGGAGAGCAGCCAATACGCTCCATCAGAACACAGGACCTGAACTTTATGCCCTATAACAGAACCAGGTTAAAGGGCGAGAACGAACAAAAATGGTCCAGTGGGACTCTTTCGTTAGCCAGTCAATAAAACTCTATCACTTAAAATGTGCACTTCATTTATTCCACAAAAAAGGTATAAAACATTGTATCAACATAAGTGCAATTGGCGCAGTGCTTAAAGGTGCAGTGATATTCAATATTTACAATGATACATCTAAGACAGATGGCATGCCTTAGAATTGCATAAAGGTCAACAGTTCAATATATATTCATTGATTACTTTTCACATCTGGTTTAATCTCAGACAATCATATTAAAATGTCAAAGGTTTCAACCCTATACACAATTTACAGGGCTCTCCTCAGGAAACAAAATGTGCCATCTGGCACAACACCAATTGTCAGTCAAACATTTACTTTATTCGGCAATACTGTCATAAAAGTACACAAAAACGTATAACAAAATACACAGTGCAATTACAAACTAAAAACAACCAGTAAAAATTAACACTGAACATCTAAGGTGATGAAACTTGTCAATAGTTCATAATCAATTAAAACAATCATAGATCAAATAAACCAGTCATGTTATTCTTCAACATATTCAGTAAATTGCCAAGGTAATGAATAAAAACTATCACCAGGCCACCGTCTGTTTATAAATAAGAAGTCAATATCTTTTCTTGTATTTTGTGAACGTCTAATAAGGCCAATTACTGCACAGCAGATGTTCTTGTGGTCTGCACTAAATATTCTTAGACCGAATTTAACAGCAACAAAAACATGTTTATTTAGGCCATAGCCTTTTAAAACATTGGTAAAACACCTAATCACATTAAAATCCACTGTACACAATTAAACACTAGATCATAAATATAATAAAGCATATCCTAACTATATCGAGACAACCTACTTTATAAGGTAATTGTTCTTCCTCAATCTAATAATTAACCCACATTATTATCTCTCAGCGTTGTCTCCACGGTGATTAAAAAGCAACCCAGTGCATGTCAAATCTAAAATTCTCATCTCCATTAAAAGGTCGATCGCTTGTCCTCTTTCTCTAATACCATATTTAAAAAAAATAAGTTTTAAGTACTTTTTCCGTTGGGGTAAGAACAACAATCAATCAGGATATGGACTGAATTCATTTTTCCATTAAGACCACATTGACACATTTTCTGTTCATTTTGCAGACCTTCCTGGTTGCATGACATAAAGTCTGAATGTATTCCACAGCAAAACCTTAATATGCTGTGATGCATATTAAATTTTGGAATCTTTTCCAAATAGGGGAATATTCCATCATTCTCCCAGGAACTTAGCAAATACAAAACTGATCTTTTATTACTCACATACAAGAGATCCTCAGCCCTGGAGGCCTGTTTTAATAGGCTTTTAAGCTCTGCTTTACTCACACCCATCTCATCCATTCCCCCTTGTTACCTGTATATTCAGTAACTTGGCGCAGGCCAGAATTTTTCTGCTAACCCCGTGCCCAAGTTAATTCACTTTGCAGTATCTCCTTTTTACATAACTGGGAGATTTTCGATATTTCTACGCTATCAATTCTTATCCAGAATTTTAACATACCCGCACAAGCGGTTTGTGTCCACCCTAATAAACCTGTCTCTATTCAAATCGCTTGTGCCATGGTCAAGGTAGGGAGGCCAAGTTGCCTTTTCAGACACTTTCCTTCTACCAAATCCCATTTCTTTTTACCCCCTTTACCCATCACCTCTGCTCCTTGCTTACATTTTGCTTGATAGGCTTGTGATACTGGTCAGAGAGAGGGGCCCCCATATCATTTATCAAATCTCCTTCGACCTGCTATTGACATCAGTGCTTCATCTTGCGAGGAGGCAAGGTGGTCCTTCCAACCTAAACTCTGTGAAAACCTTACTCCTAGATATTTATATATGCTCACTCTCTCTATTTTTGTATTATTAATTGTCCAACTCATACCTTGCTTCCCTATTTTGAGCACTTTAGTTTTTTCCATATTATTTTTCATTTTTTTCCTTATGCAATAATCCCCAAATGTTTTCAGTTTCCATTGCAAACCAATTCCTGTCCGATCAGAAATCACACAATCGCCTGCCTACAAAAGACAACTAATATTTCTGCCATTCATTTGGGGACTGAAGGCATTTGGCAAACTTAAGGCTTCAGGTAAGACAGCAAGAAACAGAGAAAACAAGGTGGAGGCCAGTACACATCCTTGCCTGAGTCAATTTTTAAAGCTGATTTTCCTTGAAAGTAAGCCTGCACTATCCAGCTCCACTTGGGCCCAGTTGTCCTTGTGCAGTTCCTTAAGAAATAAAAGCAATTTGTTTGGTATTCCATATCCCTTTAATATCTCCCACAGCAGTACCCGATCAACTGAATCGAACACTGAGCTAAAATTAACAAAACAACAATAAAGTTCCCCCCCCTCTATAGATTTCTTTGCAGTGGCCCACAAGCTAAAACAGTGATCAATGGTCGAGTGACTTTCCTTAAAACCACCTTGCCCCAGAGGAATGATAGAATTTGCATCCACCCATTCCTTAATCATCTTCAATAATATCTTGGAGAAAATCTTGACACCTAAATCCAGCAAGTAAATTTGCTTATAGTTTCCCGGAAGAGAATAAACACCTTTTTGTGGATTGGTTTTATCACAGCCCCTTTCCAACTCTCAAGAAATCTTCCTGTTGTCAGGATTTCATGGAAGACAGGGGAAACAGCCTGGCCCACAATGCAATATTCGTTTTTATTATAACTGACGGCACATTATCAGGGCCAGCCGCCCTTGTGAGTTTTATCCTTTTGATGGTTTCCTTAATTACTAACTTAGTAAAAGCTACTCTGCTCTGCCGAAACACCATGATTGTATGTCTCTTCTACACCAATTGGTACAGAATGTAGAGAGAGGGTTTTAAATACATACCTCAGACAAATCTGTCCTAATGAACTGATACTTAATAGGTAGAAAACTACCTGCAGGCAGTATGCATCATACCTGTACGGGATGCTTATATCTAGCTGGCTCCTAGAATCCAACTACAATGAATACATAGCTCATAAGAAAGACTCAGAAACCAAGGTATATTTATCATCAGATCATGGTAGAAGCCTGTGAACAATGTCATCTGCAGCTCAACCCATAGCAATATATTTACTGTCTGTGAATTATTAAAGCTGTTAGCCGTTTATGACCACACTGTTACTCCATCCATCATTTATAGTGCGGGCAATACATTTGCAAGTGATCTCCTCAAGTGATGGTAACACGAGTGGTGAATCAGTCAATATTGTGAACTCTAACACCGTTCTGTTTTAAAACATGTTCTATGTATCTGTTTCACCAAATTACAACATGGGGAACCGCAATTAGTCTTTCCCTCACCTTATCACTATGTAGGAAATAAATTCCTAGCACATTTCATGTGGTCTGTGTCTTGCAGCGTGTAACGCTCAAGGCATCTTCAACCAAAAGCTAAAGAGTCAGAAAGGAAGTGCAGGGAGCGTCAGGCTCTTATCTCCCCACAGTTCTTCCCTGAACACTAGACCACTCATCACGGCGGCCATCTTGATTATACAGATTCCCCAATTTTCTTACTCCAGAAAGAATGGTTCGGGAGCAAGAAGAAAACAGTGTAAAGGAAAAGAAAAGAAAAGAAGAAAGCATATTAGAAAGGGGAGAGAAATGTGATAGTGAAGGATAAGGAGAGAAAATAAGGAACGGAAAAAAAAATGGGCTGGGAAATAGGGAAAACAAAAGCAAAAAGAGTAAAGCAAAATAAAAGTAAAAGGGGTGGGAGTATGTTGTGACTCAGTATAGTGCTTTAGCAGTGGTGCTCCTTTAGTCTTGCATCTTACATGACTTTTCTGAAATGTTCTGTTTGACCATTTGTGTGGTTTAACCAACGTACATTAGTTCACATGGACTTACAAAAAGATATGCAACATTCTTACTATAAATATTGAAAGACCCCTCATTTGTATAGTGCATCCTGCTACCTCAATCACTTTCTTGTCATCCGTAAGTTTACAAACTTGACAATTCCCATACTGAAAGTGACCATTTTTGGCCAGGAATCCCCAAGCCTTTGATATGGTCATTGTCTTCTCTGTTCCGTATAAACTCTTACTACATAATCTCTTATGCTTTATTCTTTTCATAGGCAAGCAAAGGGTGGTTGATATCTACTTCCCTTAGTAAATGCCGATGTCTGTTGATCATTTTTCTGCTAGGGTCAGGGTCTATCAAGATGGTTCAAAGGAGGCTACGCTGCTGTTTATTGAAAGGTCTTTAGCAATTGCTTGTTCAAGTTGACGAATGAGCCTGAGCCCCTATAAAGTATTTTGCTCCCCACTTTTAAAGTTGCAAGTTGTATGACTGCATAGGGTGTAAAGAGGACACTTTCATCCCTGATGTGACCATTGTAAGCAATCAAACATGTTTATATTTTAACCAGATTTGGGGTTTTTCTGTAAACAGTGCTCTCTCTGACATATTTTTCACCACAAAGTCACACTTCAGACAAAAAAATTGTAAAGCATCTTTTAAATGTACATCACTATTGTTGTCACTAGTTTAGAGATAGCACCGGAGCACTGGAAGTGGGATCTTGGACAAGCTCTGGTGTTATTTGTAACTTTCCCTAGTGGTCAGTTACTGAGAGTAAATCTTGGTTAAAAATTCACAAAAGCTCAGAAAGAATAAAAGATTTCCTTATCTTTTCAAAGAGGTGCCATTTTAATCCCGATTTTGGTATAATCCCTTCTAAAGTCAGAAGGTGTCTCAAATACTCAGAAAGCTATCGTCAAAGTTTATAATTGTTATGTTTGACTATCATAACCTTTTCCTCCCTGATGCGTGAAGCCTCTTCCTGGTTTGAATTATGATCTATAATTTGGGGCCTGATTTAGATTTCGGCGGACGGCGACGGATATCCCGTCTGACAAAATGTAAATCCCATTATTTCCTATGTGGTTTATATTCGGCAGATGGGATATCCGTCGCTGTTGTGACGGAGTAGGCCTTCTGCCAATTTCTAAATCAGGCACTTAGTCTGTATATTAAGACAACCTGCAATGTTGTAGCTCCCTAGACCCATTAAATAATGTATGAAAAAGCTTCTGAAAAGATGAATCAGGTGTAATATCGAAAGGTTATCAAAGGTTACTCAATGCACCATCAGTTTAACAAACTGGCAAATCAGATTTCAGAAAATAATGTTTACCATACTAACCTGAGTATTCTTACCCAACACGAATGCTGATTTTTTTTTTTAACAGAAATTAAATTGCAATTTTTATATAATATTCAGGAAAGTTACATAATAGTATCATCATAAGGCATGGTCATGATTACATTGTGTAGCTAGTCGTCGGCATCAGTCCACAAGTGTCATGACTAATATTTTGACAATCATGGAGATGTGATAAAGTAAAACAGGCATTTCTGTAATAGTGTAGCATACTATATTGCTCTACAAAGTAAACATGTAATAATTCCAATAAAGGTAAAAACCTCAACAGCGACAAACCTAGTGTATGTTGGATATAGCAGAGGGCTAGTCAAGGAGAATGTCACTCAATAGATTATGTCCTGAGCCCTCACTGCCTGTCAGAAGGATTAAATTAGACCCCGGCTTGGTGTACATGAAGTGCCTTTAATGTACAGAATGTCATAGAATGTTGAGGAACAAGAGGAGTTTAGTTTGTTCTGCAGGTTACAAGGTGTAAGTTTGCGAGGTCAAGGCAAACTATATACCTCCACTTCTATCTATCGGCGTCAGGTGTCACCCTGGGCATACTCTTGGAAGGAGAATATGAGCTCACCCCATAAGACAGCAATAGGGCAGGGACAATGATTCAAACTGCGTCCACTTGAATAACCATTGTGCACCATTGGGAGATGCAGACCAGGGAGGATGCCTTAACGATTAAACCTGCGCCCACTGAATAACCGTAGTGTACCATTAGGAGATGCGGACCGGTGAGGATGCCTTGATGATTCAACCTGCTCCCACTGAAAAACCTTTGTGCACCATTGGCTGGTGCGGACCAGGGAGGATGCCTTAATGATTCAACCTGCACCCACTGAATAGCAGTTGTGCACCATTGGGAGGTGCAGGCCAGGAAGGATACTTTAATGATTCAACTTGTGCCCACTCAATAAATATGTGCACCATTGGGAGATATGGACTAGGGAGGATACCTTAATGATTAAACCTGTGCCCACTGAATAACTGTTGTGCACAATTTGGAGATGCCTTCCTCTCTGAAAGAGATTCTGGCCAACAATAGGGCTAGGTCTAAAACCCGAATCACTACCTTACCTGTCTTGGGGTGCTTACACAATCCCAGAATATAGCTCTCTAGGCTGAGTAAGCCCTGAAGACCTGCTATGAAAACCAATATGTTGCAGATCTTCTGCAGGTAAGCATAAACAATGGAGCAGTTCCAAAACATATGTTTAATGTTCGTGTCTGGAGCAAGGCAACAAAAAACAATCGGAGGTGGTGGTAACACAGCTGAACTAAGTATGTTTGGTGAAGAATATTATAGTGAATGTATTGGAACCTGGCATTTTATGACATATTGTGTGGGTGGGAGAGTGTTTTTCACCCATTCTTTCTGAGTGTTAAGGTGACCTTTGAAAGTGTCCCATTTGGTATGGAGTTCTGATAGGGGAGCTACAGTTTGGTCAGAAATTGCCTTAACAAGCCAAGAAATCAGTCTACATCCAGATCCAATGTTAAATGGCATTTGGAGCAATGGATGAGGGGTAGACTCAATGTCAGTGATGCCCCATACGGTACCATGTGCGACAACTAGGCACATATGTTTCAGGAATTGGCCAGCAGGAATTTCATATTGTTCAGCCAGTGTATCAAATAGAATCAAAACTTCATCTTGGGGAGTTGCCCAAGCTGCCAATTCCAGAATTCTTCCACGTCTTGGCAGGCCTGGAGATGAGGCTCTCAACAAAATAATGGAAGCACCTCAAGTTAATCCCTGATGCATACTCTACAACACTGAAGGAGATGTTTAGGGCTGTGCGATGTGTTGAATACTATGTGCATTAGTCTATTGTAGGATTCCATTAAGGAGGCTTTGGGCACAAAAGTTCTACTGATGATGTCTAACACCAACTGTGTGCCAAGGATTGAGTGAGGGCCAGCTAACCATGTAACAGGCCACTGTAGCTGTGCAACAAGATAATAGTGTTCCAAGTCTGGGGAGCTCAAGCCTCTTCTATCTGTGGGGAGCTTGAACTTTGCCAGCGCACCCCTTCTGTTGTTCCAGATCAGGTCTCCTATCATCCCATCTAGTGTTTGGAAGAGGCTCCTGGATACCTGGATCAGCAGATTAGAAACGTAATAAAGTGGTCTTGGCAGCATCACCATACTAGTGAGAGCTACTCTTTCTGGGACTGTCAGGGGCAGGACCTTCTAAAATGTTATCAGGGGTTCAAGTGAGGAGACCGCTCACTTCAGGTTGCTATCTAGGAGAAATGTAATAGTGTGACAAATGTGGATGCCTAGCTAACGGAAAGACAAACTCTTCCAGCAGAGATAATGCCTGTCCCCTTCGAGAACTTGTGCAGGGCAGCGGGGATTTAATAGGAACATGTAAGATTTCAACCAGTTGACCCTGAGGCCACTTTAAAGGCACTGATTACTCTCGCCACTTCTGCTACTCTCTTGCAGTTGCTCCTGAAACACACCAGGGCATTGTCAGCATTTAAGGACACCATATGAGATTTTCTGCTGTTGTATGTTGAAGTGGATGGGCAAGGTGTACTATTGGTCCCTGATTTCCATTGTGGTTCTGAACCACCTTCCTTCATTACAATTGTTAGTAAGCAACATTGTAGGGACGATGGCTTTATGGATCAGAAGGAAAACTAATTTCCTTACCTATCAATCAAAACCTACTAGAAAACATCATTCATTTATTTTGATTTCAGTTTGATCATTTCAACTGAGTTTCTTGATTTAAAGTCAGCTCTTTGATTTCTCATGTATGTCGAGATTTATTGTCTGTTGATGAGGTTATTTACTTCATTGGCAGAATAGGAAATCATCTGCATTAGGTTACCTTTGGAGGCCAGCATCAATGTTTTCAAGTGCACCAATACTTATGTTGAAAGGACATGTGTTTCATGAGTACAAGGAACCAGCAAGTTGTGCACTGTTTGAGGACGTTTTTTAATCTCTAATTGGAATCATGGTTGCAATGACTTTATGAGTTCTTTACTATTCTGTTAGAATGTTGGATCGTTGTCACTTCAAGAGAGTCACAATAGAAACAGCTATAGGGTTGTATTTTTGTATATTTATTGACAAAGCATCTTCAGTAGGCCTGGGCATAGTTCAAATTAGATTGTGACATAGCTGACTGAGTTGACACACCCATACTTGTCCATTAGCTGGAGTGGCCTTGAGAATGAAACATCACTGGTGATGTTTTTGCCAACACGCAGCTGACATGGAAACTGGTGGACATCTTAAAACCAGGCAAATCCTTGTTGCTGGGGCACAACCCGGCCCCAGGTAGGAATTTCTGACTGGAACCATTGGCCTATGAGGATCAGGCCTCCTGGGCAAAAGCCATTGCTTCCCCTGCCTCTCATAAGGGATTACAAGAGTTGTTCAGCCTACAGAAGCCCCAGACTCCTTCTTGGTCCAATGCCACCCTGCTCTAGGGAGCGAAGGGAACCATGCCTGGTGCCTGGAGTCCTAGCTGTAGGGAACAGGTCTTCCAGGTGAAAACCATGTCGTTGCCCACTTCTCATTGCTGGATGACTTGAACTGAACTTGAACTGTTCAGCCTGCAAGAGCGAAAGACTCATTCTCTGTCTCAAGACATCCTGTCCCGGAATCTGCCTGGTGGCTGGGCTTTCACGGGGGTCCCGTCTCTGTCTCTAAAATCCAGAGGAACAAGATAGTCCTCTCCAGTCTGCAGCCACCATGCCCTGAGTAGGAATTATCACCCCAGTCCATCAGCTCAGGGTACCCTGGTTCTGTCCCTTCCACCTGGTGCCCAAGCCTAGGGAGCTAACAAGGGTTGAGGCCAAGCTAACCTCTCTCTCTCCTTGCGCATGCATGGGAATCCATTTTTTCTCAACTATTAAGCACCCACAACGTGTGGGCTTACACAATCCAGGGAAAGACACAAGTCAGAGTTAGGTGTGCTGGCTAGCCCTCCGGTCATCTGGTCGGCCAGCCATTGATTGGTCATCTGATTGGCCAGCCACAAACTTGTCATCTGATCAGTCAGTCCAGTGACAAGATGGCTTGGGCTACCTGGTGACAACAGTCCAAAGGCGGCATCTGACCACAAGGCCAGTGCTCAAGAGGCTCCTTCTTTAGGGCCACCCACCAGCTTCTTGCCTCCAGGAGAAACTCTAGTGCCTGCTCCAGCCATCTGGTCATACTGCTGACTTGCTCGGGATCATGCCCCCATCCCTGCACATGGTGGTGGAGGGTAGGAGGGGGAGGCACCTGTGCCATGCTGCATGTGGTGGAGGCAGCATCTCACAGGCCTAAACCTCATCCCTCCCACCAATGTGGTAGTAGAGGGACCCCAGGGGAACATCCGCACCCACAGATGGAGACGAAAGCTTGGCTTAGAGGACGGCTTGCAGTAGATTGCAGGGAAGTAGCTGCTCTGCTGCCTATGAAATCCTGGCCCAGAATCAGGTTGTCTACAAATCATTTAGCACCAGGCGCCCCACAAACATGCAGCGCATTAAAGGCAATGGAGGCTCCCCCCTTCCATCTTCTTTCCGGTATATGTATTAGAGGCATTCAGTCATAATCCGATAGATGGTTGTTTCGCCTCACTGGCTCCTCAGCCAAACACATACACCAGATGTCGAAACCTGTGGTTCCTCTCGTACTGAGCAGGGTTACTGTTGCAACAACAGATCATCAGTCAAGTAAAACTCATCTGTCTCATTATGGTCTAAACCCAGCTCACATTCTATATTAGCAGATAAACAATCCAATGCTGATAAATACTGCTTCTCAATAGTAGGAAGAGCTAATATCAAAGGATCAAAAAGTGACATCATTGTGCTGTTTACAGCACCAAAAGCCACTTATGCCTGTCAATACCATGCATATCAGGAGGTTTGACCTGTGGATATTTACCACAAAACTCATAACTGATATTTAGAGTAACAGTTGTTTTTTCAAAGTATTTACTAAAAGACTCACTAGTTTTGTGATGCAGAATAAAAGAAAGACTTCGTGAAAGTGAGAGGATACCTTGAATATCTGAAACTCCTGCATATTATTATAAAAAGTTCAATTACAAATAAATACTCACTTGCAATGGTGTTCATAGATATTTCAAAACAATTTGACTTGTCAGTCACTATCACTTCATAGGCAGTCTCAAAATGCAAAGAGTTCCGTCAATTATCTGAGATCTAATAAGAGACTTCTACACATATTCATCTACATACTTCCAGGAAAAAACCAAAGACTCTACACCTGAAATAATAATGAAGTCTGGGTCAAACAAAGTGACTCAGTGTCTCTACTGTTGTTTAATAATGTCATTGACCCTCTAATACGTGATCTTCAGAAAATCAGCAAGGGCTTTACATTTGGCTCAGATGTCTTTATTTAACAAATCACTACTTTCACCTTTGGAGACGATATAGCAATACTCAGTATTATATGGGAACACATGAGCACTAACTTGAAGATCACTTAGGCCCTGATTCTAAGCTTGGCGGGTGGCGGGAGCCGCCCGCCAAGCGGGAACCGCCAGAAGACCGTACCGCGGTCAAAAGACCGCAGCGGTCATTCTGGGTTTCCCACTGGGCTGGCGGGCGACCGCCAAAAGGCCGCCCGCCAGCCCAGCGGGAAACACCCTTCCCACGAGGAAGCCGGCTCAGAATGGAGCCGGCGGAGTGGGAAGGTGCGACGGGTGCAGTTGCACCCGTCGCGAATTTCAGTGTCTGCAAAGCAGACACTGAAATTCTTTATGGGGCCCTCTTACGGGGGCCCCTGCAGTGCCCATGCCATTAGCATGGGCACTGCTGGGGCCCCCAGGGGCCCCACGACACCCCATACCGCCATCCTGTTCCTGGCGGGTGAACCGCCAGGAACTGGATGGCGGTATGGGGTGCCAGAATCCCCATGGCGGCGCAGCAAGCTGCGCCGCCATGGCGGATTCCCATGGGCAGCGGAAACTCGCCGGTACACCGCCGGCTTTCCGCTTCTGGCCGCGGCTGTACCGCCACGGTCAGAATGCCCGGCGGTGCACCGCCAGCCTGTTGGATGACCCCCTTAGTGAGCAAAAAAAGGCGTGCAATTAAAGGTCAAAAAGACACATGGGATTTTTTAAAATCATCATAAAGGCAAAATTCTAGTGAATAATGGCAAAATGTGGCAATTTGAAAAACAAAAGATTGATAACATGCATTCAGGTGAAAGTGAGAGGTACCTTGGATTGAACTTGGATCCCCCATGCAAAAAACAGCAAAATAAATGAGGTAGTATCAGTATGGGATAAAAAAGCTTAACAGTCTACGACTCAACCACACACATAAGTTTAAAATACTCTGCCAATACCTCGTTTCTATGCTGGAAATGGAAGGCACAAAATCAAAGTCCCTCATTGAATGAGAACAGATAATAAAGAAAGATGTCAAGACCTATATGGACCTACCTGATTAAACATGCAATGGTTTGCTGTACTTAAACAGATCAAATAGTGGCTTAGGTAAACCAAAACTTTGCAGAACTATAGGAATCAACAAAGTGAACTATCTAATTTACCTCAGTGAAAGTCCAGACTTGTACATTGCTCACACTTACATGTATGCAGGAGATATAATAAATGATAGAATTGATCACATTATCAAAATTCACAACTTCAAATTATCACACATCAGATTCCCAGACTGCTCATTGCAATTGTTAGCCTCTTATAACTGTAGAAAAGAAGAATTTGAAAAATTGAGAAATCTGCCTCTGCAAGCAGAAGGTATGAAATACTTAGAAAACAACTCAACCTCAAATGTTTGGATTATGAAGCACTTGAAACTAAAATAAAATCATTGAATAGGTGCACTTATGCTAATAGCAAATGTAATGAACATTAGATAAGTGATATCCAGAGGGAGGTATTGATCATTCGCTACTTGTAGATATTGCAAAGATGTATGTGAAACAACAAAGATTTTCCTAATAATTTATGAAAGAAAGACTTCATTTTATTAAAAACATGGTGGTGAGTATTATGATTCTCTGTTTTTACTATAATTCAACAGCAGCTGTTAAGAACTAAACAAAGAAACTACAAATTCCATGGGTCTGGAGTACAGCTACCAATGGGAGAGTACTACATAGCCTCACTGTAACCAATAACAGTATGGTAGTACCTATAACACTCAACTTACCATAAACAGTCCTCTTTTCTTGTGCAAGAAGTTATGTATAAACCTTGAATAAAGGAAAACTGGATAAAACAATCAAAAGTGCCAAAAACACAGTCAACAGCTCCTTGGAAAAGTCAATAGCTTTGTGACCCACGAAAACATCCACTGAAGAAGAAGAAGAAGAACTCTGGACATGTGGCACTATCGTAGAGGAACATGGTCGTCCTGGAGAAGTAGTCAGAGTAAAACCTTCCTTAGGATAAAGTAGGCAGAAGAGCTGGAGTCGCTGTCAGGGAGGAAAACAAGATGAAGTTAATGTAACAGTAGAGGAATAATACTTGCCTCCGTGCCTTTAATAAAATTAAGACTTTCCTTCATAAATTACTAGGAAAATCTAAATTTAATTGCAAGACTGGAGGCTCCTACTATGTATTTTTAATGCATACTAGCTACAACAGAAGATGCGTTATGAACAAGTTTACAATAGAAAGTAAAGAACACATTGGGGGTCATTATAACCTCGGCGGTCTTTTAACATGACCGCTGAGGGACCGCTGTGCGGAAGACCGCCAGTAGTGGCGGTTTGCCGCTCGGCGTATTATGACTGTTGGCTGCTCTCTGTCCTTTTTCCGATGGAGAGCCGCCAACAGCCATACTGGCGGGCGGCGGGGAAGTGGAGGTTGCTCCACCTCCACCGCCACGCCAACAGAACACCGCCCAGCGAATCACGTCCTGTGATTCGGCGCAGCGGTGTTCTGTTGGCAGTGTGGTGTCGGCAGAGCTGCCCCCATGGCTCCCGTCCCCTCCCGGAGAATCGACGGAACAGGTAAGTCGATCGTCCGTTAGTGGAGGGGTGTTGTGTGTTGTGTGCTGTGTGGGTGCATGGGGGTGTGCGTCTGTGTATGTAGAGGGGGTGTGTGAGTGCGTGTATGCTTGCGGGGGTGTTGCGTGTTTTTGGAATGAGTGCGTGTATGTCTGTATTGAAGAACCAGAACCTTTTGGGCCTGGCGGCGCAGGGTACGCCTAAAATCTCCTTGGATTCACCTGCCTCAACTAACAGAGACACGGGACACTGTCAGGCGTAAAAGATCAGATTTTATTAGCTGCAGCTAGTACAGTTGTCCAAGAAGTACACAAGGTATGTTCTCAGGAGACTGCCACTTTACTTTGTGGCGCACAATCTTATATACCGTATAAAAACCATTTATTAACTACATACACTCCCAGAACACATAGAAAGGAGCCAGTAAGAATAATGTAAAGATAGAACAGAGCCAATAGAAATGTCGGAAAACAAGACAGCACCAATAGAAGGAATTGGAAAACAAAGTATCAAGTGACTTAAGGTTGCCTCCCCTCCAGCTGTGTTTGTCACCCCTCCCTTGAACTAATTCATTAACTGATCCACAACGAAGTTGCATGTGGTGCGATAAGTTTTGTGTGCGTTTGGAGGACAGTTGTGAAATGAGAGAATACTAGCAAAGGACAGCGAAGGCCAGACGATAAGATAAGATCGGCGGAGAATAGTGTGAGCCTACAGATAGTTGAAACAAGGATTAGAAAACCAGACAGGGATTAGTGTACTCGGTCAGACCTTAATACCAGCCTTGTAAAGATAGAGGCAGAAGGCTGTTTTGAACACCATGTTGCAGAATAAGCAGAAAAGGCAGAATGGACTTCGTTCGCTGTGCTGCCTGAGTGAAGGCAACATAAAATGGCGGCGGGCCACAAAATGGCGGGTCGATACGATCGTATTAAAAATCGAATTTCCTCAGACCCTCCTTTTGCCAGAACTCAGGCAAGATACACAAACTCATGTTAATCTGAGTCGATGTCTATGGCCATGAGGTCATCAAGCTGTTGCTGTACCATCATTTTGATATTCTCTGCTCTTTGTGACTTGGGTTTGGGAATACATGCAGTAGCACATAGGTTGCAGATGGCAGGACCGCAGTGCATACAAAGACAACAAGAGAATATAAAAGCTAAAATTACTCCAAAGAATGTCAATACCTTCCAACCCCATTTGGACAGTAATCCCCAAAACCACTCTGAAAAGGACCAATCTCCTTCGTCCTGATGAATCGACTCGGAGATTATGTGTAACTTAGAGATAGCTTGGTATACTGTCGGAGCGTCATTAGGTATGAAAATACAGCAACTTGATCCGATCAATTTGCATACTCCACCACGGTCCGCAAGAACAAAGTCTAAGGCAACACGGTTCTGCAAGGTCATAAGACGATCAGCCTGTAGTTCAGCTGTAATGTTACTTAAAGCTCCTACAGTGATGTCTATGGTGGTTTCTACGACACGAACCAATTGCCTTATATTTCTGCTGTTGGCCATTGGACCCCAGAAGGGAAGAAATCCTTTGAGGAAATCTCCTCCCTCTTGTCCTGCTGTGTCTTTCGAATCCACAATCCCTCTGCCATATCTATTTTTATGATGGTTCGCAGGAGCGGTGTATGTAGGGGGAAGAAGAAAGGCTATATAACAAGTACCAGAGAATTCAGCTGGCAACCATGTATAAGCCCTATCGTGGCAAACGAAGTATGTACCTTGAGATGGTACTAACGGCGGTGAATTCAGGGCTGAATAAACATATGTATGGGAACATAAACTTTCTCTTTGTCCGGTGTTTGGAGTTCTACCATTTATTTGCAGACAGAAATTTCCTTGTTGGGGTATGACCCGTATCGGAGGAGATTTTCCTTGCTTAACCTTATCATTGAGGCTGGAAATGTAATTAGTTATGTTCCAATTGGTATATGCTTTTCTTTCATCTATGGAAGCTTCACTTTTTTTCATGATTTTAGCCATAGCTACCATTCCCTTTATCAATAAACTATGACTGAAATCTGAACCAACACTATGTGAACTGACAGGTTGTTTAATTTTACTTTGATATGCATTATTGAAAATGACAAAATAAGCCCAAGCGGAACCTTCATAGGAGAATGGAAGAACTAAATATGGCATTCCTTTTTCTACCGTATGTGGTATGAGTCCACACACCCAACAGTCAGTTGTATTGATCACTAACTGATGTTGATGTAACAACTGGACGAAGGAATTGTTAAAGTATTCAGTTCTTCTGATGAGTTCATGCTGGGGAAGAGTGTGAAATAGGTGCGGAGAGATAGTAGAAGAAGATGTAGAGGTAGGAGAAGAGACAACTTTTTGCTGCAGAGTAATAATGATCCAGTTTACAGATGCCAAAAGAATACACGACAATATAATGACGCATAGAGCAATACTACAACGACTATATATTTCTTTACAATTATTCTTTATATTTTTACTTTCTCTTTTATCTAATGTAGCCTCCATCTTTCTAAGTGGATGCTCACGGCAATCTTCCTCAATCACTGTAGTCACGATTATCTACCGTCCTATGACACTGTGAGGTCCTGCAGGCCTATTGCCACTTACTCAGGTCGTAACTAAGACTCCTACCGTGACCCTGCAACCGGGATAGAGTACTACATAGGAGAGAAATTTACAAGTTCTTTGGTCTTGGTCTCAAATTATAGCGTTCCTGTCCAGAGGCAGTCTGGTTTTGAAACAATGTTCCTGGATTTGTCGTGTTCAAGCGACGATGCGATGGTATTGCTTCTTGAAGGATGTCGTCGTCCTCTTTCTCAGAAAGTGTTCCAATTAGACGCGCATCACTGAATGGTACAAATTGCGGAACTTTCTCACTTTCAGAGTCACTGATGCCTCTACGGACCCACTGATCGAAAGGCAAGGGCAAAGGCACTTTCTTGCAGTGCACGGCATGCACCCAGTTTTTCTTTCCTTCGACTTTAACTGCTGTTCTTGTGGTCAAAAGAACCAGGCGTGGCTCTCTCCATCTGGGCTCCAAATTTCTCTGTCGTTGGAAATTGTTCGTGCAGACCCAGTCACCTGGTCGGATGCAATGACCTGGGTCTGTGGAAGCCTCTGGTAGAGCACTCTGAACCTGTTGATGAAGAACACGCAATTTAGTTGTAAGGTCATGCAAGTAGTCAATCAACATCGGGTATGGCAAGTCTGAGTATTTCTTAGGGCGAGGAACTCCCCATACATTAGCTGGGCGACCAAATATCACTTCGTAAGGGCTAAGCCCCAAACGAGAGTGTACTGCTGTTCTGGTGGACAGAAGAGCCAATGGTAAAGCATCAGGCCAATTAAGTCCTGTGCTAGCTTGCACCTTAGCAATTTTAAGCTTCAAGGTTCCATTGTAGCATTCTACTAAACCAGCCGACTGTGGGTGATTCGCCGCGTGGAACTTCTGTTTTATGCCAAGACCTGCACAAACTTTTTGCATGACTTGACCCACAAATTCGCTCCCATTGTCACTCCAGACAATGCGCGGCAAACCAAACCTAGGGAAGAATTCTTTCAAAAGTATTTTGGCAGTTGATAAAGCAGTATTGTCCTTCAGAGGGTAGGCTTCTACCCATCTAGAAAAAGCACATACTACCACCAGAACATATTTGAGGTTGTTGCATCGTTCCATGTGAATATAATCGATCTGCAACACCTCAAATGGATATGTTGGAGGAGCAAAATGACCTGCTGGAGTTGGGGTTCCCTTTCCCGGATTGTACATCAAGCAAACAATACAATGTTTTACTACATTATTTGCACACTTTGGGATCCCCTCATTTTGCCACACTGGAGCCAGAAGTTTACATATTCCTTTTGCACTTAGGTGAGCTGGACCATGTGCCATAGTAACTACAGGTAGTACATAAGCATCTGGTAACAGCCAACGTTGATGTTCTGATAATTCAACCCAACATCCCATCTCATCTAACATTCCTGTACTTTCCTTCCACTTTCTCAACTCATTCTCCGTAGCTTCTCCTTGAATTGATTTCACACTCTCTACTGTATCTTCACACATTCCCTTTTCTCTTACGCAGTTTGCGGGACCTGCAACATACATTCGACTTGTGTTGTCTCTGGCTGTCTTTTTCGCTACCTCATCTGCAAATGCATTTCCTCGACCAACATCGTCCACAATCTTTTTGTGTGCACTACACTTCACGATCGCTATCTGAGTAGGCATTGTAAGTGACTCAAGAAGTTCAGTCACTAATTGACCATGTTGTATCTTAGTACCATGGGAAGTAAAGAATCCTCTTTCCTTCCATAAACGCCCAAAGTTAAACGCTACACCAAAAGCGTATTGGCTATCAGTGTACACGTTTACTCTTTTTCCTTCGGATAACACACACGCTCTAGTTAAGGCTATCAATTCAGCTGCCTGAGCTGAATTATGTCTAATGCGTGCTGTCTCCACAATCGTATGCAAAGTAGTAATAGCGTAGGCTGAAACTGTATCTCCATTCGGGAGCTTGAAACAAGAACCATCTACCCATAGTGTTCCATCTGGATTCACTAATGGCGTGTCCTTTAGGTCAATTCTACCCTTAGTCTCTTCTTCAGTACGGAGAAAACAATCATGCTGTTCAGAGACATCTCTCTCTTCTGGAAGAGGCAACAAAGTAGCTGGATTCAGGGTATTACATCGTTTGATGTGTATGTGACTAGCCAAAAGCGTCAGCTCATATCCGGACAACCGAGCACTCGTAAGATGCTGCGTTTTTGTCCTATTTAGTAAAATATCCACTGCATGTGGCACCATAACAATGAGAGTATTATCTAGTACTACTCCAGCAGACTGTCGAATAGAAATTGCTGCTGCCGCTGTCGCCTTAAGACAACTAGGCAATGCTTTAGCTACTGGATCTAACGTAGCTGAGAAATATGCGCATGGTCGCTGTTGATCTCCAAAACGCTGCGTTAAGACTGACAATGCACAACCCTCTCTTTCGTGGACATAGAGCGTAAAGGGCTTACTGTAATCAGGAGTACCCAATACAGGAGCAGAACACAAAGCAATACGCAAATCAGTAAAACTCTTCTGACATTCGTCAGTCCACGGAAGAGGCTGAGGCGTATCTTTTAAAGTTAGCGCCAACAGCGGTTTAGCCAATAAAGAGAAACTCGGAATCCACTGTCTACAATAAGAAGTAATGCCCAAAAAGGCACGTACCTCTTTTTGTGTGGATGGCACTGACATTTGTGCAATTGCCTGAATTCGTTCGGGGGTCAATCGTCGTCCCTCCTTTGACAAGAGATGACCCAAATAAGTCACCTCGCGACAGACATATTGTAATTTAGAAGGAGAAACCTTGTGATTCAGATCAAACAAATGACGCAACAGTGCAACGGTCACGTTTTTGCAAATCTCCTCTGAATCAGCGGCAACTAATAAGTCATCCATGTACTGAATGAGAGCGGCACCGGACGGTAAGGAAAAGGCATCAAGATGACATTTTAGAGCTTGACTGTAAACAGAGGGACTTTCACAATAACCTTGAGGTGCGCGTTTAAACCGGAAGCTTCGGCCTCCGAGGGAAAAACCAAAAATATCTCTACTCTCTTCGGCGATGGGAATACTAAAGAAAGCATTCTTTAAATCAACAACTGAAAACCAAGTCGCTGTAGAAGGTATCATCGTCAACAGAGCAGTGATATCTGGGACTACAGGAAACTGCGGTACGACAATCTTGTTTACCTCCCGAAGATCAATTACAAAACGATAAACAGGAGGCTGAGAAGGATCAGTGCGTTTAAGAACCGGAAGAACAGGACTGTTACATGTATTTCCTCTCGTTTCCTCAACCACACCCTTCTGACTCAAATCATGGACAATTTCCAGAAGTGCTTTCTCACCTTCAGTAGAGATTCTGTATTGCGGAATACGTGGCATTTCAACATTGGGCTTAAGAGTAACAACATAAGGTGGGATCTCAAGACAACCAACGTCATTCGGACCCGTAGCCCAAAGCGTTTCAGGAAGAGAAAGCAATTCAGGTGGGAATTGATCTTTTGATAAGTACATTGGACTAGTCATTTTCTGTCCTAGAGTGAGGTATACACCAGAAGGTGAACAATATATCGTAGCATGCATTCTTTTTAATAGATCTAAACCCAACAGATTTTCACCACAACCATTCGTCAGAAGAAGCGGAGCTTCTAAATCATAAGGGCCTATTGAAACAGGCAAAGGGCAAGAAACTGGATTGCGAACAGGGGCGCCAGAAAATCCTACAGATACATTTGTTAAGCCAGACAAAGGTGCGCCAGGGAGTTTAGAATGAATGATAGAGCTTCTCATGGCACCAGTATCTAAAAGAAATGGCTCTGAAACACCCATTGTAGTGACATTAACATAAGGTCCATTCTGATCCACTGGAATTGACGTAACCCCCTTACTTTGTCCATGGCTGTCCTATTCAAAATGAAGACTTTCATTTCCTCCTTCAATATACTGATCCTCACTGTAATACTGTGTAGACCTAACATTTTGCTGATCAAAGTAATTTCCGGAATTTGGAGGAACAAAAGAACGCTGCCCTTGGGTTAACACACCTCGACCTCTACCTCTATTTGCTGACTGAAGACCACCACGACCTCGTGAAGCAGATGTTGCTCCATTACGCTGCAACAATGCCGGACAATTGTTCTTAAAATGACCTTCCTCCCTACAATAAGCACATTGATTGGGACCTAGCAAAGGTCTTGGAATGAATGGTTCAGGCTTTTGATACAACCTCTGAAACTGCGGAGGCTGTTGAAACTGAGGCTGAACATAACGAGGAGGATAAGCCTGTTGCAAGAGAACTTTAGTTTTTAATTCTTTCGTCTTTTTCTCTTGTTTTTCCCTTTCTTCTTTGTCTCTATTTTCATAATATTGTGCAGTAGCCAATATCTGGGCGGAAGAAGAAACTGCCCATGAACTCTCGGAGTCTTTTAGCTTGTGTGATAGTTCAGGAAGTAAGTTATATACGAACTTATCCACAAATAATCGCTGTCCCCCTTCTGTAGCCATATCTTGACCACTGTGATCAATGAATGTCTCCTCGAATCGGGTAAAGAAATCGGAAACACTTTCATCTTTCTTTTGTTTACATGCTGCTAGCTTATCCCAATTAACTCTCAAAGCAGGCATCATTGTTTTCATTAATGTAATAATCCTACCAGGGAGTTCTGAGATCAAAGCGTCGGGCTTTGCACCACCTACTTGACCTCTATCTGCGGCAATAATAGCGTTCCAATCGCCGCCTAATTCTTGAGCGTGATCCTCTCTACGAATTTTAGCCCATATTGTCTGTGGAACTACATTTCCCATCAACATGTCAATATCTGCTAGATTCATAGTACATGCATCAACTGTTTGCGACAACTCTTTATAGTAACCAGCAGGATTTTTGCGTGAATCTGGTAGTGACTGTTTAAGTGCTAAAACTTCAGACCTTTTCCAGGGGACATGTATCCATATGCGCTGAAAATGCGCAGGGATAGCTGGATTAGCACCTGCTGCTGCAACTTCTTCCTTCCATATTGGAGAAACCTCTCTCATGGGATAGTTTTTCAGTGTTGTCCTAACTGAAGGATCAGAATCAGGAAAAGTCTGTGAGAACAATAGGGATCTGAAAGAAATAAGTGTTCTGACAGCGTTTTCAACCTTAGGACCCACAATAAGCCCTTTGTCAAAGTCAGCCTGAACATCTAACAGATCCTGTGGGACCGAACCCAAATTCATATCCTCCCATTCTTTAGCGAGAGTATCGCACATAACTTTAAAAACATATCTCTGCGTAGGTGCATTCCATTGCAGAAAGGTGGACATAATATCAGACGTACTATATTGGGGACCCTTCTTGATCCATCTACAAGCAAGTGAGTCCAATTTTTCTCGCTCTTCGGAGTCTGGGAATTGACTACGAGACTGTCTTCGAGAAAAAGCTGGAGACACATTTAAAGCTTCAAAGAAAGGTGATAAGAGACCAGAGACAGTATCGGTAAATCGCTTACGCATAGATGGAGAATTTGACATAAGGATAGGGGACAAGGTATTAGGTGAATTAACTAAAGGAGCATTAGGATTTGCCAAAGGAGCAGAAGGCAAAGGAGTTAAAGGCAAAGCTGGCATAGGCAATACTTGAGGAGGCAAATGTGGAAAAGCTGGAGCAGGCGGAAGCACAACTGGCGGCTGAACAGGCTGTAACATCGGGGGTGCATTAGCACCTTGTACATAGGGCGGAGGCAATTTCAATAAGTGGGACATTAAGGAATCTTCCTCAAAATCTTTTCTCTTATCAAGGGAAGAGATAGGCAACGTCGGATAGCATTTATCTATTGCCATTCGATGCTGTCTGTCTGAAATTTCCATTGCATTATCTATTTCATCATCTTTGAATTGCTGAGCAGCCTGTATAATCGTCATTCCCTGTGTTTTCCTATCTCGTTTTGCTTGTTTAATTTCTCTCTGTTTGGCTTCCTTACGCCAAAGGCGAAAAGAGTCAAACATTGCCGGCCGGGCTTTTCTTTTAAATAACGTTGCTTCTAAATTATCTAGCACATCAGTTTCGAAACTACCATTTTCTGGCCATTTTAAAACACCATCTTTCTTTGTATATCGGGTCCATGTCTTATTAAAGGCAATAGGACCAACACCATGTTTAGAATAGAGCTCATATGTGGGAGTTCCAACCGAAGGAATCGGACAGGAGTCCTCAAGCTGGGAGTCCCTATTACAACCAAAGCAACAAAGTTTTCCAAACTTAGTCAGACCAGACATCTCACGATTTTTACTGGCTGTTCACAAACATCAAGGGGGTAAAACTTTCAGTTTACACAGCACAAATGCACTTACCCCTCGGCTTTGGCCACTGCAATGGCCAAATCTAAGGACCTAAGGACAAAACAAAGACCAAAATTTGTGGGCGCGACCCACCAAATACTTAACTAAGGATGTCTTCTTACACCAACAGAGGCCCGTCTATCGTCTCGCTTTACCATACATCATCAAAGAAAGGGCCAAGGCAGGGCGGCAGTCAGGGCAGCAGTCGTCAGTAGCCGTCAGGAAGGAGTAACCGCGCTGAAAAAGACCTTCGGACCACTTCGACATACAGGGGTCGCTTGACGTGGCTCGCGATTCCTCCAGAATTTTCTTGCGGGGTTCCTCACGACCTTCAGGCAGAACCGGTACCGCTGAAGCCGCCCCACGTTGGGCGCCAGTTGAAGAACCAGAACCTTTTGGGCCTGGCGGCGCAGGGTACGCCTAAAATCTCCTTGGATTCACCTGCCTCAACTAACAGAGACACGGGACACTCTGTCAGGCGTAAAAGATCAGATTTTATTAGCTGCAGCTAGTACAGTTGTCCAAGAAGTACACAAGGTATGTTCTCAGGAGACTGCCACTTTACTTTGTGGCGCACAATCTTATATACCGTATAAAAACCATTTATTAACTACATACACTCCCAGAACACATAGAAAGGAGCCAGTAAGAATAATGTAAAGATAGAACAGAGCCAATAGAAATGTCGGAAAACAAGACAGCACCAATAGAAGGAATTGGAAAACAAAGTATCAAGTGACTTAAGGTTGCCTCCCCTCCAGCTGTGTTTGTCACCCCTCCCTTGAACTAATTCATTAACTGATCCACAACGAAGTTGCATGTGGTGCGATAAGTTTTGTGTGCGTTTGGAGGACAGTTGTGAAATGAGAGAATACTAGCAAAGGACAGCGAAGGCCAGACGATAAGATAAGATCGGCGGAGAATAGTGTGAGCCTACAGATAGTTGAAACAAGGATTAGAAAACCAGACAGGGATTAGTGTACTCGGTCAGACCTTAATACCAGCCTTGTAAAGATAGAGGCAGAAGGCTGTTTTGAACACCATGTTGCAGAATAAGCAGAAAAGGCAGAATGGACTTCGTTCGCTGTGCTGCCTGAGTGAAGGCAACATAAAATGGCGGCGGGCCACAAAATGGCGGGTCGATACGATCGTATTAAAAATCAAATTTCCTCAGTATGGAAGTGTGCGTGTATGTCTGTATATGGGTGTACGTGTCTGACTGAGTGTGTGGATGTAGGCATGTATGTCGGTGTGTGTGTGTGTGTTGGTGGTGCGTGCGTGTCGTGTGTGTGTGAGTTATGTGATGTTGGGGTTCAGGGTGGGGAGGGGGGCCCTGCCACCTTTGGGGGGTGGCAGGGGTGGTGGGGGGTGTAGGGGAGGGAGTCGGGTGGTCGAGACCCCTATCAGTGCCAGGGAAGGAATTCTCTGGCACTGATAGTGCTTACCGCCATGGATTTCATTGCGGTTCCTACCGCTGGAAATCCACGGCGGTAAGCCGGGTCAAAATACCGGTGGCGACTTAGGTCTCCAGCCCAGCGGTCGTCTCCGCCCTGGCGGGCTGAACGGAGAAGCGGCGGATGACCATGGCGGTAACCGCCATGGTCATAATACTAAAAAAAAGACTGACAGCCTGTTGGCGGTCTTACCGCCGCTTTAACACCGTCCGCCAGGGTTGTAATGACCTCCATTATCATTATGCCAATCAGCCAATCTCAGAATATCCTCTAGTCTTGAGCTGGCCCAAACGGCTTTTGAGGCCATGGTTCTTCTAGAAGTGTGAACACCAAAAATGGAGGTATCAGTACCCACTAGTAACATGTCCCACATAATCCGGTGGGCAGGGGTAGGGGAAGAAACTGGTTTATGGTTTTTCCTGAAGGAAATGAGCAGCTGATTATCTGAGGATGTTCTAAGATCAATTGATTTCTTTTCATAAACTTTGAGGCATTGTCCATCATAAAGTTTAGGTTGATCGGGGAAATAGGGATTAAAACCAGAAGTTAGATTTGTCTTGTATGTCTTGTATGTCTACGAACTGTAAAAACAGCACACCTGTTGGAGTAAACTGACGAGATGAAATATCCAGAGCTCTAACGTCAGACAGACACTTTATAGATATTAAACATAACATGGTGAGTTTTTTGGACAACATTTCCAATGAAAGGTTGACATTATCTAGTCATGAAATAAACAAGTTTAACACAACAGTTACATCCCACAATTTACTGTAATTAGGAACAGGAGATTTAGAAAATGTTACTCCCTTCAATAGACAAACTAGTCGATGTTTCCCCACTGGTTTTCCATTGATGTAGGGGTGAATAATAGAGATAGCAGATCTGTAAAGGTTAACAGTACAATAGGTTTTTCCCTCTGGTAGCTTTGGATGCTTGGAAATTAACAATGTAAGTTATATCTGCTGAAAAGGGAGGGACAGATTTTCCCACAAATCAGCTTGTCCATAAAGACCAAGCTGATTTGTAAGCTTTGGTAGTCCTGGGAGCCCGGGATTTATTGATGCAGATTAAAGATTCTGTTAAAATGGTAGGGAAAGATTGGGAAGTCCTGAAATCTTCCAAGCAGAAAGAGTTAGAGAATTGTCCAACAGCAGTTTGTGAAGAAGATTGGATGGGTTGAAAAGGAGGTCAGGGAAAGAAGGTAGGACTGGAAAATCGATGAATAATTCCAGAAGAGGAGGGAACCAAACCTGTGATTGCCAGAACGGGGCCACTAGAATGATCGTTGCTTTCTGGTGTCTGACCTGAGACAAGACTCTGTTGATCATTGACCACTCCAGAAGAAGGGCATCTGAAGCTAAGGGATACGGGTGCCAACTGAAGAATAGAGTAAGTCAATGATTAATGCCCTCATTACAACTTTGGCGGGCGGCAACCGCCGCCTGCCAAGTTGTAACCAATGTGTGTCCGCCAATGCGGCCGCACTCCCGTGGTGGCCATTAAGACATCCCCGCTGGGCCCGCAGGCGGAAACCGAGTTTCCGCCCGCCGGCCCAGCGGGGATGTCGGCCGCAACATAGGAGCCGACTCCAAATGGAGGCGGCAGTGTTGCGGCCGTGCGATGGGTGCAGTTTCACCTGTCGCGCTTTTCTGAAAAAGGCTGTGCCAGGGGGCCCCTGCACTGCCCATGCCAAAGGCATGGGCAGTGCAGGCGTCCGCGACTCCCCTTTCCGCCAGCCTTTCCATGGCGGTTCCTACCGCCATGAAAAGGCTGGCGGGAGGGGGACTCGTAATCCGCCGGGACCAACGTAATACGCAAGTTTGCACCGCCAGCCTGTTGGCAGTGCAAACTCCAAAACAGCCCTGGCGGTCTTGGACCGCCAGGGTTGTAATGAGGGCCTAAGTCTGTAAGCAAAGTGGTCTATTTGGAAGGGACCCCATTTGTGAAGCAGGGACTGAAATAGTGAAGGATGAAGCTTCCTGTCGCTCGAGTCCTGTAAGTGGCATGAATGCCAGACTGCTACAGAGTTGAGATCTCCTGGCAAATATTCTGCAAGTACAGAAATGTTGTTTTGGAGGCAGAATTCCCCAAAACTTTTGTCCAGTTCCGCTAAAGGTTTTGATATGGTTCCGCTCAGATGATTTATGTATTGGATTGCAGAGATTTTGTCCATACGAAGAAGGATAGAGCAATGAACCCTGTCTTTTGTTAGGCTTTGATTCACAAAAGAGTGTGCAAGCATCTCTAAAAAGTTGATGTCCAATCTGGATTCCTCGCCAGACCATGTACCGCCAAGTCAAGATTGGTCCACAATCGGCGCCCTGTCTGACCTTCTGATCGGCAAAGATAGTTCTGCCATTCTAGGCATCTAAATGGTCTATCCACCATTTAAGCTGCAGGTGTGATTCTGGATCTAGGATGACAGACACGAAGTAGGCTAGTCCTTTGCGTAAGTGGAAGATTTTTACTCTTTGAAGAGCCCGATAGTGAAGAGGGCCTAGAAAGTAGACTTTATAGATGAAGAGAGAAGACCCATAATTCTCGCTAGAGTTCTGAGAGATACTCAGAACACAGAAGAATCTGGAGACTTTCAGATTTGATCATCTTTATTTTTGCTGAAGGAAGATGAAGGGTTGCCTTGGAAGAGTTTATAGGAAGCCCTAGAAACTCTATTTGTTTGGTAGGATCCGTATTGATTTTTCTGTGTTGACTATAAAACCCAGATCTGATAGAATGGAACAAGTCAGTTAAACCTAAGAAAGAATGGTAGACTGATTTCGATGCATTCAAAGAATATCGTCCAGATAGATTATGAGTTAAAGGCCTTGGATTCTGAGAAAAGCAACCACGGGGTTCATGAGCTTGGTAAAACACATAGGGCTGAGGAAAAAATAAAAAGAAGAGAAGAAAACTGATAGCTTTGACCTTGCCACTGAAGTTGGAGAAGGTTTCCGTGAGCTGAGGAAATGGGCACAGTAAGATAGGCATTCTGAAGGTCTAAACGAACCATCCAATTGTGCTGAAGTAATGAGTCTCTGAGATGGATCTTGAAATGTTGATAAACAACAAACTGGTTGAACTACTTGAGATTAATGATTGGTCTCATTTTCTTGTTTTTCATTTGGACGAGAAAGATCAAGCTGAGAGAACCTGAGAGATCGGGAGAGGTGATTTGAATAGCTGTATTTTGTAGAAGGGAAAGAACTTCTCGAGAAATAAGAAGGGACATTTCGGAAAAAATCTTGGGGGAGAAGGATACATTGCTTCAAAAGACTTCGAATACAGTTCTATAGTGTAGCCTTGGACAGAGTTCAATATCCATGGATCTGAAGTTACAGAATTCCACTTTGGAAGGAACAAATGAAGCCAGCCTCCAACGGCAAGACGAGAAGAACATCTTGAGGTAGGTTTGAGGATTATATCAGGAGCCTTTGTGTCCCTGGCCATGGAAGCCCCTGGTTCTCTGTGGGTAGAATTGAGGGTTGAAGTATTGAAATCCAAAATTTAAGAAGCATCTGGAACCTTGGTTATGGAAATGTTGGCTAGTAAAGTGGTTCCTGCCTCTACTGGCCCTGCCAAAAACATCCTGGGAGAAGACCTTCTTCAGAGATTGTTGCAGCTTATCAAGGGATTGGAAGGTGGACACATATGGGCCCAGTTCTTTTATGAATCCCCCAACAGAAGGCCTAGAGTCAAGGTTAACTAGCTTAGGGTCTAGTTTTAATAGCAGTCCCGTACGACGCTCATGTGTAATTGCAGAATTAACATTCCTTAGCAGGCATAAGGCTCTTTGTATCCATAGGGACAGAGTTTCGGGGTCAATGAAGGACTGGCCCAGAGATGCTGAATCGCCAAATCAAAAATACAGGTCAAGAGCCCAACCACATTCAAATGTTTGCCTGAAATGTGGACCAAGCTTTGTCTGCTCCTTTTTGTGGATCCTTGGCACATTTAGTGAAAAATGTGAGAATAGAGGGGTCGATAGTAGGAGTGACTGTAATTTTTGTAGATAGTGAAGGTCTAGGTCATTTCGATTTCAATTTTGTCCTTGTTTGCTTATCTAGGGGTAAACGTAAGTGAGACGAAATGTACTCTTCCACATGGTCTGGTGACAACCAAATTGTGGAATTGGGATGGCGGATCAAATTGGGGTCAAGCTCTGAGACACCTTCAGAGTCTAACACTAGATTGGGGACAAATGGATCATGAGAAGGAGGGAGAATAGTTTGAGTTTTTTTAGGAGTAGGAGCAGAAAACAGATCAGAATCTCCAATTCCATTTTTGTCATTATCTGAATCCAGATCCCTAATATCATCATCCGTGTCCGGAATATGAGTGACTAAAATAGGTGATGATATAACAGTGCCATGTTTGGACTTTGATTTGCATTTTGTGGGAGATAAAGAGTTATTCTCCTCCTTGGAAGAAGGCCTGTGAGGAACTACATCATCTGCCTTGTGTGAGGGAACCTCACTAGTCAATAGTGCAATATTAGATCTAGACATAGCTTTAGTAGTAGACGCAATAGGAAAAACCCAAAGTTTTGTGCTTTCTGCTTTCAACCACAGAATGGGCCAAAACCAAACTGGAAATACAATTTATAACTGTATTATCAATGTTTGAGTCACTTTGTCCATGGAGGCCACCACGGCCTGCTCCACTAAGACTTGAATGAAGTTATTCAAATTGTCTTTTATAATATTATTCTCTTCCTTCTCATTCTCCTGTAAAAAGGGAGAACTGTCCAATTCCATTCTAAATGGAAACATTACCAGGCAAGGGTGAACTCCAGAATGTGGGACAAAGAACCGACGGTCCTCCCATGGGTGTTACTGCTTGGGAAAAGGAGCCATGCTGACAAGGGAAAAGGAGCTAAGAGGCGGAAGCAGAAGCCTCGCCTCTGAGATGGGATAAAGAGTGAGGCAGAAGACTGCTCTGAAGGGTGGCAGAGAGTGGGAAGGCTCTTTTGGAAAGAAACAGTGTCAGAGAAGGCAGACAGTGGGAAGACTGTCTTAAAGAAAATACTGTGATTGGGACCTCAGGAAACAATGCGCATCTAGGCTGTGAAACAAAATGGCAGTCGCAGACCGATACACATCCATGCGCTTGGAGAAAGGGCTCAAGGGAGTGCAGCATCATGCCAACGAAGAGGAAAACATTACGGAGGCCCACTCGTGCAATTTAAACAAATTACAATATAACATGTAAGTCAACTTTAAACAAAACCAAGTAAAAAACATGTAAATATATGCAATACTAAACTTGACTGTGGGCAGCAAGAAAAGAGGACTGTTTGCGGTCCGATTCAATGTTATAGGTATTACCATACTGTTATTAGTTACTGTCATGCCAAATAGTTCTCTCCCATTTGTTGGCTGTACTCCAAACCCCTGGGATGTGCAGTTTTTTGTTTAGTTGTTAACTGCTGCTGTTGAATTAAAGCAAGAACAGAGAAGCATAATAGGAGCCTCAGGTCTTGCAATAAAATTGTACTTGTCAGGTACATGTCCTGAAACAAAGGACATAAAAATCAAAAGACACAAGTCTGTAGCTACTCAGTAACCTGGGAAAAATATGTGGTTGGCTAACATTCAGAGAACGTCATTCACAGACTAGTCTAGCTGAATTAAGAAAACCTAATGTAGCCTTCACCAAAGATGGTAGTGCTGTGATGATTGATGTTTTGACCTGTTACAAAAACTCACAGAATCCCCCTGAACAAGTGTGTGAAAGTAAAGTCAATTATTACAGTAAATTATCTCATGAAACCAAAATAAACTGTTCGACTGTGAAACGTCATGGTTTTATTGTAGGTTTTTAGCGGATGCTGCCTCAATGGAATGATGCTGCTGTAACTGATCTAGGAAAGCAAATGCCATTTACCTTCAAGAAAAATGTATGCCTTACTATCACAATGTGAAAATGTGCCAGGATTTCATGAACAATTAATAGATTAGCAAAGCTCTATAAATGTATACTGAATAGTGTATTAGGTTTCAACTAAAACGTTAATATTAGAAATGTTGAAACATACTAGTTTAGTATTGTAATTTAGTCTGAATTCAGACTACGTTAACGTTATTAAATATTAGGGTTTGATAATATATAGCGTTTGCACATGGTATTAGAATTAGTTGATTATAGATGATGGGATTTGTTAATATAGGTATGTGCAAAGGTAAGTTAGAAATCTCATTACTGAATTCCTCACTGCATGATATAACATTTGCCAGAATTAATAATAATATACATACACATATTCAGCAGAGGTCATAATATTGTATACTAATCATATGTTAACCAAACCTTACACTTCACAGGTCATTTGTAATCAGAAGATCCAGAAGTGCAGTAGGAAATAGGCAACAGTAATTGCTATAGAATTGCTGGAGGGTGTACTGTCTGTATCCAATATATGATTAAAGATTCTGTGAGGGCAACTTGAAGTGTAGTTGCACTCCGGAACAAACTGTGTTGTTGGGAGAAAGAACAATTTGACTCTGATGAGCAGCAATAATAGACCAGAATGAGCCACTGCACAGAAGTACAAGAATAGCCAAATGCCTCGTTATCTAATTAGGGACATGCATGAATGGAAGGAAGAGATTCCCACTGTCCCTACATCTAGCTAAACCTCAGCCAAGAGAACGAGCTCGGTAGAATCAGTGGGGAAAAAAGGCCTTGTTGAGCTTGACTCTAGTCTGGCATTGTGAAGAAACATGAGAAGTGTAGGATAAGTTTAAAACCCTTAGGCTGCCAGTGAATTACCACTACTCTTATTGTTTTTTAATTTACCTGGTGATAGGGTGGGGCAAGCCTTCAAGGGCCCAGTGGCCATCTGGCATGACCCACTCAGGGGACAGTGGCAGATGGTGAGTTTCACTGGGGCGAGCCATCTATCAAACGAAAATGCAGGTTTCCTAATGTGTGCTCAGGGAACACAGAAAACCTCAGCAGAGCAGAGGGGCATAAGCTTGCTTGATCTTGATTTTCGGTATGAGTACAGACCATGAAAGAGGAGCCTCACAATCCTTTTGACTGTTTTTCGAGCAGAATGTGTCAAAAGGTTTACCACAGGAATAACTAACTTATAGCGGCCAAGCTTTTTTGATAATGTTACGAGTTCTATAATTTATTATATCTCCTGTGTACATGTAAGTGTGAGCAATGTACAAGTCTGGAGTTTTTCTGAGCTACATTAGATTGTTCACTTTGTTGATCATTATAGTTGTGCAGAGGTTTGTTTTCCCTGAGACACTATTTCATCTTTGTCAGTACAGCAAATCATTGCATGTTTAATCAGGTTGGTCCATATAGATCTTGACATCTTTCTTTATTTTCTGTTCTCATGCGAGGGTCTTTGCTTCAGCGCTACCATTTCCAGTTTGAATGACAGCTTAGGAACCAGGTATTGGCAAAGTATTTTAACCTTTTGTGTAGGCTTCAGCAGTAGACTGTCAAGTGTTTTAGTCAATACTGTTACTCCTCATTTAGGGCCAGATGTATCATGGAGGCCTTTTGCGATTCGGAAATAGCGATTTTTAAGAAATCGCTATTTCCGACTCGCAAAATGCCATGTATCACATTTGCGAATCGGTAATAGCGATTTCTTAAAAATCGCAAATGCTATTACCGAATCGTAAATTGCGATACCGGCCCCATTTGCACCTAAGGGCCTGTTGGCCCATATCTGCTAATTTTTTGCATTTCAAAAATTGCAATTTCTTAACTAGAAATCGCAATTGTGGAAATGCAAAACCCCAGGTTGCTGGGGGCCTAAGGCCCCCTCTGCTGCACCCCAAAATTATTTTTTGGGACATGTAAGGTGCACACATGCCAAAAGGGCATGTGTGCTTAACATGTACATTTTAAAAATGCATTTAAAATGCATTTTTTAATTTTGCACATAGTTACCACCAGGTTCAACCTGGTGGTAAATAGCGATTCCTAAATGCCCAAATCACATTTAGGAATGGCTTCATACATGTGCTAAGAAATCGCAAATAAGCAATCCTTATTTGCGATTTCTTATTTAGAGAGTCGCAATTTGCGACTCTCTAAACAGGGTCGCAATTTTAAGGAATCTCTATTTTAGCGATTCCTTAAAATTGCGTTCAGAATGTCTTTCATACATTCTGAACTGGCTTTTTGCATTCGCACCATTTGCGAATGCAAAAAACCTTGATACGTCTGGCCCAAAGTCTGTGGTTTGTGCATGCACTGAAGGAGGATCACAGTTCAATCAAAAGTACTTCTCACTTTCACCTGGATGTATGTAATCAATCTTTTGTTATTCAAAGTGCCATGGTTTACAATTATTCAGCAGAATGTTGTCTTTGTGAAAGCTTATGAAAAACCCATGTGTCCTCACATATTAGGGGGTCCACAGCAATATTAATTAACAGTGGAGAAATTGAGTCACTTTGTTTGACCCAGACTTCATTATTATTTCTAATGTAGATTCTTTGTTTTTTCCTTGAAGTGCATTGTTGAATATGTGTACAAGTCTCTAATTAGATCTCAAATATATGACATAACTCTTTGCACTTTGATACTCCATATGATGTGATAGTGACTGAGAGTCAAATTGTTTTGAAATATCTATGAGCACTACTACTAGTGAGTATTTATTTTTCATTGCCCCTTTTATGATATTCTGCAGCAGTATCAGATTTTCAAGACTTCGTCCCACTTTCATGAAGCCTTTCTGTCTTTTATTCAAGTTCACAAAACTAGTGAATCTTTTGGTCATAACTTTGAAAACTGTTACTGTGAATATCACAGTTATGAGATTTGTGGTAAATATCCACAGGTCACACCTGCTGGTATGCCTAGTATTGACAGGCATAAGTGGATTTTGGTGCTGTAAACACCAAAATCTGCCTGTTATCCCACTAAACGAATAATTAATTAATATTTATCACACCTGATAAATTTTGAGCATACAGGGTCGGATTTTATCTGGTCCAATAAACATCACTCTACTTACGGGGCCACTCATAATAAAGGTTATTGTCAAGTGCTAAAAAAACGGTGCTAGGACTTAGCTATTTTAACAGAGAATTGTGGCATTCTTGTGAATGTGACAAATTGATTATCACAAGGTTTAGAGAGTGGTTAGTTTGGCAGAGTAGCTAGTAATGGCTTTGAAGGGGACCAATGCCTGGAGGGTTTTTCCTAGAAAGAAGGACAGGCACCTGTGGTTTCACTGGGTTTTGATGAGGTCTGTAACTATTATCAATCAAACTTTCTCAGTCCTAGAAGGAGAGGACTTGGTTCTTTCTTGTCTTGCTACATTTTGGTTTGCTTCAGCCTCCAGTTAATTAACAAAGCTAATGTGTTTTCTGACAATTGGAAAGGTGTTTTGGGTTTACTTGCATGGCCTAATAAGCTAATTTGTTCAGAGGGATTTCAATACATGTTTTATATTTTACTTAGAATATTAGGTGCCTTGAGAGTTTTTTGTTACTTGTTCATGTGATAGTAGAGTGTGTAAACAACAGTGGGGATTTGATTTGCTGGAAGGGCTTGGCTCATGCACGTCCATTGAACAATGATGTACTCTCTCATTCTTGATGGCAGATGGCCATTTTATCATGGACTGGTGCAGCTAGTCTCACTTGCGAATGTCTGTGAAAGGACCTTTATTGAATTCTGATTGTGATGCAAAGAAACCTATATCTGTTTCCAAATCAACCAATTACATATTTCACTCTACTTGTATGGCTGGTATATTACTATGAGCCCCACACTCACAGTGGTCAGCTCTTGAGCAGTGGTGTAAATGTGAGCTTATGGGATGGGAAAATGCCAAAGTTTCTCACAAAGTGCTTCAGGATGTGGATCTCTGTTTCTGTGAATGTAGTTTCACTTTACTACCAGCTTTGCAAACATCTGTGTTCTGGGGAGTATATAATGTCCAGTTGTCCCGTTGTAATGACAACAGGACAACTGGATATTCCATAACCACTGAACCCGACCGCCCCAGACCCCAGCAGACTCTGAACGAATGGACCACGCTCACCACGGATGACACCCTGAGGATCATGAAGAGCATCCTCTCCGTAGCCCCCTCGGACTCCTGCCCTCACCACATCTATAACAGAGCCAGCTCTTCCATCGCACCCGAACTCTGTCACACCACCAACTGTTCCATCCAGTCCACCACTTTCCCTGAAGACTTGAAACATGCAGATGTAAATCCCCTGTTGAAAAAAACATCCGTGGACACAACAGACCTCAAGAACTCCAGGCCAATCTCACTACTCCCCTTCCCAACAAAAGTCATATACTAGGCCATGAACATGCAACTCTCTGAATTCATCAAAATGAACGATATCTTGGACCCTTCCCAATCAGGATTCAGAAACAATCCTAGCACAAGACTGCTCTACTAGCCACCACAGATGACATACGCATCCTACTTGACCAAGGAGAAACTGCTACCCTCATACTCTTAGACCTCTCGGCCGCATTCGACACGGTCCCCCACCACACAGTCCATGCAAGGCTCCACAACGCAGGCATCCATGACAAAACCCTAAACTGGATCTACTACTTTCTCACCGGCCGAACTCAAAGAGTCAGGCTCCCACCATTTCAGTCAGAACACATCGAGATCAGCTGCAGAGTGCCGCAGGGTTCCTCCCTGAACATCACCATCTTCAACGTTTACGTGGCCTTGTTCGCAACCATCGTCTGAACATCGTCTTTTACGCAGACGACACACAGCTGATCCTCTCCCTCACCAATGAGCCCAAGGCCACCAAGAACAACTTACACAATGGAAAGAAGGCAGTTGCTGCCGGGATGAGGGACAGCTGCCTCAGGCTCAACTCTGACAAGACCGAAGTCCTCATCATGGGCCCCACAGCCTCTACCTGGGAAGAGTCCTGGTGGCCCACGGCACTCAAAACTCCCCCCTCCCAACTGATGCAAGAAATCTTGGCATCATCCTGAACTCTTCACTCTGGATCCCCATAGAATCAAGGGAAACAGCCACCCACACACTTGTCAGCAGCAGACTCGACTATGGCAACGCTCTCTATGCCGAAACCACCCTGAAGATCCAAAGAAAACTCCAGAACATCCAGAACGCTGCCGCCAGACTCATCCTAAACATCCCCGTCGCAGCCACATCTCCAGCCACGTACGAGACATACCCAGGCTCCCAATCAACAAGAGGACCACCTTCAAACTTCTCATCCACGCCTACAAAGCCCTCCACAACGCCAGATCTGAATACCTTAACCACCACCTCTCCTTCTACACACCCACCAGACATGTCCGCTCTGCCCAGTTAGCCCTGGCCACCAGCCCATGCATTTGCAGAAACATGGCTGGAGGAAGACCTGGAACTCCCTGCCTTTGCAACTCAGGCAAGCTCTATCCCTGCCTCAATTAAGGAAGGACCTCAAGACCTGGCTATTCGACTGAGCCATGGATGCTCCTCCCCCACTCAGCGTCTTGAGACCCTAGGTGTGAGTAGTCATGCTCTTCAAACCTTGATTGATGGGCTCAATGCTCTAGATAGGATGACAGCCACAGAGATATATAGTGACTTTGCTTGGCCATGCCCTGTGGCTTACAATTCTTAGTTTTTGGCAAAACTGTCAATAACGTATTCCACTTTCAGGAAGCACTTAAGTGTCATTTGTTAATAATGGGTGGCATATCTTTTCGAAAAAACAAAAAGGGACAGATGACACACTTAGATTAATTCCATCATGCTTTGCTCACTGTACCACTTCAGGCAAGGATCAACCATATGCCAATCACTCATGGAGCCATCCCAATGGGGACAGTCCAGCCAGAATTATCAGTCCACTTCCACTCTGCATTGAAACACACAGCAAACTCAACATGTTCCAGCCTTCTTGAGTCTCATCAGAAGGATGTAGGTTAAGTCATTTGGCACAGCGTGCTAAGGGATCTCTGTGAGGGTATAGATGCTGCACTTAAGGCATTGCACTTAGAAAATATAATAAAAGAATGCTTGAATTAACATCAGTCCTGATAACTTTTTACAAAGAGGCTGTCCACCTAGCCACTCGTATAACATGCACTCAGTATTTGAATCGATGAACTGTTAGTATTGAGCTTCAATGTCAAAGTTCAAGCAGTACAATGATAGTGCTGAAAATGGGCTAGTGCCCACTCAAGGTTCTAAACTATTATTTATGTTGTCAGAGAACACAGTAATCCATAGGATCTGCACACCCACTGGACAGTTCATTCTATCAACTGGGAGCCTGGGCATGAGGGTAGCAGTTCAATTGCATCTGTGCTATCACTGGAGCTATAAGGGTTAGAGAGATGATTCAAATGCTCCATTAATTAAGGGATCTATCATCAGCCAGTGGGACACTAACCGAAGGCTGAGAGCACTATAGAAAGATCCACATGTTTGACCCCTGTTAAACTGAAAATGGTGGGAAACATCATCCTTCCACATATTCAAAGATGATATATTGGAGGTCAGGCTCACGACTCCTGGCAGTTGTGGAATGTTTTATGCAGGACCTAAAGCCTCTTGCAAAGCAGATGACTTAGAGATCCTCGTTATTCCTGGGTGGCTCACTTCTTTCACATGACTGCCAACCAGCCTTTAGTCCACTGGATATTGGTTTTTGTCCTCCTTTAAAGGGTCAGCTGATCCCCTTCTCACACAATACTGATTCCTTTTCTCAAGGGCAGGTCACAGAATAAGGTCTTCCTCCTGAGTTTTAAGCGTGCTCCTCACCTTGTCAAAAGAGAAACGTCAAAAGTCCAGCTCATGGTCAGATTTCCCGCAGTGCAGCAGCAGCAGAGCTTTTTCAAAACCTTGATTAATAAAATTACTGAATTTCAGACTGGGAGCACTGGCAGTGAGAAGGTAGATCCAGTCAAGTCACGGGAATCTTCTCTTTGCCTCTCTTGAGCAGGGCATGGGCAATACATGCTCTCATTAAGTAAGGGATGGCACAGATGATGCAGACTCACCACTCTCGCAGTCCTGGAAGATTTTGCAAAGCAGATGTCTTAAGTTTGGTTCAGAGGCAAACAAAAAGTGAATGATGAAAAGGCATGTATGTATTCATCTTACATTCTAGCAATGTCTCTGGCTGCATTCAGTTGTAACTGGAAAGGTACTGGTGTGCCCAGATGTAGTCCGTGAGCTTGCTGTGCAATTGAGACTCAAACTGCATCTTACTGATTAATTCAACTAGGTATTTTAATTTGACCTTCTGTTTTGGTGGCCGGGACAAGATTGATTTAAATATGATTCTTTCTAGTCTATATGGCACAGACAACCTAAAAACAATTAAACAAAATGTGACTGATTTATTTGCCACATCAATTGTTTTTTCTACTCCCACCACACCTAATATTATAGGCCCTGTTAGAAATGGGGTCTTTGGTTGACAGTCAGGTTACCCCCTGTTTAAGCAAGGACCATCACGCTAGTCAGGGTAAAAGAGAATGACCCTCAGCTAACCCCTGCTTACCCCCTTGGTAGCTTGGCAGAGCAGTAGTCTTAACTTCAGAGTGCTAGGTGTATAGTATTTGTACCAACACACACAGTAACGCAATGAAAACACTACAATATGACACAACACCAGTTTAGAAAAATAGGAAATATTTATCTAAACAAAACAAGACCAAAACGACAAAAATCCACAATACACAATTCAAGTTATCAATTAAAAATCAAAAAGAGTCTTTAAGTAGTTTCAAACACCCACTAACGCTGTCAGCGTGAAAAAGTACCTTGGGCGCGTCAAAAATAGCCCAGCACAGGCAAGTGTGTGTAAAAAAGGGCTTGCGATGCTTTGATTCCACTCACGAGCGGGACCGTGCATCGTTTCTCCTTTTGCCAAGTCGGGCGTGTCATTTCTTCTCTCCGCAGTCAGGTTACCCCCTGCATCGATCCGGTCAGCACCCTCGGGTCCAGGCAGGCCTTGCGTTGTTTTTCCCCGCACAGCTGCCGGAAATCCAGCCGCACGAAGATCTGAAAACCCTGCATCGTGGGTTGTGATCTCCCAGCCTCCATCAGCAATGCTGCTAGTCGTTTCACCTGCTGTGTGCATCAGTTCTTCGGTCGCGTTTCCTGCGAGTGACGTTTATCAGCTGCAGAGCCAGCGGCGCGTCGTTTCTTCAGCCGCAGATCGGAGTTGCGTCGATCTTTTCTACGCATGGTGCTCTGTGCGGGGATTTCCTTGTCTTTAGGCTGCCAGCTTCTCCTTTCAGTGTCCCAGGAACTGGATGGGCACCACAGGGCAGAGTAGGAGTCTCTCCAGAGACTCCAGGTGCTGGCAGAGAGAAGTCTTTGCTGTCCCTGAGATTTCAAACAACAGGAGGCAAGCTCTAAATCAAGCCCTTGGAGATTTCTTCTCAAGATGGAAGGCACAGAAAGTCCAGTCTTTGCCCTCTTACTCTGGCAGAAGCAGCAACTGCAGGATAGCTCCACAAAGCACAGTCACAGGCAGGGCAGCTCTTCTTCTTCAGCTCTTCAGCTCTTCTCCAGGCAGAGGTTCCTCTTGTTTCCAGAAGGGTTTCTAAAGTCTGTGGTTTTGGGTGCCCTTCTTATACCCAATTTCTCCTTTGAAGTAGGCTTACTTCAAAGTAAAGTCTCTTTTGAATGTGAAATCCTGCCTTGCCCAGGCCACGCCCCAGACACTCACCAGGGGGTTGGAGACTGCATTGTGTGAGGGCAGGCACAGCCCTTTCAGGTGTGAGTGACCACTTCTCCTCTTCCTCCTAGCACAGATGGCTCATCGGGATATGCAGGCTACACCCCAGCTCCCTTTGTGTTACTGTCTAGTGTGAGGTGCAACCAGCCCAACTGTCAATCTGACCCAGACAGGGAATCCACAAACAGGGAGAGTCACAGAAATGGTATAAGCAAGAAAATGCTCACTTTTCAAAAGTGGCATTCTCAAACACACAATCTTATAATCAACTTTACTAAAAGATGTATTTTTAAATTGTGCGCTCAGAGACCAAAACTTCACGTGTCCATCCACTCCCAAAGGGAATCTACATATTAATCAGATTTAAAGGTAGCCCCATGTTAACCTATGAGAGAGACAGGCCTTGCAACAGTGAAAAATGAATTTAGCAATATTTTACTGCCAGGACATATAAAACACATTACTATATGTCCTACCTTAAACATACACTGCACCCTGCCCTTGGGGCTACCTAGGACCTACCTTAGGGGTGTCTGACATGTAAGAAAAGGGAAGGTTTAGGCCTGGCAAGTGGGTGCACTTGCCAAGTTGAATTTACAGTAAACACTGCACACACAGACACTGCAGTGGCAGGTCTGAGACATGATTACAGGGCTACTTATGTGGGTGGCATAACCAGTGCTGCAGGCCCACTAGTAGCATTTGATTTACAGGCCCTGGCACCTCTAGTGTACCTTACTAGGGACTTACTAGTGAATCAAATATGGCAATCATGGATAAACCAATCAACCATACAATTTACACAGAGAGCATATGCACTTTAGCACTGGTTAGCAGTGGTAAAGTGCTCAGAGTTTAAAAGCCAACAGCAACAGGTCAGAAAAAATAGGAGGCAGGAGGCAAAAAGATCGGGGATGACCTTGCATAAGCAAAAAAGTCCAACAGGCCCCCTTGATTTTCTATCCATAAATGTTCCCCTGACTAGTAGTGTTATAGGCCACATTGGCAGTACTGCTACTGGGAGGAGCCCTATGAAGAAGAATACCACTTTTTGGTAGGTGTGCTATCATCCTTATAAATAACCTAAATTACCTATTTTCAAGACAATTATATTTCTGATGTGGCTAGGACTGTCTTTTTCCTTGAGGGTCTTTTTAGGATTTGGCTACTAGATAATCCATCATCCACATGGAGGATATCCGTCTGCCATGTCACAAGTGCATAATAGCTTATAGCACTTTTACTACGGTGAACAGGATAGTCATCACATTTTGACAGAGTACCACATTAGTGAAACTGGCCAAACTCTAATAAAGCCTAGAGTTCTTACACCTTAGGCCCTGAGCTGGCAATATACTAATGAGGAGGAAAAACAAGTTGCATCTCCCCATCCACATCCCAGAAAGGAACATAATGGCCCAAGGAGAAAGAGATACTGAATGAAGAGCTGCCAACACCAGGGAAGAAGGTGAAATGATGACAAAGGATTGCTCATTTGAGGATGAACCAGAGAAGAAGGACCAGAGAGAGAGGGTGAGACCCATCAGCCTACTGTGACCTACAAAATGCCCTAAGTTTTCTACCCATCTGGACCCCTTAATAAGCATGTCATATGGAAGAATAGTTATACATCTTCACTCTGAGTGCGGATTACCCACCATTGCACATGGGAAAGGATTTAACGTTAAGAGCATCATATTTTGGGATGTGATTGCGAACATGAAAGCCACTGAGTCAGAGCTGAGACTGATAAGTCGAAGCTGGAAGGCAATCAAACTGCATGCCATACTGGTCGAAGTCTTGAGGGCCTGATTTAGATCTTGGTGGCAACAGACTACCGTTGGTTTTCTGTTGGAAATCCCTTCCGCCGCTTTGCCGGTCCCCCTGGCTGATTTAGATGTTAGCAGTCCCATAGGCGAAAGACCACCTGAGTCCCACTGACTCCACCAGAAAACTCGACCTGTGTTGAACGCACCATTGAGAATAGTGGCTTGTGGTGGGACTCCAGCCACCCTTCCCGCCGAGTAGATTATGATGGGCCTTCCTGCCAACGGTGGCGGTGTTACCCCCACACGTGAGTTGGAGGATTGAAAAACCTACCTTTTCCCCGTTTCCACTTCGATTTTCAGCTAGACACGAGTGGACAAGACCTGCCGTTGTTGCTGCCATTGAACCAAGAAGGACAAATGACCCCACCATTGCCGAAGTCGAAGGTAGAGTTTCCGCATTACCTATGTACAATGTGTGTTCACTGCACATGAGCTCGGGACCACTACGGTTATATACATGTCACAGTATTTTAAAAAAAATAATACCTGTGACATGCATATGTTGGAAAAACAACTCTGTCAGTCATGGGTGGGGACACATATCAATCACATACACAGTTGCTATTTTTATACCAGTATTCATTGCCAAATAAATGCTAGCACCACAATAACAATAACATCACACTCTCAACTATATCCCTCTATGCACATTGTAAGGGGACCTGTACCTGTAATGTTGTGTTTCCAGTTGTGCATGTGAGTCAGTGCGCGTATGGGTGTGTATGCAAATGGATTGGCTGGTTGATGGAGCTGGAGTGGATGATATGGTTGTGTCAGTATGTGTTCCACATGCATGTGATTCCGATGTTTATTGTGTATTTTGTGTTGTGTGTTGGGTTGCAGTGTGCAACATTCAGGTGTGTGTTGTTATATTGTAGTCGTCATAATAAGTGTAGTTGTGCTTTTGTGCGAGGGTGTTTGTGTAGATGAGTGTGTAGTAGTGTTTGTTGTGGTTGTATTACATGTATGTGGAGTATCTATTGTGGTTGTAGGTTGTGTCATGGATGTATGGCAATGGGTATTTTCTGTATGTGTGTGTTATGTTGTGGCAGAATGGCAATGGATAATAGTGTGTATGTAGTGTGTTACGTAGTGTGTTGTGCAGGTGGGTACATATGGATAAGGTACAGTGTGTGTGTCATTTACCTCTAGTCATGGCCACTGCCTTTGTACACTGTGCATTGGATTCTGCAACGGGCTCCCTCCATCAGCCACCAGTACTCGCCTGAAGAACTATAACATCTAAATATGGTCGGCGCCCGCCAAACTCACGGCTGGGAAGAGCACTACATCATGGCAGTTGGTGGTTCAGCTGCGATACATCTAAATATAGCAGTCAGAACACCGTTGACATGACCGAGTACTTGGGTCCCCTGCAGCAGCGGGTTGGTGGTAATACTGCCAAGATCTAAATGAGGCCCTAAGTCCAGATGACATAACTCAGAACATCAAGAGGCATTGTAAGAAAGCCCATAACAAAATTCATATTCGTACAGCTCCTGGCTAAATAGCTGACTTTTTGCACTGTTTTGCCAGTGACCAAGCAAGTAAACAAAGAAACTTCATGATTCAACAGGCCGATGGCTAAATAGCAAAAATGATGTACTATATGTCCAATGGCCATGAAAATTGTTATGAACGTTCCTGAGTTACCTAGCTGCTGGCAAAACAGCAGATGTATGCATAATTTTGCTAGCGGCCATGGAAATAGCAGATAAACTTCATTATTTACCTGAACTCTGTCTAAATAACAGAAATTATGTACAATTTGGCTGGTGGTCTTTAAGATAGCAAAGAAGTTTCACTTTTTTACTAGGCTGCTGGCTAAATTGCTGACAGTATCCACAATTTGGTTAGTATCCAGGTAAATAATGGAGACATTTCTCTAAACAGCTGAAAATAGGTATTAATATCCTTGCACAGATTTCAACAGGCACTTACCACAAGATAGAACTGCAAATAAGGAGTGAACACAATTGCCACCCACCTAATGATGCATGTTAGTGCTAAAACTGACTTAAATGCACTTTGCACTTGGACAGCCTTAACCTATAGGTCTAGAGGCCCCAATAGCCATTGGAGAGATTGTTTGAATGTTTCCAAGTTTATTTGGAAGATACAGAATGCCACACCATTATACCAAGGGGTAATACACAGCGTCTTATGAGGCCCATTACAGAGCTGTCACATACTCCACAAATATTCCTGCTTGTGAGGATTTGGAATGTACAATACGGTTTGGCTGGGTAGCCCTACCTTGCAGTACATTCAGAAATATTGTCTTAAGATACCTCAACCTTAAGCTCTATTTTGGGTAGCTGTGGATGCAAGCAGTAAGGCTTAGCAAAGGAACAAAGTGTAAAGCATTTAACAACACCAAACAACAGAATAAGAAAGTCACACAACACGAAAGAAACAAGACACCAAGTTAGAGAAATTAAATTAGATTTATATGTATCTTTAAAGACCTTGATCTTCCAACAGAACCTTCCACCAGAAGGTTCCAGAGAAATAGGGTCTCATTACGAGTGTAGGGGTCAGAGGACTGTCACACTCACGCTGACAGTCGGACTGCCGCACTCCGGCCAGTCCGACTGCCCACTTACAGCCCTGGTGGGCAGACCCACCAGTGGACCTCCATCCCCACTGGGAACATGGTTCCCGATAGCATGGTGGCGGTCAGAGTTGTAGTCAGCCAGGGTAGCACTGAACTTAGCGCCGCCTGGCTGATTACAACTCCCCTCACTGCCAGCCTGTCCATGGCGGTTTCACTGACATGGAAAGGCTGGTGGTGAGGGTGTGCAGGGGGCCACAGGGGAGCTGCACTGCCTATGCCCATGGCAAGGGCAGTGCAGGAGCCCCACTGCCCAGCACCGTCTGCTTTGCAGACAGTGTGCGTTCTGAGGGTGCTGGTCGGCACCCTCTGTGCTCCAAGATTGCACTTGCCTCCTTTAAGGGAACCGAGTGCTATCTCGTAGCACTGTTCCTACCATTGTGACTGACAGGAGGGCTCTATTGCAATGTTCCTACTGGTCAGACCGGCAGGATCAATGTAATAGGGCAGGGGGGGACTCCACTGCCATGGGAGTGGCACCCTCCCCCCAAGTTTGGCGGTCCAGGGATTGGTCTGCCAAACTCGTAATGAGGCCGATAGATCTTTAAAGGAACAAACAACTTTAGCATCAATGTTAGACCTGTCAGGTCTTTGCGTGGTTTCCCTGTACTTGTTTTGCTTCTGACCCAATGTTTTTGGATCCTGTGCTGTATATCGTTTTTGCTGCTTTTGATACTCTGAGCACTTTACCGCTGCTAACCAGTGCTAAAGTGCAAGTGCTCTCTGTCTAAAAGATATTGGTAATTGGTTTTCCATGATTGGCACATTTGATTTACTGGTAAGTACCTAGTAAAGTGCAATATGGATGCCCACTGCCTGTAAATCAAATGCTTTTAGTGGGCCTGCAGCACTGATTGTGCCACCCACATGAGTAGCCCTGTAAGTATGTCTCAGACCTGCCACTGCAGTGTCTGTGTGTATAGTTTTGCAATGCCAATCCGACCTGACAAGTGTACCCTTGCCAGACCCAAACCTCCCTTTTTACTGCATGTAAGTCACACCTAGGTTAGGTCACATGGGCAGGGTGCAGTGTATTTAAAAGGTAGGACATGTACTGTTGTGTTTTACATGTCTTGATAGTGAAATACTGCCTAATTTGGTTTTCACTATTGCGAGGCCTATCTCTCCCATAGGGTAACATGGGGATTGCCTTTAGATATCGTTTAAGTGCAGTTTCTCAATGGGAGCAGATAGAGATTTGGAGTTTGGGGTCTCTGAACTCACAATTTAAAAATACATCTTTTGGTGAAGTTGGTTCTTAGATTGTTTGAAAATGTCAGTTTTAGAAAGTGGGCATTTTCTTGCTTAACTCTTCTGTGCGTCTGCCTGGCTGCTGAATACAAGTCTGCGTCAGGCTGACTTTTGGGCTGTTTGTGAATTCACTCTAGATAGTGACACAAAGGGAGCTGAAGTGTGTTCTGCATATCCTGATGAGAGTTCTTGAGCTAGAGTGGGAGGGAGGACCTAACAGCTGCACTCAAAACCCCAGAATTTCTGATTACTTCTGGATCAAGAGGAACCTCTACCAGGGAGAAGAGCTTGATGCTTGAGGAGGACCTGCCACTCTGCCTGTTGCTTTGCTGTGCTGGCCTGCCGCTGTTTCTGCCTGAGGAAGGACTTTGCTTTCTGAAATCCTAATTATGAAGTTTCTCCAAGGGATTGGACTGAGCTTGCCCCATGTTCTGAAGTCTCAGGGACATCAAAGACGTCATCTAACAGTGCCTGGGCCCTTCTGCTGAGAGTCCTGACTTGCTAAGTGTCAGTTCTTGGGCCCTTAGAAGTGGAAGCTGGTAACCTGCAATGGAAAATCCACACACCACAGTGTGCTCATCAGAAAATTTATGCTGCACCCGTCCCACGGCTGAAAATTCGCCTCGCCTGCCTCGTGGCTGGAGAATCGATGCAGGGCCTGTTCTGAACACAGACCCTTCACACTGCGCATCAAAATTTTCCATGCATTGACTCTTGGCATCAAAATCTTCCACATCACCACACAGACCTGAGACAGCTTGTCTGGAAATCAACGTATTCCTTCCCTGAGAGGAAAGAATCGACGCAAGGCCTCACTTGCGAGCAAGGAATCAATGCATCGCTTGCTTTTCTGATGCACACTCGTCCGTGCGGCTTTATTTTTGACGCATACCAGATACTTTGAGCTAAAACAATGCACCCATTGATTTCTAGGGAGTAAGACTTTTTTACTTTTAAAAATTCATATCTTCTCTTGTGTTTGTTGGATTTTTCTCGTTTTGGTCTTGTTTGATTTAGATAAATATTGGCTATTTTTCTAAACTTGTGTGGAGTCCCTTTGTGGTGTTTTTCACTGTGTTACTGTGTGTGTTTGTACAAATACTTTACACAATGACTCTGAGATAAACATGACTGCTTGTGCCAAGCTACCAAGGGGGTGAGCAGGAGTTATCTGAGCTGTTTATCTCCCTTACCCTGACAAGAGTGAGGGTCCCTATTTGATAGGGTGTAACTGACTGCCAACTAGAAACCCCCTCTCTAATAATCAACCACAAACAAGCAGTGGTCAACCAAAACTTTAGTGACTTTTGATAAGTTTGGGAAATTTATTTAGGCAACTCCAACCTGAGTTGGGTGACCAAGGGCCTATTTAGCTCTTGATGTTGTTAATTCGAAGCCACGTCAGTGGCAGACCTAAAAAGACCATCAAGTCAACGGTGTTCCACCCGCTATAGTTAGATGTTACAGCTCTGTAAGTGGGGGACTAGTGATGGATTTCTGACAGAGGGAGACATCAGCGGGACCCAATGGACTTTATTCAATGGAAGGAGCTATGGAATAGAGGTAAGTAACATACACACACTGTCCCTTAGCCATATGTTTCCCTCTGCACTACACACTACACAAGACACCACATTCACACCGTCATCCATTACAATTCCAACACAATACAACCCGTTCATGCCAAAAGCACACATTGACATACATCCACGACACAACATAAACACACACCATTGACACGTCACCCACACATGACACAACTACAACAACCAACAAAACTGCACACCCATCTTCACAAACTCACACAGCATGACAATGTCTGCCACACAAGAGCACTCACCTGAATGTGCCATACAACAACAAAACATACACATCATTGATCTCACATGCAAGTGACACACATATGGATACAACCACACCACCTACTCAAGCTCCCTCCACCTCAACCAGCCAAACCAATTGCACAAACACTCACACACACACACACATATACACATACTGACTTATATACACAACAGATGGCACAAACCTACCAGTACAGGCCCCCTTGCAATTGGTACACATAGACACCATTGACAAGTGTTAATGTACCATCATTGTGGTGACAGCATTAATTTGGCAATAAATACTGACACCACAATGACATGTGTAGATGTCTGCAGTGTGCATGTTGTGCCAGTGTGTCCCCAGCCATGTGTGACACAATTGTCTCCTCCACATGTGCATGTCACAATGAGTAAAACAAATTACTGTGACTCGTATATGCCTGCAGTCGTCCCGACCTCCCGTGCAGTGCCCACTCAATGTACCTTGGCAATGCAGGGTCCCTTCTGCAGAGTCCAGGGTAGTGTTTTCTCTGTGAGTTGATGATAGTAGTGACAGCAGGTGTAGTCCAGTCATATCCAGTTGAAAACAGAAGTGGAATCAGGAGAAAAGGTGAGTTTTCACCCGTTTCCTCTGCAATACGCCAACCCAGAAGTGGAAGTCAGACCGCCACTTTTGTCTTGGCACTAAGGCGCATCCAAATCTGCATGATGGTATGGGTGACTGAGTCCTGCCGGCATCCACTTTTCCCTCTCCCCGTCGACCTGTGCGGTGTTTCGTGGCAGAGACGGCAGTTTGAATGCAGGCTTTCAACTATGGGACCACCAACATCTAAATATGGAGAGCGGACCGTCACGGCAGCAAATGGGTTCTCAGTTGAAAACTCAACAGCGGGGCCTTTACCACTACCATCTAAATCAGGCCCCAAGTTTGGCAGGACAGATGTCCAGCGGACCAGAGAGGATACCTTGAGCAGTTATCTGGCCACCAGAGTGTTTTTAGAGCAAGATCCAAACTTTACAGGATGACTGCCATAGGCGATAATGGAGCGGTCCTGATGCTGAGGGATGCAGGCTCAAAGATGCTCAAGGATGCGCTGGATACTGTGCCGTCCATGGGGGTGAGGTTGTGTTGAATCCACAGTCCACAGATGAGTGACTCTGGACACCATTGAGGCATTCTGGGCAGGATTTGCCACCAGAGCCTCATATTGGACACAGGACAACATTTGCTGAGACACAGGGAGTGGGTGCAGTGCCACAGTTACATAGCCACAGTGACTATACCCCAGCCTAGACTAGGACCCATACTGAGAGATACTGTTGACAGGCCCTGGTCTGCAGGCTGAGCATACCGAACCTACATGACCCTCCATTCCCAACATTTCCATGCATGACTGTACATCATATAGCCAGCAGCAATTTGGCATGTGGTGTGTGTGGCAACCTGAAGTGCAGAGTGAATCATGATATGCCTTCCAAACATCGGTTTAGCAAGGGCAGATGTGTTAAGACATCTCTGTGGCACCATACGCATTGCTAACATTACTCTTAACTGGCTCATTCAACATGCGTACTCAACTCATGCTGTCATGCACATACATGTTGTCTGACATTTACAACAATCATGAGGAAAGAGATGTCATTGGATGGGAGTAATGTCTCCTCACCTAGTTATGTGCATCCAACACAAGGAGGATATAGGAACCCAAAAACTCACACAACACAATATGACTGAACTTTACATATGGCACTAGCCACCAGTACCTGCACTTTGTACATCCCATTCATGCCACACAGACTGTAACAGGCACATGAGTAGTCAACCTGGTACACAAATGCCACAGCCTGTGAGGAAGTAATGGATGGTGAAGTACCAAGAAAACTGTGCACATGAGGTACTTACCTGTTACTCTGGTGCACCATACAGGGGTATGACCTCATCCACTAGCCTCTCCATCTCTTCTGGAGTTGGAACTGCCTACCGTCGTGACGACTTCCGCCAGCTGTCACGGGCAGTTCCCAATGTCTAGTAGAGTAAGTCAGGCAGCCACCACTTTAGAGGCCTGAAATGCTGTATTGGGCTTCATAAACTGCTTCACACCTCGGAAAATGTTGTTTTGAGCTCACAAACCTGCTTATCCTGTCTTGTCATGTATGTTCTACTAATCAAACACCATTGTATGTTACAGGGCACAGTTGGCCTGTAATACTGGGCAGGGCCAACCCCAGGGCAGTGTGACTGCTGATACTGAACCGGGTGCTGGCTTTGGAAAGCGGTGCCATGCTTGAAACTATATTGTAGTTTTAAAAGCCTCTGCTGTAGCGTTCCTTGCTTCCAGAAATTTTCAGGCAGCAATAAAAATTTTAACATAAATCTGGAGATTAATGTGCTTACTGGAGAGAGTTTGGTGTTTTCTCCATCAATACTTCCAGTGAGACATTGGTAAGAAGACATCACTGCCTCCTAAATCTGATAAAAGTGCTCGCACCCAGTGTATGGACCCTGATTTGTCACTTTCCCTTTCGATTTCACAGATGTGGGTCCCACTGTGTGACCTCTGCTATGTTACCTCATGGACTACAGCTGTGTGACATAGATTGTTGACAATACAATGGACATTGCTATTTCCCTCAGTAATTGCACATACACAATTGCAAAAGCACAGACTGACTCCAGATTGTTTTGTGATTTAAGGGTGTTTATTTAAGTGCTAAATAGTGGAGGGGGTTGTAAAATGGTCAGGGGTGATGGTGGAGGAATGTCCATGGCAGAGTCCAGTCTATTAGTCTCACAGGTGCATTGTCCAAAGGGGCATAGGAAGTGGAGCTAGGGCAGTTTAAGGATGGACAGGGTGACAAAGTGGGACAGAGGATGACAATCAGGATGGTCTCATTTCTTGGCGTGGTCTTGGCATTGTTCTCTGTCTTTGTCCTGTATCTCAGGGAGCGCTTGCGGGGTGTTTCTCCATCTGCAGGGGGTGGGGTGCTGGTGTTGTGGTCCTGTGGCGGTGCCTCCTGTCCACTAGCGCCGGCAGAGGTGGTGGGCAGTTCATCGTCCAGGATAGTGTCTGGGGCCCCTTGCTGTGCCACAGTGTCCCTCCTGGTGTTCACGAGGTCCTTCAGCACCCTTACAATGGTGCCCAGTGCGGTATTGATGGATTTGAGTTCCTCTCTGAACCCCAAATACTATTCCTCCTGTAGCCGCTGGGTCTCCTGAAACTTGGCCAGTACTGTTGCCATCGTCTCCTGGGAATGATGGTAGGCTCCCATGATGTTGGAGAGGGCCTCATGGAGAGTGAGTTCCCTGGGCCTGTCCTCTCCCTGTCACACAGCAGCCCTCCCAGTTCCCCTGTGTTCCTGGGCCTCTGTCCCTTGAACCGTGTGCCCACTACCACTGCCCCAGGTCCCTGCTGTTCTTGGGGTGGTGGGTTAGCCTGGGTTCCCTGTAGTGGTGGACACACTGCTGCTTGATGTGTCCTGGAGACAGAGGTATGGGCCCGCTGGGTGGGTGCTGTGCTGGTATTTCCTGAGGGGGGAGGCTTTGTGGTGGCCTGTGACTGTGTGAGGGGAACCGACTGTCCCGAGGTCCCAGATGGGCCAGGCTGGTCATCTAGATCCAGTTGGACAGAGCTGCTGTCATCACTGTGGGCCTCTTCTGTGGGTGGAGTGGACATGTCTGGAACCTCCTGTCCAGTGACGTTGGGTAGGGGTCCTGCAGGGGTGTAAAGGCATGATTATTGCATCTGTGTGTGCCATGGTGTGCAATGGGTGGGTGACCCTGTACCCCAGTGCTTCCATTCCTGTGTAGGACCTTGTGTGATAATTGTTTAAGGGTCTGTGTGGGTATGTGTAGTGGACATGCATTGGTGATGGATGTCCATGCTTTGTTGTTGCATGCAGGGCTTGGTGTTGGGATGTGTGGTTTGTGATAGTGGGACATATGTGAGGAGTTGGAGTGATGGGGGTGAGGTCGAGGGTGGGGGTATGGATAGCATGCAGGTAGGGTGGGGGATTAAGTAGTTAAAGATTTAACTTACCAGAGTCCATTCCTCCAGCTACTCCTGCGAGGCCCTCCGGATGCAGTATAGCCAAAACCTGCTTCTCCCATGTTGTTAGTTGTGGGGGAGGATGTGGGGGTCCTTTGCCAGTCCTCTGAACCGCAGTGTGGTGTCTTGAGACCACGGAACGCACCTTCCCCCGTAGGTCGTTCCATCTCTTCGTGATGTCATCCCTAGTTTTTGGGAGCTGTCACACTGCGTTGACCCAGTCCATGATTCTGCACCATAGCTCCATCTTCCTAGCTACGGTGGTGTGCTGCACCTGTGATCCGAATAGCTGTGGCTCTACCCGGATGATTTCCTCCACAATGACCCTGCACCTCCTCAGAAAACCTGGGGTGTCTTTGCGATGCCATGGGGTGGTGTGGGTGATGTGTGGGGTGATGTGTGTTGTGATGTGTGGGTTGGTGTTTAGGGGTGTGTTGTGTTTTGTGCATGGGTGTGTATGTGTGATGGTGTTGTCTTTGCTTTGCTGTCTCTCTGGCCCTCATCAAATGTTTGGGTAGTAAGGGTTTGTGGGTAATGTGGGTGGGTGTTTGTGGTGTGTGTATGTGTATCAGGTGTGTGTATTTCGATTTGTCCAATGTGGTAGTGTTTTGTAAATGTGTGTGTATCTTGAGCGCGGCGGTGTGTACCGTCAATGGAATACCGTGGTTGAAAGACCGCCGCTTGGATTCATGGGTCGTGATAGTGTGGGCGTATTCCTGTTGGCGTGACAGTGGAGGTTTTGTTATCGCCAGTTTATCACTGACCTTTGGTGTGGCGGACTTGTGTGGGTGTCTAGATTTTGGCGGTTTCTGAGCTGTGGGTCCTAATAGCTGTGGTGGAATTCCGCAGCGGTGTGTTGGCGGTCTTCTGCGCGGCAGTAAGCGGCATTTACCGCCAATGTTGTAATGAGGGCCTATATCTTTTAGTCCTCTGTCTTATGTAACATTTCTTATTACTGATTGTCTCTGTGTAATGTGTGTGTGATGTAAAGTGCTATGACACACTACACTGAAATGAGTGGCACTACAAAATTAATTAAATGCATCTGAGAGAGTAGTTATGGAGACTACAGGGGCACTGTTAAACGGTGGTAGTGATGGAATCCGTGGTGTAGGTGATCATTGGGTGTGCCAACAAACATTGTCGCGCAGGGTGCCCCCAGCACTAAAGCTGGCTCTGACAGTGGGGCACAGTCCTACCCTGCCGATTGTCATTTTAGCGGTCAGGATATCCAGTCACATTTCAAGGGGCAATTGTGTTGCATGTCTTTGAGTTTGGTCCAGCTACATGTTGTAGACATTTGTGGAAAACCATGGGAGTCACATGTGACCCATGTGTTCTTTGGAGCTGTGATGTGTCCTGGTTGCCATGTCTATCCCTTCTGAAATGCCTTGTCACATGATGTCAATGACATGCATCATGAATGTTGCTGTTGACACAATGACTAATGTTAGAAATCATGTCTTTTCATACATAGGTATCCTGGGAGAGGGAGGGTGCAACAACCCCCTGTTTACCGTCCACTGCCAGACTTTCAGATCATGGAAGAATGCCACATAATCCTTTTTTACCATCTGAATAAGCAAACAATATTGGACTTATGTCATTAGTTGAACCCAGATCTGATGTCAGCTTTCAATTATCCAACCAGCATACCACCCATTGTACAAGTCATGTCAGTATTGCACTCCCAAGCCACCGGGGCCTTCCAACATACAGTGGTCCTGTCAGCTGACAGTTCCACCTGTATTCAATCTGGTGTTAAAGGATGTCCTCTCAGCAATGTTGAAACACCTGGATATCTACATCTAGTTTCCCCGACATCGGAATTTAGCCCATGTGAAAGATTACTTTTATGGTTTTGAATGCCTCTCACACGTGGAGTGGGCCATTGATGGCACACATGTTGGCTTGGCCTCAATGCAGTCCAACGAACAAGTATACCACAACAGAAAGAACTTCCATTCCATCAAAGTGCAAGTTGTATGTTTGGTGGATCTCTACATTTCACAGCCACATCTGTCCTGTTTGTGTGTGTGCAATGTCAGGAGCTACAATCGTGAAGTGAAAGACTTATTGTTGCACATATGCCTCATTACATAACAGGAGACTCTGAATATCCATATCTTCCTTGATTGTTGATGCAAATAAGGATTCCAACTGCACCAGGGGAAGTCCACTTTAAAGAGGCCCATGGAAGAACAGGGTGAGTAATGGAGCAGGCTTTTGGGCTACTAAAGGACAGATTTAGGTGTCTGGACCACAAGGTGGAGTCCTCCTCTACTCATCCGGGAAAGTGTGTAAGATCACTGTGGCATGCTGCATGCTCCACAACATCACTTTGTGGAGGAATATTCTGTACATCCCTGAGGAGGGGGAGACTCATGAAATGCCAATTGAGAATGACAGTGGTGAAGAGGAAGGAGGTGACTTGCAGGACGATCTCATCAATAGCTACTTTTCGTGAGTGTAAGAATGTCATGTGATGTAATGACTGTACATGTACAAAGAACTGTAGTTGTGAGAATGTGTGAAGTTGAGTGTTTTGGAAACAACTAGGGAGCTGATACTTTGCAATATTCAGCCAAAGGGTGCTTGAAGAGTTAGCCTTTCACATATCCCCACCTTCAAGTAGCAATCTTGTTTGTGTCAGTCTCATTGTAATGTAATTTCCTTTCCAGATGCTTAATATGTGATTTGTGTAATAGGTATGTTTTCAAACCTATACTTCTTATTTTGTCTTTGGTCAGTTACCTTAACTATGACATCCTCATGTAGGCATTTCTGAGTTGTGACATTGGCAGGTATCTGATGCAGTTCTGACATACAAAGTGGACATGGATTGTTCCAGGTAACTTAGGTCACAGATTTGGGGTGTATGTGACCTGTGCCAAGGCAGCTTTATCAGTGTTTAGGTAGGCAAGTGCACATTGGACTTGTTTATTGTGCTGTATTGGGCAGATTGAATCATGTGTGTGATCATGTGTGCATGAAATATGTTGTCATCACTTGCAACCAAGGCATTCACCTTTCACATTGGCTAAACACTATTCTTGTATGACCTGTATGTTGTTGTAGATGTGTTTCATCATTGCAGGCCACAGTGCCTGTGCCATAAGACTGACATATGTTTGTATCATACCACCAGATGCATGGCCATTGTATTATAATGGGCCTGTGATCAAGGACTGTTGTACTGCCCTCTGTCTGTACCTAGGTTTATGTTATGTTGGATTTCCTTGGTGTAGTATATGATAAGGCTCAAGCTGGCAACACCGTCCACTTTTCAGTTTGGCTATTCCACAGGACAGTGTCTGACAAGGCTCCTACTTCTGTGGTCTGGGGACTGTACCTTGGTATGTGTATCTTGACACAATATGAGTCAGCCAAGAATGGCTATGACAATCCAGACATTTCAACAGCCTAAATGCTTTACACTGGAATATTTTTTTCTTGTCACCAAACACTTGTAGCAATGTGTTTGTGTGTGTTGGTAGTAATCCTTACCAGGGCACTGCACCTGTAACATATCCATTCTTGCATTAGTATCTTGTGTTTTCCTCATTTGATTCCTATGGTCTCAAATTTCTACATAGCAAAATGTGGAACAGAAGCAAGCAGACAGTGCCTTTGTGATCAGTGGATTTATTGAAAGTTTGTGCACAAAATATTATTGGGGCATGATGGAAAAGAATAGTGAAGGGTTCAGTCATAGTGGATGAAATCATGGGAGTAGATGCCATAAGATTGGAAGTCCAAAGTCCAGTGTAATCCTCCCATTGAAAATGGAAGGTGGTTGAAGAACAGTCAACAGAGTGAATATGTGGCGTACAATGGAGGTCCTTTTGGAAGCGATCACTTGCTGGCAGTGGTGGGTGTCTTGTAATCCGCAACTTCTGGAGTCTTTGCTGGGTGTCCACTACTATAAAGGCAGTTGTGTCTGGGGTGGGTTCTTCCCATAACAGGGCTTCCCTTCCAGAGGCTGGCACCAATGAAAAGCCTGGTGTAGATGTGCCAAAGGAAGGGGTAGTGTGTTGTAGCTAATCCCTGATCAGGGTGGTGTTAATTTCCCTCATTAGCCCTTGGGAGGATGGCTCGAGAATGCCATCTTGCCACCAGTACAGGGAAAACAGTGTCTAGGCAAGATATGTCTTTGGTCATTTTTTTGAGGCATAGTTGACTCAGGACTCAGGCCCAGGACTTTCTTGTTTATGTGATTAGAGTCATCATGTGGTCAGTGCATTGAGAATGTGTTTGCTGCCAATACCATTATGGTTAGGTATTTTGAGGCCTTTTTTGATCATTGTTTGCACATTGGGTAAAGTGTCCTTTCTGTCCTCAATAGTTTCATCGTGGGTTAGCAGGTCAAGCTGGAACTAGATAGCCAGACACATCTCAGAGTTGAGCATATCTGTATTTTGGTCCATCCCAGGTGAGTAAACTTCAATCGAAAGTTAGCAGGCAAGGGTATTTGGACAAGTGACCACTGTTTTGGTGCTTGGAGTTACTGAAACAGGGCCTCCTGGGAGTTGCACTTGACAGATGTTATCCTCCCAGATGTTTTTGTGTTTGCAGTTAGGGACACAGGGCCTATTGGGTTTTGTATTCTGTTCACTCCCTCTGCTCCCCCGTTCCATACATATGTTATTCTCCCAGATGAGTAAACTTAATTTGAGAGTTAAGACACAGGGGCATTTGTTCACGAGAACACTGCATTGTGTTTGAAGTGGGAGAGACAGCGCCTCCTGACCTTAGCAGTCATGTCACTCCCTCTGCTTCATACACTTGATACGTGTTATCCCCACAGGTGAGCACACTTCATTTGTGAGTTCATAAAGAAGGGTATTTGGACAACTGAACACTGGACAGGTGTTTTGAGTTAGTGAAACAGTGCCTCCTGTGAGTTGCAGTCAGATCACTCCCACTACTACACACACTATATAAATGGTATCATCCCAGATGAGTACACTTTAATTGAGAATTACCAAGCAAGGGTATTTGGACAGGTGGACACATGCTGGTAGTTGGAGTTGGAGTTTGAGAAACAGTGCCTTCTGGGAGTTGCAGTCATGTCACTCTCAGTACTCCCCAATGCTTGACAAATGTTTTTCCCCCAGGTGAGTAAACACCAAAAAGTGCTCTTTGGACAAGTGACCACTGGGCTGGTGTGTTGAGTTACTGAAGCAGGGCCATCTTGGAGATGCAGTCATGTAACTCCCTGTACTACACACACTTCCCAACGCTTGAGTTATCCTCCAAGGTGAGTAAACTTCATTTGTGAGTTAACAAACATGTGTATATGGTCAAATGAACACTGGGCTGGTGGCTGGAATATCAGAAACAGGGCCTGCTGGGAGTTGCTATCAGCTCACGCTCTCTAGTGCACACACTATACAAATATTATCCTCCAAGGTGAGTAAACTTCATTTGTGAGTTAACAAACATGCGTATATGGAGATTAGGACACTGGGCTGTCTGGGTGGAGTTACACTAACAGTGCCTTCTGGCCCTAGACGTCATGCAACTCCCTGTACTACACACACTATACAAATGTTGTCCTCCCAGTTGAGTACACTTCAATTGGGAGTTGACAAACAAGGGTATTTGGAGAAGGGAGCACTGTGCTGGTGGTTTGAGTAACAGTAACAGTGCCTGCTTGGAGTTATACTCATGCCAGTCCATGTACTACACACACTATGCTAATGTTATCCTCCCAGGTGAGTACACTTCAATTGAGAGTTAACAAACAAGAGTAAGTGGAGAAGGAAACACTGGTCTGGTGTTTGGAGTTGTGAAACAGTGCCTGCTGGGAGTTGTAGTCATGTAACTCCCTGTAGTACACACACTGTACACAAATGTTCTCTCCCCAGGTGACTACACTTCAATTGTGAGATGCCAAACAGGGGCCTATGGACTGGTGGACACTGGGCTGGTGAGTGGATTGACAGTAAAGGTGGCAAACGGTGAGCAGTGAGCATGTCTGGCATGACATTTTGGTGGCATTTTTATTGTTGTGACTTACCAGACTCCACTCCCCTAGGTATTCCTATCAAGCCCTCACGATGCAAGATGGCCAAGACCTTCTCCTCCCAGGGAAAGAGATGTAATGGGGCACTGGGAGGGCCTCCACCAGTCTTCTGGGCCTGCAGCTGGTGCCTGGAGACCAGGGAACGGACCTTGCCCCTGAGGTCATTCCACCTCTTCCTGATGTCCTCCTTTTATGCACAGGGTGGTGGCTACAGCACTCCCTCTGTAAACTATCCTGTCCCACATTTCTATTTTTCTACTGAGTGGAGTACGCTGGACTTGTGCTCCAAACAAATCGGGCTCTACTTTTATGGTTTCATCCATCATGACTCTCAACTGATCCTCTGAAAAACATAAATTATTAGAACGTGACATGATAGAATTTTTTTTTTTTTTTTAATGTGACAGTGACTAACTAACGCAGGGAAGTGCAAAAGGGAGTGCCAGGACAAACGTGTGTGCTGGGTGTGAAAAGAGGTGGTGGGAAAAAAGTGGTGCCTAGTTTCTGTGCTACTGTGCTTTTTTGGAAGTAGAACAAATAATACAGGGTTCTTTAGACAGTATTACTGAGAGGCTTCATTACAATCTCACGACAGAGGAAGAAAAACTGCATATCCTAAAAAATTTGAATCTATGTGCCTGGCCAAATATCCTTTGCTGTTTTTGGCAGATGCCTTCATGGCTATCTTTGGTAATTAACTATTAAATACGACTAATTGGCTCTGTTGGTGGAATTGACATGGTAATGTGACTCTAATTCCTTTATAAAGAAGTTTCAGGAACAGTGGATGAAAGATATATCCCGCATACGCTAATAATGTCCAAGTATGTGATTCTTGAAAGGCAGCTCCTATGCATTGGCTGTATAAATATGCTGACACTGTTGACGTTCCAAACTCATGTTTATTGCTTATCCTCTTATTAAATACTTTACGGGTTTTAAGCGAAATAGTGCAGCTCTGATTTCATACAGCCAGTTGGCAGAATATAAAGTCAACAAGTAAAGCCGAATAGGCACCCTGCGTGTTGAACATCAGAAACTCTTATATTTTCTACATGTAAATCATATACAGGTCACTTTCTGTGTCATACAGATTGAAAAATAAATGTTTCTTTATGCCAGTGTTGTAGTACTTGTGGAACAAACAACAAATGTATTAGTGAAACGTATGCAAACATTTGAAGTGCCCTCAGAACAATCAGGAGATTTTGAGGGAGTAAAAAAGTGTGACATTTCATTGATGCTTTCATTGCACTTCCTAGATCAGAAAGGTTTAACTAAATAAATGGAAGGAAATGCCTCTGCATGGATCTGGAAATTCTATTCCATCCTATCATGTCAGTCTTTCTTGTTATCCTATGTCTCCAACTCCACCAATCTCCTGGTGAACTGAACAATCATGGCGTGACCTATGCAGTGCCATATCCACTTGTTTTTCAGTTTGCCACAGTTGGAGGACACCCAAATTGGTCTACAAGGTGACTGGTCCTAGCAGAAGCAGATTCATATTGAATGGGCACAAGAATTTAAACCAGTATCACTGTAGGGAGATTAGCTACTCACTGTCCAGATACGCAAACTATATCATGTATGGAAGTTGAGTATGTGTGGGTCACCAATAGTAGGTAAATAATGGCATAATTTTGAGCATGGGTTTGTGCTGCACAAATTGGTGGCCCTCTCACAGCACACTGCCTAGTTCATGGTGGACGTGTTAGCTTGTACATACTGCTTCCTAAATCTACCTCCCTTAAACCAGTTGTATTTGGTGAATGAGGAGGAAACTGACAACGTATTCACTTTATTACATTGTCTCCTGCTTCAGTAAAACCCACTTCTGCCCTGCTTACTATGTAGCTAGTGGTCTCTAAAGCGGTGGGAGCAGATGGAGATGGGTGACTGCCTGGCCTGAAATTAACAAAACATCCTTGATCAGTCCACACAGGTCTGACTAGTGATTCATGGCTACAGAATCCAGGAAAGATTCTAAAAGAAGAGGAAGAGGCACTTATTACTTTGTATGTCAAGATTTGTATAGTGGGTCATGCCCGTGATAAGGCCCCAGAGCTCTTCAGGATCATCAGATGAAAAAGCTACCCTGTTTGTTGTGCACAGTTCATATTCTAGAGCCTATGTGGGAAACATTGTGGCCCATATTTATACTTTTTGACGCAAAACTGCGCTAACGCAGTTTTGCGTCAAAAAAATTAGCGCCGGCTAACGCCATTCTGAAGCACCATGCGGGCGCCGTATTTATTGAATGACGTTAGCCGGCGTTAGCCGGCGGCGCCGTCTGGTGTGCGTTAAAAAAAACGACGTACACCAGGCAGCGCCGGCGTAGGGGGATATGGGGCTTGGGCGTCAAGAAATGGGGCAAGTCAGGTTGAGGCAATTTTTTCGCCTCAACCCGATTTGCGCCATTTTTTTCACTCCCAACCCCATAGAAATGACTCCTGTCTTAGCAAAGACAGGAGTCATGCCCCCTTGCCCAATGGCCATGCCCAGGGGACTTCTGTCCCCTGGGCATCGTCATTGGGCATAGTGGCATGTAGGGTGGCACAAATCAGGCCCCCCTATGCCACAAAAAAAAACAAAAAAAAAACACTTACCTGAACTTACCTTAATGTCCCTGGGATGGGTCCCTCCAGCCTTGGGTGTCCTCCTGGGGTGGGCAAGGGTGACAGGGGGTGTCCCTGGGGGCATGGGAGGGCACCTCTTGGTTCCTTCAGAGCCCACAGGTCCCTTAACGCCTGCCTTTTGCAGGCGCTAAAAAACGGCGCAAAAGCGGCCGTACGTCATTTTTTTTGACCCGCCCACTCCCGGGCGTGAATTTTGCCCGGGAGTATAAATCCGACGCACATGCCTCGGAGTCGATTTTTTAGTCGGGAACGCCTACCTTGCATATAATTAACGCAAAGTAGGTGTCCACGCTAAAAAATGACGCTAACTCCATGGACTTTGGCGCTAGACGCGTCTAACGCCAAAGTATAAATATGGAGTTAGTTTTGCGTCGAAATTGCGTAAAAAAAAAGACGCAATTCCGGCACAAACGGAGTATAAATATGCCCCTGTGTATCATGCATGAGGGTCAGAAATGTGCTACAATCCTTCCATAGCAAACTTGAGGTTGTCCTTAAGCATGAAGTGAAGCAGAGAGTTTTAATGGAGGTCAAGTTGCATTTGCAGTCAGGAACCATATTCTTGGTGATGTGGTTGTGTCTGGTTGGTAGACTGAGAGCCTGTAGCCAGGCTTACCTGAGAAGTACATATATGAAGTGAGAGGTTCAGAGGAATGCTCCAATCTTGAAGGTGTGTTTATGCATGGAGTGTTGCTGAAACGTGTAAAGTTTGATGGAGTCCAGCTTATGTATCATCATTCTCTAATTGGATCTATATAAAATCGTATGTGTGGAACAGCAAGGACAATCCCTCCAATACTACCTAGAGATACACCATTCAACAGTCCAGAATCCTTCATTGGGGCCATAAAACAGTGAGCCTTCAACAGAAGAAAGTAGTACTAGCTGAACTACAATACCCTCCCCATGACATTGATACAATGCAGACACATTGAGTCCAATAGGTTGCAAAGTAGCCTGTTCCTAAACCAATTGCATTGCTTGCATTTCTCACAGTGACTGGCTCCCCCAGTTCCCAATTGCTTCCCCCTTCATATTGCAGCCAATATTAGGAAATAAAACACTGAAAATACTTTCTAACATTTTTTATAGTAAAATGACTGCTCTACTAGTAGGATATTTGTGCAGCAACATGCTTTTTTGAGAAAGAACTTTGAAAATATCAAAATAATTGATGTGGCATGCACATATCCAGCTCTATCATCACTCGTTCTTGCATAGATAAAGAGCAGAAGAAGAAAACACCACTTTTTAAAATATCTATATTTTATAGTGACTTTTACTGGAATCGTAAACACTTTGGACATTTGCTGCTTATAGGAATGTAAAGAAAACATATTCACATTTAAGTGCAAGTCAATATATAAATTTGATAGACATTATACATGGTCTTTATTTCGACATAATACACAAGCACTATTTCTAAGCTAAAACTCTAAGAGGCCAATAGAGCAGAACTTAACAGTCAACCAACAAACTAAAAAAAACATATTGTTCAATGCAATTGTTATCTTAGTAAAAAGAAAGTACTTTAAGCTCACAACAAAACAAAATACTGCACAGTTCAAGTAGGAATACAATTACTGGGGTGTAATCACATCTACAAATCTTAGTGAAGCACGTTGCCCTATCCCAGCATTAGAAGTTCTTCTAATGTCTGTCTTCCATAATTTGAAGTATGGGGATAGGTACTGATTGGAGACAGGTGCAATTCTCTCTGGCTGGCCCCAGTGGCGAAAGCATAGATCAGCTCAACAGTTTGTGCTGATGCGAGTTCACAAAGGCAAAGCGTATGGTCTATGGATAAGATCAGAAACTTTGGCCCTCATTCCGAGCCTGGCGGGCGGCGGAGGCCGCCCGCCAGGCTTCCCCCCTCCGAAATACCGCTCCGGGTCGTAAGACCGCGGAGGGTATTCCGAGTTTTCCCCTGGGCTGGCGGGCGGTCTTCACAAGACCGCCCGCCAGCCCAGGGGAAAACTCCCTTCCCACGATGACGCCGGCTCGTAATAGAGCCGGCGGAGTGGGAAGGTGCGACGGGTGCAGTTGCACCCGTCGCGTATTTCAGTGTCTGCTTTGCAGACACTGAAATACTTTTAGGGGCCCTCTTACGGGGGCCCCTGCCGTGCCCATGCCATAGGCATGGGGACGGCAGGGGCCCCCAGGGGCCCCGCGACTCCCCCTCCCGCCATCCGGTTCCCGGCGGGAGAACCGCCAGGAACTGGATGGCGGGAGGGGGAGTCGGAATCCCCATGCCGGCGCAGCATGCTGCGCCGGCTTGGAGGATTCCTTTGGGGCAGCGGGAAACCGGCGGGAGACCGCCGGTTTCCCTTCTCTGACCGCGGCTGAGCCGCCGCGGTCAGAATGCCCCGCGGGGCACCGCCGGCCTGTCGGCGGTGCCACCGCGTCCCACGGCCCTGGCGGACTTGTTCCGCCAGGGTCGTAATGACCCCCTTTGTCTCTGTCCATTTAGACTTTCAGTATTTTAACTCCTAGATTACATTTTACCAGCTGTGTTAAGATGCTGCTCTTGTGATATTGATGGGTGCATTCTGCAAACCTGCTCCTGCATCAGCTGCTCCAATGTTGTGGGATCACGGTGGCACCTTCACTAGGCACACAGGCGACTGGGTCAATAGCAGCGCGGCAGGCAGTTTTTTTCAGCAGATGAGGGAGGAGACCTAGGCCACATGCATATAGGTGGCCAGTCTCTGCAGTCCTCTGGCTGGTTCTCCAGTGAGTATTTGCCTTTGGCAGTTGTAACCTTCCAGGCCTTGTTTTGGTCTCCTTTTCCTTTTCCTCCTCATCCATTGCCCTCCATTTCTTGGTGTACAAGGTCTCAATCCTCTGGGGCCTGTGTACCTGGATCTTCCTGGTCTGGTCCCCTTGTGATGGCCCCACTAGTCTACTTTGCCCTGGTCTTGTGGATGGGAGGATAATACATGATGTTTTACCACTGCCCTGCACTAGCTCAAGAAAATGTATTCTTTGTTTTGCTGCACATGACAAAGTTCAACAGGTCACTCGTCAGCTGCCTGGTCAAAACTCAGTCAGTTCATAAATACGCTCGCCTGACTCAATCTGTGGCCATATCTGACAAGAACACAGAGGGCCGGTTTCACAAAGATAAACTTAGACCAAAAGTCTAAGTTTAGACCTTATGTCTAACCTAACTCATAGTAAAGTTAGTCTTTTGGTTTACGTTTAGACTTTGGGTCTAAGTTTAGACCAAAAGTATAAACTTAGACCAAAAGTCTAATTTTACTACTAGTAAAGTTAAACTATTGGTCTAAACTTAGACTTTCAGTCTAAGTTTACCTTTGTGAATCGGGCCCAGAGGCAGTTCAAACACATAATCCTTGCAGCCAGCGAAATCTCTGGGACACGAAAAGAGAATAAAAAGAACAGATTCTGAGAATAAGCTTCTGCATCTTTTACAGATTTGCTGGATTTCCTAACAAGTGCTGCAATGTCTCAATCCTATAGGCTGAAAATGGAGACAGACTTATAAGCAGGTTGGGGAAGGCTAAGGAGTTCACCTGCGCAAGTATATACAGCTGTTGGTTGTGCATAGTGGGGGATCTTTAATGCTTGTGTTCTATAGCAGTGATGATCTCATTAAACCTGATCTGGATACTTTGAACCTCTGAGAGTGTTTGCCTTTATTTGGGATCTGTGTATACTGTGCTTCAACTTATCACAAGGAATTGACTGAATAGTCCTGTAGGATCTTTGGTAACATTCCTCGCTGTCCTCCTGATTTTGTGACCATTGAACATGATCCACTGTGTCCTGGTGCTCCTTGTGTAGGTTTCTGTATGCCTATGTCTATCCTTCTTGGTACTGGTCTTCCTGGGCTCCTGGTCCTTCCATGTTCCCTTTTACCTGGCCCTTCCTCGTTTTGTTCTTTTCTGGTACTCTTAAACCTGGTCTCCTTGCCATGGTCCTTCTGATCCTCCTTACTCTGTCCATCTGATTCTTAGTACGCAGCGTCTAGTCCTGTTGGTCCCCTTCGCCCATCTTGTGTCCTGTTCTTTCTAGGCGTGACCTTCCTAATCCTTGTCCTCCTGGCTTGGGTTGTCCTGGTTTTCTTGGCCATTTTCTTTTTAGTTCTGATGTTAACAGTCTCCCTCAATCTGTCCCCAGACCACCTGGTCCTAGGTCTCTTAGCACTCCAAATACTTGTCCTCATGGTTCTGCAAAATTAATTGTCCCGGCCCACCACTAATCACAGTAGCTTTTTATAGTTCTCGTAGCTCTCTGGATTCTGGTCTTCCTAATTCACATGCTCCTTGCCATGTACCTTTTGAATAACTTCACCCTAATTCTGGTCCCCAGTCCTCCTGTGGTTTAAGTAGTCCCTAAGATTATCCCTTCCTAAACCTTCTGCTCCTGATCTCCCTGGTCCGTGTAGCCCTGATATGCTTAGTTCTGGTACCTATTTGGCCCTCCTGCATATGATGTTCTTGTGATAGTCCCATTGGTCTTAGTTTACCTAGTGCTCCTAGTTCCCCTGGTGCCACTGCTCCCTTCTATCATTCTCGAATAATTCTGCTTGGAATTCTGGAATTATATTTCTAATAGACCCAGATTCTGAAGGTTAACAGTTCCAACCTGAGTATATTATAACCTATTGTATCCTAGTCAGCTTCTTGGTTTGGCTCTTTCACCTTGTGCTTGTCCCTCTGATCCTGGCCCTCTTTGTCCTGGCCCTCTTAATAGTGGACATCCAAAGTATGGTCTTCCTTGTCTTTATCCCTCTGGTCCTCCTAGTTCTCATGGAGCTGTCCATGTAGTTCCTGTCATCCTTGGTTAGGGTCCTCATGAGTCTGATCCTCATTGGCCTTCTGATCCTGGTCCCATGGGGCATGAAATCTCCTAGGTCTTTCTATTCTTCCTGGGCATGCTGATTTATTGCCTCCTGATACTGCTAGCCATGACCATACCTAGTTGTGGTCATTCCAATCCTGATCCTTTTGCTGCTTGTCACTTCCTCCTCTCTTTTCTGATCTCTGCGGTCATGCTCCTCCCTTCTCTTGTTTTCCAGGTACGGGTCTGTCCATCTGTGTCTGCTATTCCTAGTCCTGCCCTGTCTTGTCCCTCCTGACCGGTTCAGTGCTCTTGTATCCTTCTAGCCCTCCTCATCCTGCTGGTCCATGTCTTCCTGGTCCTCCTACGTATTGCCCTAATTCTTCACAACCTGGCCCCACTACACCTAGTTATGTTTCTCCTGGTCCTGTTCCTCCATGTCAATTTATTCCTAGTTCTCCTTTTCCTTGGTCACCCTGGTCCTTGCCAGCTAGGTCTCCTTGGTCCTGGTCCATTTTGTCCTGGTTCTCATGGCTCTGGCCATTCTAGCCCTTCTGGTTTTGGTCCGTATCCTCTGACAGGTTGTCATGCTCTTCGTACTGGTCCTCCTTTTCTCGTGTCTCCCCAACAATGACTGAGTTGAGTATAGGCTTCAAGATTGTCACACATATTTGTATTTATGTATTTATTTATTTGGCTTCTAGTTATCTTTTGCTGAGACAAAGCATGCAAGGACAGAAATCCGAGCCTAGAAGAGGCAAGACCCAGACCACTTAAAACACTCCTTAACATGGCAAAAAATAAACTACAACTCCCAAGATACATTGACGGGTGATTTAAATGCCAGTGTGACTGCAGGGGTCACTCATGACATCGGACTTCTGGACATCTGTGCCAGAAACGCACCCTGCAGAGTGAATAGTGTTAAAAGGTTTGTTTATTCAGCGGAGTGATTTGACACTTCCCTTAAGAATTACCCAGATATTTTGCTTACCTTGTCCCTGCTTTCACTTACCGTGCTCCGCAGATACCTGATTATTGTTTCATCACCCAGTTTACCACCTGCAAGTGCACCCTCGCACCAAGTGACTTATGTAAGTGCCCCCGTCTTTATGGCCCAGATACCATCTGTCTCTCTGCACTCCCTGTTAGCTGTTACTGCTACTAAGCAAGCGCAATTCCTGTTACTTACAAAGTAGCCCAAATAAGCACAAGGCTTCCAATAAGAGTCCGCAAAATTATCCAAGCACTCAAAAATCATTAAAAGGAGGATCATGAATTTTGAAAGTACCATATATTCTCATGAGTATCAAAAACATACTCATTATTTTTCGAGACAACTTTGGAGACATAACTTTAAAGACTCATGTACAAACAGCAAAATACCTATAGCACAAAATATCTATGTGCCATGACCTGAAGCTCCTAGAACAGAAGTTTGATTTCAACACTGATTTTGCTGTTTTATTTTACCTGTAAACAACTCAACTTAATTCACACACTTACTTTTGCACTTACTTTGTACATTTGTACATGTACTTACTTTCATAATATTCGCACACTTCCCTGCAAGCCCATTCCAAGTTGGCCACTTCCCTGCCATTTCTTGGAATCTTTTTTCGCTTATGTCCAGCTAAATAAAGACCTCTTCAGCACTATTTATCTGGTTGCAGGTTAAATAGTGGCCGGATAAATAACCACTTCCTTTATAGATAGTCCTGAAATATAAAATGATTATTTGAAGATGGGCACTATCTTCAAAGTGAAGAGTCATATGATTCGATGTCCTGAATAGGGGTCTTCATAAAACTGCTGAATATGTGTCTTGGTTTGCAGAGGCAGATGCCTCTCGTTTCTGGCAGCAAAACATTGGAACTTTCTTTCTTTCCTCAATTTTTGTTCCCATAAACCTCCTCTTCATCCAGTTACCAGCTCATTTTTCAGTGCCAGGACATGCAGGTACGTTACAAGTGATGTTAACAAATTTATTTAATTCATTCTTTCATAGAGACCCTGCTCTTTACAAACAATACTCTAAGTGAAGGATAAAGTTACCTTAATGTTTCACTAAATTTACTTTAATAATGATCATTGAAAACAACAGAACACACAGTATGTCTTTACAAATTTCATGAATAACAATAACAATTGTATAAAGTTAATTTCACAGAGAGCAGCTTCCTTCCTGAGACTAATGCTTCAACCTTTCGTTATAGGTTTGGTGGATCCCCATAGGGTGGCTGGAGGCAGTGTGGCGCATCAGATACCATGCATTCACTGAATCTACAGGCAGCTCAGAAGAATTAATTTAAGTTGGGGCCTTTCCTGAAAGGGTCTTCTCTCATGTTGTAGGCAGTGTAACAGGATGACAAGTCACAAACACCATTGATTCCAGGAAGTCCACGCTTTCCATGTGTGCCTGGGGTTCCATCCATACCAGGGTTTCCAGGAGGACCTGGTAGACCTTCACCATTGTGTCCCGGGGGTCCTTGGGAGCCTGTGTACAGACATGAAAGAATTTTTGTTTATAAAAATCCTGTCTGGCAATCTCAACCTACCTTTTTTGGTAATTACACTAATACTTTTTTTAAGCTTTGTTATAAATCATAACACTCTTCTTGATGAACACAGAACCTGAAGACCCCCTTAACTACTGCTGGTTGGCCCCATTCATAATTATTTTCATTTATGAGTTATGAAAGTGGCCAATCCTTCTCCAGATATTTTGCTGCATATAAATTAATGGACTAGGGCATTATCTGTCTATATGCTAGCTCATTGGAATAGCCTCTAAATTTTCTGAATTTATTTTGAAACTGTTAAGTAGGTGTCAAAAGTCCTAAAGAGCATACAGTAGCTCTGGAGTCCTTAAAGTACTCCAATGCATAGTCTGTGTTCTCGTTGAAGTGGTGGAACCAATCAAAAGGCAAATTATAAAGGAGGCTGATGCATTCCAGTGAGTCCTGGGGAACACATTCACATGTGACAATGAAGTACAACACAAGTCCTGACTGCCTTTTCTAGGCAATCCATAATATTCAGACCTGCACTGATAACATGGCTGTATCCTGTCCATCATGAATTGCCTGGGCCAAAGAGACCCCAATGTCTTCCAGGACTACCACCAAGATCGCACTGGCCGTGTCCCACAGGGCATGTGTGTAACGTCCCAGTAAACAAAATTGCACTTACAGATCGCAATGCTAGACCGGTAGAAGGAAATGTGCTTGCCAAAACCCTCAATCCTCTTGGAACAAAGGATCTCTGGGGTGGGTCACCAGGCATGAGCCTGTGACATCTGGCCACCTGCCTATTCCTGCGGGTAAGAGCAAGGCTTCAACCAAGTGGCCATCAAAGAATCAGTGAGGGCATTATTGAAAAGCTGGAAGGGCACAGAAGTGGCTTGCACATGCCATTAAAATTTCTGTGAACTCATTTCTTTTGGTCTCGATTGAGGGTAACTGCAATTCTGGTGCAACAACAGACCTCTGGACCGCCACAGCAAATAAGGCACTCTCTTTCTTTGGTGACCAATGTAGTGAATCAAGCTCTCTCTGGCGAGGTGTCAAGCATGTGCGCATTCTCTAAATTAATGTATAATCCATCATCAGTATAGTGAGGGTGAGCCATCTTTGGCAGAAGCTCTGGGTTATACTCAGTTTGCTTGATGACGGATTGAACATTTGAGATTTCATATGGGTAAGCTGCAGCTGCAGTGGGTTCGGAGTCCGTCAATGGTGTTGGCACTAGATCATCTTCTGGCACCAGTGGCATAGGTACCAGCATTGATGTAGTAGGGATCAGTCTAGGGCCACCGTTTTTTTTTTTTTTGTGCATTTTTCGCACTAAGTGGGAAGGTTATGCCCAGACGTGGGTCACGTGCTTGCTATGCCACTGGATTCAAGTTAGCCTGGCTAATGAGGTGTGACACCCCGCAACCAGTCTTAGGATGCTGGTGTCTGGTGTAGGGAGGGCTTGGCCTGGCAGTTTAGGCTGGACTGTTCCCATGGGTAGCAGGGTCAAGACTGATTTGCATAGGGCTGGGTCCAAACTGGAATGGAGTGGCGAGCAAAACAAACAATGGATTTAGGACCAGATATGTGACTGGTGGTGAATGTTTGACATTGATCAGCATTCGGTATATCTTCTGTTCTTTTTGCATGGCCACAGTAGAAGCCATTACCGGCATCAGTAGTGGCAACTCACACAATTTGAATTGGGAGCAGGAACACCCCAGTTTCTCCTTGTGTTGAGGGACATACAGCTGTACTTACAGGTCTCTGATCACCTTTGGGTGAATGAGGATACAATTGTTTTTTACTTATAGTGGTGGCCTGAGCCCAAACACTAAAGACTCACCTCATGTGGGACCATAACCGACATCTGCTTTCTGCAGTCATGGCAGGGCATGAAACCTAATGGTTTGGGTGGGGACATCGTTCCATGGCAAACTGGTAAACTGGCGAAATTGAATTAGAAGTTGTTGGAAAACTTATCAAAGTTGGGAGGGGTGAGGACATGTTTAGTTGCATCTTTTATTCCTCGCACACGTTTGCTTGTTACCCGTAGCAGTTTTTGCCTCTGTGCTTCAATTTTGGCATGCCTTTCCTAGATCTTTTCACTGCATCCACCAGTACCCGGCTCTGGCATATTTTTTTTTCCTGATTTCAGGACTAGTAAACCTGGTGGCTGGATGTTGTAGGAATTCCTTAGCCTTACAAAGCCAATGGTATCCCAATAGGCACTCCTTTTACAATAGAACTCATTGATCCCATGTTAATGGCAATGAAAACTACATTTCTATTCTCTATTTTGTCAAGCAGATGCTGGGGGACCTGTGCGCTCTCCTGTGTACGTGCTTCTAGTGGCGTGTCCTGAGGTCTAAATGCAATGTCTGGTTCTAGGCTTATAGTTCTAACGAGGTTTTTCTTCCATCTATTTTCCTATCTCAGATGAAGAATTGTGGTGGCTTATGTTGGATGTCCATGGGGCATTTTTGGTGCTCCTTGAAAGGTCACAGATGTTTAGAAAAAAAGATAACCTGTCCCTCTCGTTTGAAGCATTTGGTAACAGTATAATTTCTTCCACCACTCATCAGGACCACCATCACCCTAGGCAGTGGGTGATGTATTCCCTTCAGATGTGCAAAGCCGTTCCTTCAGCTGGATGGCTGAGTCCTGGTTAAAAGTTCAGTAAGATGCCCTAATAGGTAGTAGAGGGCTGCAACTCTGGTCTGGGATTTACGATTCACTGTTCCATGGGATTTGTATAAGATCAATTCATTACTTAGACATGAATTCCAGGAGTAATTAATTTTTCAATCCTTTTTGTCTTTTTAACAATTCTAGATCAAAAAAATCATTTCCATCGAAAATGAATTTAGTTTTTTTTTCACAGTAGATGGCAGTGTTGCACCATATATATTTACTTCAACCCGCGGGGGGAAAAAAACAAAACAAAAAAAACCTCGTCACTTGCACTCTACTGCGACAACACATTAGTACTGTAATAATAAAAGTGTGAATGTGTTTACTGTTATACTTGCTCCAAACCAAACAGCAAGTGTTACTGTCTCACGTATATTTTCACTGCAAGGGTAGAGAGCAATATCCTCTTTATTACCTTTGGGGGCCATGACTCATGAGAGGCAACGTCACACAGAAGGGGCCCATGACTAGTTGTTTCCGCCTGTAAAATACATTTGCCACATTTTCATTTTCGTGGCACAAATATATTTATTGTCATCAAAATAAACAATAATTAGTTTAGTATAAACCTGTATAGCATGGATCTAAATTGGTACACTTAATCCATTGATTAAAGTTCGTGTTTGCACCATTCGTAACTAAAACAAATGATATTTGACTAAACTCAATAATGCAAAAATTTATTTTATTTCGATATTTTTCTTTAAAAGTGTATCAGTGCATCGCTGTGCGTCCCGGGAAAGAATGATACCTGTAGCGATTTACGCCCCCTTCTGCAATATGGCCCACAAGTCGAACCGTTCCTAGCCTGAATTCCCAGTACTCCATCATAAGGAGATTGCCTGCCATTGATAAAGCCCACTCGGCTGCGATCCCCTGCCCAGAAAAAGGTAGTGATCTTCGATGTCAACATCTGAAACCGTTTTCCAAGAATGGGTGCGGAATGTTTGCAAAAAAATACAAGAAACATGGGAGACACATCACTGTAAACAATGCTACTTGCCCCAAGGGGTTCAAATGCAGACGACCCCACTTCTGTAGGCTTCTAGTCAGTCCGGTCATAAAGGGCTAAAAGTTAAGATTCTATACCAAATTTGGCAGGCGGAAGACATGAATGCCCAGGTATCTGAAAGGGACACAGCATGTCAGGAATGTGGGAGACCAAGAATGTCCACCTGCATCCCCCCAACCTGTACCAACAGAGATTTGGTCAAGTTGACCTACAATCCTGAGGCCTCTCCTTAGAGCAGAAGAATCTCCAGGCATCTTGGGCCCAACCACTGTGGATCTCCAATAAACAGCAGGATATCATCCACATAGGGAGCTATGTACTCCTTGAAGCCCCCCTCAGGACCATCCCCATATTCAGGTGCCAGATCTAATGAGGAGCGCCTAAGGTTCAATTGCCAAGGTGAATAACAATGGAGACAGGGGACAACCCTGTCGGGTGCTTCTGTGGATAGGAAACGGCAGGGAGAGGACACCCTAACCTGAATCTGAGCGGTAGGGGTAGCGTACAAGAAGGCAATGAGTGTGGAAGAAAGACCCAAAGTCCATGCATCTCAGCACATCTTCCAGAAGGGACTCTCCACAGTATCAAAGGCCTTCTCAAATTCAATTAGGAGCGGAGCCGTTGGGCCTAGCCTCTTTTTATTATCAGCATTTTATTAATACCAACGTATTTTTACATTAGATCTCATTCTACCACCCGATAAAGACAGTCTCATGGACGAGTAGTGTACAGTGTAAACAGTAGGACAGTCGTTCACGTCTTTTTAAATAGAAATGACAATGGCTGGATACTAAAGATATTACGTTGGCCTGATATTGCTGGATATTGGCATATGATGTGACTGCGTGAATGGATGCGCATCGAGTGACACCCACCACATGATCATTTGAATACATTTAAAAATATGGATCCATGCTGTTTTGGGTTGCACACTAAACAAATTCTAGTTTAGTTAAATGACAATGTTATCTTTACCACTCAGTTCCAAGGGGGGTGTGTGTTTGTGTTTTAATATTGGGTTTCTCTTCTGCACCCAGGTCCCACTAGAACTCTAAAAGTGCTTACAGTCGGGTTTGCTACTATACTCAGCACTAATAATGTATGTGATATTGAACTCTATTATAAAATAACTACAAAAGGAATATTCATCTTGGCATCTAATGAAAAAATACTTTTGACGCATTACCCGTTGGGCCTGGAGGTCCGGGTGGTCCGATTTGTCTTTCTCCTTTGACACCTCTGTCACCTTTCAGTCCCTTTTCACCTGTATATAAAATAAAATAAAAATATGTAATTAGATAACTGTTGGTCCACATAGCCAGCTCTTGTCACACTACTTGACTGCACTGGTTGGTGAAATCAGAGATTGTCACTGCTACTGCTGTGATAATATGCAATATCAGTGCACTGCACTTTCAGTAATTACATAAATCTGTACGTTGTGCTGCTGAAGGGAATAATGATGGTCATTAAAGGACATCAAAGGCAGGATTAAAAGACATCCTTTTCTTTTGCATTCCCGGGCCTAGAAAATTTTGTAGACATAGCTAAATACAATAGCTCTTCCTTTGAGAAAGGCTGCCTTTTTATGTCCGTTTGTAAAAGTCAATATTATTTCCTACATGCCTTTCCTAGTCCCCACCTCGATTTTAGGTGAACATTGGACATAAGCTTCGAGGGACTGTGGAAGAATGCTCAAAAGCATTACATAACGCCTCATTTTCTGAAGAAAGAAATTCTTCATCAGAGTAGAAGTAAAAGAGGATATGTAATATACCAGTGATAAAAACTTTCGCTTAACGAAGGCGCTACTCTATATTCGACCATAGTTACTTTTTACCAGCCAGTCGACTAAGATCCATTATTTATATGCTGCCAAGAATACACACATCAATTTCGGATCAGCCTTGTCGACCCATCATCTCAAGTGTTGATTCAAATCAGTATGCACATGGATACTTTCCTGCAACCATTGCTACATGCCGTTTCTACTTATGTATAATGTTATGTCTATTTACGTGAGACACACAATAGATTTTCTTTATAAATTACGAAAATTGGTTATAGAAAAAGCATTGTTGGGTACAATAGCGTCAGAATTAAGAAAAAGAGTGTCTCGAAATGCTCGAAAAGTCAGTATGAACGACACGTGGGCAATTCTGAGTCAAGCAATAAGCTAAAATAACTAAAACTACAAGTCCCAAGAACCTCTGCACAGGTGAAATTAAGAGGGATTAAGTTTGACTAGAAAAACTGTTGAATAGCCTGGTGGAAACTTAGAAGGAAATATAGACCATTAACCTCATTTACTTCCAGGCCAATTTCACATAGTCTGTGTCTTGTTATGAAGAGGTGTTCATAGGCACTGGGTTAGCATGCAGTAGCTGCCTGACACCTTCTTGGATAGTTGTGTGACTCTCTTTTCAAGAGTTTGCCACCTGCTCCCTTCTTGTTTTGACTTTATTTGGTTCCCTTGTGAAGTAGGGTTAGGCAGGACTGTTACTCTACCAATTACAGGCCCAAGGTTTGGCACCTATATCCAGGTCACTGTTGAGCTCATCACAACACCATGCACCAGAGTTTGGTACTATCACTTTCCTTTGTGAACCTGTATTATTTGCACTGCTTTGTCTTCATTGATGCGATATTTATGCCTTTGAATATGTTCCCGTTGTGAAGTCTGGCCTTGCTTCCTGAAGGGCCGTACGAGAAAAGCACCAATTGTGTGTCACTCTGTACTTCACTCCCATCACCCTTTTTTCTCCCTGTGGCTCTCTGCTTGTTCTCATTCTGATCGATAGGAAGGGAGGTGCAGGATTCTCATTTGAGCCACGACCTTTCTTGCAAAGCTTCACAACTAGATGTGGTTTCATTGTACATATTGATAGAGCACGATGGAAGATTAGACGTTTGAATGGAATAACCTTTGACAATCGTTAAAAAGCATGAATCAAACTTCTGCTTAAGGTCTTGATGCATAATATTTTGCAGTAAAATGTATTTAAACAGAGGGAGAATTTTTATATGCAAATAACTTGGATCTCGATGGGTTCTGACAATGACTCAGAAGATGCTAATTTATTCATGCATCATTTTGAAGTTACGTAAGTGTTGCCAATAAATGAATGAAAAGGAAAGCTAGAGATTTGTTTTACAATATATTGACATCTTCATGATATAGAAACAAACTTGGATGTCTCTTGAAAGAACATCATGGCACTGAATGGGGTTAACCAAAGAATTAAATATACTCCCACTTGTCAGTGAATAATATGTGAGTTATCTCAGTATGAAAGTGATTTTAGTCAAGGGGAAGAATATTATACTCTTTACACTAAGGATACTGACAGCAACACTACAGCAGCTATCCTAAACCTTTGCACAATAATTTGCCTTTTATCCAGGCATTAATGATTAGAATGATTGCCTATGGACCAAATTATTATGAACAAACTAAATTGAAATAGGCAAAGGCATTTTAGAAAGAGAACACCCATGAGATATTTTGAAGATAACAACGCTGAGAGTAGATGGTCTTTAAAGAGAGGAATTACTTAAGGTTAAAATGAAGGTACAAAAAGGAGATCAGTATTTTTATCTACTTTTTCTCTGCATTAAAAAAACAGGCATGATTTGTAAACAGAGGCCAGTGATGCAATCAAATACTGAACTCAAGAAAATGTATTCAAAACGAATTTCCATTGTTTTCGTACAATTTCCTCAAAAAAGTCTAAAATGTTTAGGTAATCTACAAAGACTGTCTCAGTAAATTTGCACTGAATGTGGACATTTTCTGTGTTGTGTTCTGCGAATGCAATCGACTTCTGGATCAACAGGGTTCTCAGACTGTGCACCACTCATTGACATCTTTGTTTCAACTCATTCAAAGTGTCCTGAGGAGGCAGAAATGAGACATGCTGTGCTGCCCAAAACCCTAAATTAAAAACATACTGCAAATATGGCGTTACCTGTGAGCCCTTGTGCTCCCTGAATACCCTGTAGGCCAGGATACCCCTGCCTCCCCGGTCTTCCTGGGTATCCTGGCAGTCCTCTGTCACCTGTCCTTCCTTGAAGCCCTGGAGTTCCAGGCAAGCCTTGTTTTCCTTCACATGTTTGACAGTCGGCCTTTAGGTTCTGAAGAAAGGAAGGCAGCTGGTCTGCAAACAGAAACATGATAAATGTATTGTGACTCCATGCCTTCAGCCTAGCCTATCAGTCTTACATTTGTATGAAGATGTTATTTTCTTATCTTTCAATCCATGTCTATCTTGAAGAAGGAACAAAATCTTAATCTGCTGTGCTTTGTATTATGTTAATTCCATAGATAATTACTTAACGGGCCTGAACCATAGATCAATGTGAAAAAAGAACCAGGTGGGGAGTGGTGAACAGCAATCCTAAGTATTCACCATTTGTGTAACAAATAAATGTACAACTGCATGATTAAAGTTCAATATAAAAGAAAGGCACTCAACTGTACTGGCACTCTGCTGTTTGGGGGGGGACCATAGTATTCTTTGTGACCTGAACATGAGGTAGGAAAGCGCTATACAAATGCTACAACACAATTCAGTGTCATAAGAGAGAATAAGCAGGGTATGTCAGACATGGCCCCGTGAGCCTACTGTAGTGGATCCTATTTAGTCTTAATGGGGATCAGGAATTTAGCTTAGCCTTTGGCTTGCAGGCCTGTGCCCCCGTCACCTAGTGACTTTTAACCTACTTAGCTTGCTCTGTTTTAACACATTTATTTAATTATTTCTTCCAAGATGGCTGCCATGTTTATAGTTAGGAAGAAGTTTTAGTTTCATGTTATCAGTGCCATTCTGTAAAGGCGTCACTATCCGTGTCAAAGATAAATGAGATACGTAGGTATTTACATCATGTACTTTCCCACTTTTGTGGGACAGTAACATAATGTATCTATTCAGGTAATTGTTTATATAACTGCTGCCCCAAGCATGCCTTCTTATCTATTGTTGGGAACACACCTGCGTCAGGGGTCCTACAAGATCTCTAAAAATACATCTCACTCAGACAAGATATTCAGAGGGATTCCTACCAGATGCCATTGACACTAACTATGCTACACATCGCATTGATGCTGACCCAGTTTTCGTGTCCCCATGCAGTCTGATCTAGAGATCTCATTCCAATGTAATGAGGGTTGGGGGGCTCTTCTCATTGACATGGTCTTGGCAGATTAGGTTTAGCTCCATCATGCTAGGGCAATGTGTAATTTTCTTTAATCCATCACCTGATTGATGATAATGCATTTTCTTGCAGGATTTGCGAATAAAAAGTGGTCATATGAAATAATGTTGTACTTAGCTTGATTCCAGTTGTTAAATAAAATGAACAAATAGGACAAATATGCATTGTTTGGTGGCAACCTCTTATGCCTACTTCTAATAGTACTTTAGTGAGGAGTCCTTAAGAAGCAATATTTAGAACAGGGGTGTCCAACAACAATCCTGAAGTGCAAGAGCCTAGAGAGATTTTAAGGATAACTAATGACTAAGGCCTTCATTTAGAAACTGATGGATGGCCCACTGTCCGCCAGGTGGAGTTGTCTATGTATTTAGAGGAGCTACCACCATGGTGGCTACTCTGACGGCACTGAAAGTTTGACGAGCGACTACCATGATTTATGTGCCACTCAGCAAATTCTTGTGTTTTTCAAAACAAACTCCCAACAAACTAGTTTTGTTTTATAAAAAAAAAAAAAAATGATCCTGCTAGCAGTATTCGCCTTATTATTTGTTCACAACCATCAGGCTTTTCTGCGGTTCTGAACAGAAAAAAAATACCTCTGTCCTACGTAGGGCAGTCAGACTGAGGTACTTAGTCGATACGCCTCTCAGATGTTGGTGTAAGGTTTCCTCTAGCAGAGGAAGTGGGGTCACCACCAGCAGAAACATGATGGTGCGCCTAAGTGTAAGTAGAACGGGGGGACAAACAGTTTGGAGTAAAGGGTAGTTCCCCAATTTTATGGGGTAATACCTTGCCTGCTAAACTCTAGATGGGAACCTAAGCCGGTTATTACCATTTCCATTCATTTTAAGCAAAGTTATCTCATCTGGTGTACCTTTGGCCTTCATGGGTCAATACTGGAAACATCTAAGTTAGTTAACTGTCCAGGCAAAGAAATGAGGTCAGATGTAGGCACATAAAATGAGGCCCGTAGAAAGGCTGTTGAGATGAATCTGTTACAAAGTAACAACGAGACGACTTGAAAGGATGAAAGAGAATGACAAAGAGGAACAAGTAAGGAGACATGTTGAAAGGAGCAGAGATAAGTGATCCAGAACAAGAGAGGTGTTCAATAACTTGCATATGAGTGTACTTACTCTGCAGAATGTTGGTGCACAGCTTTATAATGTGGTCTTCTGTTAACGATTTTCCCTAAATGGAACAAAACAAATACAGATGAAGGGCTTCGGACGTTCCATCAGTTACCTATTCCCAAGCAGAACATTGTGTATTTGTTGGTACACCAAGAACAAATCTAATAGGTTTTATACTAGCTAAATCAAGCATGTGTTTACCCACCAGGTTGTTGATGAAAATTTGAGTAACCTGAGGAAGAGTCTTACAAATTCTGATTTTTTAAAATAAAGTCTGGCTCATCCCTAAATCTGAGCCATCTTTTTAAGGCAATGTTATCCCTTTTCGCCCTAACATGACATGTGTTAAAAAGCATTCCTGTATAACTATTACAGTTAAAAATGTAGCCAGTCTATGAGTGCACAGAAAAGCTGCTTATTTAGATATTGTCAGAAAAAGATGGGAGAACACTACTCTTGTCCTCTTGGATTTAAAGTGTATAATGACGATGAAGAGACAAAAAGAGCAAAGCAGTGTGGTATGGGAATAAAGTATACACTCCTCGGAACCCTAACCCTATCATGCTATTCATCAGGACATCAGCTGCTTGCTAAGGTTGTGCTTACTTTAGGTGGAAACGACCACATTCATATATAGAATTCTATTGTTAGATCCTCCCCATCCTACTATGGCCCCTTAGTACTTCCTGCAGCAGGCTGGAAACCTCATTAAACTTATTTACGAGGTCATTTAGACTCCAAAAGGCGGCTAACCTAACTGTACCAGGGTAGCCATTGTGTTTGCCTCTCCAAGAAATAGAAGGGCCTCCCACAAGCTGCTGACCACCCTCCGTTGTTGGCTCCCTGTAGATTCAATGTCTGAGACCACCATGCTCCGGCAGCACAGACAGCGCAGAGCGCACCAGAGCTGTTACAGGCAGTTCTTAATTTGTAAAAGAATAACTGACAGGCCCAGGGTTTTGCTCAGATGCCCGTGTCAGTGCTACAAACTGTTGGCGTGACAAATACTATGGTTAGACGTTATTCCTCTCCATGTCTCAATAAGTTTACCACCAGGCACTCTCTGCCACTTTATCTCACTCTTGCAGGTAGTTGCCTTCTCCCTTTATTAGGCTTTTTTCCATCTTTCTCTTCCTTCTTCTTTCTCCGTTGGTGGTTTTTCCTCTCTTGCTCTGAGTCAAAATCTGATGATAAAAAATAAGTGCCGGTCACCAAAAATTAGTGCCGGTGGGTCCCACCTGCAACCACCAGCACAAATTAATTATTGGCTGCAGCCATGGTCTTGATGTGACATTGGCTGGTGAGGGGGGAACACTGTTTGCTACAGAAACTGTGTGATGACAACTCTCTCTGTCCTGGTACATGGGAAATTAGGTTGTGGTTGGCACCTCAAACCTGACTGAGTCGCTTTTGTGTGTTTATTTTAAAACGTTCATTACTCTGCAGCTTTGGTTCTATGTTGAAAGGATGGTTATTCCACAAAGCAAAATTGTGAGATGCTCTCCACATCACTTTAGCTGACAGTGCTTAAGAATCTCTAGAGAATTAATGGTTAGAAACAGCACATATTTTTAATATATCTGCAAGTGTGCCCTTAATATTATAGAAAAAGGGTGGGACTCATTGCGAAAGAGGGAAAAGCAAAAAGGGACAGTGCTGTACCTACAGTCCCTGCCCCTCTCTCCATCACAGCTTTTCTGGTGCAGGATTTACCCGATGCAAATCTTCACCTTGTTAGTATGTGTCAGATGTTTCTACATTCAGTAATTTGGAGTCTGTGAAGTCAAAGTTGGCTGATGTGGTATTCCCTAAGAGAAGACCGCTCCAGGTGGCTTGGAATGGGAGCGTAAAGGGAGGATGAGGAGGAGTGCAACTGAGATGTCAAAGGTCTGGATGCCACAGCTATCTAACCCAATACAGGACAATGAGAGTCTCATCTACCTTGTGACATATAGGCCCTCATTCTGACCTTGGCGGGCGGCGGAGGCCGCCCGCCAAAGTCCCGCCGTCAGGTTACCGTTCCGCGGTCGAAAGACCGCGGCGGTAATTCTGACATTCCCGCTGGGCTGGCGGGCGTCCACCTTCAGGCCGCCCGCCAGCCCAGCGGGAAAGAGGCTTCCACGATGAAGCCGGCTCGGAATCGAGCCGGCGGAGTGAAAGCTGTGCGACGGGTGCAGTTGCACCCGTCGCGTATTTCACTGTCTGCGCAGCAGACAGTGAAATACATTTAGGGGCCCTCTTACGGGGGCCCCTGCAGTGCCCATGCCAGTGGCATGGGCACTGCAGGGGCCCCCAGGGGCCCCGCGACCCCCCCTACCGCCATCCGGTTCCCGGCGGGCGGACCGCCGGGAACTGGATGGCGGTAGGGGGGGTCGGAATCCCCTCGGCGGCGCAGCTAGCTGCGCCGCCTTGGAGGATTCCAATGGGCGGCGGTACACTGGCGAGTGACCGCCAGTGTTGCCGGTCCGACCGCGGCTTTACCGCCGCGGTCGGAATGCCCATTGGAGCACCGCCGGCCTGTCGGCGGTGCTCCCGCGGTCCTCCAACCCGGCGGTCATGGACCGCCAGGGTTGGAATGACCACCATAGTCTTATAAATCATCCTCTTCAGTAGTGGAATGGGTGGCAAGCATGATTAGATATTTCCCTTTGGGGCAAAAAGATCAATGCTTGATGTATCCCACAGATGGAACAATCTCCTGTGGCAACTTTCACTCGTGAGTCGAAAATACCAGCCTGCCTTGAAATTTAGGTATATTCTCCTCCCTTGCCAGAAGAGCTGCAGACCAATTCCACAGTCTAAAGTCCAGTCTCACAGTTCTGTTGTGTCTCTAATCAACTGTATGGAGCCCACTCTACCCTTCATGTTCACTTAAAACATTGCAGTGGTGTTGTTTGTGAGGAAGTGAACTTCAGTCCTCTTCAATGCCCTTTAAATGTTTTAATAAAACCTTGAGGACCAGAAAGATCTAAGACAGAGGCCGAAACAATAAGATTGCACCGTTGCAACAAACAATTAAATTAAAACATAAGTAATATTAAACCCATAAACAGCCCCAATACAAATAACAGCAGTATGTCCAATATACACCCACACACAAATTAAAATATATAAAATATATGACTCAGGATAACTTCTTTTTGGCATCATGTGTTTTTGTGTGCTTAAAGATTAAAAAATGATATCCCACGTGTCTTGGCTCCTAGTACTGCACAGCTAATAAAACTGACTAGCCACCTTTTGCTTAAGTTTCGCAGTAGTCTGTTAGTTAAGCTGAATAATACATACAGGCTTTCCTGGGAATCCTGGCAGTCCTGGTCTTCCTTGTGGCCCTTCTCCACCTACAAATCCGCGTGGCCCTGGCGGGCCGGTGAAGCCAGTTTCTCCTTTTTTCCCCTCTGCTCCTGGCTCTCCTGTGTCGCCAGAATCGCCTTTCTGAAATATAATACATAGTTGAGAATATATTAAATTAACTAAAATGCGCTTCTCATATTCAGAATTCGTAAAATAAAAATCTCAGGGCCAAATTTAAGAAGGCTTAGCACCACACTAGTGTCATTTTTTACCACATTGCATGCATTGCGCCACTTTGCGACCCTTTGTGACCCTTTGTGCAACATTATGCATGCGCCATGCATGGGCGTTCGTGTGCTAGGAGGGCCGCGAAAATGGCGCAATTAAATTTACAAGATTTCATTGCGCCATTTTTGGTGTCATTTTTAACGTCTGCTGAAAGTAATCAATGGGTCTCCTTGCACTTTCCTCTACTAGTATCAACATTTTTAACACTAATGGTCCAAAGAGCCATATTGTTCCTAATACTGCCATAGTGCGCTGTATCATAACTACAGTGCACACATGGTGGTGTTGGGTGGGGGGGGGGGGGGGCAAAGAAATTGGATACAGCACCACTTTTCTTAAATTCAGACCAAAGTGTCAAATGATTGCCTTTATACGTATAAGAATGAATATGGCTGGAAATCTGACTATGAGGGTCAATTTTCACTGTGTCTCTTACTAATAAGTGCTCTGTTTGAATTACTTAACACAGACGCCACAACTCATCAGTAGTTAGGTGAGGGATTATCAAATTTGAAACTTATGTGATCCAGTTTTTCATTTTGTAACTCAGGTCTGACATTGTTGTGAACCTGCTGCCACTATTGTCAGCATTGATGATCTGTGGATTTGTTGACAGTGCCACCAAGTCTCTGGTGCTAGTTATGGAGATTTAAGAATGGATTTATGTTCACCAGCACTGCAATTCTCTTATATTAAATAATTTCCGATCCACTCCTATCATGCCAATATTATCCAATGCTGATAACAATTGAATTTAAGGAAAACATCAGTGGTAGTATATAATATCAGTAATCTAGGACAGTTGCAAGAGCTCACTGAAGTAAAGGATTATTTCATTTCTGGCTCATCAGAAAATGATGAAAATATCTCTGTTGTCACGTCTAATGGCTACATGCTAGCCCTAGAACAAAACAGTGCAGCCTAGGAAGAGGCCAGAGAACAAGCTAAAATTCACACACGTAGAAAAAGAGGTGGTTAGCTATTCGGCCTAGCTATAAAAAGTGTAAGAAGAGTAACACAGCAAAGTGCTTTCTTGTGTGGAAAGTTAGAAAGAAATTTTAAATCAAAGCCCTTATTGGTCCAACAGGGCGTTCCGAATCTATGAGGAAGAGATTAAGCAAATGTGTGCTAAATTGTAAGAGTCGCAACAGGAGCAGTCACTGGAAGGCCTATGACTATAGTTAGGGTCCTATAGGAATACAGAACACTTCATACTTCACTTTCTGTATATTCAGGTTGAAGTAAAACATAAGCTGTAGAAATAACATACCTCTCCTTTTGCCCCCTTAACGCCTGCTTCACCCTGCAAATTAAAATTGAATTATGTGAATTATTTAAATTGTCATTGCTTGAAAACTGTCATATGAATAATGGGGATATAAATGAAAGTTTACCCTAAGTCCTGGACTTCCAGGAACTCCTACTTCTCCCCTTTCACCCTAAAAGAAATAGGAAGATAAGTTTTAAAATCTGAATACATTTTTTTTGTTTGTAATTGTACATTTCCAGAGGTGATGCATAATTCTGTAGCTTGATGACCTAATACGACTACTGACGCTCATACTGTAAACATATGCCTAAACTCTCTGTGTTGTGCAAGTGGGGGCAACTGAGAGGGAGAGGTTCTCCATCCTCAAGATGTAACACAGTTTATGGAGCCATGCTGTGTAGTCAGATACCATGTCTGAATGACTTGGTGAGTAGCCCCCAGAGCCAGCGCCATTTGTTTCTCCCTCCGAGAGTGCAGGGTATAGGTTAGAGGGTTGGGGAGCCCCAGGACAGTGTAGGCTGGGAACCTTGGTATCCTGGTGTTTAAGGCCTTGTCTGTGTCATTCAGAAGACGCCCCCAATAGCGGACTCATTTCGAGCAATGCCAGAGCAGCTGTACGAAAGTGCCTATTCCTCCACACCCCCTCCAACAGTCCGCCTATTGATTCAGGATCCACGTGCAGCTCCGAGCTGATGTGAGGTACGCGTAGGAGACTATTTCATATGCCATCTCTGTGCTAGCCCTATTGTGAACAGTGTGATGGGCCCGGTAGTAGATGTTTTCCACAGATGTTTTAACAGAAAGTGCTTTGCATCCCACCTCTTCTGTCCCGCTGTCTTCGCTGGTGGCACTGCTCCACCAAGTAGTGTATAGAGCTCTGTGAGAAAACGTCTGTCTGTCTTTTTAACCCCTTCGCTGCCAGGGCTTTTCCCCCTCCTGTGCCAGGCCTTTTTTTGCCTATTTGGGGCAGTTCGCGCTTAGGCCCTCATAACTTTTTGTCCACATAAGCTAACCAAGCCAAATTTGCGTCCTTTTTTTCCAACATCCTAGGGATTCTAGAGGTACCCAGACTTTGTGGGTTCCCCTAAAGGAGGCCAAGAAATTGGCTAAAATACAGGGAAAATTTCGTTTTTTTAAAAAAAAATTGAAAAAGTGGCTGCAGAAGAAGGCTTGTGGTTTTTCCCCTGAAAATGGCATCAACAAAGGGTTTGCGGTGCTAAACTCAGCAGCTTCCCAGCTTTCAGGAACAGGCAGACTTGAATCAGACAACCCAATTTTCCAACACAATTTTGGCATTTTACTGGGACATACCCCATTTTTGCAATTTGTTGTGCTTTCAGCCTCCTTCCAGTCAGTGACAGAAATGGGCATGAAACCAATGCTGGATCCCAGGAACCTAAACATTTCTGTAAAGTAGACAAAATTCTGAATTCAGCAAGAGGTCATTTGTGTAGATCCTACAAGGGTTTCCTACAGAAAATAACAACTGAAAAAGAAAAATATTGAAATTGAGGTGAAAAAAACATAAATGTTTCTCTACGTTTTACTCTGTAACTTTTCCCTGCAATGTCAGATTATCGAAAGCAATATACCGTTACATCTGCTGGACTCCTCTGGTTGCGGGGATATATAGGGCTTGTAGGTTCATCAAGAACCCAAGGAACCCAGATCCAATAAATGAGCTGCACCCTGCAGTGCGTTTTCATTCTATACCGGGTATACAGCAATTCATTTGCTGAAATATAAAGAGTAAAAAATTGCTATCAAGAAAATATTTGTATTTCCAAAAAGGGCACAAGATAATGTGTTGAGGAGCAGTGGTTATTTGCACATCTCTGAATTCCGGGGTGACCATACTAGCATGTGAATTACAGGGCATTTCTCAAATAGATGTCTTTTTTACACACTCTCCTATATTTGGAAGGAAAAAATGTAGAGAAAGACAAGGGGCAATAACACTTGTTTTGCTAATCTATGTTCCCCCAAGTCTCCCGATAAAAATTATACCGCACTTGTGTGGGTAGGCCTAGCGCCCGCGACAGGAAACGCCCCAAAGCGCAACGTGGACACATCCAATTTTTTGAAAGAAAACAGAGGTGTTTTTTGCGAAGTGCCTACCTGTAGATTTTGGCCTCTAGCTCAGCCGGCACCTAGGAAAACCTACCAAACCTGTGCATTTCTGAAAACTAGAGACTTAGGGGAATCCAAGGAGGGGTGACTTGCGGGGCTCGGACCAGGTTCTGTTACCCAGAATCCTTTGCAAACCTCAAAATTTGGCTAAAAAAACACATGTTCCTCACATTTCTGTGGCAGAAAGTTCTGGAATCTGAGAGGAGCCACAAATTTCCTTCCACCCAGCGTTCTCCCAAGTCTCCCGATAAAAATCATACCTCACTTGTGTGGGTAGGCCTAGCGCCCGCGTCAGGAAACGCCCCAAAGCGCAACGTGGACACATCCAAATTTTTGGAAGAAAACAGAGGTGTTTTTTGCGAAGTGCCTACCTGTAGATTTTAGCCTCTAGCTCAGCCGGCACCTAGGGAAACCTACCAAACCTGTGCATTTCTGAAAACTAGAGACCCAGGGGAATCCAAGGAGGGGTGACTTGCGGGGCTCGGACCAGGTTCTGTTACCCACAATCCTTTGCAAACCTCAAAATTTGGCTAAAAAAACACATGTTCCTCACATTTCTGTGGCAGAAAGTTCTGGAATCTGAGAGGAGCCACAAATTTCCTTCCACCCAGCGTTCCCCCAAGTCTCCCGATAACAATGATACCTCACTTGTGTGGGTAGGCCTAGCGCCCGCGACAGGAAACGCCCCAAAGCGCAACGTGGACACATCCAAATTTTTGGAAGAAAACAGAGGTGTTTTTTGCGAAGTGCCTACCTGTAGATTTTGGCCTCTAGCTCAGCCGGCACCTAGGGAAACCTACCAAACCTGTGCATTTCTGAAAACTAGAGACCTAGGGGAATCCAAGGAGGGGTGACTTGCGGGGCTCGGACCAGGTTCTGTTACCCAGAATCCTTTGCAAACCTCAAAATTTGGCTAAAAAAACACATGTTCCTCACATTTCTGTGGCAGAAAGTTCTGGAATCTGAGAGGAGCCACAAATTTCCTTCCACCCAGCGTTCCCCCAAGTCTCCCGATAAAAATGATACCTCACTTGTGTGGGTAGGCCTAGCGCCCGCGACAGGAAACGCCCCAAAGCGCAACGTGGACACATCCAAATTTTGGGAAGAAAACAGAGGTGTTTTTTGCGAAGTGCCTACCTCTAGATTTTGGCCTCTAGCTCAGCGGGCACCTAGGGAAACCTACCAAACCTGTGCATTTCTGAAAACTAGAGACCTAGGGGAATCCAAGATGGGGTGACTTGCGTGGCTCGGACCAGGTTCTGTTACCCAGAATCCTTTGCAAACCTCAAAATTTGGCTAAAAAAACACATGTTCCTCACATTTCTGGGGCAGAAAGTTCTGGAATCTGAGAGGAGCCACAAATTTCCTTCCACCCAGCGTTCCCCCAAGTCCCCCGATAAAAATGATACCTCACTTGTGTGGGTAGGCCTAGCGCCCGCGACAGGAAACGCCCCAAAGCGCAACGTGGACACATCCAAATTTTTGGAAGAAAACAGAGGTGTTTTTTGCGAAGTGCCTACCTGTAGATTTTGGCCTCTAGCTCAGCCGGCACCTAGGGAAACCTACCGAACTTGTGCATTTCTGAAAACTAGAGACCTAGGGGAATCCAAGAAGGGGTGACTTGCGGGGCTCGGACCAGGTTCTGTTACCCAGAATCCTTTGCAAACCTCAAAATTTGGCTAAAAAAACACATGTTCCTCACATTTCTGTGGCAGAAAGTTCTGGAATCTGAGAGGAGCCACAAATTTCCTTCCACCCAGCGTTCTCCCAAGTCTCCCGATAAAAATGATACCTCACTTGTGTGGGTAGGCCTAGCGCCCGCGTCAGGAAACGCCCCAAAGCGCAACGTGGACACATCCAAATTTTTGGAAGAAAACAGAGGTGTTTTTTGCGAAGTGCCTACCTGTAGATTTTAGCCTCTAGCTCAGCCGGCACCTAGGGAAACCTACCAAACCTGTGCATTTCTGAAAACTAGAGACCCAGGGGAATCCAAGGAGGGGTGACTTGCGGGGCTCGGACCAGGTTCTGTTACCCACAATCCTTTGCAAACCTCAAAATTTGGCTAAAAAAACACATGTTCCTCACATTTCTGTGGCAGAAAGTTCTGGAATCTGAGAGGAGCCACAAATTTCCTTCCACCCAGCGTTCCCCCAAGTCTCCCGATAACAATGATACCTCACTTGTGTGGGTAGGCCTAGCGCCCGCGACAGGAAACGCCCCAAAGCGCAACGTGGACACATCCAAATTTTTGGAAGAAAACAGAGGTGTTTTTTGCGAAGTGCCTACCTGTAGATTTTGGCCTCTAGCTCAGCCGGCACCTAGGGAAACCTACCAAACCTGTGCATTTCTGAAAACTAGAGACCTAGGGGAATCCAAGGAGGGGTGACTTGCGGGGCTCGGACCAGGTTCTGTTACCCAGAATCCTTTGCAAACCTCAAAATTTGGCTAAAAAAACACATGTTCCTCACATTTCTGTGGCAGAAAGTTCTGGAATCTGAGAGGAGCCACAAATTTCCTTCCACCCAGCGTTCCCCCAAGTCTCCCGATAAAAATGATACCTCACTTGTGTGGGTAGGCCTAGCGCCCGCGACAGGAAATGCCCCAAAGCGCAACGTGGACACATCCAAATTTTTGGAAGAAAACAGAGGTGTTTTTTGCGAAGTGCCTACCTCTAGATTTTGGCCTCTAGCTCAGCGGGCACCTAGGGAAACCTACCAAACCTGTGCATTTCTGAAAACTAGAGACCTAGGGGAATCCAAGATGGGGTGACTTGCGTGGCTCGGACCAGGTTCTGTTACCCAGAATCCTTTGCAAACCTCAAAATTTGGCTAAAAAAACACATGTTCCTCACATTTCTGGGGCAGAAAGTTCTGGAATCTGAGAGGAGCCACAAATTTCCTTCCACCCAGCGTTCCCCCAAGTCCCCCGATAAAAATGATACCTCACTTGTGTGGGTAGGCCTAGCGCCCGCGACAGGAAACGCCCCAAAGCGCAACGTGGACACATCCAAATTTTTGGAAGAAAACAGAGGTGTTTTTTGCGAAGTGCCTACCTGTAGATTTTGGCCTCTAGCTCAGCCGGCACCTAGGGAAACCTACCGAACTTGTGCATTTCTGAAAACTAGAGACCTAGGGGAATCCAAGAAGGGGTGACTTGCGGGGCTCGGACCAGGTTCTGTTACCCAGAATCCTTTGCAAACCTCAAAATTTGGCTAAAAAAACACATGGTCCTCACATTTCTGTGGCAGAAAGTTCTGGAATCTGAGAGGAGCCACAAATTTCCTTCCACCCAGCGTTCCCCCAAGTCTCCCGATAAAAATGATACCTCACTTGTGTGGGTAGGCCTAGCGCCCGCGACAGGAAATGCCCCAAAGCGCAACGTGGACACATCCAAATTTTTGGAAGAAAACAGAGGTGTTTTTTGCGAAGTGCCTACCTGTAGATTTTGGCCTGTAGCTCAGCGGGCACCTAGGGAAACCTACCAAACCTGTGCATTTCTGAAAACTAGAGACCTAGGGGAATCCAAGATGGGGTGACTTGCGGGGGTCGGACTAGGTTCTGTTACCCAGAATCCTTTGCAAACCTCAAAATTTGGCTAAAAAAACCCATGTTCCTCACATTTCTGTGGCAGAAAGTTCTGGAATCTGAGAGGAGCCACAAATTTCCTTCCACCCAGCGTTCCCCCAAGTCTCCCGATAAAAATGATACCTCACTTGTGTGGGTAGGCCTAGTGCCCGCGACAGGAAACGCCCCAAAGCGCAACGTGGACACATCCAAATTTTTGGAAGAAAACAGAGGTGTTTTTTGCGAAGTGCCTACCTGTAGATTTTGGCCTCTAGCTCAGCCGGCACCTAGGGAAACCTACCAAACCTGTGCATTTCTGAAAACAAGAGACCTAGGGGAATCAAAGATGGGGTGACTTGCGGGGCTCGGACCAGGTTCTGTTACCCAGAATCCTTTGCAAACCTCAAAATTTGGCTAAAAAACACATGTTCCTCACATTTCTGTGGCAGAAAGTTCTGGAATCTGAGAGGAGCCACAAATTTCCTTCCACTCAGCGTCAGCGTTCCCCCAAGTCTCCCGATAACAATGATACCTCACTTGTGTGGGTAGGCCTAGCGCCCGCGACAGGAAACGCCCCAAAGGGCAACGTGGACACATCCAAATTTTTGGAAGAAAACAGAGGTGTTTTTTGCGAAGTGCCTACCTGTAGATTTTGGCCTCTAGCTCAGCCGGCACCTAGGGAAACCTACGAAACCTGTGCAATTCTGAAAACTAGAGACCTAGGGGAATCCAAGGAGGGGTGACTTGCGGGGCTCGGACCAGGTTCTGTTACCCAGAATCCTTTGCAAACCTCAAAATTTGGCTAAAAAAACACATGTTCCTCACATTTCTGTGGCAGAAAGTTCTGGAATCTGAGAGGAGCCACAAAGTTCCTTCCACCCAGCGTTCCCCAAGTCTCCCGATAACAATGATACCTCACTTGTGTGGGTAGGCCTAGCGCTCGCGACAGGAAACGCCCCAAAGCGCAACGTGGACACATCCACATTTTTTAAAGAAAACAGTGCCTACCTGTGGATTTTGGCCTGTAGCTCAGCCGGCACCTAGGGAAACCTACCAACCCTGTGCATTTCTGAAAACAAGAGACCTAGGGGAATCAAAGATGGGGTGACTTGCGTGGCTCGGACCAGGTTCTGTTACCCAGAATCCTTTGCAAACCTCAAAATTTGGCTAAAAAAACACATGTTCCTCACATTTCTGGGGCAGAAAGTTCTGGAATCTGAGAGGAGCCACAAATTTCCTTCCACCCAGCGTTCCCCCAAGTCCCCCGATAAAAATGATACCTCACTTGTGTGGGTAGGCCTAGCGCCCGCGACAGGAAACGCCCCAAAGCGCAACGTGGACACATCCAAATTTTTGGAAGAAAACAGAGGTGTTTTTTGCGAAGTGCCTACCTGTAGATTTTGGCCTCTAGCTCAGCCGGCACCTAGGGAAACCTACCGAACTTGTGCATTTCTGAAAACTAGAGACCTAGGGGAATCCAAGAAGGGGTGACTTGCGGGGCTCGGACCAGGTTCTGTTACCCAGAATCCTTTGCAAACCTCAAAATTTGGCTAAAAAAACACATGTTCCTCACATTTCTGTGGCAGAAAGTTCTGGAATCTGAGAGGAGCCACAAATTTCCTTCCACCCAGCGTTCTCCCAAGTCTCCCGATAAAAATGATACCTCACTTGTGTGGGTAGGCCTAGCGCCCGCGTCAGGAAACGCCCCAAAGCGCAACGTGGACACATCCAAATTTTTGGAAGAAAACAGAGGTGTTTTTTGCGAAGTGCCTACCTGTAGATTTTAGCCTCTAGCTCAGCCGGCACCTAGGGAAACCTACCAAACCTGTGCATTTCTGAAAACTAGAGACCCAGGGGAATCCAAGGAGGGGTGACTTGCGGGGCTCGGACCAGGTTCTGTTACCCACAATCCTTTGCAAACCTCAAAATTTGGCTAAAAAAACACATGTTCCTCACATTTCTGTGGCAGAAAGTTCTGGAATCTGAGAGGAGCCACAAATTTCCTTCCACCCAGCGTTCCCCCAAGTCTCCCGATAACAATGATACCTCACTTGTGTGGGTAGGCCTAGCGCCCGCGACAGGAAACGCCCCAAAGCGCAACGTGGACACATCCAAATTTTTGGAAGAAAACAGAGGTGTTTTTTGCGAAGTGCCTACCTGTAGATTTTGGCCTCTAGCTCAGCCGGCACCTAGGGAAACCTACCAAACCTGTGCATTTCTGAAAACTAGAGACCTAGGGGAATCCAAGGAGGGGTGACTTGCGGGGCTCGGACCAGGTTCTGTTACCCAGAATCCTTTGCAAACCTCAAAATTTGGCTAAAAAAACACATGTTCCTCACATTTCTGTGGCAGAAAGTTCTGGAATCTGAGAGGAGCCACAAATTTCCTTCCACCCAGCGTTCCCCCAAGTCTCCCGATAAAAATGATACCTCACTTGTGTGGGTAGGCCTAGCGCCCGCGACAGGAAATGCCCCAAGGCGCAACGTGGACACATCCAAATTTTTGGAAGAAAACAGAGGTGTTTTTTGCGAAGTGCCTACCTGTAGATTTTGGCCTGTAGCTCAGCGGGCACCTAGGGAAACCTACCAAACCTGTGCATTTCTGAAAACTAGAGACCTAGGGGAATCCAAGATGGGGTGACTTGCGGGGGTCGGACTAGGTTCTGTTACCCAGAATCCTTTGCAAACCTCAAAATTTGGCTAAAAAAACACATGTTCCTCACATTTCTGTGGCAGAAAGTTCTGGAATCTGAGAGGAGCCACAAATTTCCTTCCACCCAGCGTTCCCCCAAGTCTCCCGATAAAAATGATACCTCACTTGTGTGGGTAGGCCTAGTGCCCGCGACAGGAAACGCCCCAAAGCGCAACGTGGACACATCCAAATTTTTGGAAGAAAACAGAGGTGTTTTTTGCGAAGTGCCTACCTGTAGATTTTGGCCTCTAGCTCAGCCGGCACCTAGGGAAACCTACCAAACCTGTGCATTTCTGAAAACAAGAGACCTAGGGGAATCAAAGATGGGGTGACTTGCGGGGCTCGGACCAGGTTCTGTTACCCAGAATCCTTTGCAAACCTCAAAATTTGGCTAAAAAACACATGTTCCTCACATTTCTGTGGCAGAAAGTTCTGGAATCTGAGAGGAGCCACAAATTTCCTTCCACTCAGCGTCAGCGTTCCCCCAAGTCTCCCGATAACAATGATACCTCACTTGTGTGGGTAGGCCTAGCGCCCGCGACAGGAAACGCCCCAAAGGGCAACGTGGACACATCCAAATTTTTGGAAGAAAACAGAGGTGTTTTTTGCGAAGTGCCTACCTGTAGATTTTGGCCTCTAGCTCAGCCGGCACCTAGGGAAACCTACGAAACCTGTGCAATTCTGAAAACTAGAGACCTAGGGGAATCCAAGGAGGGGTGACTTGCGGGGCTCGGACCAGGTTCTGTTACCCAGAATCCTTTGCAAACCTCAAAATTTGGCTAAAAAAACACATGTTCCTCACATTTCTGTGGCAGAAAGTTCTGGAATCTGAGAGGAGCCACAAAGTTCCTTCCACCCAGCGTTCCCCAAGTCTCCCGATAACAATGATACCTCACTTGTGTGGGTAGGCCTAGCGCTCGCGACAGGAAACGCCCCAAAGCGCAACGTGGACACATCCACATTTTTTAAAGAAAACAGTGCCTACCTGTGGATTTTGGCCTGTAGCTCAGCCGGCACCTAGGGAAACCTACCAACCCTGTGCATTTCTGAAAACAAGAGACCTAGGGGAATCAAAGATGGGGTGACTTGCGGGGCTCGGACCAGGTTCTGTTACCCACAATCCTTTGCAAACCTCAAAATTTGGCTAAAAAAACACATGTTCCTCACATTTCTGTGGCAGAAAGTTCTGGAATCTGAGAGGAGCCACAAATTTCCTTCCACCCAGCGTTCCCCCAAGTCTCCCGATAAAAATGTACCTCACTTGTGTGGGTAGGCCTAGCGCCCGCAACAGGAAACGCCCCAAAGCGCAACGTGGACACATCCAAATTTTTGGAAGAAAACAGAGGTGTTTTTTGCGAAGTGCCTACCTGTAGATTTTGGCCTCTAGCTCAGCCGGCACCTAGGGAAACCTACCAAACCTGTGCATTTCTGAAAACTAGAGACATAGGGGAATCCAAGGAGGGGTGACTTGCGGGGCTCGGACCAGGTTCTGTTACCCAGAATCCTTTGCAAACCTCAAAATTTGGCTAAAAAAACACATGTTCCTCACATTTCTGTGGCAGAAAGTTCTGGAATCTGAGAGGAGCCACAAATTTCCTTCCACCCAGCGTCCCCCCAAGTCTCCCGATAAAAATGATACCTCACTTGTGTGGGTAGGCCTAGCGCCCGCGACAGGAAACGCCCCAAAGCGCAACGTGGACACATCCAAATTTTTGGAAGAAAACAGAGGTGTTTTTTGCGAAGTGCCTACCTCTAGATTTAGGCCTCTAGCTCAGCGGGCACCTAGGGAAACCTACCAAACCTGTGCATTTCTGAAAACTAGAGACCTAGGGGAATCCAAGATGGGTTGACTTGCGTGGCTCGGACCAGGTTCTGTTACCCAGAATCCTTTGCAAACCTCAAAATTTGGCTAAAAAAACACATGTTCCTCACATTTCTGGGGCAGAAAGTTCTGGAATCTGAGAGGAGCCACAAATTTCCTTCCACCCAGCGTTCCCCCAAGTCCCCCGATAAAAATGATACCTCACTTGTGTGGGTAGGCCTAGCGCCCGCGACAGGAAACGCCCCAAAGCGCAACGTGGACACATCCAAATTTTTGGAAGAAAACAGAGGTGTTTTTTGCGAAGTGCGTACCTGTAGATTTTGGCCTCTAGCTCAGCCGGCACCTAGGGAAACCTACCGAACTTGTGCATTTCTGAAAACTAGAGACCTAGGGGAATCCAAGAAGGGGTGACTTGCGGGGCTCGGACCAGGTTCTGTTACCCAGAATCCTTTGCAAACCTCAAAATTTGGCTAAAAAAACACATGGTCCTCACATTTCTGTGGCAGAAAGTTCTGGAATCTGAGAGGAGCCACAAATTTCCTTCCACCCAGCGTTCCCCCAAGTCTCCCGATAAAAATGATACCTCACTTGTGTGGGTAGGCCTAGCGCCCGCGACAGGAAACGCCCCAAAGCGCAACGTGGACACATCCAAATTTTTGGAAGAAAACAGAGGTGTTTTTTGCGAAGTGCCTACCTGTAGATTTTGGCCTGTAGCTCAGCGGGCACCTAGGGAAACCTACCAAACCTGTGCATTTCTGAAAACCAGAGACCTAGGGGAATCCAAGATGGGGTGACTTGCGGGGGTCGGACTAGGTTCTGTTACCCAGAATCCTTTGCAAACCTCAAAATTTGGCTAAAAAAACACATGTTCCTCACATTTCTGTGGCAGAAAGTTCTGGAATCTGAGAGGAGCCACAAATTTCCTTCCACCCAGCGTTCCCCCAAGTCTCCCGATAAAAATGATACCTCACTTGTGTGGGTAGGCCTAGTGCCCGCGACAGGAAACGCCCCAAAGCGCAACGTGGACACATCCAAATTTTTGGAAGAAAACAGAGGTGTTTTTTGCGAAGTGCCTACCTGTAGATTTTGGCCTCTAGCTCAGCCGGCACCTAGGGAAACCTACCAAACCTGTGCATTTCTGAAAACAAGAGACCTAGGGGAATCAAAGATGGGGTGACTTGCGGGGCTCGGACCAGGTTCTGTTACCCAGATTCCTTTGCAAACCTCAAAATTTGGCTAAAAAAACACATGTTCCTCACATTTCTGTGGCAGAAAGTTCTGGAATCTGAGAGGAGCCACAAATTTCCTTCCACCCAGCGTTCCCCCAAGTCTCCCGATAACAATGATACCTCACTTGTGTGGGTAGGCCTAGCGCCCGCGACAGGAAACGCCCCAAAGGGCAATGTGGACACATCCAAATTTTTGGAAGAAAACAGAGGTGTTTTTTGCGAAGTGCCTACCTGTAGATTTTGGCCTCTAGCTCAGCCGGCACCTAGGGAAACCTACCAAACCTGTGCATTTCTGAAAACTAGAGACCTAGGGGAATCCAAGGAGGGGTGACTTGCGGGGCTCGGACCAGGTTCTGTTACCCAGAATCCTTTGCAAACCTCAAAATTTGGCTAAAAAAACACATGTTCCTCACATTTCTGTGGCAGAAAGTTCTGGAATCTGAGAGGAGCCACAAAGTTCCTTCCACCCAGCGTTCCCTAAGTCTCCCGATAACAATGATACCTCACTTGTGTGGGTAGGCCTAGCGCTCGCGACAGGAAACGCCCCAAAGCGCAACGTGGACACATCCAAATTTTTGAAAGAAAACAGTGCCTACCTGTGGATTTTGGCCTCTAGCTCAGCCGGCACCTAGGGAAACCTACCAAACCTGTGCATTTCTGAAAACTAGAGACCTAGGGGAATCCAAGATGGGGTGACTTGTGGGGCTCGGACCAGGTTCTGTTACCCAGAATCCTTTGCAAACCTCAAAATTTGGCTAAAAAAACACATGTTCCTCACATTTCTGTGGCAGAAAGTTCTGGAATCTGAGAGGAGCCACAAATTTCCTTCCACCCAGCGTTCCCCTTAGTCTCTCGATAAAAATGGTACCTCACTTCTGTGGGTAGGCCTAGCGCCCACGAAAGGAAATGGCCCAAAACACAACGTGGACACAACATATTTTTTCACAGAAAACAGAGGTGTTTTTTGCAAAGTGCCTACCTGTGGAGTTTGGCCTCTAGCTCAGCCGGCCCCGGGGGGGGGGCAGAAATGCCCTAAAATCAATTTGACCCCTCCAACCCCCCCATGCCTGGGAACGACCCTTGCCTACGGGGTCGCTCCCCCTGCGTGACATTGGCGCCAAAAAACAAATGCCCGGTGCCTAGTGGTTTCTGCCCCCTTGGGGGCAGATTGACCTAAAATCGGCCAATCTGCCCCCAAGGGGGGCAGAAATGGCCTAAATACAATTTGCCCCCCAGGGCAGCGACCCTTGCCTGATGGGTCGCTACCCATCTCTAAAAACACAAACAAACAAAAAAAAAACCACACAAAAAATGTTTGCCCTGGCGCCTAGAGGGTTCTGCCCCCCCTGGGGGCAGTTCGGCCTAATAATAGGCTGATCTGCCCCCAGGGGGGGCAGAAATGGCCTAAAATAAATTTGCCCCCCCCCCCCACTCCCCCCCCCCGGGAGCGACCCTTGCCTACGGGGTCGCTCCCCCCTGCGTGACATTGGCGCCAAAAAACAAATCCCAGGTGCCTAGTGGTTTCTGCCCCCTTGGGGGCAGATTGACCTAAAAATGGCCTAAATACAATTTGCCCCCCAGGGGAGCGACCCTTGCCTGATGGGTCGCTCCCCATCTCTAAAAAAACAAACAAACAAAAAAAAAAACACAAATTTTTTTTTGCCCTGGCGCCTAGAGGTTTCTGCCCCCAGGGGGGGCAGAAATGGCCTACAATAAATTTGCCCCCCCAGGGAGCGACCCTTGCCTAAGGGGTCGCTCCCCTTGCGTGAAATTCATGCAAAGAAAAAACTCCCTGGTGTCTAGTGGTTTCTGCCCCCCTTGGGGGCAGATTGGCCTCATCAAAATAGGCCAATCTGCCCCCAAGGGGGCAGAAATGGCCTAAATATAATTTTCCCCCAAGGGGAGCGACCCTTGCCTAAGGGGTCGCTCCCCACCTAAAAAAATAAAATGAAACATAAAAAAAAAAAAAAAAAGAAAATGGTCCCTGGTGCCTAGAGGTTTCTGCCCCCCTTGGGGGCAGAAAGGCCTTCCCGGAAAAATGCCCCCCATGGGAGCAACCTTTGCCCAAGGGGTTGCTCCCTTATGGAAATTTCATAAAAAAAAAAAAAAATCCCTGGTGTCTAGTGGGGTTTCAAAAGCCGGATTGCAAGCAATCCGGATTTTGAAACCCTCGGACAGACTTCAAAGGGAAGGAAATACTTTTCCTTCCCTTTGAAGCCCCTCCGGGCCTCCCCCAGTGATTGAAAGAGAAATGCTTTTGCATTTCTCTTTCAATCACGCTGGAAGCAGAGCTTCCAGCGCGATGGGGGAGGCCCCTGTGACAAATCAGCGCGCGCTCGCACGCTGACGTCACAGGGGAGGGTGTGGGGGGGGGTGGGGGTGGAAGGGGAAGTTGTTCCCCTTCCATCCCCGCCTTGGGGAGGGGGATGCACGGGGGGGGCACGCTAGCGCTCCCCCAAGTTCCCCTGTGCCTTGGACGAGATGATCTCGTACAAGGCACAGGGGAACTGTAGCCTTGGACGAGATGATCTCGTCCAAGGCACAGAAGCGGTTAAGGAAGACTCTTTTTTCATAAGGTATGAGGGAGCTCTGCATGTGGTCTAATGGTAGGTTGAAAAACCTAGGCCCATATTTATACTTTTTGACGCAAAACTGCGCCAACGCAGTTTTGCGTCAAAAAAATTAGCGCCGGCTAACGCCATTCTGAAGCGCCATGCGGGCGCCGTATTTATTGAATGACGTTAGCCGGCGTTAGCCGCCGGCGCCGTCTGGTGTGCGTTAAAAAAAACAACGTACACCAGGCAGCGCCGGCGTAGGGGGATATGGAGCTTGGGCGTCAAGAAATGGGGCAAGTCAGGTTGAGGCAATTTTTTCGCCTCAACCCGATTTGCGCCATTTTTTTTCACTCCCAACCCCCATAGAAATGACTCCTGTCTTAGCAAAGACAGGAGTCATGCCCCCTTGCCTAATGGCCATGCCCAGGGGACTTCTGTCCCCTGGGCATGGTCATTGGGCATAGTGGCATGTAGGGGGGCACAAATCAGGCCCCCCTATGCCACAAAAAAAATAAAAAATAAACACTTACCTGAACTTACCTTAATGTCCCTGGGATGGGTCCCTCCAGCCTTGGGTGTCCTCCTGGGGTGGGCATGGGTGACAGGGGGTGTCCCTGGGGGCACAGAGCCCACAGGTCCCTTAACGCCTGCTTTTTGCAGGCGCAAAAAAACGGCACAAAAGCGGGCGTACGTCATTTTTTTTGACCCGCCCACTCCCGGGCGTGATTTTTGCCCGGGAGTATAAATCCCACGCACATGCCTCGGAGTCGATTTTTTAGATGGGAACGCCTACCTTGCATATAATTAACGCAAAGTAGGTGTCCACGCTAAAAAATGACGCTAACTCCATGGACTTTGGCTCTAGACACGTCTAACGCCAAAGTATAAATATGGAGTTAGTTTTGCGTCGAAATTGCGTCAAAAAAAACAACGCAATTTCGGCGCAAACGGAGTATAAATATGCCCCCTAGTGTCTCCCTTGCAGGTAGGAGATACGGTCTGCTTCCTCTAGAGAATAAGCATAATCAGCTTTCAGTTGGTTGAACAGGATTATCCCCTGAGTGTTGAAGAGGCAGCCTATACTCTTGCAGCCTCCTTTCTGCCAGCGTCTGAACAATTCGGGGTGCATACTCAGTGTAAAGTCGTGGTTAGTCAGAGTTGGGGTCATGGAAGAAGGGAAAGAAGTCAATCTGGCCCTTATCGCTACTGCATACCAGACCTTGAACCTGGAACCAGCCCCTGGTGAAGAGTCCCCATGCCTGGTGTTTACGTGGGAGCCAAGGCTCCTTCCATATGTGGGAGCCCACCACTGCCTAGTCCATAAAGCACCAGTGCTTCAAGGAGGCTGGTTGGCTCCACTCCACCATGAAGCATAACTGAGAGGCTTGGTAGTACCTGGTCACGATGGGTACTGCAAGCTGTCCTTCATGCTTTGTGAGGTAGAGTAGGTGACTGTGAAGACGTGGTTTCTTCCCATCCCAGATAAACTTGTTGATTCCTAGCTGCAGAGATCTAAGGATGTGTTTGTGTGGAGTCAGTGGAAGGGCCTGAAAGATGTAGAGGATCCGGAGGAGGACTGTCACCTTAATGGCTGTAATCCTACCCAGCCATGATAGTTGTCAGCGGTGCCAATTGGCTAAATCGAACTGGACATGAGAAGTGATGTTTGCATAATTTAGTGTTGCTTTTCCAGCCACTGAGTGGGCCAGCTTAATGCTGAGGTAGGATATATACTCCCTAGCCAACTCGAAAGGGAACAGGGAACAAAGGTGGTTCTCCTGGGGTGGCGGTTCAGGACTTTGGTTTTCTGCATTTTTACCTTGAACCCTGAAACCTCTCCAAAAGAGTGGAGCTCCGTCACTAGGGCTGACAGGGATCACTCCGGATCAGTGATGGTGAGAATCATGTAATTCGTGCATTTGCTAATGAGGTGGCAGTCACCACCAAAGGAGATGCCTGTGATAGCCGGGTAGTCTCAAATTCTTTGGGCAAAAGGCTCTATATACAGGGTAAATAGGAGAGGGGAGAGAGGACACCCCTGCCTGGTACCACTCCGGATGGGAAAGGGTTTGGACAGCATGGTGTTGACTCTCACTGATGCCCGAGGGGCGCTGTAGACACTATGGATCCTGCATTGAAATCTGACCTTGCGGCCAAATTGTTTCAAGATCTCAAAGAGCTAGGGCTAATGAACCCTATCTAATGCCTTCTTGGTGAGGATGGAAAGAAGGATGACGTCCTTTTGGGAGCGTCAGATCTTGTCCATTAAATTCACAATACATTTGGTATTATTCCCACATTAGCGGTTCGGCATGAAGCCGGCATTGTCAGGTCGACCAGTCTCAGTCTGAGGGGGTTGAGGCTGCGTGCCAGGATGCTAGTAAACAGTTTGGTGCCAATATTCAAGAGTGATATAGATCTGTAAGACCCGCAGAGGGCTGAGTCTTTGCTGGGCTTTGGGATGATGGAGATGGATGCTTCCAGCATTGAGTCAGCAATGGGCCCGATGTTGGCGAAAGAGTTAAAAAGGGGAGTAAGCAATGGAGCCAGATCTTGGCATAAAACTGTGGAGTAAAACTGTCTGGCCTGGGGAACTTCGGATGGGCAATGTCTGAGATCACCCTCTCAATTTGGATGGGTTTCTCCAGGCTCTCAGAGTCATGGGGCAGCAGAGGAGAGACCGGATACCCCTCAAAATATCTTGGAAGGTCAGAAGTTGGGATGTCAGTGGCTTTGTATAGTGTACTGCAAAAGTTGTGGAATGCTGCTGCAGTGGAAGTGTCACTATGGACTTCCTGCCTGTGCTGGTGCATATCATTTTAATAGTTTCTTCCTGGGTTCTGTTCTGAAGTCGGTGTGCTAGCATACGGCTGCAGTGATTGCTTCCCAAGTAAAATTTGTGCTTTAGCTATGCCATTGCATATTCCGCCCTATCAAGGTCTAGGTGCTTGGGGAGCAGGCGTGTTTTTTCGAACTCCTGCCACACTATCGGGGCTCCCATCCCTTTATGTTTGGCCTCTAACTCCAACACTTTCTGTTCTGGACTCAAACGTTTTTCTTTGCGGTGGTGATTATCAGCCACTGAGATAGCGATGAGTTCCCCCTGACTACCAGCTTCTGTGTCTCCCATATGGAGGCTGGTGGAGCCTCACCGGTGTTATTTCGGAGGTAGTTGGCGATCACCTCCCGCAATGTCTCTATTGTGGATTGAGACTGAAGGAGGCTACCCCTGAGTCTTCAGTGAGAGGGCTGTTACAGACCTGCACCTACTGCAGTACCAAGGAGAGGTGTGCATGCTCCGATAAGGACCTGGGGTCAATATAGACATCCTGGACGATGGCCTAGATGCCAAGAAGTGATCGATGCGGGCATAGGTTTTGTGTTCTGTGGAGTAATATGTGTAGTCTTGAGTGTTGGGGTGGAAAAGGCACCAGCTGTCCCCTAGGCCACAGTCAGACCGCCACTGAAGACCCTTTTGCGAGAAGGCACCAGCCTGAACAGAGCATTGGCCAGAGCGATCTAAGTCCGTGTTCATGACTAGGTTCATGTTCCTTCTCACCAGTACAGCAGCATCTGGGGATTGTAGTGCTAAGGAGTTGGCCCTCTCAATATATGTCTCCTGGTGCTTGTTGGGTGTGTAGATGGAAGCGAGGGTAACACGAAAATTGCCCAACTGTAGTCGAAAAGCAATAAGGCACCCTTTGATCTTAGCCACCTTAGTCAAGACTTTGCCCCTGAAACCTCTAGAGAGTAGCATCGCCACACCCCTCTTCTTTTCAGGGCCTTAGGACCAATACTGGCACAGGAACCAACTGGATTTCATAATTTGTTCATCTCTGAAGAGTAAGTGGGTCTCCTGCAGGAGGCAAATGTCGCTACCAGAGCATTCCAGGAATGACAGGACAGCAATGCATTTTGTCGAGTTATTGAGGTCTCAGACATTGAGGCTTGTAACTTTAAGCTGTAGGATATTGAAAAAAGAGAGGGGACAGGGATCTGTTGCACAGGTTGATTGCCATGGTGCGAGGGATGTAGGGCAGGAGCTGTCACCTGGGCCTGCAGGGAAGTACCCGTAGTTTGTGTAGTGTGAAGGAGCAAAAACAAGGATAAACAATTTCCCAACGACATTGTTAATAAAACATAAATATTAACAAGTCCATTGACAATGGCAATGGATAGTCGCAAGGTGGACATGGGCCAAACAGACGGGCAGGGCATGAGAGCCAGTAGGTGTAGTAATTCTGCAGGCCTCCCGCTGCCACAGACCATGTATGAAAGTGTAGTGCCTGGTGTAATTCAAGTAGTTGAGGAGCATATTATGCAGTTTTACAGTTCATGGATGAGCCTTGCCAGTCCCAGACGCCAAACTGTCCAGCACTGATTGTTGCTCTTGTGCGCATTCTTAAGGGACAGAGTGTGGGTGCTTTCTGTGTTTAGCAGCTTTCTGCCGTTGCGGCTGGCGTGTGGGGGAGTTCCGGGGTGAGCCTTGCATGGATTGAGGCAGGGAGTCCCCTGGCCAGTCGAGAATGCAGCATACTTCTCTAAGTGTCCTGGGTTGAACAAGTTGACCCTCCCAACAGAAGATCAGTCTGAAGGAGTACCCCCATCCATAGGACACCTCTTTGGCATGCAGAGAATCAGTGACCGGCTTGAAATCTCTGCGGTTCTGGAGGGTAATGAGCAAAATGTCCTAGAAGAGGCTAATTTGGTGTCCCCAGAATTGGACAGGTTGCTGGGTTCTGGCTTTCCTCAGCATGTCTTCTTTAGTTTGAAAGTTGTGGACGCAGGCTAAAATGTCTGCCAGTTTGGAGTTAGTACCTCCAGGGTGGCTGACTCGATTTACCCTGTCCAGCGTATGCTCAGATTCCTCAGCCCAGCCCTGGATCAAGTGAAACAGGGCCTGCATGTATGCCTGGATATCGGAGCCCTCAGAGCCTACCCAAAACCCACCAAAGGCAGACGTTTTTTCTGCCGGGCTCTATTCTCAAAGTCTTCCTCCTGAGACCGCAGGGCATTGTGTTGCTCGTGAAGACGGATGACCTCCTGCCGCAGCATTTTCATTTCTTCACCTCTGGCAACCTCGGCGTCTTCCAGGGAGAAGACCCGATCCCCCACTGACAATAGGTCCTGCTTTACTTTGTACAGCTCCTGAGAAATGTCTCTTTTGAGGTCCTGGATGTCTGTTTTGAGGGAAGGCCCCGAACAGGAAGACCAGGAAGGCCCAAGTCACTGGGGCCTGATCTCCATCAGGAGCCCACTCTGCATCTGTCTGAGGGGGCCAATGGGAGGCTGGTGGTGGATCTCGGGAGGCAGCTGATGTGGAGCAGGTGAGCATGTCACGCACTGACTGATCGCATTTACCCATTGCTGCCGCTATGGCTCATAGGGTGATGTGGGACTGGGATTCTCTGGCCTTCGAGTTGCTCTAGCCTGTGGTTCCACTTTTTCATAAGTCACCTTGGCAACAAGTCTTCCCTCCGACAATCTGCAAGGGGCCAGGGATGGTTGCAAGTTTCGCCCCACTTACAGCAGGTGGGACCGGTGTGGACACTGTGATCTAGTGCATGTATGGGGGAGGATCTCTTGGTTAGCCGACCCTAACCGCCCACGTACTAATCCACTCCAGACTGTAGCTCTCAGATTGGAGCCCCTGTACTCACTGCGCTGGGTGGTGGTCCAGGCCTGTTTGCATTGGGGGAAGGGTGACCAGTACCAGCACTGTACTCTCCGTTCTCAGTCTTTGCTGATCAGTCAGGAAATCAGATCAGTTGTAGCCCTTAGGTTTTATGGCTCCCTTCTGGTCTCCTCAGATGGTTGTTTGCCCATCCACCTATATGCGATTCAGTTGGACCCGCAAAGTCTCTGCAGGGCCCCCAACATCTCAGTGGGGCAAGAGGACCCACTCCTAGGCCCGCCTGGGTCTGGTCTCACAGCTGGTGAGGCAGGGGCACCTTCGTCCCTGTATTGATTCCACAGGGAGCCTTCTACCCGCAGCTCACGTAAAACGAGGTAGGTGCCTGGGTTTAGAGTGCAGCGCAGAGTAAGGGCCAACGGCTTGGGGCCACCATGTTGCTTCTCCTGGGCTCCCAGCCCATGTGCCGCAGGATCTCACCGGTATGTCCTGGGTCAGGTTGGGGGCCTCCGGTCGGGCCCGGGGAGCTTGAAAGTGTCAGCATGCTCTCCCGGTGGTGATTGTGTGAGGAGGCATTCCGTGTCTCTTCTGCCGGCCTCAATGTTCCAACGGCTGCCATCAAATGGCTGCTATCGTAAGAGAGCTGCGGTCAGCCTCCGGGCCGCTGTGTTTCCGCACATGTGACCCGTAGTCAGCCATGGACCCCTGCGGAGTCCCCGGAGCTATGGCAGGTGGGAGGAGAACACTGTGCAACCGGAGCCTGTTCCAGGGCCTCACAATCTGCAGCAATAGGTAGTCTAGGCAGCGGAGGAGTGGAAAGCACCTCCTGCTCCACTACAATCTTGGCCACGCCTCCCACAGCAGCCACTTTAAAAATGTTTTTCAAATTGCTATCTAAAATATTTTGAGAATACATTTACTTTTTTTGCATGGAACTTTATATTCCTTTCTAAAACAGTAAGTATGATTTTAAAAAGCTCAATAAATTGTCTTGATAATAAAGACCTTGCTATCAGATATTACCCAACAACTCACCTAGACATCTACCATCAATTATGAACAAGATTCTTCTTTCCCACCCTTCCCCTTACACAACCAAACAAAAATGAGTACACTTGTTGTGTCCATGGAATCCACCTCCTTTCTGTTGCCCCTCGCCAGTAGTAAAGATAAACGGGTATTACACGCTGGCCATCCGATTCTGTCTGTACAACCCATGAACAATACTCCTAGGCACACATTATTAAGCATCACCCACATCAAAAGCACTTTACATCTGCTGATTGTCCATGCTGTAACACCAGCATACAACCCATCTCCTTCTACATACAGCACACAAAACACAACACACCCAATGACCCTATTAAACAAACCTAGGAAACAAGGCACAACACATGCTTAATAATGCAAAAGCTCCAGTTCCAGGAATTTGCCATACATATATTTCACAAACATGGATCAGGACACCTGTGTACATCTAACAAAATAATTAAGAAAACCCAAGTTTTACGGTCAAGAACCAAGAAAATCTTCCTCAACGTAAGGGACTGTACATCATGAAACTAAACAAAAATAAATAAATATGAACACTTAAAAACTCTGAAGTCATACTTTCCAATTAACCAATGTAAGAAGCTGGCCTGATGTGTGGTGGGTACCTATGGTACTTACACCTTATACCAGATCCAGGTATCCCCTCTCAGTGAAGTGTAGGCAGTGTCTGGAAGTCAGGCTCTCTAGAGGTAGCTGTGGATGAGCAGCCAAGGCTTATCTCGGAGATCTGCAAAGCTCATGCAATACCACTACAGTCACACAGTACTTACATACAAGAAAGAAAACTTGGTTGTACAAAAATTAATTATTTTTGGAACACAGTATTAGAAAATACTATAGAGGCAACCATCCATTAGGAGGTAAGTAAATACACGATATATATATATATATATATATATATATATATATATATATACACACACTAATAAACAGTAACAGGCATAAAAAGGTTAGAAAACAGTGTAAAATAGCAATAAGCAATAGTAGCCCTAGGGGGATCCCAAACCGTATACTAAGAAAGTGGAATGCGAATACAGGACCCCCACCTAGGTAAGTAAATCATGTAGTGGGGAGATGGGAGTACTAGGAAACTACACAGGTAAATAATGTACTACCCCCCCAGTGGCCAGGAATGTAGGAGTAAAGCACTGGATTTCCCGAAAACCACCCCAAAGGATGAAAAGAGGAAAAAGAAGACACCCAGAACAGCCTGCAAAGAACCAGCAGTGGAATACCGAAGATGGAGACCTGTGGAGAGAGGGGACCAAATCCAGAAGTGTCTGTGGAGTCCAGGGGGAGTAGGAGATACTACCCACCCAGAGGTACCTTTTAGAGTTGGTCGACAAAGAAGGAAGACAGGTCAACACTGCAGCACAGAAGCTGGAGAAGAGTTCCTGATGCATGCAAAAGGTGTCCAATGCTGGAATCTGGATTGCAGATGGATGTCGGTGAAGGATTTCCTACACGCCTTGGCAAAGGCAAACTCAAGGTCAGAGGTAAAGAAAGGGGTGCTGTCGGGGACCAGCAAAGGTGCAGGAGGACTCTACCCAGGTGGGTGAGTCACAGGGAGCCCTCCACGTTGCAGAAGGCCCACAGGAGCATAGGCAGCACCCACAGGTGTCCCACAGGACAGGGACACAGAAGTCACAGAAGTAGCCCAGGCAGCACCACAGAAGTTGCCACGTAGTCAGAGGACCACGCAGAGGCCCAGGAGATGCAGGTGGGAGTGCTGGGACCTGGAGGTACACGTCACCTGAAGTTCCCCCTGGAGGTGACACAAACAAACCTTGGCAACTGAAAAGGACTTAGTGCACGGGGGTACTGTCATGCGTGGAGTGGAAAGGACTTACCACCATCAAAGTGCGACAGCTGGTAGAGAGGACCAGGGCAACTCTCTGGAACCCCACCTGTGATGCAGGACCCACGCCACTCAGGATGAGGGGAGATCCACGCAGCAGGTCGTCGTTGCAGCCAGGTACCTGTAGTTACAGGGGAGTGATGCCTTCACCCCAAGGGAGATTCTTTCTTCTTCTTGTGCAGGCTGAAGAGTTGCAGTCTTCTGAGGATTCACAGCCTTGGAAATGTTGCAAAGCTGGCAGGAATTCTGGATATAATGTTGCAGAAGAGTCTTCCTTGTGGATCTGCAGATTGTAGGTTCCTGGAGGGTCCATTCGTGCTCCTGAAGGCCAGAAGTCGAAGCACAGGTTGCAGAGGAGTCCTGCTGGAATCTTGCAAGCTGAATCTGAGGACCCACCCCAGAGGAGGACCCTATATAGCCCAAAGAGCAGGCTCGGTCACCTAACCAGATAACTACCTATCAGAGGGTGCCTGTGACGTCACCTGCCTGGTCTGGCCACTCAGGTGCTCCCAGAGTTCCTTGTCAACCTTGTAATCAAAATGGCACAACCCAGGGACCCTCTGGAGGAGCTCTAGGCACCACCCCTGGGGTGGTGATGGACAGGGGGATGGTTACTCCCCCTTCTATTGTCCAGTTTCGCACCAGAGCAGGGACTGGGGGTCCCTTAACAGGTTTGGACTGGTTTATGCACGGAGGGCATCAAATGTGCCCTTCAAAGCAAAACCAGTGGCTTGGGGAGGGTGTTACCTCCCTCTCCCAAAGGAAATCCTTTGTTCTGTCTTCCTGGGCTTGATCAGATGAAGCAGCAGGAGGGCAGAAACCTGACTGAGGGGTCACAGCAGATGGGCTGCCTGGGAAAACCCTGTAAGACTGGTGGTAGCAATGCTGGGGGCCCCCTATGGAGACTCCAGAGTGCATGGAATCATACTTCCAATACTTGCAACAGTATTAGGGTAGGAATCTGACATGTTTGATACCAAACATGCCCAGATTCGGAGTTACCACTATGTAGGTGGGCATAGGTAGTGGCATATGTCCGGTACACAAATAAAATGTTGTCCACTCAATGACGAAGTCCAGTAAAATGGGGCTGGAGTTCATGGGGGCACCTCTGCTAGTGCAAGGGTGCCCTCACATACAGGTATCTGCACTCTGCCCTCTGGACTGAAAGAGCCTACGATAGGGGTGACTTACAGTGACCTGGTGCAGTGACCTGTAGTGAAACTGGGTGCGTGCACCTGGTTCACGCAGGCTGCAATGGCAGGCCTGAAGAACCGTTTGCATGGGCTCCCTATGGGTGGCAGAATGACTGCTGTAGCCCATAGGGATCCCCTGGAGCCCCAATGCCTGGAGTACCTAGGTACCACATACTAGGGACTAACATAGGGGCACCAGTATGCCAATTGTGGGGATACAAAGTTACCAGCAATCAAATTTGGAGCAGAGAGCACAGTCACTGGGGTCCTGGTTAGCAGGATCCCAGTGAACACAGTGAAATGCACTGACAAACAGGCCAAAGGTGAGGGTAACCAGTCTAGAAAGAGGCTACTTTCCTACAAGCAACTTCCCATCTAATTGAGATTCACTCAGCACAGAACAATGCCAAGAACATCATAATAGTCATACCACTTGTGAAAAACCCACCAAAGCACTGTGACTTCCTGATAGTCGATCTTCAAATTGCAGAATCAAATGGCAGCAAATTCCTAAAGCATCATAACAGCAATATAATGTTCAACCCTTGCAATATCACTTCTGCTGACTCCCTGTGTACCAACATAAACAAATCTATCTATGGGTACAGACACAGGGAACATAAGATAAAACGTTGTGGTTGCTGTTATCAGAAAATCCCTACCCCTTCGGCCACACAGTTGGTGGTTAACCACAGTAAGTGGTGACATTCACCTATAGAAATTATTATGGTTTTATAGGGTAGGCATATGCACTTCACCAACAGGATAGGGGGCTAACAACCATCATGTATCCACCCATGGCAGGGTGGACTGAATTACTCACAATACATCACTGGAGTCCCAGGTGAAACAAATGTTGGCAGGCAGTATATGTGATCTGTTTTACTACCCATGTAAAAGGGGCAGGCTTTACTTCCACAGCCTCCCCTCTGTCCACATTGATGAGCAGTGTTTTAAATGATGATCCCATTGTTGTTGTCGTCCCCCATTTTAACCTGTCTGATGTTGATGATTTTAGGACACTATGCTTCCCTCTAAAACATGTGCTGTACATTGGAACTCTTTGTTTGACCTACTGAACTTCCCCTAAAGTCCACTGCAAATGGTGCTGAAGGTTAAATCTCATACCACTACCCTAAAAAAATGAGGGAGCGGGCATAGGCAGACTAAAATTGGTCCATCGCATATCCTTCCAAGATAACTAGCACATAACAACAAAAATGACTTTCAACACCTAACAGTTAGAAATACAAGATAACATATGTCATGTTACTAAGGCAATCTACCCCTCAAACTCAAACTTATTTAGAATTTGATGTAACTGCTCCATCTGCTCTTGCAGACCAACAGCTATGAATCTATGTTTTCAACTTTTTTAAGGCAGAGCAAGATACATTGAAAAACAAATTGGGTTGTCTACAGAAGCGGCTCTGGGGGCTTTTTTCGGACAGGGTGGGGTCCGGGGATGTGGGAGGGGGCACGGAGTGGTGCGGGAGAAAATTAATAAAATTAAAATAAAACAAATCACTTACCTGCTTTACTCCCGCGCCGTTCCTCCCCCGTCACTGCTGCAGGCACAGCCTGCCCTGCGCCCAATCCTGACACTGCTCAGAGCAGTGTCAGGACTGACTGGGACGCCCAGCCCTGTGCGCATGTATGTTTGGCTGGCCCAAGACAGCCGCCCAAACATAAATGCGCTCTGATGAGAGTGCCCAGTGCACTCCCCTCAGCTCGCCACCCCCAATGCCCTACCACTTTCACATGGAAAGGATATTAAACACAGTTTATTATCCTTTCTATGTAAAGATTTGCAGCAGTTGCTGCTGGATGGGGGGGGCGACGCTCCTCTGCCCAAACGGAGAAGCCGCGCTTGGTTGTCTATACGGAAAAGTGCTTTGTAGTACGGGAATATTAAACCTTTGTAATAGGCAAGATCTTATGCATTTATCAATCCAGCAGTTTAAATTCCAACTGAAAATTTTTAAGGAAATTTCAGAAATCTGTCTTTTAAAAAATAATATCAAACATACTCTCACATGTAAAGCACGTGTAGAAAAGACTCTCTAGAGCTAAATCTTAGTGTCTAAACTAAGCGTGCTTTTTTGAGACTACAGTTGTTGTACATGCACGTTTTTCCATTTTATGGAGCTTGACCACATGAACAACCCGTTCACAGTATATGTTGATTCCATGGTAAAGCCTTGGAAGACATTGAGCATATAGTCCACTCTTGACCTGCTCTTTCCATGCAAGAGTTAAATATCGAAAAATAATGTTTAGTTAAGTAGGTATTAAAAAAGTGAACCAGACAATGGAACTATGTTTCTATGAGGGACTGAAGTCTAATAATATTAGTAGCTTTGTTAAGTTTATGTGAACAGGAGGGAAAAACTAACTAAAATGATAATGCATTAAGATTTTCCTAAATGATGTTTTGTATTCTATATATCTGGGGGCCGGTAACCTGGACTTTCTTTATACTATTTTTTATACTGCCTTATTTAAGCAGTTTATTGAAATGTTAAAACGGACATTGTAACTTTGAATTTATCATCTATTGTATTGCACACTGAGGTGCATATTTATACTTTTTGATGCAAATTTGAACTAATGCAGTTTTGCATCAAAAAGTTTTGAACTGGCTTGCGCCATTCCTGAGCGCCAGCCGGGCACCATATTTATGGAATGGTGCAAGCGGGTGCAAAGGGTGGGCTAGCGTAAAAAAATGACGTTAGCCGGGTGGGGGTGGCTGTATGGGAGAAGGGGGTTTTGCACCAAAAAATGACTTTAGGCTGGTTAGAGGCAAGAAATGCTTCTAACCAGCCTAGCGTCATTTTCTGATGCAAAACCATCCATACCACATGACTCCTGTGTTAGAAAAGACAGGAGTCATGGCCACTACCCCAATGGCCAGCAAAGGGGACCAGGTTCCCCCCTGGAAATGGCCGTTGCACCCTGTGCCATGCAAGGGGCCCCAGATTGTGCCCCCAATGGCACTTTAATTTAAAAAAATAAAAATACCTATACTTACCCTACTTACCTGGGATGGGATACCTCTGGTGTGGGAGGGGGTGTTCCTAGGGCTTGGGAAGGGGATGGTGGTTAACCATGTAAATGGGTGCAGAGGTCCCCTAACCCCTGGTCTGACCCTGGCATTAAATAATGGTGCAAAGCAAGCTTTGCACCATTTTGTAGCCCCTCCTTTCACCCGTGCATCATTTAAGCACGGGGATAAATATTGGGCTGTGGGGTTAGCACCATTTTTTAGATGGGAACGCCTACCTTGCATCTCATTGACGCAAAGTAGGTTCACGCATCTAAAAAATGGTGCTAACTCCAATATTTTGACATTAGACGGGACTAACATCAAAATCTAAATATGGAGTTCGTTTTGTGCTGAATTTGCGTTAAAAAAAAATTACGCACATTCGGCACAAATCGAGTATAAATATGCCCCTCAACTCTATCACCACTACTATAAATAAAGCTGATTGCTCTCAAGCTGACCTCAGTGTGCATATATTTGCTTCTCCAATTTACATAGAGAGGCAACTGGTGGCATGGGGATAGATTTCTGTGAAATGAGGAGAAAATGGTTTACATATCAGAACTATTTTCTACAAGTGAAATAATGGAAAAAGTAAAATACATTGACATGCTTCAAAATTTGCAAGGGCAGAAATATCACCTGTGCTCCTTTCATGCCATCATCTCCTTGTGCACCCTACAAGAGACAGAATGAAATTAGTTAGCTAGATTTGTGAAGAAGTCTTTCTTTACTTTTAATTTTTTCTTTACAAATCTCAATACAGTGCTAAACATATTTATTGAAATTGTGTTAACCGGTCGTGATTGCTTCCATCTCATGTTCAGCTGGGCTTCCTGATATGCAGAATGCATTTGTGCTGTTTAGCTTTCTACCATCTTATGTGCAGTCTTGTGAAAATGGAAGAAAATCTTGTGGTTTATGCCAATGTTTGTATCTTCCATTATATCCTCTATGTCCTCTAAGATGTTTCATTTATTTGAATGGGTTGCAACAAATATATTTGTTTATCTGTGTCAACATTTAGTATATCACAGCATGCAATATTATGGGTGCTGTGTTGTGCTCATACTATGGTCTTCCCATCCAATAAACCCCAGAAAATGGGTCCGGCAATATCTCTACATGAAAATGCTTTCAAAGAAATCTATTCATATCCTATCAATCAAACACATTAATGTAATTATTATTATCAAACCATAAATGAATGTCTTAAATTAAAACATTCCAAAAATACAAATGTTTTTTGTAATTTTGTTATTGAATAAATATGCATTTAAAAACTAAAGACATAAGGAGACAAGAAGACAGCATACATAGAAATCACACATTGCACAAGGTGAACAACATAAAATACATAAACAAAAAAATGTGTTACAAAAGCCTGCTAATAAACAATTACATCCTTCTCCGTCTAAGTAATAAATTCAAGTAGGGAAGGTGAAGTTTAAAACCAAACCAATGTCAATGTTTCAGTCTAACGTGGTCAAATGTATACAAGTCCCCAAAACTGAGAATTAGATTAATTAGACAAACAAAATACTGTTGATTTCAATAATTCTTTAAGAAGAATGTGCATCAAGAGATATGAGTCATCTAGGACCCCGGCTACTGTAACACCTTCTGTAATGTGTTCAAATCCCAGGAAAAGATCACCATCAATACATGAGGTGCATAATGACTCTTTTCTTTAAATTTATGTGTCAATTTGTGGGTTGTCATAGACAGCACACCAATAACTCTGGAGCACAGAGAACAATACAATTTGTATTACATAACATTACACTGTAGAAGGCACCGGAAACAGCGAGTGACGTGATAGTGGCAGCAAATCCTAGTACATGTAAAGAAGGGAAAGCAATAGGTGAATTAATGAGACAGTAATGTAGGTCACTGCAACTGTGTATGAACTAGGGTCCACTAGGTCTGCTGGAGACTCACTAAAATTCTCCACTCACTCAACTTCAGGAATTCATTTCTGAGGACTCCCACGTCTGCAGGTAGTCTTGCAGCGGCTGCCAGATGTGTTTTGGTCTGGCGGTTGGAGGCTCAAGTGAAGCATACGGTTCGCTGGTAGTGTCATAGTACATTAAACTCTTTAACCAGGCATTAACAGAGGGTGAGCTCCTGCTCCCCCAGGTGAGTGCAATCTTGCGTTTGGCCAGAAGCAGTGCAATGGCGGTGAACCGTTGAGCCGACTTAGGTATGTCCTGAACATAACCCAGCAATGTTAGTAAGAGATTTGGTTCAAGAGTGGTGTTTGTCATCGAGGCTAACCAATTTAATACATCTTTTCAGAAGGATTCAATATTTCTGCATGTCAACATTATGTGGGTAAAGTCAGCCCCAACAGTACCGGGCAGTTACAAGACTTCACTTGGTCAAGTCATGCCAGTGTGTTGGGTGTGACATAGGTTCTGTGTACGAATTTAGGGCAAGATTTAAGAAAAGTGGTGCTGTATCCAAGGCAGCGCCACTTTCCTTGCACCCCTGCAACCCCCTAATGCCACCATGTGTGTGCCGTACTTATGATACGGCGCACCACAGCGGCATTAGGAACAATAGAGTAAAAGATTTTGACGCAATTGTTGCGCTTTGCTCCACTAGCGTCAAAAAGTTTGACGCTAGTGGAGCAAAGTGCAAGGAGGCTCAATGATTACAATGGGTGCGTCCTTTTGATGCCTGCTTTCAGCAGGCGTTAAAAGTGATGCCAAAAATGGAGCAATGAAATCTTGTAGATTTATTGCTCCATTTTTGTGGGCCTCCTTTGCATACATTACTCATGGAGCATGCATAATGTGGCGCAAACGGTTACAAAGTGGCACAATGCATGCATTGCGCCACTTTGTAAATATTGTGCATGAAAAAGGCCACCTTAGCGCCGTCTACGCATCACAAAAATGACTCTAAGGCAGTGCTAAAATGGAGCGACGGGCTCTTAATTCTGCCTCTTAGTGTGTATAAGTTTACGGTGTGCTTGGGCACAACAGGCATACCAAATATTGTCAGTCAGGGTGTGCCCTAGGCCCACTTCCCAAGTGCCTCTAAGTTTCCCATTGCTCATCGGCAGGAGAGCTATGCAGGTGTAGTACAGTTTGGAGATTAGCCTGCCCTCATTGCTGTCTTAGATCACTAGTGTCAATGAGGTGAACTTTTCTTGGGTCAATGGGTATGATGGAATCGGGGCTCACAGGGTGCTGTGGAGGCACTGCAGCATGAAATGATCCATGTGAGTGGCATTGGTACATATGACATAATCTGTTTTTGAAAGCACTCACATGTCTGGGAAAAGCTCCGTGGAGGTGTGCAAGGTTTGTTGTGCTCGCGTGCGCTGGTCCAATTTCTCCTGTGTTATGAAAAACCAGTGGTTGTTTGCCAGGAGTAGTGCTGGGGAATAAAGAAGCTCACCACCAAAGAGTTGATTAAGCTTCCAACAAGTCTAGCTAGTTGTAAAGAAGGTTGGGATGTTTGTTGGGTCAAGTGGGAACCATGTGGTAAGTATCAAAAGCAACGGTCCCAGGACATCCTGGTCTACTTCAGATTTGGAGTAGGGGAGGTATGCATCTGCATAGTACCAATGGTAGGCAAATTGACATTGGACAGCAAAATAAAACAAGTGGAACTGTGGAACACCAAATCCACCACACTCGTACTGAAGTACAAATGTGTTCCACACAATTCAGGGTCATCTTCCAGCCCAGCCAGTACCTTATTATCGAAAATAACCAGTGATAGTGGCTGATAGAACCACAGTATTTTGGGTCTTTACCGGATTTCAAAAGCAAGGTGATCACTGCCTCCCGCAGCGTTGGAGGGAGTACCCCAGTGTCTAGCAACTTTGCGTACAAGGCAAGCAGGTATGGAGCTAAATTGTGTTTGAAAGTCTTGTAAAACACCCCTGTCCTGGTCCAGGCCTGGGGCTATGGATCCATCCAGCGAATCAATTGCCTGCACTAGCTCTTCACTGAGATTGGTTCACTGAGGAATTGCCATTGTGCATCTGTGAGCCAGTCCATATCCACTTCTGCTAAATAGGCCACCTGGTCGGTGGATCCCCCAGCCAGATAGGAGGAGTAGAGGTGTTTATAGTAGCTAAGCAGTGCAGCATGGATGTCTATATTATCATTGACCCAATGTCTCATTGGTTTCATGCAAATCTGGGACATTTAAGGCACCTCTATATAGCTCTAGCAATCTAGCCAATGTGTGGTCCAGTCTTCCCGCCCCTCCCCATAGCATTAGGCCCTGGTATACTTCCCCAGGAAAGTTGCCTTGTGCTCAGCCTGATCACGGTATGCAGCTAATACGGCGGTTTGTCTGTGTACTTATGGGCTATGGCGTTATTGGGCATCTGCATGGTCCAGATCTGCTAACTCATTCTCTATTCAGGTCAGGCTTCTACAAATTTCACATAGCACCCGTTTAGAGATACACACGCCTCAGATATAGGCCTTAAATGCCTTCCACAGGGTGGCCTGTGAGGTGACTGAGTCCTAATAGAGCTCTAAGGGCCATATTTATACTTTTTGACGCAAAACTGCGCTAACGCAGTTTTGCATCAAAAAAATTCGCGCCGGCTAACGCCATTCTGAAGCACCATGCGGGCGCCGTATTTAATCAATGACGTTAGCCGGCGTTAGCCGCCGGCGCTGCATGGTGTGCGTGGAAAAAAACGATGTACACCAGGCAGCGCCGGCGTAGGGGGATATGGGGCTTGGGCGTCAAGAAATGGGGCAAGTCAGGTCGATGCAATTTTTTCGGCTCAACCCGCTTTGCGCCATTTTTTCCGACTCCCAACCCCCATAGAAATGACTCCTGTCTTAGCAAAGACAGGAGTCATGCCCCCTTGCCCAATGGCCATGCCCAGGGGACTTCTGTCATAGTGGCATGTAGGGGGGCACAAATCAGGCCCCCCTATGCCACAAAAAAAAACAAAAAAAAACACTTACCTGAACTTACCTTAATGTCCCTGGGATGGGTCCCTCCAGCCTTGGGTGTCCTCCTGGGGTGGGCAAGGGTGACAGGGGGTGTCCCTGGGGGCATGGGAGGGCACCTCTGGGCTCCTTCAGAGCCCACAGGTCTCTTAACGCCTGCCTTTTGCAGGCGCTAAAAAACGGCGCAAAAGCAGCCGTACGTCATTTTTTTTGACCCGCCCACTCCCGGGCGTGAATTTTGCCCGGGAGTATAAATCCGACGCACATGCCTCGGAGTCGATTTTTTAGACGTGAACGTCTACCTTGCATCTCATTAACGCAAAGTAGGTGTCCACGCTAAAAAATGACGCAAACTCCATGGACTTTGGCGCTAGATGCGTCTAACGCCAAAGTATAAATATGGAGTTAGTTTTGCGTCGGAATTGCGTCAAAAAAAACGACGCAATTCCGGCGCAAACGGAGTATAAATATGCCCCTAAGGGCCATATTTATACTTTTTGACACAAAACTGCGCTAACGCAGTTTTGCGTCAAAAAAATTAGCGCCGGCTAACGCCATTCTGAAGCGCCATGCGGGCGCCGTATTTATTCAATGACGTTAGCCGGCGTTAGCCGCCGGCGCTACCTGGTGTGCGTGGAAAAAATCGACGTACACCAGGCAGCGCAGGCGTAGGGGGATATGGGGCTTGGGCGTCAAGAAATGGTGCAAGTCAGGTTGAGGCAAATTTTTCGCCTCAACCCGATTTGCGCCATTTTTTTCGACTCCCAACCCCCATTGAAATGACTCCTGTCTTAGCAAAGACAGGAGTCATGCCCCCTTGCCCAATGGCCATGCCCAGGGGACTTTTGTCCCCTGGGCATGGTCATTGGGCATAGTGGCATGTAGGGGGGCACAAATCAGGCCCCCCTATGCCACCAAAAAAAAAAAAAAAACACTTACCTGAACTTACCTTAATGTCCCTGGGATGGGTCCCTCCAGCCTTGGGTGTCCTCCTGGGGTGGGCAAGGGTGACAGGGGGTGTCCCTGGGGGCATGGGAGGGCACCTCTGGGCTCCTTCAGAGCCCACAGGTCCCTTAACGCCTGCCTTTTGCAGGTGCTAAAAAACTGCGCAAAAGCGGCCGTACGTCATTTTTTTTCACCCGCCCACTCCCGGGCGTGAATTTTGCCCGGGAGTATAAATACGTCGCACATGCCTCGGAGTCGATTTTTTAGACGGGAACGCCTACCTTGCATCTCATTAACGCAAAGTAGGTGTCCACGCTAAAAAATGACACAAACTCCATGGACTTTGGCGCTAGACGCGTCTAACGCCAAAGTATAAATATGGAGTTAGTTTTGCGTCGGAATTGCGTAAAAAGAAACGACGCAATTCCGGCGCAAACGGAGTATAAATATGCCCCTAAGTATTCTTTGATTGCGTAGCGGAGTTCAGAGTGGAACAGCTCATTGTGCACTGCCATACATGGAAAGAGCCACTGGCGATCAAGGCCTCCTCATGGGGAATATGTAGCCCATGTGAACCAGAGAGTGGTGAGAGAGCATGCGTTTAGGGTGTGAAATTGAGCCCAGTCATGGAGCAAGTGTAACAGATATGAGCCAATAGTTGATACAAGTCCATGTTTTGTGCAGTGCGGAGTGAAATGTGTATGTCGGAGTAGGAGTGCGTCACAACTGCCAGGGGTTTCGGAGCGTGTAAGCATTGAAATGTCACAGAGTATGCTCAGCAAACAGGGTCTATTATGGGATCGAGGAGCATATTGGAGTCTCTACCCAGTATGATGTGATCGGTGTCTCTGCGCTCTATCAGGGATAGTAGTTTCTGGAAGAAGTCAGGAGTGTCAATATTCCAGGCATAGACATTAATCAGTAATATACGCTGCCTGGATAGGGTTGCAGTCTCTAGGATGTAACTAGCACCATCTTCAAGGAAGCTGGCATAGGGATAGAAAGGAAGGTTTTTGTGAATCAACGTGCAGACTTCACGGGGGTAAGAGCTATAACTTGAAAAATATTGGTGTGGGCCCCACGATGCAGCAAAAGTGTTTGTGGTTCCCAGGTGGTAGAAGCATCTCCTATACGAAGACTATCTGTGTGCTATGTCTAGTCAGGTATTGTAGCATTTGTTTCCCCTTACAGGGATTATTAAGGCCTCTAATGTTCCATGAGAGGAATGTAAGATCCACTATGGACTTACCTGTATCCGGTGTGACCACCGTCTAGTAGTGTGTCCCAAGCACATTCATATTGTGTAAGTAAAGTGTCTTCTACCACTGAAGGATGCAAATGTCCAAAAACAGCCCACCAACAACCAAACCTCCTAGCCCCTCCCCCACCGGGCAAAAACATGCCTGGTGAGTCCCAAGAAAGGTGTCCAACAAAAAAGAAACTCTCTCAAAAATACCAGTGAGGTGTACACCTCAGGGGGGGTAGTAAGGCGTCGGTGGGTGACCCCTGTTGCAGAATGGTCCAATAAAGATGGGAGAGATGTGTAGCACATTTTCACTGATGAAATGTATTTTGGGGTGCTGCATCCTGGGCAGTCCAGAGGTCCCCTGCAAGGTAGTTCTAAAGGTCAGTTCTGGAGGGTGGAGAATAAGTGTCCCAGACTAGTCAGCTGAAATCAATCTGGAGGGAATAGACCTATGCTGACAGTATGCTGTGAATCGGAAGGGAAGCGACCTTGTACGGTACGCTGAGGAGAGGTCTAATCTTTAGCCTGTTGCTTACAGAACATGAGGGCTTCTGCCAGGGTGTAAAAAAAAGTGTAGTCTGCCATTAACGTCAACCCATAGATGATCCGAGTAAAGTATGCTATTGCAGAATTCAAGCTTCCGCAGTGCTGCCTTGGTGTTGGTGAATTTGCGGTGGCCTCCTGGACTGCCACCATGAAGTCCAGGAAGAGGGAGCTTGTTGTCCATGGTACTAGAGTGGGCCCAGCTCTTGCGCTAGTCGCAGGGCTATGTCTCGGTCTCAAAAATTGAAGAGTTGGGCAACAGTTGGCTGTGGGGTTGTGCCGGGAATGGGACGTGGACCAAGGAATCTGTACGCCCACTCTACAGCAAGGTGGACATTACATTTTGGTGACAAAGAAGTTCATAGAGTAGGTGTTCCATGAATAGATCTGGGCAGCCTGTGTCTGTGAATTCTGCTATACCCAGTATGCGGATATTGTTGCGTTGGCCGCAGGCCTCTAAGTCTCCATTTTTGATGCCTACCATTTTGAGTTCTAGTTTCTCTAGGAGCTTAGCTATCTTGGTGGCTCTGCTCTATTCAGTGGAGTGTTCTGACAGTCCAGGCACTCCCCCATATGATCAAGGCACCCAGTGAGAGTGTCGAACTTGGCATCTATATCATGGAAGCCAGCTTGGAGTTTGGCCATAATGGCACCAATGCCAGTCAGCTGTCTGGTATTGGGGCCCCCTGTCGTCCCAGTCTCCATATTAGACACTATCTCAGGCACATGGGTTTCTTTGGATTTTTTTTAAGGGTAACTTGCACTTCTTTGGATCTCCACCCACCTTGTCTGATGCCAGTGAGCGATTTACTGCATCAAAGCATACCACTGAGTCAGATGAGGCCTGCCGTAAGTGACCAAAGGATATAATTCAGGGTGTTGTGCCGTCAAGGGGCTCTTGGTCAATAGGGAGCTTACAGCCAGCAGTTGCAGGGGATGGGGGTCTCTGGTTCTGACCATTGCTGGAAGGCGAGGGTGAAGTTATGGTGTCTGAATTTCTTCCCACTGTGGGCCCCCATGGCTGCTGCTGCCGGCATATGGAGAGGCAGGGTGGATGAGTTTGCTACACCCAGGTCATGGTGGAGGGGTGGGCGAGACAAGTCTCCAGAGTCGGATCCAGGCATGAGTGTAGGAGGGGGAGCTTCACAAAGTGTATCAGGGCAGCAGAACCTCCAACACCAAGATTGTCAGAAGGTCAGGGGAACTGCAAAGTACAGGCTGATGATGTAGGCCTTTTTTTCCGCAGGCCTCTAGTAATGCCTGTAGAGCATTTATTGTCCAAGGTGCAGAGGATCAAAAGGAATCTTGCCGCCCTACCATTCAGTTGTAGATGCATTCCATTGTGCCCCTAGCCCTGCTTCTGGGTGGACAGGGGCATCGGCCACACAGCTAGGCCGCATCAATGATCCCCGACAGATCCAGGCCTCACCCAATTGTCAGTGCGGCTTCAGAGTGGAGAGCAGTGCCTGCTCAATTGTCGGCTGTGGTGAGGGTTCGACCCCCCGTGGAGGATGTAGGAGCAGTACAGGCAGCCCAGCAAGGTCCAGTGACCTTGCGCCTCAGGCTCACCTGCGGCCCCCTGTCACCACGCGGCCTCTGAGGAGTGGCCAGGGCTGCCAGGAGCTCTATGCAGCCAAACGTCTAAGTGGTGCACTGCCCCTTCCGAATTGCCACACTCTGAGCTCCTGATGTTGAGGGTGCAGTGAGGAGCACCACAGGTGCTCAGGAATGGTATATTTGACCCATCAAATCCTTTTGCAGGGCTGATTTCGCCAGAGCTTTAGCTGTATGTGGCCATCTTGGTCACCAGCATGGCCACGCCCACAGGCTCATTAGGACTCTAAGACAATTAATTTTCTTCATTCTAAATGGCCGCTATAAATTAGAATTAGCAGACAAACAGATTACTAAGTAATAAGCAATGTCCAAATCACCTCACAGCTGCCAAATTGTCCAAACCGGATTTGACAGGAATGAAGAAGTATGTTTGAAAGTCTTGTAAAACGCCCAAGCCTGGTCTAGGAGAACACAATTTGCACTGCTGTCCTAACAGATTAACTCTTCTTTTGCAGGGAAACAGTGGTGGTTTCCTAGCTGAGGACACAGCTTGTAGAACAGTGAGCAGTGGCAGCCCTCCCGATTTCCTGCAGTAAGGTGTACAACAGTGGCAGTTTCTGCGTACAGGCTGAGTTCCTTGTATTGATGCCTTTGGGAGCATTTGCTGCCTCTGTGCAGTTCAGGGCACTTTGCTTAGGCAGCAACACATTTTTCCTCTCCTCAGCAGCAGCAGCCTGTCAGGATTCATAGATGTACATGCTCTACTACAATCTTGATACAACTCACTCATGAACTGCACTGAGAGACCAGAGGACCCCTTTTCAACACAGGTCACTCCTGGATATCTTTCCTAAGTCATCAGCTTTCTCTGGGGCTCCTCATACCGGGAATGCACTAGGCTACTTTTCCTGGACAGCCTCACCTTTTTCAGCATTAGGCAGGGCCCTTCCCTCTTGCAGCAGGTAGGCTTCTAAGCTGTTTAGTCAGACCCTCATCCAGTAGTAGTTTTGACTTTTAATGTCTCCTCACCTCTGGGAGACTAAGGCCCATATTTATACTTTTTGACGCAAACCTGCACCAGCGCAGGTTTGCGTCAAAAAGTTTAACGCCGGCTACCGCCATTCCAAAGCGCCAGCCGGGCGTCATATTTAAGGAGTGACGGTAGCCAGTGCTGCGGCCTGGTTATCGTCAAAATAAATTACTATAACCGGGCAGCGGAGGCGCAGGGAAGATGGGGGTTGTGAGTCAAAGAATGGTGCATGTCAGGTTAGAGTAAAAACAAATGACTCTAACCTGACTAGCGTCATTTTTTGACGCACAACCCCCATGGAAATGACTCCTGTCTTAGCAAAGACAAAATTCATGCCCCCTGGGCATGGCCATTGGGCACAGTGGCATGTAGGGGGGCCCAAGTTAGGCCCCCCTATGCCACCTAAAAATAAAAATAAAATGTACTTACCTCTACTTACCGAAGATGGTCCCCCATCCATGGGTGTCCTCCAGGGGTGGGCGAGGGTGGCAGGGAGTGTCCCTGGGGGCAGGGAAGGGCACCTGTGGACTGCTTCCATGGTCGGAGACCATGGAAATGAGCCCACAGGTCCCTTAACGCCTGCCCTGACCCAGGCATTAAAAAACGGCGCAAATCCGTCTGGGCGCCATTTTTTAACGTCCGCCTCCTCCTGTGCGTCAAAATGACGCGGGAGGATAAATAAGGCGCACATGCCTTAGAATCATTTTTTGCACGGGAACGTCTACCTTGCATGTCATTAGAGCAAGGTAGGTTTTCACGTCCAAAAAATGACTCAAACTCCATAACTTTGGCGCTGGACAGGTCTAGCGCCAAAGTATAAATATGGCGTTACATTTGCACCGGATTTGCATAAAAAAAAATGACGCAAATCTGGTGCAAACAGAGTATGAATATACCCCTAAGTGTCAGGCAGATGCCAACCCTGGTTGCACTGCAGCTCTTCGAGTATGTGGTGGAGTTCCTTGTTCAAGGAGAACATGGTACTGGAACAAAGTGAGTTGGTTTATATTATACATTCATACATGTTTTCTAGACAGGGGATCTGGAACAACTGTCTGAAGCTTCAGAACTGGTTTGGACTGATTTTCTTTCTAAGATAATTTTCAGGTTGCCCTTCTGACACACCCTTTATGAAAAATAAGGTTCTTCTAAGCAGGTAGCAACGGGGCTGGTTCCAAGCAGGCATGTCTACAACATGGACAAAATAGAACTTGAGTTTTTTGATACCGTTTGTCCTGAAGCAGTAATCGGTGACGCACAAAAGTGCAGGCCCTGCGTAGCAACTTCGTCACCTTGATCTACAGAAAGTACAGCCTTAACATCTTCCAATGGCAGTGCCCCAGAAGGTCTGATCAGCACTCCTTTGCTAACAAGGCAAACATTGAACTTATTAAGGTAGCCATGCCCCCATACTCCTCATCCCAGTGCCTGGGTCTCCACCGTCCAGCCACAGGAATGCACTGAAATACACTTTCACTGTCTGGATGAAGCTGTACTCATCCTCACCTTGTGCCATGCTAAATCAGTGGCATCCACAATGGATCCATTTTTAGTTGTGACAGTGTTAGAGGTGTGTTGTGGTGTTTGTTGGTTTCCTTTTGGTGTGGTGGCCAGATTATAGTTTTTTTTTTCACTTTTGTGTTGATAGGGTTGTATGTGACTACTGACTGAATGACTTACTTTCTGTAATTTTCCACTGATTCCTCTTCCTCCCATTTCTTTACTTCACCAGAAGCAGCATCTTCTCTGCTCAGTCCACTCTTCCTAACTACCAATCTAGCCTTATAATGACACCCCAACATTCCATGACCTCATAGCTAGGGAGAGCAGATGAGGGAAGGTATGACAAGACAGCACATTACAACACACTTAACTAGTGTCTATTTAAACACACTTAAATAATAATCTATTCATTGACTTGCAGGGCAACCATAAGAAAGTTGTTCAATCTCCTTATGCCAAAATAATTGCAAATATGTGAATTGTAATGCAATTATTAATGTGTGAGTTGTTATGTAATTGTGTAATTCTTAAATGTAAATTCCCCTTCACCTTCATTAGCGTACAACGCTATGTTGTGGCCCAGCTAATTTCATGAAACAGGTATCTGCATCTGATCATTAGTTGATGCAGCAGAGCTTCCTTTACTGCTCTATTAAGATTGTGAGCTCTTAGATCCCAGTGCCTCAATATCCGTGGCAATCAACCTTCCACTGTAAACTGGGCAAACCCCTTAGGATTCCTCCCAGACAAGAATCTTGAACTTCAATCTCATACCAACTACAAATGGTGCACTTCCTCAAACCCGATTTCACCGTGTAATTACACCCTTATTTCTGCCAAAGACTTCAAACAAATTATCCAATCAGTAGTTCTTTCAATCCTTGACTATGGAAAGTCCTCAATACCAGATGTTCCTAAACTCCACCATACCCCCCTGAAAGCTGCTCCATATAGCTGTGAGATTGGTCTCATCACTCATACACCTGTACTGATATCCTTGAATTGACTCCGATGTAAAGGCAAATGCATCTTGAACCTTTCATGCATTACTCCCAAATTGTTCCACTCCATATCTGCAAAAAATGAAGACAATGAAACAATCCTGAATTGGATCTGTTCCCAAGCTTTGGAACTCTATTCCACCCTTAATCAGGACGAACCCAATGTCCGACATTTTCAAAAGAAGGATGAAAAAAATATTTTTCCTGCATTATCTCTCATGTTAACTGACCGCCTACTCCCAGAAGAGGTCTGTATCTGCCCTTCTTATTCCTACCCAAATACTCTCCTTTAATGATTCTGAAAACACAATGAAATGTTTCTGTAAAAACAATCTTGTAATTTTATTTTGTGTATATTTCTGTATTGGAAAACCTAACAAACTACAAAACAGTTAAGCACTATCACAGATCCAGTTTAAAAACCTGTCCATAGTAGAGTATGGTTTTACAACATTTCGGAAAACCACGTGTGATACTGAGGAAAAAATCTAACAGGCAGGGGCGGAGCTTGATCTGTAAGATTAGGGGGAGCTTCATAGTTTCAGACAATCAGGCTGGCATGTAGGGCCATATTTATACTTTTTGATGCAAAACTGCGCTAATGCAGTTTTGCGTAAAAAAAATTTGCGACGGCTAACGCCATTCTGAAGCACCATGCGGGCGCCGTATTTAATCAATGACGTTAGCCGGCGTTAGCCTCCGGCGCTGCCTGGTGTGCGTGAAAAAAAAAACGACGTACACCATGCAGCGCCGGCGTAGGGGGATATGGAGCTTGGGCGCCAAAAAATGGGGCAAGTCAGGTTGAGGCAAATTTTTCGCCTCAACCCGATTTTCGCCATTTTTTTCGACTCCCAACCCCCATAGAATTGACTCCTGTCTTAGCAAAGACAGGAGTCATGCCCCCTTGCCCAATGGCCATGCCCAGGGGACTTCTGTCCCCTGGGCATGGTCATTGGGCATAGTGGCATGTAGGGGGGCACAAATCAGGCCCCCCTATGCCACCAAAATAAATATATATATATACCTACCTGAACTTACCTTAATGTCCCTGGGATGGGTCCCTCCAGCCTTGGGTGTCCTCCTGGGGTGGGCAAGGGTGACAGGGGGTGTCCCTGGGGGCATGGGAGGGCACCTCTGGGCTCCTTTCGAGCCCACAGGTCCCTTAACGCCTGCCTTTTCCAGGCGCTAAAAAACGGCGCAAAAGCGGCCGTATGTCATTTTTTTTGACCCGCCCACTCCCGGGCGTGAATTTTGCCTGGGAGTGTAAATACGGCGCACATGCCTCGGAGTAAATTTTTTAGACGGGAACGCCTACCTTGCATCTCATTAACGCAAAGTAGGTGTCCACGCTAAAAAATGACGCAAACTCCATGGACTTTGGCGCTAGACGCGTCTAACGCCAAAGTATAAATATGGAGTTAGTTTAGCATCGAAATTGCGTCAAAAAAAACGACGCAATTCCGGCGCAAACAGAGTATAAATATGCCCCGTAGTGTTTAAATACATTATACAACAAGCAGGTTGAATTGAATGGGTCTAAGGGGCTGTGGGAAGAAATGCGGATTAGTACGAAATAAAGGGGCATATTTACAAGCCCCTTGCGCCGTCTTAGTGCTGCCATAGTGTCATTTGTTGATGCTAAGGTTGCGCTTATGTGGCCTTCCCCCGCACCAGATGCAGGCATTGTGCTACTTAGCAAACCCCTTGCGACACATTATGCCTGCTCCGGGCATAATGCATGCAAGGGAGTCGTTCTGATGCAGGGGGCCCTGAAAAAATGACGCAGTGAAACTTACAAGATTTCACTGCGCCATTTTTCCCATCATTTTTACCTCCTGCTCAAAGCAGGCATTAAAATGATGCACCCATTAAAACCAATGGGCCTCCCTATGCTTTGCTGCACTACTGTCAAAATTTTTGACGCTAGTGTAGCAAAGCGCTACAACAGCATAAAAAATTCTGACACTGTTGTGGTAACGACCGCCATGGTGCGCCGTATTGTAAATACAGTGCAACCATGGTGTTGTTAGGTGGGGCAAGAGCGACGCAAGAGAAGTGGTCCATCAACACCGATGCACCACTGTAGGAAGTTGGCTCTGTATGTGCTATTTCAAAGTAAGGAATAGCATGCACAGAGTCCAAGGGTTCCCCTTAGAGGTAAAATAGTGGTAAAAATAGATAATACTAATGCTCTATTTTGTGGTAGTGTGGTCGAGCAGTAGGCTTATCCAAGGAGTAGTGTTAAGCATTTGTTGTACATACACATAGACAATAAATGAGGTACACACACTCAGAGACAAATCCAGCCAATAGGTTTTTATATAGAAAAATATCTTTTCTTAGTTTATTTTAAGAACCACAGGTTCAAATTCTACATGTAATAGCTCATTCGAAAGGTATTGCAGGTAAGTACTTTAGAAACTTCAAATCATCAAAATTGCATGTATACTTTTCAAGTTATTGACAAATAGCTGTTTTAAAAGTGGACACTTAGTGCAATTTTCACAGTTCCTAGGGGAGGTAAGTATTTGTTAGTTTTACCAGGTAAGTAAGACACTTACAGGGTTCAGTTCTTGGTCCAAGGTAGCCCACCGTTGGGGGTTCAGAGCAACCCCAAAGTCACCACACCAGCAGCTCAGGGCCGGTCAGGTGCAGAGTTCAAAGTGGTGCCCAAAACACATAGGCTAGAATGGAGAGAAGGGGGTGCCCCGGTTCCGGTCTGCTTGCAGGTAAGTACCCGCGTCTTCGGAGGGCAGACCAGGGGGGTTTTGTAGGGCACCGGGGGGGACACAAGTCCACACAGAAATTTCACCCTCAGCGGCGCGGGGGCGGCCGGGTGCAGTGTAGGAACAGGCGTCGGGTTCGCAATGTTAGTCTATGAGAGATCTCGGGATCTCTTCAGCGCTGCAGGCAGGCAAGGGGGGAATTCCTCGGGGAAACCTCCACTTGGGCAAGGGAGAGGGACTCCTGGGGGTCACTTCTCCAGTGAAAGTCCGGTCCTTCAGGTCCTGGGGGCTGCGGGTGCAGGGTCTCTCCCAGGCGTCGGGACTTTAGGTTCAAAGAGTCGCGGTCAGGGGAAGCCTCGGGATTCCCTCTGCAGGCGGCGCTGTGGGGGCTCAGGGGGGACAGGTTTTGGTACTCACAGTATCAGAGTAGTCCTGGGGTCCCTCCTGAGGCGTCGGATCTCCACCAGCCGAGTCGGGGTCGCCGGGTGCAGTGTTGCAAGTCTCACGCTTCTTGCGGGGAGCTTGCAGGGTTCTTTCAAGGCTGCTGGAAACAAAGTTGCAGCCTTTCTTGGAGCAGGTCCGCTGTCCTCGGGAGTTTCTTGTCTTTTCGAAGCAGGGGCAGTCCTCAGAGGATGTCGAGGTCGCTGGTCCCTTTGGAAGGCGTCGCTGGAGCAGGATCTTTGGAAGGCAGGAGACAGGCCGGTGAGTTTCTGGAGCCAAGGCAGTTGTCGTCTTCTGGTCTTCCTCTGCAGGGGTTTTCAGCTGGGCAGTCCTTCTTCTTGTAGTTGCAGGAATCTAATTTTCTAGGGTTCAGGGTAGCCCTTAAATACTAAATTTAAGGGCGTGTTTAGGTCTGGGGGGTTAGTAGCCAATGGCTACTAGCCCTGAGGGTGGGTACACCCTCTTTGTGCCTCCTCCCAAGGGGAGGGGGTCACAATCCTAACCCTATTGGGGGAATCCTCCATCTGCAAGATGGAGGATTTCTAAAAGTTAGAGTCACCTCAGCTCAGGACACCTTAGGGGCTGTCCTGACTGGCCAGTGACTCCTCCTTGTTATTCTCATTATTTTCTCCGGCCTTGCCGCCAAAAGTGGGGCCTGGCCGGAGGGGGCGGGTAACTCCACTAGCTGGAGTGTCCTGCTGGGTTGGCACAAAGGAGGTGAGCCTTTGAGGCTCACCGCCAGGTGTGACAATTCCTGCCTGGGAGAGGTGTTAGCATCTCCACCCAGTGCAGGCTTTGTTACTGGCCTCAGAGTGACAAAGGCACTCTCCCCATGGGGCCAGCAACATGTCTCGGTTTGTGGCAGGCTGCTAAAACTAGTCAGCCTACACAGATAGTCGGTTAAGTTTCAGGGGGCACCTCTAAGGTGCCCTCTGTGGTGTATTTTACAATAAAATGTACACTGGCATCAGTGTGCATTTATTGTGCTGAGAAGTTTGATACCAAACTTCCCAGTTTTCAGTGTAGCCATTATGGTGCTGTGGAGTTCGTGTTTGACAGACTCCCAGACCATATACTCTTATGGCTACCCTGCACTTACAATGTCTAAGGTTTTGTTTAGACACTGTAGGGGTACCATGCTCATGCACTGGTACCCTCACCTATGGTATAGTGCACCCTGCCTTAGGGCTGTAAGGCCTGCTAGAGGGGTGTCTTACCTATACTGCATAGGCAGTGAGAGGCTGGCATGGCACCCTGAGGGGAGTGCCATGTCGACTTACTCGTTTTGTCCTCACTAGCACACACAAGCTGGTAAGCAGTGTGTCTGTGCTGAGTGAGAGGTCTCCAGGGTGGCATAAGACATGCTGCAGCCCTTAGAGACCTTCCTTGGCATCAGGGCCCTTGGTACTAGAAGTACCAGTTACAAGGGACTTATCTGGATGCCAGGGTCTGCCAATTGTGGATACAAAAGTACAGGTTAGGGAAAGAACACTGGTGCTGGGGCCTGGTTAGCAGGCCTCAGCACACTTTCAATTGTAAACATAGCATCAGCAAAGGCAAAAAGTCAGGGGGCAACCATGCCAAGGAGGCATTTCCTTACACAACCCCCCCCCAAACGAAAGAGGATGAGACTAACCTTTCCCAAGAGAGTCTTCATTTTCTAAGTGGAAGAACCTGGAAAGGCCATCTGCATTGGCATGGGCAGTCCCAGGTCTGTGTTCCACTATAAAGTCCATTCCCTGTAGGGAGATGGACCACCTCAACAGTTTAGGATTTTCACCTTTCATTTGCATCAGCCATTTGAGAGGTCTGTGGTCAGTTTGAACTAGGAAGTGAGTCCCAAAGAGGTATGGTCTCAGCTTCTTCAGGGACCAAACCACAGCAAAGGCCTCCCTCTCAATGGCACTCCAACGCTGCTCCCTGGGGAGTAACCTCCTGCTAATGAAAGCAACAGGCTGGTCAAGGCCATCATCATTTGTTTGGGACAAAACTGCCCCTATCCCATGTTCAGAGGCATCAGTCTGCACAATGAACTGCTTAGAATAATCTGGAGCTTTGAGAACTGGTGCTGAGCACATTGCCTGTTTCAGGGTGTCAAAGGCCTGTTGGCAGTCCACAGTCCAGTTCACTTTCTTGGGCATTTTCTTGGAGGTGAGCTCAGTGAGGGCTGTCACAATGGATCCATATCCCTTCACAAACCTCCTGTAGTACCCAGTCAAGCCAAGGAATGCCCTGACTTGAGTCTGGGTTTTTGGAGCTACCCAGTCCAGAATAGTCTGGATCTTGGGTTGGAGTGGCTGAACTTGGCCTCCACCTACAAGGTGTCCCAAGTAAACCACAGTTCCCTGCCCTATCTGGCATTTGGATGCCTTGATAGAGAGGCCTGCAGATTGCAGAGCCTTCAAAACCTTCCTCAGGTGGACCAGGTGATCCTGCCAGGTGGAGCTAAAGACAGCAATATCATCAAGATAAGCTGTGCTAAAGGACTCCAAGCCAGCAAGGACTTGATTCACCAACCTTTGGAAGGTGGCAGGGGCATTCTTTAAACCAAAGGGCATAACAGTAAACTGATAATGCCCATCAGGTGTGGAGAATGCTGTCTTTTCTTTTGCTCCAGGTGCCATTTTTATTTGCCAGTACCCTGCTGTCAAGTCAAAGGTACTTAGGAATTTGGCAGCACCTAATTTATCAATGAGCTCATCAGCTCTTGGAATTGGATGAGCATCTGTCTTGGTGACAGAATTGAGCCCTCTGTAGTCCACACAAAACCTCATCTCTTTCTTTCCATCTGTGGTGTGAGGTTTGGGGACTAAGACCACTGGGCTAGCCCAGGGGCTGTCAGAGCGCTCAATGACTCCCAATTCCAGCATCTTGTGGACTTCCACCTTGATGCTTTCCTTAAAATGGTCAGACTGTCTAAAGATTTTGTTCTTGACAGGCATGCTGTCTCCTGTGTCCACATCATGGGTACACAGGTGTGTCTGACCAGGGGTTAAGGAGAAGAGTTCAGGAAACTGTTGTAGGACTCTCCTACAATCAGCTTGCTGTTGGCCAGAGAGGGTGTCTGAGTAGATCACTCCATCTACTGTACCATCTTTTGGGTCTGATGACAGAAGATCAGGGAGAGGTTCACTCTCTGCCTCCTGATCCTCATCTGTTACCATCAACAGATTGACATCAGCCCTGTCGTGGAAGAGCTTAAGGCGGTTTACATGGATCACCCTCTTGGGGCTCCTGCTTGTGCCCAGGTCCACCAGGTAGGTGACCTGACTCTTCCTCTCTAGCACTGGGTAAGGGCCACTCCATTTGTCCTGGAGTGCCCTGGGAGCCACAGGCTCCAGAACCCAGACTTTCTGCCCTGGTTGGAACTCAACCAGTGCAGCCTTTTGGTCATACCAAAACTTCTGGAGTTGTTGGCTGGCCTCAAGGTTTTTGGTTGCCTTTTCCATGTACTCTGCCATTCTAGAGCGAAGGCCAAGTACATAGTCCACTATGTCCTGTTTAGGCTCATGGAGAGGTCTCTCCCAGCCTTCTTTAACAAGGGCAAGTGGTCCCCTTACAGGATGACCAAACAGAAGTTCAAAGGGTGAGAACCCTACTCCCTTCTGTGGTACCTCCCTGTAAGCGAAAAGCAGACATGGCAGGAGGACATCCCATCTCCTTTTGAGTTTTTCTGGGAGCCCCATGATCATGCCTTTTAATGTCTTGTTGAATCTCTCAACTAAGCCATTAGTTTGTGGATGGTAAGGCGTAGTGAATTTATAAGTCACTCCACACTCATTCCACATGTGCTTTAGGTATGCTGACATGAAGTTGGTACCTCTGTCAGACACCACCTCCTTAGGGAAACCCACTCTGGTAAAGATACCAATGAGGGCCTTGGCTACTGCAGGGGCAGTAGTCGACCTAAGGGGAATAGCTTCAGGATACCTGGTAGCATGATCCACTACTACCAGGATATACATATTTCCTGAGGCTGTGGGAGGTTCCAGTGGACCAACTATGTCCACACCCACTCTTTCAAAGGGCACCCCCACCACTGGAAGTGGAATGAGGGGGGCCTTTGGGTGCCCACCTGTCTTACCACTGGCTTGACAGGTGGGGCAGGAGAGGCAAAACTCCTTAACCATGTTGGACATATTGGGCCAGTAGAAGTGGTTGACTAACCTCTCCCACGTCTTGGTTTGTCCCAAATGTCCAGCAAGGGGAATGTCATGGGCCAATGTTAGGATGAACTCTCTGAACAGCTGAGGCACTACCACTCTCCTAGTGGCACCAGGTTTGGGGTCTCTGGCCTCAGTGTACAGGAGCCCATCTTCCCAATAGACCCTATGTGTTCCATTTTTCTTGCCTTTGGACTCTTCAGCAGCTTGCTGCCTAAGGCCTTCAAGAGAGGGACAGGTTTCTTGTCCCTTACACAGCTCCTCCCTTGAGGGTCCCCCTGGGCCTAAGAGCTCAACCTGATAAGGTTCAAGCTCCAAAGGCTCAGTTCCCTCAGAGGGCAGAACTTCTTCCTGAGAAGAGAGGTTCCCTTTCTTTTGCTGTGGTGCAGTTGGCTTCCCAGCTGACTTTCCTGTTCTCTTGGTAGGCTGGGCCATTTTTCCAGACTCCAGCTCTACTTTTTCACCCTGTGCCTTGCACTGTGCTCTTGTTTTCACACACACCAGTTCAGGGATACCCAGCATTGCTGCATGGGTTTTTAGCTCTACCTCAGCCCATGCTGAGGACTCCAGGTCATTTCCAAGCAGACAGTCCACTGGGATATTTGAGGAGACCACCACCTGTTTCAGGCCATTGACCCCTCCCCATTCTAAAGTAACCATTGCCATGGGATGTACTTTTCTCTGATTGTCAGCGTTGGTGACTGTGTAAGTTTTTCCAGTCAGGTATTGGCCAGGGGAAACCAGTTTCTCTGTCACCATGGTGACACTGGCACCTGTATCCCTCAGGCCCTCTATTCTAGTCCCATTAATTAAGAGTTGCTGTCTGTATTTCTGCATGTTAGGCGGCCAGACAGCTAGTGTGGCTAAATCCACCCCACCCTCAGAAACTAGAGTAGCTTCAGTGTGAACCCTGATTTGCTCTGGGCACACTGTTGATCCCACTTGGAGACTAGCCATACCAGTGTTACCTGGATGGGAGTTTGGAGTGGAACCTTTCTTGGGACAGGCCTTGTCTCCAGTTTGGTGTCCATGCTGTTTACAGCTATGACACCAGGCCTTTTTGGGATCAAAGTTTTTACCCTTGTACCCATTGTTTTGTGAAGAGGCTCTGGGCCCACCCTCCTGTGCAGGTTTTTGGGGGCCTGTAGAAGACTCTTTACTATTTTTAGTTTTGGTTGTCTCATCACCCTTCTGCTGGGGAGTCTTTGTGACCCCTTTCTTTTGGTCACCCCCTGTTGAAGTCTTGGACACCCTTGTCTTGACCCAATGGTCCGCCTTCTTTCCCAATTCTTGGGGAGAAATTGGTCCTAGGTCTACCAGATGCTGATGCAGTTTATCATTGAAACAATTACTTAACAGGTGTTCTTTCACAAATAAATTGTACAGCCCATCATAATTACTTACACCACTGCCTTGAATCCAACCATCTAGTGTTTTCACTGAGTAGTCAACAAAGTCAACCCAGGTCTGGCTCGAGGATTTTTGAGCCCCCCTGAACCTAATCCTGTACTCCTCAGTGGAGAATCCAAAGCCCTCAATCAGGGTACCCTTCATGAGGTCATAAGATTCTGCATCTTGTCCAGAGAGTGTGAGGAGTCTATCCCTACACTTTCCTGTGAACATTTCCCAAAGGAGAGCACCCCAGTGAGATCTGTTCACTTTTCTGGTTACACAAGCCCTCTCAAAAGCTGTGAACCATTTGGTGATGTCATCACCATCTTCATATTTAGTTACAATCCCTTTGGGGATTTTCAACATGTCAGGAGAATCTCTGACCCTATTTATGTTGCTGCCACCATTGATGGGTCCTAGGCCCATCTCTTGTCTTTCCCTCTCTATGGCTAGGATCTGTCTTTCCAAAGCCAATCTTTTGGCCATCCTGGCTAACTGGATGTCCTCTTCACTGGAGTTATCCTCAGTGATTTCAGAGTTGTTGGTCCCTCCTGTGAGGGAACCAGCATCTCTGACTATTATTTGTGGAGTCAGGGCTTGAGAAGCCCTGCTCTCCCTAAGTAGGACTGGAGGGGGGGAATTTCCCTCCAAGTCACTATCTTCATCCTCTGAGTTGCCATCCTCAGAGGGGTTGGCCTTTTCAAACTCTGCCAAAAGCTCCTGGAGCTGTACTTTGGTAGGTTTGGGGCCCATTGCTATTTTCTTTAGTTTACAGAGTGACCTTAGCTCTCTCATCTGTAGATGGAGGTAAGGTGTGGTGTCGAGTTCCACCACATTCACATCTGTGCTAGACATTATGCTTCTAAAAGTTGGAATACTTTTTAAGAAACTAAAACTGGTTCTAGAATCTAATTCAAACTTTTACCAAACTTTTAAACTTTAAAAGAAATGCTAAACAGGATCTAACACAAGGCCCTAGCAGGTCTTTTAAGAATTTAGAAAACTTTTCAAATTGCAAAAATCAATTTCTAATGACAATTTTGGAATTTGTCGTGTGATCAGGTATTGGCTGAGTAGTCCAGCAAATGCAAAGTCTTGTATCCCACCGCTGCCACCAATGTAGGAAGTTGGCTCTGTATGTGCTATTTCAAAGTAAGGAATAGCATGCACAGAGTCCAAGGGTTCCCCTTAGAGGTAAAATAGTGGTAAAAATAGATAATACTAATGCTCTATTTTGTGGTAGTGTGGTCGAGCAGTAGGCTTATCCAAGGAGTAGTGTTAAGCATTTGTTGTACATACACATAGACAATAAATGAGGTACACACACTCAGAGACAAATCCAGCCAATAGGTTTTTATATAGAAAAATATCTTTTCTTAGTTTATTTTAAGAACCACAGGTTCAAATTCTACATGTAATAGCTCATTCGAAAGGTATTGCAGGTAAGTACTTTAGAAACTTCAAATCATCAAAATTGCATGTATACTTTTCAAGTTATTGACAAATAGCTGTTTTAAAAGTGGACACTTAGTGCAATTTTCACAGTTCCTAGGGGAGGTAAGTATTTGTTAGTTTTACCAGGTAAGTAAGACACTTACAGGGTTCAGTTCTTGGTCCAAGGTAGCCCACCGTTGGGGGTTCAGAGCAACCCCAAAGTCACCACACCAGCAGCTCAGGGCCGGTCAGGTGCAGAGTTCAAAGTGGTGCCCAAAACACATAGGCTAGAATGGAGAGAAGGGGGTGCCCCGGTTCCGGTCTGCTTGCAGGTAAGTACCCGCGTCTTCGGAGGGCAGACCAGGGGGGTTTTGTAGGGCACCGGGGGGGACACAAGTCCACACAGAAATTTCACCCTCAGCGGCGCGGGGGCGGCCGGGTGCAGTGTAGGAACAGGCGTCGGGTTCGCAATGTTAGTCTATGAGAGATCTCGGGATCTCTTCAGCGCTGCAGGCAGGCAAGGGGGGAATTCCTCGGGGAAACCTCCACTTGGGCAAGGGAGAGGGACTCCTGGGGGTCACTTCTCCAGTGAAAGTCCGGTCCTTCAGGTCCTGGGGGCTGCGGGTGCAGGGTCTCTCCCAGGCGTCGGGACTTTAGGTTCAAAGAGTCGCGGTCAGGGGAAGCCTCGGGATTCCCTCTGCAGGCGGCGCTGTGGGGGCTCAGGGGGGACAGGTTTTGGTACTCACAGTATCAGAGTAGTCCTGGGGTCCCTCCTGAGGCGTCGGACCTCCACCAGCCGAGTCGGGGTCGCCGGGTGCAGTGTTGCAAGTCTCACGCTTCTTGCGGGGAGCTTGCAGGGTTCTTTCAAGGCTGCTGGAAACAAAGTTGCAGCCTTTCTTGGAGCAGGTCCGCTGTCCTCGGGAGTTTCTTGTCTTTTCGAAGCAGGGGCAGTCCTCAGAGGATGTCGAGGTCGCTGGTCCCTTTGGAAGGCGTCGCTGGAGCAGGATCTTTGGAAGGCAGGAGACAGGCCGGTGAGTTTCTGGAGCCAAGGCAGTTGTCGTCTTCTGGTCTTCCTCTGCAGGGGTTTTCAGCTGGGCAGTCCTTCTTCTTGTAGTTGCAGGAATCTAATTTTCTAGGGTTCAGGGTAGCCCTTAAATACTAAATTTAAGGGCGTGTTTAGGTCTGGGGGGTTAGTAGCCAATGGCTACTAGCCCTGAGGGTGGGTACACCCTCTTTGTGCCTCCTCCCAAGGGGAGGGGGTCACAATCCTAACCCTATTGGGGGAATCCTCCATCTGCAAGATGGAGGATTTCTAAAAGTTAGAGTCACCTCAGCTCAGGACACCTTAGGGGCTGTCCTGACTGGCCAGTGACTCCTCCTTGTTATTCTCATTATTTTCTCCGGCCTTGCCGCCAAAAGTGGGGCCTGGCCGGAGGGGGCGGGTAACTCCACTAGCTGGAGTGTCCTGCTGGGTTGGCACAAAGGAGGTGAGCCTTTGAGGCTCACCGCCAGGTGTGACAATTCCTGCCTGGGAGAGGTGTTAGCATCTCCACCCAGTGCAGGCTTTGTTACTGGCCTCAGAGTGACAAAGGCACTCTCCCCATGGGGCCAGCAACATGTCTCGGTTTGTGGCAGGCTGCTAAAACTAGTCAGCCTACACAGATAGTCGGTTAAGTTTCAGGGGGCACCTCTAAGGTGCCCTCTGTGGTGTATTTTACAATAAAATGTACACTGGCATCAGTGTGCATTTATTGTGCTGAGAAGTTTGATACCAAACTTCCCAGTTTTCAGTGTAGCCATTATGGTGCTGTGGAGTTCGTGTTTGACAGACTCCCAGACCATATACTCTTATGGCTACCCTGCACTTACAATGTCTAAGGTTTTGTTTAGACACTGTAGGGGTACCATGCTCATGCACTGGTACCCTCACCTATGGTATAGTGCACCCTGCCTTAGGGCTGTAAGGCCTGCTAGAGGGGTGTCTTACCTATACTGCATAGGCAGTGAGAGGCTGGCATGGCACCCTGAGGGGAGTGCCATGTCGACTTACTCGTTTTGTCCTCACTAGCACACACAAGCTGGTAAGCAGTGTGTCTGTGCTGAGTGAGAGGTCTCCAGGGTGGCATAAGACATGCTGCAGCCCTTAGAGACCTTCCTTGGCATCAGGGCCCTTGGTACTAGAAGTACCAGTTACAAGGGACTTATCTGGATGCCAGGGTCTGCCAATTGTGGATACAAAAGTACAGGTTAGGGAAAGAACACTGGTGCTGGGGCCTGGTTAGCAGGCCTCAGCACACTTTCAATTGTAAACATAGCATCAGCAAAGGCAAAAAGTCAGGGGGCAACCATGCCAAGGAGGCATTTCCTTACAACCACTTTCTCATAAATATGCCCCTAAGTGAGGGAAAACACAATATTTTGTCACATTTTTTGACAACTTTAAAAACTGAGCTGGGAGAGTGTGTGCGCATTTTTGTCTTAATGTATGCCAAAATTCCTGGTGAAATCCGGCAGACACCTCACCATATTCGACTGAAAGCATCTGGACCCAACTATTTAAAAGGGAAATCCATTTAATGGGTGGGTGTAGCACTCCACACACACACCCTGAAGCTACGCCCCTGCTCACAAGTCAAACCTGATAAAACATATACTCAGAAAAATGGCTGGAATTCACGGATTTTAAGAGGAAATCGTATTATGAATCTGACGCTAAACATATTTTCAGAAGTTCCACTTAATTTCACATTTATCTTGCTAGCTGTTTATTTTTTTCTAAATTAGTTGGTCACATTTGTTTTAAATGTTTTTTAACCTCGAATCACTTATATGCACACTAGGTGGCACTATTATACAAGGAAAGTGTGAACCTAGGCGAAAACATGATTCTCATTAAATTGCACGCATATTTTACTAAATATAATGTAATTTGTTGACATTCATGCAAGGTACAAATGAACCATTACTTTTTATTTTCTTAAAATCTCTATCTGGGGAACATATTTCTAAGTGTTCCTTCGCTACACATTTATGCTATTATTTCAGGCTATATTATTTTATGTTTAAATTGGATACAGAATGCCACTGGAGAGGGTTGTGAATACCCACATATCTACTATATCTTCAAAGTTCACTCCTTTTTCAATAGTGTCCGTCCTGCTGCTTTATCTCTAATCGACCTCTGATCGACTGACTGCATAGGTCCATAATCGAACATGAGCAGCAATACCAATGCAGTAGTCCCACAAAGGGGTGTGGATTCGGGTCGGCAGGGAAGTGTTTGAGGTCTGACACCCTTACACAGATGAATTATTGGCCTGGTAGTTGTCTGTAGAACCTGAGTTTGGCCTCCTATGTCTATGTTGTTTTTTCTCTTCATTCATGTTTTGCTAAGAGGTTTTAGCTTGTACATATTTTGGAATGGGAACTTAAAATAAATGTATTGACTGGTTTACTAAAAAAGCAGTAAATCTGTATCCATGGAAGCACCCCTTGATTGGGTGCAAATTGATTACTTTTTGGAATTCTACCAACAATGCGTGTAGTAGGCTTGGAAAGCTGTGCAAGTCTGATATTTCCAGGCATGCTACTGACAATCAAACACCCCAAAGGTGATGGGATGAATACTTGCAAATTTTCTAACCACTGGAAATCACTTGGGGGAACATTCCAACATACTGTATTTGCCCACTGTTCGACTCTATAAAGAGGCCAACATCATGCAAATCAGTACTGACCTTGTTCCTTATGGGACAGTCTATCCCAAACCTTGGTCATCTCACACCTCCACTGTGCATTCTATTGCTATCCTAATTAGGAAATTTGAGATTCACCCCCACGACAACCCTTCCCACGTATCTCACTGACTAAATAGTGCCTCAGTTCCACACCTAAAGCTGCTAATACTATGGGTAGTGGTAACTTTGAAGTGTGGGAATACTGTATTTTTTTAATTTGTCCTCTAAGGGAGCCTAGGAAATAGGTAATTACATTGGGAGTCAGAGTTAACACAACCAATTCAAAATGTAATGCTGCATTTTCACCACTTTTCTGACTGGAAATTTCACCAAACTATAGCTTGTAAATAGTCAGAGGGTGTGGGAATCATTAAGGAGTCATTCTAGCAGGATTTGTACCACATACTGTTATATGCAGGATACACATTTTACCATTCTCTGAATGAGTGTTTTAGTAGCAGATTTTAAGCTGAAGGAAGTGGATTTGTGTGATAGAATTCCATAAATTCTGGTTCTTTCAAACAGGAATTGTGTACTAAACCTGGAAATAGCCCTGGCGTTCTGTTTTGTGTTCTTGAAATAACTGAAGTTAGAAACCTTTTTGAATAAAGAAATGAAGATGCTAACTCACTTCACTGGTTATTTGAGATGCCTTAACTCTCAGGAGTAATTACAGAAATATTTTCTCTCTTTTTTATTTTTAGATGTTGAAACTCGAATTGATTAAATATTCGTTGTACATTTGTAAACACAATCTAGGCTAGCATTTATATCGACGTGGTTACTTATGCTTGGACCTCATAAACACTCGGAGACCCAGCTAGACTTTCTATCTTAAGCACACACCCTCGGGCAGCGAGGATTGAGCAGAAAAGTCTTGAGACAGAAGTCATCCATCCCAGTACACAGCAGACACATAAACACCCCTGGGCCTGCCATCTGCTGTGGATGGATGTTCCAACTGGGCAAAAACAAACCATTAGAGCTTCCTTGCACCAGCAGTGACAGCCATGCAGTGAACGGAAAATGAGCCAAAATATAGAACATCATCTCCAAGTAATCATCCCGGACATTTTAATGGAAAATACCAACCCGAATGAGAGCGAGGCCTGCAGAAACAAAGGAAATGGTACACATGTGACATGAATACCTTGAATGCATCTCTTATTACGCCTTCTGTGACCAAGAAATAACAAGAACGTTCGATGTTGTTACTTTCTCTCATGGAAAAGAAGTCAAATATGTTTGTAAGTTAGCAAACTAATGGTTCAAAAAAGACCTGCCACATCTGAAAATATAGGGGAGAGTATAGGGATGGCAGTGAGATACATCTGTCTTGGAGAAATTGAAAATGTTGTGCAAAATCCATTGAAAGATCCTCCAGACAGCAATGTTCCACCAAAAGAAAGTCTAGTATAGTGCTCGCCCCACGTATGCTAACCGCAACCTCACAGAATTATTTAATATTTTTCAATAAATCAGGATATCAGACCGAACGAAAGATGTGGTCAACATCTTCTAAAGGCTGGCAGTCGACTAATCTCAATGTTTTGCAACAGTGGTCTGAACGATGAAGGAAAAAACTGCAAGCCAGTCACTGACAACTGCCTTCTAAGTCACACCTCCTATTATCAGAACACCAGCTTTGCTATCTCTTAGGCTAAGGTCATCCGAAATAATAACCAAAATAGAGGACTAACAAAGCATCATCAACTCATACCGAGCTGTGTAATGAATTTAAATATCATTCTTGCCTGGAGCTACATCATTAACTCTTGGCTTGACAGTGGCACGGCGCTATCACAATTAAAAATGTGCTAGACACTTTCTAAATAGGCTCACTGCTGATATCAACAACCTGCCAGGCTGACCCCCAAACCTCCAGACTGAGGCTAAGATGTTGGAAAAACAGGTGACCAGACAATTACAGCAGAACAGTAAAACCTATCACTTCTATATGACTGGTTATCGGGATTTTGGCTTGCGACGGCACAGACACCGACTCTCAGGACTGGTCTGTATGGTGCCACTTGATGGCCATCACGCACAGCCCTGTCCAGTTTTCACTGGCCCCTGGCCTTCACCCTGTTCTGGGCAGTGGCGTAACGGAACTTGAGGGTGCCCCCCTGCAAAGTACATAGAGGGGGCACCCCTCCCCGGCCCTCTACTTACCATTTTTGCTGAGGGGGCCCCCTAGAGGTCAGCCTCTCCCCCCCCCCCCCACCACCACCACAGGGGCTGCAGGAGTTTATGTTACGCCACTGGCTCAGGGCCTGTCACACACCAATGTCATGGAGATGGTGTGTGCTAGGAATACCATTTACTGCGCTGCAGATAAATTGAATCCTTTACGTTAACAGCAAATAACATTGAGAAACAACATGAGCTTCTCTGGTTTACCTTATGTCCTTCGGGACCATGCGCGCCCATCAGGCCGGGTTGCCCTGCAATTCCTGGTTCTCCTTTCGATCCCTAAAAGTAAATATTAGTTGGTAAGAACAATAATCCATTTTTTCAGCATTAGTTCTTGCTGACAAAGTAGCCTGACGGCATAGACTCTAAGGATAAATACTGGCCGGCTCATAATATATTATGAAATAGCATAGCAAAGCATCCAATAGCATAGTATTTGATGAGATGAGATAAAATACAATATCATTACCTAACGTACTGTAGCCTATTCATTTATTCTAAATATAGTTAGATGTGTTATATCAGTTCCATATACTACAGGTATCAGCTAATACGTTAAATCTGACTTGAGAGCATGGGAGCTGAGTCAAAAAAAGGTTTTTAAAGATATACACGTATTTATTATATGTTAATTTCTAAATCTGAGAAGATTTTTGACTTTTTGAGAAATATGAAAATCCCCATGAGTGTCCATGGAATTGTAAGCAAGCTCTAGATGCTCACGATAATGCTCAGACCCTATACTTATTCCAGAAGACAATCCGCATGTGAAAGCAGAAAATTGTGAATTAGCATATACAATACCCCTTTGTTGTTTTTTCCTCTCAAATTAGGAAATATATTTCCCTGTGGTAAAAATGTCTCTCCTTTACTTTTTTAAAATATGGGAGAGTTTGCTTCTCGTTTCCTCATGTGAAATATGTTCGCTCCAACCGTATTTTCAAGTGCAGTTACGTGTGTCCATAGTGGGAATGATCATAAAAAGTGATTGCATTAACTTACTTCTGAAGTTTATGAGTGTAACACAGATTTACTACCTCCCTCCTAGCCCCTTCTCCTCCCCTTTGGCCCCTGAATCAATCCCTTCCTATCCTTAATAATAAATGTAGCAAAGTATCCCATACAGGTTCTGCCACTGCCCTCAATTTTCAGACACAAATGTCCAATGATCCCAATTTAAAGCATATTTTTATTGGAACAACTTACCACAGATATTTTACTACACACCTTAAGGTATGCAATAATGTAATAAATTAGCATCTTAGAATGAACTATATTTTTGTAGTCACTGAGGGAGGGAATGAACAGTGATTCTCTGATGAAGAGATGAGGGATATCCTTGCCCTGTTTTAACCACACCTGGGGCCTTATTTATACTTTTTGGTGCAAAACTGCACTAAGGCAGTTTTGCCCCAAAAAGTTTTGCACCGGCTTGCACCATTTTTTAGCACCAGCTAGGCACCATATTTATGGAATGGTGCAAGCCGGTGCAAAGGGTAGACTAGCTTAAAAAAAAAAATGACGTTAGGCAGTTTTGAGTCAAAATAAATGATTCTGACCAGATTAGCATCATTTTTTGACGCTAAAGGGCATATTTATACTCTGTTTGCACTGAATTAGCGTAATTTGTTTTTTACTCTAATTCAGTGCAAAACTAACTCCATATTTATACTTTGGTGCTAGACCCGTCTAGCACCAAATTTATGGAGTTAAAGTCATTTTTTGGAAGTGGAAACCTACCTTGCCTTAATGAGATGCAAGGTAGGAGTTCCCGTGCAAAAAAATGACTCTATGGCCTTAACACCATATTTATACTCCCATGTAAAAATGGTGCAAGGGAGGGAGGAGGGGTCAAAAAATGGGGCAAAGCTTGCTTTGCCCCATTTTTTAAGACCAGGGTCAGGGCAGGCGTTAGGGGACCTGTGGCCCTATTTCTATGGTGGAACACCATGCAATAAGCCCAGAGGCGCCCTTCCAAGGCCCTAGGGGCACCCCCACCCACACTAGAGGGACTGCGAGGATGGGGGACCCCATCCCAGGTAAGTACAGGTAAGTGCATTTTATTTTTGAAAGTGCCATAGGGGGACCTGAAATGGGCCCCCATACATGGCACATGGTGCAATGGCCATGTGCCCATAAAATGACGCTAATCTGGTTAGTCATTTTTTTTTTACTCTAACCTGCCTAAAGCCATTTTTTGCTGCTAAACCCTCTTCTTCTATACTGCCAGCCCCACCCGACTAAAGTCATTTTTAAAAACTCTAGCCTACCCTTTGCACCGGCTTGCACCATTCCATAAATATGGTGCCCGGCTGGTGCACAGAAATGGTGCAAGCCGGTGCTAAACTTTTTGGTGCAAAACTGAGTTAGTGCAGTTTTGCAGCAAAAACTATAAATAAGGGCCAATATTTTGTTAGTTTGTGCCACTTTTGCGTCATAAAATGACTTTAATGCGGTGCAAAAAAAGTTTAAATCAGGGCCTTGGTGCTAGATTGGTCTAGCACCAAAGTATAAATATGGAGTTAGTTTTGCACCGAATTAGAGTAAAAAAAAAATGACACTAATTCGGTGCAAACAGAGTATAAATATGCCGCAGAGTATAAATATGCCCCTAAATATGGTGTTAAGGCCATAGAGTCATTTTTTGCACGGGAACGCCTACCTTGCATCTCATTAAGGCAAAGTAGGTCTCCACTTTCAAAAAATGACTTTAACTCCATAAATTTGGTGCTAGAGGGGTCTAGCACCAAAGTATAAATATGGAGTTAGTTTTGCACCGAATTAGAGTAAAAAAAAATGACACTAATTCGGTGCAAACAGAGTATAAATATGCCCCCTGGTGCTGTGTGTTGCTTATGGAGCTGTGGGGATTATATAACGATCCAGTTTGTGCACATGCCCTTACAGCTTTCTGTAGTAAATGAGGAAGTGGACTTACTTTTTGCCCTGGAAGGCCTGGAGATCCGGGCAATCCGGCATCACCCGCAACCCCCTAATTAGAAAAAGAGAGTTTAGCACATGACAAGATTTTCTATTGGCTGGTCACACAATTTGGGAGTGAACAAATCGCCTAAACATGAACACTTGGATACATCATGGTACCTTTGGCCCTTGAGGTCCTTCTGCTCCAGTAAAGCCCATGGCTCCATTATCTCCCTAAAAAATTAAACGGGAGATTAGAACACATATGTTGTTTACAAGTATACATTATATATACCATATAAATTATATAATATACTGCTCCTCTGACTGCTGCTAGGTCTTGGAATGCTCTGCTGTTTTCGGTCTGCAGGCGCAGTCTCACTGTTGTGGTGGGCTCCCCAAGCCCACTGACCGAGCATGCTCACAACTGGTGACTGTTAACTATTCTCCTATTGGCTGTGCAGCATCAAAACACTATTTAGCAGGTCGGTCGCGCCCACGGGAAGCCAGGGCACTGGCATACCCCATCGGCCTCACTTCTGACTTTCTGAAATATTGTATGGTTTAGAATCTCACAAATAAACAGTGCTATAATGTGGCCTTCCTTCAACTGCATACACAGTCCTCTATTCATAGATCCTTCTGCCCGTCCTTCTTTTGCTGTTTTGGTCACAGCACATTCTTGGGCACAGAAGCAGATATGTCATCCATTCTTGGCACTGGATACAGGGGCACAGAGTCACAGACACGCACTCTCAGCAGCGTGAGCACCACACCACACTGCACACAGCGGCATCACAGCAGTGCTTCCATTGTACACCTCTGGATTCCTTCATCTGTGGCAACCACCCGTCCTGGATACATGCCTGAATATGACACAGACCTTAATGAGCATACAAAGTGGACTTGGTTTTGTATGTGTAGAAATAACAAATTCACAAGGTCATTCTATATACACTCCGATGGTGCTGGGCGGGGAGGAGGGCCCTGCACTGCCCAAGCCATGGGCATGAGCAGCACAGGGGCCCTTCTGTGGCCCCTTGCACTGGCTTTCCGCTAGCCTTTCCACCATGGGAAGGCTGGCAGAAAGTGGGGTTGTAAGCAGCACGGCGGCGCTGAGTTCAGCTCTGGCCATCGACCAATCGTGAACCACGTTCCCGGCAGAGATGGCGGTCCCCTGGTGGGTCTGCCTGCCAGGGTTGTAATATGGCGGTTTGACTGTCACTGCGAGGCTGGTGGTTCTTGGACTGCCAGCCTCGTAATGAGGCCCTTAGTGCCTCCACCTGGTAATGGGGTCCAAGAAGCTTTATTTTACATATACTCTCCAGGCAAACTCTTCACTCAGCAGCTGAGTTTCATACTCTCAGCTATCTGAAACTGCGAGGTAATATTCACATTCCAGTCATAGTAGTAGTATAAATATTTACTCTATACAGGCCTTTATGACCCACTCATTCACATGACATATTTTTACAAGTCTTTCTCTTCTGCACGGTGGGAGAGTTATTGCATTTTTCCTTGGGGTTAAAAACAGAGAAATGGACACCTATTCTGAGGTGGTAGCACTTAGGAGTAAGATACCACAGGCTCAAGTAGGCTTGAGTGAGGTCTATCCCCGCTATGACCCCTAGGGGAACATCTGAAGTGTGCCTGCCTAGAGCATCTGGCTGTTAAGAGAAAAAGATTTTACAATGTGGAAATTACCACACAGCGCCTTTACCATTCATTTGTTACCACACAAATATTTATGACGCATGTGCATTTACCCTGCATAGCTTTACCACACATAGGAAGTCTAGCTAAGCATAAATGTGTGTGTGTATTTATATATGTGTATGTGCATATTTAAGGTTTTAGGTTTAGGGTAGGGTAGGAGTCTTAGGTTTAGGTAGCGATTTAGGGGTGGGTAGGGGTATAGGGTAGTAAAGGTATTTTATGGTTTATGGATGGGTGGGGGTAAAGGATGGTGGGTAAGGGTATTGGACGGTACGGGTGTTTTTAGGGTTTAAGGATGGGTAAGGGTATTGGGTGGTAAAGGTAATTAAGAAAGGGAGGTTTGGGGGTTTGTTACCCAAAATCTAATCTCTCTCTCTTTCTCTCTCCCTCTCTCTCTCTCTCTCTCTCTCTATATATATATATATATATATATATATATATATATATACACATTGTCACCTCCTGCTCCGTAAGGGGCCACAGACCCTGCAGGGTGGCCTGGGTTACTGGGGCAAAGCATCCCACAGAATATATCTCCCAAACACTAAAAGCCCAGGCACCAGTCCATGTTAAAATTCAAGCATTTAATAGCATTTCTGAGCAGCAAGACAAAAAATCCTTACGCGTTTCGGCAACAGCATGCATATATATATATATATATATATATATATATATATATATATATATACATATTTTTTTTAAGGTTTAGTGATGGGCAAAGGTATAGGGTGGTAAGGGTGTTTATAGAGTTTAGGGGTGGATAAGGAAATTGGGAGCTAAGGGTTTATTTTGGCGTTTAGGGGTGGGTAAAGCTATTCAGTGGTAAGAGTGTTTTTAGGGTTTGGGGGTAAGGGTATTGGGTGGTAAGGGTAATTAAAAAAAGGGGTGTGGGGGTCTGCCACCCCACTAAAAAAAACAAGGGTTACAGAGACGTTATCGTTTTTTGCACATTTGTTTTTGTCAAAAATGTTACTGCAAATATTACATTGATATCATCATCAATGATGTTATCAGAGATGCCATGAGTGCCATAATTTGTGGAGTAATTAGCAGTGCATGCAAGTGCATGAGTTTTAGTTTCATTAGGTCATGAGTCATAGTTACTTGAGATAACTCTAACTATAACAGGTGAATTGTTATGGTTTTGTACGTTTAAAATGGCAACCTAACTATAACGTCCTAAGCTTTGTTTTTTTTATTGAGTTTCTATGTTTTTTTAATTCTATTTCCTAACTATAACATCCCTATGATCTTTTTTTCAGTGAATTTCTATGTTTTTTAACATAAAGTAATTTTCATTACAATACGTTAATCCAACCACCACTGTGCATAGCCTTTGGCCATGCCTAGAGGCATTTGGCTGGCCAGGCCCTGTTCCCAACCCCTGTAATGACCCAACCATGTGCCACACATTGCCTTCAGCCATGTGAGTTGCGGTTGGCCTCAGGGCCTGACCTGTGGCCAGTCCCTGCGGTCGACCCTCCTAACCACCCAACCCTGAGAGAGAGAAAGAAAGTGAGAGATTGTAAGAGAGAGCTATTTAGGCTTTGATGAATGATATACTTAGAATAAGATATTTCCGGACAAATTGAAAAGAAAAATGTGTTTGTCAATTAAAAAGATTATACTTATAGTTGAAGAGAATCTAAAGCAATAAATGACCACAGACTCTCCTAGACTAGAACCCTTAAAACCTTTAGCGTGCATGTCTGAGACCTTAAATACTAGGCCAGCAGTGACTCCTTAATGTACACTACAAAGATTTAGATATGACATTCAACCCAAAGATTTCGAGGGGAAAAAAACAACGTTCCATCACTAGAAATGTTTAACAGTGAAAACACTAAAAAGTAAACAGACACACTGCCAAGCGATACTAGGATATGAATCTTCAGCCTACTGAGTCACAGCCCAAGACCTTGACCATTTGGCCATAAGTGACTCTGTTCTGCTCTGCATTCAAACGTAACTTGCCAAAAATCTTGCTAGTTTGACTCTTTGAAGTACTTGCATGGAATTATCATTGCAATAATAATCTCTCTGTCTTTCTGCCATCCATTTATGGGATAGAAAAAAGAGAGAGAGAGAGAGAGAGAGAGATATATATATATATATATATATATATATATATATATATATATATATATATTATGACTGTGTGGGGAAGTCTGAAGGACCTGCAGTCCTAGCTGACTTATATTTGCATGCAGGGAAACAGATGAACACCGCACAGCCCCCCCTTAATTTAAGTAATTTGCCCCAGGGTAGTGTGGTCCTTGGGTCTGAGGGGGGGCGCACAGCCCCCGAAATAATATATAATGTAAGCCTAGGGGAGGTGACGGTACCCAGGGCTGCAGAGGTGCTGTGCAGCCCCCAACAGAAACTTCACATTTAGCCCCACGGAGGTGGCAGCCCCCGGGGCTGCAGGGGGATATGCAGCCCCCCCCATACAAACTTCCTATTTAGTCCCGGGGAGGTGGCTGTCCCGAGGGCTATGAGGGAGCCCATATGCCCAACCTAATATGAAAGTATTCTTTTGCTTCTGGGAGGTAGTGGTCCCTGTAGCACATGGGTGCCATGTGATGTCCCTGCATTTTTCATTCTGATCGTCCCAGGGAGGTGGCGGCCCTTGGGGGTAATAGAATCCCTAAGAGGGGGGCCTTGTGTGCCCCCTCCTTTATTTAAGCCACCAATGCCCCCAAGACCTCGCCCACCCAGCTGCTAATTAAAAGAAAAGGGCAGGGAACTGCCCTTTTTTTATAAATGTGATGAAAGTCTGCGGATCCGTATCTGCAGATTTTTCTGATGTGTTAAAAAATGCTTTTTAACCCTGGCAGATCTAAGGGGTGAGGGTGTCCTTTCCCGGGCCCCTTTTCTTTTTTTACTTTTTTTTTAAAAGATGGCTGTCAACAGTTTCTGCTTGAAGTGTAGGCAGCCAATCAGATACCAGCACAGGGACAGTTAGATCCCCGGAGGATCTAGGTCCCTTTATAGCTATATTTTTTAAACTCTAATTTAGCCAAAGCTACTGAAAGGATTTACACCAAATCACAATAAGCCTGCTTTCTGGACCAAGACCTAGCTTTCTGCCAAATTTGGTGTAATTCCATTCAGTGGTTCAGACTGTAATAGTGTTCAAACATTTGAAAAATCCCATTGATGTAAAATGGGGAAAAAGTGTTTTGGGACTCCACTTTTTCTTGGCCCCACTTGATGGATATCCCAAAAACTTTCAACAGCTGCAGCTGAACTGACCAAAGTACATGTTTAAAAAATTTTGTGAAGATTCTTCACACGTGCGAAAGTTATTGACAAAACAAAAAACACAATGGAAAAAATGGTCCTAATTATAACTACCTACTGGCAACCCCGAGTAGGTAATATATATATATATATATATACATACACACACACACACACACATATATAAATACACATTTATATAATTTACCTAGTAATGATATATATATATATATATATATATATATATATATATATATATATATATATATATATATATATATATATATATATATATATGTGTTTTATATTTTGTGTTAGATATATATATATATGTGTTTTCTATCTATCTATCTATCTATCTATCTATCTATCTATCTATCTATCTATCTATCTATCTATCTATAGATATTTAGATATCTATAGATAGATAGATAGATAGATAGATAGATAGATAGATAGATAGATAGATAGATAGATAGATAGATAGATAGATAGATAGATAGATAGATAGATAGATAGATAGATAGATAGATAGATAGATAGAAAAAAACACTTCCCTTAGTGATACTTACCTTAAATAGAACTTCCATGCGTAGTAAAGGCATGCATGATAAAGGCATATGCATGGGAAAAGAATTCAAGGGAAAAAATGTGTGGTAAAGACATGCATGGTTTGGGCCACATTGTAATGTCATACAACCACTGATAAGCATGCAGATTTAAGAACTGACAGTGGCTTAATATAACCTGGTCATTGGAGCAGGGGCCATTCTGTCAAAGGCACTGGAAGTAGGGGGTTGTAGCAGCACCTCCAAAATAACCTTGCTCGAGTTCAGAAGGTGAATGAACATTAGAACTTTACATTTTGTTTTTATCTTGACACATTTGCTGTAGTTTCAAAGGCAAATATCAAATCTCAGGTCATCTTCTGAAAAATTGCTGCATATTCTTTTAGCAGAGACAGGTGTTTACTTTTCTATCTCTTGCTGGAAACTGTGAGGATTTTGTAAAGTGAACTATGTGACATTCCTGCTGGTGTGAAAGAAAGGTTATAATATGTAATTTCTTCTAACAGACAACAACATTGAAATATGTATAAATACACTGCAAATATTTCAAGATAAATAAAGTTAGCATAGAACAAGCAAGGATTTTTTCCTAATTCTGAAGTATGATGGAAACAAAGATTTTCTAATCCAGACACTTTATTTGCTAATGTGCAAATGCTATTTTTTTTACTGACCCCTGATGTCCACACCTTATCATTTGTGTGCCCTATAGTTTTAAAATTAAAAATGTATCTCTATGCAAATTTAGTGGTCATTTCAAATGGAAATGTGCTATCTGTTAATGAATTATGCTGCTGCCCAATGCTTTAGTAATATATTTGTGACAGTGTGCTTCAAAATGCAACACCAGCTACATACTACACCCTTACCATTCTCCTGCTGAATGGGCGTCGCTCATTTGCAACACTTGTTCTTTGAGAGATGCTTGGAGTTTTCAGTATCCTTATGAGTTCAGATATGTGACATTGATCGCAGAATCCCCACTCCGAAAATGTTTCCAGCACCACTGCTTTCCAGAGCCCTATCTCACCTATCTGGTTCACAAATGTCTAATCTACTCTTGATGTGTTGGGCACTACCATCTTACTGGTCTTATTCAAGGGAGATCTTCTCCCAGTCTTGCTTCTTATAACACTGTGGCAGGACCAAGGCCGCTCAGGGCTGCACTGTGTGCAGTTCCACTCTGAGCTCTTGGTATTGCCCTTTACAATCTGCAAACTGGACTCTTATTCTGTAGAATTAACCACTCATCTAGTGAAGCACAGCCATTCTCCTTATGGCGGGCACTGTCCCTCTCTCTGGACTGAATGCACAAAAACCTGATTACCTCATTCATACTCCTATTCACAATAGTCCAGCTTCACCCGAGTTCACAAAACACAGCTGCCTAGAGGCCTACAGACGTAACCACCTGCTGCAAACATTCTCTGTGCTCCTTGGCAGCCTTGGTGCCTACAGACACAGCCACCTGCTTGAAACACTCTCTGTTCTTCTTGGGCGCCTGGAGGCCCACAGACACAACCACCTGCTGCAAACACACTCTGCACTCCCTGGCGCCCTGGGAGGCCACAGACACAGCCACCTGCTTCGAAAACACTCCCTGCTTCTTGGCCATCTAGAGGCCTGAAGATACAGTCACCTGCTGCAAACACTCTTTATTCTCCTTGGCCACCCGGGGGGCCTGCAGACACAGCTATCAGTTGCAAACACGCTTTGCTCCTTGGCTGCCTATTGGCCTCCGGACACATACACATGCTTCAAACACTTTCTCTGCTCCTATGTTGCCTAGATGTCCACAGATCCCGCACCTGCTTCAAACACTCTCTGTGCTCCTTGGGGTATGCAGACCCATCCATCTGCTTCAGACACTCTTTTTGCCCCTTGGCGGACTTGGAACCCGCAGACCCAGCCACCTGCTTCAATTACTCTTGGTGCTCCTTGGCCACCTAGGGGCTCACAGACACAGCCGCCTACTTCAAACACTCTCTGCATTCCTGGCTCCCTAGGGCGCACAGACACAGCCACCTGCTACAAACACTCTCTGCACTCCTTGGCCACCTGCAGTCCCACAAAAGCAGCTAGTTGCACTCTCTGTGTTCCTTGGCTGTATGGGAGCCCGCAGATCTAGTGCCTGCTTCAAACACTCTCTGCAGGTAGAAGTGGTGATAGCGGGAAGCAGGACACTCTGCAAGCAGGGACCCACCATAACACATCTGTTTTGGCGTTGTCTGTCTACAAGCGTTGATGGCCGCCTGAGAACGGGGCTCTGCAAGGCGGCGGGCCTCGGACCCGGGAGTGGAGGCGCTGTGGGGGCGGGGTGCCTCTCCATTCCACTGCCGACAACAGGACTTGAGACAACGCCATGGGGGGACCGCTCCCCGAACACGGCATGCACCTGCAAACCATTCCATGCGCGGACCGCTCGGCTGCGGCCTATGACCTCGGCCGGAGCTAAGGTCTCCCGCGCTAATTCAGCCTGGCACGAAAGGAGGAGAAAGTGAGTAGGCGCTGGGCGGCTCCGGGAGGAGTGTGCGCTGTGGTGGGGACTCGGCAGTGAGTGGCCTCCAACACCCAGGACCCTGCCTCCCCTTCGCCTCATCCTACCCCCCCCCGGAGGGCTGTCTTCAGGGGGCGGGGGCACCTAGGCCCAAGCCGGATCGGCACTGCCGGAGACAGAGGAAGGCAGCAGCTCCGAACGCCTGCACCTACCGAGGGCCCGTGCACCTGGGGAAAGAACGCTCCAACGGGGCCTGTGCCTGGGCCTGTGTAGCGACCCAGCCCGGCTTACGGAGGAGGACGGGATGACTTCGGCAACCCCGAAAGGGGTACTCATCATGAAAGGGCCCCAACAAGGGGTCGCTTCCAACACCAGTGACCTTGTCCCCCACATTTATCGATCCCTCCCCCCTTTTTCTTTCTCTTTTGGAAGCACTCACGCACAAGGCCTTGCCAAGTGGACTCAATGAAGCCGGAATGCTGGGCACCAAGACGGAGGTGAGTACTGGGTGCCTGCCTCTTGAGAGGCGAGGAGCCCTGCCCTAGGGCGATTATCTGGTGACCTTTGATGGTGCGGAGACGAGAGAGTGAGTGCACTGGTGCAAGGCGGCACAACAGCAGCTGTTCTGCAGTGGTGGCGAGCGACTTCAGCCAACTAGTCCCTCGCCCTCCTCCCCACTGTGCATACAGCCCAAGAGAAGCGCGACCCACCAGGCCTGCCAGGAACCCATAAGAGCAACCATCCCACGTCATTGCGACCGGACAGCGCGGGTCGACCACCCTCTCCCCCACTGAGCACAACAGACGGGGGAACACAGGATATGGGCCACTGAACCTGTCAGGAGCTGTTCCATCATCCATATTATGGGATCTGTGGACCTACTGGCGCAGGGTGTCAAAACCTTTGCTTGAGGATGGGTGACCTCCCGCACAGGACCTCACCCACTCATTGGACTCATACCTGCGAGTCAAGACCCTTCCTTCTCTCTAGGCACTGGCTATGCCGCGGACCACACCTGGCCTCCACTAGACGCCGGACCTACTGCTAGGAGGGACGAGAATCCTCCTCCGCATCGTTCGCTCACTCACCCCTACGCAGCAGCTATGACCCACACCAACACTAAGTGAGAGACTCCTGAGCCTCCAAACCACCGTGCCATATCCGTACCACAGAGCCAGCGATGCCAGGCGGCAGGTCGTCGAGAAAGAATTCAGGCAAGCCGGTGAGACAATTACTTTTCTCCGAAGACCTATTGCACTCAAGGACACCGCCCCCAGCCCCAGAGGTGCATCCAACTACTCAGCCCCACAGCATGGCAGACCAAACACAGGAGACAACCATGGACAGTATCCTTCAAGAGGTCTCGGCAGTGGGTCGCAGACTGGAGGGGAAGGACAATGCTATGGCCTCACTGACGACGGAAATAAAATCCATATGCCTAGATATCGAAGGCTTTCAGTCCCGAGTGACGGGGCTAGGACAGCTTGTGGCGGCGGTGGAAACACATATCACCTCCTCCCGGGACAGGGACCAGGAACTTCTGTATCTCCGCAGCAAGATGATAGACTTAGAAGATAGGAGCCGCAGAGACAATGTCAGGTTTCTTGGATTTCCTGAAAACATTGAAGGTACAGATATCCACTCCTTCTTGGGGGAGACCCTACCAAAGCTCACTGGCTTGACTTTCGAACCCCCCCTGGAGTTTCAAAGAGTGCACAGACTAGGCCCCAAGCAATGAGATGCGGCCAATCACCCCCGCCCAATCATAGCCTGCCTCCTATGACACACTCAGACCCGCCAACACCTACAAATAGCCCGCATGCATGGACCATGTTGGATGGACGGGCAGGAGACCTGGATTACAGCGGACTTCTCTAAAGAGACCAGTGAACGTAGGGAGGCATTAGTGGCCCTCCGACCCAGGCTGCGTCAGCTGGAGGTGAAATAAGGCCTGTTTGAACCGGTGATAATGTGGATCACAAAAAACGGTGTGTCCAAAGACACTACGAATACGACCCAGCCTCAGGACCTTTCTGCAGTGGCTCAGAGCGTGTCGTCCCAGAGCCTTGCGCCCAGAGGGACAGACCGGCTTACTGCAGACTTACATCCCAGGGGGAGAGACCTAAAGAGACTAATGAAGAACCACGATGACAGAGGACAGGTACTGCATGCGGTGGATAAGTCTTGTTCCCCCCTGAAGCATACCACAGCACCCACCTGAAATCAAAGTCACCCACTGTACCACAAGAGTCAAGCTGCTGGTGACCCTGGACTCCTGGGCTTGGACCAATTGACTCCCCACTGTATCAGATAGATGAGTACCTGCCCACATATATATGTTGCATTTATTGTTTTACTGTTGTAATGTAATGTACTCCTACAGGTTTGAAGGGGAAGATAGATAGACCACTATGTTGTTCAGTACCCGTCAAGACTGCCTGAGTCCTGGACCTAACGTGCCTTCTGGTTTTCCAAGCCCTATAGGGCCATATTTATACTCTGGTTGCGCCGAATTTGCGTCGTTTTTTTTGACGCAAATTCGACGCAAAACTAACGCCAACTAACGCCATATTTATACTATGGCGCTAGACGCGTCTAGCGCCAAAGTTCCCGGAATGTGCGTAATTTTTTAGCGTGAACCCCTTCCTTGCGTTAATGATATGCAAGGGAGGCGTTCCCGTCTTAAAAAATGACTCCCAGGCCTTTACGTGGTATTTATACTCCCGGGCAAAAATGACGCCCGGGAGTGGGCGTGGCCAAAAACGGCGCATTTGCGCCGCTTTTTAACGCCTGGGTCAGGGATGGCGTTAAGGGACAAGTGGGCTCAAAATGAGCCCAGAGTGCCCTCCCCTGCCCCCAGGGACCCCCCCTGCCACCCTTGCCCACCCCAGGAGGACACCCAAGGACGGAGGGACCCATCCCATGGACATTAAGGTAAGTTCAGGTAAGTATTTTATTTTTTATTTTTTGTGGCATAGGGGGGCCTGATTTGTGCCCCCCTACATGCCACTATGCCCAATGACCATGCCCAGGGGACAGAAGTCCCCTGGGCATGGCCATTGGGCAAGGGGGCATGACTCCTATCTTTACAATGATAGGAGTCATGTTGATGGGGGATGGGCGTCGAAAAAAAATGGCGCAAGTCGGGTTACGACGATTTTTTAGCGTCAACCTGACTTGCGCCATTTTAAGACGCCCTAACGTCATTTTTTCCCAACGCCGGAGCTGCCTGGTCTACGTGGTTTTTTTCCACGCACACCAGGCAGCGCCGGTCTGATTGCGCCGTCTAACGCCATTCCATAAATACGGCGCCCGCATGGCGCTTCAGAATGGCGTTAGACGGCGCAAAATTTTTTGACGCTAAACTGCGTTAGCGCAGTTTAGCGTCAAAAAGTATAAATATGGGCCATAGTTTGTTCACACTCAGAAGATTGTTGTTTGATGTCTTAATGCACCAATGCTATAATGTTGAAGTGGTCACGAACCACCCGTCTTTTCTCCCTACCTTCCATCTGCTCCCCTCCCTCCCCCCATGACTGCGCTCTTCCCTTACCCCCCCAAGGTTGCCCCGATTGCACTGATCGAACCAATTGCACCCCTCCCTGACCTAGTGTTGCTTGTCCGGCCCCCGTGGGCCCATAGTATCCCCCATGCTGCTTGCACCCACCGCAGGACATCACGTCTCACGTCTGTTGCCTGGGAGTCACCATACGGCGAGGTGAATGGACTCCAGCAGGTGTGTCGATGGACACCCCTCCCACCCACCCCGATGTCCTAACGCTGCCGCATCCCCATAGCTGCACACCACCATTGCTACACGGACCAACTGTCACTCAACCCGCGCAGTGGCAATGATACTGATACTGCCACTGCTCATGCCCCCACTCCTCAGACCTCCACCCCACTCCTGGGTGACCCGCCGCGTTCGTCACAGCGCTCTCCGCTGCGCCGGTCCTCCTGCGGCACTGCGTTGCATCGGCCCCCATTACGTGCTAACACGTTGGGTTTTTGCTGCTCTGCTGACATCAGGGCCCGTATTTATACTTTTTGACGCTAAACTGCAAAAGTTTAGCGCCGGCTAACGCCATTCTGAAGCACCATGCGGGCGCCGTATTTATTGAATGGCGTTAGCCGGCGCTAGCAGACCGGCGCTGCCTGGTGTGCGTGGAAAAAAACCACGTACACCAGGCAGCGCCGGCGTTGGGGAAAATGGCGTTAGGGCGTCTTAAAATGGGGCAAGTCAGGTTGAGGCAAAAAAATCGCCTCAACCCGATTTGGGCCATTTTTAACGACGCCCAGACGCCATTTACATGACTCCTGTCTTTGTAAAGACAGGAGTCATGCCCCCTTGCCCAATGGCCATGCCCAGGGGACTTATGTCCCCTGGGCATGGTCATTGGGCATTGTGGCATGTAGGGGGGCACAAATCAGGCCCCCCTATGCCAAAACAAAATATTAAAAAAAAAAAAAATTATACTTACCTGGACTTACCTGAATGTCCCTGGGATGGGTCCCTCCATCCTTGGGTGTCCTCCTGGGGTGGGCAAGGGTGGCAGGGGGGGGTCCCTGGGGGCATGGGAGGGCAGCTGTGGGCTCATTTTGAGCCCACAGGTCCCTTAATGCCTGCCCTGACCCAGTCGTTAAAAAGAGGCGCAAATGCAGGTTTTTTTGCCCCGCCCACTCCCGGGCGTGATTTTTGCCCGGGAGTATAAATACGACGCATTTGCGTCACAGTCATTTTTTTAGACAGGAACGCCTACCTTGCATCTCATTAACGCAAGGAAGGCGTTCACGCAAAAAAATGACGCTCATTCCTCATACTTTGGCGCTAGACGCGTCTAACGCCAAAGTATAAATATGGCGTTAGTTTTGCGCCGAATTTGCGTCGAAAAAAACAACGCAAATTCGGCGCAAACGGAGTATAAATATGCCCCCAGGCGTTTGCATCGATGAATCTGGTGTGTCTTGTGCTTCCTCTCCCGGCCGGAGGCCCGCTGGCCAAGTGCCAGGGCTCCATAGGTTTAGGCTTAGACCCGCAGACTACAGTTCAGGACTCGTGGGGCTTTCTGCTCTGCCCCCTCCCCTTTCCCCTATTTAAGGCTTGTATTGCCAATCTTATATCTTTTGGGTTTGCTCCTACTATTCTTCTACCCCTCCCGCCTTTTTTTTCTTTTTCTTCTTTGTCTTTCCCCCTTCTCTCTTCTCCTTTCTCTCCCCCCGACTTCCTTTCTCCCTCCCCCCTGGTGCCTTTCTATCTCTCTCTTCTCTTTACACCCCTGACCCTTCTTCTCCCCTGAATCCCCCACCACTTTCCCACCTACCCACGTCAGCCCTTCTCTTCGGAAGCCGGGACTCATTGGGCGTCCCATACCTCACCCCCACCACTACCCACCTACCCTACCCAGCCCTTAACGGTTATCTCCCATATCGACCTCTACCCTCCCCTAAACATTCACTTCGTCCCCCAACCCTAACTCACTTCATTAAACGGAAGAAAATACTCTCATACCTCAACTCTAAACGGACCGATATAGCCCTTCTTTAAGAGACACACCTTGATAGGGCCAAATCCGACAAACTGTACCGGGACTGGGTGGGAACAGCGTTATTTAGTTGCATCCCCACCTCGCAGGAACCAACTGCCTTCTCCCGGAAATTGGGGCCACTCGCTACGTAATTGGGGGAGACTAGAACCTGACTAGAGATGCAGTATTGGACAGTACTGGACCTCTAGACATAAATAACAACAGTGACAGGGCCCTACAGTCAGATATATTGCAGGACAACGGTCTGGTGGACTCCTGGAGGCTGACACACCCGGCTGACAGAGAATATACTTTTTTGTCTCCAGCGCACGGCACCGAATCCCATTTGGACTATTTTCCCATCTCACACAGCATAGTGGCTCATGCCCAGGAAGCCCGCATACTGGAAGGGGGCCTGTCGGACCACTCCCCAATCCACTTAGCTGTCTAGCTGGGCCTGGTGTCCCCGGGTTGTAAACCATGGCGATTTGCTGTCCAAAGTTATCGCTCCCCACACTGGAAGGCAAAACTGCGAGCTCATACATCCACTTATGTCCAGGATAACCTCAGCTCTGTGGAATCCAAGAGGGTCATGTGGGTGGTGACCAAGGTGACCATACGTGGACAAATGATGTGTGATGCAGCACTGGCAAACAAGGAAAGAAAAGCACAAGTGACTCTGGAAACTGACATCAGGCACTTAATGTGACAATATACGGACCAGAGTAGATGATTGGACCGCACCCGCATGGCCTTGAAAAAACTATATACTTCCCAAGCTGAATACGCGCTGCAATGCTTGCAAGGATGACACTACAAACAGGAGGAGAAGGCTGGTCGCCTGTTAGCAGCACAACTCTGCCAGAGAACGGCAACCCTAGCTATACCAGCCATCAACGCCTGCACAGGAGAGACACTCACGCACCCACAGGAGATAGTCAATGAATTTGCAACCTTCTACCGGCACCTCTACATCCCAGAATCCACATCCACCTCCGCCCAATTCGAGGCCTTTCTCACCAACATTGCCTTACCCTCGCTCTCTGATGAGGGCTGTAACCTTTTGGAAGGGGACATTACCCGGCTGGAAATTATGCAGGTCATCTCTGAGCTCCCCTAACATAAATGGCCTGGAGAAGATGGATTCCCTGCGGAATTCTATAAATGGGTGAGGGAGGAGATGCTGGATGTCCTCCACAGAGTGCTGAACGAGGCTTGTCAGACAGGCTCTCTGGGTGCGATTTCCAACACTGCCACGAAAGCGGTCATACCGAAACTAGGACGAGACCCCCTGCTCTGCAGTAGATACTGGCCTATATCCCTCCTGAATGGTGACATTAAGATACTGACCAGCGTTCTAGCGAATCGCCTGTGTAAAGTCATACCATCTTTAATACATCACACCCAAGTGGGATTTGTGCCAGGCTGAACATCCAGAAATCACCTCTGTACCCTCTGCCATACCCTATGGGAGGCTAGGAATGCACCGAAGGCCGCATTAGCCCTATCCTTGGACACTGAGAAGGCATTTGATCGGATAGAATGGCCGTACCTAATTGCGACACTGGTGAAATTCGGCTTGGGGGACCAGTTTATCTCCAAAGTTCGTCTGCTCTATGAACACCCTACGGCGTGGGTTAACTGCGGGGATTCCTCTCGGACCCCTTTCCCATATGCAGAGGGACCCGGCAAGGATGTCCCCTATTGCCCCTCTTGTTCCTGCTGGCAATGGAGCCGCTAGCAGCTGCTATATGTAACTCCCCCTCGATAGCGGGTTTCCCTCTGCCGGCCGGAAATTGTAAAATCTACTTATACGCTGACAACGTCCTCCTAACCTTAACCAACCTGGAGCGTTCCCTGCCAGCCCTGTTGGAGGTCATTGACACATTTGCACCCCTCTCCAGCTACCGAGTGAACTGGGACAAAAGCGAGGCCCTCCCCCTCTCACAGGTGACAACGAAATCCGCACTACTTGGATTCCCATTTCGATGGACTCCGAAACGCCTCAAATATCTAGGAGTACTAGTCAACCAAAGCCTAAAGCGTATGACCCCCTCATCACGCGCATGAGGCTCGACTTCGAGAAATTGACTCATCTAGGCCTCTCCATGTGGGGCAAGATACAGGCAGTTAGAATGGTCATGGTACCACGCTTCACTTATGTTTTGGGCCTGCTACCCCTTCAAGTACCTCTCTCAACATTGAGACCAATTGATGCAGCAATTAGAGCATTCGTGTGGGGCTCTGCATGCCCACGACTGTTGTCAGCCAAACTGATGGTGTGCCGATCACATGGGGGAACGGGGCTCCCCTCGGTGGAGCATTACGCTCTAGCCCTACACCTGTCGCCATTGGCTGCCGCACTGCCAGTGTCAATGGAGCCACTGCAATGGATATCTGTGGAGAAGACGCTGCTTTCCCATAGTGGAGGCCTCGGTGGGCTCTACTGTAAAAATCCCTTATCCCCTAGTTAAGCAAACCCAATCTTGAAGGCAACATGTACGGCATGGCAGAGGGCCCACTGCTTGCTCGGGGTACATCCCTTCCTACACACCCAGGCCCAAATATGGAACAACAACAGCCTGCGGATAGGTGGAACGGTTCTCAACTGGCCACAGTGGAGTGGGGCCAGCATTGCCCATTTGCCCCAGGTCCTAGAGTACGACAAGCTCAAATCCTTCGCCAAGCTGCAGGATGAATTCAAACTCCATCCACGGCAGGAATGGAGATACCTGCAACTCAAACACTGTCTGCAACAGCATGCTAGCATTGCCAATGAGGACTACAGACTTCACCCGTGGTGACCTATCTGAAGACGTCGGGGAAAACACAAAGGCGTAATGGCAAGCCTATATGAGGTCATTACACGTCACATAGGCGCCTATGGAGAACAGGGGTGCTCCGGTTCCAGTCTGCCAGCAGGTAAGTACCCGCGTCCTCGGGGGCAGACCAGGGTGGTTTTGTAGAGCACTGGGGGGGACACAAGTAAGCACACAAAACACACCCTCAGTGGCACAGGGGCGGCCGGGTGCAGTGTGCAAAGCAGGCATCAGGTTTTAGATAGGAAACAATGGAGGGACCCGGGGGTCACTCTAGCGGTGCAGGTAGGCACAAGGGGGGCTCCTCGGGCCAGCCACCACCTGGGCTAGGCAGAGGGTCGCCTGGGGGTCACTCCCGCACTGAGGTTTGGTTCCTTCAGCTCCTGGGGGCTGCAGGTGCAGTGCTGGTTCCAGGCATCGGGTCCCTTGTTACAGGCAGTCGCGGTCAGGGGGAGCCTCTGGATTCTCTCTGCAGGCGTTGCTGTGGGGGTCAGGGGGGTCATCTCGGGCTACTCACGGGGTCGCAGTCGCCGGGGAGTCCTCCCGGTGGTGTTTGTTCTCTGGATCTCGAGCCATGGGTGTTGGGTGCAGAGTGGGAAGTCTCACGCTTCCGGCAGGAAACGTGAAGTCTTTAAAAGTTGCAGAAAAGTTGCAAGATTGTTGTTGTTTCTTGAGCAGAGCCGCTGCACACAGGAGTTTCGTGGTCCTTAGGTTCAGGGCAGTCCTCGGAGGCTTCAGAGGTCGCTGGTCCCTGTTGGATGCGTCACTGTTGCAGTTTCTCGAGTCAGGAGACAGGCCGGTAGGGCTGGGGCCAAAGCAGTTGTAGTCTTCCGTCGTCTCTGCAGGTTTACAGGTCAGCAGTCCTTCTTCTTAGTTCAGGTTGCAGGAATCAAATTTCCTGGGTTCTGGGGTGTCCCTAAATACTAGATTTAGGGGTGTATTTAGGTCTGGGAGGGCAGTAGACAATGGCTACTGTCCTGGAGGGTGGCTAAACCCTCTTTGTGCCTCCTCCCTGTGGGGAGGGGGCACATCCTTAATCCTATTGGGGGAATCCTCCAAAACTAAGATTCTAAAGGCAGGGGTCACCTCAGCTCAGGGCACCTTAGGGGCTGTGGTGCCTGGTAGGTGACTCCTCCTTGTTTTCCTAATTATCTCCTTCAGCCTTGCTGCCAAAAGTGGGGGCAGTGGCCGGAGGGGCGGGCATCTCCACTAGCTGGGATGCCCTGGGGCGCTGTAACAGACGGCTCACCACCAGGTGTTACAGTTCCTGCAGGGGTAGGTGTGAAGCACCTCCACCCAGTGCAGGCTTTGTTCCTGGCCACAGAGTGACAAAGGCACTCTCCCCATGTGGCCAGCAACTCGTCTGGTTGTGGCTGGCTGGCAGAAACTGGTCAGCCCCACACAGAAGTCGGATTGGTATTCAGGGGGCATCTTTAAGATACCCTCTGGGTGCATGTTACAATAAATTGCACACTGGCATCAGTATGCATTTACTGTGCTGAGACGTATGATACCAAACTTCCCAGATTTCAGTGTAGCCATTATGGAACTTATGGCAACCCTGCACTTACAATGTCTAAGGTTTTGCTTAGACACTGTAGGGGCATGCACATATGCCCTCACCTGTGGTATAGTGCACCCTGCCTTCGGGCTGTAAGGCCTGCTAGAGGGGGGACTTACCTATGCCACAGGCAGTGTGAGGTTGGCATGGCACTCTGAGGCGAGTGCCATGTCGACTTAGTCATTTTCTCCCCACCAGCACACACAAGCTGTGAGGCAGTGTGCATGTGCTGAGTGAGGGGTCCCAGGAGGGCATAAGACATGCTGCAGCCCTTAGAGACCTTCCCTGGCATCAGGGCCCTTGGTACCAGGGGTACCAGTTACAAGGAACTTATCTGAGTGCCAGGGCTGTGCCGATTGTAGAAGCAAAGGTACAGTTTAGGGAAAGAACACTGGTGCTGGGGCCTATTAGCAGGGTGCCAGCACACTTTCAATCAAAACTTAGCATCAGCAAAGGCAAAAAGTTAGGGGGTAACTATGCCAAGGATGCATTTCCTTACAACCTATAGTCGCAACCTCTCCTGGAAAAACTACACCTACAATGGCAAACCCTCTGTGCTGCTTGGCCACCTGTGGGCCTACAGACTCAGGCACCATCTTGAAACACTCTTTGTATTCCTTGGCTGCCTAGGGGCCTACAGACACAGCCACCTGTTGCAAACACTCTCTGCACTCCTTGGCCGCATGGGCATTCAGACACAGCCACCTGCTGCAAACACTCTCTGCACTTCTTGGTGGCCTAGAAGGCCACAGCCACCTGCTGCAAACACTCTCTGCACTCTTTGGCTTCCTGGAGGCCAGCAGAAACAGCCACCTGCTGTAAACACTCTCTGTGCTGCTTGGTAGCCTAGAAAGCCACAGCCACCTGCTGCAAACACTCTTTGCACTCTTGGCCATATAGAGACCCGCAGACACAGCCACCTGCTGCGAACACTCTCTGCGTTCCTTGGCCGCCTGGGGCCCTGCAAACACAGCCACCTGCTGCAAACACTCCCTGCTGTCCCTGAATGCCTGGTGGCCCACAGACCCAGCCACCTGCTGCAAACACTCTCTGTGCTCCTTGGCCACCTAGGGCACCACGGACACATCCATGTGCTTCAAACACTTTCTGTTCTCCTTGGCCGCTTAGGGGCCCACAGACACAACCATGTGCTTCAAACACTTTCTGTGTTTCTTGGCCTCCTAGGGTCTGCAGACCCATCCAACTGCTTCAAACGCTGTCTGTGCTCCTTGGCCACCTAGAGACCCGCAAATCCAGCCACCTGCTTCAAACACTCCCTGTGGTTCTTGGCTGCCAATGGATTAAACCAAGATCTTTGTGACTGGGGGTGAATGTTTGCATTTTTCAGCATTCCGTCCATCATCTGTTCTTTTTGCCTTTGTCACCCCAAGGGGGGAAGTGTATGGCAATACGTGGTTCCCGTGCTCATTGCACCACTGAATTCAAGCTAGCTTAGCTGATGAAGGGTGCTACCCTGAAACCGGTCCTAGGATGCTTGTTTCCGATCCAGGGATGACCTGGCTTGGAGTTCGGGCTGGACTGTTCCCATGGGAACCAGGGTCAAGACTAATTTGCATAAGGCTGGGTCCAAACTGGGATGGTGTGGTGAGAAAAAAACAATGGATTAAACCAAGATCTTTGTGACTCGGGGTGAATGTTTGCGTTTTTCAGCATTCCGTCCATCATCTGTTCTTTTTGTCTTGGCTGCCTTGGGGCACGCACACACAGCCACCTACTTCAAACACTGTCTGCGTTCCTGGTTGCCTAGGGGCTCGCAGACATAGGCACCTGCTCCAAACACTCTCTTTGCTTCTTGGCCACCTAGAAGCCGGCAGACACAGCCACCTCCTGCCAACACTCTCTGCGCTCTTTGGCCACCTAGAGGCCCACAGACACAGCCACCTGCTGCAAACACTGTCTGCATTCCTTTGCCCCCATGGGAACCCGCAAAAACAGCCACCTACTGCAAACACTCTCTGCTCTCCTTGGACACCTGGTGGCCCGCAGACCCAGCCACCTGCTTCAGACACTCTCTGTACTCCTTGGCCACCTGCGGGCCCAGAGACCCAGCCACCTGCTTGAAACATTCTCTTTTTTCCGTGGCTGGCAGGGAGCTTGCAGACCCAGACAACTGCTTTAAACATTCTCTGTGATCCTTGGGCACCTGGAGGGACCACAGACACAGCCACCTGTTGCAAACACTCTCTGTGCTCCTTGGCTGCCTAGGGTCCTGGAGACACAGCCACTTGCTGCAAACACTCTCATAGCTCCTTGGCCACCTGGAGACCCGCAGACACAGTCACCTTCTGCAAACACTCTCTGCACTGCTTAGCCACGCATATGGGAAAGATGGAGGACGAGAAAAACTAAAAAGCGTCACAAAGGGAGAAAGCAGAAAGCTATAAGAGTGAGCTGAAGGGACAGGGAGTGGCCGTAAATGGATTAAAGAGGCCTGAGATGGCTTTGGGATTACGCTAGCTCAGTATTCTGTGCTTGCACATTTAGGTCCACATTTATGGATTTCGCCGTAAAACTGCGCTAACGCAGTTTTGCATCAAAATCCATAGTGCCTGCTAGCACCAGCAGGGTGCCATATTTTTGGAATGGCACAAGGGGGCACAAAGGACAGGCTAGCATCTAAAGAAAAGACTTTAGCTGGCTGGGGAGGGGGTGGCAGGAGGGGAAAAGGCACTAGTGGGCCAGAAATGACCCTAGGCTGGTAAGCTGTAATAAATACGTCGCTAAACAGTCTAGCGTCATTTTCTGACGCACTACCACCTAAACATGACTCCTGTCTTTGTAAATACATGCCCACCACCCCAATGGCCAGCCCAGGGGATCAGTGTCCCCTGGGTAAGGCCATAATACCTAGTGCCAGGCAGGAGGCCCCATTTAAGCGGCCCCCAATGGCAGAGGAAAAAAAAAAGCTTACCGGTACTTACCCAGGTTGGGGTCCCCCATCCTATGATGTCGCTCTGGTTTGGGTGGGGGTGTTCCTGGGGCTTGGCATGGGCATCTGTTGGCCCATTCCATGGTGTCTAGCCTTGGAAATGGGTCCAAAGGTCCCCTAATGCCTGGTCAGACCTAGGCATTAAATAATGGCGCTAAGCAGGCTTAGCACCATTATTTTGGTCTGCCTACTCCGTGCGCGTCGTTTTTGCACTAGAGTATAAATAAGGCGGTAGGGGGTTAGCGTGATATCGTGGACGAGAACTCCTACCTTGCATCTAATTAGTGCAAGGTAGTTTGACGCATCCACAATATGACGCTAACCCCTATATTTTGACGCTAGATGGGTCAAGCGTCCGAATTTTTGATGCCAAAACAGCGCAAGCCAAGTATAAATACGCACCTTAATTACAGCAGCCGCATGGTTCAGAGGAGAGCTTTGGGCACCAGCACGTTTTTATTTACAAACTAATCACTGAGCTGCTTTTTGCTTGCTACTTGTTCATGGTTGTAGTTATCCCTGTGATACGCCAGGAATACAGCCAGCCACACTCGTGTTAATTAAAGTGTACATGAAGTCTGATATCCAGTCGCTTTAACATAGTCCCGAGCATGGCTAATGCTTCCGGTTCATAAATGCTACTTTTAATGAGTCGGTCTTCACGCCCAGACATTCACGCATCAGAGAACTGATAAGGTCAAGACTGCACCGGAACAATTAATGGAAAAACTGTTTTTTCGGTCATTCTTGCGTTTGCAAATAAGCCCTGGGATCCAGAAGGGTTTTCTCCACATCATGGCCCGTATTTATACTCCGTTTGCGCCAAATTAGCGTCGTTTTTTTCGACGCAAATTCGGCGCAAAACTAACGCCATATTTATACTTTGGCGTTAGACGCGTCTAGCGCCAAAGTATGGGCAAATAGCGTCATTTTTTTGCGTGAACGCCTTCCTTGCGTTAATGAGATGCAAGGAAGGCGTTCCCGTCTAAAAAAATGACGGCGACGCAAATGCGTCGTATTTATACTCCCGGGCAAAAATCACGCCCGGGAGTTGGCGGGTCAAAAAACCCCGCATTTGCGCCACTATTTAACGCCTGGGTCAGGGTAGGCGTTAAGGGGCCTGTGGGCTCAAAATTAGCCCACAGGTGCCCTCCCCTGCCCCCAGGGACCCCCCCTGCCACCCCTGCCCACCCCAGGAGGACACCCAGGGATGGAGGGACCCACCCCAGGGACATTCAGGTAAGTTCAGGTAAGTATAATTTTTTATATTTTTAATTTTTTTTGGTGGCATAGGGGGGCCTTATTTGTGCCCCCCTACATGCCACTATGCCCAATGACCATGCCCAGGGGACATAAGTCCCCTGGGCATGGCCATTGGGCAAGGGGGCATGACTCCTGTCTTTACTAAGACAGGAGTCATTTAAATGGCGCCTGGGCGTCGAAAAAAATGGCGCAAATCGGGTTGAGGCGATTTTTTTGCCTCAACCTGACTTGCCCCATTTTAAGACGCCCTAACGCCATTTTCCCCCTACGCCGGCGCTGCCTGGTCTACGTGCTTTTTTTCCACGCACACCAGGCAGCGCCGGTCTGCTAGCGCCGGCTAACGCCATTCCATAAATACGGCGCCCGCATGGCGCTTCAGAATGGCGTTAGACGGCGCTAAATTTTTTGACGCTAAACTGCGTTAGCGCAGTTTAGCGTCAAAAAGTATAAATATGGGCCCATATTCGATAAAACACCTCGCCAATTATGGATGAAAAGGACAGTGAAACCATTTCCTTAATACAGCATTATAAAACTTCGTTTGTTGGTAAATCACTTTTCTTAGGTAATTTCGTTTTTAATATAGATAAAAAAAAATGCTAACTCCCTAATACCCAAGAGAGCAAAATGATTTTACCTCAAACACAATTTCGTATTCATATTTTAAAGCGGTGGAACGTTATTTGTTCCATTCCATTTTATGTAAACTCTTAGAAAAGAAAGTATTTTTAGTTAGGTGTCAAAAATGATCGCCACCTCAAAACATCGCTCAAATAAGAAGGGGCAGACTTAAGAGCCCCTTGCGCCATATATCGCCACATTAGCTTCATTTTTTTTACGCCAATGTGGCGATATTGTGACAAAAGTGCCACAGCATATTTACAAAGTGGCGCAATTCATTAATTGAGCCACATTATGCCAATGCCAGGGATAATGTATTCAAGGGGGCCGTTCCCCCCATTGGGAAGGGGGCGAAAAAATTGCGCAAAGAAATCAAAAAGATTTCTTTGCACCAGTTTTGCGGCATTTTTAATGCCTACAAAGAGCTGGCATTAAAAGGAGGCACACCGTTATTTATAATGGGTCTTAATGTGCTTTGCAGGATTAGCGTCAGCATTTTTGACACTAAGGCCCATATTTATACTTTTTGACGCTAAACTGCGCTAACGCAGTTTAGCGTCAAAAAATTTTGCGCCGTCTAACGCCATTCTGAAGCGCCATGTGGGCGCCGTATTTATGGAATGGCGTTAGACGGCGCAATCAGACCGGCGCTGCCTGGTGTGCGTGGAAAAAAACCACGTAGACCAGGCAGCTCCGGCGTTGGGAAAAAATGACGTTAGGGCGTCTTAAAATGGCGCAAGTCCGGTTGACGCTAAAAAATCGTCTTAACCCGACTTGCGCCATTTTTTTTCGACGCCCATCCCCCATCAACATGACTCCTATCATTGTAAAGATAGGAGTCATGCCCCCTTGCCCAATGGCCATGCCCAGGGGACTTCTGTCCCCTGGGCATGGTCATTGGGCATAGTGGCATGTAGGGGGGCACAAATCAGGCCCCCCTATGCCAAAAAAAATTATAAAAAAAAAAAAAAAATACTTACCTGAACTTACCTGAATGTCCCTGGGGTGGGTCCCTCCAGCCTTGGGTGTCCTCCTGGGGTGGGCAAGGGTGGCAGGGGGGTCCCTGGGGGCAGGGGAGGGCACTCTGGGCTCATTTTGAGCCCACTTGTCCCTTAACGCCATGCCTGACCCAGGCGTTAAAAAGCGGCGCAAATGCGCCGTTTTTAGCCACGCCCACTCCCGGGCGTCTCTTTTGCCCGGGAGTATAAATACCACGTAAAGGCCTGGGAGTCATTTTTTAAGACGGGAACGCCTCCCTTGCATATCATTAACGCAAGGAAGGGGTTCACGCTAAAAAATGACGCACACTCCGGGCACTTTGGCGCCCGAACCGTCTAACGCCATAGTATAAATATGGCGTTAGTTGGCGTTAGTTTAGCGTCGAATTTGCGTCGAAAAAAACGACGCAAATTCGGCGCAACCAGAGTATAAATACGGCCCTAATCCTGCAAAGTGCCAAACTAGCGTCAACATTTTTTACGCTGGTTCCCTAACTATCGCCATGGTGCGCCGTGTCTTAGATATGGAGCACACATGGTGGCATTAGGAGGCATAAGGCACGAAAGGTGGAGCTTCAGTGGATGTAGCGCCACTTTTCCTTAATCAGGCCCGAAGTTCTGTGTAGATGGGGCACTAGGGAAACCGAAATATTATAGCTCTTTGTTCTAGGTTCATTTGGGAGTCTGGCTTTCCTTCTGCAAAGAAGCAGTCTCATTACAAGCTGTCAAGGGGTTTTCTTTCACGTGCATTTTCTTTTTTATCATTATGGTTGGTTGAGCTTTGCATTATCCTTCCGCTTGATGGCAGTAGATATCCAGCTGCAAGAATTTTAACAGTTCTAGCGCTGCATCCCAATCGAGGAAAATGCAACTGAAGGGAAAAGCAACTGGCAACGTTTTAAAGCTGACAAACAAACTGAAGAGGGTCTGCAATCATCATGCACGTAAAGAAGCTCGTCAGTACCTAAAAGTAAACTACCTGATCCACATTTACATAACGTGCTAGCGCTCCCTGAAAAATGTGATTCGGGGCCCTTGAGTCTCACATACCTCACAGATATTCATTGGCCTTGGGCAGAATGGGGACCTCTTGAAGGATTGACGTCCCCTGCATGGGCCTGCGTTACGCCCCTGCTAAGCCCTATGGCGGAATAGCAGTACGTTCCTACTCAGTGCAATGTATGGTTTCCTAGAGGTGGGAGCATTATACTTTCAAATAAAATAAGTGGGGGTGAGAGGCACTAGACGTCCCGCAACAGGACTGTGGTTAGTTTAGTGCTTCACTGCTGGTCGGGCATACAATGAGCCAGATCTATATGACCCTATCTCCTAGCTCATACACCTCAGCTCAGCTGGAAAGTTTATGGGTGGGGCCCCCTTGCCCAGCACTCTTGGAATGCACACTGTCTACGGCAGACAGTGCGCATTCCAAGGGTGGTTGGGTACCCTCTGTGCAACATCATCAGACTCGGCTCCTTATGGAGCGAAGGCCAATGCCGCCACACGGTTTCCATTGGGCTGACCGGCAGAAACCTTTGATTTCAGAGGTTTCCACCGGTCTGCCCAGTGGAAGCCCTGTAATAGGCCAGGCAGTGGGGTGGGGGGGACTGCCAGCTCTGCAGCGGTCTCCTCTCCATTGGTCTGGAGGTCTGGGGTTTGGACCGCCAGACTCATAATGAGGCCCCAAGTTTGGCAGAAAACTTTGGGGCATATTTATACTCCGTTTGCGCTGAATTTGCGTCGTTTTTTTCGACGCAAATTCGACGCAAAACTAACTCCATATTTATACTTTGGCGTTAGACGCGTCTAGCGCCAAAGTTCATGGAGTTAGCGTCATTTTTTGGCGTGAACACCTTCCTTGCGTTAATGAGATGCAAGGTAGGCGTTCCCGTCTTAAAAAATGACTCCCAGGCATGTGCGTGGTATTTATACTCCCGGGCAAAAATGACGCCCGGGAGTGGGCGGGGCAAAAAACCCGCATTTGCGCCTCTTTTTAACGCCTGGGTCAGGGCAGGCGTTAAGGGACCTGTGGGCTCAGAATGAGCCCAGAGGTGCCCTCCCCTGCCCCCAGGGACACCCCCTGCCACCCTTGCCCACCACAGGAGGACACCCAAGGATGGAGGGACCCATCCCAGGGAAGAAAAGGTAAGTTGTGGTAAGTATTTTTTTTTAAAAAAATTTGTGGCATAGGGGGGCCTGATTTGTGCCCCCCTACATGCCACTATGCCCAATGACCATGGCCAGGGGACATAAGTCCCCTGGGCATGGCCATTGGGCAAGGGGGCATGACTCCTGTCTTTGCTAAGACAGGAGTCATGTTAATGGCGTCTGGGAGCCAAAAAAAAATGGCGCAAATCGGGTTAAGACGATTTTTTTGCCTCAGCCTGACTTGCCCCATTTTTGGACGCCCAAACGCCATTTTTCCCTACGCCGGCGCTGCCTGGTGTACGTGTTTTTTTTTCACGCACACCAGGCAGCGCCGGTCGGCTAACGCCGGCTAACGCCATTCAATAAATACGGCGCCCGCATGGCGCTTCAGAATGGCGTTAGCCGGCGCTAATTTTTTTGGCGCAAAACTGCGTTAGCGCAGTTTTGCGTCAAAAAGTATAAATATGGCCCTTTATATTTACTCAGAAAAAGTGCTTTTTGTGATTTGGTATAAATCTGTTTAGATGTTTAAAAAAATGTTAAATAATAGAGCAATCTGACAGTTGGTGGTAAAAGTCAAGTATATTTTGATTGGCCGCAATGGTTTTTTTTCTCATTGGTGGTCTCGGTTCAATGGGACCCATCATCCCTTGATACCAAGGAATCTGACTGCTGCCATCATAGGGTAAAGAAACGTGGCCTTTGTAGGTCGAGGTGGGAAACAGCTTTAACAATGCTGTCATTACCATGCAATACCTCTACCATGCATCCATTACCACGCACATGCCTTTACTACACATGTCTTTACCACGCACATTTATGTCACGCATATGCCTTTACCTTGCCTTCTTTTACAACGAAAATATATTTTGTAGTAAGTGTGTATATGCATGTGTGTGTGTATATACAGTATATATATCTATATCTATATATATATGTATGTGTATATATATATATATGTATATATATCTATATATATATCTATATATATATATATATATAGATATATATATATATATATATATATATCTATATATATATATATATATATATAAAACAAAAATCATTACACAGCATTAGAGAGCCAATATTTACCAGCTTCTCATAGCAGGAATGACGCTGGCAGCATCCATCAACTCGAAAGGTAATTTATTTTCTTATTTCTTGTAGAGTACAAAGTGCATAGTGCTATTCAAACAAAAATGGCAACGCGTTTCGGCCTGAGCCTTCGACTGGCCATAGAATTAGTTGTGAAGTTGGTGTATTTAAGTCATGTGATCACCCACCATCCACCAATTAAAATCCATATTCATTACATATCACTAAAATGGCATTTCATTATCACTTTTTTCACCCAAAATAAAGTTTTTTTGTCTGTAACGGAGATTTGTGTTAAACACTGATATTTTTTGTTGAATCAAAAGTATAATTTGATGTACTTCAAAATATGATACTTAGTTCTCAAATGTATCCATATATAATTATACTTCTATTTACTCCATCTCTATTGATTTTTTTTCCTCTCTAGTTATTGTTGTTTAAGTAAAGTACCTATACCTAAACATTCACATTCCACACATCTATGAAGTGCAAAAAACAGGATTATTTTTCATTTTAAAGATACATCTGTTCTATGAATCCTATCAGGTTTTCATCTCCCATCATTTTGGGATTTTTTGGGATTTGTTGACTCACTGTAAAGTACCTTTGAGCATGAGAACAAATTCAACTCATCTTGAACATGTTCAAGGCAAGAAAAAGAAGATGAAGAAGAGAAGGAAAGGGAAAGGGAAAAAGGCTAGAGCGAGAAAGTTTGAGTAAAGTACCTATTTCTACACAACCTTATTCCAACATCTGTGGAATGCATAGGACAGAATTTTTTTTCATTTTAAAGGTACATCTATTCTATGAATACTGCTAAATTTTTACCTCCTCTCATTTTGGGATTCTTGATTCACTGTAAAGTACCTTTAAATAAAAGGACAAATGGAGCTCATCTTGGACACTTATAACGGGAAAATCTAGAAGAACTACAAAGTTACTTGTTTCGTGATTTGGTCCACTTTTTTTATATACAAGTTCGAGATAGATGAAAAAATCAATTCCTGTCTCATTTCCAGATGTCTTTTTTCCTCTCATTCCCTGTCTCTTACAGGTGTCTATGTAATTCTGCATCTATGTTCAGGTCCCACAATATTTCAGTTCCAATCAGAATGATCCATTCGGATTCCATTCTCCTCATGTTTTGTTCTCGGTCCCCTCCCCTCTCAATCTGTTTAATGTGTTGGATGCCATAATATCTCAACCCTTTTTGGACACCCTGATGTTGTTCCCATATGTGTTTCGCTATTGAGTATGTCAGGTCTTAGTTGTTTATCGCTCTTATGTGTTGCAGAATTCGTAGTTTCAACTTGTTCACTGTGCTACCGACATATTTCTTGCCACATATACATTCCAGAACATAAATCACGAAGGGGGTTTCTCAATCTATTCTTTCCATGATTTTCATGATCTTCCCATCTAATTTTTTTAATTGCGTCATATTTTTGCCAAACGTGCATGCTTTACATTTAGTACATTTCCAAAAACCTTGTTGTTTATCACTCAGCCAGTTCATTGCATTTTTCTTTTTGGAGATCATGTGTCTGCTTATTAGGTGATCACTCAATGTTGGTGCTCTTTTATATGTGATCGACAGATGATTAGGTAATAATTTAGACAGTGTTTCATCCAATAATGGCAATCTCCACTTGTCATTTATGAGTTTTCTTGTTTTCTGACTTCCTGCATCAAAGCGCATAATGTATTGTATAGTATTTGTGTTTGAGTCACAGTTTTTTGTTCTGGGGACCAAGAGATCATCTCTCTTCCGTTGCATCGCTCTTTTTCGTGCGTCATCCAAAACCAAATTTGGGTATGATCTTTTCAAGAATCTTTCATACATCTCATTCATTTGGGTTTCCAATTCTACTTTCTCTGTACATTTACGTTTGACTCTCAGAAAATCCCCATCTGGTATACTCCATTTTAAAGCCTTTGGATGTCCACTACTTGCATGCAAAAAACTATTTGCACTGGTCGGTTTTCTATGCATTTTTGTACAGATTTTTCCATCTTTTATGTATACACCAATGTCCAAATAATGGATTTCCAGCTCACTTATTTCATATGTAAAATTTAATTGTTGGGGATTATTATTTGAAGATCTTATGAAATGTTCCAGGGGCTCTCTTTCCCCTCCCATATCAAGAAGAGGTCATCGATGTAACATACCCATAAGACAACATGTTCTAGCATTTCCTGATTATTTTCTTGCCAAACCACTTGTGACTCCCACATGCCCATAAGAAGATTTGCATATGTGGGTGCAAAAGAGGTCCCCATAGCTGTTCCTTGTTCCTGTAGATAGTATCTACCATCAAACATAAATACATTATGGGTCAGACAGTACCGTAGCACTTCTAATAACATTTCAGAATGTTCCAATAAACTAATAGATATTGATCTCAAAAAGTACTTACAAGCTTCTAGCCTATCCATGTGTCTAATGGATGTATATGGGGAAACCACATCAATTGTAGCCATGATATAATTCTTTTTCCATGGTATGTTGTTAATCCTATTTGAAACATCCATAGAGTCTCTCAGGTAAGATGGAAGATTTGAGACATAGGGAAACAAGAATATATCATTAAATCTTGAAGTATTCTCCAGAAGAGATCCTATGGAGCTTACAATGGGACTCTCTGGTGGATTTGTACCATTTTTATGGATTTTTGGCAGGAAGTATATTTTAGGAGTAACCGGATGGTCTGTTTTTAAGTACTTGTACTCTTCATCTTCTAGCAATCCTTTTTCTATCCATTGTTTTAAAATACCATGGTATTCCATCATGTAAATGTTCATAGGATTACTTTTTAGTTCTCTATAATTTTCTTTCTTTCCCAATTGTTTCTTGGCTTCTTTGATATAATCATCACTATTTAATAATACAATGTTTCCTCCCTTGTCTGAGAGTTTACTGATGATTGCGTTGTCATTCCGCAGGTCCTTCAATCCACCCCAATCCTCTGGTGTCATATTTGTGTTCTCATAATGTTTGTTTTTTTCAGATTTATTTTGACAGTCCCAGGGCTATTTTTGTAAACCCATCCATCATTATTTCCTGAAACACATCAATCTTGTTTCCAGCCGTCAATTGGGGACAGAACTGTGACTTGGGTTTGAAATGACTAGAGATTGTAGCATCCGTCGACAATCCTAGTGCAGAACAAAATTAATGATCTGATAAATCTTCATGATTCTCATCTTCAAGGTCTCCTGTTGATTCCTGTTCCAAGTCAGTTAAGGTCCTTAAGAGCCCCAAATCCTTAGCTGTTAACAATGATATTTCCTGGGATGTGTTTATTCTCTGTTCCCTATTTTTAGATCCAAAGAATTTTTTTAATTTCAATTTTCTTCAGAACTTATATAAATCAATTCTTGCTGTTGTTAAGTCCATTGGTGTCATTGGACAGGAGTTTAGGCCTTTATTTAGAAGCTTTAAATGTCTAACTTCTAATTTTTTAGATGAGAGATTGATCACTACATTCTCATCTAATGTCGTCCCTAAGTTCTTCTTTATTTCTTTCCTCTTCCTCTTCCTTTGTGATCTCCTTGTTCTCTTTGTCCCATTCTGTTTTGTCCTCCCCTTCCACGTCTTTTGGTTTCCATGTGATACAGTCTCATTTCCCCTGAAAAATCCATTTTTGGTCTCCCTTCTGTTTGTATTTCATCCCCCGAACTTGCATCTGAACTTTCCATACTTGAAGAGACCCTCTCTCTTTCAATTGTTCTATCCTATCCATGTCTTGTTTCATATAGAAGGAATCAAAGCGTTTTGCAAAAGTAAAAATACTTCCTGTTGAATAATCTATCTTGTCTCTATTAACTTTTTTGGCTTTCTTCAATTGTATTTCTTTTTCATGTTTTTCCAGTCGTTTTTCCATTTCCTCTATCATCTTCCTCACATCTTCCGTTGTTTGCATAGATTACAACTTTTCTTCAAATTACTTAATTCTTGATAAAGTTTTTTTCAATTTTTGTTCAACTTGTGTTATTAAAGTTTGCATCAATTTCATGGAGCATTCTGGAGTATCCATTTTCCATTGTCTCAATAAGTCTGTGTCCATGTCATTTAAAGTTGGTAGGACGAAAATTCTTAGTCCTCTCAGGACTCTTCCACTTTCAATGTATTTCTGCAGTGTAGCTTTTTCCCACCATTTATTAATTTCCATTGTTTTCGTTTGTTCCAATTCTTTCATAAATAGATTAAGAGGTAATTCTTGATCCCTTGTTCTACCTAATTCCTGTACGTTTATTGCTCCTTCTTCTTCAAACAGATTTTTTATTATTTGTTCTCGTTTTGCAATTCTTTCAGACATTATTAGTGATATCAGTTCCAGTAATAATTACTCACAGTTCGAATGCACTATTGCACCTATATTCACTTTCTGTATTACTCAGACTTTTTCGAGTGATGGATAATCCGAAAAACACTCCCAGACTGAGTGGTAGGCGATCTTTGTGGCAAATTTTGGTAAGATTCAGTGTTTTTCATTTTTGTATTTTTATTGTTTTACTATTCTTAAAACACTGTTCTTTTCTGTGTGCCCATGTCCTGTATTTCAATCCTTTTACTGCAGCCCTGAACACTTTCTCTTGGATTGTAATTTTAATTTTACACTGTTGAAGACAAAACTATAAAAAGGGATTGAAATCATTGCTGGGCTTAATTCCACATACACAGTGAAGATGTCCGGAAAGCACTTGCATCAGTTGTTTTCCCTTTTTCCCGGCATTTTCTCACATTGTTCAGTAAATGCGACTTTAAAGCAAGAAACCGTTAGTCTCCTTATATTTTTCTTTCCATTGAACACAGTGTTTGCTACAGTTGTTTATTTATTGTTATGCAGGGTGGAGGACTCGGAATCTTCATTTCCGTCCTCCAATTCCCAGGATGCAGTGTCCCTTCGGTTACCAAAGCGCGGCTCAGCTTCTCCTCTTTCTCAGCGCTTCATTTGATTCTTCGTTTCCCCTGAGACAGCTGCTGTTTTTTTCCCTTTTTTCCTCCTGCGTTCGTCCCCTGAGGATAGAGCCTCACCTCTCTCCCGGTTTTCAGAACACGGCTCAGTTTTCACGAGGAAAGAGTCATCTCTATTTCTGCACTTGTATATATATATATTTCATCTAGTGGCAGCACTAGGTAGTTATAGTTAGGACCTACTTTCTACAGAAAACACTTTTTTGGGTTTGCTAATAACTCTGGCGCAGTTTCATGATTCAGCACCAAATTTTAAAAAACACTTTCACTCTCACTTCAGCTGCTGTCTGGAAAGTTTCAGGGTGATCCATTATGCGGGGGCTGAGAAAAAAGGAGTGGTCTCAAAACATTTCCCGCATTCATTTTTCCATAGAGATTTTCAACAGCGATAGTGCCGAAATCACTGGGTGGAATTACACCAAATTTGGCAGGTAGCTCTTGGTCCAGAAAGAGGACTTTTTAGGGTCAAGCGCAAAGTGCTCTGTGCCTGTTGTTATCTCACTACGGGCTTGTAACCATGCCCATGTGGGTTCATGGGTTTGCCTTTAAAAATTTGCTTGATTTTATTAGTGAAATGCATGCATACGTCATGCCTTTTCTGGTTTTTAGCCCGCCTGGAGCGAACCAGCAGTAGTCAAGCTCTTTTACATGACATCGTCCCTGTTACATAGATATTTGCACTTTTGCCGGTTACATGGATAATTGCACTTTTGCTGTTTACATGGATAATTGCACTTTTGCCGAAACGTTTCACTGCAAGCAAACCTCTGTTTCCTTTTGTGTGTTTCCTTTGTGCTCATGGCGGCCGTCGGCTTGCTTATGTGAAACAGTTTTACTTTTCAGTTTATGTGGCAAGAAAAGTCTGGTTAAGAGTTTACACCGCTAATAGTTTCAACTTGAGTAAACATGAGACCTTTTGCATTGCAAATGGTTGTTGTTATTTGGTGTAAATCCGTTCAGTAGTTTTAGAGAAATTAAAGGAAATCCAAATTTGTATATATAGGGACAAAAATGATTCACAACCACTCCCAGTCTCGTGCTGAGATCTGATTGGCTGACAACACTTAAACCAGGAAGTGTTGTTATCCATGTTTGGGACTTTGCTTGACCTGAGACCCAAAGGAAAATGTAAAAAAAAGCAAAGAAAAAGGGCTAGGGTACAGACACCCTGACCCCTTAGCTCTGTTGCTGGGGTCCCAAAGGGACCCCCAGTACTGAAAAGCATTTTTTTTTATTTTACATCCAGTCACAGTGGATTTTCGGAAAAAAAACCAAAAATGGAGCAGAGGTCGCGCTTTGTCTTTTGTAAGAGCCCGGGTGGGCCAAGTCCAGAGGGCAATCTAATGATAATGCAGGGGGGTGAGCGCCTGGCCCTCTCACGATGCCCCGGGGATCACCACCTCCCCGGGGCTTATGATGAATATGTTGGGGTGTGTGCCCCCCGCTGCCCCAGGGATCACCACCTCCCTGGTGCAAGTAAGGGGGGTCCTGGGGAGAACGACCTCCCTAGGGCCTCTAAAAAATTTGAGGGGGGCCGCACCCCCCCCCCAAGGAGCTACTAATGGCCCTGGGGACAGCCACCCTCTAGGGCCAACTCCTGGGTGCCCACCCCGGGACATAGCTATTTGCTGTGGCTCGGTTGCAGCTTTGAAATACCAGTTTTTGAAAGCGGGACCTGTCAAACAGGTCCTGCTGTCAAAAAACAGACCTTTCATCTCTGTCTCCTGCACGTAGATATGCATGCAGAGAACAGAGATGAAAGATTTGCTCCAGAAAGCAGACAGCTGATGTTAAAAGCAGCTGCCTGCTTGCTGGAGCATTGGGACTGCGAGGAAGGTCTTGAGACTTCCCTTGTGGTCACAGATAGCCCGTAAAGGGCTTTTTATAAAATGAAGAAAAATAAATGCAGGGACCATGGGGGAGCCTTTGAAGGCTCTCCCACGATCTCATATAGCCCATAAAGGGCTTCAAATAAGGAAAAAATCGAAAAGGAAATTCAATAGCTCAGTGTGAAGGTCACATACCTTCACACTAAGGGCTCAGGGTTTGAGTCCCACCAGATGGGTTTCCCTATTTTGTTTTTTTTTAAAGTAAAAATATTTAAGGCTTAAACTGAAAGGTGATCTTACTCTTTTTAAATAACAAATAATTTTTTTTTCAAATTGTACAGGAATATCTCATTCTAAGAAGATCATACATCAAAGCCTAAAAAACTTGCTATCTCTCTCCCTTTCACTTTCTCTCTCTCTCCCTCTCCTTCAATCTCTTTCTCCCACTCACACACCCACTCAGACACTTACGCACCCACTCACAGGCCCACTCAGACACTCAAGCACCCACTCAGACCCACTCAGAGCCTTGTGCACCCACCCGCAGCCCAAGTCAAGTCTTCAAGTACCCACTCACAGACCCTCTCAGTTACACACCCACTCACAGACCCACTCAGACTCTCACAAACCCACTCGTAGACCCACTGACAGCCTCATGCACCCAATCATAGACCCGCGCTCACACTGACACATCCACTAAAACACTGATGTACACACTCTCAGACCCAGACAGACACTCTCACAGCCACTATCACCCCACCAGATGCACCCTCTCACAGCTATTCTGACAACCACAGAGGTCACAACCAACTAAGTAAAAATATTTAAGGCTCAAACTGAAAGGTGATCTTACTCTTTTTAAATAACAAATATTTTTTTTTCAAATTGTGCAGGAATATCTCATTCTAAGTAGATCATACATCAAAGCCTAAAAAACTTGCTATTTCTCTCCCTTTCACTTTCTCTCTCTCTCTTTCAATCTCTTTCTCCCACACACACACCCAGTCAGTCACTTATGCACCCACTCACAGGCCCACTCAGACACTCAAGCACCCACTCACAGACCCATTCAGAGCCTTGTGCACCGACTCGCAGCCCCAGTCAGATCCTCAAGCACCCACTCACAGACCCACTCACAGATACACACCCACTCACAGACCCAATAAGACTCTCACACACCCACTCACAGACCCAATGACAGCCTCATGCACCCAATCATAGACCTGTGCTCACACTGACACACCCACTAAAACACTGATGTACACACTCTCAGACCCAGACAGATACTCTTACAGCTACTATCACCCCCAGATACACTCTCTCACAGCTATCCTGACACCCACAGAGCCCACAACCAACTTCCGCATGCATGACCAAAGGGCTGTGCACAGCATGGGTTTGGGTGGTTAAAGGGACTGGCCACATAGCCTGTCTGCAGGCAAGTTCTTGTGGGTAACCTCCACTGTGCATGGGCAAAGGCTGTGCATGGTGCAAGGTTGGGTGCTTATAGGGTGTTGACCTCTGAGCCTGGCACCAGGCCAGACCCTGTGGCCAACTGCTGCCCGCACGGCCAAAGGCCGTGCCTCGCAGTGGTTGGATTCACGTTTAATAATGAAAATTACAGTACTTAAAAAAAAAAAATAGAAATTCACTGTAAAAACCAAAAGTTACAGGGAAGTTACAGTTAGGAAATATAATTTTAAAAAAAACTTTGAAATTCACTTAAAAAACCAAAGGTTAGAGGGACATCACAGTTAGGCTCACATTTTAAACGTACGAAACCATAGAAATTCGCCAGATATAGTTAGAGTTACCTCAAGTAACTGTAACTTATGCCCTAAGGTAACTATAACATGGGCACTAGCCATGACTGCTAATTACCTCACAAATTACGGCACTCAAGACATCTTTGATAATATAATTGATAATATCAATGTAATATTTGCAGTAAAAGTTTTGACGAAAAACTGTGTATGGCGGCGGCGTGAGTTATAGTTACCTTAGGGCAGGAGTTATAGTTACTTGCGGTAACTCTAACTCTAACTGGTGAATTTCTATGGTTTTGTACGTTTAAAATATGAGCCTAACTATAACGTCCCTGTAACCTTTGATTCTTTAAGTGACTATATATATATATATATATATATATATATACATCATTTACCTTATAATGATGCTTTTTACTACCTGCAAAATACTTAAATTTTCATGGTAAAGGCATGCGTGGTAAAAATTTGTGTAGTTAAGGCATGCATGGTAAAGCCATATGGGTGGTAATGGTCATGTTGTAAAGGCATGCATAGTTCTGTCATACATCCGGTGGAGGGTAGTCCAAGAGGGCTCACCCCCACAGCCTTAAATTTAAAACACAAAATGGGGCCCCGCCCCTACGGTACCCTGGCAAGAGTCATCAACAGGGCTGGCCCCCTGAGTACTCTCGCAGGAGGCAGCATGGACCCATGTGCCCTGGTAAGAGTCCTGCAGGACTGGATAAAAAAAAAAAAATTATAAATATATATATATATATATATATATATATAGAGTTGGGGTCTACAGTCGACTAGCCACTGGCTGAGTGTTGGCAATCTCTGGGGATTGAACGCAGCCTATGGCCAACCCCACACCTTCAAAGGTCGGAGGCGAAAGGTTAAAGGCTGTGTGCAGTAGGGGGTTTGCTTCAAACATATGGTTTTAGGATCTTAACCTAAGTTAAAAGAACAGTAAATGTCACTGAAAAAAACGAGTTATTTATAAGCATGGTAGTAAGATTTTAACTTTTTTTTAAAAACCTTAGCAATTCACTGAAAAACCAAGATTAAAGTTATGCATAGGTCTTCAAATAATAATAACAACCACCATTCAAAAGGCTATTTATTACACACTGAGGGCCTGATTCATAAAGGTATGCTTACACTTTTGTGTAAGTTTACTTTTTTTGGTATTGACAAACTACGAGTTTACCTTTCCTAATAGTAATTTTATGACTGCAGAGACTCTGCACTTGTGTTGGGGACGCCACATATAAAACGATTGTCATGTCATTACTTTATATGTGTGTGTTTCTCTGCTCTGACTCCGGAGTTTCCACAGTCATAAAATTATTTAATTACTGCCTTGAGTACTAAAGTTGGGATGGTCTAGTTTAGCACTTAAGTGGCTATAATACTTCCCACTTTAATAATTTGGGGGATATTTATGAAAGTGGTGCCTGCCCTAGTGCAGTGCCACTTTTCTTGCACCCCTTAGTGCCCCTAACGCCGCCAAGTGTGTGCCGTCTTTAATATAAGGCGCACCACTGCGTTAGTAAGAGAACTCGAGTCAAGATTTTTGACGCTAGTTCTTAGCTTTGCAGGATTAGCATAAAACATGATTACGCTAATCTTGCAAATCACCCAGAGGCCCACTGTAACCAATGGGAGCCTCCTTTTAATGCCTGCTCAGCGCAGGCGTTAAAAGTGCCAAAACAACTGATGCAAGGAAATCTCTTAGACTTCTTTGCAGCATTTTTCTGTTCCCCTAACGGGGGAACGCCCCCTGGTGCCGGCATAATGCAACGCAATGGGTTACAAAGTGGCGCAATGCAAGCATTGCGCCAATTTGTAAATATGGCTCGGTGTTTTGGGCCCTCTAACGCCACATTAGCATAAAAAAATTATGCTAATGTGGCATTAGAATGGCTTTAGGCCCTCTTAAATCTGGGTGTTATTTTCCTACAAACCCAACAACCAACACAAAGAAATTGGCATCAAATCAAAAAACACTTTAAAATATATTACAAAATCAAAAAGACAAAAACACACTAAAATAATTATACATACTTAACATTGAAATAATAGGAACTTGTAACACAACAACTAATAAAGTTCAACTAAATAATTAAAAACAATTTCACTTTGAACTATATTAAAAAAACAATATTTAAGAAAACTTAACAATACTCTTAACTTCTATGTTCTGTTCTACAATATTTTTGACATCACAAAATTTTGAACACAATATTTGTGTCCTGTGATATTTTTTAAACAATATTTTGGTGGAATACATATTTTTTCCAGCTATATTTTCCCATAGAGGTATTATGCAGAACTGTTAAAGACCACCTAATGACCTGCAGAGACATAAAGAACCTCAAGTTTGAGGTAAAAAGCGTTCCATTCACTATAGGTTAAATTTATGCTTGCTGGTGGGCACTGCTTATATTTTGAGACAGGGGTGTGGTTACCACATTCAGAGTGGAAGCCACTGGTGACTCACTCCTATAGTTCAATTGCTGCACTAGCTGGCCTGGAGGGAACCGGCTCTCAGACTCTTGTATGGAGTGTGTGAGACAATAGAGTCAGGGAGGGTTGCCACAGCTTGTGGCACAAGCCATCTCACTGTATGACATTTCTGGCAGTTTGTTTCATGAATATGCACCATTCTTCTTCTGCCTTGTCCATGCACTGCTGAGTAGCTTGGGGTCAGTTGAGCCCTAATGGCCCAAACCAGCAAACCAAGCCATCCCTTGCTGCTGCCAGCCAGAGGGCATGGACAGAAATTGGGAGTATGGAAAGTCCTTAAGGGAATCCTGCTGACTGGATCATGCTACTACCATCTCTCAGCATGGGTCTGTATGATGCCACCTTATGACCATCACCCACAGCCCTGCCCAATTCTGACTGGTCCGTCTCTAGCCTTCACCCACTTCTGGGCCTGTCACATACCAATGGCATAGAGATGATGTGCGATGTGTGTCGGTGTGTTTTTTTACCCTTGGTTTTGAGGGAGTGATGTTTGGTGCTGGGGCTGTATGGGCTGGTAGTGTCACGTAGGTTCTCATTGTCCTAATGAGCTTTTGGATTTGGGTGGCAGAATCACCTGAATAGTGGGGTACTGAGCACAATTCCACACCATGTGACACTTGTCGGCACTATCCGAGTTTTCCGGCCAACTAGCAGTGCCTCATCTCCACCTGAGAGCGGGGATGATTGTGGCAACTGGCCGCATGACAGAGAGAACTCCTCAGAGGAATTGTGGCTGATCAGATCTCACCATTTTCTCTCAGTTACATTAGCCTCACACAGGCAAAGACAAACAGAAGCAGAGTATAGTTCAATAAGGTGTATTGAAGTAACTGCATCTTAGATAAAAAGGTATGTATTACAATAACTAGGATGATAAAACGCACTAGAAGCAAAATTGTAACAAGAAGAGTGCAACACAAAAACAGTCCCACCATACTGTCACTTGGAATAATATATATGTATTTTCTACCTATGCTATGTTAGAGCACAGCATGATAAGCCCTAATTCCCCTGGGGTGACATCATCCCCATACCCGAGCATCGAAGCCTGTGGTCTAGAGAGGCATCGTCCCCATATAGGCTAGGTATTCAACAGTCTAACCAAGCAGCTGTAGCGAAGACATTCAGCAATCAGCATGCAGTTGTGGTAATCTGGCTGGAATCTCCTTCTAACGTATGTGGGACTGAGAAGTGTTTTATAATAAAACAACTGATTTTCTAAGAAAAGGTCCCCGTGAATGGATATGTATGTTCCTGTGAATGTTGGAGACACAGCGTACCACTTTTTCCGCCAACCCTATCTAACTGCAGCCTTGGGGAAAGCACAAAGTGAAATTAATGCTGTGCTAAGAACATGATTCTTTCCTAGGCGAAAGAACAAACAGACAGAGAAAATAAAACAACACTGCAAATGTGGCTAATGCTAGAAGAATAAAGCGCTGCTGAATAAAATGTAACTGGGCTAATGTGCACAATGGCACACCTGGTTTGCTAAAATAACATGCCTAAAACATGGCTAAAAATAGCTATACAACAGTAGATAGATTTGCAAGTCTTTTACCATGCTCGAGGTTTGCAAAACAAACATCTGCTTGATGTCCCGAGCTGATTTTTGATTTTTATGCTTGGGCCTACAATTGTTGGGGAAATCTTTTGTTTTTCATTTTAATCTTAGTAAAGGAAGGATGTGCTCGCTCTTTGATCTGTTTAGAATGGTCATCTCTTGCTCACAAGTGGATTCCTGACCTGACTCATAACATTTCTCTTTAATCATTCTTCTGTGCATCAATTCCTAACTGATGTGAGCTCTCTATGGAAAGTGTTTGCTGTTATAATGCGCAGCAAATGTGACACCATAATGCATTCTGGGTATTGCACCTTGGTTTGTTTACATTCAGTTTATGAGACTAACACACCTGATAGCAATGATTTGTATTCCAGTATCCAAGGAATAAAAACCCAAACTGAGATGAAGTGAGTTGTTTACCCCAATGCATGTTTTGTTATTTTTGAAGCACTGTGTAGGCATGTCTAGGATGAAAGGGAGCACTGTGCACAGTGGTGGTGCTGCTGACATCTGAATTGTGCCAGAAATGAGGACATAGAGATGTGAGTGGGCACCTTGACATTTGGCAACCCTGGCATTTGAAGCACACACTTTGGGCACCTGGGAGAGCTGTGATCTCTGGTACTTATATATTTCCCAATCCAGCACTAACCATATGTAGTTCTCGAGGAATCCACTTGTGCAGGCGAGAACTCGCAGTTCATCACTGATGTGGTCCTATCCCAATCAAATAGGAAGGATGGATGTAGCACTCATTTGAGGATAGCGTGGAGGCCACAGACTTCTTAGGAGGGTGGAAACGAAACAAGGTGAAGATGAGCTGGAGGTAGATATTATAGGAGCACTAGCCTGCCTGAGTCTTGGTTGAGAGGCGACCTCCTGTATCTTCATTACCTCCCTAGGTACGGGGTTATCATTCATCTTCTCCAACTGACGGTTCTGTTTCCCATCATTTGCCTGAGCAGGTCACCTCCTAGACGTTCCTGAATTTTGACTGCAAGACTTTTCTTATGGGGTGTGTGTGTGTGCACAATTTTAGCATTTGATCTATTACTAGTCAAGCTTTCAAGGAAACCTTGCTTTAAAATGTTCACCCTTTCTAGGACCTTGTCACAACAGCATTTAGACCCAGACTTACAAGAATCTGGTGTATCAGTAATGATGCGCCAGATTTCTGTGTCCCTCACCGAACGACACCATGGGTGTGCTGTATTTACAATACAGCACACCATGGAGCACGTTACACCAGTGGCGTAATTTTTTTTTAATGCTATTGTGGTGCTAAATGCAGCAAAGAGCAAGGAGGCCCATTGATTTCAATTTGTGTGTCTTTTTAACGCCTGCTTTGAGCAGGCATTGAAAATGATGCAAAAAATGGCACAATTAAATCTTGTAGATTTCATTGCACCATTTTTGGGGCCTCCTAATGCCAGAACGCCCCCTTGCATATACTATGCCTGATGCAGGCATAATGTGGCACAAGGGGGGGGGGACAAAGTGGCACAATGGATGCATTGCACCACTTTGTAAATCTGGCGCATTGGAAATTGCCTCGTTGAGCCACATTAGTGCTAAAAAAAATGACACTAATGTGGCACAAGGTTGCACTAGGGGCTTGTAAATCTGGCCCTTAATTCTTTGTTCAAATATTGATAGGCTTCTATTAAGATGTTTGCATAAAGCCTGGTACAGACCATTTCGGTCCTGGATTTTGGTAATATCTGGAATCATTTAATCCCCTCTCCTTCTTGACTTTCTAAAGTAGTTTAGCTGCTTAACAGTACTTTTGGTAACAGTCCATGTGACACCAATTTCATCCCTTTTCTTTTTCTTCGATGAGGATGAGTTATCAACTTGCAGAGCGCTCTCTGGAGTGATTAATAGAGAGTCATTAGATATGCAAGGACTGCTCAATGATCTTTGGTCATTATCAGTTTTTACTGGGGATCTCGTTTTCCCTGATGAAGTAACAGAGTCAGTGGTTCAACCTCTACTGATAGGAGCATAGATTGGGGCTGACCTTCTAGTTTTTCCTCAAACAAGTCAGTCTTTGCGCTTATCACACTCATTACACTGTTGAGGAAATTGGTAATTGAAGAAACTGTTTTCACTCTCCCCCACCCCTTGAATTAGTTGCTTTTCTCTTACACTTGTATTAGTACTTCCCTGTCCCTCTATTATGGTTGCAGAAAACCAACAAGCGTAGGATTTTTATAGTGCTCAAAAGAGAAATGGGGCAGCTCAACCTCTTTGGGGCTTAGATGGGTGCAGACAAGCCCATTCTCGGCCTGGTCTTGGCCCGGGTGCATCACAAGCAACAGGCACCTGTACTTAAAACTGCTTTACAATGGAGCCCCAACTCCTGGGCTCGGTGGTGCAGCATTATGCGGGATGAAGTCTCTAAGCTGTCTGTGCAGCATTCCCCTCCGCATGCACCCTCCTGCGCTTAAAAGTGTTTCTCAAGGGAGCCCCACCTCCTGGGCTAGGTGGTGTTGCATTGTGGGGGATGGAGTCTTCAAGCTGTCCGTACAGCGTTTCATACCATAGGCACTTCAAAATGAACCTCTGCCTCATAGGGTAAGTGGTGTTGCATTGTGGGGGATGGAGTCTTTTAGCAGTCCATGCTGCGTTCCATACAATGGGCACTTCACAATGGAGCCCCGCCTCCTGGTGTAGGTGGTGTTGTTTTGTTGGGGATGGAGTCCCCAATAACAAATGCAGCAAGAGTGTAATGTCATGAAAACAGCAGAAATGTTTAAGTGTAGCTCTAACACCTCCATTTTGCCATAGCTTATTTGAGAATTTTGATCTATGAAGCAGTCAGTAGATTCCAGACCTTTAAACATGTAAACTTCTGACACATTGATGAAGAATCAGTTAAAGGTAAAAGAAGCAGTAGGACGAGTCTGATGCACCTGCTACCCTAAATGTTGAAAAGCAGGCTTGAAAAAAAGGCTACTTACTAGCCTGAGAGAGGGGTCTGGCTTTCCTTTCAATCTTTTTCACAATGAATGTTACACCCTTTCCTCTGTTTTATATCTGTCTACAGAGACCTCAGTCATTTGGATGACCTCATGGCATCATTTCCTCAAAAGGGTAGAACATAAAGTAGTACAGAGAGAGTGGATTTTGGGTCAGCCTGTCTCACCCTTTGGCCTCCATATGTTTTCCACGGCTTACATTGTTTTGAAACACAGCATGTAAAGGCTATAACATTTTGTGGATGTTTACATTGCCCCATAAGTACTCCCATTAGGTTTTGGTGATGGATTGTCAAGTAAACCTTTTGTTTCAGATGCAATATGATGTGTAGCTTGTAATTGTCATAAAGTGTTGTTTTCTGATGAATTTACTTTGCTGGCACAGCAACATTTTATTTTGTCATCTATGTTTGTTAGTTTGTTGTTTAGGTAGCTTGCTGTTTGCATGCCTGAGGACTGTGGTAGTCACTAATCACCTTTATTAATCAATGTGTTTTAATTTGCTGTCATACTGTCTATGATGTCGTTGGGTTTACAGTTCACAGAGTAAAGATGCAGGCACACAAAATAATCTGCCACGCAGTATATTGGCGTGTTTACGTTTTAGGTTCACACCTTACAGCGAAAAGAACTGCTAACTTACTTTTATAAATGTCTTGTTTGATTTTACAAACAACTCTTTCACTGCAGTATGTTCAGCAAAGAGACCCTACTCCAAGCTTCCATATCGTTGTAGCCCATTGTATTGCTTCATTACAGGATTTCCTTTATAGGTCAGCTGGGGCAACACACACAAAGTTGTTGAGCTCTTAACAAACACTTCCCCTACGAAAATGCCTGACAAAATGGCATTGCCAGTGCTTGTTCATTCAGGTACTCTGTCTTGGGCCTCACTAAGGGTATTACCATCAAATAAAAGTTAACATTTTCTGCCGACTTTTGAATATTAGTCTACATGAACGTGCCCACAGGACGTTTAATTCAGTATCTTTGAAGTGTATAACTTTGTTTTAGTTTAATTTGTCAGTGTCAGGGTGCAAAGAGTTTCGTGTGCTTCTGTTTGCGTGTGTCACTACTGAAAGCCACAACCTATTAGTGCTGAAGAAATGTGGAAGGATGTAATTACTAAGGCTGTGTCCTAAGGATTTATATGAAATTGAAAATGACACACTATAGATTTCTGATTATAAAGGAAAAGATATAGGGGATGTTATCAAGTGTAGACTAAATGCATTAGCACCAAAAAATGCGAAGACGCTGGGTGAAATGTGCAATTATAACTACTGTCTGCACGAAGGTGTAGCAAAGAAGAGTCTGCCTTTATTATCTCACAAAGGGACTTGGCCCAGTTCTGTTTGTGCTGTTTGTACTTGTGGCCTGATTTAAGAAAAATGGTGCTGCACCAAGTGCAGCGCCACTTTTCCTTTGCCCCTGCGCCCCCCCTAATACCAACATGTGTGCGCCGTATCTAAGATACGCTGCACCATGATGGTAGTTAGAGGAACTAGTGTCAACATTTTTAAGATAGTTTGGAGCTTTGCAAGATTAGCATCGAAAATGTTGACGCTAATCCTGCAAAGCCCATTGTGGCCCATTGAAAACAATGGTGTGCCTCCTTAAAGGCTGCTCTGAGCAGGCATTAAAAGTGCCTAAAAAATGATGCAAAGCGATCTCAAAGATTCATTGCACCATTTTTTTGCCCCCCTAATGGGGGAACACCCCTTTTGCATTCATTATGCCTGGCGCAGGTATAATGTAGAACAAAGGGTTAGAAAGTGGTGCAATGCATGCTTTGCACCACTTTGTAAATTTGGCGTTGCGATTTTGGCCTTGTTGGGGCACATTAGAATGAAACAATATTATGCTAATGTGCCGCAAGGAAGTGAAAGGGGCTCCTAAATATGGCCCTTATTGTTTATTTAGTGAATTATATCCTCAGTAACCAGTATGCGCTTGTCTTTTCAATACTTCCCATGTGTGGGCTAATCAGTCAATGGTAGTGGGGGACTACTATGCCATGGAAAAATCAATTTAGTTCAGATGGATGTATTCCACCACCAATATCATATGCACCTGAAATATGACATAATATATAACATCTAATTTGTGTTCTAGTGATATTCGAAATACCTGAATAAGATGTGTTCCGTTGAAGTGGGCCTGATGTCTAAAACCATTGCTGCAATCTAATCATTAAACATGTCAACAGAGAATACAGCACTTAACTGGAAATGGAGGATCGTGGCTCTTTCATATTAGTGGACAGTGACGTGTCTACAAATTACCAGTCTTTCATCCCTTATTGCAATAGTGCCAGTGATACATTTATAAAACATGGGATTCTGCAATCCCTGTAATAAAAACGTTTTTCTAATTTCTTTATAATCAGTGACTTGTAATTCACCCAGTAGCCCATTATAAAGGAACTATCAGAACTCAACTGTAATAATGTATTAGCCAGAGCCAGCAGCCAAGGGGAAAGGCAGGCCATGCCACAGAGCATAATTGAAGCACATTGCTTTTCTTTCTCCTGCTCTGTTTGTCTACCTGCACAGCAGCAAGCAGAAAGAAGATATTTATGTAGCAACCTGTTAATTGTTTTGCTTTCCTTAGGTAATTATAGAAAACTTAAAATCTTTCTGCATGTTTCTACACATTCAGAGCTACTGTGCCTTTTTTTTAAAAAATGACTCGAATTGAACCAATTGTAATATATTTTTGCAACAATTATCTAACAGCTTTTTTTGATGGGTTTAATTTTGTAATACAGATTCTATTTAATTCTTCATGTTTGCAAACATGCGATCTTTCACATTAAATAAATACACATTTATTAATTAATTACCCCCTGTCACACATAATGTTGATTTCGCAATGCACCTCAGAGTTCCATCACCTCATAAAGGAACTCGGCCTTTGGTCTCGTTCCTCTCTACAGTCATAGCACTCCTCAGTGACTTGAAATATCCTGAAGGGGTACCTTATCTCATATATAACATGGACTTCACTAGCGCATGTCTAAACTTATTATGAATGATGGTTGACATGATAATGCTACGTGTCCAACTCAAGCAGAGAGAGGGCATCCACTTGAATTTGGATAGTATGAATGAATCAAAGCATGGCTCTAGCATTCTCTGGGCCTGATTTAAGAAAAGTGGCACTGCATCCAATGCAGCGCCACTTTTCTTGCACCCCTTAGCGCCCAACAGGGGGAACGCCCCTCCTTGCATACATTATGCCTGACGCAGGCATATTGTGGCGCAAGGATTTACAAAGTGGCACAATGCATGCATTGGGCCATTTTGTAAATATGGCACTGCGATTTTGGCCTCTTTGGGCCACACAAGCATTAAAAAAAAATTGCGAATGTGGCGCAAGGATGTGCTAGGCCCTCTTAAATCTGGGCCTCTGTGTGTACTGCCAAATCTGTGATAAGCACACATCTGCTTTATGGAGCGTTCAAGACCATGGGCCTGATTACAAGTGTGGTGATCCTCGGATTGCCATACTCTCTGTGGCTGTTGGACCGGCGTGGTTGTGGAGGTCAGCCTGCCAACCTACTGTCATCTCCCCCAGGATCAGAGATCCTGATTAGCTAATGGCGGGTGCAGGTTGCAATCAGCCAGGGTGGCGCTGACCTCAGCGCCGCCTTGCTGATTACAAACTGGTTCTCTGCTAGCCTTTTCATGGTGGATTCACCATCATGAAAAGGCTGGCGGAGAAAAGAACTTGGTTCCCGCCAGTTAGCCCAGCTAAAAAGTCATAATGGGTCCGGCGGGGAGGTTGCCATTACAGTGGCGGCCACCTTGCCCGGAGTTTGGCGGACAGGTGTTCCAGTCCACCAAACTCGTAATCATCGCCCTTATCTCACTACTTCTAAGGCAAAATGGCAACCCACTACACTTTCTGCTTGTGACTTATGTGCAATACCCCATTGTGAGCCAATGCTTAAGTGTGATGTCTTTCCTCTCACACCAACTCTGACTCTCAACCTCTGCTTCAAAACGCTGGTGCCTTTATTCTCCAAGCTGAAACCATTTTCCCAATTGAAGACACCTCTTGCCATTCACCTCACCAAGTTTAGGGGTGATCCAAAAGCAGGCTTTTCCCCTGCCTTTTGCTGGGGTAAATCGCTGACCACTTACCAGGGGAAAGATCTGACAGGAATTTGCAAATGCCCACAAACTTACACATTTGTGGAAATCCACAAACTTATAAAACAAATTGTTCCACCCAAACCTACCCCATTATTTATTTATTATTGTGTTGTTCTACACACTCAAGGCACAAAATTACCCAGACATTCATGTTGTGCTTAGTAAATAAGAACAAGTCCCTGTTTTTGTGGTATCTTTACTTTAAGTCAGAACCTGGAGTACAACTTTTGCAGCCATGCTGTGATAGGCTGAAACCCAATGATTCTGTTCACAAAGAGTTTGCTGCGATTTAGTCATTTGTGAATGAAGCCCCTTGTGTTTGTTATTTTGTCATTTGGAGTAAATAACCACAACTGTGGGACTAAGTCAAAATATATGTATATATTTTAAAAATGTCTTTATTAGCTTTGCCGTTTTCAAACATAAGTCAATATTATCTATGAACTGTAGGCATCAGAAAATTCAAGCATACTTTTTAGGTTACAGGATCTAAACATCGGTCCCTTCTATATTTCCAAACTAATCTTCTTTGAGTACATTAGTTGTATATACAGAAGTTGTCCTCTCAGCTTCGGCCACATACCAGTCTTTAAACCCCTACATTGGGGCCCCTTGTCTTCTTGATATTCCCCCAACTTCCCAGATCTTTCCATGTTTATGATAACAACAGATATCACATGTGCTTTCCAGTTAATAAAAATAGCACTTACCTTTGGACCTGAACTTCCACTTGAACCTTTCTGCCCTGGGTTTCCTCTTTCACCCTAAAAAGTACAAGCATTAGGTAATATAGTGGATTATATGCCAAATGTGTAAGGGTATTACCTGATACTCAAAGGTCCATGCCAGGATAGTGTTCAAAATCCTATAGTGGTCAGAGGAATTGTAAAATCTTTTAGGGCCTGATTTAGAGTTTGGCAGACATGTTACTCCATCCGCCGTATTACGATTTCCATAGGATAAAATGGATATACATATGGTAATACAGTCAACAGCATATCCGTCACCTTTGTGACAGAGTAATCTAAACCGCCAACTCTAAATCAGTATCTTAGTATTTGCCTAGATTTAACTTTCACCTGAGGAACTGATTTTTCAACATTTTAAAAAGAGAAATTTGTTCTTGCCCTCCTTTCACTCATGCACATGAATGAAGATGACACTGACAAAATTCAGACCTGTGACACGACCAGGCAGGAAATGTGTTTAGGAACCACTGAATAGTTCCTGATATCTTCTTGTTAGCATTGTGTAGTGTTTAATAAATGTAGGGGACATGATTGGAATACTTCTCTTTCTCGTAAGAAACCTTATAGTACAGTAAATAAAATATATTTTTGAACAGATACGTTAATACCTACTATTTTACTCACAGAAGATTTTACTGAATGTACATCATTATTATAAAATATAAAAGAGACACAAAATATGAGGTAGCAGCTGGGACATTTGGATATTCATTGCTTTACCATTGTAGAGAAACATTAGTGAATGCCTATCTGATATGTTTCATATGACACTGAGGCTCAACCTCATTCCTGATACAGAACCAAGGTTCTTGTCTTCCAGCAGTATTGGATCTCCCTTCAATGGAACAAACAGGGAAGCTGTGCAAAGCTTTTCTGAGTTATGTCTCAGCTATACTGATCCACATAACATATGTTGGAGCTTCATTGGTAAAAGCGTGGCCCTGCTACTTGTGATGGAGGTCCACGAAAGCTTTGAGAGAACTGCATCTTGAAAAAACATAGGAAGTGTTGTTCAATTAATTCTGGCACATTATGTCATCTGCCCCCAAAAATGATTGTATACAGGCAAAACCAGACCAGCTGCAAGATATAGAATTTTACAGCATATGTCCTGTATTAGATGCAGTATTGAGAATCCTCTGGTGGGGGGCCTCGATAAGAAGGGAAGACATGTACCCACAGATATCACACGGTTAGTACTGCACTACCAAACGAAAAAAAGAGAACATGTGGCATTGATTTAATTTTGAGACACAAGGAGAATAGATTGATCTATAAGCCTATTTTCTGTTCAGAATCAAAACAACAAATAACCAGGTTCTAACACTTCCCCAATGTTGTTTAGTTTGGAGTGGGAACAGTAAATCTGACACCCCAAAATATATGTTAATTTGTTTTAAAATATCAAAACTTGTTTTACATTTTGACAGATTTATTTTAAATATTGAATATTTTTAAAATTAAAACATATTTGTGAAGATATTTAGTTTTAGTTTTTCAGATAAAACAAAGATTACAAAAAGTATGTCAATTTTTTAATTGATCTTTGTTTTGTTAAGTAAATATGTAATGTTTTAAAATGAATTATATTCAAATACATTTATTGTTTTAAAACTATATTGTTTACATTATATTTTGGTTTTTGCTATTGCTGTCAATTCTAACGTTAATTTTAAAATGCAATATTATTGTAACCTATAAATTGTATTCAATATTTTTTTTACTTTAAATATTTTGGGTGATCAATAATTTGGTTGATTTTTGTAAGTAGAGGGCTGTTAAAAATATAGATGTGATATTTTGACCTTCATATTATGTAGGTTGATATTTTTGTATTTGATATTCAGGACTACATACAGTGATTTGTGCATGATATTGAAATGACACCCAGATAGGTTGGTTTCCTTTGTACCCATTTTGAAGTTCACTTGTACCCATTGTGAAGTTCATGATCCATGTATTAAACAATCAATAAGTTTTTATTTTAAAGGTCTCTATGTTACAGACAAGAAATAGCAACCTGTGTTCCTAGTGTATTATGTAAATAAGTCTTTGCCAATTGTTCCAATATGTGTAACCTATGTCATGTATTGGTCAACATTCAAAATGAATAAGATAGATGGAAACGCTAGTCTGCATTCTTGTCATTGGAAAAACCTGTGAAAATTATTGGTCACTTATTGACACATAAAGCAGCAATGATTTCATCAATGTACATATTAAATACACCTTCCAGAATTGTTGGTTTGCCTTCTAGCAATTGGGGAAACTAATTAAATGAATTTCTGAGTAGACTTAAGCAATCACCATATGAAAAGAACCAGCTAAAAATGTTGGCCTCCACTCTATCCTTAGTGCAAACACAAAAAATGCATACCAGAGTAGATCTGCCTCTGGTGTGTGTGTGTGTGTATAAAGTAATTCTCTTTCCAGTTTTCATTGCTGCTGAAATGCTGGTCGAAAGCATGCCTGAACTGGTAGTATGAAACAATTAAACAAATTAAGGAGTATTAGAAACTTCTTCTAGTGGCACAACTGACATTTCACTTTGTTTGGAAAAGTCTCACTTCAATATGTATTTTTTTTCCTTTTTCACCTAGATACGGCGCTGTAAAATAAAATAATGAAGCTTGTACACCATAGGCCTGATATTCTCTCAAAGTGAGTGTCACCCAATTAGTTCTTTAGACACTACAATTTAAGAGGATTAATTAGGAATTTGCATATACCTTTGTAGATCATGTGACTGAGACACCATAATTTAATCAGTCTCCCATATGGAGATGATCCTATTTATGTCCTGGAGCCAGGAAAATGGACATTCAGATTGGATTACTGCCTTTCCTCAAGACATTTGTGACATTACTAAGGATGAGCTATATAAGAAGTAACAGATATAGCAGCATTTTGTGCTGTTGGTCATCAAAGGGATGGGTCACAACACTGTAAGGAATGGCAACCTAATTTCTTGAGAATGTTGATTTTAAAATTTACCACCTGGAAAAAGTGTTTGCCCAACGTATTAGTGAGAAAGCGGAATAAAACACAGATCCAACTTTTCTCCTCTTTGTCTCTTGTTTTTTTAAAATATTAATCTTTATTGAGTTTCATAAAATCAAGACATTACAGCTAAATCTTTTTGCAAGAAGATATACTCAGCAATGTTGCAACAAAAACACATGATACACACAAAATATCCCCATCTCCCCCCCAGCTGCAGATAGTTCAACACTTGAGCACTGTCAATCCATATATGTATCACAGTTATTATATCCTGTAGGCCCACAGTTCTCAAATTCCGTCTCATCCTCACTTATTATTACATATCACAAGAGGAAGCACATTAGGTTGTCAGCCCATATAATACCCGTTCCCTACGTGCAGTCTCCTTTTATAATCTAGTGCTCTGCATCAGTTGGCGCCACTCTGGCAGCTAGCCGATCTGATACCATCTGCACCTAGGCAGCCAAATCGTCTCCAAGGCATTCAACGCCTTTCACATGCTTCGTTCTAATAGCACTGTGTCATTTTGCCAGCAGCAAGCCCAATGACACAAACCTATGACTATGTTTCCTAGTAAATGGGGCAGAGAGCAATCCCAGTAATATCTCTTGTGGGGAATATGGAACCCCCCAGCCAATCACATTGTTTAAACTTTGCACCACTTCCCTCCAGTAAGGGGCTAACGAGGGACAGCTCCACACCACATGTATGAAGTCCGCAGCAGTGGTTCCACATCTAGCACACTGGTCAGAGCATGTGGGGTAAATGGCATGCCAGGTCCTGGGCCCATGATATGCTTGGTGCATGTAGTTGTGTTGTATAAGTTTAAAACGGGCATTGGAGCTTACAGTACACACACCCATATGAATCTTTTCCCAGTCTTTTGCCTTGAATGGTTTGCCAACACCTCCTCCCATCTCCTTTGTGCATCTGGTATTTTTACCGGTAGGTCTACTCGCGGTACATAATTATATGTGCAATATTAGTCTATGTCCTCCAGAGAGTGCAAGTAGTGCCGGCAGTGTCTGAGGACAATGGTTCAGGGCCATTTCTCATGGGCTGTTGGCAATATCTTAGCATATTGTAGATATTGGCCTGCGCCCAGCGTGAACAAGGCTATTGTATCCTCCTGCATGATGACCTGGCCACCTAGGCATAGATCTCCTAAAGCCTTGCAGCACTCCTCATGTCATTTTTTCCCAGACATCACCACTGTTAGAACCGTAAATGGCTTCTATGCCCAGAGCAGCATATAACATGCCTATGGTGTGTGATGCAGGACCCTCGTCACTGCTCATTCCCACACCGACCCACATTTCGCATCAGGGATGGCATTTCCTCCAGTATCTGAGCACCATGCGAGCAGCTCAGGGAGTGTACTATCCCCATGGGAGCCCACCAGAAGTTTATTTTCCCAGTTATCTCCCTAATCTAGCCAATGCACCATGTGTTGCAGGTGAGCTGCTAGATAATAGATATTAATGTTAGAGAGCTTCAATCCTCTCCAGTCCCAGGTCTGCTTCAGCATAGTGAAGCTTATTATTTTTCTTTTAGTGGACCAGAGCAACTCGACTGTTAATTTCTCCAATTTGATGAATTGCAGGGTATACAGACACCACTGTAACACCACCATCTTAACCAGCGAGGCTACACCAATCAATGACAGAGGAAAATCCTTCCAAAATCATATTGACTGTCGTAGGCCCTCTAGGATTATGCCCAAATTTAGTTCCAAGAACGTCTGCTCAGCATAGGCTATCTTAATGCCCATATAGTGTATTCCCTCTGTATCCCACGGGAACACCCACTAGAAATTTTATCCGGGTTATATATTTGGGTCCCAATCCTACTTATTCCAGAATGCACCAGAGGTATCCACATAAAACATAACCAAACTCTTGTTCAATATCTAGAAATGCCAGTGCATAGGAGTTGTCACTTAGGTGTGGGGCATGGATCACATGAGACAGTCAACAAAGATTATACATGGTGCTTCTCTGTGGAATAAAGCCGCATTGATCTTCATGCACAAGTGTCAGGAGATACGGAAGCAGGAGAACAGCCAGCAGTCCACTCAATATTTTACCATCCATCTTAAGGAGCGACAGCGGTCTGTCTGAGGAGGCTTCAACCAGGTAGTTGCCTGGTTTTGGTATCAGTACAATGAGGGTCTCGCGCCTGGTTGCAGGAAGGCATCCACGCTGAAGCAACTCCTAATACACCTCTAGTACTTTATCTGTGATTACATCAGCACAGTTGTCATAGAATTCTGCCAGGAGGGTGTCACCTCCTATTACCTCCCGGGGTCTTAGAAGGCATATCCAGAATATGAGGTTGCATATACTTGTACCCTCCATCTCTTACGGAAACTTGGGATACAGTCCCCCCACACATGGGTCTCCTGTAGGAAGGCTATGGAGTCTTGGTATTGTTTGAGGTATGCATGGGCTCTGCGCCTTTTGTCCAATTTTGCTTATCCTTTGACACTCCACATCAGAAATGTGTATACCACATTTAAGATATTTCTTGTATCGTGAAATTGTCTTAGAGCTTGGATAACCCAGTGGGCCTCATCCCAGCACACCAACAGCTAACATCCGTTCACACAACACCACCACCATTCATGCATGCAGCTAACAATACCCCAAAACAATAAAAAGAACAAAACATCTTTCCTCTGTAACTCCCCCGCCAAAGGGCAGATATGCAAACTTGCACTAACAGTGGGCAGTGCATGAACTTGTGCATCCCGCCCCATTCCCAGTGTTGTATATACTTATCAAACCAAGAACACAAACATCAAACAACTAGGTGCTTCGTTAGAGAACACCACACTGCGGCGGCAGTGAGACATTGACTCAAGCCAGTCACTGGCCTCCTCTGCCATGAAATCGTAGTACACTTTCCCTTCATGCACCACTCGAAGTTTTGCCAGGAACATCAGGCTGGTGCTCTGATTAAGGCCTCATATATGTTTTTTGATGTCAAGAATTGTTTTCTGTTGGTTCTGGACCTTCTGGGTATAGTTCAGCACACTGCTATAGGCCGACTCTTCAGTGGGCCCCTCATCTGTACATGCTGTAAAATTGTGTCACTGTGTCTAAAGTTGAACAAATGAGCAATGAGGGCATACCGCGGTGTACCCTGGCTCGGCGAGAGACCAACGCCCGATGCACCATTTTGACGGTAAAGAATTTAGACAGATTTGTGGGTGCAAGGATGTGGTAAGCCAATCTTCAAGAAAGAGTTCTGCATGACGACCCTCCACCTCCTCAGTAAATCATATAAAGCGTAGATTATTTCTCCTGGACTTTCTCTCAGAATCTTCAATGCGTACCTCCAGTCTGACCGTGAGCTTTTGTAAGGATGACACAGCGTTTCGCAGTTCAACAACCTCTCGCTGCAGGTCTTCAATGTTCCCCTTGGTTGTTGTGACGCATACTGCTACTTTGTGGAGGTCGGCCCTAAGTAGATTAGAGTTTATTGTTACTGAATCTATTTTTTAAACCATTTCCATCCAGGATCCCTTTATAACAGCCATTAGATCTGAAAGTGAGGGGCCATCAGCAGTCTGGCCATCAACTCAAGTCATCCAAGTCTCTCAATAGAACCTTCTCCAGATTGTCCAAGTAAGTGTGTGTAGTTCACTATTTGGTTGGCCTGAGCTGATTTCCTCACCTTGTCTTTCATCATGGCGACCTCAGCACACGCCATGTGCCTAGTACCTCCCAACCACTCCAAGCCTTCTGGGGCACTATCCACGGTCAAACCTCCTGTCAGAGGGGCCCCCTTGTCTTCCCAAAGGAGTACATCAAAGTCACACCCTCGAAGTCAACTCCAGGGTCAATTATTATTTGACCAGGTCACAAGGCAGAGCAAGGAGAGTCCCTAACTTTCACCGTATGCATGCTCTATAAATACTCCAGGGACAGTGCCCCCACAGGGGGTATCGATGGGCACCAACAGCTCCCAGTGCACAGTGTCAATATTGATCAGGGGACTTCTAGCAATGTGCGGTGCTAGGCCTGCAGATCAATATCACTGTTCAGTCTCAGTCTCCACAATATGGTGCAACTTTATTGCCACTGTATATCCAGGCTCCCCTGGGTAGTGCAACCCAGCGCTCTTCGGGGCTAAGGGGGCATCATTTCTGGGGCAAACACTGCATATCAGTCAGCTCAGTTGCAGGCGTGGAGTAACAGAGCTTGACACAGGGGAGTCTCAGCACATATGACAGCGTCTATTCTCGTTGCGTGCCTCGGGCTTCCAATGATCACTACCCCGGTGCAGTATCACATCAGTATATATCCCCGCAGAGTCCTCATGCTCATTTTAACTCACCTGCATCCTCAGGGAGAGGGAGAGAGTCATCCAGCCCACACGCCGGTCTGTCGACGGGAGCACGTCACGGCCCTGCCGCTCAGGCCACAAGCACCCCATCCTGGGTCACAACAAGGGTCTGAAGGAGCAGTATCCTTCACAGTCTCTAGGTCTCAAGTCAAGGGCTTGTGGCACAGCAATGCAAGATCCCAGCCCACCCCCAATAGGCCGCACCATCCGATTGCCTTCAGTGGCCCTCAATGTACTCTCTGAAGCATCCTGGGGGGGCGGGTGGTGAGCCTGCAAACCCGCAGACTTTCACTGAGTCTCTGAAGCTATCTAAGTGGGGTACCAATGTCTCCCTTCAAAGCGGGCTCACACTATCCCAGTCCGCTGGTCCCCACAGCAACAGCAATCCCTGTCAATGTCTCTTAGGTGCTAAGATCAGGGTTTACAACTTCAGCTCTGGCAGCAACGCCCGCAAGCACAGGTACCCCGGAAGGGATGGTTCAGCACCTCTCTCAGTGTATTATCATAGGCCGTTGGCTGCACAGTGCAGGCACCACAATTTATGGCATCCGAGTCTGCATCACAGCGGCAAACTGGTCATCAGAGTCTCCCCTTGTCAGGCAACGACTTCCCATAAATCTTGGGGCCAGAGGGGTGCCAATTACGCAGGATTTTATTTAGTGGCTAGGAGGAGCTCCAGTAAGGAGCAGTTGACCATTTTGCTTCACCCAGTTCCCGCCCTTGTCTCCTGTTTTATCACATCAGAAGGCATGTCCTAAACATTATCCAGACTTTTCCATTTTCCTTACAACTGTCTACACATTTATTGACACTCCACATTATGTGTGCAATCATTTGCTTTGGAGGTGGGATCAATATTTTGATTTTGTGGAAGATAAGATGGGTAACTATTTTATTGCAAGTGTCTTTTGAATAAGCATGACTTCCAGGGAACAGTTTAGTTTCTGTGGGGCTTCCCTGGATTAAAAAATTGTGTAAATGCTTAGTAACAATAAAAATGTCAATATCAGTTACATTAACAATCTGAAGAATGGCACATAGGTATCTTTGTGAATCTAAGAAACAATGGACAATTCGTGAAGGGAGTGATCGTATTAAGAGTTTCGGCTCTTGTTTGTGTGGACCTGGGTGTAGGGCATGGAAGCACCTCCGATTTCACAATATTATTGTTTTTTTCATTCTTGGAAACAATATTGTAAACAGAGCATATATCAAATGTCTTCTCTGCCAATTAATAAACTTTCAGGTAATGTCCAAGCAGGCAGGGATCAGCTAGTAGAGACCACAGTCGCTATGCCGTTTGATTGATCATGAGGCAGGTTGAAATGTTGGGTAATAGGTATAACTAAAAGAAAAATGCAATATCATAATGGAAAGCCCTCTATTATTAAAGAAACAATTTGGTTTTACCTTCATTCCCTGTGATCCAGAAGGCCCCGGTGGTCCACGAAAGCCCTAAAATAAAGGAGATAGTTATTTTCATACTGGGCAAGGCTTTTTCAGATCATATATTGCCAGCAAACTGCTTTTTTATCTAACTATGATAAACAAGTCTGTGGCCTGTATAATCCTGCAATGTCTCAAATTCTGTGAGAAATTATGCTTCATTTTCTGTGGGCTATCAACTCAATGAGAAAAAATCCCTGGTCCTTATTATACACAAGCTGAATGTAGTGCTGAGAGATGTTCTTTTGAAAAAAGGCCAATTATTTTTAGTTTTGCCCCCCCCTGCCATCAGCCCCATACTGATTGATATGATGCCCTACTACTCCTTACCACATAGGCCCGGCCATGGCTTTTTCTTCTCGACCCTTAACAGTAAACTTGTTGTGGTCTCCACCTGAGCCTTGCTTACACAATTTGACTCAACCAAAGACAACTGTGACCACCCTGCACCTCCATAAATAACAAGGCCACTTGGATCCCAAGCCATAATACAGGCAGAGCCAATCACCTGTAGGATTAAAGTGGCTGAGGTGCCAGACTATGGCACACACATGCATTGCATCTTTATGGAATCCACTGAACATTACATTGAATTGCATTGCCTGTTACATGCCGGGTTAAGTCATGTCATTAATAGGTATGGCATCACATAATGGGTACTGCATAAATTAAGTAGTGTCTATTTTGTGATGCTACCTTAGCACCAAATATGATGAAGCTGCTGGTCCCCGCCATGTGCAGTATGTCTTTCTTTACTTATGGTACATTAAAGTGGGGCCTCTGAATTTATTGTAGATTGAATTTGGTAAATTCAAGTTTAATATCAAGTCTTGGCTGCAGATCAAGTTCACAAGGTAAACAATCTGTCCTGACACAAATAGTGATAGCAGAAGGATGGTCCGTGGAATGCAGTGACGAGAAGAAATGGAAGAATAAAAGTAACATTAATGAGATCGTTTGCCAATCTTGGTAGAATCTTCAGACTATTTGATACTGGATTGTATTCGCATTGTAGAAGATTGGCCTTCATGCTTGAAAGTGATAGATTAAATGTAGCAAAATAGGTGCTTGGCATTAAAACATAGACTTTCAATGGTAGTTTAGATTCTGAGGTCTCAGGGGAGGAATCTATTAGACATGTGATGATGCAGTGCTTATATGGGTCTAGGGCAGGAAAATCTTGACAGAAAGAAACAAGATGGATAGCAGCCACGATGAACTGGCCTTGGAACTATCAGAGAGTGGATCAGACACAATGATAGTAAGTATAAGTGCAATAACCTCAGGGGCAAAAATTGCACCCAGCAAATAATTTTCACCTTGAGAAGGCATACAGTGCCCGAGGAACCTCCACAAGTGCCAGAATTCCAAGAGCTAATGTCTTAAAGACATTCTGAACTAGCAAATGCAGGAAGACTATGTGACTGTACTGTCAGTGCGAATGCCCTATGTAAGTGTTCTGGCGCTGTGATCAGTGTACGACACCCATTTAAGTGTACCTAGTAGCAAGGGAACCAGAAACGGAACGAGATCTTACAATGATACTTCCCAGAAAGACGGTATTTGAATTATTACATGGCCAACTCCTCAACCCATACAGGAACCAAGGTATGCTATAAGAGTCATTTAATAGATGAAGGAAATTAGTTGTTAGACAGGTGATTTTCAGGGAATAGCTAAGAGATGAGGTACATCCTCAGCACGCAGACACCATGTCTTCTTAGATGAAGACGAGATCCAAATGCTCTAGCATTAAATTTATTTTTTGACTGGAGTCCTTATAAGACCTATGCATTTTCTCAATTTTCATTCCCGTCTAGTAAAAAGTTGAAGGTCATCTGACAGAAGATACCGTTCTCCTTTGTTGATCAATTTAGGTCAGCACTAAGGCGGAGACATAAGGATATGGAGTAAGACACCTCAGTGTCACACATTATCTGTAGGAAATTTGCCTATTGTGACACACTTCCGTGTAAAACAGTTAACCCACGATTTCCTACAGATATCATAAAAACTGCTTTCTATATGGATTTTCATCTGTATTGGAACGCTCTGTGGAATATACATCTTTTCGAGCCATCTATCTAACCTTCAGAGGAAAACGTTTATGAATACATTTCTCTCTTTCTTTGGTTGAAAGTCACACTAAACAATATGCCTTAAGAGTAAAATCAACTGAATGAAATCAACACAAAGATAGGGAACTTGGCAGCAACCCAGTAACAATATTTCACTTTTCCCTAGTCACAGTCACAACCTTCAGGAGAGGCGCTGTATGGCTTTCAGTTGGTTGTGGGAGTTCAGACATAACAAAGGATGTATATAAAAATCAGGCACATTGCGTAGCTTGATGTGCCCCATCATGCTGGAGAACGGAAGAAGACACGGCAGCACAGCAAGTAAAATACTACTGCAACTTCAGCGAAGGCAAAATAAATTGGAGATAGGCCATGTCACTGCCTTCACGAGTATACATCGAGCCTAACATGGCCTGGCAAGCAAGCGGCCATATTGTCGCACAAGGGGCACAACAAGGACCAAAGTGCATCCATTCTCTTACAATGCAAAAACAAATGCTTTCATAATTGGATCCTGGGAAAACTACTGGAAATTACAGTTCTATACTTTTTGACTGTTTTTTGTAATTTCCTGATGAGAATTTTCGAATAAAATGTTGATTATTGTCTGTTTACTACTGCTTACGAATTCAGTTAAAAAATGTTCTTACAGTTAAAGCAATGACCGAGGTTTTACTGTCAGAATTCTTGTGCATTACTCGAGTCAGATAATAATTTGGAAATATTGGACAGACAGATGAAGGTCAAAGTGTATGCAGCAAAGTGGACAATTCGACAAAAGATGCTAAGGGCCTTATTTAGAGTTTGGCAGAAGGGCAGCCGTGGCCTGTCCTTTAAGGCTGAGGGGCCACGCCCCCCCACCTTTTGTCCCTCATGAAGAGTGTCTGTCAGGCTGTGCAAAGGTCAGCCTGGCAGATACTCTTCATGTTCAGGTCAGGCAGCCAGGAGCGAGACATGCACGATTTGCGCAAACTCCTAGCTGCCTGAACTGAACTTTGCTGGGCTGAAGAGGTCACAGCTCATATGGGCGTGACCTCCTCATCTCAGCAAAGGTGCCTTGAGGCCCTCCCCCTTGGTGATGAGGGGAAGTGTCACTGATTGACTTCGACCTGGGTGCTTCAGGTGTAAGCCCTGAAGCGCCCAGGGCGAGTGTCAATCAGTGACACCTCGTCACAGAGTGGGGAGGGGTCAGAAGTCTCACTGACCCCATCCCACTCTGTGACGAAGTTGGGACTGCTGCCTTCCCTCATTGGCTGACCCAAGGTCAGCCAGAGAGGGAAGGCAGCAGTCCTAACCCTCCTGGGACCTCCGAGCTGAAGGTAAGTGTGTGTGTTTTTTAAATGAATATTTGGTGCGTGCATGTATGTTTGAATGTTGATGAGTGTTGATGATGTGTGTGCGTGCATGTGTGAATGAATAAGTTTGAGTGTGAGTGTGCTTCCCGTCCGCCCACCTCCCTCCTAAAATTACCGGCCGCCACTGCAGAAGGGATTTTCTATCAAGACGTGTCCACCGTAATACAAGTATTCTAGGCTATAACACACTTTTGCCACATTTGTGATGGAGTATCCAATCAATTTCTCAGTAAGCCCCTTAATACAAATTGAAGAAGGCAGGTGAGCTGCAACAAAACAGCCTTTGTATCACCTTTGCAAAAGTGCTAAACATAAAAATGTAATATGAAACAATGCAAGGTATTCTAAAGCTAATTTAGGGGCACATGTATGTACCATATTTCCTGTTGCAAACAGCCTGATTCACAGAATCGAACCGTTTGCGACAGGAAAAAAACTTTTTGGTATGTACAGACCCTATTTTGCGATTCGGTAATCTATTTACCGAACTGCAAAATAGGTTTGCGAGTTGCAATTAGGAAGGGGCGTTCCCTTCCTAATTGCGAGTCGCAGTGCGATGTACCATGTTTTGTGACCGTGAATGCGGTTACAAAACAATTGCAGTTATCAGCAGTTTTAAACTGGTGCTAACCCATTCACAAACGGGAAGGGGTCCGCCTTTGTGAATGGCAGTGAGAATATTTGAAAAAATAAAAAGAAAACTTTTCATTTTTGTTTTTGAAATGCATCTCTTTTTCCTTTAAACCTGCTTTATTTAAAAGCAGTCACAGACATGGTGGTCTGCTGTCTCCAGCAGACCACCATCCCTGTGAGGGCGGCCATTCCCAATAGGGTCACAAATTGCGACCTACCTCATGAATATTAATGAGGTAGGTCATTTGCGACCCCATTGGGAATCGCAAACAGTGTCAATGACACTGTTGTACATCAGGTTTTGCGAGTCGCAAACTGCAAGTTGCTAAGACTTGCAATGTGCGAGTCGCAAAACTTCATCTTCATACATGTGGCCCTTGGTGCTTTATTTTCTTTACTGTCAGCCATGTTGCAGAGCGGCCACGCTTGTGTGCAATATGGCTAAAAAAAATTGACCAGGGCAATAGACCTCACATAGGCAACATCTATTGGCTTTGCAAATGCTTGTTTTCCCTCTCTGTGTCAAATAAAAAGTGCTGAAACCAAAATTCGGCCAAAGCCATCTAAAGCAAGTGAGATGGCAAAATGAAACCAGCCTAGCTGCTGTGCTGAACAATAAAAGAAAGAGAAAATAAATTGTCGAGCAAGCCCACAAAGGGTAAGCAATGAATGGGCTGTAAGTCCCTTTTTTTAGATTTTGTTTTTAAAGAACAATGGACTCACAAGAAACAGCACATGCGCTGTTTCATGCAAGATCTTAAAAGGGAAGAAGAGGAACTGAGAGTGGCGTGGTCAAAGGATGAACCAATATTTCAACAACAGAGGATCGGAAAGCAAGAGGGGAGAAACAAACAAATGCAGTAGGGCATTGCATGTATTTGGTCAAAATTCATGCTAGAGTATGGGAATTATTTAGACTTTGGTGGTCAGAGTACTCCGTCAAAAATAGGTGGATGGCCCGACCTTCATATTCTCAGTGCCATTTCCTATAATTCACTTGAAATCAGGTGAATAGAACATCTACCACATTTGTAGCAAACTATTCTGTCTGCCAAATTCTAGAAAAGGACCATGCCATTTGCTTGAATTTATTGTTCGCTAATTTTATGAAGTGGATAGCCTGTAAACTGCCTTGATAAGGCCCTAGGTTGACCATCACTGGTCTATGAGGATGATGAGCTCCATACAGACATGGAAAGTGTTGTATTTTGTCATTTGCCTTTTTTTAATCTTTCAGCCCTGGCATGTTTCTATCAAATTGTTTTTCAATTAGTTTCCGTGAGTTGCTTGTAGGGGTTGTCCCTTTTGGGTCAACCCTATTGCGTTTCTAAATGATTGTTTGGTAATGTGTATATGGGCCAGTCAGACAGTCTTAAACTCCACTCACTGTTTTACAGGAAGCCAGTAGAGGGGTTTCCGGCCGGTGCCACGTGGGCATTTCTCAACCTGAGTACAGCTGCACAGCCCCACTGTGGACCTTCTGTAGATCTGTCTATGCAGAAGTCCAGTGTAAAGGGCATTTAAAAGTCAGTGCATGACAAAAATGTCACACAGTCCTTGGTTTGGCCATAATACACTGTTAGTCACACAATATGTCTTCTTGTGACCACAAAACAGGCTCTACTGATGAAAGGTAACTTGTTAAAGTTTTCGGGAACAATCTTACCGGTAGTCCTGAAGCACCATCTGCTCCAGGTTGACCTGGCTGTCCTGATTCTCCCTGGAAAAATAAAAATAATTGTTAATATATAACAGAATATAGCACCTATTATAAAAATGTAGGTGATAACTGTAAATATAATCATGTAAGAGTAGTAAATTGATTGTAACTTTTCAAATAAAGTCCATGTGATGGAGGGGGTCACAGTATTGCAGCTGAAATATTGAACTGCAAAATTTGCATCCAGTATACCAGCTAAGCAAAACATATTCACCTGGTTCCCCAGTGGGGAACCGGATACAAATATCCCAAGGGTTTTACAAACTTGTGGGAACATTGACTCTCTCTTTTACAAAGTGGTAATGCTTCTTTGATAATTGGATAAGCCTTTTTGTTTTGAGACTTTATAGAGATGACTACTCATATAGTGACAACTTTGTTATTTTCACAAAGATTTTCAACCAGGAATACTTGACATGTGACGGGAACTAGGGGAGAAGGAAATACTTTTAATGGAAAATGCCGTGTAATAGTTTTTTCTTTATATTTATGATTAGATAATAGATAACTTGAAGACATACATTTTTTACCTCCTGATGAAAATGCGTTTTCGATGGAAAGTCTTCACTTTCTAAATCTCTAAAAGTCTGTGTGCCTTTTCATACTCCCAAAGTGGATGATATTTTGTAGTGTTTGAAAATGTCGGAAGTTGCTGGTAAATGGTTTGCCATATGCCATTAGCATTCTTTATTCACTCTAATCCAGCAAAGTGTTATATAAAGTTTGGGTTCTAAAATGCCCCACACTTTGCAATGAGACACATCTAAAGATAAATGAGCATGTAAAAAAAATCTAGACGAATCATTTAGAGTTTGGTGGACCGGTTGCTAAAGGGTTTCATTACTGGCCATTCTCCAACTGAAACCTCTGAAGCACCTGCTGCGCCCTTAACTGCATCGTCACTGCACGAGACCGTATCATCTCGTTCCGCAGCCTTTCCCTTGTGGACGCATTCAGCCCAAGATGCTCACATGATAGCGTGGGAAGACCTCTAGCTATACTCTGAGACGTCTCCATGCGGAACTGTCCACACCGAAATCTTTCATATCAGCGTGCTTATTGGCACCGCGGACTTCACGGTTTTTAGTATTTGTGTAAGGAAACCTTTTTCTTGTGGTGTTGTTTTGACTCTCCTCGGCAGCATGCTTTGAAAGACAAGGGCCCATATTTTGAATGGTTAAGCAAGAAAATGCACACTTTCTAAAAGTGGCATTTTCAAACAGATAATCTAAAAACCAACTCAAACAAAATTAGTATTTTTAAACTGCGAGTTCAGAGACCCCAAACTCCATATCTCGATCTACCAATGGGAAACGACCCTGAAAAGATATTTAAAGACAGCCCTAGGTTAACCTATGAGATAGTTAGGACTTGCAATAATGAAAAACACATTTTGCAGTATTTCACTATCAGGGCATGTAAAACTCATCAGTACATATCCTACCTTTAGAATACACTGCACCTTGCCCAGGGGACTACGAAGGGTCTACCTAAAGTGTGCCATACATGTACAAAAAGGGAAGGTTTTGGACTGGCAAGTGGGTGCACTTGCCAGGTCGAATTGGCAGTTTACAACTGCACACACATGCACTGCAGTGGCAGGTCTGACCCATGTTTACAGGGCTACTCATGTGGGTAGCATAATCAGTGCTGTATGCCCACTAGTGGCATTTGATTTCAGGGCCTCGGTGCACCTCTAGTGCATTTTAGTAGGGACTTACTAGTAAATCAAATATACCAATCATGGATAACCAATCGCCAATACAATTTTAGACACAGAACACATGCATTTTAGCACTGGTTAGCAGTGGTAAAGTGCCCAGAGTATCAAATCCAGCCAAAGGGAATTGCAGCACAGGGTCCAAAAACAGGAGGTCTGAAGCAAAAAGTACAGGGAAACCACACCAAGAGCTGCCAGGTCTATCAGATGAGTTAAGGGATACCTGTCTATCTAGATACACCTAAATGGCCTCTTCCTCAACCTTGTCAGGATTTTCTTGATTCCGCTGAAGCCCTTGAGCAAGCCTAATCGAGAAGTGAGATTGAACTGGATCCCAGTATCTATGTGAAGTGCCTGCAGCAGTCAGCTAAACATAATCATTCCTTAAACTGTGCACATGCTCTCATACTATAGGACCACATCTTTCTCTTTGTAATTATACATAAATATATTGGTCTCTGTGCTGCTGATATAGTTCGCCTCTGCATCAGTGACATGGTTGTTCTTGCCTGTGGCGCATTCTGAGTGTTACTGTGACTATCATGGCTTGTTTTTTAGGTCTCACATACCTTTTTCCCTATTGTGGACTAGACCAAGAATGTATAGGTGGCTTTGTCCCAACTCATTGTTTTCCTTTGTTGTCACGCTTAATTGCATGATTTTTGTTTGATAGCTCTCTTTGTCCATATTTAGTTTGTTCTGCAACTTCTCTGTCAACAGGACAGTAAGGTGAGACCTATTTGCTTCGTCAATACTTCTTTAAATGTACTGTGGTGGACAGAGGCATCTTTGTTTTTTTGTAAGTTTTGTTATTGCACTTGGGTCTGCAGGACAGTGGCTTGTTGTCTTGTCACAAACCACTGCACCCTCAGTAACCACCCTTTTATCTGTTACTTACATTATTATTATATAATTCTTTCTTCCTTTCTGTTTGATGACATATACTTCTCCTTGTTGGCGGATTTCAATTTCTTTCCATCAGGACTTAGTTTCCCTAACTTTTAGTAACTATTGCACCTCCCAAACAGAACTTAAATCTGACATCATCTTTCAAGAGGTGACAGTTTTCCATAGCGTAGACAGGGAACTCATCCTGCACCTTCACAGACTCCTTTCCCCAACAATTCCACTAAAGGTCGCTTTGTAAATCAAAACCCATTAATTTGTCCCCAGAAGGTAATATTCACTATACACTCCCTCGCATATAGCAGCATTTGACTTTATACAGCAGTTGGGTTAGTGTTTAGTTATGATCAGAACCACCGTTTCTCTGATGTCTCTATTGTAAAATGGCAATTATAGGTCTCACCATCAACTCTCTCGAAACATTGGATTCTTTTTTGTGTGTCAATACCAGGAATTGAACCTAGTCAAGAACCTCCCTTTACCCTAAACCTAGTGTGACACCAATTGCTCATGGTCAGTTGGATTATTGTCAGAAATCTGCATTTTCTTCTACCATATGTAGAACCAGACCTGATAGGGTGATGTGAAAATGTGCATTTGAACAAAGGGTTGTGAGAGTAAGACATGTTCTAAAATCGCTTTATACAATGCCAAGCTTCTAAGATTAAATTATTTATCTTACATCAATGCCTTTTTGCCTTTTGGAAGCTTGACACCTTTCAAGAGAGTTGTCAAAATACCTGAGTGGGCTGAGCACAAACACAAATACCAGCACTTTGCACATTTGAGTCTTGGATGGTGACTCAAACTTTCATGTTTCTGCTATTAATCATATAAGCCATTTTGGTATGTTCTTTCTCTGCAACAGAAGGTGCAAGCACCTATTGTTTTCTAGGTTATTTTTTTTTTCACTGCTTATTTTACCTGAGCATACATGCCATAATATTACTCTGTGAATTAAATGCACTGGCTGGACATTTAGGGCCTCATTACGAGGCTAGGGTCCAAGGACCGCCAGCCTTGCGGTGACGGTTGGACTGCCACAACTGTGGTGGTCTGACTCTCTCATTATAAACCTGGTGGCGGACCCGCCAGGGGCCTGGCGTCCCTGCCAGGAACATGGTTCCTGATGGGGTGACGGCAGTCAAAGATGTACTCAGCCAGGGCGGTGCCGAACTCAGTGCCGCCTAGTTGATTACAACTCAGCTTTCTAGCCAGCCTTTCCATGGCGGGGACCCCATCATGGAAAGGCTGGTGGAAAGCCAATGTCGGGAGCCCCAGGACCAGCACCCTAGGAATGTGCCCTGTTTGCTGTGCAGACAGTGCACATTACGATGGTGCTGGAGGGGTCCCCTGTGCAACAGCGTTGACCTTAGCTCCATGTGGAGCCGAGACCAATGCCGCCACACAGTTTCCACTGGACTGACCAGAGGAAACTGATCAGTCCAGTGGAAGCCTTGCAATGGGTCTGGTGGGGAGACCACCAGCTTTGCGGCGGTCTCCTCACCACAAGTCTGGTGGTCAGCTTGTCTGACTCGCAGACTCGTAATGAGGCCCTAAGTTCACTGTACTTTAGTTACAGTGTTATGCTTTGCTGGAGGCTCCAACCCCAACCATCAGTTAAAGTAAGCAGTGACCCCCTCACTTTTCATCTAATGAAAAGTCAGTCAAGTGCCCAAAGGGTGTAACTTGGTTATCAAGGTCAGGTGCACCAGTACTGGTGACTCAGTGGTACATCAGTGGTAAACTACAGTTCCTGCCAGAAAACCATTAATTGCCTTAGGAACCAGAAATACATACCTCACATTGGTGTTAGCATTGTCACAGTGCACAATATTGGAGCAGTGAAAAACAATTTGTAACTTTTAGCCTTTAATTTTTTGATGGCCTGGAGGGACTGTGTGTTCACTTGTTGGGAGCTCACCCCTTCCAGGCACCTTATTGATCTAGGTGGCCAAAGAGTACAGTGAGCTTGGAGGATGTAGATTGGGGGATATTGCATTCTTACTACTTATTGGTTACCGCTGACAGGATTTGCTCTGTGACTGTACACCATATCCTGAAAAGACCAAGGGGCATATTTATACTCTGTTTGCACCGAATTAGTGTCATTTTTTTTTACTCTAATTCGGTGCAAAACTAACTCCATATTTATACTTTGGTGCTAGACCCCTCTAGCACCAAATTTATGGAGTTAAAGTCATTTTTTGAAAGTGGAGACCTACTTTGCCTTAATGAGATGCAAGGTAGGCGTTTCCGTGCAAAAAATGACTCTATGGCCTTAACGCCATATTTAGGGGCATATTTATACTCTGCGGCATATTTATACTCCGTTTGCACCACATTAGCGTCATTTTTTTTTACTCTAATTCGGTGCAAATCTAACTCCATATTTATACTTTGGTGCTAGACCCATCTAGCACCAAGGCCCTGATTTAAACTTTTTTTGCACCGCATTAACGTCATTTTATGACGCAAAAGTGGCGCAAACTTACAAAATATTGGCCCTTATTTATACTTTTTGCTGCAAAACTGCACTAACTCAGTTTTGCACCAAAATGTTTAGCACCGGCTTGCACCATTTCTGTGCACCAGCCGGGCACCATATTTATGGAATGGTGCAAGTCGGTGCAAAGGGTAGTCTAGAGTAAAAAAAAATGACTTTAGTCAGGTGGGGCTGGTAGTATAGAGGAAGAGGGTTTAGCACCAAAAAACGACTTTAGGCAGGTTAGAGTAAAAAAAAATGACTCTAACCAGATTAGCGTCATTTTATGGTGCTAAACCTACCATGCCCATTTCAGGGCCCCCTATGGCACTTAAACAAAAAAAAAAAAAATTAAATACAATCTTATCTGTACTTACCTGGGATAGGGTCCCCCATCCTCCGCAGTCCCTATGGTGTGGGTGGGGATGCACCTGGGGCCTGGGGAGGGCACCTCTGGGCTTATTCCATGGTGTTGCACCATGGAAATAGGCCCACAGGTCCCCTAACCCCTTCCCTGACCCAGGTCTTAAAAAATGGGGCAAAGCTTGCTTTGCCCCATTTTTTGACCCCTCCTCCCTCCCTTGCACCATTTTTACATGGGAGTATAAATATGGTGTTAAAGCCATAGAGTCATTTTTTTGCACGAGAACGCCTACCTTGCATCTTATTAAGGCAAGGTAGGTTTCCACTTCCAAAAAATGACTTTAACTCCATAAATTTGGTGCTAGACGGGTCTAGCACCAAAGTATAAATATGGAGTTAGTTTTGCACTGAATTAGAGTTAAAAAAAACAGACGCTAATTCAGTGCAAACAGAGTATAAATATGCCCCTTAGCATAAAAAATGATGCTAATCTGGTCAGATTAATTTATTTTGACTCAAAACTGCCTAACGTCATTTTTTTTAAAGCTAGCCTACCCTTTGCACCGGCTTGCACCATTCCATAAATATGGTGCCCAGCTGGTGCTAAAAAATGGTGCAAGCTGGTGCAAAACTTTTTGGGGCAAAACTGCCTTAGTGCAGTTCTGCACCAAAAAGTATAAATAAGGCCCCAAGTATAAATACCTAGCTGGAGGAACGTAGGTGTCTAGTGAGTAAAAGTGACATGTAGCACATAAGTATCTTTGGAGATAGTGGAAAGGCCCTGATGCACTGAAAGACTGCGGTTCTTCATGTGGATTTTCTCCTTGTAGTAGATCGAGCACAGCATTCTAAATTGTAAACCACTCAGTGATCGGTGAAGAAGTCTAGTCATTCTTCATAAAATGCATAAGCTTGGATTTCCAGACAATGTATTGCCTAACCTTTCTTAGGTACATGATTGTGGCATCAAAACTGTCCGAGGATCCGATGCCGCAAAAATTCAAAATGGTGATTCCATCCCTTGACTCTCAATGCAGTCACCTAAGCATCAAATGAAACCTCTTCTTGGAACAAGGCATCATACAGTTCTGTGCTCCACTGGTTCTTCTAAGAGTAGCTTTTTGAATTGTTGTTCGGAGTGCCTTATGTCTTAGATGTCCTCACTCTGCACCCTCCATAGATTTCTTCCCTCTCATCTTGGGTAATAAGTGCTTTGAAATGTATATGAATTTGGAATGCCCTTCAGCGAAGCTCAGTCAGAATATGTACCATATCTCATAACTGCTGTAACAGTAATAGATGACAGGAATTCAAATTCAAATTCATCGTGGTCACAAGCTATAATCTAAAGATCAGGTTTTGGCAACACTTTCTATTGAAATGGTACTATTTATTTGCTATTTTTAATTATATTTTGTCTCAAAGCAGAGGCTGCTAGGAAGAATATGTAATCTTAAATCACACAGTACAATTTACAAACATGTGGGACAAATATGTATTCCTACTATCCACATCTGTAATCTGTGCAAATGCACAGGAGACCTTCACACACATAGCTGCTGTATCAATCTTACACGTATGACAATTTGGAAATATAAATACCAATCCATTTAAACAGAGCACAAGTTGCTCACCCTGAACAGAAGGCTCCATTCACTGCAAAGGTCCGAATACAAGACGTTCATGGCGAATAAAATGGGAGATCAAAGCAATAAGATGGAATCCATTACTCCATGTCAAGAACTTCATTAGATACATCCACACAATCAAATCAAATGGCCTCTTCCCTATCTGAACCTGTTACGCAGACTTCACAAAAAGGGTCGTTCCCAATGGTACAGCGGGTCTGATGGACTATCACCACCAAATAAGTCTTCAAAAGAAGAGTTTGATCAATTGGACTGGGACTTAGCAATTGAGGCAATTGAAATCTCCGACTGAATAGTTGTCAAGGGTGGGGACTCAAGCCTTAAAGGATCCTGTTAAATTGCTCATCCTTATTATTGTCATTATGAGTTAGTTAAATCTGTGATGGTATGAATCACGGGTTATAGATGCATTTTCATAGAGATAGTGGGGCATATATTATTAAGGTTCCATGCCATGCAGTTGGAAGGGAGACCCTTGAAATGCGCCATATTTGCAAAGATATGCAGCAGTTCAGCTCTCTCCTAGCACTGGTGCACTTGTGGCTGCCTAAATCAAATGCAGGCATTGTTGCCCCATGGCACACGTGTGCCTGCAGCAAGGGTGGGACTGTTTTTGTATTTCCTGCACAAAAACAATCCAAAGAGATTTATTACTCTTTCTATGTCTGCTGCAGAAAGAGAGAATCAATGTTGTGCAGTAGGCTTCATGTATAGAGACTATGTGAAAGATTTACTAAAGACTTGGTTTGTCCTTATGGGATGCATGTCGTCGCAATTTAACAAAAAAACATGGGCAATACAAGGGTATTTTAAGAAACAACAGTCCCTACAAAAAATATACAAATCAAAGAAATTTAAGAAAAATGTCAAAGTATTGTATATTTTCTAAAAATATTTATTGAAAATGTTAGCACAGTGGGTCGTGCAAGAGGGTTTTTAAAAGATTTCTCGCTGTCAAGGAACTTCACTGTGACATTTGTGAACAACAGACCCTTGGTTTGTTTAAATTGACCTCATAGGGCTGGTTTGAGTCTTCATGAATTGTGGCATATAATAATAATATGCATAAATGTCATTGCAAAGTTGCCTGAGACCAAGAAAACTCTTAAAACTCCTCTTGCACTACCTACTATGCTAACATTTTCAATAAATGTTTGACATTGTGATTACATTTATTTGTTTTGATTAGACTTTTTGTATGCTTTTTGTAGGGACCATTGCTCCATAAAATAGCAAGTCAAAGAAAGGCAATGAAAGTCCTTAAATGGGATTTACAAAGGCACCCAATGGGCGGTTTCTACTTCTTTAAGTGACTTTGTAAAGAAATGTAATGCAATGTAGCTTCTTGAACTGCATTGCATTACATTTCACTGTGGTAGGAATTTCATGGGTATTCCCATGGCATTTGATATAATCTCGGGTTTCCTAAAGGTAACAAACCTGAGATTGGGCCAAAAGGGTGCACCTACCACAGAGAGGGCTTACAAGGAGAAATATGTTTATTTCGCCTCGTTATGTTCTCTTTCAAAGTGTTCTGCATTCATAGGAAGAGAAATAAGCCTCTAGGGCTTGTGTTTGTGCAGGAAATCATCCCTTCCTGCACAAACACATTCCTGCACATTATGGCGCCTGCCTTAGCACTGGGGGGCATATTTATACTCCGTTTGCGCCGAAATTGCGTCGTTTTTTTTGACGCAATTTCGACGCAAAACTAACGCCAACTAACGCCATATTTATACTATGGCGTTAGAGGCGAATAGCGCCAAAGTTCCCGGAATGTGCGTCATTTTTTAGCGTGAACCCCTTCCTTGCGTTAATGATATGCAAGGGAGGCGTTCCCGTCTAAAAAATGACTCCCAGGCCTTTACGTGGTATTTATACTCCCGGGCAAAAGAGACGCCCGGGAGTGGGCGTGGCTAAAAACGGCGCATTTGCGCCGCTTTTTAACGCCTGGGTCAGGCATGGCGTTAAGGGACAAGTGGGCTCAAAATGAGCCCAGAGTGCCCTCCCCTGCCCCCAGGGACCCCCCCTGCCACCCTTGCCCACCCCAGGAGGACACCCAAGGCTGGAGGGACCCACCCCAGGGACATTCAGGTAAGTATTTTTTTTATTTTTTTTTAATAATTTTTTTTGGCATAGGGGGGCCTGATTTGTGCCCCCCTACATGCCACTATGCCCAATGACCATGCCCAGGGGACAGAAGTCCCCTGGGCATGGCCATTGGGCAAGGGGGCATGACTCCTATCTTTACAATGATAGGAGTCATGTTGATGGGGGATGGGCGTCGAAAATAAATGGCGCAAGTCGGGTTACGACGATTTTTTCGACGTAACCTGACTTGCCCCATTTTAAGACGCCCATGCGCCATTTTCCCCCTACGCCGGCGCTGCCTGGTGTACGTGGTTTTTCTCGCGCACACCAGGCAGCGCCGGTCTGCTTGCGCCGGCTAACGCCATTCAATAAATACGGCGCCCGCATGGCGCTTCAGAATGGCGTTAGCCGGCGCAAAACTTTTTGACGCTAAACTGCGTTAGCGCAGTTTAGCGTCAAAAAGTATAAATATGGGCCTGGGTACCTACAAGTGCGGCAGCGCTAGGACAGAGCTGAACCGCGCCATATCTTTGTAATGTGGCACTGCACAAATGTCTCCCCTTCACACCACGCAGCAAGTTCCCTTGTACATTGAGTTACATCACATGTTACTAAACATGCCCCTACAAGCCGTGGGGTAGCCCTAGGCCAACTGGCCCAAAACATGTGTTTGCCTCAATTTGAACTTTGGGGTCATCTATTGGAGAGATTTGGCTTCAAAAAAATGTTACAAGGCATGCGTGGTATGAGCATTTTTAGAGTAGGAATAAAGTTATCTAGATGTCCTTGTAAAATACAGTAGTGAATGTTACATTCAACATTTCTGCATGTCTCTTCATCTTAAAGAAAAAAGTACAGAGGTGCTGAAGTGATATTTCGTACATATACTGTACACGCACATTTATTTTTCTCTTTCGAGACTGGTTTTCATTTTATGGTGTTTGCCGATTGTGCGGGCAGTACCCGAAGCAATAAAGTGCCACCACGCGGAGCAGTGTATACGCTATCTTCCTATCAGTGCTTTCTTTGGCATCACGAGCTTCGCGACTTTTTTTCTATTTACCTATGAACGCGTTTCTTGTTGTGTTGTTTTGGCTCTCCTCAGCAGGGTAGACTGACAGACGAGGCGTCTGGGCAGGGGAGCGGGTAAGCAGAACGTCCTCTGTGCCTTCGGAGACCGCCAGGTGGTCTTCTAGATCTAGATTACAAAGGTAGTAATCCCTGAAGTCTTTCAATGCAATTTCACTTGAGACGCATCTCCTTATCTTAAGCTGTCAACATATGACATTGAAACATGTTACATGTATTTAAGATTCTATTGGGAAGTTTGTAGTACAAGAGTGAACCGAAAGGAAAGAAGTCATGAATTCTCGACTTTAGCAGCTTGAGTGTTCGAGAAGTGGGTGTCCCTGGGAGCTGTCAATTACTGTGCTGCACAAAACCTTTACATTGCTGTTTATGATGCCTTTGATCTTGATGGAAGACGCCGGTCTCCACAAAAAGCTCTTGAAAACGCTCCATCACTCCACATCATAAGACTCAATGTATATGTGCACTTAGCACTACATAATCTGTGTGTTCTAACATTAATGTGAAGTATTTTGCACTTGAACCCTCTATTGAGGTTTTTTCACTGTAGAACTAGAGGTTCATATACATTGTGTGCCTTAACTTTATTGAATGAACCGTAGTTTAAAGAAAGGAAAAAAAAACATCCTCTTGTTATTGAAATTGTTGTAAAGTCCCCTTTTTGGAGGGACACCCCCACCTTTTTGATGCTTGATGCTGTTTCTTTTGACCTGAAAATGTACTGTGACCTGCTAACCAGATCTCAGTACCTGTGCTCTTTCCCTTAAATTGTACTGAGATGCTTGCTAATCCAATTGGCTAGGTCACCAGGGCTGCAGCACTGATTGTGCCATCCTGTTTGACCCAAGTAAAAGTAAATGTGCAGAGCTGCCATGTCAGCCTGCACAGTTAGGATGCCTGCTTGAGTTCGACTCTGCCCACACCAAGGGGCATATTTGTAATGCCCTAGCACCACCTTGCACCACTTTAACGTCATTATTTTTGACATTAATGTGGCCCAACAAAGCCAAAATCCCTGCGCCGTATATACAGAGTGGGGCAATGCATGCATTGTGCCACTCTGTAACCCTCTGCACTACATTATGCCTGCGCCAGGCATAATGTATGCCTCCGATAGGGGGGGGCGAAAATATGGCGCTAGGAATAATCTATGAGATTTCCTAGAGCCATTTGTTACTGCATTTATAATGCCTGCTCACAGCAGGTGCTAAAAGGGGGATTCCATTCTTTAGAGTGGGCCCCTATGTACTCTGCAGGAGTAGCGGCCAACAGTTTGGTGCTACTCCTGCAGAGTACATCAATAGGGTAAAAAATAGTGATGCTATTGCCCCCTACCCTGCGCCATGGTGCACCATATTTTAAATACGGCATGCACATGGTGGCGGTAGGGGGTCGCTAAGGGGCGTAGGGAAAGTGGTGCTGCACTTGGTGCAGCGCCACTTTCCATAAATATGCCCCTAAGTGCAGGCAGAGTCCCTTCACTGCCATAGCACAGGCAAGTTATCTCTAAGGCAGGCCTCCTTTAGTCCAGGAGGCAGGGTGGCCTGTGTTATGAGTGTGGACATATATGCACAAGCATATATGGCCCTGTGGCAGCATTTAAAACGTAATGGTACCGCACGTGACCAGCGGACCATAGCATAACATAGGCAGGCACCTGGGCAGTCCCCAGATGTCCAGCTCCATGATGGTCTGGGAGATTCCACCCGTGTTTGGTAACAAACACTGTGCATTTTAACCCTGAGCGCAATTCTCATGCCCAGGATTAGCTAGCATGTACACTGATGGCATCCTTTGAGGATGCCCACTGTTAGACTTGGCATCCTTGGCGTGGTCTCCCCTAACTTTTTGCCTCTGTTTCCCAGGTTGTTGATGTGTGCTGGACTCTGTTTTTGCTGTTTGTGTTACATTGGGCACTTTACCACTGCTGTCCAGTGCTAAAGTGCAAGTGCTTCTATACAAAATGTGTATGTAATTGGTTTATCCATGATAGGCATATATGATTTACTGCTTAGTCCCTAGTACAGTGCACTAGAGGTACCCGGGGCCTGTAAATCAAATGCTACTAGTGGGCCTGCAGCACTGGTTGTACCACCCACAATAGTAGCTCTGTTAATATGTCTCAGACCTGCCACTGCAGTGTCTGTGTGTGCAGTTTTAAACTACCAATTCAACTTGACAAGTGTACCTACTTGCCAGGCCTAAACCTTCCCTTTTCTTACATGTAAGGTACCCCTATGGTAGACCCTAGGCACCCCATGGGCAGGGTGAAGTGTATGTTTAAGGTAGGGCATATACTAATGTGTTTTATATGTCCTAACAGTGAAATACTGCCAAATTCGTTTTTCACTATTGCAAGGCCTATCCCTCTCATAGGTCATCATTTAAATATGATTGAAGCATAGATTCCCTTTGGGAGCGGATGGACATGTGGAGTTTGGGGTCTCTGAGCTCACAATTTAAAAATACATCTTTTAGTAAAGTTGATTTTAAGATTGTGTGTTTGAATATGCCACTTTTAGAAAGTGAGCATTTTCTTGCTTAAACCATTCTGTGACTGCCTGTTTGTGGATTCCCTGTCGGGGTCAGTTTGACAGTTGGGTCGTTTGCACCTCTCTCTAGACAGTGACACAAAGGGAGCTGGGGTGTAGCCTGCATATCCCGATGAGCCATCTCTGCTAGGAGGGAGGGGTGGAGTGGTCACTCACACCTGAAAGGGCTCTGCCTAACCCCCTGGGGTGTGTCTGGGGCCTGGCCTGGGCAAGGCAGGATTTCACAAACAAGAGAGACTTCCTTTGTAATAAGCCTACTTCAAAAGCCAAAATGGGTATAAGAAGGGCATCCAAAACCACAGACTTTAGATCACTTCTGGAAATCAAGAGGAACCTCTGCTTGGAGAAGAGCTGAATAGCTGAGGAGAAGTGCTGCGCTGCCTGTGACTCTGGTTTGTGGAGCTATCCTGCAGTTGCTTCTTCTGCCTGGTTAAAATGGACAAAGACTGGACTTTGTTGTGCATTCCTGCTTGTGAAGAAATCTCTAAGGGCTTGTTCTGAGCTTGCCTCCTGTTGTTGAAGTCTCAGGGGCATCAAAGACTTCCCCTGCCAGCACCTGGACTCTCTGCTGAGACTCCTGCCAAGCCAAGTGGTGCCCTATCCACTTCCTGTGGCCTTGACAGGTGAAGCTGGCAGACCAAGAGTGAAAATCCATGCACCGACCACCGTGCATGGAAATTTCCAATGCAACCTCTGAGACGCGGCTGAAGAAACGCCCCGCCACCGGCTCTGCTGTTGAAATTGATGCAGCACTTGCAGTGCGGGTGGAAGATTGATGCTCGCGGATGGAGAAACGATGGGCTGCATCCCTAACGGAGGCTGGTAACGTCGCAACCCACACAGCGCAGATTTTCTATCACCGTGCGGCAGGATTTTTTACGCAAACCTGCTGGACATGGAAAAATTACGCAATGCCTGCCTGGAGTGCTGCCCGGATCGACGCATCGCTCTCCTGCGGAGAGGAAAACTGACACATGCCGACCCGACAGGAGAAGGAGAAATGATGCACGATCTCGCTTGCAGGTAAGAAATCGATGCACAGCTTACCTTTTTCGATGCACACTCGCCCGTGCGTGTTATTTTGATGCTACCCCAATACTTTTCAGCGCTAGCAGTGTTTTACCTGTTTACAAAAGGATTTAAGACTGTATTGCTTTTAAAATTAATAACTTGACTTGTGTATGTTGGATTTTGTAGTGTTTTAATTAAGTTACTGTGTGTGTTGAAACAAATACTTTACACCTAGAACTCTGAAGTTAAGCCTGCCTGCTCGTGCCAAGCTACCAATGGCGTGAGCGGAGGTTAGCTGAGGGTGATTCTCCTTTATCTTAACTAGAGTGAGGGTCCTTGCTTGGACAGGGGGTAACCTGACTGCCAACCAAAGACCCCATTTCGAACACCCACCAAGATAACAGTTTTCCCCTGCTAGGCAGGGTTTCCTGAGCAATTTGCCACCAAGACATGAGTCTGCCCTCCTGCGGGTCATGCTAAGACTTCACCAGGACAGAGACAAAGGACCTGGGTAGGAAGGAGGTAATACCTCCTCCCTCCCAGAATGGTTAGAGTTTACAGTAATCAAGGCAGTGATCCTCAAAGGCTTCACCGAACTTGATGTGTAATCCCTTGTCCCCCACTCAAGGACAAAGCCCGCCCCATCCTGACCAAGCCGGCAGGTGGGAAAATTAGTTATGCAGGAGACGTACACCCCCCCAAAGACTAGCATCTTCTCTGGGGTAGGCTAAGGTCTGTATGGCGGAAGAAGAGTTTTGACATGTTGGCAAACCTCAGGAATAGTGGGTTCTGGGTAGAAAAGTCATCACTTCAGGGGCGGGATAGTCGCAGGGACCAGTAGCCTATTGGCCACTGTCCCCCACACCCTTAGCACCCTCTAAACCAGGATTTAAGGGGCTTCCCTGGAACCAGAACCTCCATTCTGACTTTGAATCTGAGAAGAGGCACAAAGATGCCGATCTGACAACAGTACTTTGGACCTTGCCGCAGCACAAAGAGAGAACACTTAAGTGCCATGAGTAGACCATATACTAGAACTGTTATCAACGTGCACCTGTGGTGAAAACTTGTTGCTCCCAGCAAGAGGGACTCCAGTGGATGCCAGAACCTAATGCAGACTTTCCTGACTGTTGCTACCAGTCACCTGCAACCTGCAGAGGAATCGTCATGCTGCATCCCTGGAAGTACAACCCATCGGGCCCCTCTTGAGGAGCCCAAAGAAAGTTGGTGACCTGCACCTTAGGAGTGGTAGTGAGGTTCCGACCACGTTTCAAGCCACTACTCCTTTCCGGATGACCTTCAGCCAACAAAGTAACTGTGGACTACTTTTTCCGGTGCCAAGACTTTTCTGTCGCCAGTCCAGTAACCAGCAGCTTCTCGGACAACACAGACTCCAGAGCAGTTCCCCAGCATAGTGACCGATGTCAGCAATGACCCCACTTCTGAGAATCTGCATTTCAAAGGAGGTGACTTCGAGAGGAGCAGCAATGCATCTTTGGCATGACCAGTCCCTGTGATTGACAGGTGCAAGGCCACCTCTGCACCCAGAGCCACAGGATGGGGTGGCGAGGTTCCAGCTGTGGAATCCAGGTCCTGGGACCCTAAAGGCCGCTACTTTCCAAGGGTAGAGTGAGAGTCCACCCCCAAGTGTGCTATTGTCAAGTGCTGCATTTTGGCAGCATCCGGGAATCCCATCAGCACCAAAGACAGCAAGAGCACCTCGGCACCCAGGCTCCCTGGGCAAGATAACTAGAAACTGACTATTGAGGCTTGGTCTAGGGACCTACAAGGCCTTAACTCCAAGTGGGTTCTCCAGCGTTCATACTACAGGTGACAGAGTGTACACTGAGATTTCCCCCATTGACTTCAATGGGATTTGTTTGACATTAAAAGTACTCTATTTTTCAACTCTTTAAAAATTCACAACTCTGGTTGTCTGTAAGATAAAAAGTTCATTTTTATGTCTAAATTAAGGTAAAAATCTGTGGTGTTGGGTTTCCCTTGAGTAGTGTCATTTACTTATCATCCATGTGGGTGTTAAATGCTTTACATGTGTTCCTCTAAGCAGTCTGACTGCCACACTACGAGGACTGAGTTAAGGTTTACGAGTGTGAACCCGAGGTCCACTTCTGGGTAACGTGTTACTATTACATGCTAAGACTCCCCAGTCATAACTCATAATACTGCCACCTTGCTACAGAAATGGATCATCACTAAAAACAGGAAGAAATTATGTAACATTTGCTCTAATGTTTTCACATTTGAATTTAAAATGTAGTTCTCAGTTACATTTATACTCATGTATTTCGAATTGCATTGCTTTTACTTAAACTGTAAGATGAAATTAACATGAATTTATGTACTGACATTTACATTTATTTGAAGCTACATCTGCGCAGTGACACACATTTTAAATGTGCAGAATTGTTCTGCATGTTTAAGTTGTCTGGACTAGGCCTGAATTTCTTTTCAAATGAAATACTGTTTTCCTTTTTTGCTTAGACATAGAGAGCTTGAGAAATAGACATTGATGGAAGAAAATGAAGAAACAGAGCCTGAGCTGACAATCCCTGTTCGGAGTTTGTTACATATGTCTCAGGACTACTCTGGGAGAAGGCGTGGATGTTGCAACTTACAACCTGAGAATGGAAAAGGACAAGGGATCCCCTGATGGTGTGAACAAGGAGTGTTGCGTAGAAGGATTTGTATGATATTAATTAGTGTTCACATGGGTAGTTGGTGCTCAATCCCTTTGGACTTTGAGAGGTATAGACCTCTAGCTTTTCTTTTCATTATATCGTTTCTTGCTAAGTGTGGCTTAGGCTGACACTTATTTCCTGATTCTTAGAAGACTCATGACTGAGATTTTGAAATGCTGACACCTTCCCTAAATGCTTGAACATATTTTATTATTTTACTAGCATTTTTCTGACCTTTTGAGATTTTTCCTTAGACTAGAATTTTGATTTATTTAGGCCCCGAGTTAGGTAACTTCAGACCTTACTCATGTTTAGGAGAGAGAATTGAAGATTTTTCTCTGAGCACCACATCTTACTGCTAATGTTCTGTATTGCTGTAACTGACCTTCTTGTATGCCTTACGCTGATGTGCTAAACTTCTTCAGAAGATTTGGTTATCCTGTCGTTATCTGGTATCTTTATAGCATGTTTTTGAGATTGACTTGCATTACCCTGACTGTTAACTTGCAATAAAATTCTTAACTTTATTTATGATTCCTAGATCTTACTGTGTAGCTTAATGTGTTACACTGTAATTGGAATCTGTTGTGACTAATGCTAACTCCCAATGTCTTTTGAGTCGACCAAAAAAGGTCTATCGCTGGACAGATTTCAGGGAAGTGGCCCAAATGCTCCATCACTTATAAATGCCACTTCAACAGAATAGTACAATGGGGTTCATGGAAATAGAAAAGCATGGAAATAGGGGCGGGTGGAGGGAGGGAGGACAGACGTGATGGCACAGAAAGGATGGAAAGAAGGATTGTCAGATGGTGGAAGCGATGACATAAGGGATGGAAAAGAAGGAAGGGATGGACAGATGGAAAAGGGATAAGGATAGGTACATGAGGGAAGGAAAGATGGACGGAAGGTTGAATGATGGATAGAAGGGGAAAGGAAGAAAGAAGAATCCATTGAGAGAAGGCAAGATGAATTGATAGAAGAAATGAAAAATTATATAAAAAGAATGGAGAGAAGAAATGACAGAAGGAACAAAAGACAGAATGAAGAATATGGAGGAAAAAGGAAAGAAAGATAGGACAAAGTCAGAAAGAAGGATAGAGGGAAGGAAAACAATATATAAGAGATGAAAGAAACATGGGAAATAAAAGAACTGGCTGGTGAAAAAGAGAAAGAAGGGAAGAAAAGGAAAAAAGCACAAAAGAAGGGAACAAGGAAATGAAGAACGTATGAAGAAACTGTAAACAAACTATCATCCAATTTCTTATAGAGCTCAAAGGAGCCATCCGGGTCATGAGCTCACAGTGCATCTCAAAACCAGAGCTGACATGATTAAACAAAAAAACATTCTAGAATGCCTATTGATGGTTGTTTTCCTGGTGTCTAGTGGCATTTCTACAGGACAATCTGCTTTCTGGTGAGGGCAGAACGACTGGTAGATCTGTTGTATTGAGAGAGCGTAGCTTATATAATCTATATTTACGTGAAATGTTTATGAACTAATGTGTGATAATGCCACATAGAAATTGTATTAACCTGTTTCACTAAAACATGCGTTTGAAATGTGACCACGGGGAGTGGCCGCCAATGTATACGTGGATTCATAAAAATGACCAATGCCTATGAATATTTGAATTAAAGAATGGTTTGCACTAATTATTAATGACTATGCTATTAAAGTTATGCTAAATAAATCTTGTAGGCCTTAAGTTAGCATGAGCCGAAGCTTAGCTGCCTGGCTCTCATATTAAATGTGTTTTTCTAACGTGCAGTGTGCTGACTCGCAAAAGGACATGACCTCTTGTTTTCTTCAAACTAGAAGCTGAATGTAACCATAATGGATCCGTTCTCATGAAATTCATATTGCTTGTGGAAATGTTTAATCGAAATGCAACAGTGTAGACTAATATAATGTACAAGGTCGTTTAAACCGGTGAAGACAATGGAGCTACTGACCAAAAGATGTGCAAAGAATTACAGAAGGATGAAATCATACCGGACGTGCTACCTCTGAAGACGTCAATCATATGGACCAATAAACTGTCTGTGAACTATCGTGGGGTGACACATTTGATGACCTAATTCAAAATTAATTGGGTAGAGATAGTGGGGTGCAACCCCTTAGCCAATTAGATTTTAGGGGAATGTATAATGAAAAAGGGATAAAAACCCATGACACAGGGAGCCTGAGAGAGGTGATAGGGAATGCTATTGATTTTATCCAGAAACTCTGTCACTCTGTTTGGTGACTGATTGGTTTATTAAAAACCATCCACTTCCTTAGATTGCCCATTTACACTTTACCTCCTTATGAGGGAAGTGCCCCTTTTTGTCCCGGAGCTGAGTTTTTACTGATGGCGAATCGACTGATGTCCTGAAGACGAAGACTGAACCTGAGTGCTGACCCAAACCTTGGAGGGTAACTATGACAATGAAATTGTGATTTGTCTGTTTGCTTTTCCTTTCTAGGTACCAACTGCTTACTTTTGACAGAGACCATAGCTAGATGTTTTCCAAATTGGTGTTCTAAATTGTTTTGCATGAAGCCCAACATGCCAATGCTAATCAGTGGTTAGGACAGGTTCACTAAACGACGGAATCTATGCTTTGTTGAACTGACGCGTTAATGACACTCTGCTAAAGTAGATCTATGTTCACGCTGTGTTATGTTTTGATGTTTGTGATCCTTGCCTTGATGAAATCTTATCAGAGTTGCCATATTGTGACTATGCTGTTTTGCTTCTTGGTTTTGAGATTAACACATTTGCTCTTAGAATTGTAATTAATAGGGAATAAAACTCATGAAATTCTACTAAACTGGTGTGGTTATTCATGACTGCCAGGTCATGGTGGTGTCTTTAATTAATTATTATCTCTGACTAAAGTGAAATGCATTGTTGTAATAAATATTGATGACATTATTGACGTATTGATTCACATACTGATTGGCTATCCCGTCCTAAGGTGTCTCTCAACTGGGTCAAAAGATTCATTGGCCTAAAATGAGTCCTGATGTGTAATAAATTATCATAAAGGGACGCGTTAGCAGGACTGGTAGCAGAGTGATGGTTTGGCCCTTTGGGGCCCTACAACGGAGAATTATTGTTTAGATTGTTTTTCGGAGATAATGCAAGTTGGAAATATGATGTGTTTCTGAAATTCCCCATGACTTTCCCGGGATCTCGGAGCCTGCCTAAGTGAGTTGGGAATGTTCTCGGCGTCTTAGCATGTGTGGTGTAGAATTTGAGCTTGCTCAGCTTATGCATTTTGCAGGTGATCTGTGAAGTTGTGTGTGTTTAGGCAAGGTAAATGTTGTTTTAGTAGGAGTGGCGTACTCCGCAGTATGAGAGTAGGGAAGTCGGCGTACTTCATGTGAGTGTGGCGCTTGGTGCTCAAAAAAATTATCCACGTGGTTGGTTGTTAATGTACGGGCTGTCGTGGTCTAAGACTCCGGAGTATATTGATGAAGTGTAGGAGACACTTGGGTTTATGTTGTAATTTGTGCGGTTTAATAGGTCAATCGGGCATGGTTGACAAGTCGAGTTTGAGTCTAAATGTGTGAGAAAAACCTTCGATGGAGATTTGGCAAGTTCTAAAGTGCACTAGAACGAACCATTGACAATCGAGAGTAGGATTTGCAGGTCGAATTCTGCTTGCGTACGCGGGGACTGACAAGGAGAGAGTAGCGGCCGAGGCTTCAAGTGAAATCTCTGTAAAGTTCTAAAGCGATTGTGTACCCTTCCTGTAGTAAACCAGCATATTTGAGTTGTTGTTGTGTTAAAAGTGCTCGCCGTAATTTTGCATTAGTTTGGTGTGAATCCAGTGAGGAGCGGACAAGCCGCAAGACAGTGTGTGAGTGTGACGTCAGTGGTGCCGCGCTGGGATAGGTCAGCTGCCGAGAGGGGTCGCGCACGGATTGGCAGCCATCCGCGAGAGGCAATAGGTTGAGAAAGGTGGGTGAAGAGTGTCCTGGGAATTAAAGTCACTTCCTGATTAAATACAAAACAAGGTAAAGACGCAAAGATGAACTTTATCAAGGCTTTTAGGAGCGCTCTGAAAGGAGACGTATACATTATGGCGAGTGAAGGAGAGCCTACACCGCCTGAGGGTACTCCAGCTTATATAGAAATGGAGGAGAAGGGAGTCACACCTTGCTTATGGATGAAACAGTGGAGCAAATTGACAGAAAAGGAGGAATGTTTGGCGTTTCTGGAACACGGAATGTTCAATACCAGAGTTTTAGAGAATTTGAGGTGGATGTTAAGTGTACAAAAGCCACCTCCAAGGCCAGCTCGGTACGAGGCATTAGCAGTCTGGGATTTAATGGCTATTAAGCAAAGACAGCAGAAATTTGAGAGAAAAATGAGGAGGGCAGAAAAGACCTTAACCGAGGCTAGATGGGACAATGAGAGCAAAATGTGGAGAAGGGGAATAGTTGTTGGACTCAAATTGTTTCCAGCAATAACACAGGGAGATTAGACACAGGGAAAGAAAGCCACCTGCAAGACAGACAAAGACTCTAATAAGCCTAAAGAGACTAAGAGGTCCTGGATGGAAGAAGACGACTCAGACGACGAAGAGTTTCTTAATCAGTTATTGCATGATCGCCCGCCACCTTATGCAGTAGACGACAATGCCCCGAGCACTAGTGTGGGTCCTGGGAACCAGACGCTGGAGAAGGGAGTTACAGATACAATACAGACTGGTGATTCGGGTTTGATACAGAATGGTGTCAGTGTACCCACTGCACCAGACATGCAGATACAGTTGCAACCTCCACTTCAGATACAGAGAATCTATCCAGACGTCCCAGTACTAGAGACTACTATGAATCTAATAGTGCCGCCTGATCCGATATACACAAAATCGAAGCTGGTACAGATTGAGCCAATTCCGCAATTGCTGTCCCAGCCGCAGCAACAGCTGATTCCAAGTTATAGTCCAGCGGCAGGATCCCCATTCGTGCCTACACCAGCCAGTGGGAGCCAAGCTTTGGGAGTTTCTGCTCCACGGAGTTTGGGATCAGGGCAGACACCAGCTGCCATATCGTTACCAATTACTGTTGGTCCACCTGTACCACTGTATGCACAGGGTAAACCTGACACATGTGATCAAGGGGTGGGGACCCAGGAGATAATGAGAGAGGGATTCACAGGAACCAATCAAGATCGCAAACAGCCGAACACCTCAGATCTCTGTTAAGCCTTAGCCCAGTTGGGGCTCCTTTAGAGTCAGTGAGACAAGTAGGGTCAAGTGTGTTAGCCCCGCAGACAATGAGTGTGGAGACATCACAGACACCATTAATGCAGGCAGGAAATATCTAATTGCAAGGTTTTTCCGTGCAGAAACTAAACGAGTGGCTGGGAAATAACAAAACTTCACAACCTGCTACAGTGATCGCAGAGAGAGATGATTACTTAAACTTTGTAAGACTGGGTGTGGAAGCTGCTGCTGAATTAGTGGAAGGGACAATGGGGGTGAACAGATTAGAGTCATACACAGAAGCAGAATTGAGATATTTGTGCCCCAAAATCACTAAAGAAGTAGGTAAGGTACATCAGAGGTTGGCGAACCTGGCAGACAAATATAATATTGATATTGGGAATACTAAACATTTGAAAAGAAGCTACAGATTAGACTTTGACTCTAAGGACTTTGAGCACATCAGGTCTGTCGGAATGAAAGCGCATCTTAAAGAAATACTGCAAAGTGCGCAGATTTGGGGAGCTCTAGAGAAATGGGAAGGCAGATGGGCAAAGAAAAGAGACAAGGAGAAAAGCGACAGTCCGGGATCAAGTCAGGCTAAAGCTTCACCAGATACGGGATCAGCAAAGATGTTACCGATGAGAGAAACAGCTGGTGGGGTTCTAATCCATGTACCGTGGACTAGGGGAGACATTCTGTCATTTACAAATGATTATCCCAGGTTGAGGGAGAAACCGATAGAGTGGTATCAGCAGACAGACAGGTTTGTGAAGCTTGCGAAGTGTCTCTGGGAGGACTTGAATACCTTGTTTGAGTTCATTGTTACACCTGACTTATGGCTTGAGTGTAAAAGGGGTGTAGACTGGCCGACACAGGAACAAGCAAGGGATAAGGTGACTGGAGCACCATCTGAGGAGGTGATGAAATACTATCATAAAGTGATTGAGTTTTTGAAGCAGAAAGTGTCGCCGAAAGTGACTGATTGGCAGAAAATCGACCAGACCTCACAGGAGGTTAAAAAATCAATTCATGCTTATTATGAGAGGTTGTTGAAAGCGTTCAAACATTACAGTGGCACTGAGACTATTGAGCCAAAAGACATAAACCATCTTGTGTTCAGATTTGTTGAAGGGCTGAGACCAGAGGTTAGCCAGATAATTAAGAATCATTTGATCTGTTGGCAAGCGAAGCCTATTGATGAGGTGCTGCAGTATGCGAAGTACTGTAGTTACGAGATTGAGCTGAAGCAGAGAAAGTTGAAGGAGAAAGTGATGGTGATGCAGATTACGGCAGCACAGGCAGGTAGACAGGGAAACGGAATCCAACAGATGGTACAGCAGCAACCGCAAGGGAATGTCATGTTTCAGGCACATCCGAGAGGTCGAGGTTTTGTGAATCGCGGTCCGGACCTGAATACTGTTGTGGTTCAAAATGATGCGAAGGAAATGAAAAAGATGTCACCATGTCACGCGTGCGGGGGCGTTAGGCATTGGAAGTGGGAATGCCCAAATATGGTGCATGATGGTGTCGTTCAACAAAGCACTGATGTCGGTACATTTCAAAATGTGAGGGGTCCAAAATTGAGAGGTCAAAATCAAAACTTCCAGAATAACATGGTCCAGATGCAGGGGTTACAGCCCATGCAGCAAATACAAATGCAGAGTGTTCAACCAGCACAAATGCAGAAGGTACAACAGCAGGTTCCCATGGTACCTAGACAGCAAATGCCATTACCATTAGCTCCAATGGGACAGCAACAGGTGATGCTTCCTCAGCAGGTCACAGGTCAAGTGATGAGCTAAAATAACACAGTACAGCAATTCCCATTGCGTGGTGAAGATGGAATGAATGATGAATGGTCGGATGACAGTTCAGACAGTGAGGAGTGCAGGCTTGCAGCATCCCTAGAAGTAGATCAGCGAGGACCCTATGTAGAGGGGCAGGTGATGGGTCACAAGGTTTCATTTTTGGTTGACACAGGAGCTACACGCTCTACAGTCAGAAGTGTAGAGGTTCCGAAATTACCACTGTCAGGGCGTACCATAAGAGTGGTAGAAGTGGCAAACCAGTACCTGACAAATCCGATTACCGACCCGGTACAAGTTGAGATTGGCAACTTCCAGGGACTGCATAAGTTTGTAGTCTGTGATTCAAGTCCCGTGTCCCTACTGGGAAGAGACTTAGGGGCATATTTATACTCCGTTTGCGCCGAATTTGCGTCGTTTTTTTCGACGCAAATTCGGCGCAAAACTAACGCCATATTTATACTTTGGCGTTAGACGCGTCTAGCGCCAAAGTATGAGGAAAGAGCGTCATTTTTTTGCGTGAACGCCTTCCTTGCGTTAATGAGATGCAAGGTAGGCGTTCCCGTCCAAAAAAATGACTGCGACACAAATGCGTCGTATTTATACTCCCGGGCAAAAATCACGCCCGGGAGTAGGCAGGGCAAAAAACCCCGCATTTGCGCCTCTTTTTAACGCCTGGGTCAGGGCAGGCGTTAAGGGACCTGTGGGCTCAAAATGAGCCCACAGCTGCCCTCCCATGCCCCCAGGGACCCCCCCTGCCACCCTTGCCCACCCCAGGAGGACACCCAAGGATGGAGGGACCCATCCCAGGGACATTCAGGTAAGTTCAGGTAAGTATAATTTTTTTTTTTTTATATATTTTTTTGGCATAGGGGGGCCTGATTTGTGCCCCCCTACATGCCTCAATGCCCAATGACCATGCCCAGGGGACATAAGTCCCCTGGGCATGGCCATTGGGCAAGGGGGCATGACTCCTGTCTTTACTAAGACAGGAGTCATGTAAATGGCGTCTGGGCGTCGTTAAAAATGGCGCAAATCGGGTGGAGGCGATTTTTTTTCGTCAACCTGACTTGCACCATTTTTAAGACGCCCTAACGCCATTTTCCCCAACGCCGGCGCTGCCTGGTGTACGTGGTTTTTTTCCACGCACACCAGGCAGCGCCGGTCTGCTAGCGCCGGCTAACGCCATTCAATAAATACGGCGCCCGCATGGCGCTTCAGAATGGCGTTAGCCGGCGCTAAACTTTTTGACGCTAAACTGCGTTAGCGCAGTTTAGCGTCAAAAAGTATAAATACGGGCCTCACTGGGCAAGACGAAATGTTCAATTACCTGCTCTAATGAAGGGATTGAAGTGCAAATCAACAGTGATGATGAGGGAGATGATGGGCAGTTTTCAGAATCAGAAACAGAGACCGTAAATGACGATTACCCTTTGATAACCTTATTCCCGATGCTTACAATAACTGACTTGCCAGCTGAGCTGCAAGGAACTGCGACAGAGAAAGTGTGTGACCTGACAGGAAAGGAAGTGGGACTGATAAAGGGAGTAGAACCGGTTAAAGTACAAGTGAAACCAAATGCAGTGTTTCCCCAGGTGCCGCAGTACCACATGGCACAAGATGTCCTTATTCAGGTGTCACAGATAATTGCGGACTTTGTAAAGCAAGGTGTCCTGAAAGAGGTATTGAGCAGCCCATGTAATTCGCCAATAATGGGTCTTAAAAAGCCTTGTGGGAAGGTTCGAATTGTACAAGATTTGAGAAAAGTAAACAAGATTGTGGTAAAGTATTGCCCCGTAGTGCCAAATCCAACAGTGATTATGTTCCAGGTTCCATGTGATGCAGAATGGTTCACAGTTGTAGATCTGTCACAAACATTTTTTTTGGTACCTCTTCATGAGGACAGCCAATTTTTATTCAGTTTCAAATTCCTGGACAAGGTGTACAGTTCGTGCAGAATTCCTCAAGGGTTTTCAGAGTCACCTTCCATCTTCAATCAGATATTGAAGAAGGACTTGGAGTCGCTAGAACTGCCTTTCAGTTCGACTCTGGTGCAGTACATTGATGATTTGTTTATTGCGTCCAGAACGAAAGATGACTGTAGGTATGACACAATTGCCTTACTGAACCATTTGGAAAAGGAAGGACATAAAGGGGCTCATTCTGAGCCCGGCGGGCGGCGGGAGCCGCCCGCCTGGAGGGAGCCGCCAAATGACCGCACCGCGGTCAAAAGACCGCGGCGGCCATTCAGACATTTCCTCTGGGCCGGCGGGCGCTCTCCAAAAGAGCGCCCGCCGGCCCAGAGGAAATGCCCCTGCAACGAGGACGCCGGCTCAGAATTGAGCCGGCGTAGTTGCAGGGGTGCGACGGGTGCAGTTTGCACCCGTCGCGTATTTCAGTGTCTGCATTGCAGACACTGAAATACACAGTGGGGCCCTCTTACGGGGGCCCCTGCAGTGCCCATGCCATTGGCATGGGCACTGCAGGGGCCCCCAGGGGCCCCGCGGCACACCCTACCGCCATCCTGTTCCTGGCGGGCGAACCGCCAGGAACAGGATGGCGGTAGGGGGTGTCAGAATCCCCCATGGCGGCGCAGCAAGCTGCGCCGCCATGGGGGATTCCAAGGGCAGCGGAAAACCGGCTGGAGACCGCCGGTTTTCCTTGTCTGACCGCGGCCGAACCGCCGCGGTCAGAATGCCCTGAGGGGCACCGCCGGTCTGTCGGCGGTGCTCCCGCCGACCCTGGCCCCGGCGGTCTGAGACCGCCGGGGTCAGAATGACCCCCAAAGTGTCCCCGAAGAAGCCTCAGTACTGTCAGAGAGAGGTAAAATATTTAGTGCATTTGATTGAGAAAGGGTCCAGGAGAATATCAAAAGAGAGGGTGACGGCCATACTGCAGATGAACCCCCCGACAACAAAGAGAGATGTTAGAATGTTTTTGGGAATGGTGGGTTACTGTCGTCAGTGGATTCACAACTTTTCAATTATCTCTAAACCATTGATAAAGCTGACAGGCAAGGAAATTAAGGATGAACCGTATGCCATAACTTTATCTGAGGAAGAGCTTGAGTCATTCATAGAATTGAAAGAGTGCATGTGTAGGGCACCAGGCTTAGGTATGCCTGATTATACAAAGCCTTTTCTACTGTTTTGTCATGAACGTGATGCTTGTTCTCTGTCTGTCTTAACACAGGTCCATGGAGGTGCAAACCGCCCGTAGCATATTTTTCAGCTACTCTGGACCCAGTGACAGCAGCCTTACCAGGTTGTTTGCGCGCAGTTGCAGCAGTTGGTCAGAGCCTCACACAATGTGAAGGCATAGAGATGGGACATCCCCTAGCAGTAATGGTTCCGCATTCAGTTGAAATTCTGTAACCCGAACTAAAACCCAGCACATGACAAATGTCCGACTTACCCGATACAAGACAATTATTTTGGGGTCACCTAATGTCTCCTTAAAGCGATGTACTGTATTGAACCCGGCAACTCTACTTCCTGTTGAAAACACTGAGATTAATAACACGGAGGAAGTGGAGCATGATTGTCTTGAGGTAACAGAACTATGTACCTAACCCAGACCTGACATCAAAGATACGCAGTTAAAGGAAAATGACTGCATTATGTTTGTGGATGGATCATGTTTGAGAGACTCAGTCGGAATTCTGAGAGCCGGATATGCTGTGTGTACAATCACCGGTATTATAGAAGCCTCCTGGCTCGAAAGAGTGTATTCTGCACAAGTGGCTGAATTAATTGCCCTTACTAAGGCATGCCACGCAGCTGAAAATCTGAAAGTTACTATCTATACTGACAGCAGATATGGATTTGGAATTGTACATAATTTTGGCCAATTATGGTCACAGAGGGGTTTCATGACCTCTTCTGGTTCACCAGTGAAAAATGGCGAACAGATTAAGGATTTGTTGCATGCGATTCAGTTACCTCTTGAAATTGCCGTGGTGAAATGTAATGCTCATGTTAAGTCACAAGACTGTGGGCCATATTTATACTTTTTGACGCAAAACTGCGCTAACGCAGTTTTGCGTCAAAAAAATTAGCGCCGGCTAACGCCATTCTGAAGCGCCATGTGCACCGTATTTAATCAATGACGTTAGCCGCCGGCGCTGCCTGGTGTGCGTGGAAAAAAACGACGTACACCAGGCAGCGCCGGCGTAGGGGGATATGGGGCTTGGGCGTCAAAAAATGGGGCAAGTCAGGTTGAGGCAAATTTTTCGCCTCAACCCGATTTGCGCCATTTTTTTCGACTCCCAACCCCCATAGAAATGACTCCTGTCTTAGCAAAGACAGGAGTCATGCCCCCTTGCCCAATGGCCATGGCCAGGGGACTTATGTCCCCTGGGCATGGTCATTGGGCATAGTGGCATGTAGGGGGGCACAAATCAGGCCCCCCTATGCCACAAAAAAAAAAAAAAAAATGACTTACCTGAACTTACCTTAATGTCCCTGGGATGGGTCCCTCCAGCCTTGGGTGTCCTCCTGGGGTGGGCAAGGGTGACAGGGGGTGTCCCTGGGGGCATGGGAGGGCACCTCTGGGCTCCTTCAGAGCCCAAAGGTCCCTTAACGCCTGCCTTTTGCAGGCGCTAAAAAACGGCGCAAAAGCGGCCGTACGTCATTTTTTTTTGACCCGCCCACTCCCGGGCGTGAATTTTGCCCGGGAGATGCCTCGGAGCAAATGCCTCGGAGTCAATTTTTTAGACGTGAACGCCTACCTTGCATATCATTAACGCAAAGTATGTGTCCACGCAAAAAAATGACGCAAACTCCATGGACTTTGGCGCTAGACGCGTCTAACGCCAAAGTATAAATACGGAGTTAGTTTTGCGTTAGAATTGCGTAAAAAAAAACGACGCAATTCCGGCGCAAACGGAGTATAAATATGCCCCTTTGTGTCAATGGGAAATGGCTATGGAGATCAAGTCGCAAGGTTTTGCGCATTGAACTGTATATCGTTCAAGGGTCAGTGGGAATTGTTACCGCAAACAGAAAATGAAACATGCTTAAACTTTGCATTAAGAGTTGTTGACACATTAGATGAATTGAAATCACTGCAGGGTCGTGCTAGCAGGGAAGAAAAACGCTCCTGGCAGAGAATGCAATGTGTACAAAGAGCTGACGACTTGTGGGTCTCAGAGGAGGGGAAATTGTTTTTTACCAAACAGTCTTTTGTCACAATTTGCAAGGTTGTACCACGGATAGGCACATCTTGGGAGAGGCGCAATGATCAGATTGTTCAAAATTGACTGGTTCAAGCCGAAATTCAGACAAGCCGCAGAGGTTACCTGTCACAGGTGCATCATCTGACAACAGATGAATGCGGGAAAAGGGACTGTAGTGACTCTGAGCCACATAGGGAGAGCTGGAGGTCCGTTTAGCAAGATGCAATTGGATTTCATTGAAATGCCTGTGTGTGGAGGCTTGAAGTATGTGTTGGTAATTGTGTGTGTTTTCAGTCATTGGATCGAAGCTTACCCTACACGTAGGAATGACAGCCTCACAGTAGCAAAGCTGTTGTTTAGAGAGTTAATACCAAGGTTTGGTTTTCCGCTCTCTTTAGAATCAGATAGGGGCAGTCATTTCGACAATGAGGCGATAAAGCTCTTGTGTGCTGCATTAGACATTGAGCAGAAGCTGCATTGTAGCTATCGCCCCAAAGCATCAGGACTAGTGGAACAGATAAATGGTACCTTGAAATTGAGAATGGCAAAAATGTGCGCAGCTACCAATATGAAATGGCCAGATGCATTGCCCTTAGTATTGATGTCAATGAGAAACACACCCGACAAGAAGACAGGATTATCTCCCCATGAGATAATCATGGGCAGAGCTATGAGGTTGCCCGCGGTACCTGCAAATGCTCTTGTGAATATCACGGATGATATGGTGTTGGACTACTGCAAAGGTTTGGCTGATGTGGTCCGCTCTTTTTCCCACCAGGTGGAGGCCAATACGTTGCCACCAATCAATGATCCAGGTCACACTCTGCAAGCCGGTGACTGGGTGGTTGTCAAGAAGCATGTAAGGAAGTTGTGGTTGGAGCTGCGCTGGAAGGGGCCATATCAAGTAATACTGACAACAACCACTGCTGTGAAGTGTGCAGGAGTTCCAAACTGGATACATGCCAGTCACACAAAGAAGGTAACATGTCCAACTGATGAGGAACTTGAAGTGCCCGAAACAACAGCTCCAGAGAGGGAGGTCTCAGGGCCGGAGAGTATTCAAAAGGAAACTGAGACTGCAGGAGAGCCCACTGAGGACGGCCTAGTCCCTCAAACAGTGAATGAGAATGGTGAGCCTATCTCAGTAGAGGCAGCAGGAGAACCGCAACAAGGAGAGGTTCTCCCAGAAGAAGACGGATACGGGTTAGAGCTTGAACCCGTTACAGACCCAGAAGACAAGGGGGAGAGAGCAGAAGCAGATCAAAACACAGAGATACCTACTGAGCCAATTCAGGTCCATCAAGAGAAAACACCATAGTACAAGAAGAGGGTGCTGTTCAGCGTCCTGAAAGGCCAAGCAGGAAGAAAACGCATAAAGGTGATAACTGGCCAGAGAAACAAGCTGCAAGGAAAGAGGTCGTCCCAAGTGAAACAATAGAGGAAGAAATTGACACAACCAGTAAAGAGGATCTTAGCGAAGGAGAGTTGCAAAGTGAAAGCAGACTAAAAAGAAAGAGAATTGCAAACAGAAGGTACGCAGGTCCTGAATGGGCATATGCAACGTCATCTGAACGGCAACAAGAATTCTTAGCATTTTGCTTTGATCGAGAAGTACCAGGCCAATACTACGGTACCTGAATTCAAACAAGAAAAGACTGTGTTAAAATTAAAATTGAAATTGAAAGCTGAAAGCTGAGAAAAAAGACTTATAAATTACCGGATGTGACATATAAAGCCTGAATTGACTCTAAAAAAATAATTGATTATGACAAACTGCTAAACCTGATTTGACAAAGGGTCCTGGGGTGAGTGAAACGCTGTAAATAAACGCAAAGAGAGAAAGAGAGACTTTTGCATTAAAAAAAAAAAAAGAAAAAGAAAGCTTTTAATCGTCCTCAAGTTAATTGTTTGTTTTGAGTTATTTTCTGTCTGATTCTTTACAAATCATGGCTTACACTAGGGGTAATAGCAAAAAGAGTAAAGTGTGTGGTTGGTTAAGTGTTATATTGGGTATTGTGTGTGCAATAATAATTGTGGGTGTGATTGTGGAAATGCCATGGTTGGATAAGAAAGTGATATTATGCTTCAAAACCTGAGACTGCTACACTAACACCATAGGAGAAGTTCGAGCTTAATACTAAATACTTGCAAGAGGGAACTAATTCAAAAGGGGAACTCTCTACCAACGCCTTCTAACGCTTGCTAAATGAGTATGTTGACACTATGGATGCGAGAAACTGTTATGTGTGCACAAAGATTCCTTCATCAGTACAAGAAGGAGTCACTTTCCATAGTCTGCCTTCAACCTACGGGATAAGTTGTAGCTTGCTACTAACAAGATTCTATGACCAGGAACATGTGCAATATTTTTATTCAAATCTGGATGTAGTGTTTTCTTTTGTGCCTGTGATTGAGTTTTTGAATAAGTTAGCTAAAGAGCATAGTATAAAATTAGTTAGGGGTTTCTTTGAGCCGACACTAACCTTTGGCATAGCTTATGCACACCGCAACAATCTGACCTGCTTATTAACACCTGTAGAGAAAAGCTTCTTAGAACACACTGATGATAGACGCAAAGCACTGAAAGAAAGGTTAGAAAAAGGGCTAGAGAAACGCACATATGCAAATGATTATGCTTACACCGTAATAAAGACACAGGGAAAATTAGCTATAGATGCATTGCATGTAGGTAGGCTTTGTATATATAGACCGAAATCTGATCATGACACTTTATTTGTGGGAACGAGTGAATGCAGGCATGTGTTTTTGTTTCAGAGTAAATGGACATTCATGTTAAATGGACAGGATCCAGCGATCCCTGGGATCTATTACATCTGTGGACTCAATGCTTATTACCGTCTCCCTAAGGGATGGTATGGGACATGTTATTTGGGGATAGTTTTCCCAAAGATTTACCAGATTGATGACTTAAAGCAAATACCTAAAATGTCTATTTACAAAATGCTAGACAAAAATGAGAGACAGCTGCTGCTTTCGTTGGTGACATATTTGGAGCCATAATTCCTTCAGTAGGGGTTATTTTAAACTCTCTAAAGATTCAAAAGTTGTCTACTATTGTGGATAACATGCTGACAAATTTCACAGGGGCTATACTCCTGATGGATACTGAACTTGCTGCAGAGGGAGCTATGACTCTTCAAAATCGGCTTGCTTTAGACATTCTTTTAGCAAAGAGCGGCGGAGTCTGTAAGATGCTCAACGAGCGTCATTGTCGCTCGTTTATTCCAGGTAATATTAGAAAGATTAGAGGTATGCTTACTAACCTAACTAGAGATAGTGCAGATTTGAAAGATTTGAAGGAACCCGGAGTTTGGGAGAAAGTTGGAAATGGAATTACCAGAGTAGGAAGCTGGTTTACCAATATTTGGAATTGGGTGCTTGCAAACATATTAGGGGGTCTATTAATTGTCCTGGCTTGTTTATTGGGTCTATGGGGAGCATGCAAAATAAAGGAGAAAATTAGAAGAAATTGGACCAAAAGGAATAGAAGAAACGAGGAAAGTGAAAGGGAGAAAATGTTTAATGAAATTTGGGAGAGTTCACACAAAGGACACGGGGTTGAAAAGTGAAAAATTAAAAGTGAAAGGTCGAAAAGAGAAAGGTTTGCTTTTCCTTTCTAGGTACCAACTGCTTACTTTTGACAGAGACCATAGCTAGATGTTTTCCAAATTGGTGTTCTAAATTGTTTTGGTTGAAGCCCAACATGCCAATGCTAATCAGTGGTTAGGACAGGTTCACTAACCTGACGCAAATAGACAAACGACTGAATCTATGCTTTGTTGAACCGACGCGTTAATGACACTCTGCTAAAGTAGATCTATATTCACGCTGTGTTATGTTTTGATGTTTGTGATCCTTGCCTTGATGAAATCTTATCAGAGTTGCCATATTGTGACTATGCTGTTTTGCTTCTTGGTTTTGATGAAAGTCTCCTAAACTGGTGTGGTTATTCATGACTGCCACATCATGGTGGTGTCTTTAATTAATTAATGTCCCTGACTAAAGTGAAATGCATTGTTGTAATAAATATTGATGACATTATTGACGTATTGATTGACATACTGATTGGCTATCTTGTCCTAAGGGCTCTCTCAACTTGGTCAAAAGATTCATTGGCCTAAAACGAGTCCTGATGTGTAATAAATTATCATAAAGGGACGCGTTAGCAGAATGAAAGGGCACAAACTGACGTCTGATTTGGCAGGCCCACTCCTTTGATTTTGTTTCGCCTGTGGTGTCCAGTGGGCTTCCTGTCCCACCTGGGAAGAAACTTTCAGGGTATATCCCCCAATCCACCTCAGCGGTGCAGAAAGACAGTTCCACATGTTCTTGGGTGCGGAATGGCCTGATGCCAGGCTGGACTGCCCTCACTCCTTCTTTTGTTTTGGTAGCTCTTATTCCTGGTGTCTAATGGGCTTTCTGCCACCTAGAGTCAGATTGGAGGGGTAAGACCTCCAATCTATCTAATTGAAGAGGCAAAAAAGCTGTTCTGGGAGGAGACATGGCCTGATGCCTAGTTTGGATGCTCCCAATCCTTCTTTTGTCCTTTTTTTTCTGTCCACTGGGCTTTCCTCCCCACAGATTGTGGATAAACAACCCTATCCATCCCCATGGCGGCAGAAAGACTATTATGCTGTGACCAGAAGGGGAGAGCCCTGGCCTTGCCCCAGGGACCATTTCCCCTCCAAACAAACATATCCCTGATAACTCGTGGGATGAATCCCTGTGTGAATATCGCTCTCAGAGGGTGATTTTCAAGCAGGGATCCACAAGGCCCTTCCACACTCATGTGTTGATCTGTTTTCAGGGGCAGAATTAAGCCCCTTGGCACTATCAAAACTGGAAGCAGTCTGCACCATTAGCGCCGGCTGCGTTCACTTTTGTGTTGCTGTGATGTCAGTTTGTGTCACAGCAAAACAAAAATAATCAATTAAGGGACACAAGGTAAGCATTTACCCAGTGTCTCAACTATGATTTTAGAAAAGAAAATGATTCTAGTGTTTTGACCAGAAACATTTAATTTTCTAATACATTGGATGACCAGTTGACGTCCCCCATGCTGTGAAGGTAGTGTGTTGGGCCTCAATGAGCTGTCCATCGCCCTAAAGTGGCAAATGCCCTGTTAACAAATAGACACTATTTATAGCATAAAATTCTTTCTAAATGGTAAAATGAAGAGCTGGGGATTGCAAAAATGTGTTGCAATTAAACCTGATTACAAAATGTGTAGAACAGATCCAACTGTTGGCTCGATGTGCCAGTCTGCTGCATCAGACTCAATAGTTAGGAATGGAAAACACTAGTTTGTCAAACAGTTTTATAAGGATGCAGAGGCCTAGACCCTTATTACTGGTGACCTATTGTCTGCTGTGATACTTATTGCACCTCTCATATTCTGATACTTCAATGATCAGAACTTAACAGGTGCAATAAATATCACATCTTCTGGGTTAAGACCTTTAAAATGGGGCATAACATGCAGATTTCGGTATCCAGCACCAGCATTTGCATGTAATAGTATATACTGAATATTTTCCACTCATACATTAAGGGGATGTGGATCCATGCACAAAAAGGAGTTTGTGCAGGAATCACCAAGGAAAAGGCCTCTCGTGATGAGGGTCATGGAATTTAAAAGGAAGTATTTATCTAGTTTAAGAACAAAAGAAAGGGGTGTAACACATATTTTAGATAGGCAGACTCAGTGAATTGACTTATTAAGGTTGTTGAACAATATAATGTTGATTTTCTTTTAAGTTGCTGTGAATGGTGTCTTTATCACTTATACAGCCCTGACAAGTTCCTTAGCTCCATGTGTGATGTACGCTCCATTCCAGGTTTTAACTTTGAATTCTGGGACTTAAAGTTTTATTTATGTCATTATAAAACAGGACTACAGCTCCCAGAATTCAGTTGGAAATACCTGGACTGGACAGTACATCATTCATGGACCTGGGAAACTTGGCAACTAAGAGCAAAGATGAAGCACCTCTATGACTGAGGAGGCAACATATATACTTTGGAGCATATTAGCTATCCTGCACAAATAGGTACGCCTGGGTGACATTTTCACAATTTACTTTTTGGAAATTATTCACAAAGACCCAAAAACTATATAAATTTTCAAGTTACAATGCCAAATGCCAGCTTCAGCATGGTGAACTTGTTTAGAATCCATCCTCATGTCCACTTTTGGTGTGAGGACACACTGTCCGCTAACAAATAGTGCAAACTCGCATGTGATGTGCTTGGTTTGTTCGCATGCTTCCTGTGATCCCACACCAGGATTATTACCTGAACTACATTTTAATTACCCAAAGCTATTTAATGTGCATTTTCAGACAACTGATAACATGAGGTCTTCTCAACAACTAAGCTGGCTGTACATCTAAGTTATATGAAGCCAGAGCTACAAAGGACCAGTCACTGGTGTGATATTATGCAATGTGATGTAATGGCACCATCCTGGGCATTTTGAGTAACAATCGTAACATGAATTGTCAGGAATTACACAAGATTATGCTAATGGTGTACAGATGGGCTGCTCGAAGATGAATCTTCTTAGATAATGCTGCAGGGTCACAGAACAATTAACAAGCATTGCAAAAGATAATAGGCTAGCTTTTTGTTAGTGGAAGTGATTGGTAATAGTTAGACCACTTTGTGTCGGTTGCCCATAACTGTTCTACAAAGAAAATGCCATAATGAAGCAACATCTTGAGCAACAACAATGTGGAAGCTGAAAGTAGGGCCCTGTTCCATTACAGACTGAAGCAGCAGAGTTAAGCTGTACCCTCATAAAAGAGTACTATTAAAAGGCACCAGAAGATGATGTTTGTGTTTTGAGTGGTAAACTTAAAAAGGTGTACCAAGGAAATTATTGCAAATTAGATGCTGTTGACAATGGGCTAATATTTTCATTGCATGTCTTAAAAAAGTCCCTAGGCGCACAGATTTTACATTAAGATAAAAAAAATTAAATCTAACCAAATGGTATCATTACAATAGAGTAAAAGAAAGGAAGTATAAAAGTGGTTAGTGAATAGTACAATGCCTTTGTCAGGAAACTATAAAAAATCTGCAAAAGCCATGAACAAAAAAAATGAATTAAAAAAACAGAAATAATCCTGTTCCTTTGGAGGTCAAAGTAATTAATCATTTTGAGAGGCTTACCCAAGATATGTAAGCTCCTCTTGGCCTTGAACATTCCTAGTAAATTGCCTAATTTGTTATATCATGTTTGAACAGTTATTGATCATTTTGTGTAACCCCTAATAACTACATTTGTAGGGCTATATTACCTTAAGGTTTCTCTTAAATGTGCCTCTGTGAGGTAAACATGGGCTGTTTCCTCTCTGCCTAACCAATGAAAGAATAAGGAACTGAAACATGTAAGTGCTAACACCCATTAATGAATATAAAATTATCTCAGTGCGTTTTTTAGACTGAAACATCTCGTCTTGGTTTGTTCACAGTGCTTCCCAGATAAGCAGAACTAGTTTACACAGACCCTCATTACGGGACAATAACCAGCAAGCGTTATGCATAGAGGTAGAAAAGCACATGCGTTTTCTGTGAAATATAAGGTGTTATAACACTACATTTTGTGCAATAAAAGCACATGCGCCCAAACGTAATAAATATATATATATTTTTAAAGTTTCTTATGCAACATCCAAATGACCAAAACTGATGTCACAAGGGACTCTAGCAATCTTTAGAAAACCCTTTTTTCTTTGAGGTAAGATCAAATGAACTCAAACTCATATGTTACATATATATTATAAAATACTGGGCCAATAAAAAAACTGTAATAAAACAAACATTCTCTGAAAGCACCAGAAAAAACATTTTTTTTATGGAGCAAAAGTGGTTTAATAATGAAGACCAGTTATTTCTCCAAGTTTTGAAAACACTGAAAAAACACTATATTTGACACGGACTTGAAACAGGAGCCCCTAAACATATACCTGTGACACCATGGCCTGCAAATGTGCATGCAGCAAGATTTGTATAGGCAAGAATGAATACATAAGAAAGATTAGACAACATAAACTTAAAATGAACATCAGAAATAAATCAGAAATGTTCTCCACTTGCTAAACATTGTATTAGTCAGTTGTATTTTCAAAATCATTTAAAACATATAAAAAATAGGGGTTATGGCACCATAACCACATTATTACAAAGGGAAATATTGTGAATTAAAAGGAATGCAACCGCAATGTCTCAACAATGTGGTATTTTCTAACAATTCCTAAACATTTTAAGATATAAACATAAGGAACAGTATGCTATACACCCTTGGGTCTACTTTCTCCAAAGTAACCTACACTTTTTGGTGCAAAACTGCATTAGTGCAGTTTTGCCCCAAAAAGTAGAAACCATGGCCTTTTGTTCTTGCAAGAGGCCCCTTTTTGCTTCTTAAAGACTTAGGCCCTGATTTATACTTTTTGGTGCAAAACTGCCCCCACCCACCCTCTGGTGTGGGTGGGGGTGTTACTGGGGCTTGTGGAGGTCACCTGTGGACCCATTCCATGGTGTTTAACCATGGAAATGGGTCCACAAGCTCCATATGCATGGTCCTACCCAGGCATTAAATAATGGTGCAAAGGAAACTTTGCACCATTATTTAGCCCACTTTAGCACAGGGGATAAATATGAGGCTATGGGGTTAGCACCATTTTTTAGATGGGAACGCCTACCTTGCATCTCATTGATGCAACATAGGTTCACACATTTAAAAAATGGTGCAAACTCCAATATTTTGACGTTAGAAGTGTCTAACATCAAAATGTAAATATGGAGTTTGTTTTGTGCCAAATTTGCATTAATAAAAATTATGCAAATTTGGCGCAAATGAAGTATAAATATGCCCCTTAACTCTTTTGTGTGCACAATTTGAATGAAGAATGTAGCTGTTCTGTATTAAAAGTCTTATTCTTCTTTTGAAACTGTCCCCTGATGGGAAGGACAGTCCCAAAAAGCCTTGTGGCATGTATTAACATTCGAGGCTCTGGCCCTTCAGTATGAAAAAAACACATTTAGGTTTTGAATATTAAAATATATAAATAAATCAATGAAAAAGGAAAATCTTCCTGGCATGAAGGGAACTTGTTAATCATCTCTGAGAATCTCTTCACATAGGTACAGCTGTGCAGTGGGAGACATGAACTGGATAACTTTTAGCGCTGCTAATTAAAGTGAAACACAATGCAGCAAGATGAATGAATGATGTTTGACTGTGGTTCCCCTGAGTAGGCACCGGCTTATGTATGCTCTACTGCCACTAAGCATTATAAATCTGTGATGTCAGCTGTTCTGGGCCAATTCAATAAATTCAGAAGTGTTTCCTCAGATAATGTAGGAACATCTAGCAGGCAGGAGACAGTCACAGCGCTAGATCAATGTAAAACAGTAATGATGGCTACCATCAATGCAAATAACTCTTACTTACTGAAAATTCATATATGCCATTAGGACCCAGATTTAACAGGGTCTAGCGTCTCCTTGCACGACATTAGCCTATGTTGTTTTACGCTAATGTGCCTCATCAAGGCCAAAATCGCCGCAGCAGAATTACAAAGTGGCGCAATGCATGCACCCCCATAATGTATGCATGGGGGGCGTTCCTCCATTAGGGCATTTTTAACACCTGCACAGAGCAGGCGTTACAAGGAAGCACATCATTATTTATAATGGGTCTCTATGTAATTTTCAGGTTTAGTGCCAACATTTTTGGCACTAATCCTGAAAAGTACAATAGCATCAAAAATGTTGATGCTATTGCCCCTACCCTGTGCCATGGTGCGCCGTATATTCAAATACGGTGCACACATGGTGGCGGTAGGGGGGTGCAAGAAAAGTGGCACTACATGCAATGTAGCGCCACTTTTCTTAAATCTGACCCTACGTGTGTTCAATAATCTACGAATAATTAATTCGGACTGGATGGTGGAATTGATATTTTCATACGTTTATAGTTGGAGGTGGTACTGTAGGTGCTTCTGTGCGGGTCACCCTAAAAGTGTGTGAATGCCTGTAGACTCGCAAGTTTTTAGGAATCAAATCCCCTCTGTGGGTTTTCTAAATCCTAGAAATGTATGCACAGTTGCTCTTAGCGGGAGAGATCAGTATAAGGAAAGGTGCGGAAGACATTGTGACGCAAAGGGTTAACTAGCTTGAACAGTGTAGATGAGCGTGATGCTTGCTGAAGCCCGAGCAACGTGGAAACATTCACGATGTTCGCTTTCAAGCTTTTTTTTTTAATGACATTCCATAGATAAACTTATTCGCGGCTGCATGTGTAAGAAACAGGTTGTATAGGAGATTCCGTCTCAACCTTGAGAACGAGACCACAGTAAAAAGATGGAATGAAAACAATGGCCAGGGAATGGCTGAGCAGCCAAGAGACGTGCTGATAACATAGCTAGAAAATGCTGGAAGGGGATAGAATCCAAGGTTATTTAAGCACTGAAAGGCGGGTGAGGGGATTAAAGCTCGCAGATGGAGTTGTGAATTGAAGCTCGCAGATGGAGTTGTGAAAACTGTCATCTTCAGACCCAGTGCTGCCTCCCTGTTTTGCTGTTCAGAGACCGTGACGCTCGAGGGGGAGAGAGGTCCAAGCGGGCGGTAGAGGGCTTCCCAGCATTTCGTGGACTAAGTTAAGTTCCACCCAGGGATGAAAGGCCTTTGTTTCTCTGTTATATTATTATGATTGATTATTATGCTTGCACTGTGTTTCTAATCTGAAGTATTCAGCTTGTCTATATTATGCTTTCTGAACAACTGTGTCTATAATCTGAAGTATTCAGCTTGTTTATATTTTGCTCTCTGAACATCATAGTGTGGGCTTGCTGCAGTAATTGAAACATGCATCTTGGTATGCCGTTAATCAAAGCTTATCTGAAGTATTCAGCTCATTTATATTTTGCTTCCTGAACATCGTAGTGTGAATCATTTTGGTATACAGTTAATCAAAGCTTATATCTGTCAATGAACTCTTTGCTCATATATATATATATATATATATATATATATATATATACTCTTTGTAGTGTACTCATATATAAATAGATGCTTTTCTAAATGCATACATTTACCTGAAATTCTAGTAAAGCTAAATTGTATTCATAATTGGCGTGTGGTCCTTCATTGAGCGTCCTTATTGAGTTATACCGCACAGGTGTCAACCAGTCACCTGGATAAGACAGGGAGTAATTGTGTTTCTGGGTGGAAACGTGATGGGAGCAACATCATATTTTATAGGGGTATATATGAAGGAGTTTTTCCATCCGAATTATTATTTTTTGCTATAAAAGTTATCTGCAGAAAAGCACATTTGTTCCACGTTTAGTTAATTACATGTACTGTGTGTATGGTATTTGTGTGTGTGTAAAAAGTACCTTCTATTGGTATCACTCAAAAATACTGAGCATAAAATTCTGGAACTATTTGTTTCACAAATCTTTCACTAAACACAACCTTGTTGGAGTGTGACATCAGAAGCATATGATGCAATACTAAAAATTAGGCCAAAACATACTTGAATCACCATTCTCTAACAATACACAGAGCTGACCTTTAAACCGTTTAACCCTGGAATTCCATCTCTTCCGGGAGACCCTGGTTCACCCTGTGGAATGTAAAAGACAATATTTAGAGACCGGGGGTTCTTTAGAAAGCACCTATAGCACACACTATACTCTACATTCTGCTGTAGTAGTTTCTGTTGTCAGGAAAAAACATTATCTAAGTTTCAGAAATAGAGTTTGTGAAGTACAGAGCAAGAAGGAATTCCTTTGTTTGTAATTTTAGACCCAAAAACAAGATGTGCCCCATACAGCTGTGGTAACACGGTGTGGAAGACTTAAAAACAGAAGTAGATAGTTAAAGTGAAAGAAGTGAGGTGGTCCGTTTTATACCTGTCTGGCCATCTAACCCCAAGCGGTTCACGGCATACTGGGTGTAAACGTCTCTCTGAGGGGGCATTCATTCATCCCCTCTGTTGAGACAGCATCTCTGTACTGCTTTCCCAAGCACTCACATGCCCCACTGTGGTCTTCCCTGTACCATAGGGTCTCATAGGAATCTGCTGGTGGTATCTGCCCACACCAACAAAATATAGGTTAGCAGAATGCTGATGTACATTTGAGGTGCTTTATGGCCACAGGCTAGCAAGATAATCCTGAACTGAATTATTTGTTGATTGTGCAACCCATGTGAGCAGAGTTGTATGGCTCATGCTCCCAAGCAAATGAGAATCAGTCCTCCTGTCTACTGGTGGTGATGTCACTGGAATCCAGTCACTGCCAAATTTTCTTTAATGGGCAGTAGCCCAGTGGTAGTCTTGCATAGTTCCAGGAGTCAACCTTTTGCCTATTCAAATTCAATGTGTGAAACAGATAAAGTTTTGTTAAACACTGAACCCATACAGCCATATATATTTGTGTACAATACCACTGCAGAAAATGGAGAATCTTTTCTGTAGGGGACTAACACACAATTATGAATTGTGAGCTGTCTCTACCTATGTAGACTAACTACTATTAAGTCTTCAAAAAGGTTCTTCAGAATGAGACATGCACCAGGCAAGTAGATAAGGGTGTCCTATTTATGTTCATGTTACACCACTCAAGTGCACAGCTGTGGTCAGGGCTTAATTTTACTGACTGTAACTATCTACAGACTTCCATTCCACTATACACAAACACACACACACACACACATGCACAGACACACAAACAGACACAACACACAAACAACATGCCTTATTCAGTGTATGCATACAGCAAAAGTGAACTGTTTTCATATTATGTTCATTTTCTGCCAGCTATTAAAGTATGTCTTTGTTTCTACTGACGGCAACTAAGGTCTCATTTATGGCTTAGTGAGTGGCCTGTTGTCTTCCTGCGGTCATTGACTATACATGGGCAGACTATCACCTGCCATATTTAGAGATCTCTGCCAGCCTGAAGGAGCAACTCCTGAGTGCACTGAAAGTTTGCTGGGAGACCTCCTTGTTTCATGTGGCCAATCAGAAACCTTTTTTACACAAAAGCAAACTTGCAAGCCAGGAATTCAGCCGGTTCTGTGCCATCCCCGAATACAATATTAGTTGGATTCTCATGTCCTATCAAAGCAGTGATTGATGATGCATGTCATTGAGCTTCCACAGTCAAGATATTTGATCAAACTATCAGGATAATCAACACATTACACTGGAGGCTATAAAGTCTTTAAAATTGCATGCCTGTCTTTAAGTTGCTATAACTTGGATCCTATGTCATGAAAATACTATGGGGTGGATGAGAGGAGAGTCTATCATGGGCTTTCTGTGGAATTTCTGGTCCAAGGTTTACTGCACAATTACAAAAGACAATGCTTTTGGCCTCAGGCAGGGTCGCTCTGGGACCCCACCATCAAGCCTAGGAGGTCGGCGTATCTCTACCCTGCCCCCATATGTATTTTTGTCCAGAGTCCTAAGATGGCTGCCACTCCACATCCTTGTTTATGTGGTGGCAGCCAATCAGATGTCTCTATGAAATCTATTGGCTCCATGGATTCTCCACAGCATGAAAATACAATTTGTATGAGCATGAATTGCTCAAAACTAGATAGATAGATAGATAGATATACTGAAAAAACATTGGTTAAAGTGACATTATTGTTAGGAATTGTAATAATATGTTACTTTATTTTATAGAACCTTAGAAATTCCCTGAAAAAGCAAAGGTTAAATGTATGTTATGGTTAGGTAAAAATGTCAGTTAAAACATGCAGTTTTAAATTAACAAAACCACTGAATTTCACCAGTTATAATTATTTCGAGTATCTATAACTTGTCCCCTAAATTAATTATAACTAGCACCCCCGCCAGGCATAATGTTTTCAGCAATTATTTCATTTCAAATGTTGAAGTCACATTATGAAAGATGCAATAGAACATGTCATGAGTGATGCAATATGGAAGGTAATTAACAGTGCATGGCGATGGTTTGAGTTACAGTTACTTTAAGGCACAAGTTATAGTTATAGTTGCATAAGGCAACTACAATTGGTGAATGTTTGTTAAAAACAGTATGTTTTAACTGACATTTTTAGAGTTAACTTTCGGTAAAAGATTTGTCCCCTATTTCTGGAAAACGTTTTCATCCAGAGGAGAAGCCACAAACAGAAATACTTCCAGATATCTCTTTGATGGAAATAGTTTGGCCTTCCTTCTACATCCACCTCTACATCGGCCCACAGCATCTCCTTTCCCAACTGACTCCCTCGCTAAGGATGCTTCACGGATGCACAGAATCCTTCCTGTGCTATTAGAAATGTTTAAGTGTCAGCATTAAAAAAGTAATTTGACCCTGAGTTTGAGAAGTAGAAAGACAGGTATTGCACGAGGAAGATAGGAAGGCTTCATAGGTCATATTTTGCCAATGAACAGCTAAGATATACAATTAATTGAGTATTATCAATAAACTGTGGGCAATGGTCAGATGTCCCCTTTATTAAACTCCAGCTTCCCAACTGACACATTTGCTTGCAGGGTAGGTATAGAAGCTAACAACTGGTTGAGCACAGAGTATGCTTTACATTCTCACAGTATGCCGTACACTCTCCTAATTCACAACCTAGAATGCTCACATGATCTCCAGTCCAGTCTAAAACACGCACCTTGCTATGAGCACCACATAGACCCTAGGCATGAGCTACATGAGGTTGCTAAAAATTATGTGATGATTTGTGCTTCCCTGCAAATTAAGATACACCATCAATCCCAGTGATAGTCTCATGCACAGCTAGAACATGAATCCAGTCTTAAGGAAACTTCACCAGTTTGCCTTGACTTTCATCACTAATTCGTTTCACAACTTGCTGGAGATCAAATATAGGAGTATTATTGACCTGCATGGCAAATATTCATTAGTAAATGCAATGGGCCTGATTCACAAAGGTAAACTTACACTTTTCACAAAGGTTTTTACTAGTAGTATCCAGGGGCGGCTCATTCACAATGGCGAAGGAGCATTGCCCCCCTATCTCAGCAGAAACATAAAACAATACTTCACTATCATTTTATTTTTATGCTGCTGGCTCAGCCAGCAGCATGTGAAGTGAGGGGCGAGCCGTGGGAAAGGGGGGAGGGAGGAAGGGGAGTAGGGGAGAGTGCACCTAAGTGAGTATGTGTGTTTGGCCAGCAGTCTCAGGCTTGCCAAACACACATGCCCTCTTAGGTTTCTCCTGCAGCCAGGCTGGAGAAACTGTGCAGGCCCCAGGGTTGTGTCTGAGCAGCAGTCCAAGCCACTCAGCCCAATCTTGATGCTCCTTTCATCCTAGCTATAGCATGAAAGCAGCACCAGGATTGCTAGGGAGTCTGTGCTGGTGACCCAGTGAATGCTGGGACACCACATAGAGGGAAGAGGAGAGCGACACAGCAGGAGACGGTGGCGTTAAGGTAAGTTTAGTTTATTTATTTTTTTATTTTCACCCCCACCCTCCGTCTCTGTCACCTCCACCTCTCCCCTTGAGATTTGCGGCAGCCACCACTGGTAATATCTTTAAGACTGTGAAGTTTTTGTACACAAAAGGGTTGAACAGTCCTATTTTGTATGAGGTGACTCTGCTTTCGCAATGATACTACTAGGAAAATACCTTTCAGAATAGCAAAAAATCGTAAACCTACACAACACTGTATGTTTACTTTGGCGACTCAAACCCATAGTTTTTATTTCTCAAAAAGTCACAGATAGTGTAAGAATATACATCACTTAACTACATTATAGTGTCTTATCCTAGAAGAAATAATAATGTGGTTTTGAACAATGCAGGAGTTCATTGCTGTGCATCACATATGAATACTTTTTACAAACATCATCAGTAACTAGGTCTGTTACAAGAAGGACCTATGGAATAGGACAACATCTTACATGTCGCTCAACATGCATTATTTATGTGATTCAGTGCCAAGATGTAAAAAAAACAATACGTAGGCCAGTGAATGACCTCCGTACACGATTCAGGAACCACAAATCAGCAATCATTAACAAGAAACTTGACCAGCCAGTAGCCAATCGTTTTAACCTTGTGGAACATTTACTGTCAGATTTGAAGATTTTCCCTGTGGAACATGTTTTAAGGAAGTACTACTGGGCATCAGAGAAAACTTCTGGATGTACCGTTTAAAATCACTGCATCCAGATGGACTGAACATCATTGATATTACCACTTGATTTCTGCATATCTGTAGAGTTCTCAGGTGATTCCACATTCCAATTGGAATCTTCATTCATGATGCTTTTTGAAAATCCAGCAGTATCGGCTGTGCAGCCACTGAGCAAATCATCTTGTTCTACCTGAGGAAGGTGGAAGCTGAAACGTCGTAGTTGAAATATATTGTTGTTCTTTGGTGAGACCATCTGTTTGAGTCACTTCTTTCTTGGATATTTCACTTTCTGGTAACTTATTGTATCCTTTGGGATTCCGATTTTTGCCCTGGCTGGTTGTTGTTTTCTTGTGATCTTTCAGCTTCTAGCATATTTATATATCCATATATATATATACAGTACACACATACGCACAGTAATCAGGGAAGACAGATAGAGGGGGTGGGACCATTAAAATAGTACAGTGAGATGGAATATTAATGCGAGGAGCTGAGGCGCCAGGTCAGAAGGATGACAAAACAAAAATGAAAAACAGAGTTAAGCATAGAGCCCAAGGTGGAAGTTTGATGAACAAGGAGGAATGATAACCTAGCAAATAGAAAAGTTGAGAAGTTGAGAAGACAGATCTGTAAACACTCAGATCCCTTTAAAAAAATACTGTTCTTGACTTACCGGTGGTCCTTGATGCCCATGAAACCCTTGAGCTCCTCTGTCTCCTTTGCTTCCCTGTAATTGTCACATGAAATAAAGAAATAAGCAAAAACTTTACAGGTGTGTCAACCCTCACATACCCATGCACAGACATCTGTGTGCACAATCCCCGCACACCTGACCTTTTATCATATCTAACATTATTTTGTAATTCTGCACAGGTACAACGTTCACATAATTCTTTGAAATATTAGGCCTCACTACGAGTTGCCTGGAATTCAGGTGTGGAGATACTTGGGCTGACACTAACAATTCTGCCTGGTAAATCCACCACTGAATTGGGAGATTACTAGTCCTCGAAATTGGGAATAATACATGGACCTTGGAATGCTACTATATCTGTTAGGTAAAATCATCAAATTGATCAACATCTGACACACCTTTAAAAACCCTGAAAGATCGACCACTCAGCTACACTAGCCATTACTTTAACTGCACTGTACAGAAAATGGCCCTTATGATAAATTATAGGAGTAAATAGCATTTGCAAATTTAAAAAAGTTGGTCTACAACTGATATCATTTCATATCATAGTTAATGCAAACGATATTTTAACTATGCAGATGTGTAAAAATGACAGAAATATGAACTGCATCATAGTTTGCGTTGAGCTATACTCAAAGGAGCATAAATTCAAGAAATGTAAAGAAGTCCAGCTCTTTGGAAACGACAGCATTGGTCCATCCTAACTCTTTTTCATGCATTCTGCTCTTACGTATTGTGAACCAGAATCAAATAAGGCTCTAGCACTGAGTCTTTTTTTAAATGATAAAGGGCCTTACTGACTGCTTTATTATCTTAGTGATATCCCTGATATACCTCCTTTACTGCAGAAAGATATACTTGACCCCCAGTTCATCTTTTTCCCCAATCTCACAAGGGGTCACAAACAAATCAAGTCTTCCTGATTCCATACAGGCATCTTTATAAAGTTTGAGCCATTGTTTTTTGTGACCGGTGTCCAAAGTCACAGAGCCCAAGATAATTTTATGGTTCAGCTGTGCTGCAGGGAGTCAGAAATGCATAAAGAAGAGGTCCTAGCTTAATAGCATCTTTAAAGTGACTTAGACTCAGTTCCTCACTGTAGGAAACTTAGGGTATATTTTATTGTACTCTCAAGAATCTTCTAACAAATCTGTTTTCCTCCACCTGTAGACTAGTGTTATTGGTAAACCCCCAAACTGCAGCACCATAAGAAGCATATGAGATATGCTTACTTTTATAAATAGCGAACATATTTTTCATTTATTTATTTCCTAGCCTGTGATTGCATAAAGCTAAACTTCCTTGAATGCAATAAGTTGACAAGGACTGGACTTTGAGAAGGACTAGTGAATCGCCTTCTTGCCTACCGAACAGCGACTTCTTCTTGCATCCACTTTGCCACCTTGTACATTAAAAATGTAGCTTAAAAATAATGATAATCGTTTTAAGGGGGTCCCATATCGGAGACAAAAATCCTTCTATACAATCTTATAGCTCTTGCATATGGATGAAGGCCTATATTGAGCTGAATAACATGGCACCAAGCTCCCACTGACATCAGGGAGGAGGAAGAGCCAAATAAGAAGAATTGAGAAGAAATCGAGCAGAGTCTCCAGTTAAAAAACAAATCTGAGACAAAGATAGTGGCAACTGGATAATGAACACAATAAATGTAGGAACAAATGTGTTGTGATACATTTGTCACTTTAGATGCCTCCTCATACATAATTTAATTAGCAACTCACATCACTGTAAAAACCGTTCTTCCATCTTGGATTGAGAATTTCCAGTAGGTTTCCCAGGATACACCACTAAAGTCAAATATTACAGCTTGGCCACGCCTCCTTTCTGAAACTCCTCCACTGAGTTATTTATAAAATAGAGAAGCTAACGTTTGAATTCTTTAATTCCATGTTGTACTCAGCTGTTCCCCTGTCATCTTTGCTGCCCGCTGCTCCATATTACTTGCAGAGCACTCCTCTGGGTAATGCAAGTGCGGAAATATCAGTTTGGTCTGTGCTACGGAAGCGGTCAAATACACACTCAGCATGGTGCTCAGCCACACACTGCTTGGTCACACATGGGATGCATTGCCTGCATGCCTGTAGCTTATGATACACTCTCATTATTCTTAGTACGAGTCTAGCATAACTAGATCCAAGTCAGTGAGTTATGAAAAATACAGCCAAAATATAAGAAAGACTGTACTTTCTCTAAAGTGCGATTTTTAATAACAAAGTCCTAGAGTCTGTGGCCAGGCGGGTTAATAGTCAATACTAACTGTTGGAGAGATTTGTGTCTAACTCAAGGTCATTCATGAATGAAACATAGATATGAAAAAAAATCTGTAACCTATTACCTGTTTGGAGGTTTACTCCGGCACTTTTCTCATCCTCTGAGCAGGTAGAAATTGTTGCACAACTCGCAAGTGGTTTTACAAGGTGAAGAAATGCTCATTGCTTAATCTTATTTCTTAAACTTACACTAATATTAATATATTTACATGGATTGCAACACAGTATATTACATAAAAACAAGCAAAAGAAGGGTAGATCTTCTTTGCAACAACAAGACGTGTTTTACAGCACTTAAGACTGCTTCTTCAGGGCAGTTAATATGATCTGAATCTCATTGCTTCAAAGTGGCTGTGATCAGGTTTCAGAATCGTGGGATGTTCTAAAGTGGTATCAAAAGCAGATCTCAAATAAAACTTTTTTGAAAAGATGATGTTTTGTTTCACTTTATGATCAATAGATATATTAGAACTCGAAATTGGTGGGGTTTCCCCACTTAAGTTTTAATTTGATCCTGATATAGGAGGGCTGCTTCAAGTCGTGACCAACGGACTGTAACGTTTTGGAGGATCTTGTATACATTTCTTGTACTACCCTTATAGGAACCTTCTATGCTTCATGTATATTTAATAGGTCAATGTTTGAGGTCCTCCGGGCTGGCTGGTCTAAGTCTATGTAGGGCCACTGACATTCTTCCAATGAGGGCCTTTTTTCCTGTTAAGTACCCGATAGATGCAAAGATATTGCAGATGAGAGTCAAAACTTGTATGTCCTTTCATGCCAAATTGATATGGAAAAGGAAATTCTATAAAACGATTCCACTGCAGCAGTTTTAAAGAACTTTGGTTGGCTAAATATGAGAAGACGTGTTAGAAAGGGGGTTCTGGTAAGCTATTTTCTGAGGTTGACACAGCTGCTATGGTGACCACGTCCATCCTGCTTGCCTGTAACACTGAGGATTGCTAGTTTGGTTCAGATGCAATCTTGTGTCTATATCAGGTACATGGTAATTGCTAATACAAATGCAAAGATGAACAGTGTAAATATGCGTGACAAGAGCAAGTAAGTTACACCACTTTCTTAAGTTTTGAGAAAACACAAAATGTGATGGATGGAATGGATAACGTAACCTCAAATACTCTAAGAATTATTACCTTCTTTCCTGGAATTCCTACTCTTCCTTCTTGCCCAGAAGGACCTTCAGGACCCTGAAAGGTAATCCAACATTACTAGTCCAATCTGCATAAATAATGTATGTTCACGATTCTCCAAATGCATCAAGAGGTATAGGCCACAACAGAAGACGGCTATAAGTACTGGCTAGCAAAACTTCACATTCAGTTCAAATCATATATAACTTTATTCGATCTTAGGAAAAGATCATAAAACAACACACTACATACACCATACAGACAAATAGAACACAACATGAGTCCTAAATAATTTCTATTGCATGTTAAGAACACCAATCTATTTAGATAAAAGCTTTACAAATTTTTAAAAAGACAATCAGAGGTATCTGGCAAAACAGACTTAAAACATAAACAAAATCAGATAGCACTTTAGAATCAATCAGGATCAACTGCCGCTATAAGAGGCAGATTTATGAAAAGTGGCGCTGCAACTAGTGCAGCACCACATATATTGCTCTCCTTAGCACCTCCTAATGCCACCAAGTGTGCGCCGTACTTATTATACGGTGCACAATGGTGGTAGTTAAGGAACTAGCATCAGAATTTGTGACGCTAGTTTGGTGCTTTGCAGGACAAAGCACCCAGAGCCCTATTGAAAACAATAGGAGCCTCCTTTTAACGCCTGCTCTGAACAGGCATTATAAAACGCCGATAAAAATGATGCAAAGAAATCTCTTAGAATAGCCATTTATTTAGCCCTCCCTAATGGGAGAAAACTCCCCTTGCATCCATTATGCCCTATCACAGACATAATGTAGTGCAAGGGATTACAAAGTGGCGCAATGCATGCATTTGTAAATTTTGTAAATATAGCACTACTTTTTTGGCCATCTAACGCCACATCAGCATAAAAAAATTACACTAATGCGTCAATAGGATAGCGCTAGGCCCTCTTAAATCTGGGCCTAAGTAGCTTAAAACTTGGTAATCTGCAGACCGAGCCATTACCTCTCCATCAATTTCCTATATCATAGCAACACCTTAAGAAAGCTGCTCCCCTAAAGCAAATTTCAATTCACAGTCTCAGAAACAAGGCATATGGTGATAGGAACCGAGCAAGCCTTGGTCTATCCTGTTTCTCCATCTAAAGGTGGTTTATGGCTCACAAAACATATGTTGTAAAACAAGATATGCATTGTACACCCAAATGTGAACACAGCAACAATTATTGATGCATAATGTGTTACAGTGAAATAATTTAGGGCCTAACTCAATGGAGTTCACCATTCAACCAAAGCTGTGCCAAGTAGTGCATGTGTTTGAAGTAGTGATATTGTGCCTGGAGTGTTTGAGCACAAGTTATGCCTATGTAATGAGGGGGTGTTATGCATTAGTTAACACAGATACCATTCCAGGAAAGAGAGACTAATCTACCTTGAGGAGCAGTCTTAGTGGAAACATCTGTTGTTCATTGCATAGTCTGCCAGACAATAGATGCAAGCAGAAGATAAGTTCTCCAGGATACAGCTTCAGAGGAGAGAGTGGAGGATGTCTCAGGTCAACAGAACAGGGGTGATGGTATTCCAGGTTCAAAAATGGCAATAAATAGTAAGTGAGTGACATCTATTCCAGCCTTAGAGGGAGGTGTCCTACAAGTACCAGGCATGAGGATTTGTCACTCATTGGTAACTACAGTATGTGCAGAAGGACAGAGGCAGAGGAAGAAGTCCAGGATCATCAATATAATGGTACAAGACAGACAGGGAGAGAAAACAGCAGTGGGAACAGTACAGACCTAGCAAAAGAAGTGGGTGTGAGGGTTTGTGTAACTAAACATGAGGACTACACAGTAAAAAAGGTCAAGTTTCAGGTCCAGGCACCTAAGTTGCTGATTGCAAACAAGTTGCCTATTGGATTTTGATTAGGAAACATACTCTCAAGCTATCTCAGCAAGAATACTACATATTTCACAGGAAGGTTACACATATAACAACCCAATGTAGTATACTGTGATAGAGAGAGGTAAAGGACTGTAGAAGAAACTTTGATACATATTTAAAAAACCCTAGGTCCTCCTTACCCCACATTAGCATCATTTTTAATGCTAATTTGGCATTAAGGAGGCCTTTTTGACACGTCATATTTACAAAGTGGCCCAATGCATGCATTGTGGCACTTTGCAACCCTTTAAGCCACATTATGGCACCATAATGTAACACCCCCTCATTCTGGCGCTAGGAGCCCTGCAAAAATGATGCAGTGAAATTTACAATATTTCATTGCGCTATTATTGGCATCATTTTTAACACCTGCTCAAAGCAGACATTGAAATGACGCACCCATAGTAACCTATTGGCCTCCTTGCACTTTGCTGACCTAGCGTCAACATTTTTTACACTAGTGCAGCAAAGCGCTATAATACTGTCAAAAGTGCTGCCGCTATTGGCCTAATGACCACCATGGTGTGCCGTATCATAAATACTGCTCTACCATGGTGCCATTAGGTGCTGGTGGGGGGGGGGCAAGAAAAGTGGTGCATCGTGTTATTGTAAATATGTCCCTTTGTATCCTCCTTCAGAGCTGTAGCTAAAAGGTTTTGCAAAACAATGAGAACACAAAAAAAATGGGTTCATATATTTTGCATATCTATTTACTCTACCAGGTAAATGTTTTCTCCTCATCACTGAGCACCCCCCATTGCCATCAGTAAAATACATTTAGTCTAAATGCGATCCTTGTTGAGTCTTCAAGTGACTCGAAAAGCGTCTGAAATTGTGTTGGCATTGATAAAGTATGCGAATATCGCTAACACAGTTGACTGTCCATCTTACACTTATGGTATCATTAAAAAAAAAACATAATTTCCAGATGGCCTACAGTGGTGTCTCAATAAGTAGTACTAATGTGCTGTGTAGGACTCAGAATGTAGCACTTCAATTTAGAATGTAACAGTTTGTCGAAGGCTGACTGGCATCAAAACTGTACCTTTGCTCCAGCTACTCCTTGCAAACCAGGAAGACCTGGTTCCCCCTATAAAATATAAAATAGAGCAGTTATTTTTTATGGTACATATCAACCTTAAAGCAAGTTGTTCTACATATAAAATAGGCATGTTCATACAGGGATTACACTGGAATTCCGATCTGTGTGGTGGAACTTCTCATTATCACTCCTGGTACTCAGATAATATAAACTTTATCAGCTCATTCATTATCACACTGTCTGTCTTCCTCATCACACTTCTGATGATATGAGTAGGTCCACAACTCGAGTTATGCCCTTGGAATAGTAAGTAGATGTTCCCTGTGAATTCATTTAGTCATGGATTTCGAGCTTTTTCCCCTGTACTGTCAAAGATCCAACCCCTTTACATAAAAGTCCCTCTTCAGCCTTGTTCTGTTTGAAACAAAAGACAGATTTCCTTCTATGCTAGGAGGTATGTTTTTGTGGATTTCAGTTCTAGGCGCCAGTTGCGGCTCCCACTCAACAGAAGGGATGGGGTGAGGTGGTACGTGTGTGTGGGGGGGAGGTTAGGTGATTAAATTAAATTAAAAAATAATAATAATAATTTTTAAAAAGCAGTTACCTCCTCTGCCACGCTGCTCCATTCGCTCTACTCTGTCTCCTCATGGCTGCAGGCACAGGCTCCCAGCCTGCCCTGTGGCCAATCCTGATGCTGCTCAAAGCAGCGCCAAGATTGGTGGACTGGGAGCCTGTGCAGGATCTCTCCAACCCAGCAACATGTTACTGGGCTGGAGAGAGACCTGTGCGCATATGTGTTTGGCCGGCACGAGGCGGCTGGCCAAAGACACGTGCTCTGAGAGGGAGTGCTGTGCACTCCCCCTCAGTGCACAACACCCTGTGGCCTTGCCCCTTTTCCCAAAACAGGATCAGAAACAGAGTTTATGATCCTGTTTTGGGAAAAGGTTTGCAGCTGCTGGAAGGGGGGCGACTTTCCTCCGCCCCTATGGAGGAGCCGCGCCGGTAGGTGCCCATTAGACCACATTGCTGTAGCAGGCGGATGACAGTGTGGCAGGGACTTGTGTCTTGCTGGGCTCTTTGCCTCCCCTGGGGTGTGTTAACTCGGTGAGGCCCATTGGTGGAGAGCTGCCTCGCCCAAGCAGGCATTCATGCATCCTCCTACACCAGGCTCCGAGCAGCATTAAGCACAAGCACAGATGACAGTGATCTACATGAATTTCACTTGGAAGGTGCTTTGTGTACTCGGTGTGTTTAGAGGTATGGTTCACGTAATGGGGATTTTAATATTCTGGCAACTCTCGTGCTTTAAAGTTCTGGCATATTTTAAGTTAATATAGTCTTCTACACAAACGCCCATATTACACCATGTGAGAACCGTTTATCTGGAATTAATATGAACTTTTGTGCACTGATGCTCATGCTCTCTTCATTTTGGCAAGTGGTACGTAAATACATCTTTTATACTGTTTAGTACAAAAAAAGTTAATAGTAAAACCATATTCCTTAAAGAGAGTGCTGGAATAACTCTAGTTCCGGCTATACTTTAAGCTAGTGTATGAGTTACATAAAAAGTCATTAGCTTGGGTATTAGAGTTAAATTCTATTTATGCACTGCAATTACCTTATAGCAGTGAAAAAGTCAAGTTGTTTCGTTGTTATGTCTTTTACCCAATGTCGACGGGGGATTTTGAGGCCCGAATGTAGTGGGCAATGGCGAGATGGGATCTGCTCTCTTCCCCGGCCTCTTTCAGGTCCTTGCAGACCTGAGGCAGGTGGTGGGGGAAGGGGAATGGCTCTCTTAGGTTGGCATTTGTTGTTTGTCCTGTCAGCTGTGGGGCGGGGCACACTCGCTCCTCCCAGCGGCTGACAGGACAACTTCCGCCTGTGCCAATGCGACTAACTGTGTGCAGCTGTCAGAATGGTGCTGCCTCTCCAATCTGTAATTAGAAAGAGGAGAGACCAGCAGTCAGGAAAGCTTTAGCTGCAGTAAAAGAGGCTAGCAAGAGGCCAGCTACTCGGGGTTTAAAATAATCATACTAAATGGCTGGGCAGAGGATTACCAAGGGTGGTCGGATGGTGACAGGATGTTATAGTATATTTTGTTATCTTTTAGGGGAAGAAGGAATTTACACTGCTTAAGGAAATATAGGAGGGTGGCAGGTCAGAAGGTAATGCTATTTGTGCTATTTCGGCTGAAAGGGTGTTGCCAGTGATGGCGGGGAAGAGTAGGATAATGGCAGGTTTTGTGATGTTCTGTATTTTTTGAGGGGGGGGGGCAGAGTTAATGAGAGTTGTAGGACGGAGGCGGGGAAGAATACAGCCTGAGGGAGGTAAACGTGGCATGAGGAAGGATGCATTGACTCCTCCATTATTCCATTCCCTCGCCTGAGTTCTTCCAGAGGATCAGCTTACAGGTGGTGCATACGGGGCCATATACAACACAATGTTATGGATGATTAAAACTCAACAATGGTGATTTCTACATCTCCGAGCACCAAGGGTCTTCATAGACAACTCAAGCTGTGTTGTTGTTGTTTATTTAATGTCATTTGTTCTGAAATTAAAATGTATTTATATTGAGGAAGACTTATCATAGTGCATGGTTATGAAATCAAGACGGAATCTGGAGCAAAGCTGTGTATCAACTTGTCTTTTTTCCCGGCTAGGGATCCAGACCAAATATGAATTTGGTACAGACTGTGAAACAAAGGGTCACATTTGTGGTGTGGCTTGCTAGCCACTTAACAAAAGGGGCATCAAAGACGTTGCCTCCTCCACTCCAGTCAATAGGTTAAATGTAAGTTTTGTCACAAGTGAGGCAGCCATTTTATGTCAAAAAATTGTTCCACTTGCATGAGAGAACAAATTGACAAAAATTACACAATGTTGGTAGTTAAACTTTGTTTTTTCACAAAGACAAACACATACCCTCTTGGGGTGATCTGGTTTTGGGAAAGACAGAATTCAACGTCCCCAACATCTTGGGAGGTTTCTCTCATTGTGTGAGGACAATGCCACACAATATCTTGTTCAGGACCTCCATGCTCTGCATAAACACGGAGCAGTCCGCTGTGTCCTAAAAAGGCTGGCCCTTCCAACACCATGTCTGCTATGGAATGCCCATGGTTACAAAGCTGGGAGGGTGTTTGCGATGGCAGGGAACATGTCCCATATTGACAACCTCCAAATCAGTCATAACTTGACGTTCAAGAATCATGCTTACTAATTTGCACCATAACAATGAAAGTCAAATGGGTATAATAGTAATTTGCTCAGAAGGGTATTTTTTCACCTTTAATCCTTGTACGCCAGGTTCTCCTTTCATCCCAACTGGCCCTCGAGGACCCTAAAAAGAACAAATAATACATTCTCTTGTCAACAAACGTGGCTTAAACTGTCGTTGCTAGACACATCTATGATACAATAATCACCGATAAACTGCTCAAGTGAAACACTGAAACGATTTTCATTTTTTTACTAAAGTATTTAGAAAATATATTATTTCATGGCTTTAAATTCACTGGTGATGATCCGTAATATGAAATATCCTGTTAACATCTTCTAACATTACAAATTAGGCTTTACGGTTTAATGTCACTCTTTCCTGAGAAACGGTATGTCCTTATGTACGAATGTGAGGGACACACTCCACAGCACTCGGAAAAATGGCCAAAATGACCACCAGGTGTGCATGCAGGTGTGCCTCTAGTTCTAAAAATTGCAGTTTGAGCTGGGCCCAGCATATCATCAATACCTACACAACCTGAATCATGTGATGGGGATCCCTAGGGAAGAAATAACCCTTTATGATTCTGCGTGCTTCACAGTAGTTGCTGGGTGCCATGGAATGCCGAGTATTTCGAATGGGGTGCTTAACAACAAGGGAGTCTGGTATGTGCTTCTCTTCATTTTCCCTAGTGGCTTAAGGTTGCATACAGATCAAATAGAGATGAGGGAAATGAAAGAGAGCAGAGAGTGCAGCTGAATGAGTAATAGTGAGCTAAAGAAAACCACTGGGATGTGAAGTGACAGGTGGTTGATGAAGGCGAGCACACAGGGAGACCAAGAAATGATCGAGGTCTGGGAGAAGGAGGCATGAGAGAAACTCAGATCACTAATGGATGAGGAGGAATGAGAGATGGGAGAGACCCAGGGCATCAGATGAGGGTGCAGGATTTGCCTCTATGCCTCTTGTGAGAGAGGGAGATCCTCATTCACAAAGCAAAGAGAACAACTAGAGGCAGAAGGATTAGGACAAATAAGTTAGAGAACAGGAAGAGAGCCAGACACCAGGAAATTTGTAGATGGGCTTTAAGGAGCCATCAGAGGTTAGAATATTGTCACATATTTGTACATAAATAAATAATTGTTCAAAGCACCCATATGGAGCTGTAGCAATGCTGCCTGTCCTACATGATCTCCTGAGAATGTTTTTTTTTTTTTATACACTGGTTGTTGATCGTATTAGGATGACATCAGATTGGATTTTGGAGTCTGTGAAACTGTTGTTCGTCTCATAGTACATTTAATCTGCTCCTATAGCATGAGGTAAAACTGTTAACACTTAACTGGTTAATAATAATTTGCCAATAATGTCATAGTAAGTTGGGACAGGAAATGCACCACTGGTATGCAAGTTAAAATTCACATGTAGTTTGCAGTGTACTTTTACACTACCTACTTTTCTTACTGGAAAAGTCTGGCTCTAAATTCACCATTGTGGCCTGGCTGACCACGGGTTTACATCCTGCAGTAGAACATGAAAGAGAACATAACTCATTCATGTAGTAAACCCTACTATTACACATAAGATCATTTTCATCTATGTGTGTTCTGTAGCCCGCAATTGGATGCTTATTTCATATAGTGTTGACATGCCAGATAAAGTATGGCCCTATACTGGCTAGCTGCAAAATGCTGTTTTCAGCAAAAAGGTAAAGATAGATTTTTAATAAAAAGAAATCTTAATGTAATTAAAATGATATTTTCAGAGCACCAGTTAGAAACTGCTAGTATTATCTTACAAATGTCTTTTTTGATGTTTATCAAAAAACATTTACAATTGTGAAGGTAGATTTCTTTTAAGAGTACATTAGAAAAGTAACCTTTAAACTGTACTTTGTGTTGCATTAAATCACCTGCATGTGTTTCTTCCACCAGTGGGAGGATCTGCTCCTAGATCAGGAAGAGGTGGTGGTTCCTCCTTTGCATAGGATTGGTAATGGGGTGGGACTAGGAGCTCTGAAGAGGGGAATCTTACAGTTGCCATTTTCACTAATGGTTTCTGGGACAGTTTTAGCCAACTAAGACAGGAAGTGCTGTAAGGGTGAGGTGGCTAACGCTGTGTATGATGGCCCAGGAAATAAGTCCAATTACAGGATAGAACACTGGATAAAATGGCACCTAACCACCAGCTCATCAGGACAATAGCAGAACAAGAAGAATCATTAAAAGAAATGTGAATTCTTCCTGACATGGCTGTGAATTAGCCTGAGGCATTTGTTGCCCTGTTCTCCACTTGTATGCAGCATTTGGAAGTGCTTTCCAAGGATGGTATTTCTTTTGGTACACAAAAGGTAAAGGACTACATCCTATGTGGGAGAACCAACTGCCTAGTGGACTACACTGGACTCTGTGGGAGCTGCAGTCTTGATAGATCCTTGAGATGTTCGGCAGGGGATATAAAAGGAGAACCACATACGCCCTATGTAAGGCACTTCCTGGTTTAGCTTGTTGAGTAAGATGGTGTGGCCAACCATATCCAAGAGTGCTAAAGATCAAGAAGAACCAAGCGGAGCATTCTGTCAAAGTCAGCCTGCATTTGTAGGTCATCTCATATGGATCAGCACTGGTTATACCAATACCTTGATTAAAACCTACTGGGGCAAGGTCAATTAGAATGTTGTAGTCAACAAAATCTAGAAGTTGAAGATAGGCAGCCAATACTACGACTCGGTTAGGAAAACTTAATTGAATATGACCATGTATTGTTGTGGCAACAGGGAGGATTTCTTTAGTAGATGTTCCAAAGAAGCCGTTCAATGGCAAACAGGATGGGCAAAAGCATGTACTTGAAGTTGGTGGTCATACATCTGCAGGTGAGATGACATTTCTGTCTGAAGCCACGTGTTCTTTTTTTTTAAAGGAAAAGAAGAATAAAACCAAAATATATTTTGAGGGGAATAAAACTGTCACATGAACTGAAGACATTATTATTATATTATCTGAGGGACCAGCGAAATAAGTAGGGTGGCACGGATATACATCTCCATGGCGAGTGTTTTTTCTTTTACGTGGCTGGAATAAAGTAGCAAAGAGCTTAAGATAGGAAAATAATACTCACAAAGGCTGAAAAGTTACATAGTAAGATATTTGCTTTTCAAATTCCTTTGTTAGGCAATGAGCAGTTATAATTCTTTTGCAATAAAGCACTTTCTTGCCTCATTAATTGCTCTGTGGAGCTTGAGTTGATACTAGCATACATAATACCCAGATTACTAATGGGCTGGTCTTGACAGTGTTGTTGATGGTTGTGAGTAGGCTAAGTTAATGTTTTAATCATCTCGGGGTCCACTTCTTAGAAAAGGTGAAGTTTCCAGCACCTCGAGACCCTCATGGGTGATTTGCCATGCTCTAGAAATATTTGATTGATTGATTGTTTTTGTAGTGTAAGGCTGTCAAAGCCCTGGGTAAAGCAACAGCCCAATCAACCAGGACATTTGAGATGGGAATAGGTAGGGGCTAGAAGGAGATAATGGTTGCAAGTGCAGCTGTAATTTAAAAAATTTGCTAGTTTGGCTTGTCAAATTAAACATTGAATTCAGTCACGATTGTGCAAACGGGGTATCATGTCACCTTTTTGAGCACTCGTGCACAATTATGCCCTTCTTTTTTTTAGGAATATACTTATGTGTACAAGTATGCTTGTGTAATGTTTGTGAATACCCACAAAATTAAACAGTTGTTGGTGTTTACTACCTCCCCCAAAGCCATCCATTGACATTTCCAGAAAGGCCCATGCTCCCACCCCTAACTTTTAATCTAAAAGTCGTGACTGCAGAAAAATCACCATACTTGAAGTTTTTCCATAGCAGTAAACTCCATCTATTGTCAAAATCTCTCTAATTCCTCATTACCTAAGTGAGAAAAAGGTTTTAGTAGCTGGCTTTTAATTGCAATTCGACTATCAGTCCAAGTAACTGTTTTCAGAACTTGCTTTCTTTCAGCGGATCATCGTTGGTAAAACGTGCCTGAGTAACCATGAACGTGGCTTAGGAGTCGACAGGAAATCTAATGCAGAAGCACCAAGTAAGGTTTGATAGGAGGAACTTTAAAAACTAGCAGGGAATAGTTGTAAAAACTTTTATCTTGAACACGTTCCGTCTGCTTACAAGCAAAGTGGCTATTTGTCGCTCCTGGTAAATTACAATACCCTGGGGTTTGTTATTTATTGGGTGAAAGACACAGAATCTATTACAAGTTATCCATATGGTCCAGTAAATACCATACTTATTTCACTTGTTAAGGCCTGATTACAAGTAAACACGCTATTTATCGCATCTGATAAATAACGACACAAGCATCTATTACAAGTTATTGGGGAATAACGTGGAATTTGGTGCTTAACATATTAAAATCCACATGGTACAGTAAACACCGTACATATTTCCCGGTTAACTATTAGCAAGTTTAACCTGCCGAAATTTAACGAATGTTGGGTTATTTAACATATCCGATAATTATGGGATGCATTGATTAAAACCAAATTCGTAATTCTGTCCTGTGCGTAAACAGGGGTTTACACATGGGACATAATTAATAGTCCAAGTTGTAATCAGGGCAAAAGTGCTTTATTTTGAATACCCCTGATCCGCACCTGGTTAGTCTTCACACTCAAAGTTTACTTAACTGGTGGTCCTATTAATTTCCTGGTTCACTGAGAAAGTGGAAAACACTTGGTGAATCAGTAACTCCAGAGCTGATTCAGCAGGCTACTCCCCATTTCTTCAAACCCCCCAACACCCAACTTTTCCCCTAATGTTTTCACTTCCTTTGAACAACCAAAATCTCAGAGGGAAACAAGACAGGACACCCCATATTTCCAAAGGGCGCTCTAACTCATGGTACCGGACCGATGGGAATTAACAGATGACTTGTAGTGGGAGCCCACAATGTATTTATTTGTTTTAGGGTTAATATGATTATTACCATTATTATTGTTACTATTACAATTGCTATTTTTAAATGAATTATCATTGTTACACAAATTCATGCAGATTTGTTAAGAATCAGCATCGATATTGCCTAGAACATTATGGATCTATACCATTCCAAGGTTGACTCAAACCATGTATTTTCTATGTAATTATAGATTTGTAGCTCCTGCAACATTATGTGATGCAGTGGACTACTTCGGCGTCCGTATTTCAGCCGGCAGTTAGGCCGGCCGGCCGCATTTCGGGACGCTTGAACTGCCGCAGCCTGTTTTTTGGTGCTCGTTTTTTGGTGCTCGTTTTTTGATGCTCGTTTGGCGTTTTGCACAGAGGTGCTCTGGGTCGCGCCGCAGTCCCTGGCAGCCTCCCTGACTTTCCCTTCCCACTTACCTTACTTGGGTCCTTTTTCTTTTTCCTCTTTTTTCTTCTTTTTCTTCTGTGTTCACGTCTTCTTTCTTCTTGGTCATCCATATTGTTTTCTTCTGTGGTGGTTGTCTTTCCAGCATGCCTTGTTCCTTTTCACTTGTCTTTCTTCGTCATTTATTTCTATGTGGCTTTTTTTCCAATCCAAGATGGTATCACTTCCTGTTTCATGGTATATAAGCACTGCAGTTCCCTCCTTCCTTGCGTTGCAAACACTTCCGTCACGGTGGGGATCTTCGCTCCTGTTTCTTCTTGCTCCTGCATTTTTCCCGGCGGATTTGATTTCTATTTTGTCTTTTTCATTATTTTTTCCTCTTTTTCAGGAGTTCCTGTGATGAAGGTTTTTTCCCATTACTTGGGTTTTTCCTCTGGGACTCCTTCTGGAGGGTACGTTCTGCCTTGGCATTTTTCTAGTAAGCAGCACGTGGCTACTAGAAGGGGTCGCCCTTATCTTGGCCAGTCCAGAACCAGTAAGAAACCAGGTGTCTCTCCAAGTACTGCAGCCTACGGCGGTAAGAGACGTGCAGACCTTGACACATTATCCCCCATGAATGCTGCAGTAACACACTAAAATGGAGAGATATTTGCACATATTGAGATAATGTATATAATTAATTAACATTGGGAATGCATTTGTCTATAACATACTTAGATGTCCTCCATATTTAAATATATTTTAAGAGGGCAGAAAGATTAATTAATACTTTGTCATGAAGGCTATTTGTGCACAGGTGATGTCAAGTCAGGTTTATCCCACAAAGTTCTTCATCAGTAGTTATTTTCCCATCCTTTTTCAGATACAATGGGCTTGATTAAGATCTTGGTGGATGGGATACTCCTTCACAAATGTGACCGACATCCCATCCGCCGTACTACAAATTCCATTGCATCCTATGGAACTTGTAAAACAGCGGGCGGGATATCCGTCACGTTTGTGATGGAGTATTCCATCCGCCAAGGATGTAATCAAGCCCAATGTCTTGAGTCCTTAAGTGACTACTTGTGAGACACTTGCATAGATAATATAATGTATAACATTGTTGTGCACTCTCTTTCTCAATGAAAAGTGGTAATTCCAGAAGCCCCATCGCCCAACTTATTCATTTATTTTTTAAATGCATCTAGCAGACAAAAGAAGTGTTCAGGCCTATATAAAAATTGTGAGCATTTGTTGCCTTTTTTGACCTGCTGATTGCAACATTGAATTTTTTTTGTTCAAACTTTATTCTTCAAGACACAGAGTATTACATTATTATTAAAATAGGAAACATGCTAGAGAAAATCATTAATTGCTGCTTTTCCCTCGTTTTCACTGCTTTCTTCCTGCTTTTTCCCCATTTTTTGCATGCCTTCTTGCTTTTCCCTCATTTTTACCGCTTTATCCTTGCTTTTTTGTCTGTTTTTCTGTGCCTTCTCCTTGTTTTTCCTTCATGTTCACTGCTTTATCCTTGTTTTCCTCCCTGTTTTTATTTTTGAGTACTTTCTTCTTGCTTTTCCCTGTTTTTTGTGTGCTGTCTCCACACTTTTCCCTTCGATTTCACTGCTTTCTCCTTCCTTTTTCCCTCTTTGCTGCTCCCGAATGCCAGTTGTTATTTTCTGCCTCCCACCTAGCCCTGCCTCCTAGTGCCCCTCCCTCTTTTCAGAACCTACATAATGAAGGCCACAGCGCAACCCCATTGGGCAGATGCAGGTTTCCCTGTGCTCCTGCAACGCTCTTGCTCCTGTCTTCTTGCTTTTTCCCCTGTTTTTTGAGTGCCTTCGCCTTGCTTTTCACTTGTTCTCACTGCTTTCTCTTTCCTTTATCCCCCTCTGTTTGTGTGCCTTCTCCTTTCTTTTACCTCACTTTCACTGTTTTCTCCTTGCTTTTCCATCCATTTTTTCTGCAGCCTCATCACGCAACTTCGGGCCATCACCTCACTTTCAGAATTTTAAAAGGCTCCAAAGACCTAGGTCTTTGAATGAGACTCCGGGACCTGTAAGCACCTGGACAGCCTGTTCGGTGATTAGCAATGCTTTACAAATCCTGATTCATCAACTGATTGAGTTGGATAGCATAGCAGACCATTCTCTAGGTTTCTGTCATTGGCCTGCTCTTGATTCAAATATCTGCTGAGCTTTTTTCCCCTCCTATTCCCCCATGCTATGATGTGTTTTGCTGCTATGAAGAGAATACATTTTGTGATACTGAGTGTTTTTTATTTATATAGAGCTTTTTAAGGTTTTTAACCAAATAAGATATTTTGAGAGAATGACAAATGAGTGGACAAATGGATAAAGAGGGTGGACTAATAGCCCCTCTATTTGCGTATGCATGCAAATATTGTTATGATATTTTTTGGAAAAACAAAAGGTCTTGGCTAATGGCAGACCTAAAAACGGTTTGCTGTTTTTCTCATTACTTACCTGCGAAGTCATAATCAGCAAACAGTAGATATCCAAAGCTAATTTTACTTGACCAGAGGTGGTTTGCACCTGTTATTTCCTCATGAATCTAAGTGACTCTTGTAGCATTAGGGGGAGCCTTCTCTACGAGTGCCTTTCAATATTTTATTAGACAAGGCTGTACATCTTCATGATGTTACTATTCGCATACATTATATGTCAAAGCTCATTTACAATGTGATAAAATAGATAAAGGGTTCAAGGGCAGATGTCCTCTGCTATTTTGTTAGAATTGGACAAGACACACTTCATACAAACATGGACACCTGGCTCTTGGTGCACTCCAATGATCATAGAGGCATTGCTGAGTAAGTTAAGTATACCCATTGAGCATTCCTAGGTCAGAGTCTCTAAGCTGGGCGAGCTTTGCATGAATGGGAGGGTGGCAATGAATTTTAATCCTGATTCATGGCGTGCTATGATCATGTTTGGAACACAAGTGGCAGAGCACTAGTTTCCTCAAAGCCCTCTATAGCCAGTCCACTGTTTTCAGCCGTCGACCTCCTTAGACATTTTTACTTTTCCCCTGGATGCTTACATGAGATGATTGGTAGATTGTACAATGTTTCAATAACTCAATTCTGGACATTTTTCTACTTTTACAATCAACTTACACCAGCCCCAGATCCAAAGTTGGTGGTGGCCACCTTTTTAGACTGAATACGGTTATTCAGTATTTTCTTTCTTATGACTTGCTAAATGTCTTTTTTTAAAGATTGTCACCAAGTGATAAAGTGTCCAGCTTACCCTTGAAAGCACATGCATAGTTCAACTCCTTCTTCAAAGTGGCCTCTGCATATTTCTTTTTTCTTATATTAATGAAATAAACCTACCTTTTCTCCTGGAGTGCCAGGGATGCCTGGTACACCGGATGCACCTGGAAAACCCTGCAAAATATAAATAGTTGTCATACAACATAGTTAAAACCCTCATTTACAGCAGATGCTCAAGTTAACTGTGTGATATAGTTAGAACTCCCTATAAATACGTTTGAAGGTCGATAATACACTGTTACTCATCTGTTTCCCAATTTAAGACTATTATTGTATACGTTGGCATTTTCCGAATGAGTGACTTCACTGAAAAAACTCAGGAACATTTAATTCTCACCTGCACTTTGAGGGTGCGGGGCACAAGCCACTACTACGCTATACCTTATGCAGGTAGTATAAGTAGTATTTTACTGATGAGGCACACAAGTATGTCAAAATGTTTCGTCTGCCTTCAAAACAGGAAAGTGTCTTGCACTGTAGTTGTGAATAATTGAATTACTTATACCAAAAGAGTATGGAATATTAAAAACGTACTCACAGGCTTACCATCAGGTCCCGATGGCCCTGGATCGCCTTGACGCCCTTTGATGCCCTGTCCATAAAAGAAAATAGGGTTATATTCTCAAAGCATGCATTTTATTTTACAGTTACAAACTTTACCGTTTGCAGACGTCTGAACCATTTACCCAGTGATCCCAGTGTGTGCAACATAATTAGCCATATATCATGAATGATCAGTAGCTGACTCCTTTTCTTACCTATGAGCCTTGTCCCATGATGCCACAACAAGTGATAGACGGAGCACACTTAACAATTCAAAAGAGTGGTCACTCATTGAGAACTCTTTATAATACATGGAAGCCTGCAACACCTGTATAAAAGCCTGTCTCTGTTTTCCTGCTTACAGTTGCGTTGTGACGTATCCAGTCATCTGTAATAAGAACATGATGTAGCTACTCAATAGTAATAATTTATTACGGTTGAGTTGAGACGTCATAATGTCTGTTGCCAGAGTCAGCAGTCAAAGTGAAAGCCAAGTGACTGAGCATATTACAGCTGTAGTATAAACAACGATACTGAGAATTAGCTTTTGTTCTTCTTATCTGTGTTTCGAAACCAATAGGTGATCAGAAAAAAGGGGAAATGTATAGCAACATGTTTATTTTTTTCACTCTATAGGTCAATATAAGAAAAACAGAATCCCTCTGCATGTTTCCACACAATCTGAGCAACAACATTTTTATTCAGACTTACATTAAATTAATTCTAGTATATTCTTGTCACAAATTACTAACACTTTTTGGTGTTTTCATTTCACACTTACATGTTGTGCTTTTATTCTTGTCATAAACCATACTATTTCTTACATATGAAAGATTAAAACATCAAAGATGTAAGAGGTCTGTGTGAAGGGTGATGGTGCCACAATGTATTATAAGGATAAATTACCATCTGCCACACCCGAGCGTTCCATTTCCTTATAAAGGAACTCGACCTTTGGTTTTTCTCTTCCATATGGTCACCGAACTCCTTGGTGACCTCCAGTTCCTAAATAGTCTATGGTATACCAGGTGCTTTATCCCGTACACAGATAGAAAGTAGCTTCAGCATTGACAGCAAATTATACTCCACAAAACACCAATTTCTCAAAATGAGAATTGGCCCTCCTAATGTATCTCTTTTAAAAAAAAACAATTGATTTGAACCAAATATGGAAATTGTAGTAGTGCTCACGGGAAGCAGCACACACAAAACCAGTTTAGTATACATAGATACATTTTGAGTTTAAAAATTCTCTTCCTTAGAGGAATTGATTATTTAATTGCAAAGAGGTTTCTCACTTCACCTTCATTACAGAATGTCTACAAACAATATAGCCTTTCTCAACCTAATTAAATCCTTCACTTTACTTTCAGCCATGTTGCACAGTGGCCACTGAAAATATAAAAAAATAAAAGCAATAAGCTGGCCGCATCATGATGTTTTTTATTTAATGTACTTTTAGCCGTGTTGCACACCAGCAGATATTCCGTATCTCCTTCACAAACAAAATGTCCATCTTTAGGGAACCTCAGCCAAAGTTCACTATCCAGATGCAAGGATTGACTTTCATTGCCCCCATTGATACTAGACAAACAGAAATCATGGACTGTGATCAATACCTTAAACTTATGCCACACCCCAAGTTACCACTGTAGGAAGCTGTCTCTTTTTGTGCTATATCAATAACTAGATTTACAATCTAAAGCATCCATGGGTTCCCTTATGAGTGGACAGGGGATTGCTATGTAACCTCAAAGTGCTATATTACATAGTACTATAACACAGAGGAGTGCAAGACATCTACAAATACACACAATAGTCAATAAATGATACACGTGACACAAGAAGGAGATCCACACCAATTTATAAAAATAGCAATTATCTTTGTACACATTTAGGCGTCATAGAAAAATAATTCAGGCAAGTACATTTTTAAATCTAAATTATTTTCACCTTAAAAAGTGGGCATGTAGTGCAATTTCCGAGTTCTGAAATGTTATCCTATGGAAGAAAGAACAGGTTCTTCAAACAGGTGTGGTACAATGACTTACAAGACCTTCCTCTGGGAATTAAGGTGAGTGATGGGCAAGGTCCAAGGCAGCACCAGCAGTATACCACCAGTGGCACAAGGGCGACCAGGTGCTGGGTATAAAACAGTGTCGGGGGCTCAGTTTCAATGGAGATCTGTCTCTTCAGAAAAAGGCTGCAAGTTATGGCTAGGGAGTCAGGTGGGCTGAACCAACAGTGGGGCTCAGGCCTCAGGATGCTCCAGTATAGGGGGACCCTTTGATTCTCTTCTCCACTGCCCAAGGGCGACAGGTGCAGAGGAGTCTTGAGGCATTGGGTTTTTGTTACTAGAGCTGTCGCTGTAGAGGGGGGCCTGTGTGCAGACTGCAAGTGTCGTCAGGGAGTCCAGGATGGGTGAAACCATGATGTACTCGAACTCTGGAAGGCTGGGGGATCCTGTTGACACTGGTGAACTCTTCAGCTCAGAACGGAGGCAACAGGTGCAGTGATGGCTTAGGGTGTCGGGTTTTGGTGGTTCCAGGGGCCTCAGAGTCATTTCTTAGGAGTTTATAGGAGAACAGGTCAGTTGTTCACGTACATTCTTGGGTCTATATCGAAGGCAGGTAGTCCTCCTGGGATTCTGGAGTCAACAGCTGCGGGACAAGTCGACCTTGGTGCAGTTTTCGATACGGGATACAGACAGGCCGGCGGGGGTGGAGCCAGGTAAGCTGCTTCTTCTCTCCTCTCTGCTTTCACGGCTCTTCAGTGCCCTTGGTCTTCTTAGGTTGCAGGATCTGTTTCTCTGTGCCAGGGTCTCCCTTAAATACTGAATTAAGGGGCGTTAGGAGAGTGTAGGATAGTAGCCAATGTTGGAAGAGGCCATAACCCTGTCCCAGAATTCCTAGGTATGCCATCACAAAGATGGCTACCTCTGAAAAATCATGTTCATCTTAGACTAGCCCACCTCAGGGGTGGTACAAGCCTGCTGGTAGCACACCTAACTGACTAGCTAATTTTCCTGCCTGTCCTGGTGCCAAAAGGGTTCTGGACAAGAGGGTCCACTTCCTCTCCTGTGAGGGGTAGTAAGATGTGTATTCCAAAGGATGCAGCACATTGAGGCTTGTCCCCTTAGGAAGGCTAATCAGCAGGTCATCCTGTGGGGGGGGTTACACCCCCTTCCCAGAGAGGCCTTTGTTCTGGTCCTCCTGAGAGCAAAAGGCTCTCACCCTAGGAGGTCAGAACAGTGTCTCAGGTGGCAGGCATGGCATAAACCAGTCAGCAAGTACACCTCTAAGGTGCCCTTCGGGTGCATGTATTGATAAATCCATCACTGGAATCAGTTTGGGTTTATCAATATGAGATGTTTGATACCAAACATCCCTATCTTCACTAGAGCCATCATGTAGCCACCACATGTAACAATAAGCACCCTGCCTTAGGGCCGTGAGGCCTGCTGTAGGGGTGACTTACAGATATTACATGCAGTGGTAGGGGACATGGTACACAGGGATGTGTGACATGTTGTGTTTTTATTTTTGTCTGCTGTGAGTCATGCAGCCTGCAATAGCAGTCTGGCATGTGTTTGGTGAAAAGTCCCTTAGGGTGGCACAATTTGTGCTGCAGCCCTTAGGGACCCTCTTTAGTACCTCAGGTCCTAGGTAACAGGGGTACCATTAGGACTTACAGAGGGTGCTAAAGGATTTGCAAATTGGGGAAAACAATTGCACCGTTTTGGGAAAAAAAAAACGGGGGACCTGGTTAGCAGACCCCAGTGCACTTTGAGTCAAAATCACATCATGTTCCAGGCAGAAAGTGGGGATAACCATGACAAAAAGATGCACTTTCCTACATCAGTCGAAATCACATCATGTACCAGGCAAACAGTGGGGGTAACCATGACAAAAAGATGCACTTTCCTACATGCCCCCTCCCCAAACTAATGAGACTAACCTTTCCCAAAAAACTTTTCATCTTCTAAGTTGAAGAACCTGGAAAGGCCATCTGCATTGACATGGTCAGTCCCTGGTCTGTGTTCCACTGTAAAATGAAAGGAGATGGACCACCTTAACAGTTTGGGGTTTTCAATTTTCATTTGCATTAGCCATCTGAGAGGTGTAGGAAGCTGGCACTCTATATAGTGCACTAAAATGAAGAACACTATGCAGAGAGTCCAATGGATCCCCAATAGGTATTGCAAAGGCAAAAGTAAATAGGAATAATGCTCTATTTGTGGTAGTGAGGGCGAGCAGTTAGGCGTATCAGGGGGTAGTGCAAAGCATTAGTTGTACTCACAGAGACAATAAATGAGGCACGTACTCAAATAGTAATCTGAGACCAATTCAGAAAAATAACAATTCTTTTTATTATATATATATTTCAAACCCAAGAACGTCTGAATCATGTAAGTAGACTTTAAAGCATAAATACTTTGAAATTCTGGAAATAGACACAGTGCAAATATCCGAGTTTTCTCAATGTTATCCTATGTAAGAAAACAATGTTCAGCAAACACAGTGTTAGCAATGACTTACTAAGCCAATCTCAGGGAGTTAAGGTAAATTCTGGGCACTGATGAGAATCACACCAACAGATCACACCGGGCGCCACTGGGGCATCAGGTGCCCAATCGTTTCCTAGGGGAGATTGGTCCTCATAAAGATAGGTTGCAGGCTCTGGCTAGGTAGCCAGTCAGGGACAACGAGCAGGTAGGTAGTACACTTGGTGTCCTCTGCGACGTAGGTGCACCATTGGTTCTCTTCTCCTGTGCCCAGGAGCGATGGATGCTATGTTGTCGGGTTTTCACGTCCAGGGACACTCTCTGGTCATAGGGTGTTGTGTGTTGAGGCTGCAGGTGTCGTGGGGGAGTCCGGCAGGTTTTTACCCAGGGTGGATGTGAGCTTTTAGAAGCCGGGAGACATTGTTGGTACTGATGACCCACCTCAGCTGGGGTCACAGTTGCAGTGGTTACTGTAGATGTTGGATTTTCTCACTCCACAAGCCTTTGGAGAGGGGGCCTGAGTGCAGAGGCTGCAGGCATCTCAGGAAAGTCTAAGACGGGTGAAACCACACTGGACGCAGTCGCTGGGCAGCTGGGGACCCATGTTGGCACTGTTGGTTGGCTTTACCTTGGGTCGGGGACAGAGGGTGCAGTGGTCACTTCTGGTGTCGGGTTCCCATGGTCCAGCAGGTGTGGAGTCTTTTCTTTGGAGTTTCTTTCTTACTGGGCAAGTCCGCTGCCCATGGGAGACTCGAATCTTTATTGAAGGCTGGACGAGTTAGCTTTTTGTACAGGATCCTTCAAGGTCAGCAGGCAGGATTGAGTGATTTGGTCCAGGTAAGCGGCTTCTTCTTTTCCTCTTCTGGGGGCTCAACTCTTCTTTATCTGGGTCTTCTTAGGCTGTCAAAATCTGAGTTCTAGGGTTCAGTGGTGCCACCTAAATACTCAATTTAGGGGTGTTACAGGGAATTCCAGGTGGTAGTCAATGGGCTGACCACCTTGTGGATAACTACACCCTTCCTATGACCACGTCTGCTGGGAAATGGGCATAACCCTAATCCTAGTGGCCTAATTCTTTCCGAGCAAGATGGAAGAACTTGAAAAATAATGTCCACTTGAGCTCAACCACCTTAGGGGGTGGGACTGGCATGAAGTGGGCCCTACTCCTAATTCAACAACTTTTCCTGCCTTTGCTGCCACCTAAAGTGGTGTCAGGACAGGGGGCTGGTCAGCTCCACCATCGGGAGAGACCTGGGTCGTATTACAAAGGTGGCAAGGTCTTTGAAGCTCCCCACCCTGGAATTTCCATCCTGCATGGGAGAGGGGGTCACACCTCTTCCCAGAGCAGGCTTTTGTCTCAGGCCCTCGAGATCGCTGGCTCTCACCTTGGGGGGCCAGAAACGCATTTGTGGTGGCTGAGCTGATCAGGACCAGTGAGTCAGTACAATAGTGGCTGGAAGGTTTTCAGGGGGCACCTCTAAGGGGCCGTCTGTGTACATTTCTTTATAGATCCATCACTGGAATCAGTGAGGGTTTATTATTTTGAGTTGTCTGATACCAAACATCCCTGGGTTCAGAGAAGCCATCATGTAGCTGGGGAACCCTTAGCGACCTGTGTCCAGCACATGCATTTAAAATGGCTTCCCTGTACACTTACCATGTCTAAGAATCAAAAAAACATAGTAGGGGCATATTTTCTCTTGCACATATGCCCTCACGTTTAATATAATGCACCCTGCCTTAGGGCTGTAAGGCCTGCTAGGGGGATGACTTACAAATGTTGTATGCAGTGTTTGGGGACATAGCACACTGGCTGTGTTTCAGGCCGTGTTTTCAATTTTGGGAGCATCTTGTCACGTAGTCTTCAATGGCAGTCTGCATAAGCTTGGTGCTGGGTGCTTCAGAATTGCACAAGTTGTGATGCTGCTCTGAGGGGCCTTCTTCAATACCGAGGCCCTAGGTACAAATGGTGCCATTTACTAGAGACTGATAGGGGCTGAAGGGCAAGGTCACTTGGGGATCAAGTGACTGGTATCTTGTTTTAAGAAAGGAACACTGGCACTGGGGATTTGGTTGGCAGGAACCCAGTGCACTTCAGTCAAAGTTGAATCTAAAAACCAGGAAAAGTGGGGGTGTACTGTACCAGGACCCAGTTCCCTACAAGAGACCTGTGGTCAGCTTGAACAAAAAAGTTAGAGCCAAACAAGTATGGCCTCAGCTTCTTAAGGGACCAAACCACAGCAAAAGCATCCCTCTCAATGGCACGCCAAGGCTGTTCTCTGGTAAGTAACTTTCTGCTAATGAAAGCAATAGGTTGGTCATGGCCATCATCATTGGTTTGGGATAGACCCACTCCTGTGCCATGTTCAGAGTCATCTGTCTGCACTGTGAACTGCTTTGTATAATCTGAAGCTTTCATAATTGTTACTGAGCACATTGCTTCCTTCAGAGTGTCAAAAGCCTTTTGGCAGCTCACTGCCAAGTTTACATTCTTTGGCATATGTTTGGTGGTCAGTTCTGTGAGGGGAGCCACAATGGGCCCATATCCATTCACAAACCTCCTGTAGTATCCAGTGAAGCCAATGAAGGCCCTGACTTTGATCTGGTTGGTTGGAGCTACCAGTCAAGAATTGTCTGGATCTTAGGTTGTAAAAGTTTAACGTGGCCTCCACCTATAAGGTGGCCCAAGTATACACAGCTGTGCCCTGCCCTATCTGGCACTTACTTGCCTTGATAGTGAGGCCTGCACTTTTCAGAGCCTCAAGGACTTTATCAAGGTGGATTAGGTGATCCTGGCAAGATAAGCTGGGCTAAAAGATTTCCAACCATGAAGGACTTTGTTTCCCAACCTTTGGAAGGTAGCAGGCGTATTCTTTAGTCCAAAGGGCATAACAGTAAACTGATAATGCCCATCTGGGGTTGAGAATGCTGATTTGTCTTTGACTTCAGTGGTCAGAACTTTCTGTCAGTACCCAAATGTCAGATCAAAAGTACTGAGATACTTGGCTGCCTCTAATCAGTTAACTAATTCATCACCCCTAGGTATTGGGTGTGCATCAGTGTTTTGGTTACTTCTTTGAGTCCCCTATAGTCCACACAAAACCTCATCTATTTCTTTCCACACTGGGTGTAAGGTTTAGGGATTAAGGGCCAGATGTAGCAAAGGGTTTTACCCCTTCTGTGTCTATGGGAAAATGTGTTTGTACATATGGCCATAAGACTCAACTGGGCCCACCCAGGGGCTCTCAGAGGGTTCAATGACTCCCAATTACAGCATCTTGCAGACTTCAGCTTTGATGCTCTCTTTGGCATGATCAGACTGCCTGTATATTTTGTTATTCACAGGTAGACTGTCCCTCCCTAGGGTCCACATCATGTGCACACCAGTTGGTCTGACCAGGGGTCAAATACAGGAGCTCAACATACTGATGCAGGACTTGCCTGCAGGCAGCCTGCTGTTTGGTCAGAGAGGGTGTCTAAAAAGATCACTCTTTCTACTGACCCATCTTTAGGATTGTTGGAGAGGAGGGCAGGGAGATGTTCACTCTCTGCTTCCTAATCCTCATTTGAGACCATGAACATGGTCATTTAAGCCCTGTCGTGATAGGGTTTAAGGCAACTGACATGGATGGCCATCTTCGGGCTCCCCCAAGAGCCAAAGTCTACCAGATAGGTGACTTCCCCTTTTCTTTCTAGGATAGGGTAGGGCCCACTCCATGTGTCCTGGAAAATACTAGGACCCATAGGCTCCAAGCCCCACACCTTCTACCCTGGTTGTAACTCCACCAGTGCAGCCATATGGTCATATTAGAGCTTCTGGAACTCTTGGCTGGCCTCAAGGTTTTTAGTTTCTCCATGTATTCAACCATTCTGGAGAGAAGGCCAATCACATAATCCACAATGTCCTGTTTAGGCACTTTGAGACATCTCTCCTGACCTTCCCATACTAGACACAATGGTCCCATTAAAGAATGACCAAACAAAAGTTAAAAGGGGTAAAACTCTACTTCCTTCTGTGGCATTTTCCTATAGGTGAAAAACAGGCATGGTCGTAAGACACCCCATCTCCTTCTGAGTTTTTCAGGGAGTCCACCAATCATGCCCTTCGTTGTCATGTTAAATCTCTCAACAAGACCACTGGTTTGTGGGTGGCAAGGGGTAGTGAACTTATGAGTCACTCTACATACTGTCCACATGTGTCTTAGGTTACCAGACATGAAGTTTGTACCATTGTCTGACACCACCTCCTTTGGAAATCCCACTCTGATAAATATAACAATGAGGGCCCTAGCCACTGCAGGAGCAATAGTAGCCTTTAGGGGAATTGCCTCAGAATACCTGGTAGCATGATCTACTACTACCAGTATAAGTTTGTTAGCTGATGGAGTTGGAGAGTCAAGGGGACCGACACTGTCAATCTCTTCCCTTTCAAAGGGAACTCCAACCACTGGAAGTGGAATTAAGAGGGCCTTTGGGGGCCACCTGCCTTGCCATTGGCTTGACAGGTAGCAAATGAGTTACAAACGTCCTTCACTTCAGGGACATGCCTGGCCAGTAGAAGTGGTTCACCAACCTACTCCATGTTTTGGTCTGGCCAAGATGCCCAGCTAGGGTGTTGTCATGGTACAATATGAGGATGAACTCTCTATACTGCGGAGGCACCCCTAATCTCCTAGTGGCACCATGTTTGGGGTCTCTACCTTCAGTGTACAGGAGTCCCTCCTCAAAATAGGTCCTGTGGGAGCAACTGACATTTTCTTTTTCCTGATCAGCAGCTTGCTGTCTCAGGCTTTCAAGAGTGGGACAGGTCCTCTGCCCCTGGCACATTCTACCCTAGAGGGTCCCCATGGGCCCGATAGCTCTGCCTTGTAAGACCGCAGCTCCTAGGACTCACTTCCCTCTGGGACTGACAGGTCTTCTCCCTGAGGTGAAGGAACCTGATCTGGTATCTGTTTAGAAGCTGTTTCCCTGTCTTCTTGCCTTTTCTCTTGGAAGCTTAGGCCATAATACCAGGCTACAGCTCTTCTTGTTCACCCTGGCTCTGAACTCTGCTCTGTTTTTCACACACACTCATTCAGGTATACTCCGCAAAGCTGCATGGGTCTTTCTTTTGACCTCAGTCCATGCTGAGAACCCCAGATCATTGCCTATCGGACATTGTACATGAACTGGAGGAGATACCACCACCTTCTTTTATCCAGTAACCCCTCCCCATTCTAAGGACACCACTGCCATGGGATGCACCTTAGCCTGATTATCAGTGTTGAGAACTGTGTATATCACACCAGTCAAGTATTGCTCTGAGGACACCAGTTGCTCAGTCACCATGGTTGCACTGGCACCAGTGTCTCTCTTCTACTCTAACCCCATTGACATGTGGCTTTTGTCTGTTCTTTTCCAGATTACTGGGGCAGACAGACAGGGCAGCTATATCCACCCCATCCTCTGAAACTAGAGTTGCATTAGTGGGCTCACCGACATGGTCATGGCCCACCTGGAATCCCATCTGAAGACCTACCACTGCATTTACTGCAGGTGCACTAGATGCATTCATTTTGTTGGGACAGATAAGGTCTCCAGTTTAGTATAGAGTTTTGGGGCCCAACCTCCTGAGCAGGTTTTTAGGGCATTTAGTAGAGTTTTTGATTTTATATTATGTTTGATCACCCTCTTTCCCTTGGGGGGGGTGAGGCTTTTTGGTCTCTTACTTTTGGTCACACTCACCAGTGGTTGTTTTGGTCACCCTTGTTTTGACCCAGTGGCCTGCCTTCTTTCTCAACTCTTGAGAAGAAAGCAGACCTAGGTCTACGAGGTACTCATGTAACTTCTCTTGAACACAATTACTTAACAGATGTTCCTTGTTCAATAAATGATATAGCCCATCAAAGAAATGCACATTGTTACCTTTTAACCAGCCACCTAGTTTTTTCACTGAAAAGTCTACAAAATCTATCCAGGTCTGACTCCGGGTTTTTTGAGTCTCCATGAACTTGATCCTGTATTCTTCAGTGGTGACTCCAACACCCTCAATCAGGGTGTCCTCCATCAGGTAATAGGGTTCAGCATCTGCCTCATTCAGTGACAGAAGCCTATCCCTACCCTTCCATGAGAATAGCTCCCAAAGAAGAGAGCCCCAATACGTTTTGTTAAGCTGTCTCATTTTACAGGCACTCTCAAAGGCAGAAACCCATTTGGTGATATCATCACCTCCTGAGTATTTTGGGACAATCCTTTTGGGGATTTTAGGGTCAAAAGCTTCATCCCTATTTATACTTTTGCTACCACCAGAGATGGGTTCTAGACCAATGTAAGCTCTTTCCTTTTGTATAGCCAAGAGTTTAGCCTCTAATGCTATCCTCTTGGCTAGATTTGGAAGATCTGCATCTTCAGTATCTACTTCTTCTGAGGCACTACTGGCAGCATTCTCAGTGGAGGTACTGTCTGAGTGGGAAGTGACTGAGTCATTGTCAACCTCATCCACCTCTGGGTTATCATCCTCTTTCCCAGTGGGGGGATTTCTTATTGCTAAGGCCTTGTTATTTTTTTTCCAGCAACTGCTGCAGATCAGCTTTCGTGGGTTTAGGTCCCATAGCAAGTTTCCATGTTTTACAGCGTTCCTTAGGTTAGGGTATCCTAAGGTGCTGACAGGGTGCCAGGTTGAGTTCCTGGCAAGGCCCTTGCTCAGACATGGTTTTTTAAGTAGTTGAGAACTTTTTAAGGAACTTAAAAAAATGCTAAGTACTTTCTAAAGGCCTAACTTACTTTTAAAAAACATTTAAACAGTTTTACCAAGGCCTTAACAACTATTTTAAAACAATTTTAAAACAGTCTAAAAATCAGAAAGAAAATGTTTAACTAGAGTAAATTTTTGGATTCCTCTGTGGAATCACATATCAACCAAGTGGTACAACAAATGTCAAGTCTTGTAACCCACTGCTGTCAGCAATGTAGGAAGCTGGCTCTTTATGTGATATATCAATAACTAGATATACGGTGTAAAGAGTCCAGGGGTTCCCTCATGAGTAGTCAGGGGCTTGCTATGCAATCCCAAAGGGCTCTATTAGGTGGTAGTGTGGTTGTGCACAGAGGAGTGCAAGACATCTACAAATATCGTCAATAAATGAGACATACGACTCAAAAAGGAGATACACACCAATTTATAGAAAGTATCTTTATATATGTTTAGGCATCAAAGAAAAATCATTCAGGTAAGTACGTTTTTAAATATAAATTCTTTTCACTTTAAAAAGTGGGCACTTAGTGCAATTTCTAAGTTCTGCAATGTTATCCTATGGAAGGAAGAACAAGTTCTGCAAACAGGTAAAGTACAATGACTTACAAGCTATCTGCAGGAGTTAAGGTGAGTGATGGGCAAGGTCCAAGACAGCACCAGCAGGAACCACCAGCAGCACAATGGCGGCAGGGTGCAAAACAGCATCGGGAACCCAAAGCGTTTCAATGGAGATCTGGCTCTGCGGAAAAAGGCTGCAGGCTCTGGCTAGGAAGCCAGTCGGACTGAACCAACAGCAGGGCTCAGGCCTCATGATGCTCAGGTACAGGGGGACTCCTTTGGTCCTCTTCTCCACGGCCCATGGGTGACATGTGCAGAGGTGTCTTCAGGTGTTGGATTTTTGTTACCAGTGCAGTAGTGGTAGAGGGGGCCTGCATGCAGAGGCTGCATGCGTTGTCAGGGAGACCAGAAGGGGTGAAACCAATATGGACTTCAACTCGGGGACTGGGGGACTTTGTTGACACCAGTGGCCCTCTTCAACTAAGGCTGTAGGTAACGGGTGCATTGATGGCTTAGGGTGTTGGTTTTTGGCTGTTCAAAGGGCCTCAGAGTCCTTTCTTTGGAGGTTGTAGGAGAACGGGTCCACTGTTCATGGGAGGTCTTGTGTCTTTATCAAAGGCATGGAGTCCTCCCGGGTTTCTGGAGTCAACAGCTGCAGGATGAGTCAACTTTGGCTCAGTTTTTGACAAAGGATGCAGACAGGCCAGAGGGGTTGGTACCAGGTCAGCTACTTCTTCTCTCTTCTCTGCTTGCGTTGCTCTTCAGTGTCCTTGGTCTTTTGAGTTTGTCAGAATCTGTTTCTCTGGAGTCAGGGGCTCCTCTAAATACTGAATTTAGGGGAGTTCGGTAAGTGTAGGGTGGCAGCCAATAGGCTACTGTCCCTTGGGGTCACTGCACCCCTATATGACTACTTCCTGTGGAAAGTGGGCATAACCCTGTCTGGGACTTCGTAGGTATGCCATCACAATGACGGTTACATCTGAAAAATCATGTTAACCCTGTGCCGATTTTCCTACAGCATGTACTAAATGACAGTACAGGTATATGTAATAGCCGTTTAACCCACATTTACTGATAGGTAAACAAGTAGAATTGCTGAAGAGAGTTTACTTTCACTTTGCTCATGTAAGCTAAAACACAACCTGGGAGGTAAACAATAACAACTGGTGAAGAGAGTTAACTTTCAATAAGTATTAAATTACACTGCCACCGGAGGACATTTAAGAGAATGCAGCCCATCATCCCATCATCACCAACGATCCTTTTAGTATGTCCCAGAACAAAGCAGGAAATTTTAGAGTGCTCTCCCAAATGAGAGAACTGACTTTCCTTTTGTTAGACTTTTCATCCTTGGCGTGGTCTCCCTTAACTTTTTGCCTCTGTTCCCCAGGTTGTTGATGTGTGCTGGACTCTGATTTTACTGTTTTGGTTACTCTGGGCACTTTACCACTGCTAACCAGTGCTAAAGTGCAAGTGCTCCTGTTTAAAATGTGTACGTAATTGGTTCTCCATGATTGGCATATTTTTTTTACTGTTAAGTCCCTAGTAAAGTGCACTAGAGGTGCCCAGGGCCTGTAAATCAAATGTAACTAGTGGGCCTGCAGCACTGGTTGTGCCACCCACACAAGTAACCCTGTAATCATGTCTCAGACCTGCCACTGCAGTGTCTGTAAGTGTATTTTTACACTGTAAATTCGACTTGGCAAGTGTACCCACTTGCCAGGCCTAAACCTTCCCTTTTCTTACATGTAAGGCACCCCTAAGGTAGGCCCTAGGTAGCCCCAAGGGCAGGGTGCAGTGTATGGATAAGGTAGGACATATAGTAATGTGGCTTATATGTCCTGACAGTGAAATACTGCCAACTTCGTTTTTCACTGTTGCAAGGCCTGTCTCTCTCGTAGGATAACATGAGGGCTACCTTTAAATATGATTAAAGTGTAGATTCCCCTAGAGAGTAGATGACCATGTGGAGTTTGGGGTCCCTGAACTCACAATTTAAAAATACATCTTTTAGTAAAGTTGATTTTAAGATTGTGCATTTGAAAATGCCACTTTTAGAAAGTGAGCATTTTCTTGCTTAAACCATTCTGTGACTCTGCCTTGTTTGTGGATTCCCTGTCTGGGTCAGTTTGACAGTTGGGTTGTTTTTCACCTCGCACTAGACAGTGACACAAGGGGGGCTGGGGTGTAACCTGCATTTCCTGATTAGCCATCTCTGCTAGGAGGGAGGGGTGGAGTGGTCACTCTCATCTGAAAGGACTGAGTCTGCCTCTGACAATGCCGGCTCCAACCCCCTGGTGTGTGTCTGAGGCTTTGCCTGGGCAAGGCAGGATTTCACAAGTAGGTGTGAGTCCCCTTTGAAGAAAGGTAACATCAAAGACTAAAATGGGTATAAGAAGGGCACCCAAATCTACAGACTTTAGAAACACTTCTGGAACCAAGAGGAACCTCTGCCTGGAGAAGAGCTGATAGCTGAGGAAGAAGTGCTGCCCTGCCTGTGACTGTGCTTTGTGGAGCTTTCCTGCAGTGCTGCTTCAGCCAGAGTAAGAGGGCAAAGACTGGACTTTGTGTGCCTTCCATCTTGTTAAGAAGTCTCCAAGGGCTTGAGTTAGAGCTTGCCTCCTGTTGTTTGAAGTCTCAGGGACAGCAAAGACTTTTCTCTGCCAGCACCTGGAGTCTCTGGAGAGACTCCTGCTCTGACAAGTGGTGCCCTATCCAGTCCCTGGGCCCTTGAAAGAAAAGCTGGTGGAAATCCAAGAAAATCGACTTCGGACGACTCCAGACCGACGCCGCTGCTGAATCCGGTAATGCCTGCACCTGACGCCGTGACCTTCGCTGGAACGCAACGCTCTTTGCAGGCCCAACGCCGCAGCAGCCCCGCCGAAGTCCGCGACTCCGTGGAAGTTGCCGCACGACGTCGTGACCGACGCCGCTCGAAGTGCATGGATTCAACATTTGGCACAGACGCCGCGATCCCCGACTTCGCACATCGGCTTGTTTTCACTCTTCACCAAAGGTACTGTACTTGGGGGTCTACACGACTCCGTGTCCGGCACCGCTGGTGTCGGCTTGTTGGGAACGACTTTGTCACGACACCGTGTTAACATCTCATCGAAGCATTTTTGTTTCTAAGCGCTATTTTTGAGTTTAGTCTCTAAAAATTCATAACTTGACTTGTGTATGTCGGATGTTTGTCGTTTTGGTCTTGTTTTGTTTAAATAAATATTTCCTATTTTTCTAAACTGGTGTTGTGTCATTTTGTAGTGTTTTCATGAAGTTACTGTGTGTGCTGGTACAAATACTTTACACCTAGCGCTCTGAAGTTAAGCCTACTGCTCTGCCAAGCTACCAAGGGGGTAAGCAGGGGTTAGCTGAGGGTGATTCTCTTTTACCCTGACTAGAGTGAGGGTCCTTGCTTGAACAGGGAGTAACCTGACTGTCAACCAAAGACCCCATTTCTAAAACCTTTGTCTTCCCTTTTAAGGTGATCCCAGGCTGGCTCATCCTCTGATTTATAAGACTTTGACTTGAACTGAATGTCATATTACGTGAAGCATCACATTTTGATTAATCAAGACTAATCTGATATTGCATTCTGTAATCTATTAACATTTAGTAAACCTACTTGCTTTGAACCTTAAACATTCTCTAACTTTCTTGTAGACCCTACTCTCCCTCTCATCTATTGAATAAAGATTACATAAAACCTAGACCACGAACATGAGAGCACAAAATATAGTATCCAGGAAAAGTGAAAGATAAAAAGAGGGGTAAAAAGGCCCCAAGAAGGTGACAGGAAAAAAACAAACTGAACAAATGAATTTGAGACAAGAAAGTGAGGTAAATAAGAGAGGAAAAGACGAAAACAAACTTGCTGGAAAAGAACCAGGAGAGAGAAGGGTTAGAGGGGTGAATGAATGAGAACAAAAGTGAGTGAGAGATCGATTACGGTGAGTAGAAGGTGATAGTGGAAAATAGGGCTGTGGAAGATGGTGGCAGAATAAAGGGGAGCAAAATAAAGGCGGGGAGTACAAAAAAGGAAAGAGAACATAATGGGCCAGAGAATCAAACAAGGTGAAGGAAAATACGTTGAACGATATATGTGTGTCAGCAAGAGAGCAGGGGTGTAAGAAGTGCTTTTAATCTATCTCTTTTACATTTTATGTTTTGTAAATGTATTTGAAGAAAATAGATTGCTCTCCATCTAATTTGTTTTGGTTTAACCCTTGACTTTGGATATTCTATGTAATTGAAGGCAAATGTTGCTAAACCGCGTAAAATGAGTGCAGTTTGGGTGATATAGGTGTGGCCAATACCTTTCCTGTATAGGTCGCTGCCCTCATGGTAAATCATGAATGCCCGATGACGAACATGCATAATTGCTGAACTCCTGCTCGCTCATCCTTACTCCTGCATAGTGATCCAATGAAAAAGACTTGCTAGAAGTATGTCTTTGACAAGAATGGTGTGATGCCACCACTCTCTTGCCAGGGACGAAAACGTGTACATACAAACTACAACTAAAACCAAAAACACCTTTTAGAAGCAATTATCAAGGTGTTATCTACCTATGTGCATTCTTCTCAAGACTTTGTCACGGCTCCCTTCAATCAAATGGAAAAATATAACACTTTTTTAAAACCAAACACAGATTAAATGGAGGCTCTCTCTTTCTAGTCCACCCCTTAAATTGTATGGCCTGTAGGGAGCTAAAACAAGAATCTGGAAAGCCAATAGGACTCAATTTAGTTTGCTAACACATATAAAGACTGGCATCTACAAATGTGCAATCGTACATGCATTCGCTGTGTGGAGCAGAGAAAGGGAGCGGTAGGGAAATGTAATTCATTGCTATGCAAGCACTCTGTTGGACACTAAGCGGGAACCACCAGTCGTTCTCCTACCTTGCTTCAAAGAACAATGACACACTGGACCGCCCAACCCCCTGATCTTAGCTGCAGCAAATTACTGTAATAAGTATGGAAGAAAAAGCAAAAAGAAAAAAAATATTAATTTACAAATTGGCATCTCATTTGCCGAAAATGCTTATCACCTATGTGCCGCTCATAGACATGACAGGAACCCGCGACCATCAGTAATTGTTCTGTCTGTTCCGGAATAACAAAACAGTACACAATACAGTTCATTACTCTGCACCAGAATGAAAAAAGATAGTCTTGGCAACTCTTCGGATATCACTAACTCCAATTCATGGTCAAATATTCCTTTCCTGTTCCCTGTCACCATCATCTTTTTTGGGTCAACATGTAATGGTGCTTGGAGCATTCATGGTGAGCATAGTGTAGTCAATACATACTCTGATGGTCTTGGCTGCAGCCTTCTCCAGCCGTTGGCATCTTTTACTCAGGAAGCTGCAGCCCTTGCTGAGATATGACCATTCACTTCTTGGTTCATCCCTCAATAACAGTTTGGTCTCATCTTCTTTCTAAGGAATACTTGAGTGTATCCTTCCACCACCATTGGAAAAATGAGTGACTATTTCACATCTAAAAAGAATGATCTCTCATCACATAATTAATTAATTATCTGATTCATTGCATACACAATGAAATCCTTTCTTAGATCAAGCCTGGGATTGCAAGCGCTAGTGCATGTGTCTCGCTTGCGAGACTCTGTTGTGTGCAGTAAAGGGCTTGGAGCCGGTCTGTTGCGCATGGTTTGCGACACTCTTCTTGACAGCTTTGATGCTGGGCATGCCTTGATGAATTACGTTGCTCTACACAGAGGAACAAGCACTGATTGATTGAACTTAATTTTAACTCTGCTCGCAATGTGATCGAGGTACTATTATGCTTTTTTTTAACTTAGCCCTGCCAAGTGCCACAAATCAGGGGTTAGGGTAACTTATTTTAGAGTTAGTCCCTGCATTGAAACAAGGAGCAGCTACCTGTTTAAAACTGAAAAATGAAATGCCCCAATTTTCATTTATTGTAAGCGTGCCAGTGTTGTATCCTTCTGCTGTTAATAGTTTTATTTTGGAGGCTAATGGCTTGTTATCCACCTTTATTTGTTACGCGTGTCAGATGCCTTATAAAGTAGACCCCTTTACTTGGCTGGCGTAAAACAGAGAGGTAGGAAGAATGTTGGCTACAGCTGCAACATATGCAGGCGTTTCCATTGTGCCAAGGCTGCTGGAGTTATAGCGGGTTACAACAAAGGCAGTTTTTAACACTGCAGAAAGAGTTGCACGCAAGTCATTAACAGTCCCGTGGTCAATATGTGTCTTTAAGCTGGCCTAATAAATCAATCAGATGAGGAAATCAGTCTTTTTTGTGTGCTGCAAATAACACAGGCAGTTGCGCTCCTGTATATTTCGTGGTATGTGACACTTGGAAGTGAGATGTGCATTTCAACCCCACGCAAGTATCAGCAGGCTATAGGCCGGTCTGTTTACTGAGTCTAGAGTATTTATCACTTTATGGTTTTGAACATCTTCTAAAAATCGTATATATAACTTTTAACATTTGTAGCTAATACATGAATTTGTGTGAAGATATGCTTGTGTATATATTAATATGTGTGTATTTATAGCACTTAGAAATGTCTTCATAGCTTCTAACCATCCTTAGCATAATGAAAGACAGAAAAAAAGGTAACATTCTACACTCATTCATTTATGTTTCCATGTAGCTCATTGATGCCAGTTTCGAACTCATTGAGCTGTAGCACAATGATTATAACGTATAACCTTCTGATATTACACAAAACACTCCAGCAAGGACATCAACCCACTGAGCAGTCTGCATAAAATATAAGTGTCACCTGCATGTTATACCTTGTGCCTTAACCCTCTGTGCTATTTCATGATGAGTCAAGTGTGTGACTAACCTACCATAGAGTTCGCCTGCAAGTGCATTAACCACCAGGTAGGTTTCTGGTTCTCTGTTACAGGGGTTTTGCAGCAATTTCAAGGGCCTTTTTGAGTCTCTCATTGCTCAAGAAGTTATTTTGATATTTATCTCTTTACATGGTCTTCATTACTTGATTTTACTTACAAGACAGTGCCAATCAAAGTGTCACACATTTGGCAATAGAATGTTACTCATAAGAATGCTGAAAGCATGAAAATGTCACACATAAGCAATCTGAAAACTTGGCAGCTTTGTTTACTTTTAGTGCCCTCCAAACTGAAGGCTTGTGTGACTGGCAGAAACGTGCTAAGCAGGACAAACCAAATTGCAAAGTTTTATTTTTTTAAAGCAAACTTCCTTTTCTTTTGTCATGGCGTCTTTTCTCACTTTCAACTCATATTTTCTTTGTTTTTGCTTGTGAGCGCTCTTTTCAAAAGATTACAATTAACTTGTTTGAAATACTACAAAGCAATACTATTTCTTTATTATTTGTAATTTCTGAAATGATTCTTTACCACATAATCACGCATTACATCCCAATCCACCCCAATCTGCCCCATTACAATTCACCCTAATCCACCCCACTTTACCCCACACCAATCCACCCCACTCCAATCCAAACCACTCATCTCAATCCAATCCACTCCAATCCATCTCATTCCTTCCAACCCACCCCAATCTAATCTGCCCCACTCCGATTCTCCTCACTCCAATCAAAAATAATCTGCACCTCTCCAATCTGAAACAATATGACCCACTCCAATCTTCCCCACTGTAATCCAAAACAATCTGCGCCACTCATTTCCACCTTGCACCAATCTGCCTAACTTTAATCCAAACAACTCTCCCACACTCCAATCAGTCCCACTCCAATCTGCCACACTCCTATCCAAAACAATCTACCCCACTCAAATCCACCCCACTCCAATCTGCCCCACTCCAATCCAAATGAATATGCCCCTCTCCAATCTAATCCACCTCACCCAATCAAATCCACCCCACTCCATCCCAATTCACCCCACTCTAATCCACACCACTCCCATCCAATCTACCCCACACAAACCCAATACACCCCACTCCAATCCATTCCACTACAAACCACCCTAATCTGCCCATTCCTACCTGCCCCACTCCAATTCAAAACAATCTGCTCTACTCCAATCCAAACAATCTGCCTCACTCCAATCCACCTCACTTCAACCTAATCCAATCAACCCGACTCCATCCCAATTCACTCCACTCCACTCCAGTCCACCGCACACCAATCCAATCCACCCCACACCAAACCATGCACCACAATCCAGCCCAGTTCAATCTACACCACTCCACACTCACCTCACCCCAATCTAATCATCCCCACCCCAATCCACTCCAGTCCAATCCACCCCACCCCACTCTAGTCCATTCCACCCCACTCCAATGTAACCTACCCTACTTCAATACAACCCATCCTACTCAATCCAAATCACCAACTCCAATCAAGTCCACTGCTACCCAGTCCATCTCACTCCAATCCAATCCACCCCTCTCCAATACAATTCACTTTAATCTGCCTCACTCCAGTCCAATTCAGTCCACATGAATCCACCCCACTTCAAGCCACCTTAATCTATCCCACTTCGATCCAGTACACCCCTTGCCAATCAATCCACCCCACACTAATCCAAGCCACCCCACACTAATCCAAAATACCCCACTCCAATCCAATTGACACCAGTCCAATCCAACCCACTTCAAACCACCACAATCCACTCCACTCTAATCCACCCCACCTACTCCAATTGACCCCAATCCAATCCACCGCATCCCAATTCACTCCACCCCACTGCATTCCAATCCATCCATATCCAATGCATCACACTCAACCCAATTCGCCCCACTCAACCTTAATCCACCCCACTTACTCCAATCCACTCCACTACACCCCAATCTGATCCACCTAACACCAGTCCACCCAACTCCAGTGCAATTCACCCCACACCAATCCAATCCACCTCACCTCAATGCAATCCACCCCAGTTCAATCCACCCCACACTGCTCCAATCCAAACCTCCACTGCCCCAATCCACTCCAACACTCTCTGCCACTGAACCATTGAACTCTACTCCCGACTACTCAACTCTACAACACTCTACTCCCTCCTTCCACTCTGACAGTCCACACCACTAACTTTTAGCTATTCTGAACAGCAGCCACACTGGTATACGACATGGCATAAAACTTTGCCAAAGCCAATAGTTCTTGTATACGTGACACCTATTGGCTTTGCCAATGCTTGTTTAAATAGTTTCCCACTAGATTAGGCTTTTTTTATTACTTTTATTAGCACTCGAGTGCAAACGTCAAACCTAAAGGCTTTGCCAATACTCGTTTTTATTGTATGCACCTTTTCTTCCTACATGCTTTATTTCCTTGTCCATACATCTGAGAATGAAGTTGAGTATGATACATACTATTGATAGTTGAATAATGTTGTGAAGCGCGTGCTGGGTCACTGTTGCCTTTTAGTGTACAGTACAAAAACCCACAATTGTATTTTGGGGTGTCGTATGTTTACACCTGATTACCATTATGTGAGGAATGGATAATTTTATCGTTTTTTAGAATGTAAATGTTTGAATGATGTTGAACAAGCTTGCTTCTTCACAGAAAAGCATATCCTTGGAATTATGAATTAGTTCAGGCGAAATTTAAATTAAGCCCATGTAATTCAGGTTAGTCCGTGATTTTTGATTTACCCCTCTAACCCGAATTTCCTGAAATTAGGACATTACTCCACATTATATAGTTATGCTGTGCAGGGCCGGATTGGGAACCCAAAGCAGCCCTGGCAATTTTCTTGGACCATCTCTGGGGAGATGAGGTGGAGACTGCTGCTCTGCTGCTTTTATTACTGAAAGCCAATATTACAGCACGTTTGCAAAACCGGCTCCAATAGAAAAACTGCACCCCGACCCCCCCATCTCTGTAAAACCGGCCCCAACCTTCCCATTCTCCTGGGTAAATGCCCGACGCCCGCTTCGGTCAGTCCGGCTCTGATGCTATATTCATTGCAAAATTATAGCGCAGAAGCATGGGAACAATGCACAGGTTCAGAACGCAAATGGTTGTTAGCGCAGCTTGTGGTTTTGACACTATTTTTTGAATGAAATACATCCTTCTGTTCAAAATGGACACAACGGCATATTTCACTCTAAAACACAGCTCTAAATGCCAGATTTGGACTTTGCAAAATCCCATGTATTTTCACGTACTTTTCCTGAAAAGTTTACGAGAAACTAGGGCCATATGTACAAACACTTTTTCCCATAGACACAGAATGGGTAAAAACCTTTGCTACATCTATAAATTATGCAAATTGCGCACCACAACTATAAATGCAACTGTTTGCTCAGGGACTTGCACACTTATTCCACACTGGGCTCCATTAAAAACAACACCTTTGCAATCTGAAATAACTTGTTACAGGTCAAAGAACGGTGCTCTCTAGACTTACGCTTGGTCCAGCAACACCGGGCATTCCTGGCTGACCATCAGGGCACTGGCAGTTGGAGGCAGGTAAGACTCTCTCCAACGGGCACTGCCATAGGAAAAGTTAAAAAAAATTAGGCAAGTAAACTTCTCTCAAGTTATACTGTAAATAAGACATGTAATTTGATTTGTACTTACCCTTTTATCATCCTGCCAGAAATAGAAGGAAAAGAAAAGTTCATTAATATCACTACCGAGTCTGGCCACGCATGAGAGAATGCAGAAGGCTCATAGGACTATTCCCAAAACATGCCGAACATTACTCCTCCTGTAGGAGTGTTTTCTCAGCTTTCATTCTTGCCAGATGCCCCTAAAAACTTCACAATCAGGTCTCTATTTTTTAGGCTGGGTGTACACTTGATATAAGGACCTTTCGCAGCCCGGTGTCGCTGTTTAATATCATAGGGACAACATTATGGAATTGGACCAATGGAAACATCGACAGCACATTTACCAAAGGGATCCAGACGAATATTTATGCTGCGTATTTGTATAACTTGCTGAAAAAAGTTACAGTGGCTTTGGAATTCACGGACTATTAGCACTTCATTGAAGCAGCCCATCCCTTGATGTTTCTTTGATGCATATGCAAACACAGCTGGGTATGGACAGAATGGAACAGCGACTGCCAAGGGAAATGTGGAGTGTCACTAAGCAGAGAGAGGGCAGAAGGCTTCATGTTGAAGGCAAGTATCATGGATGCTTGGTTGACTGCTGAGTCTACTATGGAAGAGGGTACTCGGGGCCTCACAGGCCCGTTATTCCACCAAGCATTTCCCCGTGGGCTGGAGCCCATGACCGCTCCTGGTGCCTCTGTCACTTTCCCTAGAAGTTAATTGCAATAGGCACAGGGAGGCTGAAGAACAGAGAGAGAGCGAGAGAGTGATCAGACATGAAAAAGAGAGAGAGTAGACCATGGGTGAAAGAGAATGGATGGCTTGAAAGAGAGAGAGAGAGACTGAACAATGGGGGCCGGTTTGAGCATTTCTTTTTACCAGAGGTGCTTTTGGTTCCCCAATCCGGCTCAGGGGGTACTGACATGACATAGGAGGATGTGCGTGCATTACCTATATTACCATGTGCTCTTGAAGGTGTAAGGTAGAGCAGGTAGAGGAGACTCCTACATCTAGTCTAGGTCAACGCCACTGTCTGCTATGAGTGCACATACTTTCTGGGGTCATTTGAGCAGCATCACTGGGTAGTGTCAAGGGATCAAAGCAGTCCCCAGGATGTTTACCGCAATGGATGGCATGAAGCAAAGCCTTGAGACAGCAGTCACAGGTATCGAGGTAGAAGGCCTCTGGTTGTGGAAGGTATATGCAAAGGGGGAGATGAGAGATTTCACAACATTTTAGAAAAGAAAACTGGAATTTGAGGTGAATGGGCACTCGAGCATGCGCCCCTAGCTATGGGGCAAGGCCAACCAACATCCTGCGACTTTAAAGTTTGTTTTGAGGCAAGCCACAACCGCTACATGTCAAGTACACTAAACAATCCTCTAATTAGTCCGTAACTCTCACTCTTCTGTTCCACTACTCCCTAGCTGTGAGCACCAGTCACAAATTAACAGTAGAAGTGACTGAACTGTCTTTGTCACATATATTCTTCAGTCAACACAAAAACTAACATCTGACATGCATTTTCACAATGGAAGGAATACGCCTATATGGCCCCCTCCATATATCTTTTGGACCATACACTTCAACTAAGCATAGACATAGGTGCAGTTCACTAGGTCTCTAGTCATGCAGAGTATTTCATAGTTCAGTTTGGCAATTCGTATCCAAAAAGGGGTTGTAGAGGTAACAGTCAATATTCCTGCAGCAGAATACCATCTGCCCAACTAGCTCAGTCTTTCATGTGTGTGGCCCTGTTACCTGCTCACAGGCGTGCTGTACTGGTGGGCATTCATCTGGTTTGCGCTATCAGCAGCAACTCCGGAGACAAGGGACTTTAGCAGCGGCTTCCCTCAGGACTCAAGGTGAGGATGTCAGAGCTGCCTGGTCAGTGCCCACCTTGTCATATGTGACCTTTGGGCAGAAACCAAGAAGTGCACAGTGAGGGCAGTCGCAGCCTCTGAGTCAGGATTACACAGGCTGCTCATGTGGCAGGTGTAGCTTCTTGGCGGACACCAGGCTTCCACTTTAGAGGTGATGGCAGCTCCTCCTAAGGCTTCAATTGGAGCTGGGAATAGCAGCACCAGGTTTTGCAGCACATGGTCACTTCTCAGACTTGATTCCAATGTGGGGACATGGGTCGACTCCAGCTTCAAGCCAAAGGCCAGTCAGCAAAATCTGGCTGTTCTGCACACCGGGGATACAGCTGCTTTCTCCTCCTGGGTAATCTCTCCTGCTGCAGTGCCAGACACTCTCGTTCCCTCTTTGAGCAGGCAGACAGGATTCAAGGGGCTAGGCAGGCCTTGGGCTTCTCCAACAATTTGTGCAGCCTTCAGCTGATTTCCACTCAGAGACCGGCTGTCCTGTGTCCAGCAGCCCTGGCTGCACAACAATGTTTTTGGATCTCTGCAAAGCACTCCCTTATTTGTTCATCAAGAACTTGGAACTGAAAGGGAGGCTCTCTTTTAAATTTAAATGCCATTTTCTGACTGCTCCTCAAACACAGCCTTGGTGCATGGTGATGGGTGTCACAGTAGGTAGCACTGTGGCTGGCTGTAAGCAGGAGTATCTAAAATGAGGGCAGAGTGGACTGTGAGATCTGTGCACATAGCTGTCAGCAGCAGTCCCACCACTCACCCCTACCATCTTTCAAATAGCAGTACTCAGGAAGAACTAATCAGCAGCCCTTTACTAACAAGATCCTCATTGAATTACTAAAGTCAGCTCTGTCTCCATCTGACATCTCTTCAGTGTGTGGATCTCCACCTTCCATCCACAGGAATGCTCAATACACTTTCATTGTCTTGTAAAACTGTAAAAATCTCCATCTTGAGCCATGCTACACCAGAGGCCATTCAAAATGGAGCCTACTGGTCCTAGTACTCAGACTCCTATCAAACACAGACTCCTACCACTATATACATGTTACACAGTCACTGCACATACACACAACTCAAAATGCACACAGAATGTCAGAGCAAGGTTCTGGGGTTCACATAAAAGTGGAGCTTTAAATGAGAGGGCTCTGTAGACTCTTCTTACCCTTACAGAGACAACATTATGACCACACTTGGTATACTGCCACAACCGGATTACGTGATTCACCGTAGGCATGAACAGTAGTTTTACACTCATTATGAGTGCATGCTTTGTGCACCCCTCCAGGTGATGGAACAGGTTCTAAAACTCTCATTAAAAGAAACAGACACAGGCCTCCATGCACACACTACATTATTGGGATGTCAGGGCAAATGTGAAAGTCGGGATATCAATTTCACATGCAGTCAAGCATTCAGGGCAGTCTAACCTGCAGAGTAAATTTTAGTCCAAACAGCTAACTAACCAATTATTCTGTACCACCGTAACCCCCATGACACACCCTAGCACAGGGCTTTAATAGTCTGTAATTTGAGCAGGTTCTATTTGTTTCATATTCTCTTCCTTCTTCTACTCCCTCACCTCTAAAGGAACCCCTAATATGTAGTCAGTACCTTCAAAAACTTCCCATCCAGGACAAATAACATATAAAAACATAATTTGTGGTTTCTTCTATACAGTGGTGGAAGCAGTATTTCTATCTTCCATTTTGTATATCCTAGACAAGGCTGGACATGATTTTGGAATGTACTCTGCACTGTTTCTAAATAATCTACATACTGGTTCTTGTGGGTTTTAGGCACATTTCTCAAACTCTATTTTACACTTCATCTGATGGAGATACGAAGTGTGCTTCATAAAAACATATCTTCTATTCCTTTTCCAATAATTCGTGTTACAGATATGTGTGTCTGTAGTTAGTGGGATTGTGCCTCAGCACGCATAAGAGAGACGTGGGCCCATGTGAGGTGTTATCACTTTACCAGTGAATTTTCTTTTAACCCACGGCAGTTTTGTGACATGTAGATGTGGTTTTTGTGTACAAATGACATCAGAAGGCATGGCGATGTTTATTGTTGCTTGTGCCCCTCTTCATTTATGAAAACAGTGCGGCCAAATGCTTTTAGGTGCACAGGATGTATTTAGAGGTCACATGCCCTGCCATGTTTATTGTCACATTGTAGTTTCATTCAATATGTAGGCATTATGGATGTTTGGCCAGTGAAGTGTGTTAAGATGGACGCGTTTTTTTCATATCTGGAAATGGCAGATTTTGTTGTCATCTACAAAGTTATATTTCGCTGTTTTCTTACACACTAGTTTCTGTCGAACATGCAACTGACTTCTGCGCATGTCCATACGGTAGGAGCCGGGGCCGGCTTTGGTTGGGGGGGCGACTGGTGTGGTGGCACTGGGCGCTGACCTGGAGGGGGTGAGTAGTTACTTGGGGGAGGGGTGGCTTTGTTTAGCAATACGTTATGTTATAAAAGCACCTGATGTTGCGTCCCCTTGCCTAGCTTTCAGGCAGCAATAAACAAATATAAAGATAACTCTTGTGATTAATGTTTCTACTACAGAGATAGATGGAAGTTTTGTCTAGTGGCAGTTTTGATTCTTCATAAAGTAGCGCAGAGGGTTATGCCTGCCCCATAGAACAGATCTGTGTTTTATGTGATTAGCTGAGTGGATTTGTAAAGCCAGTCTTTGCTAGTGCTGTTATTCAAATTTAGGGGCATATTTATAATGCTCTAGCGCCACTTTGCGCCACATTAACATCATCATTTTTTATGTTAATGTGGCCCAATGAGACCGAAATCCCAGCGCCATATTTACAGAGTACAGCAATGCATGCATTGCGCCACTCTGTAACCCTTTGCGCTACATTATGCCTGTGCCAGGCATAATGCTTGCAAAGGGGGTGTTCCCCCGTAAGGGGAGCCGGAAAAATGCCACAAGGAAATCTATGATATTTCCTTGTGCCATTTTATACAGCACTTTTAATGCCTGCTCAAGAGTAGGCATTAAAAGAGGGAATGGGCCCCTATGTACTCTGCAGGAGTAGCGCCAACATTTTGGCACTACTCCTGCAGAGTACATCAGTAGCGTCATGAAAAATGATGCTATTGCCCCTACCCTGCGCCATGGTGCACCATATTTTAAATACGGTGCACACATGGTGATGGTAGGGGGGTACTAAGGGATGCAGGGAAAGTGTGCGCTGCACTTGGTGCAGCACCACTTTCCATACATCTACCCCTAAATGTATGTGAGTGAGGGGCATATGAGCAATGAGGGGCTGTTTTGTCTGGTGGCAGTGAGGGAATTCAAGGAGAAGGTCATGGGGGGGTGCCAACGAAGATTTTTGCACTGGGCGTCACCAGCGTTAAAACCTGTCCTGGCAGGAACACCTGTGTGAGCACTGACAGTAGACACTCCAGTGTAAAGTTGGATTTGCTTCCCTAGTTGCTGTTGGGATAATACAAATGAAGTTAACTCATTATTGTTTGACTCTCATGATGCAATCTCCTCTCCGCTTTGAGGCTGCTGACATGGAGATGAAGTATGTTGAGTTGTTTAAATGGCCACCCTGTTTTTTCTGTTGTTATATGAAAAAAATCAAGGTGTCTGTCCGTTAACTAGGCATGTGCTTTACTCCAATAAACTTCTGTAAGTAGCCAATCTCTATTAAGGGAATTAAGGCAATAAGGCCCATATTTCTACTTTTTGACGCACAACTGCGCCAACGCAGTTGTGCGTAAATTTTTTTACCGCCAGCTAACGCCATTCCAACGCACCATGCGGGCGCCTTATTAATGGAATGACGTTAGCCGGCGCTGCGGACTGGTGTGCGTAAAAAAAAAATGACTCACACCAGGCAGCGCCGGCGTATGGGAAAATGGGGGTTGTGCGTCAAAAAATGGTGCACGTCAGGTCTGAGGCAAAATTCAGGCCTCAAACCGGATTTGCGCCATTTTTTTTGACGCCCAAACTCCATTGACATGACTCCTGTCTTAGCAAAGACAGGAGTCATGCCCCCTTGCCCAATGGCCATGCCCAGGGGACTTATGTCCCCTGGGCATGGTCATTGGTCATAGTGGCATGTAGGGGGGCCCAAATCAGGCCCCCCTATGCCACAAAAAAAATCGGAAAAAATACTTACCTGAACTTACCTTTACTTCCCTGGGATGGGTCCCTCCATCCTTGGGTGTCCTCCTGGGGTGGGCAAGGGTGGCAGGGGGTGTCCCTGGGGGTAGGGGAGGGCACCTCTGGGCTCCTTTCGAGCCCACAGGTCCCTTAACGCCTGCCCTGACCCAGGCATTAAAAAACGGCGCACATCAGGCCGTGCGCTGTTTTTTAAGGCCCACCCACTCCTGTGCGTCAAAATGACGTCAGAGTATAAATAAGGGGCACAGGCCTTAAAGTCATTTTTTGGAAGGGAACGCCTACCTTGCATATAATTAACGCAAGGCTGGTTCCCCCTTCTAAAAAATGATGCACATGGTGGAATTTTGACGCCCGCTGGGTCGGACGTCAGAGTATAAATATGGGGCAGGGTTTGTGCCGATTGTGCGTCAACATTTTTTATGCACATTCGGCGCAAACAGAGTATAAATATGCCCCTAAGTGTGCAAAACATGTTTCTGAATCATCAGGTACCAATCTCTAGTGTAGCCCTATGGACAGAAACATGATTCTCCACCTTAAATTGCCCTATAGTGACAACAGTATTACCAAATGTGGCCAGTGCTTAATTTGTCAAAAAATAAGTGCCAGGGCCCTTGTCAGGAGGGCACTGAGCTTGCACCACCAATTCCCCCTGCCAGTGCTGCAAATAACAGTACCAACACAACTTCTAATCATCACACTCTTATATGTGTGATAATTCACACTACTCCAAGCCATCAAATGCTACAAAAATGGCTTGGGTGGCAGGTATTAGTCTGTTTTAATATATATCCACTTATTAACTGTTGTTGTTTTCAACCCATAATTAGATACACGGCCCCACCATAAAGAGGACTGTCATAAGGCCCAGTGTTGATAGTTAAGTGTTGGTGCTGAGCACCAATACCACTGGCTCAAATTAAGCAGTGGTGATAATACCACATTTCTTTCTGGGGTCAAGACCTACAAGTTGAGCTGGGAATTTTATGTATGGGAAAGGGCCTGGAGCTGAGTTTGCTTACAGAAATTGGTGCAGTTGAACTGCTTTTTGCATCTCATGCCTAATTTCCTACAAACCTAAATCAGATTAAGTTCCTCCGGTGAAACACCTATCCAATATTACTGATGCCTGCAGCATCTGTAACACCAGATGCAATATTACCACATGCAGCAATTCCTAGATTGAGGCCACCTGCAGTGAGAGCCTAAGAACTCTTTTTCCTTCTGTGAACCACTGTGCACATCCTAATTTCTACCAATATCAGTCAAGTGAACAGTCATAAAATATACTTGGCTTGACTGACATTTCTAACAGTAGCTGTATATTTCCACTTATGCAGTCTGCGAAGGCTTAACTGGGGTCATTGCAATTATGAAGCAGGAGGGGACTAACTTGCGTTTCAGCAAGAGAAGGCACATTTTGTGGCTTGATGCACCACATTTTGTGACAGTATTACTTCATTATTAGTCTTTTTTTACCCATGTAAACACTACGTTGCCAAAGGTTTCACCGCATTAGTACTACTTTACCACTCGAAATCTATCACAATCAGCTACTGAAAATTCACTGGTCATCATTCATAAGATTGATCTTTTTGAGTAGTTTGACCAATATCAATGTGCTTACAAGGGCAACAGACACAGTAGATCATATTTGGTGAATTATAATTGGAAAAGACATCCTATTCCTGGAGTAAAGCTTTGTATTGAAACGTTTTTGTAGTGGCTGTAGTGTTGCAGGCTATGCAGTTTCTGAATTTGAAGTGCCCCTTTGTTGGGGTAAGGCTCAACATTGTGCACATATGTGCACAGCAACATATCTGCCTGCGTTTTTATCAACATTTGATCTGTTTGAGACAGGATTTGATTTTTTTTTAATCTGCAAATTATGTAGCAGTTGTTAGTTATGTGGCAAATGAGGCATAATTCCAATGACCCTGGCCTTAGTTTTCTGAAGACGTTTTGTTTCTGATAGAGCGTAAAGTTTAGATCTGTTCCTCGTGTCAGTGGCATCGGCAGACTGTGACAAGTTTCAGTCATAAATGTAGAAGAGATAAAAGCTAGCATAGAAAACTGCACTGACATGCATTTTAATGTGCTACTTGCTGGTACTTCACAGTTCAGCATAGGTGCCTTTTCCAGTAAATCATAAGCTGGAAGATTAAAAATGATGTTAAATTGTAATTTAGATCCTAAACTAATAGCCAATGTTGAAACAAATTTAAATTTCTTGTGTTTTATGAAATATATGAATGTCTTGTTGGAAATTGTATAGTTTAACGTTTCTATACTCTTTACTTTATTACTGTATTATTTGTTGCATTCATTTTTATCTCGTCTTATTTTGCAGCATTCCAATACACAATTAGGCACGGCTATCATCTAAAAAAAAAGAAATAAACATGAAAGAATGATAGCCTTCAGGCAGACTATTCCATCAGCAATCGGATGACTGAGATTCCCGAGAGGAAAACCAAAGAGAGCATTTAAGTATCATTGTGACTCAGTAGCAAGGCTGAGGTCGAAAGTTTTCTTACAGAAAATGCTAGGCAGGTAAAAGAATAAAACTCACCACAAAGCGGTGCAGGTAAAGAATAATGACTGTAAAGTCCAAACCAACATCATAAAAATAAAGGGACATTTTATGAGCTACTGAATACAAACTGTATTGGAAAACGATGAAGGGAAAATGTAGATGCATAGGTTTAACTTCTCCAGTCAACGGGGGATGCATTAAAATGACACCAGAAGAGCGTATTGTAAGTGTAAGGATAAAACGTATAAGTGATTAAGATAATTACTTAAATATCTACATCGGGCTATTCAGAGGGACCGTGGTGGAAGTAATCCAACTAGCAAAGCACAATGATGCATTCGAGTAGGGGGTTATGCCCTACGCAAAGCAATGGAGCTCTGAGCATGGGCAGGAGCTCTGACAAGCATCTAATTGGCAGACAATCTGTGAGTGGAGGAGATGCAGTCTCCTCTCCACAGGTGAGTATCCATCTGTATTGCAGAACTGAGTAAAAAATGGCATGGTTGAGGAAACACAAACCTAGCCGTGGGAGCTTGGCACAAGCAGTAAGACATTCGTCAAAAATATATTTGATACATAAAATGTAGCACCAACTCCTCCCTCTAAGAAATTAGTCAGTAAACAGACATGATACAATTCTAGTTAAAAGGACACAAATGAGATAATCATAAATTAAATAGATCTAATAACGTGATCATGGATTATTTAAAATGGTCTTTTGGAAGTAAAAATGTAAGTACAGAGATGACCTGTCTTGCTCAATTAGGGCCACATGGAAAGATAACTGTATTGAGTTTTTGAGCTTAAACAAAACAATTTCCCACACTTGAAACGTGAATGCATTTTGAGAAACTGTGGCCTACTAAAATCAGTTTCATTGACTTGTAATAAATGTGCTTGTAACAAAAGTAGCTGAAGAATGTATGCCCGGATCTTCACAACTGGTTCACTAAGTCCTCTCTCTAGCAGAAGTGGCTATTCCTTATTCACTATTGATGGTACTCAGGTTAAGCCACACTAGCAGCTAAGTCTCAGGAAACCCACCTCGACTATGTTAAACAAATCAAAAGTGTTCCAAAAGTCCTATTTGGCAGACATCTTCCAGTAGAGCCTTCCTGTCCTTGAAACAGTCTTACTCACACCAGCAGGTATTGGAGGTGGCGGTTACACCGGCTGTCTTCAGTTGTATTACACACGTGGCTGTGCAGGGGCCAGGGCTCGGCATCCTCAGCACTCCTATGATGGGACCATTGGTTTCATTTGCCTTCATCACAGGTGGGGTGACAGAGGCCCATATTTATACTTTTTGACGCTAAACTGCGCTAACGCAGTTTAGCGTCAAAAAGTTTTGCGCCGGCTAACGCCATTCTGAAGCGCCATGCGGGCGCCGTATTTATTGAATGGCGTTAGCCGGCGCAAGCAGACCGGCGCTGCCTGGTGTGCGCGAGAAAAACCACGTACACCAGGCAGCGCCGGCGTAGGGGGAAAATGGCGCATGGGCGTCTTAAAATGGGGCAAGTCAGGTTACGTCGAAAAAATCGTCTTAACCCGACTTGCGCCATTTTTTAACGACGCCCATCCCCCATCAACATGACTCCTATCATTGTAAAGATAGGAGTCATGCCCCCTTGCCCAATGGCCATGCCCAGGGGACTTTTGTCCCCTGGGCATGGTCATTGGGCATAGTGGCATGTAGGGGGGCACAAATCAGGCCCCCCTATGCCAAAAAAAATTATAAAAAAAAAATAAAAAAATACTTACCTGAATGTCCCTGGGGTGGGTCCCTCCAGCCTTGGGTGTCCTCCTGGGGTGGGCAAGGGTGGCAGGGGGGGTCCCTGGGGGCAGGGGAGGGCACTCTGGGCTCATTTTGAGCCCACTTGTCCCTTAACGCCATGCCTGACCCAGGCGTTAAAAAGCGGCGCAAATGCGCCGTTTTTAGCCACGCCCACTCCCGGGCGTCTCTTTTGCCCGGGAGTATAAATACCACGTAAAGGCCTGGGAGTCATTTTTTAGACGGGAACGCCTCCCTTGCATATCATTAACGCAAGGAAGGGGTTCACGCTAAAAAATGACGCACATTCCGGGAACTTTGGCGCTATTCGCCTCTAACGCCATAGTATAAATATGGCGTTAGTTGGCGTTAGTTTAGCGTCGAATTTGCGTCGAAAAAAACGACGCAAATTCGGCGCAAACGGAGTATAAATACGGCCCAGAATTTGACAGATTCTGACTCTGATTCTCAGTTGCAGCACTGACCCGAATGGTCATTATGGCGGCCTCTCCTCACAACAATGGTATGTACCAAACTATGATCCTTGTGCCTTTTTGTGGCCTCTGGCATACAGGGTCACCATACCTGCTCTGTACTCTGCAAATGGCCCGATTGGCACAGCAGGAGATTCCTCTTCATGGTGACTCCCTCTGGCAGATAGGGTCACCATCTTACACACAGCACACTGGTGATGGCCTGATCTGCACAATTAATTTCACAGCAGCCCTTTCTGGCATGTGGGGTCACAGACTTGCACACTGCGTACAGGTGATGGCCTGATTGGCATGGTTAACTTGACGGTGCTCATTCTGGCATAAGGGGTCACAGGCTTACTCACCACACATGGGTGATGGCCCGATCAGCACAGTTAACTTCATGCCAGGCCCTTCTGGCATGCGCAGTCACCGACTTACACGCTGCATAAAGATGATGGTCTGATCGGCATGGTTAACTTTACAGTGGGCCCCTCTGGCATATGGTGTTGCCAGCTCACACACCTCACATGAGCGATGGCTCAATCGGCATGGTCAATTTTTCAGTGGTGCCCTCTGGCAGATGGCGTTGCCGACTTACACACCACACACTGCCGATGACCCAATCAGAATGGTAGTGAGACAAGGTTGCCAACTTGAAACTACACATGGTCAATGACCTGATCCCTGCAGCAGTCCTCTCCTAACACCTCTCTACAGGGATCCACTCACCAGGATCCCTCACTGGATCATGATCCATCCAGTACTCTCCTCTTCTTCACATGCCTCACTGGTCTTGGCAAACAGGGAGGCACTGGTGCTCTAGGCTCCAGGGGCAGGTGGTCTTGATTGTCCCGGGGTGATGGCCCCTCACCAAGCAGGGGGATTGGCAGGCCTTAGCCTCCAGCCCTGGTCACAGGCAGAAGTCTTGCAGAGCTTCCCCTCCATGCACAGCCCATCTGGCTGCCTGGCAGTGGACTATATTGGGGTCTTCGCTCACCTAGTCTTATAGTCAATTTCCAAACACCAAATGTGATTTAGGGTCTGAATCTTTGAAGTTGATGTAGGGGGTCTGGTACCTTTAAAAGTGCTCACTCCTTGGCCCTGCCCTTCCTCCAGAAAGCAGACTGTCATAGAAGGAGGGACTCCAAATCTTATAGCCCCAGAACACAGACCATAGATTGACCAGAGTTTCACACCTGGATGTCAGCCACAGTGATATGCATATCAAAAGGTTACCTCAGTGCCGCAACACTACTCAGCCCCATCTCCTTCCTGATATTTGCCCAGGCATTTTTCCAGTGGCCTCTCTCTGAATCAAAGAGCACCCTTTAAAAGGTGCTGGAGGGTTTGCTTCTCTTTCTTCCAGTGTGTGTCCTATGCAGCTCCCAGGAATGCAGGAATCCACAAATCTGCCTTAGGGGTTTCCTTTACCTCCTCGTGCTCCTCCAGTCAGCCCTGGGTCTTCAAAAATGAAACCCAGATTCTTCCATGTATTTTACCATTCACAGGCACACATACACCCAGCACAAGTATATAACACACATGCACCGCACAGCACTACATATTAATGGTGTAGGCCAAAGGTGTGTTAAGCACAGAGCAGCAGAACCTAACATGAGTAAGCCTGTAGGCCTCTTCAGTGACACAGGTAAAAAGGCCTGTTCATTTTAATTGATACTACACAGCATGCTGCCACCACTGTGCTCTTGGAAAAGGCAGTAGCCTTTCACCACTATGAGGGTGGATTTTGGGCACCCATGCCTGGCTCCAGTAACACAATCCATAAGACAGTTTTATGTCATGGTGCACACACTTGATCCGTGTTCACCCAGGACAACAAAATGAACATCAGGGATCTAGAAATCATTGCAGATGGGGTACTCAGTGCCTGGTGCACGCTCCTCACTATGTAAGGGACTTTTCTGTCCCAGCAGAGGATCTCCCTAGACCAGAGGAGGGACACCTTTTCATTAATTTGCTTATCAATTTTCCAGTAATAGAGATCTTTGTGCTAAGATAGAAACAGTCAACCCTGCTGGAAGAATTTCTTTCTGCACGGTGAAGGACTGAGGATTGCTGATTCCAGTTTCATCCTAAATCTTTGTACCTGAAAAGCTTTTCTGAAGGCCAAGAAAGATGGCCTTATGCTGACTCACAAGAAGGAACACTGCCTGCTGTAGGACTTCTTTCATGAAGGGAAGACATGTAGAAGGTACAAGAAACAGAGACAACACCATCTCTCTAGAAGAATAAAACAGCAAAATCAGTGATGACAGAATTGTGGTTTCAGTCCAGTTTAAAAGGTGGGCAATGGTGTTTTCCCACCCACAATTTTGTGTCCAATAACCTTCCCCGGATGTTTAGGGAATTGTGGAGCACCAGGACACACTGAAGTAATTGAGTGCTTTTCATGACTACAAGTTTAATTCTATTGTTTATCCTATTACTCCTTCGCAAATTCAAGGTTTTACACAGTGCTTTGTTTTTGACTATGCAAAGGCGAAACCAGACCGGTCCTTTTGTTCTGATTGTTCTGATTAGTCACCTTCACGCTCATGGTGTGGCACTTTAAATTGACTCCCTTATGTGAAATTACATGACTTTTAATTTCCAGTTTATGAGGCAAGAAAAGTCCGGTTAGGAGTTTACAACGCGAATAGCTCTAACTCGAGCAAACGTGAAACCCATTGCAAATGCTTGTTTCTCATTGTTACCAGCAGAGGGTTACTCCCCCTCCTTGGTCTAGCTGCATATTAATCTCTCTTCATAAAAAGGGTCCTAGACATCTTCCTGTTAACTATCGACAAATTGCTTTACTAGTTACGATGGGGAAAGTTTTTGCCAGGAGCTTATTGGAGAATCTTACAGAGTGGGTGGCAGAAGGAAAAATCCCCCGTATGGAGCAAGCCAGTTTTAGGGAAAAACATTGCATCTTGGATAATATCTGTACGTTGAAAACTTATTGCTGAAAAGTATACAGTGATTAGAGTGGCAATCATTGATTTCTCTCCTGCCTTTGTCAGGGTCAACTGGCCATTTCTCTGGAAAAAATATTGAATCTGGGTATTCCTGACACACTTCTTTCATTAATAATTGCCCTGTACTCTTCTACCTGATGCCAGGTGCTGTTAGGAGGTGACCATGGTTTATCTGAGGTGGTTCCAACACAAAACAGGCTGAAACAAGGGTGCCCCATTAATTTGTTTCTTATATGTTTCAAATCTCCCCAGTTTTCTGGCAGCCAGTAATGAAGATGCTCCAAATATAGGAGGCCATCCTTTGCCTTGTCTGATGTATGCTGACAATGTTGTAATTATGGATTTAACACCTGGGGTTTGGGGAACAGAATGTTGTCCCTCCAAGACTATACAACATCAAGAGTATGATCCTAATAATGATAAGCAGAAAATTTGGAGCTCTACAGTCTTGTCTGGGGCATAGGCACAGACAAACTGGAAATTGTAAAATCCTATCCCTATTTAGGGAAAGTGGTTTCAGGTAGCATCCTCGATAAGGCACATATTGATAACTGCTCAGACAAGGCTTCCTCACATGCAAATGGTTCATGTGCCTTTTATAAGGCAATGGGGCGAAGGCATTTTATGCACCTACTCTCCGTCTTCAAGGCGAAAGTCCTCCCGACTCTGTTGTATGCCATAGAATCTGATAATGTGGCTACATGGGGCTTTTCAGAGCAAATGGAGGGGGAAATACTATGCAAGGTTTGTAGTTTTAATTCAGTTGTTCCGATGCCAGCAATTAGGCTGGAATTCAGATTGATAATATCCTATGTACAAGGTCTGGCCACGGTGATTCAGTGGGGCTACCAGCTGAAGAACAGTGAAAAGAAGTCTATGAGAAGCCTCATGAATCGAAAGAGTTTTGGTACTGAGGTATGAAAATATTTGTTTTCTTGTGATTTTGGCCTGACCTTGACTCATTTAGGCCTGCAGGAAGAGGCTATGGCCTCTCTTTCTTCTCTAGAATTGAAATTTTTATTTAAAGGCCTTATAAGTTCTGATAGTTAGCAAAGAGATCTTACATACTTTATTAGTAAGAAAAGGTTACAGGTGATAACCGCGGATAGTGGTCCAAAGGTAGCCCAGAAGCATATGTTTTGGAATTTGGACCATGGCCTCTGGCACTTTATGGTCTTATTCCAAATGTATTTTCTTCCATTAAATTATATAATTGCAAACTGGTCCTCTTTCGGAGAAATGGGGAAAGAATGTAATTTTTGTTATTTAGGATGTCAATATCTTAATCATGCCGTCTTTGTCTATCCTGCAATGTTACCACTACGATGTTGTTACTTATGTCCAATGTTTTTACAGATTAGGTTAACATCTGTTGAATCTGCACAAGAGTTTCTCTTTTCTCCCAAGAATGCTGTCATTTATATTAGTATTTTACATTTTTTGAATGATTTATGAATTTATATTAATGGAATTCTCATTACTGCTGAGGTGACGGGGTGGGTTCCATGTGTACATCCTAGACTTATTGCCATGTCAAGGGGGGGGCTTATTAAGGCAAGAGTATCGAGGAGTACATAGTGTATATATATATATATATATATATATATATATATATACATATATATATATATATATATATATAGGGGGTTATTCTAACTTTGGAGGAGTGTTAAACCGTCCCAAAAGTGACGGTAAAGTGACGGATATACCACCAGCCATATTACGAGTTCCATAGGATATAATGGACTCGTAATACGGCTGGTGGTAAATCCGTCACTTTTCCGTCACTTTTGGGATGGATTAACACCTCCTCCAAAGTTAGAATAACCCCCATAATCCTTTAGGTTGCACTTTTATTGTTTTAAGGTCTATGTACCTATTCGATCTAGGATTTGGATTGCTCCTATATTTTTGTTAGGAATTTAAAAAGGCTGTTATTTATGGGATTTTGGGTAGCTGACTTAATGAATTAATGAATCTTTATGAATTAATTATTGCAATATTTGTTTTATTGTTGGCATTGATTAATTTTACTATTGCTTATTTCTATTTTTATGAGGTATGAATATGATATTGGGAATTGTATTGTTTTGATAATGTGGACCTCTTCGAGTTCCAAACCATGAATGAAGATCGAATTGAATTACCAGTGAACTATTGTGCATACTTTTTAAATGCAGGCTTACAGCTGATTCACACAGTAGTGTATACATTATTTAAATTGTACAAAAGTGACTTATTTTCACTTCTAACAACCATTATGAACTACAGTGTGGCATCACTGCTTCTCAGCTCTTATTGTTAGTATTTTCTCTAAATGTAAATGGTGAAAGCTTTTGATAGAGGCTCACTTTGGAATTTAACTTCTAAGCACCTTGTACTAATGGTAATTATGAGGCACCTAACTTACAAAAATGTGAAATAGCCAATCTGAAGGCAAAAACGTTCAATGTATCAGAGAACTGACATGGAGTGGGGACTATTTAGTAATTTCGCTGCTTAGAAGTCCAAATGGCATCTAAACAGATTCCAACAATCAATAAACTCAAGGAAGTTCATGCAAAAACATGGAATATATTCCAATTTAGAGCATTTAAGTCTCAAATCAATTATACAGACATGACCTGAGCAATCAGTGCTCAAACAAGAACATGGGGTGGGGGGGGTGGGGGGGGTGGTAACCTACAAGACATGATGATCATTTCAGGTCCAGGTGCCCAACTGATTATTGGAAATGGATTTTGGAATTTGCATTGTTGCATTTAGCAGCTGAAAGGTAATCCACATGTGATGTTTTACAGTATTATTTTGCATCACTGACTCATTTGCATGCCTGCTAGCGTAGCTGCAGCAAGTATAAAGAAGAGATCACCTCCACAATGACAATCAACATTTTCCTAGGTGTTTGTCCTGCTCCCCTCTTGCAGGCTTTAGATCTTCACTTGTTTCATCTTGACTTGACATATATCCTGACAGCTTTTTTTTTGGCATTTCCATTACTGTGTTTTCAGACACCACCTGCATATATTATACATGCACTTTGCAAGTTGCATTCTTTACTAATCATGTGCTATGTAATGGACATGAAGCACCACATTGTATACCTTTAAATGCTGATTTTCGAACACTGCTAATTGAATTATTCCACAACAGTCATTGCATTACATATAGCATAACTGCACTCTAATTACGAAAGCCATCACATACACATTTATAAGCACACATGCAAATGGAGCATTTTACACTCCTTCAAATTTCTTTGTGGATCTGACCCATGTAGTAAAGTTAGACAATCCCCTCCATTCCTTCTGACTGGGAAACAATGACAACTGACTTTCTGGACTAAAAGTGGGGAAGAATTACAACTTACCACTGAGTAAATTTCACAAGCAGTTTCTCGCTCGCTTTGGTGGGGGTCGCAGTACAGTCTTAATTTCTGGATTTCTATCTGAATGATAAGACAAAAAGATGTTTGTTATTCAAGCAAAGCACAGTCTCATGTGAAATGTTTTTATAGTTTCAAGTACAAGACCTGTTGATGTTTGCTTCCTTCGACCATCTATCATTCTTGGTCGATCTCTACCCCGTGGGGATCCTTCACGAAGCTCTTCCTCAAACCAAATATTTTGTTAACATTTCTCAGTTGGTGCTGTTCTTCCCTCTTATTCAGCAAAGAAATGATTAATATCTGGGGCACCTTCGACCTGTGAACTTTCTCCCCCTCGTCCACTTTTGCTTGCCTATTTCAATAATTTGGATTTCCTGTTCCATTGTACACTGCTGACATTCAGAAGCTTCTTCAGCGGTACAGCGGGGATTTTGGGTACCACAATGGATAACATTGACGGGCATTAAGACATATTGGACTGCCATCTAAAAAACAACTTTGTCAATAATTCCTTTTGGCCTTATGACCATCCTGAAGTTAGATACAAGACGCGAAGGACTTTAGAGTGAAATTTGATACAAAACTGTTATTCCCCACCAGATTAAAGCAGTTTCACAACCATTTTTTTTACTGTGGATTTTGACAAGAAATAGTCTTCTTCTCCCACAAAAATGCTCATTTGAATCAATCCACCTCATCTCACTTGGATTACTGCTGCATACTATACCTCACTGTAGCTAAGGATTGATTGGGACAGATTCAAAATGGAGTAGCACAGGTGCTGCAGAACACTGAAGTGCACATGTCCACTGCATTATCATCATTGCACTGGTTGTCTGTCCAAAAATGTACTCAGCAAACATCTCTGTGGCTTTTGGTCAGGGCTATCTGACTGACTAATTGACTGATTACACTTTAGCAATGGACCATACAATGGTCGCTTGTTGCACTTCTAACATGCTACTGCTTATATCAGTTCAGTTTCCATTGCTTTTTGAAGGTCACAAATGATGAAGCTGATGAATCTCCCTAGCAAATGTGAAAAGGGAGGGATGACTAAAGTAATTTTATCTTTACTCTGCAAGTGGTGAGTAGGAAGATGGGGGCTAGCCTACGTATTAAAAGGGTGGGGACAGCAAAATTATTAACATTTAAAATGTAAATAATGATTACAATTGAAAACAAGCAGGTGATTTTAAAAATGATTCTATCATCAACCAGGAGAATAGTAAATAGGTTTCCTTTCTGGTGTTATTCGTTTTTTCTTCCCAAAGCCCAGATAAATACATCGAGGAGCATTTGCACTCTTTGCAAATTTCTAGGTTGGCAGGAAGGCAAGCCATAGTACTGGGCCTTGCAATAGCTAAGATACAACTTACTGGCTGCTGACACCGCTAAGAAATCAGCTGCTAATAATAGTGCTAATTCGTGAGGGATCAAAATGACCCCTAGTTTTTAACGTTCTTAAATTCTGGGATCTCATGCCATGAAACTCAGAAGAAGGTAAGGCGACAAAATATTTCTACCTTCAAACCCAAAATAATTTGCTCCATATTTTTTTTAGTTGTTATTTTGTAGGCAATTGCCACAAATTGTAAATAAAATATAATATTTGTAATGCTTTGACAGAAGTATTATTGCGCCAAAATATTGTTGGGTGTTATCTGCATCCCTGAGTGCAGAGACTGGTTAATCGAAAATGATATTGAAAAGGTGAGTTATTAGTAATCGAAGATCATAGTAGACAGTGAAGAACTTCGGGGGCATTACATATGGGAGAGGCTTCTCTTAGTAAAAAGAGACAATATTTCATCCACAAACAATTTAATTGTCTGGGCATCAGTGAAATCACCCTTGGCCAACTGTCAAAAACAATATGGTGGCGCTTGGTGTCAAAGGCTTCAGGGAGCACCGATATATCTCGTAAAGGGCTGAGTCCCTCATTTAACCCATAGGGTGAACCATCCCAGGATGCCTCAGCGATGCTTTAGTGCACTCTTTTAGATCACCGCATATACCACTCTGTCTTGGGGACTCTGATGAGCTTACTTTTGTGTATGCCCTTTGATCAGGTGGTTTCATTTTTTTTTAATCTTCGAAGTGAGCCAAAGAGCAGTTTGTGATTATGTTCTTTATTTCAGGAATGGGGATGCAGCAGTGAGGATCTCATTTATAACATCACCAAAAACATTAAATGCATCTGTGCAAGAAAGCCATTGGGCGCATCCCCCCCAGCATTCCATCTGTTTTTGGGAAACTGTTTTCTATCACCCCAGACATGTCTTTACTTGTCCTCTGCTATTCTATTGGTTATTCCACTTCCTAAAACGATTCCTGTAGATGACAGTCTTCACTATGGAGTGAACACACCAAATTGATCCAAAACACCAAAGGGACTTTTAGATTTAGGAATGCCTTAAAATCCTAGGTTGTACTTGCACTAATGAAGTTGATTTCACAAGGTACCATTAGCATTAAGATGGCCACTGAGTGCGTGCTGCGCTTACGATGGCAATACCTTATCATCCGGTCTAGACATGATAAGCTCCAATTCATCTATGAAATGGAGACACATATGATAATTATTTAATGTATTTTCCAATAGTTTGTGAACATTGTACTATATAATATTTATATGGAAATCAAACCACTTCAACTCCAGCGTCCGCTGCTTCCAGTGTATCCAGTGCACATTAGTTTAACAGAATGGGGAGCACCATTAAATGTTGCTTCTCTCATAAACTTAATGTGCATGGTTGGGATTTGTGGGGCAGGGAAGTAACAAGGGAAGGAACCTACTCGTGTGTTTAAAACATTCACGGATTGCTCAATCTTAACAAAATCCTTATCTGTAGATTTTGCACAATCTTCCATATGATATAGAAAATCATGCTAGCATGATACAGAGCACAAATATTGACATTTTTGTAATTTAAGACTCTTCAATTACTTATAATTTCTGAATTTCAGATAGCCACAGTGTACCCTGAAAACACAATTCACATCTTTACAGAGTAAAAGAAATAAGTGAATGACTATCAGGTAGAAGCCCCTTTACTCAAAGGCATTGTGTCGATGATCCCCAGGGCAGAGACAAGAATAAAGTTCAGAAGACATTTTGAAATAGCATAAGTATAGAGGACCTTTCGATAAACAGAGGGGGGTCACTGTACAAACACTGCAGTACATACTGTTATTGACGCGTCTGATGCCACCAGCTTCCCCACTTGAGTTTTGCCATTAATGAAGATGGGCAAGCTCTCCTCCAGGGTTCCCATTTGAATGAAAACGTCATCCAGGTATACACTGATATTTTTCTCTCTCACCAGGATCTTGAGTTGATGCCACTCCTCGTCGAATAGTTTCTGGAGACATTTTGAAAAGGAAGAGGATAAGACGAGACATGCAAATGCTAAGTGAGCGAACTCCACCCACGGAAAATGGTTTCCTGGATAGTAAAATAGAGCAAAAACGCAAAACTTGCATCTCAGACAAGATCAGGTCATGTGAAATAAAGTAGTGTACCTTGAATGATGCGCATAGTAACAACAATCATCAGCAAGAAGTGTCTTAACAATGATCATTGTACAGATAATGGGCGCTCTAGACAAAACAACATTTTGCCTCTAGAATGCTCCTCAACCACAAGCAAAAAGGGCACTTTGTTATCATTCGGAAAATTGGCTAGGTGGCACACTAAGGCTGCTTGTTCTACGACTGTACCTTATGGACCCACCACTCTAGTTAGAACTTGCAGATAAGTTCTTCCACCAGAATGGGGGAAAACGTTAAAATAAGAATCGTACTCATGTTGAAGAAAACGTCAGATAATTAGAATTCTCCTTTTTTAAGAGGCGGAGAATGCAGGCAACAATTTTTATACTCAACTAAGCCAATAGAAACTCGAACTAAGGAAGGGCCAAATATAGGGGATAGAAGGACTATTGTAAGGGCTAGCCGAGTCTTCTTAGAAAGCTTTGAAACAAACTTATAAATTATGGCATATTTATCGTAGGTTGGCTCCTGTAGCTGACAAGGTGCAGCAAAACACATTTTCACCAGCACGTAATTGAGTTCTCATTGAATTAAAAAGCATCATATTTTCTGATGAAATTAGAACGAGCGTGGACGGCAAAAAGAAAAACTTCATACAGTACCTGTAATTTGGGGCTCTGAAAGCGCAATGTCTGAGACGCTGAGTTCGTCCGTGGGGCAGTGACCACGACAGAACTTCCTGGTCTGTCCAGACTTACAGCTGCCTGCACCACCCCAGCCTTGGATAATATCCTCCAGAGGTCAAACTTCTCAGCACTGGCGAGAGACCTTAAACGTATGGTCGCCACAAAAACATAGGAAGGGGGGAGGCCTTCTGGAAATATGTCCCTGTTTAAAGAAAATACGTTTTCTGTTGAAAGTAAATATGTTTTCTCATAATCAGTATTTAAGTCTGCATGTACACTGTTTAGCAACATCTGTCATAAACATTCTGTAATTATAGTCACTTCCTTGTTAAGTATTGTCATAAAGCAAATTCACAAGGTCTAGGATTGGATAATAGACTGTGCTCAATTTGGAAAAACATAAGTGTGCGGCCCCAATTTTTTTTTTGGAGCACCGAAGTCTGGAGTTGCCTAATACCATGGCTGTCTTTCCCTGATAGCACCTCATTTTTCTTTCTTCAACCACTCAACATTTCCTGTCTCTTTATCTCACTCCTACAGGTTCTTCTCCATCTTTAGATTCTCCAGAACATCCCTGTAACCTTTGTTTTATTTAGTGAATTTCTCTGTTTTTTTTAATGGATAGTCATTTTCATTACTACATGTTAATCCAACCACCGCTGTGTATGGCCTTTGGCCGTGCCTGGCTCTAGTTGGCCACTGGGCCTGGCCTGCAGCCGCCCCTGAGGCCAACCCCCATAAGCATCCAACCTTACACCATGCACGACTTCACACGTGTGTAGCAGAGGTTGCCGGCAAGACCTGGCCTGCAGCCAGACCCTCAACCAACACCCCTAACCACCCATCTCCATGTTTCCCTGGTGGCACCTCATTTTTCTTTCTTCAACCACTCCACACTTCCTGTCTCTTTATCTCACTCCTACAGGTTCTTTTCCATCTTTAGATTCTCCATAAGTCATTGTTTTTCTGTTTTCTCTCTTTATTCTTGTTTCTACCTTTCCCCTATGCCTGCTGATGAAAAATAAGTCTTAGCCCGCCAAAATGGGAGCCAGTCTACCATCAGCAAATTAAGCACTGGATACAGAGATGTGGTTGAGATCCACAATAGTCAGATACTTTGAGAGGACCGTTCTGACCTACAACTCCGGTGGAGAGGTACTTTCTGTTCCTGGCCACCAAAACACTATTGTGAGAGTATTCTGATATATCAGCCAACTAATAAGTTGTGACATGGACCAATTGTGTTGGCAGAATTAGTTGTGCCTGATCTCTAACTGGAATTTTAAAGTACAATTGAAATATATTCTACCTATAGGAACCTACTTGCTTTCACACGTTCTAATTTTTTTGCAGTAATCGGTTATCTAGGCTCCCTCGCCACGTTATTGTCTAAATAGTAGCTAATTGTTTTTAGACATAACGTTTACCCCCAAATTGGTTTCGGACTAGTTCGAACCTCATCAGTGAGGTACAGCTTGAGCCTTGCAGCACCGTGATCAAAGGGATCATGTCTTGACACACCTGTTGTACTTACGGCGTTGGATGGAGTGAAACACAAAGGTATTGAGAGGAATGCTTGAAACAGTCTCACCCACTTGCAATCGCTTCGGCGTCGTTCCAGAGCTTTATATGCTCAAGTGATTACAAGTGGCTGAGACTTTTGCAAGCATTACACCCATCACTTAAGTGTTCTTCTCAGCAGTCAAATCGTTTTTAAACGAACCCATTAGTGGACAGGGAGGGAATGCCTGCACTGATGAACACCAGTGACTGCCCAAACATACAGACTGTTATCAACTTAAACATTGGTTTGTTTCTTAACATTTGAAACTTTTTGTCGAGGCAAACAGTTTTCAAAGCTATTGGCTAATGCATCAAAATGTATTTCTAAATTAATATAACACCGATGAATCACTTACAGCCAAGTAGAATATGTGTTACATCAATCCTCTAGGTACTTATGCCGTTTAAGGTACAGAGGACCATGGTCCATATTTATACATTTGGAGCGCCGCATTTGCGTCATTTTTTGATGCAAAAGCGGCACAACCTTACAAAACACAATTGTATTTTGTAAGTCTGCGCCGCTTTTGCACCGCTATTTGGGGAGGAGAATACATACACATGCACAAACACACTCATTCTCTCTTTTTCATTTATCATTCCATTGCTGCACTAGATAGAACTGCTTGTTATCCAGAGAGGGCTACATGTTGTGAGGTTTGTTATGTATTAGGGCGTGTTATTATTAAGTTGATGATTGCCATTTGTGCTTTGGCTATGTAATTTCGAAAAAGGGCACATCAAATTATTATTTAATTATTTGATGAATTGTCTTCTTATGCTAACATTTTACTTATTAATTTGACATTTGAATAAATCTGCAGCCTGATAATTGGAAGATACCTATTTGTGCACAATTTTCCTTTATGGTCTTGACTGATTATTTGAGCACAGGATTCTCCCACTCCTACAAATGTACTCTCCTCAATGCTAATTGAGTTTGAGGAGCAACTATTTCTGGTGGAGAATTTCAGGCAGTTAATTATAATTAGTGTAGGCCTATTTATTAAATATAAATCAGTTTTTGGAGGAATGTGAACAAAAAGGTTAATTGGAGGCTAATTAATAGACAATAAGACCCTTGTGGAGATTCCTGTGGATTGATGATCCATGGACAAGTGGACTGTCCTGGTGTGAAGAGGTCCGGTGTTGGAGTCTGGCAGAGAGGTGAACTGCTGGTTCAATCCAATCTTCTCAAGATTGGTGAGTATGAGTTCATGGTGATGTGGTGTGTATATCATGGCTTGTTTTGGCACTGGGTTTGTTGTTGATGATTGCCTCTGTGCTGGGTTATGGTATTGTGTTTTGTGCACTGGTATATTTTTGGCCATTGGTGATGGTATGTCTGGAAATATTGTTGTGATTCATTTGTCCTCCTGCTTTGCATTTAATCTGGAAATTTTGGAGTTTGGAGAACTGGCCAGTGAGAGAATAATGTCTGTGGAAGTTAAAAGGTTCAGTGCCAAGTTTTTGAGCTTATGATTTCCTTAGGATTCTACTCGTGAGTGTACTAATTTGAAGTGGAAAAGTGGTATTTTATGTGTGCAGACGTTGAAGGTAAACTATTCCAAGTCCAAGGGTACGCCATTGCTGGTCAAAGCCTTTCTCAATATGTAATTACATACTACCTTGAAGCGCTACTGCTCTTGTAGTGAATTTGATACCTGTCCAGTTTCCCTGTACATAGACACAGGTTTATTGTCGTTTTTTATGAATCATTGTGTTCGAGGATTTGTGTTGTGGTTATGCTGCATTGATTGTGTAGTATTCTGTGAAGACTGTTTGAAACTTACAATGAGTGCTAGTTGGCTGAAATCTAAATCAAACTCACTAGCAGAAGCACACTCCACACAGCCAGTTAGAAGTCCTGCCTATGAGATGATTGTGAACCATGGGATGCACACTTGCTTGTGGCTTAAAGAATGGCACACGGTTACTAAGAATGATAAAAAGCTCTATTTTCCAGTGAATGATACTTTTGATATAAAGAAAACTATTTGCCTGAGATCATGCTTGTTTAATACAGGTTCACATCCCAAATCTTCACGGTTTGAAGCATTGACTGAATGGGGTGTTAGAGCCAATATCAAGGCACTTCAGAAAATGTTGAAGGGCCAAGTTGGCAACGCTGTTCAGGAAACAAAGGGTGCTAAGTTGTGTTTAAAGAAGAAGGTATGGTATACCAAAATGTTGCAAACTATGGGTGTGTTCCCTGTGAGAGATGAGGATAAGGCAAATAGTAAATTAAAGGAGCTTATGAAGAAAAATAATAACTCTGATGGAAAGGATGAGGTGTTGAATGCATTATTGACACTGAGACCACCATCTTATAATAAGGCTGGTGAGTTAGTAGCTTGGAGACTAAAAATCCGGAGGCCCACAAAATTGTGTAACAAAAGATGCTCTGAATAGGGATTAAACGAGTGAAGTGAATTTGCAGCAACTTAATGATTCAAGAACTAATTGTACTATGACTTCGAAGTTGATGGTTGATAAGATGATGCTTATCAATTTGAAAGCAGGAAAGGGAGCTTGTCATGGATATGAGAAGCTAGAGGGTGTGGATAGTAAACTGCTAGTGAATTTACAAACCAGAAGGATTTGTAAGCCTTATGTACTGCTGATGACAAAGCTAAAATGCAAAAAAGACAATTATACAATAGGGTGCAAATTTGAGACGAATTGTGAAGTTATTGAGAAATCTGGAAAGACACAGAAACCAATGGATGTTCAAAGTTGTTGAAGAGTGAAGTAAGGAAAGTTATGAGTGGTACTGATAGTGATGTTGTTGAAGTAGAACAGGTCCCATTGTCAAAAAGCAGAGTTTTCATCTCTAGTCCCTGCAAGCCGATATGTGTGCAGGGAACAGAGATAAAAGCTATGCTCCAGCAACCAGGCAGCTGTTGTTAAAATCAGCTGCATGCTTGCTGGAGCAATGGGACCACAGGGGAGGCCTTGAAGCTCCACCAGACATGAATAAATAAATATAGTCAGGGACCACAGGGGAGGCCTTCCTTGAGGCTCTCTCTCCAGTCCCAGATAGCCTGTAAGGGCATAGTACAAAAAAAAAATACATATAGTCAGGGACCATAGGGAAGGTGTTGAGGCTCCTCCCATGTTCCCAGATAGTCCGTAAAAGTATATTACAAAAACACAAATAAATATAGTCAGGGACCATTGGGGAGGCCTTGAGTCTCCCCATTGTGGTCCCAGATAGCCCACAAAGGGCAAAAAAATATATAAAAGAAAAATAAATAGCTCAACTGCGAATGTCGCAGACCTTCACACTGAGCGTTGAGAGTTTGAATCCAGGTGTGTCCTTGGTCGTTTGCCTCCTTTTTTTTCATTTTTTTTCATTCAAGTGTTTAAGGCTCATACTGAAAGGTGCTCTTACCCTTTTAATTGAGAAATCTATTTTTCTTTTCAAACTGTGAAGAAATATCTCATTCTAAGTATATCACATATCAAAGCATAAAAAACTAATTACCTCTCTCCCTCTGACTCTCTTTCCCCCTCTCTCTCTCTCTCTCTCTCTCTCTCTCCTTCAATCTCTTTCTCTCACTCACACACCCACTCACAGACTTATGCATCAACTCACAGACCCACTCAGACCCTTGTGCACCCACTCACAGCCTCAGTCAGACCCTCACACACCCACTCACAGACCCACTCAGATTTTTATGCAACAACTCACAGACCCACTGACAGGCCCTCGCCATGCACTGCTAATTACCCTACAAATTAGAAAAAGAGGCTGCGACCAACTTCAGCGCAAGTTATAGTTACATTAGGGCACAAGTTATAGTTACTTGAGATAACTCTAACTATAACTGGTGACTTTCTATGGTTTGGTACATTTAAAATGTGAGCCTAACTATAACGTCCCTGTAACCTTTGTTTTTTGTAAGTGAATTTCTCAGTTTTTTTTTTATTCTATTTTCTAACTATAACGTCACTGTAACCTTTGTTTTTTTTTCAGTGAATTTCTATGTTTTTTTTAATGGATAGTTATTTTCATTACTTCACGTTAATCCAAACACCGCCGAGCATGGCCTTTGGCCAGGCATGCCGGTAGTTGGCCACTGGGCCTGGCCTGCAGCCAGCCCCTGAGGCCAACTCCCTATAAGCATCCAACCTTACACCCAGCACAGCCTTCACACATGTGCAGCAGAGGTTGCCTGCAAGACTTGGCCTGCAGCCAGACCCTCAACCAACTCCCCTAACCACCCGTCTCTATGTTGTGCACAGCACTTTGGCCGTGAGCAGCAGAAGTTGACCTCAGCCTCTCTGGGTGTCAGAATAAGTGTGAGAGTGTGTATCTGAGAGTGAGAGTGACTGTGAGAGTGTCTGTCTGGGTGTGAGAGTGGAAAGATCAGTGCTTATGTGGGTGTGTCAGTGTCTGCATGGGCTTGTGAGTGGTGCATGATGCTGTCAGTGGGTCTGTAAGTGGGTGTGTGAGAGTGAGTGGGTGTGTGAGAATGTGACTGGATGTGTGAGTGGGGCTCCTGTGCTTCATATTTATCAAGCCCCCAGGTGGGCCAAATTCCGGGGACAACATTTATTTGTAACAGGGGGCGGCCCAGCCCTGTCACACCCTGGGGACCACCACCTCTCCGGGGCTATATTTAAATTGTGTAGGGGAGGCCCATAAACCTCCCTCACAGGCCAGGGGACCACCACCTGCCTGGGGCTTTCTGCAGTATTAATGTGGGGGAGGCAGCAGGGCCCCCTGCAGCCCTTGGGAATACCACCTACCCAAGGCTATAAGTAAATAGTATGCAGGGGCAACGTGGCCCACCACAGCCCTGGGGACAACCACCTCTCGGGGCCTTAAATATTTAAAACACAGGGGCACCCAGCACCCCCACAGCTTCGGGGACCACCACCTCCACGGGGCAAATATGAAATAATGTAAAGGGGGTCAATTTCAGACCCCTAAGCCCTGGGGACCACCACTGTACCAAGGCTATCACGTTGGAGGGGGGCCACATGGCCCCCCTCATGGAGACACCATTGGCCCTGGAGACCACTACCTCCCAGGGCTGGCTCCTACTATGTCCCAGGGTGCCCACCCCAGAGACTTAGCTGTTTTCTGTGGCTTGGCTGCAGCTTTGACAGCTGCAGCCAAGTTACAGCAAACATTCTGCTTTTTGACAGTGGGACCTGTTGAACAGGTCCCGCTGTCAAAAAGCAGAGTTTTCATCTCTGTTCCCTGCATGCAGATATGTGTGCAGGGAACAGAGATAAAAACATTGCTCCAGCAACCAGACAGCTGCTCTTAAAAGCCCGCTTGCTAGAGCAATGGGACCGCAGAGGAGGCCTTGAGAATCCCCCTGCGGTCCCAGATAGCCCTTAAGGGCATATTACAACATAAATAAATAAATACAGACCATGACTGCAGGGGAGGCCTTGAGGGCCCCAGCTGTCCCAGATAGCCCATAAGGGTATATTACAAAAAAATATATATATATATATATATAGTCAGGGATCGCGGAGAAGGCCTTGAGGCTTCCCTCATAGTCTCAGACAGCCTGCAAGGGCATTAAAAGAAAAATAAATAAATAAATATAGTCAGGGATCTCGAGGGAGGCCTAGAGGCTTCCTCCATAGTCCCAGATAGCCCATAAGCTGCTAAAAATATCTATTATAAAAAAGGATAAATAGCTCAAGTGTTAAGTCGCTGACCTTCACACTGAGCATTAATGGTTTGAATCCAGGTGTGGCCCTGGTCGTTTCTCTCCAGTATTTTTTTTTTTATTCTAATGTTTAAGACTCACACTGAAAGGTCATCTTACTCTTTTTAATTGACAAATACATTTTTATTTTCCAAAGGTTACAGGGACGTTATAGTTAGGCTCACATTTTAAACCTACCAAACCAAAGAAATTCACGAGTTATAGTTAGAGTTATCTCATCTAATTATAACTCGTGCCCTAAGGTAACAGTGCATAGTGAGGGTCTCTGAGTGGGTCTGTGAGTGAGTGCATAACTGTCTGACTGGGTCTGTGAGGGGGTGAGTGAGGGCCTGACTGGGGCTGTGGGTGGGTGCACAAGGCTCTGAGTGGCTCTGCGAGTGGCTTAATGAATGTCTGAGTGGGTCTGTGAGTGGGTGCATAAATGTCTGAGTGGGTATGTGAGTGGGAGAAAGAGATTGAAAGTGAGAGAGAAAGCGATAGCAAGTTTCTTAGGCTTTGATATATAACATACTCAGAATGAGATATTTTTGCACAATTTGAAAAGAGTAAGATCACCTTTCAGTTTGAGCCTTAAATATTTTTACTTTAATAAAAGGGAAATTAGTACGGCTAGACTCGAACCTTGAGTGCTCAGTGTGCAGGTCTGTGACCTTCACATTTGAGCTATAAATATCTCTTTTGCATTTTTTAGCCACTTATGGGCTATCTGGGACCACAGGGGAGCCCTCAAAGGCTCCCCCACTGTCCATGCATTTTTTTATTTTCTTTTAAAACAATCCCTTCACGGGCTAGTTGGGACTGCAGGGGAAGTCTCAAGGCCTCCCCGTGGTCCCATAGCTTCAGCAACCATGGAGCTGCATTAAGTAGCAGCTCTATGGTTGCTGAAGCAAACCTTTCATCTTTGTTCCCTGCACACATACCTGAGTGCAGGGAACAGAGATGTAAGGTCCCGTTTTTGACAGCGGGACCTGTTTTACAGATACTTCTGTCAAAAATCAGCCTGTTTGCTTTGACATGGCTGCAGCTTGAAAGCTGAAGCCAAGCCACAGCAAGCAGCTATATCCAGGGCTGGGCTCCCCGGATCACAGTATGAGCTGGCCCTGGGGAGTGGTGGTCCCCAGGGCCAAAAGTGGCTCCTCAAGGGGTGCCATGCACCCCCATCACACGTAGGCATAGTCTTGGGGAGGTGGTGGTCCCTGGGGATAATGGAGGTCCGAAACGGACCCCTTTTACATTATTTAGAATGCGCCCCAGGGAGGTGGTGATTCCCGGGGCTGCAAGGTGGCCTCCCTCTCATATTTCATTATGGCATCTGTGAGGTGGTGGTCCCCGGGGCTATGAGGGAGGCCACCATGCCTCCCCACTTATTAAAAGCATTTTTGCCACAGGGGTGGTGGTCCCCAGGGCACCAGGGGGCTGCGCAACCCCCTGTTCATATTTCATTATAGCCCCAGGAGATGGTGGTCCCTGGGTCTGTGTGGGAGGCCATCGGGCCTCCACCACTTATTAAAATCATTTTTTCCCTGGGATTGGTGTTCTCCTGTGCACAGGGGGTGCACAGTCCCTCACTCATATTTTATAATTCACCACAGGGGGGTTGTGGTCCCCAGGGCTGTGGCCTCTTAAAAAGAAGAAAGTGCCCCAGGGACCTGGCCCACCCGGGGGCTCAGTTAAAAACAAGCACAGGAGTTGTTCTTGTTTTTTTTTTACATTTTCTTTACTGCGGATTCATGATCCTGTTGCAGATTTGTGGTAAAAATGTTTAAAAACATGCTTTTTAGTCCTGGGGGAGGTCCACAGCACCAGAGCTAAGGGGTCAGGGTTTACGTACCATGGTCCCTTTTTTAATTCCTTTATTCTGGGACTTGGCCTCAACCGAGTCCCAAGATGGCTGCCAACACTTTAACGGCTTCCTTGTTGAAGTGTTGGCAGCCAATCAGATCTCAGCATGAGATCGGGAGTGTTGCGAATCCTTTGCATCCCGAGATATACTAATTTGGATTTTCTTTAATTTCTCGAAAACTACTGAACAGATTTACACCAAAAGAAGAAAAGGTCTCTTTCTGGACCAGGACCTATCTTTCTGCCAAATTTGGTGTAATTCCAACCTGTAGCTTCGGCACTATCCTGTTCTAAATCCCTACGGAAAAATGAATAGGGAAAAAGTGTTTTGGGACCCCCCTATTCCTCGGCCCCCATGGGATGGATCACCCTGAAACTTTCCAGACAGTAGTTCAAGTAAGCGGTGTATTTTCTTAGAAAATCTTGTGAAGAATCATCATGCGGTGCCAACGTTATTAGCAAAACAAAAAACGTGGTCCGAACTATAACTACCTAGTGGCAACTGCCTAAGGTAATATATGTATGGGCTGTGAAGAAGATCGTTTGATCGAAACGCGTTGCCATTAAATCAATTTTTTCATCTAAGAACTTTGGAGTGCAGTTTCTTTTATGCCTAGGAGGCTTACTTTCAGTTATATGTATCTATATGTATATATATCTATATGTATGTATATATATAAATATATATATATATATATATATACATACACATACATATATACATATATATGTGTGTGTGTATATATATATATATATACATATATATATACATATACATATATATCTAAATATATATTTGGATGTATATGTATATCCATTTAGATAAAAATATTTAATTATTTTCATAACTTGATCAGGTGTCCCGTGTGCTTCATGCCTGTCAATCAATTTTCATTAGACACTGCCGATGGTAATTGAAAAAAGGTGAAAAATTGAAATATTTGAAAAGTGCATAAATGATGCCAGATAAGCAGATTAATCTAAATGAAGTAAACTTTCCTGCCCAATGGGTTTCAAAATGTTACCTTGTGTTTTCCGTCACATCGACATCAGGAGTGAGGAGATATGCATTTTCAGAAAGTAAGGATCCAGCAGTTTTTCTCCCCTTCTTGTGAATTTTCATCCCCACTAGAAGTTCAAATCCTTTCTCGTCTCGTGATGCAACAGGTATTCTGGTGGGACACACTGATTCTGTGGGAGATAAAAGAGCACTGATTTATTCTTCGGCCTGCTAATTGGGATTTGTTCAGGTTAGGGTCGGCATTATATTCATTGACTTGCTGTAGATCATTTTTTCTCTTTGTTGCTCTAATGCAATCAGGAGACTTGTGCAAGTGCAAACACAGATTTAAGAAGAACCCAACTTGTGTTTTACCTTCACTTTAATATTTTTACTTTGTAATAAACTATGCCCATTTCTGTGCAACATAGGGAACGTTTGTGAGAATCAGTCACAGCTTACGTGAGGGAAAAGGGGCTGGGCAACACAGCACGTGGAGGGCAAAAAAATATATAATAAAAAAAAGTACCTTTTTTGCTGCACCACACCTTGCCGCTCCGATCCGCTCCGGTCCTCCACAGCAGGCACAGTCTCCCAGCCTGCCCTGAATCCAATCCTAACGCTGCTTTCATACTGCTGACAGCATGAAAGCAGTGTTAGGATGGGACGGAGTGCCCGCTAGGGCACTCAGATGCAGAGTGGGGATCTCTGCCTGCTGTCTCCAACCCGACAGTGCCGGGTTGGAGAGAGCCTAGGGTGCATGTATGTTTGGCCTGCCCGAGGCGGCAGCCAAACATACATGCGCACTGAAGGGGAGTGCTGTGCCCTCCCCCTCTGTTCCTGTCACGCCCGTGGCCCCACCCCTTTTTACAGTAATAATATTATGGTTTTACTGTAAAGGTTTTGCAGATGCTACCGCTGGCAGTGGGACGACGCTCCTCCATCATAGTGGAGGAGCCTCCCCTGATGAGAACTATTGTACTAAAATGCATGTATTGGGTAATGTGCCTCTAGCAGTTTAGAACAATGCTTTCCAATGACCTTTGCAGAACTGCAGTAATTTACTGCTGCATGAGCTGCTGATTCTCATTACCAAGATGGCCTTAGCATGGACGTCGTCTAGGGGTTTGCCACTGAAAACACTATACTCCCGAGATATCCATCCTTCAAAAATAGAAACAATCTAAGTGCTATCGGTAAGGTATTCTGGGCAACAAGAACCGATGGTTGTGGGTAATCGTGTGTTTCAAGTGTGACCTGCAGAGAGCCTGTTGTCATCCACAACTACAGTCTTAGCATTTTTGAGAATATTGAGTAATTTACACTTATTGTATTCTTTTTCTACTTTTTCAGAGGGCCAAAGCTTAAATGATGTCACATCTTTCAAATCTTTTAGGGAACAGCCACGTAAAGTGAATTCTTGTGATATTGTCTTGGTGGTGATGGTGTGGTGTCACTTCTACTCCTCACATAGTTTTTGCTGAAATAAAAACAGTGAGCTGTAATGGTATATAGTTTAAAGCGTGGAGCTAACTGAGCTCACCTGTGTGGTTGTGAAAGCAATGAGATAATTACTCCACTGGAGAAGTCCATTGGCATTGTGCCTTACGAAGATTTCTCAATGTCCTTCTGTTTCATTGTCTTTAATATTTCCTCGTCTGTAGGAAACAATGAGTGGCCTACTCTCTATGAATTTGTCAGATATATACCACTTTCATCCCTCATGCCTCAATCATGTTCTATTTACTGCACCTCTTGCTTTACCCCAGTATGGTATAAATCCTGCTAAATTAAAAAAAATAGAGTTCATCAATTACTGGGCGGTGCCTAGCACTTCGGAATACGCTGTGGTGGAATGTACCACATATTGCCTTTATTGTTCTCCTGTTTCTCTTTCCACTACCCGTTTCAATTCTCTGCTTCATTTTGCCACAGTTATTTTTCTTGGACGTTTTCTCCTAATGCTTGCCCTCCATACAGTCAGGAATATTGTTTACTAATCCCAAAGTAAAGGCCTAATATAGAGTTGTGTGGTAACGAAAAATGAACTGCTTTTTGAAGGAAGTGATAAATACTCCAATCAAGGATTCTCTGCCGTTGGAGAATTATTCATTGTGTGATTACCACTTCCTCTGCCCAACTCTATATGGATTTCCTCTTCTTTATCATGTTCTCTGTGGTTCGTTTCTGACAAGTACATATTTAATATAAATATGATGGTTGTAATCTGAGATTACCTATCCCAAAATTGTACAATCGCTCACATAGCGGGAAGGTCAAGGCAACAGTCTCTAGGTTTCAGCTTTTGTTTTATCACTCATGAACAGTAATGCAAGCCTCTATCTTCTTTTTTAACTGTCATCTGGTCTTCCTGGTTTGTCTAGTGCTAACTATTGCAAGGTATTGACACTGTGGCCAGCTTCCTTTATGCACCTCAGTATTTTGGTGATCTTACATTATAGTAGTACGTAGATGAAGATTAACTTGCCAAGCCTGCAACTGTGTATTGCCTTCATCACTTAGGCCCTCATTCCGACCCTGGCGGTTTCAATGGGCATTCCGACCGCGGCGGTAAAGCCGCGGTCGGACCGGCAACCGCCAGTGTACCGCCGCCTATAGGAATCCTCCAAGGCGGCGCAGCTAGCTGCGCCGCCGAGGGGATTCCGACCCCCCCTACCGCCATCCAGTTCCCGGCGGTTCTCCCGCCGGGAACCGGATGGCAGTAGGGGGGGTTGCGGGGCCCCTGGGGGCCCCTGCAGTGCCCATGCCACTGGCATGGGCACTGCAGGGGCCCCCGTAAGAGGGCCCCTAAATGTATTTCACTGTCTGCTCCGCAGACAGTGAAATAAGCGACGGGTGCAACTGCACCCGTCGCACAGCTTCCACTCCGCCGGCTCGATTCCGAGCCGGCTTCATCGTGGAAGCCTCTTTCCCGCTGGGCTGGCGGGCGGCCTGAAGGCGGCCGCCCGCCAGCCCAGCGGGAAAGTCAGAATCACCGCCGCGGTCTTTCGACCGCGGAACGGTATTCTGGCGGCCCCCGACAGGCCGGCGGCGACCGCCGCCGGCCAATGTCGGAATGAGGGCCTAAGTCTTTTTTAGTATGTTCGTAGTTGCAGGGACCTAAAAGCGCCTCAGGTGTAATATTTGTGCTCAAATAAAATTAGAAATCACCTTTCTTATAATATTCAAATGTAGTGTTCTGTTTTCATTTTCGATGAAAATGTACAGTTTTACATTACTGATTATGACTATTGTGTGAGCCGAACCCCAATCATTTCCTGAAACCCAATATCACAAAACCCTAAAATTTTAATTCAGCTATGCAACCCTTCTCATTGATCTTGCAGTAAAAGACCACCCTCACCTTCAATCGGGCAAATTTGGCAAAATAAAACCAATTTAGAAACTAGGATCACTCAAGAACTGAGCTCTAGATCAGAATTAGGCTATAAGATTTAATAAAGAATTACTAATAGAACATTACAGAAAAATGTAAAGTTTTAGCCAAGAAGGCTCAATAATATAGAATCATAAATTATAATGGAATCCTAGTTAGTTCATAAAGTCCTTCAAAATTCTCAGTGTCAAATTCATAGAGGGTACTGACAAATATTGGTGAGGAACAAAAAAAGTCAGGATACCCTGCCAGAAAAAAGTGGCTGTACAGACAAGCACCTCTCATGATCCCTCTCTCCACAAAAGTGACCTAAAGTGAGACTCCTTATGCTCTTCCTTACCCTTTAATAAACGTATGTTAATAAAAAACAGTGTATCTGTTACGTGGCTACTAGAGTTACAGGCCTTGTCCTAGGGTATATTATTTTCCCCAAAGTCTTCCACTTCTTTGAGACATAAAATCTACCCTCCTAATGTTTGGAGAGAATGGCCTGTTTATGTTGGCAACAGCCATTGTATTTAAACCATAGATATCCTCCTCTGAGATGTTAAAATAACATCCCACTTAAAACCCTCTATTATTCAATAATCTTTTATTTCCGCCTCACACAAGAACAGCAAAGCCCAGGTACTACAGCATCAAGGATACAGTTTCAGACAAGTGATTTCTCAGAGATTATCATTTCTAGTGCTAACTGAGAGAGAATTCCATTAATCTATATGCAAGTGGTGTCCCACTGTCTTGTATTTCTGGTTCTGACAGTGATCTAGTCAGTATAACAAAATTAGTTTTACCTCTCTGGGAACCTACAACTCTTAGCTCCTCATTATGACTTTGGCGCACCGAAAAGGCCCTCCGCCAAAGTCCTGCGGTCGGGTTACTGCCAGTGCGGTCCCCTTCCCACAGCCCCCATTTAGAGTTTCCCGCTGGGTCAGCAGGTGAAAACAGAGTTTCCACCCACTGGCCCAGCAGGAAACAGCCCACAACATTGAAGTACGGGCTTATACTAGAGCAGATGGCAATGTTGCGATGCATAGGGTGCACCAGCACCTATTGGGCTTTTCACTGTCTGCAAAGCAGACAGTGAAAAGTGTGACAGGGCTGGCCATGGGGGCCCCTGAACTGCCCATGCTATAGTGCATGGCAGTGCAGGGACCCCCATGGGGCTCCCTGTCTCCGCCAGCCTTTACATGGCGGGGCTACTGCCAGGTAATTGTGGGCTGAGAAGGGACTCATAATCCCCAGGGCAGTTCTCTTTGCAGCACTGTCCTTGCGGATTAGAACTGTCAGCGCCGCCAGCCCCTTCAGTGGAGGAGAAGTGGCGGTGCTGGCAGTCATACCGAAGCACAACTGTCGTAATGTGGCTGTTGGACCGCCACATCGGTGGCGGTCCGACCGTCATCACAGCCTTGTAATGAGGGGCTTAGTGCTTTATACACATTCCAAAAGTGTTGCAAAAATGGAGCCAGAAAATACTTGCTTGTATGTGCCAAACTTTTGGGTGACAGTATATTTTTCTCCCATGCATTTTAAAGGGATTCCAAACAGGTTATCTTTAAGCCTTGGATTCAACCAATCCTGATTGCCATGTGCATGTCCTGGTCTGTATGTTCACAAATTGAAATGATTGGAAACTCATGATCAGTAACCTCTATAAATGCTGGGGGAGAGAAGGACAAGGCCAACTCATTTGCTGTCTGGATTAACTGGGCTAGTTCAACCTAGGAACTGTAATATAAGAGCACAGAATCCATTTTGTCTATTTAATTCCCCAACCACCATCATTTAGGTATGAGAATCCTATGGGAAAAAGACTGCATTGGGTTCAGAGGTGAAGCTTCTTTTGAGACTCTTATCTGAGGGGCTTAGTGATTTACACACATTCCAAAAGTGTTGCAAAAATCTGAGCCAGAAAATACTGGGTTGTATGTGCCAAACGTTTGGGTGACAGTATATTATTCTCCCATCCATTTTAAAGGGATTCCAAACAGGTTATCTTTAAGCCTTGGACTCAGCCAATCCTGATTGCCATGTGCATATCCTGGTCTGTATGCTCACAAATTAAAATGATTGGAAACTCATGATCAGTAACCTCTATAAGTGCTGGGGGAGAGTAGGAAAAGGCCAACTCATCTGCTGTCGGGATTAACTGTGCTAGTTCAACCTAGGAACTGTAATATAAGAGCACAGAACCAATTTTGTCTATTTAATTCCCCAACCACCATCATTTAGGTATGAGAATCCTACGAGAAAAAGACTGCATTGGGTTAAGAGGTGAAGCTTCTTTTGAGAACCTTCTCTGAGGGTGTGAGACTGGCTATTATAAACACTAGGACATAAGAGCAGAGCTTCCTGTCCTTTGTATTAACTGTGGTTGCCTAAGGACAACTCCATTCACAGACATAAATAAAATGGTGCCTAAATAGGCATACTAGAGCAGATCTGAGCATTAAATCAATGATACATCATTAAATGTTCTGAGGCAAATTAAGGCAACTATCTTTTCCCTTTGTTTTTACAGTGTGTGAGACACAAAAGCAACAAAAACAACTAAGGCCCTCATTACAAATAGTACAGAGTTACACCACAAAAGTTATGGGGGAAATGCTTTAATGAATCTCAGCCACTGGTAATTACTCTGGGCCATGTTCTGGTCCACTGTGCTTTTACCCACTATACTACACCAGACAGGAACCAGCCCTATATAAATAAGAGTTGAACCTGCTCGAGTGGGAATAGTCCAAATCTCGCCTCCAGGCCAGGCCCTACCTGAACAGAAACACAAGCAAGTACTGGTTTCGACCTATTTGGCCTCTTCAATCAGGTGTAGCCTGAGTCCTAAGGCACAGTGAGTACAGGACCCATGTCCGGGCATTTCCCTCGCAAATATGATGTCACTCTGAGTTATATAAAAAGTATTGGGGTGAAATGTTTCAATTAATTTCAGCTACTGGTAATTACTCTAGGCTGCATTCCACTGCATCATTCTTTCACCCAACATGCCACCTCAGACAGGATCCAGCCATAAGCAAATCAGTCTTCATCAAGAAAGGAACATTCCAGCCCAAACGGCAAGGCCAGAGCTACTCTGAACAGGAACCCAAACAATTGAAAAGCAGTTTTGGCCTATTTGAACCTTTTCAGTTTTGTGCAGCTTGGGTCCTTTTGCAAGGAAAAGTACCTCATTATGTGCACAGTACTCGATACTGCACATTCATTAAAAAAATATATACATGATGGCAGGTGGAAATACCTATGTTGACCCCCTTCCTAATAGGTCACATCCCTAGAGAAACATGATTGCTATAACCACAGTAACCCTACACATACACCATTCAATACAAACCATTCATCAAAAGGCAGTCATAACAGCTTTGTCAGGGTGTCACTACTTTAATAAAAGCAGAAGGATCAGGGTGTGGCCAAGCCCAAGGTGGGAGCACTCACCCGGGGCTGGACAGGCCGCATCTCTAACAACACTAGCTGAGGTCCCCACTGATCGCAACTGGCGGGTGAGGCCCCCATGCCAGTTGATGTGCAGTCTTGGGCTCCTTGAAGCACTGGAGGACAAAACCTGGGGTCACAGGGGATGTCGCAAGATGGCTGTGCCCTAAAGGTTGCTGGCGTGCATGGCCCCAGCGAGAGAGGGGCTGGTGCATGGGGAGGCTTCTGAGGGGCGTAGGCCCGGCACTGCATGAGCTACATGGAACCATGTCTTACTTGGACATTTACACAACTTGGAAACCTGCTTTGAGACCCCAGAGAAGTGGTGAAGGGCTGCAGCCCGGGACGGGCCCTCTCCTCTACCATCAGAGCCCTCTGAGTATCAGACTGTGCTAGGGACTGAGAAGGCAGAGATCTGAGCCCCTGTGATCGAGGTGTGCTTGGGGACATGTACACTTCTTTCAGAGATTTCAGGCTGCCGGAGCTGCCGTGGTAGAAGACAGTGTTACAGAAGGACCCAAACCATACATGGTGAGCTTCCTGCAGTGGTGCTGGACAGGATTGGGTTATTCCTTGCCCCTTGGCCAGCAGAGATGGAGGAGTGTGAATTTATATCCCCCTAATTGACAGTATAGTAATGGCTACTGGGGGATTGCGGTGATACTGACAGAGGGACCGTGAGTGGTGACTTTGTAGACTGTTGCCGAGCTTCATTACGCCACTGTGCCCCTCCCAAACTCTTGAGATCGAATGACGCTAGCACATCAATCACCAAGAGGGTTGACCATGGTGCCCCTTTCCGACAGCCCTCTAGGGGAACTCGGGTGATCAGGTGGTGGGTACACTTGGCTTATGACTGTCCCTGGCCAGTGTATGGGACTAGAGGCTTCCGGCTGCAAGCAAGACCTGCGGCATGACCACTACTAGGCATAAACATGATTCTACTATCAAGGTCTTACTCCAGACTCACTCCCTCCACCCAGAAAGGAAACTCCACAGTTGTGGCACCGGTGCCATCTGCAGTGGTCCAGGGTCGAGAGCAGGGAGCAACCAGGTGTGACCCACATCTTTGCAGAGATTAAGGCTGAATTGGGCACAGTCCAGGTGAACCTTAAATAGAATTGATCACAGCTCCGGAAAGTCCTACAAGAACTGGGGATTAGAGTGGTCAACTAGAAACAACCCAAAATGAGCGTACCTTGGAGCCTGAGGAATATCACTCCAGTTTGGTCACTATGACTGACCAATTGATTACACTCCAAGAGAAGCAGGAAGATCTTGAAAACTGGTCTCGCGGATGCAACCTTCGGATTTGGGGATGTCCCTGGGCAAAGACGGCTAGGACATGAAAGCTTTCATTCAAAACCTGGCGGACTCCCTCCTCAATGGGCCAGTTCCCCAGTGCATTGTTACGGTACACAGATGCAGGCCCTGAAATGTGGCCTCAAAATGCCTTCCTGACATTCTTATGTGTTTTCACTACTTCAAAGATAAAGAGATGTCATTGGAAGCTGTGAGGTGCAGTGGCCCGATAAGATACAATGGCAACAATATTCAAATCTTTCAGGATCTATCTCCGATCACACTGATCAAGAGATGATTGTTATACCCAATTACAAAGTTACTGTGTGAAAACAAGGTTAAATATCATTGGGGACATTCGTTTCGTATACTGTTCGAATGGCAGAGTAAGAATTGGTCCCTCACATCTCTGGAAGACTTGTGCTCAGTTTTCAAATATACCCTCACCAGTGCCAGAGACAGATGCCCCAAGAGAGCCACTCCAACCGAAATGCCAAGAATGAACACAAGTACCAAAGGGGCACATAAGGGGCATCACCACAAAGGAGGAAATCCTTGTAGAATGGTAGACAGCCCTTGAACATGTGCAAAGTTAGTGGCATGTTGATGCTGACCCTGCAGTCCTTGTTGACCTCTAGTTCAGACTGTTAGAAATTGTTTCTTTAGTTGGCAGGGGTGTGCACTTAGTTCAAGTAGGGATGGCCACTCCAGTCGGGGTAAGTCAGATATACACTAAAGCATAATCTGTGCTCACCCTCTGGTGGCTTGGCACAGAGCAATCAGGCTTATCTAAAGTGGCAATGCGTAAAGTATTTGTGCAATACATATGCACAGTAACACAATGAAAACACCCCAAAAAGACTCTACTCCAGGCTAGAAAAATAGACAATATTTGTATAAATAAATCAAGACCAAAACAACAAAAATCCAATGAGTAGAAGTTGAGATATGAATTTTAGAAGAATAAAAGAGTTCTAGCACTTACCAATGTAGAGGTTACTTGAGCTCACACTGGACCAGTTCAAGCTGCCTGCGATGGAATGCGGGCCAGGTATAGGAGCCCCGCAGGCCTGGAAAACAGAGGGCCATATTTATACTTTTTGACGCAAAACTGCGCTAACGCAGTTTTGCGCAAAAAAATTAGCGCCGGCTAACGCCATTCTGAAGCGCCATGCGGGCGCCGTATTTATTGAATGGCGTTAGCCGACCGGCGCTGCCTGGTGTGCGTGAAAAAAAACAACGTACACCAGGCAGCGCCGGCGTAGGGAAAAATGGCGTTTGGGCGTCCAAAAATGGGGCAAGTCAGGCTGAGGCAAAAAAATCGTCTTAACCCGATTTGCGCCATTTTCTTTTTGCGCCCAGATGCCATTAACATGACTCCTGTCTTAGCAAAGACAGGAGTCATGCCCCCTTGCCCAATGGCCATGCCCAGGGGACTTTTGTCCCCTGGGCATGGTCATTGGGCATAGTGGCATGTAGGGGGGCACAAATCAGGCCCCCCTATGCCACAAAAATAATAATAAAAAAAAAACTTACCACAACTTACCTTTTCTTCCCTGGGATGGGTCCCTCCAGCCTTGGGTGTCCTCCTGGGGTGGGCAAGGGTGGCAGGGGGTGTCCCTGGGGGCTTGGGAGGGCACCTCTGGGCTCATTCTGAGCCCACAGGTCCCTTAACGCCTGCCCTGACCCAGGCGCTAAAATCCGGCGCAAATGCGGGTTTTTTAGTCCCGCCCACTCCCGGGCGTCATTTTTGCCCGGGAGTATAAATCCGACGCAATAGCATCGGAGTCATTTTTTAAGACGGGAACGCCTACCTTGCATATCATTAATGCAAGGAAGGTGTTCACGCAAAAAAATGACGCTAACTCCATGAACTTTGGCGCTAGACGCGTCTAACGCCAAAGTATAAATATGGAGTTAGTTTTGCATCGAATTTGCGTCGAAAAAAAACGACGCAAATTCGGCGCAAACGGAGTATAAATATGCCCCAGAGTACCTAAATCCTGGTTGCAAGCCTGAGATGCGGGGACATTGCGTCGGTAGATGCGCTAATGTCACTCCCGCAATCGCGGGATGCTTTGATTTTTCTGTTGATGGCGATGCTCTGGTTTCCTAAGACAAATGTTGAATCCACAATGCAATGATTTTGAAGCCGATGTACCAGATGTCTTCATGCTGTTGAAGGGATGCGTCAATCTTCCTTCAGTGATGGCCGCAATGCAGCAATTTCAGTACTGCATCAACACCGGTACGCCGGGTGCTGCTTCCAGCAGGCAGGGGATGCATTGGTTGATGCAGGGGTTCCAGAAGTGCTGCTTAGGCCCTAACTGTGATGCACCGGTTTCACTCTTGCAGCAAGGTCGATGCATCGGTTGCTGCTTCCAGCAGGCAGGGGATGCATTGATTTCGTTAGTGCAAGTATCTGGATCCTCTTCCAGTGAACCAGACACAGAACTAGAGGTAGAGACTTTGATATCTCTGAATCTCAAGCAATAGGAGGCAAGCCAACAAGACCTTGGAGAGCACTTTGCGGTGCAAGGCAGAGTCCAGCTCTCCCTCAGAAAGGTCAGAAAGCAGCAGGCAGCAGGTCAGCAAAGCAGAAAAGCAGTCGTTCAAGGTCAGCAGTCCAGCAGAGTAACAGTCCTTGATGCAATACGGCGATTCTTCTGACAGAGTGCAGCAGTAGGTCCAGAAGTGTCCTATTTGGTGGGGTCAGGGCCTGATTCACAAAGGTAAACTTAAACTTTTGGTCTAAACTTAGAACAACAGTCTAGGGTTTGCAACTTTGGGAAATTCACAAAGGGCATTTACGAGTACTACACTATCCAGAGTGCGATGTAAAGATAATACTCGTAAATGTCCTTTGTGAATTCCCAAAGTCGTAAACTTAGACGTTTGATCTAAGTTATTTAGTTAAACCTTTAGTCATTTTAAGAAACACATTTATACAGTTTCCATATTCTTAAGACAAACACCACACTTTGGACAATATTTTAAGCCCACAAACTAAAAAAACAAAGGACATCAATCCTATATTATACATCAAACCAATAACAAAACACAGTACTATAAACACAATTACATTATATCATTCATTTATTCAAGAATTGCATGGAGTTTTCCTATTCTGCTCCATTTTTACTTTCTAAGAGTGGCATTTCCACAACAGTAATGTTAAATCCGACTTTACCAGTAAAGAGGATTTATCATTACCTTTCCGAAGATATGAAACATGCTATTGCTACCCCTTTATAATCAGGAATTACAGCTTTAAAAAATGTTAAGGCATTCCCAATGCTAGCCTATGAGAGGAGTAGTCCTCACAGTGATGGGAAATTCATTTAGGTGTTTTTCTTTACTATGACATGCAAAATCTAAAATTACATGCCCTAACTTTTACTTACAGAGCACCCTGACCTATGGCCTACCTAGGTCCTACCTTATGGCCTACCTTAGAGGTGACTTATTTTTAATAAAAGGGGATTTTAAGAATTGTCAAAGGGTTTTAAATGCCAAGTCAAAATGGCAATAAACTGCACACACAGGCTCTAAGGTGGCAGGCCTGAGACATGTTTAAATGGCTACTTAGGTGGGTTCAATCAGTACTGCAGGCCCACTAGTAGCATTCAGTTTGCACGCCCTGGGGATATGGTATACTATTTTACAAGGGACTTATAAGTAAATTAAATATGCCAGTTATGTACACACCAATGTTACCCTGTTTTACGGGAGACGCACATGCACTTTAGCACTGGTCAGCAAAAATATGAGGCAAGCAGGCAAAAGGTTTGGGGGAAGATCACCCCCAGACCTAAGGCTGTCAGGTCTAATACAGACCATAAGATGACCTTTAATTGATCCTGACATCGGATCGTCAAGGTGCTTGAGTTACGATGTAAGTACTGCCAGGGCCCACAGCAGACTTAGGAATGTTTTGCTGTGAAAGCAGGCATGGCTGGCCTGTGTGGGACATGTCCTTGAATGGTGTTGACATAGACGTTATTCCCGTCAGGGTTGAACGTTTCTTCCATATTGGAGTGCAGATGTCATTCAGAAGGCACATAGAGAATGTTCCAGCTACATTGTTCTTCTTTGTTTGTTTTGTGTTCTTATTCAGTGTTGTTTTGGGGAAATTAGGGCTTTGGGAGGGAACAGTCGTCTGCATCCAGCCACTACTCTGCTGGTCATCTTGGTTACCTGTGGCCCCGCCTTGTCGCTTAGTAACCTTGTAATGCGCACCACCTTCTTATTTACAAAGTTCAGGGCCCGAACAGCCCTAGCAAAAAGCATTTAATTGTATGCAAATTCTCCATTCTCTGAGCTGATATAATGCTACTACAGGAAACCCACCTACTGAAGCTAGACCATTACCTTCTGAAATCTGGGGACTTCCCGGGTCAATATTTCTCCTCCGGTCACAAGAAACCAATGGTGTGTGTATCTTAATCCATCCTATGATAGGGAAAGAGCAACTTCGAGATAACGAGGGTCCATTGTTGCCATTCGAGTTACACTTCATGGGCAGCCATTTGCAATAGCATCAGTGTATAGATCCAATCAGGAACCAGAACCCTTTCTCACAGAGATGATCCACACCTTATTGGCCTGGCCTAGCATGCTTATAATTATTGTTGGAGACTTTAACTTAGTTATGGACCCTACCCCTGTTGCTGACAACACTGGGAGAGGAAAATCTGCAGCATTGCCAGTGGTGGGCAAGACACAATTAGAGGACCTGGGGCTGGTGGATGCATGGAGAACCCATCACCCCTCTCATATGAAATTATTCTTATTATTTAGGTGCTCTCAAGACGTACTCAAGACTCAATTACATAGTCTTAAATAAATGCTTTCTCCTGACACTGAAGGATTCCAACCAGCACCCTATCAGACTCTCTGATCACAACTCAGTCTCTTGCAAGTTGACGGATATGGTCTGTATGAGACCAAGAGCAGTCGGAACCTGGAGGGCCTGAGATGATCTCCCAAGGGACCTGGCGTCAACAGCAAAACACCACAAAGGGAATCAAAGAGTATCTCCTTCATAATGGTACTGGAGAAGTCAGTGTGTCCACCCTCTGGGATGCCCTGAAGTCAGTCCTCCAAGGTCTTTTCATAGTGGAGCCCTCATGCCTCCATAAATTCCGTGAGGCTCTACGCCTTAAACTGGGCATGGACCTCGAGATGAAACATAAGCAAACCTACTCCCCTAAAATATGGAGGAAAATCCTGGTGGTTAGGGTCTAACTCAGGGGCCTTGAAGCCAACAAGTCCATGTACCTTCTTGCACAACTTGACAATAAATACTATGACCACAGCAACAAATCAGGCCGGATGATGGAAAATCTTCTGTGGGCTCACTGAGCCAGGGCTACTATACCTTAAGTTTAGCACAAACAGGGCACCATGTGCACTGACACCCACGAAAAGACAGCATGCTTTCATTACTCTGATACTCAGCTATACACAAACCAAAGCATTGACCTCTAGGAGGGATTGAGTTACTTTGTGGAGGCTCAGTTACTCAAACTAAGCCCTTCAGAGAGGGAGACCCTGGCCTGCCCACTTGAAAAAGAAGAAATCTTTTTTTTTTTTTATAAAGATTTTTATTCATTTTTTTTAAATGAAACAGCATAAACACATTACAACAATGAAAACAAAGAAAACAAAGTAAACAAATACCGACAACCACCGACAACTCAACACCATCTTTAGGATATAACATCTTCTACATCCTAGATGTTCGTCTTAATAGTCTTAATGACCTTAATAACCTTAATGACCCTGTCCAGTTCCTTGTGGTCTAGGATGTGGATTAGAGTCTGGGTCTGGTCCCATCACTCGAGCGTGGGGTCTGCAGTCCCCGTTGCCACATTATCTGCTGGGGTTCCACTTCGTCATCACACCACCCTTTGTGGGTCTGGCCCTTCCGTTATTACAGATCAGGGCTTGCAGCTAGTTGCGTCACTTCCTGCGGGTCAAACGGTATCTCTAGGGAGTCTCCAGGGAGTTCTACTCTAATAAGTTAATCAGCCGTCCAGTTGACTGTCCCAGTTTCCCCATACTCTGTTGTATTTGTCTGGGCATCCCCTCACCTCATATATTTGTTTTTCACATCTTGCGCACCAGTCGATTCCTCGTCTCCATTTGGCGAGGGTCGGAGCTTTTGCGGCCTTCCAATCTGACATGATGTCTCTCTTCGCCACCAAGCATGCCCTACCCAGGAAAGTGCGACTGGCTTTGCTTAGCCCCATCCCATCCATGGCCCCCAACAAAAGCGGGATCGGGGATGCCTCTATCTCAGTCTGTAGGGCTTCAGAGATCTCCCCCAGGACTGACCCCCAGTATGACTCTATAATTGGACAGGTCCAAATCATATGGAAGAAGTCAGCGCCTACCTGAAAGCAACGGGGGCACTCATCTGTGGGGCGGAGGTGAGCTTGGTGGAGCCTTTTGGGGGTGAGGTAGGCTGAGTGTAAGTAGAGGGTTTGTAACACTTGAAATCGTGAAGATATGGCCAATGTTCGGGGTGTTGCCAGCGCGTCTCTCCAATCTAGGTCTTCCAAGGGGACCACCCAACCCTCCCATTTCCGGTGAAGTTTCTCAAGGGGGGGAAGGTATTTGTAAGGATGACTCGATAAATCTGGGAGATCCCTCCTTTGTTTAGGTGTCCCATCATGACCTTCGCCTCGAGAGGGCTGTGTTCTGGGATGTTGTCCCCCAATTGTAAGTGTACTGACAAGGCGTGCCTGAGTTGAAGGTACTTATGAAATTGGGTCTTATTTAAAGAATGTGAAGTTCCTCAAAAGACCGGATTTGTGAGTCTCCCCAGACATCCCCCAGCGTGGATATCCCTATAATGTCCCACTTCCGGAACCCCCCCAGCGTGGAAACTTCCCTCAGCCACCTCCCCTGCCAGAGAGGTGTCTGTTGCGTTAGTCAAGGCCACCACCCCGTGGTCTTCTGTGCCGCTCGCCACCCCATCAACACCAGCCCAGTGACTTCAGGGATAGTTTGTGGAATCGTTCCCCCGTATAGAGCATCGAAAACCCCATTGTAACCCAGCGCCTGGAGCTCCAATCTATATGTGGTGTCCATCCAGCCCCCGGATAGCCAGTCGTTAATCACCTGTAGGCGCATGGCCAGGTAGTAAAACTAAATGTTGGACATCCCCAGTCCCCCTTCACAGATGTCCCTTTGACATGTAACAAGGGATAGTTTGTTTCGGGAGCCGTACCATAGGTATTGACGCGCAGTCGACTCAATATCGCTAAACCATTTCCGGGGGATTCGGTGTGGGAAGTTCTGCAGTTGGTGTAAAAACCTGGGGAGTATCATCATCTTGTATAATGCGACTCTACCCAGTATGTTGAGTGGTAGATCCCGCCAGCGTTGAAGATCTTTTTTGGTCTTCTTAAGGAGTGGTGCGATATTAAGTTCCCATGTTAGTTCAGGAAGCAGCGTTATATGGACTCCTAGATATTTAAAACTGTTACGGCGGATTGGGATGTTTTCCTGCCAGCTTATGCAGTCTCTAGAGGGGTGCAGGGGGATCAGCAGGGATTTACTAGGATTTAAGGTTAAACCCGAGGCCTGTGAGAAGAGTTCCAGGAGTTCTAAGACACGGGGGCCACTCCTCGCTGGGTTGGAAAGGTAGAGGAGAACGTCATCTGCGTACAATGCTACCCGGTCTTCCGGGCTCGCTGGCCATGCCCAGCCCGTCACCAGCGGGTCCTCTCTCAACAGCGTGGCCAACGGTTCAATCGCTAGGGCGAAGAGCAGCGGGGACAACGGGCATCCTTGCCGTGTCCCGCGACGGATAGGGAATGGATAGGAGGCCACACCGTTTATCTGAATACAGGCGGTTGGATTGGAGTAAAGTAGTTTAACAAGGCCTCAAAACCTGGGCCCAAAGCTGTTTTTTCTTAGGACTTGCTCTAGATATGACCAGTCCACTGTGTCGAAGGCTTTTTCAAAGTCTATCAGGAGGAGAGCAAGGGGGGATCGAGTCAGGGTGCCGTGTTGAGCCAGCGAGACATGCAACCTCCTTATGCAGTGTCTCGTGCTGCGGGAAGGCATAAAGCTGCACTGATCTGGGTGTACCAGTGTGGGGAGCACCGCTTTCAGTCTTGTAGCAAGTACTGTTGATAGCACTTTGATCTCCACGTTTAGCAGGGAGATTGGTCTGTAAGTCGAGCGATTGGGTGAGGGCGGCTGTGTCTTTGGGATCACCACTATTGTGGCTTGGTCTATTCCAGTGGGGAAGCGGCCAGTCTTCTCTGCTTCATCAAACATGTTAAGAAGGTGGGGGGCTAAGATGTCCCCGCATCTTTTATAGAGCTCAGCCGGAAAGCCATCCGGTCCGGGTGTTTTACCCGATGCCAGGCCAGCTATGGCTGTTGTAATTTCGGCCAGGTTTATGGCTTCATCCAGGCTCATCCTAGTCGTATGTGAGATACTAGGGAGAGTAATATCGTTCAGGAGAGGGGACTCCCTTTCAGCTAGCGGGCGGTGACGCACTGCATATAACTTAGCGTAGTAGGAGGCAAAGCTCCTCTCAATTCCACTGGGGGTTCTCTCGACCAAGCCTGCCTCGTCCACTACTTCGGGGACAACTCTGTTGGCCAAGGGGCTCGAGGCCAACCAATGAAGGAGTTTGCCGTTTTCATCACCCCATCCATAGACACGGGCCGCCGATGCCCTCCAAGCATGTTTTGCGGCCTCGAGTACCGTCTGCTTTATTTCCTCACTAATTACTGTTAGGCGTCTCAGAACTGAAGCCGACGCGGCAGTGGTCGTAGACCGCTCCAGTGCAAGGGCCCTTGTCTCAAGGGCTGTCACCCGCTGGTCCCGAGCTCTCTCCCGAGCGCGAACGCGATGCTTCGCGTAGCCTCTAAGAGTGGCTTTACATGCCGCCCAGATCGTGCCTGGAGACTGAACTGATCCCAAGTTGTGATCAAAATATTGGGTAAGGTGTTCCCTTATTTCACAGGTGTAATCATCGTCCTGCAAATACCATGCATTCATGCGCCACGTAGGGCGTTGATTGGGGGTTGCACTCCCCATTCAGATGCGTATTGGGGAGTGATCTGAGACTCCTCGGGCCAATATCTCTGCGCCAGTGACTCTAGAGATGTCCAGTGCAGGCATGAACTCCAGGTCAATTCTTGCCTGAGAGTGGTGAGCCGCTTAAGTGTGGGTGTATTGTCTTGCCCTGGGGTGCCATGTCCTCCATACCTCACACAGTCCCAGCTTAGTAGCCCATCCGCTTAAGCTGGATGCTCTCCCGGCTCTAACCGAGGAGACGGGGCCAGAAACGTCTAAGTTGGGGTCTAACACAGAATTAAAATCTCCCCCTATGAGCGTGAGTCCCTGTGGGAGGTCAGTGAGCGTCCGGCGTAGATTTAATAAGAAGGCCTCAAAGCCAACTGGGGGAGCGTATGCACACACAAAGTTAATTGTCGATCCGCGTAGTGTACCCGTCACCGTTACGAATCTACCCTGCGGGTCCGATGTAGTGGAGGTAACTACTATTGGAAGTGAGCGATGAAATAGGATGGCCACCCCCCTGGAACCTCTAGCGAATCCTGCATGAAAAACCTTGTCAAAACCCCCCCGTGCAAGGAAGGGGCATTTGATTCCAAGTAGGTGGGTCTCCTGCAGAAGGACCACTGTGGTGGCGTATCTGCGCAGCGCGCTAAACACTGCGGATCTTTTGATCTTATCTAGAAGGCCGTTAACATTCCAAGATAGAATCTGTGTCAGTGGGGGACTTACTTGTGCCATACCTTTGTGGTGAGGATTCGAGGACTCAATCTGGGAACCAGAGATGGACATACTGACTGAGGAGGGTTTATACGATAGGTGTCGATGTTGTTACGGTAACTTGTCTTAACCACTACACTAAGCCCTAACGTGAGCTTTAAACATCCCAACCTCCCCCCACCCCATACTTCTACCCTTGAAGCATCTGTCCCCCTAGAGCCCAACCGGGCAATACAGTCGTATAGACTGCCATTGAGTGGAGTGGTGGACCCCTCCTGTGTGTCGGATCAGTTGCAATTAGTTAGTGAGAAACCCCCACCTTTAGTAAAGTCTTTGGGGTGTGCAGCAAATTGGCGACATCCATGTTACCCTGTCTCATTAACGTGGAATGGTACCTGGGGCTACCGGTAGGTCTCAGTGAGCCGGAGCCCGGTATGCGCGGGGACACCATCAACCAAGTTCAGGAGATTGGCTCAGACGATCCTCTATCTTGTCCTCCCCCATAGCCCGATCTCTTGGGCAGTCAGTCGGATCCCCCCACGGCGGGGGGTCTCGAGTAAGGTGGGGTTCCTCTTCTGCTCGGAGGCTGGGGCTTCTGAGCCTACCACGTCTGGATCTGGTACGCTTCCGACCCCTCCTCGTGTCCATCCGGACACCCGGTTGCGTCCCACCTGAATTCCTGGGGGGGTCAGTTGGGCCTCTGCGATTTCCCAAACCCTCTTCCGTCAGCCAGTCCCACGCTTGTTCGGGTGACTCGAAAAAATGTGCCTTGCCCGCTAGCATTACCTTCAGGCGTGCCTGGAAGAGGAGAATGTATGATAGTTGCATCGCTCTCAGCTTCTGCTTCACTTGTTCATATGAGCGGCGTTTAGTTTGGACTTCACAGGTGTAGTCCGGGAAAACCAAGATTCTCTGATTGTCCCAAAGGAAGTTGGGGGAGCGTCTGGCTTCCCTGAGGATGGCATCACGATCCTTAAAGTTGAAGAAGCGCGCAATCAGGGGTCGTCATGGGCCCCCCGTGGGGGTCTTGGGGCCAGGGCCCTGTGCGCTCGCTCTATCGCAAACCATGGCGAAAGAGAGCTCTCTGGCATCCAGTATTTAATCCATGTTTCTAGGAATTCGGCAGGCCTACCATCCTCCGCTCCTTCCGGCACGCCAACGAAGCGCAAGTTGTTGCGCCTGGAGCGGTTCTCGGCATCTTCGGCTCTGCGTGGAGTTCTCCAGTCCGCGCCTGCAGCTGGGCCACTTTGGTTCTTAGATCCGCCAGGTCATCTTCGGTTTGCGAGATGCGGGTCTCCACCTCTGTGATTCGGCCCACCGCATTTCTAAGGTCTTGCCTCACAAGGCCCATCTCTTCTCTCACCTGTCCAATTTTGGATTCCACTGCACGTTGTGAGGTTTGAATTACAAGCAGGATGGTGCTGACCCCTTCTGCGGCCTGGTCAGAGGGTGGGGCATCACCTCCGGCTCAGGGAGCTGCCGGAGTAGTAAATTGGTCTATTTTCTGCTGGGATGATTGCGTCTGCTTGGAGGCTCTGTCTTTCCCCATGGTGTCTGCTCTGTGTATCGGGCGCAGTTACGCCTTTGTGTGTGTGAAGTTCAGCTGCGTCAAGGATCTCGTGCCCCTTCTTTCCGAGGCCGCTCCGAATCTAGTTGATCACCTCCGGGGGGGACTCGGTTGGCAGGGGGTCCGTTAGTCGGATGGCCCCACCAAAAGGACACTAGAGTCTCCAGTCAGTCCATGGGGGGAAGAGGGTTGATTGTGTTACTGCCTGGAGGTTCCAAGACCAAGCTGGCTGGCGGGGGGTCCCCCTCCTTCTTCGATTGTAAGTCAAGGGCCCTGGCGATCCGCTGGTCCTCTCGGACACCTCGAACCCTCCTCGGGTGTCCCTCCTATTACCTCCGCGCCTTCAGAGGGTAGTGTCTCGTGGCCAGTCTTAAGTAGTTGATGCCTCGCTGGGCGCAGACCACAAGGCGAGCCCCTCCAGCGCCCGGGCCCTCGCCACCTCGGCCCCCGCACAGGAGGGCACGGGTTCTCCTACGACTCTCCGCTCCTCCCCCGCAGACTCATGTTGATTAGGGTTCACCCCCTCCGCCAGCCAGGGTCTGCCTTAGTATTTAGGTCCTTTTATAGATGCAGTGTCCCCTGCAGGGTCGGTGGGCCCCAAGCGCTCCCCCGCTTCCTCTTCACTTGTTTCAGCCTCTCATTGTATTCTCCTGCCTTTATCAGCCATCCAGGTGCCGGTCAGGCAACGCCCCGGGACACGCGAGCACCCCACCTCGCGGACCGCGCCTGCTCGGGCCCGCAGCGGCGCTCCTCTATGTCTCCCTGCAACCTCTGGGGCTCCGGCCCTAGGGTACGATCACTCCTACCTCCTGGTCTCCGGGCCTCACCACTTCAAGCGACGCCCTGCTGCTTCCAGATTCGAGTCTTGGGCGCTCGGTCCTCCGGGTCCCAAGCTCCCGCCCGTTCTCGGGCGCTCCGATCACGGAGCCCCGCGGCGCAACTCCGCTTTCCTCTCTTGTGGTCTCTCACGGCTTCAGACAGCTGCGGCTCCCCCCAGGTGCGCTGGGGGAGGAAGGTATCCCTCGCCGCAGTTTCGGCGGCCTCAGGAGTTCTCGGCCGGCAATGCTCGCCGCGGGAGCGCGCTCCGGTCCGGAGCGTCAGACGCCTCCTCTCCGCAGTGCGGGCCGGAGCCCGCGACAGCCTCTCTCCCCGCGCTATTCGGCCGTCCTCGGGCCTCGGACCTGGACCCACGGGGGCCAGGAAGCGCCCCTACAGCCCCCGAATCTCGGCTGAAGACTCGAGGGGGTCAATTATGGTGGCAGGTTTCGGGCGGATGACGGAGGGGTCCCGAGCACTCTTAGAGTGCGACCGCCATCTTGACGCCCGTGGCCACGCCCCGAAAAAGAAGAAATCTTAATAGCTATATCTAAGTTACTATCCTCCAGGATGATTGGCCCAGATGGCTTTACAGTAGCTTTAGTTGCACTTTGCTGTAGATCTTCCTAAAAGTATATAACATGATTCTTGAGTATCGTGGCAGTCACATCCTCCATGAATGACTCCATTATTGCTCTTATTCTTAAACCCAATAAAAATCTCATGGATTACGAGTCATTTGGACCCATCTCCCTTCTTAATACTGATGCCAAGGTCCTCAGTAAGAAAGCTTTCTTGAGGCTACAATCCATGCTAGAGAATCCGGTACACCCGGACCAATCGGGTTTTATTCCTTCACACCAAGCAAGTGAGAATACCAAAAAGGCCCTTCACCTCCTTGACATTGACACCACCGGCACTAAACATGTGGTCATGGACACACTGGATGCTGAGAAAGCATTTGACCTCGTTGACTGGGCTTTCACGGCTGACGTGTTGAGTGAGATGGAGGTGGGTCTGATCTCACATTCATGTCCTGGCTCATAGCTGGCTATCAGGCCACTCAAGCTAGAATCAGGGTCAAACGTCTCTTATCCAACTGGGTGCACATAAAACAAGACACATGACAGGGGTGCCCTCTCTCCTCTCTTTTTTTTGCTCTCACATTGGAATGATTGGTGCAACATATCCGAAACAATCCCCAGATTAAGGGAATCAGGTATGGCAAACAGGACCTTAAAATGACTATGTTCGCCGACGATATCCTCCTGTCTCTGACCAATCCCCTAGCCTCTATCCCCTGGGTGCTGCAAGAATTACAGCGTTATCAAGAAATTTTGAGGTTGAAGATTACCGTTAACAAATTTGAAATTATGAATATATAACCCTACATTCAGTAATACAACAGGCACAGGCAGTCGCCTCCCACCGATGGGCAACAACCCACATTGAGTACGTGGGCCTTGCGTTGGCTCCTACACCGGTTAAAACTAGAGCTCTAACCTCTAGCGTATTTAATGTAGTATCCGCTGTGAATGTAATAGTTGGACGCACAGATCCCTCTCACTTCTTGGAAAGATTGCTGCATACAAAATGATGAATCTGTCCTATTTGTTCCATCTTTTGAAGCCACTGGCACTTTGAAAACCGAAGGAATACATAGCTGACCTCCAATCGTTATGTGCCAATTTTATCTGAGGAGGTCACGCAGAGAGGATCAGTCAAAGACAGAGTTCATTGCATCTATGGGTGGGGTCAAGAGGTTCCTAATTTGACCTACTATTATGTTGTGGTCAATTTACATTATGTTATACACTTGACCTGAAGGGAAACGGAAAAACATTTATGCATGATTGATCACACTGTGGCGGCGATCCCTTATTGGAAATTCCCTGACAACCTAGGTCTGAGAAAAGAAACGTTCTACATCTCTCCCTTCATGAGGGTGACCTTGGCGGTCTGGGACAGGGTGGGGGTCAGATGGGGTCTCACCACCTTTCCCTCCCCTTCTGACTTCTTTGGGGCAACAGTGACTTTATTCTGGGCTTGACTAGAACACCATACAACAAGGTGTGAAAAACACGAAAGGGTGTAAAACACAAACTGGGATGTACACACACAGTTCCCTCAAGTCATTTGATCATTTGAAGTAAGAGTGTCACCTCTTAGAGATATTGTTATCTGCAATTACATCACTGGTTGTTAGATCCTGGAATCCGGAAAGGAGGTACAAGAGCATTCACCCCTTTTGAAAAGTATCTCCTGCATTGCACAGATGCTAAGCATGCAATCTCCAATGTGTACGCTACGCTCCATGCTAGGCCACGCCCTACTAAACACCCTTACCAGTGAGCCTAGGAGAAGGAGTTAGTTATCACACTGAACAATCAGCAGTGCGTGGAAATTCTGACGTTGGCAACCAACTATGCTCCACATTCGGGATGGCAGGAGACCACCCTTCAGATACTCTATTGAAGGCATTACCTTCAGACCCATCTAACTAAAATAAAAGAGAGGTCATGGTCCTCTTGGTTGGAAGGAATGTAGGGAGGAGGGTTCACTAACACACATCCTCTAGTCCTGACCCAAGATACAACCCTTCTGGACCTCAATTCTCTCTACTATAAAGCATATTACAGGCTCTGACTTTCCTCAGTGCATACAGATGATTCTGTTGGGTCGTTCAGTGGAGGAGGCCTACCCATTGAACATTTTCTGCTGCTGGTACCACAAACAGGGCAAAGGCATCACCAATGGTTTCATTGTGCATTGTAGGAGCTGCCAGATCTGTAGCAGCCAACAAAAGTGTACCCAAAATGCCTTGCCCTAAGTCTCCTATGGGGACACATAGATGACTGTGTAAAAAGCTGGGCCATGGTTCAACATTTTTGGAGCCTGTGCACTGTGCTCCTATTGATGGATCCTAAAACTACTGCAGCATGGATAATAATAAAAGCAAGACTATGCATACTATTTATTGTAATGTTTTGAAATGCTTTATTGACCACACATTGAATAGTGCATTATTACAGGCCCAAATGAGGTTAATTCTAAAATGGTACAATCCTTAATGATTTTAATGGCATTGCATTGATCTATTATGACATATTTCTGCTTTTATTAAGGTCTGCCCTGCCTCCCCCACGCACTTAGCCCGCACAAAATTTCCACACCGCGTCAATTGTGAAGTAGGCCATTTAGAGTTCATTGCAAACCACACCAGGGTCCAGCCGGTCTCTATGACCCTGACAGATTGCAGTTCAATAGGCCTCAAGCTTGATGGGGCTAAGGAGTCTCAGTGCCCAGAGGCGCTTTGGGCACAACAGCTCCCTGTAACCCTTACTGAAGTAGTTTAAGAGGCATTTCCACTGCTTAGTGAAAGTTTTCTCCTCCTCCGCACCAGCTTCAACAACTTCTCTAAGCTGAGAACCCACCACAGATGCTCATTCCAGTTACGTTCACACAGTTGGATTGGTTGACCCCAAAGAATGATTTGTTCAGTTGCCAGTAGAAAGTGGGATATTAGTTCTGAGGGCAAATCACTGGTCCCAAATGCGATGCATTGTTTCTGCTCCTGTAGCAGAGGATGTGTTGATTCCAAGAGTGATGCGCTGGTTCTGAAGGTATATCCTTCATGCAAACATTTTTAGGTGGGGGTTGAAAGTTTCAGAAACAAGGCACTTCTGCCCAATCCAAGAGTGATACCTCATCATCCATTCCTAACCAAACCTCCATGAACATCATTTTGGGGATTAGGAAGATGTGCCCTCAAGTGGTATAGTGAAAGACTTTCTCTGAGAGCTTGAGCATCATCCTTAACTTCCACAGCTTCCTGATTCCTCCCACCAAAAACATCAAAGGAGAGCCTCTCCTGTGACTTGGTCCAGAGGTCGTGCTGCCGTCCTTAGTTTTTGTGGGGTGGAACCTTCTCAGGCCAGGCTTAGTGTGAAAAGTAATTATCACATGTAGATTCTGCTCCTAGCCTTTCCTTTCTCAGGAAGAGGCAACGCAGTGACAAATGGCCCTATTGTGTGGGGAGGCCTTTTATCCTCCAGCTGGCCAGCAGAGTAATTAACTTGGCCCAGGAAGGGAAACAAGAGCCTCAAATCTATTTAGAATCTGAGTCATGGAAAAATGATAAATCTTGATGTCCCACATAGAGGGCAGATATGTGGACATTATTGATAGAATCTCATTTGGTATCCTGATTTACCAATTGAATGGTGTATCGCACTCTTCTCTAGGACTAAGTATGGCATAACTGTACATTAGTGTAGAGTTTTCCCATAGTGTATCATACCCTAAGCACGCAAAAATGACATACTCAGACTGTTAATTCCCATATATAGTATAAGGCCTGAACAGGTCAGCACCACGTCTTGAAGTGTGGCCTAAGCAACAGGCTACCTGTGTGCAGATACCAGGCTAGGTCACATGGTAGTCTCACATGCTCAACCTACACACTTGTGCACCACCGTTAGTGCACATGTTCCTGTGCAGCCAGCCCAAAGAATCTTACGCTAGCTGTGCATTAGTGGGTATTATCTTAAAACGTTCATACTGAAATCACACTTGTTGGAAATTAACCTTCCTGCAGGGTTATCCCCAAACCTTTTGCCTTTCTCCTCCAATTTTCCTGACCCCTATGGGCACTTTACCACTTATTATCAGTTCTAAGGTGCACATGCTGTCTCCCCTAGAACTTGGTTTAATTGGCTTACACCTGCTTGGCTTATTTAATTTACCTGTAAGTCCCTTGTAAAGTGGTATAACGTATTCCCAGGGCCTTCAAATTAGATGCTACTTTGGCCTGCAGCACAGATTGCGCCACCCACAGATGTAGCCCTCCAAACATGTCTCAGGCCTGCTACTGCAGGGCCTGTGTGCACAGTTGTCTGCCACACTGACTTGACAAGTCAAACTACTAGGCAAGGCCTAAACTCCCATTTTACTACACCTAAGTCACCTCAGAGGCAGGCCCTAGATAGCCCTATGGGCAGGGTGATGAGTATGTAAAATGTAGGGCACATGTTTTTATGTACTACATGTCTTAGTAGTGAAAAATATCCTATTTAGTTCCTCACTACTGTGAGTGCTGCTCCTCTCATAGGATTGCATTGGAAATGCCCTGACATATGTCTAAGTGGTATCTTCTGATCTATGAGGGATAGTGTGGGCATGTTTAGCATGTTTGGAATGGGAGTGAGAAATCCTGCTTATTGGTACAGGTGGATTTTTTATTGCCATTGTAGAAATGACACTTTTAGAAAGTGGGCAATTCTCTGTGCTTATCGCTCTAGTGCTTTTGCAGCCTGACTCTAATCCATGTCTAGGGCAGAGTGGCAGCTGCACTTGGCACATACTTTCCAGACAGCCATCATACAGGAGGGGCTGGGTGTGACAGAAGAGGCATCTGCATACTGATAGTCTTCCTGGGCTGGAGAGAGGGAGGGTCATTCACACCTTACATGTGAATAGGCTATGTCCGACCTGAACACAATGGACTGAATAAACCCCCTACTGATGTCTGGAGACAGGGTGGGACTAAGAGGGTGTTGTGCTTCACTTGAGAGGTTTCTTTTGAAGTTACCACCAGGCATTTTTGAGTATAGGTACAGGGGGCTGACCCCTGAATTTTGGATCAGGGACTGAACCTCTGTCAGAAGGACTGCTGGACTGCGCAAAGCACTCATTTGGACTGCTCTTCTTCTATTGCCTTGCTGCCTGGTGTCTGTTGGGTGGCCCAAAGTATTCATCCAGATTGCTTTTCTGTATGTTGCCCTTCTGCCAGCTGCCCTACTGACTGTGGTTGCACTCCAAGGACTGCCAGGAGGAACCACCACTACAATCCTTGGTTTATGTGAGCTGGCCTGCGTACACCTGTTGTGCCCCCTCCAAGTGCCCCCCACAAGGAGTCCTGCACAGGGGGAGTGCTGGGTCCTGCTCCTGAGGTTGGTTTAATGCAGCACATGAAGAGCACTTGTATTAGGGTGATCTTAGCGCAGGTTGAAGCGGTTCATAGCTTTGCTTCCCCCAGTGCATGCAGAGCACTTTGATGCTCTCTGGGCCTGCAGGCTGCGTTGTTGCTCAGCGACCCTCTCAGATTCGCTGCTTTGTAGAAGAGCCAGAGGGAGCGACCACAGCTCCACCTAAGTGAAACTGTTACCCGACTTGGATTGGGGACTCCGGGCTGACAAGAGGCCTGCTAGTGCCATTTCTTCCAGCCAACTGGCAGCCGGAACCTCTGTGACGTACCACCCCACCTCCTGTTCTTGCTGCCAAGGACCTACTGCAGCGTCAAATTTCCAAGCTCTCCACCCCGGCAGAGGAGAACTTGGTGTGACCTGGACAAGGGACCTCCTCTTCCCACCCGAGGCAACTACCCTCACTACGTGGGCTGCGACTGAAGAAAGGCAGTAGTCTCAGTGGCCTGCGCATCCGAGGCCAGAGGGACTGAGCGAAGTCTCTCACATAGTTTTCCTGCTGCATGTCTCCCCAGGTTCTCCTCACTTGGCGCTGGGTCTGGTTCTCTGTTCCATCTGAACCACGAAGGAAGAAGCCCTCGATAAGGAACCATGAGTGCTGCACCAGGCCGCCATCTGAGATTTTACCCTCCACCAAAAATACTGTAATCCACTGAATAGGGGCACCGGGCTCCCTGGGCCTACACCGGGTCATTGTGAGGCATGTATCTGTGTTGCCCTACAGATTACCATAATTACTGTAATAGGAGTGCTGGGGAGCTGCACCATTCGTCCGGATAGAGAATGTTTTTTCAGGGCAGTTCATATACTTGGAGAATTCTACCCATGCCTTAGGGAACTAACTGCCCTACAAATTATTGTCTGTTGTTTTTAGAGATTACACTGACCCGGACAATGCACCAGCTGCTTATCATGTACCAAGGCCTGGTGACCCCAGGTCTCGCAGCATTGCACATTGAGGCCACCGGTTGGCTAACCATCTTTCAGCAGCTGTACTCTAACTGTAAGTTGATCACTTAAATCATATGAGTGACAGTCATGGGGCTACTTTATCGGTTTAATAGCCCTAGTCACCACTGTAATGCAGATTTCATAGATCCCTAAAATAAACTTAAAGTATTTTTTAACATGCACATTTTGAATTATACACATCACTGGGGAGTTTGTATGTTAAAGCTAATTGACTTTTAATGTACAAGTTTTGTTGCTGACTAATGAAAATGTATTTGGTAGATTATGATCGAACTGTTTAGCACTTGATTCCACTCTAGGAGCATCTGTCCTCGCTTATGTGTTTATCACTTATACAGATGGCAGTCTAGCTCTGTTTATAATGGTAATAACTGCACATGTCAAGTATGATGCTTTCAACCTTCCTAGCATTTCAGACAATGACACTGATTTCTGGGATTGGTGTTTTTAAGGTTCCTTTAGAAACATGGTCTTAACATTTTAAATTTGTAAAGTCTTGTAGGATAAAAAGCCAGGACTTGCTGAAGGTGTCAGAAATGGCATGGCACGGCGGGTTAGCATACCTGCTGTTCCCTGTGCTGTACCTGTACTCTGTGTTTAATTCATGCAGGAATTTGTACACTGCCTGTTCTGTACTTGGTTGTGCGAATGAAACTTGCACTGCTGCTGCTAGCTGAACATTGTTGAGAGGCCAGGGAACAAATGACTCAACATGCTGACAGGATAAGACAGTGAAGATGAGTGGAAATGCGTAAAGCACTGGGGGACCAATGAAACAAAAAGAGACATTGAATAAAGGACGTTCAGGGAGAAAGAATGAATAGGAAAATAAAGGGAGTGGAAAGAAAGTAAAGGATAAAAGAGAAGAGGAAATGGAAATGGAAATAAAACAATGGGAGAAACAAGGAAGAGAAGGAAACCGAAGGAAGTAACAGCAAGGAAAAAGACAGTGAGAAAGTGCAAGATGGAACAAAAGGAGATAACATGAAAACTAAAATAAGTAAAGTAAAAGCAGAGTAAGGAAGACATGTAGGGGAAACTAAATAAACGGACAAGACCGTGATGAAAAAGGGAACAAAATGAGTAGGAAGAGAGAATGAAGAAATGTGAGAAAAGGGACGACGTGTGTGTGTGCTGTAAAAAAGAGAACAAATGGAATCAAAAAGAAGGGAAAATGAAACTGAAAGTAATAATGGTTCGAGTAAGAGAAAGGATAAAGAATGGGACAAAGGCCAGGAAAGAAGTTTCAGTATAGGGAAATTGACATAGAGTAGGAGACAGATAGAAAGAGGGTCATTGATAGATATATTCAGTGCAAGACTGATAACGAGGTATATGAGTACAAAGAGGCTTTCCAGGATGAGTGGAGAAACTGCAAGGAAAAGGGAGATAACAGTGATCGGGTATACAGTATGGGAAGGATGCAAATGAAAAGGACAGTTGTGTGGGAGATTAAGTGATCTTCCGAAAACATTTGAAGTGACAGAGATGAGAACAACAGGGTGGATATTACAGTAGAAGCCTGATAATCGAAAATGGAAATTATAGTAGGAATAGGAGATAATGAGAAAGGAAGAGGTGAGAAAAACTAGAATGGTTTGGAGAAAAGAATGAAAGAGGTGCTGTTAGGCAGGAAAAAGAAATATAATGATAAGAAGATCAGAGATGCGCGAACAGAGGTGAGCTTGATACAGTGACAATGGTGAGAAAATCAGTGATAAAGAGAAGGTTTACTAAGTGAGAGAGTAGAGATTTAGGGAAACTAAGTGGTCAAAATTATGGAAGAAGGTGAAATGGAGACTGGATGATATAGAGCTGAGAGAATCCAAGATATGCAGATGAGACACAACTGGGTGAGAATAAGAGGGGGAGAATGACATGGGGGAGGTGCGGATCAAAGCTGGAACATGCAGAGGTAAGCGTAGGACAGACGGACAAAGAGAGAGTGATGCAAGAGAATGTGAGCGAATTAAAGCAGTAGTTTTGATAGTTACAGGTGAACTGGTAGAAGTAATGTTAACAAATAAAGGGAGAAGGTGTGAAGAATCTAAAGGGGAATCAAGGTGAACATTAGTCTTGCATGAACTAAAGCCTGAGATGCAATGGTATATATGTCCATCATTGTGAGGCCCCATAAATAAGTATGTAGTTTAAGCCAACCCAGAATATTGAGGCTGGTTAGGCTGCTGTTCCTTACAGACAATGAATATAGTTCAGCTTTATTTGCAGTTGAACCTCCTTAATAGCGGAAAAGCGCCACCCTACCTGCTGCAAGTGCAGCAGGCACTCATAAACAAAATGGCATAATGATGCCATTTAATTTTGCTCTCATTCTCGCGCTGTGTACAGTGCAAGTGTTAGGGAATGGGCTGGGGCTGAATCATGCAATTGCAGGAACACTGTTGCCCCTTACAGTGCGCATGTCAGGCTGTCTGGCTGTCTAGCTATGGCCAGCCTGACATTCGCACTGTTGACCCAGCAATGCCAGGGCTATCAAACTGGTGGGGGATTGCTGGCACAGGCCCCCAGCCTCAAAATGAGTGCTGGATTAGCCTGTTCCCACCAATCCTGGAGCTGCTCTCATGCTGGAAGCAAGCATGAGAGCAGCTCCAGGATTGATTGGAATCCCGTTCCACTGAGCATGAAGGAAGTCCTTCCATTCCTGCTAGTGGACACGGGAGAGAAGTGCTGCACTTGGGGGAGCCTAAAGTATGGTGAGCTTGGCACCATCGCGCCCCACTATACTTTTAACCTGCAGGGCGCCACAGCAGTTCAGGACCCTTCACCTCTCCAAACAGACATTTTATGGTTTGGTTTTATGCAATTTATCAGCAGTAAGATAATAGACAGGTTTGTTGCGCCTACCAACCAAGTATGTCCCTCTGTTATTGCTGTAAACAATGCCAATTGCATGTTGTGGGGCTGTGGCAACACAAACAAACATTAAGGGGGTCATTCTAACCCTGGCGGTCGTCGACCGCCAGGGCTAAAATGACGGGGGCACCGCCAACAGGCTGGCGGTGCCCCGCAGGGCATTCTGACCGCGGCGGTTCGGCCGCGGTCAGAAGTGGAAAACCGGCGGTCTCCCGCCGGTTTTCCGCTGCCCTTCTGAATCCTCCATGGCGGCGCAGCTCGCTGCGCCACCATGGGGATTCAGACACCCCATACCGCCATCCTGTTCCTGGCGGTTCGCCCGCTAGGAACAGGATGGCGGTATGGGGTGTCGTGGGGCCCCTGGGGGCCCCTGCAGTGCCCATGCCAGAGGCATGGGCACTGCAGGGGCCCCCGTAAGAGGGCCCCACAATGAATTTCACTGTCTGCATTGCAGACAGTGAAATTCGCGACGGGTGCCACTGCACCCGTCGCACCTTCCCACTCCGCCGGCTCCATTCGGAGCCGGCATCCTCGTGGGAAGGTTGTTTTACACTGGGCTGGCGGGTGGCCTTTTGGCGGTCGCCCGCCAGCCCAGTGTAAAACCCAGAATACCCGCAGCGGTCTAATGACCGCGGTGCGGTATTCTGGAGGGGGGAACTCTGGCGGGTGGCCTCCGCCGCCCGCCAGGGTGAGAATCACCCCCTAAATGCCAATGTGTACACTTATGGGGTCATGGGCAACTTAAACTATGCCAATATATTTAATTGGAGGGATAAAAATGCTGCTCGAACCTGCAAGATCTGTAATGTATAGGTAATCTACGACAGTAGTGTGGCACACCTCTAACTACTTTGGTTCTATTCAAATAGATCCGAAAAACCTGGGAATTAAAACCTACACATTTTCAAAAAAGTTCTACAAGAAATAACATTTAGGCCCATTTCTCTCAAAATGCTCTAGGGGGTGTGATCCACCAACTCACTCCCAACCTGCTATAAGGAGTCTTGATTGCAAACCGTGGGGTGGATTGTATGGTGCAACTGCCTCTAATGCACACCGCATCACCTACAGGTGCTCGCAGTTTTGCCAGACAGATAAACCTGAGGCAAGGGCGTAGGGAAGCACCTGTTAGCGCGTCTGACCTCATTTGGTTTCTTGTCATTGATTTATAAGTTTGATGGACCTTTTGACTGTGCTAAGAGTAATTCCCACCATAATATTCAATTGCAATACCAATCAATAACAATAGCAATCAATGGGATCAATAATCTTGGGAGTCAGTAATGTCCATGCACCATTACCCCTTGGCCATAAATATATATATTAACAATGCGAATATCACGTATCTCAGAATCAAAGGGTAAACAGACAGGAACAATACTGATTGACCGAATCATCTAAAGGATCTCAATTTAATCAATGCATGGATCACTGCACATTCAAGAGTTACAGTACAAATCAATAGCAAGAATAACTGTGAAATAGAAATAGTATACATTTAGATGTGGCAAAGAAAATACATCAACTGTTGTTAATAGTTAGCAAGCATCTTCTGGGAATCTCCTAGCTAACCTTCTGATTAGAACATCATTTTTGGGCTTCATCCAAAACAATTTAATCAACACAAATTTGGAAAAACATCTAGCTATGGCTCTATCAAAATTAGTGATTGGTACCTAAAGACAAAAGCAAATGACATTGAGATCAATAATTTAGCCTTATACCTTGCCTCAGTGCGGTTCAGCAAGCTGCAACAGTGTTCGTCAATTGGACATCTGTTCTGTCATTAAGGCATCGGGACTCAGCAATAAAGTTCAAGATAGAAATGTCTCAGGAACTGACATAATCAGAATCTTGCTTATTGGCAACAGAGTTAGAAAAAAGTGAGCTCTCTCCTCTCCGTGCAGTTAGGAAAAAAAGTGTGTTTTCTTCTCAGTACAGTCTGGCTAAGTTAGATTCCCTAGGACATCTTCCCACGTTGTTGTTGGTCAAATAATCTTATGTTTACATTTAATCCAATGAAAGTAGAACCCCAAATCTAAGACATAAATATACTCTCTTTCACATGTCGATGATTAGCTCCTCTTCTCCTGTTCCCATCGTCGGGCTTGTGAGGTAACAATTTTGTATCACCCTATACTCCAGTCAGTGCATCTATTGTTAGTTCCTGGGAACATCGCCTTTACACAGTAAATTCTACAAAGTATTGTGAGAGCCCAGAAATAGCGTGAATAATTATCTTTTACATAATCATACTCATGTACTAATGTGTGAAATAATTTGACTATAAAAATGTATATTAACACAGAAAGTGCTTTTCTGATGGGCCGCCATCAACTGAAAGGCCTGCACATTGAAGTAACGCTGTAATGGAAAATATTCTGTCTTTTTAAGAACATGTTTTTTGCTAAAATAAATGCTGAAACAATACGAGTATTTCTTGTTCCCTGTTGGGCCTCAAGCGGACAAGGCCACCGTGCGAAGTTATCTAACACTTAATGTTCCTACTGTTGAAACATTTGTATACTTTCACGTCCGTTGTTTAACAGACTTCATTCATTGAATTCACATATTTGTCTGTAGTTATGTTTCTAACCCATGTGTTTTTCTTGAGGAAATGGTGCGGAGAAAATGTTTCCATTTCTTTGTAACCACTGTCTAGTAGAAGCAAATCCGGAAGATGCCAAACAAAAGGGCCCACAGATCGCAGCTGGAGAAGGAAGTGTGCAAGATTCATTTAGTGTAGCTAATAGAGCAGAATCCAATCAGTGGCTTGCAAATAATTGTTGTATCACCTTCAGTGCATTTTTGATATGCAGTGCCTTTGTGATTAGATGTTCTTTCTTCGCATGATGTTTTTGTCCAATAAAAATGTTTAGTAAGTTTAATTTATTATCAGTCACCACTTGTCATTTAGCTCATTCTTTCCTGGTCTCCAGAGACTTCATGTTGTGTATTTGGTGTGATCTGTCACTTTGACACTTAGGCCCTCATTACAACCCTGGCAGTTGATGTGAAAGCAGCGGAAATACCGCCAACAGGTCGGCGGTAAAAAAAATGGAATCATGACCATGGCAGAAACCGCCAACATAGACAGCCACTTTAACACTCCGACAGCCATGGCGGTAGAAACAAACACCGCAGCAGTAACCGCCAACAGACAGGCAGAAGGCAAGGTTCAGTCAGTTGCCATTTGCCATTTTGTGCATTCTTTCCTGGTCGCCAGAGACTTCACTTCGTGTACTTGGTGTGAACTGTCACTTTGACACTTTATGCTTTGCCAGTCAGTCTACCGAAATTCGGGTGCTTTATTAATATTGTTTTCTGAGTTTACTATGCCTGTTCAATACTGAACTAATGCCCTGATGGTTTAGTAATCTTAAAGTCCAAATTCTAAACCCTACCCCTTTGCCTGTTCCTGTCCTGATGCTGACGTGTTGTCCTCCTGATGAAGTTATAACCTGGTTGCTGATTACCTTAGGTCTAGGTAATTATGAGAAATCTGGCCATTGTTATTTGTCTTTTTTTCCCAAGTACCAACTGCTACTGTTTTAATACTGCTGCTGTTTTGATAGCCCCATAGCTAGATGTTTTCTAAATTCATGTTACTAAATATTTTATCTGAAGCCTAACATGCTAATGCTAATTAGTGGTTAGTGAGGTGTTACTCTCATACTCAGGAACAATTACTGACTTTTTGTTTGTTGATTCAATCTATTCAAATTCTCTTGCTCAGATTATATTGCCATTGTTTTGTGTATTCTCTATTGAAATAATAATTCTCATTGGGTTGATTAAGCATAGATTAATTCGCCGACTCAATCAGCCTTTATTGTTTCTTTACATTTAACAATTGAACTTGAGATTAATATTCATGACTTTAGCATTGCTAATATAGGGAACTAAACATTTTAACTTCTTAATAAACTGGTGTGGTTATTAATGGTCTCATTGATCATGGTGTGTCTTCATTGGCTTTATAATGATGTATAGTGCATTATTTGATTTTTTATTTGATGCTTCTGACGTTTTCTTTAAAGCGGATCCAAAAGATTCATCAACCTATAGCATGAAATCTGCTATCTAGTTTGTTGTACTAAAATGTAGCCGAGATTTCTGCTTTAACAGTTTTGGTAGCAGAATTTGATGGTTAGTATCCCTTTAAATGATGTCAGAATTTCTGTAAATCAATTTGATTGTTTTGATTATTGTTTTTGAAGTTGTATGATATGGAGAAGATGTGTCCCTAAATGCCCAAAGTGATTTTCCCTGGTCCTTGGAGTTTACATATGTTGATGGGGAGTGTTCTCAGCGTTCTATTGTCAGTTTGAATGAAGTAGATTATGCGCTTGCACAGCTTTAGCTAATTTAAGTTGTTTGTGAGACTTTAGGGGAGTTGGTACACTCCAAATGTGGTTAAAGAAGAGTCAGCGTACTCTGAAGTGTGAGAGTAGGGAAGTTGGCGAACTTCACATGTGTGTGGCACTTGGTGCTCAAAAATTGTCCACATGGTTATTGGTATACGTACCTTGCAGGGTAGGTCTAAGACTCCGGAGTATATTGAAAAGTGTAATGAGACACTTGTTTTTTTTGTTGTAATTTGTCTTTTAGTAGGCCAATCGAGCGTGGTTGGTAAGTCGAGTTTATGAGTCAAATTGAGTGTTAGGTCTTTTCAACTGAGATTTGGCGAGTCCTATGTGCACCAGGACAGTATCCAATGGTCGGTTGAGAGTGAAATTTGCAGGTAAATGTTTGCTTACGAATCTGTGCAACTGAGAAAGAAAGAGAAGCTGCTAGAGCGAAAGCCATCAGTGAAAAATCCATCAGGTTCTTGAAGTGGTTGTGATTTCCCCTACCTGTAGTAAACAGACAAATTTGTTTTATTATTGAGTTTTGATGAAGTGCTCACAATTAATTTAGTATTAGTTTTGAGTGTTTCTGAGTTTAGGAGGACAAGCCGCAAGACTTTGTCAGCCACTGTGTGTGACAGTGACGTCACTTCTGTGCCGCACTGGGATAGATTGGTTAGTGAGAATGGTTGCATATGGTTTGGTGGACAACCATGAAGCGTAATTGATTGAGGAGAGAGATGAAAAGGATTGTGGTATTACAGTCACTTCCTGGTTATTGAGTTTTAAAATAAATTTATGAAAGTGAAGTTCTTCAAAGCTTTAAAAAGTGCTCTTAGAGGAGATGAGTACATTGCGGCTAGACGAGGAGAAATTTGTCCGCAAGAAGGTACTCTGGCATACATTGTAATTGTGGAGAAAGGCTCCTGAGCATGTCTTTGGCTAAAACATTGGATTAAAATCACAGAGGAAGAAGGGTGTTTAACGTTTCCTGAAAATGGGACATTTAATTTGTGAATTTTGGAAAATTTGAGACAGTTGATGTATGGTCTAAGACCTCCACCAAGACCAGCTCAGTTTGAAGCACTAGCGATCTGGGAGCTAGTACCTAGACAACAGACATTCAATTTTGAGCTGAAAATGAGAAAAGCAGAGAAGTCACTAGCAGAAGCTAGGTGGGAATATGACCAAAAAACAGGGGAGAATGGATACCTTACAAGGTATTAGGTTGCTTCCTGCAATGTCTAAAGACAGTAAGAAAGATGCAAAGAAAGCTACAAAGAAATCTAAAATGAGTTTTTCTTCATCAGATGAGGAACAGACATCAAAAGAACCTGAAAGGTCTTTGATTAATAATGAGGAATAGAATGATGATGAGTTTATTTTACAGATACTGAGAAATCGTTCACCACCTTATGTGGCTCAAGAAGGTCTGAGTACAAGTGGTATTAACCCTACTGCGCCAATACCAACTACAGTGGCACAGAGTCCAATACAGAATTTAGTGTAGAGTCCTGTACAGAATAATCTGACTGAGAGTTCCATACAGGTTAATCCTGACATGAACCAGAGCTCAGTGCAGAATGGTCCTTCTATGCAAATACCGAGGCAGAGCAGCTTCAATCTGCCGAATGCGTGAGAAATACAGTTGCAGGTTCACTAGAATAGACAGCTGACACAACTTAGTGTTCCTAGGATTTCCCCAGATGTACCGATTATGAATACAGCTACTAATCTAGTAGTATCCTCAGGACAGACTTTACAGGAGACGATGTTGATTTGGACAGAACCAACTCCATTACTGTTGCCACGAATGGAGACACAGGAAATTCTGAAGTTTACTCCCTCAACAAGTACACAGACTGACATGTCTGTATTAATGAGTCAGAATACTGGTGTTACACAAACACAGAACGTTGGGGCAAGAATAAATCCGGATGCGGTATCAATTCCTATCACAATTGGTCCATCTGTACCTTTATTTGCTCAAGGCAATAATAGTGCAGATGACCAAAGAGTTCAAATACAGAATGAAAACACTAGGTTAATTACACCGAGAACACAGTTTAAAAAAAAAATAGAGATCACTAATAGACTTAACCCCTATTAGGAATTCGGATTTGGCAGGATTGCAAATTGTTTCTGAGCTGAAAATGTTAACTCCTCAAATTGTTAGTTTGAACCAGCAGCAGTTACTGAGTATGCAACCTAGTAATAGTTCATTACAGGGTTTGACAGCACAACAATTAACAGTGTGGTAAGAGGAATGAGTGCCTCAGATAATTGATCCAAAGAAAAGGAATTTATAAATCGGACAAGATTGTCGATGGAAGCATGTGAGCTTCTTGAAGGGACAATGGGAGTAAATAGACTCAAGTCTTACACCGAAGTTGAGTTGAGATATTTGTGTCCATTAATTAGAGAGGGAGCAGCAGAAGTGCACCAGCAACTACAAGAGTTAGCAGATAAATATGAAATAGAGCTTACGAAAACTAAAAGCCTGAAAAGAAGTTATAGATTAAATTTTGAAGATGAAGATTTTGAACACATGAGGTCTGCAGGGATGAAAACACATCTTAAAGAGCTACTTAAGAAAGTAAAAATTTAGAGAGCATTAGAAAAATGGGAAGGCAGATGGGTCAAAAAAAGAGAAAGGCCGAAGAAAGGTGAAGATACTCCTCCTGTAGATGAATCACAAATTAAAGAGCCAATAAACGTTTTACCAATGAGAGAGATTCCAGGAGGGAATTTTGTACTTGTCCCTTGGAAAAGGAGTGACATCTTGTCATTTACAAATAATTACCCCAGGTTGAGGGAGAAACCAATAGAATGGTATCAGCAGACAGATAGTTTTGTGAAACTTGCAAAATGCCTGTGGGAGGATTTGAACACTCTTTTGTAAATAGTTGTTCCAACAGGTTTATAGATTGAATGTAAGAGGAGTTTAGATTGGACAACAAGTGAGCCCTGAGAGATTCATCAACAGGTGCACCATCTCCTGAAGTAATGAAATATTTCTATAAGGTCATTGAGTTCCTGAAAATGAGAATTTTGCCAAAAAACATTGGTTGGCAACGCATAGATAGGACAGCTCAGGAAGCAAAGGAATCAATTCATGCATACTATGAGAGTTTGTTAAAAGCATTTGAACATTACAGTGGAACTGAAACAATTAAGCCGAAAAACATGATTAATTTTGTGTTCAGGTTTGTTGAAGAACTCAGACCAGAAACTAGTCAGATGATCAAAAATCATTTAATTTGTTGGCAAGCAAAGCTGATTGATGAGGTGTTGCAGTATGCAAAATATTGTAGTGATGAGATTGAATTGAAAAAGAAAAGGTTGAAGGACAATGGTGATGCAGATCAAGGCTATATAAACAGGGATTCAGGGAGGATTCCAATTCAATAGCAGCAACAGGGAAGTGGCATGTTTCAGAATCAAGGCAGAGGTAGAGGACATGGAGGAATGTCGATGGGAAGTGTTGAGGTGTGGATCTGAATTCTGTCATGATACAGGGAGAGTCTCAGGGAAATAAATTTTTTCCTTGTCACATTTGCGGAGGCGTCGGACCCTGGAAAGGCAGTGTCCAAAGTTAAATCAGGGAGGTGTTGTCCAACAGATGAATGATGTCAATGCTTTTCAGAATATGAGAGGACCAAGAAGAAGAGGTCAACTTTCCAGAATAATATAAATTTAATGCAGTGTTTCCAACCCTTACAACCCATGCAGCCTATGCAACATGTACAACCACAGGAACAACATGTACAATTACCCCAATTACAACAGATGCAGCCACAATTGCAGATGGGGCCTGCACAACAAATTCAAATGCCTAGACAATTACAGGAACCACAATCTCCTATAGATCAGCAACAGGTGATGCTTTCTCAAGTGGTCACAATTCAGAAAATGAATCAGAGTAATAATGCAGTACACCAATTTCCTTTATACAGTGAGAATGGAATAAACAATGTCTGGCTGTCGGATAGTTCAGATGAGGAAAAATGTTTGATGGCTGCTTCTTTAGAAGTGGATCAGAAAGGTCCTTATGTTAAGAGAAAAGTGCATGGTCACAAAGTCTCTTTTCTGGTTGATACTGGAGCTACCCGCTTGACAGTGAAATCTGCAGAGGTTCCAGATTTGCCTTTGTCAGGGAAGACAGTTCAGATTATGGGAGTTGCTAATCAATATTGGATGAACCCAATTACAGAACCGGTCTTGGTTAAAATGGGTAATTTTAAGGGTTTGCACAAGTTCGTGGTTTGTGATTTAAGTCCTGTGTCTTTACTGGGAAGAGATTTACTGTGCAAAACAAAATGTTCAATTACTTGTACTGATGAAGGAATTGAAATTCAAACAAACAGTGATGATGAGGAAGATTTGACACCCACTGTCGGCAATGAGTCAGAGTCCGAAGAATTTCCTTTAATTAGTTTTCATGAGCCAGTGAATGAGGAAACTCTTTGATTAGTTTCTTTTTGAAGTAAAAAATCTTCCTGTTGATTTGTGAAGGCCTGTTAAGTTAAAAGTTTGGGATCTTTCAGGGAAGGACATCGGGTTAATTAAAGGAGCAGATCCAGTTAAAGTCGTAGTTAAGTCAAATGCAGTTTTCCCTCAGACTCCACAATATCCAATGACAGTTGAAGTATATGAGGGTGTGATACCATTAATAGAGCAGTTTGTGGAGAAAGGAATTTTAAAAGAAGTGGTGACTATGTTTCAGATCCTATGCGATGCTGAATGGTTCATTGTGGTGGACCTATGTTAAGCATTCTTTTATGTACCTCTTCATGAGGACAACAGATGTCTCTTCTGTTTTAAACTTCTGAACAAAGTCTACTGCTGGTGTAGAATTCCACAAGGGTTTTCAGAGTCACCATCCATTTTCAACCAGATCTTGAAAAATAATTTGGAATCATTAGTGATGCCTTATCGGTCATCAATAGTGCAATACATTGATGACTTGTTAATTGCATCCAAGACAAAAGAAGGGTGTAAATATGATATGATTGCTTTGTTAAATTTCCTGGGAGACAATGGACATAAAGGCCCTCATTATGACCTTGGCGAAGATCTGACCGCCGGGCGGCCGCCAATGCGGCCGCACTCCCGCTGCGGTCATTTTCCTGGTTTCCGCCCGCCGGCCCAGCTGGGATCTTGGCCGCAACACAGGAGCTGGGTCCAAATGGAGCCGGTGGTGTTGCGGCCGTGCGACGGGTGCAATTGCATCTGTCGTGCTTTTCACTGTCTGCTATGCAGACAGTGAAAAGCTGCACGGGGCCCTGTCAGGGGGCCCCTGCACTGCCCATGCCAGTGGCATGGGCAGTGCAGGGGCCCACAGGGGCCCCGCAAGTCCCCGTACCACCAGCCTTTTCCTGGCGGTTGAAACGGACTCGTAATCCCCCGGGCAGCGGGCGGATTATCACCTCCGGGGCAAATGTGTCGGGAAACCGCTGGTCCCGGCAGTGCGACCGCGGTGCTTCCGCCGCGGTCGTAATGACCTTGGAAGCCCCTCCAGCCTGTTGGCGGTGCTTCCGTCAAGACCGCCAGGGTTGTAATGACCCCCAAAGTGTCCCCTGCTAAATTGCAGTACTGTCAGAAAGAAGTAAAATATTTGGGAGCTAGGAATATTTTTTGAGAGAGAGTAGCTACAATTTTACAAATGACAGCACTGAGTACACAAAAAGATGTGAGGATGTTTTTAGGAATGGTTGGCTTCTGCAGCCAGTGAATCCCGAGTTTTTCGATTCTTAAAAAAACCCTACAGAAGCTGACTCATAAAGATGTTTCTGATCCTGTATCGATGGAGGCAGCTTGTATGGAAGCATTTGATGATCTGAAAGAAAGTTTGTATCAAGCTCCAGCTTTAGGTATGCCTGACTACACTAAGCCTTTCTTACTGTTTTGCCATGAACGTGATGCATGTTCTTTGTCCGTCTTCATTCAGACTCATGGCGGTGTAAATCGCCCAGTGGCATATTTTTCACCCACTTTGGATCCGGTCACAGCAGCCTTAACAGGAATTTTTAGGTCTGTTGCAGCAGTTGAGCAGAGCCCCGCTCAGAGCGAGAGCATAGTGATGGGTTATCCTCTCACTATTATGGCACCACATTCAATTGAGATTTTGCTTACCTGGTCTAAAACACAATATCTGACCAGCTCTAGGCTGACCTGATATGAGACCGCAATCTTGGGGTCTCCAAATTTTACCATTAAGAGATGGCCGGTGCTTATCCTAGCAACCTTGCTCCCGATTGAGAATACTTTCTCTGACAAATTGGATGATACTGAACATGATTGTCTGGAAATTACAGAATTATGCACAAAACCAAGAGCCGATATTAGAGATACTTGCCTGGAAGAAAATGACCAAATTATCTACGTTGATGGTTCCTGCTTGAGAGAGATAATGTGGGCACATTAAGGGCAGGACATGCAGTATGTAGTATTACTGGCATATTAAAAGCTTCATGGCTTCGAGGATTGTTTTCTGCACAAGTGGCAGAATTAGTAGCTCTTACTAGAGCTTGCCAAATTTCAAATCAAATGAAAGTTTTACACAGACAGTCAATATCGATTCGGCATTGTGCATGACTTTATATGGTCACAGAGAGGCTTCTTGACCTCTCCTGGTTCACCAATAAGGAATGGTGAGAGAATTCATGAATTGTTATGAGCCATTCAAATGCTAGAAAAGGTTGCTGTGGTGAAATGCAGTGCACATCAGAGACCACAAGATTACCTGTCATTGGGTAATGCATATGCGGATCAAGTCGCAACATTTTGCGCATTGAATGGCATATCCTTCAAATTAAACTGGGGATTGTTGCCTGAAAATGATGAGGTCTATGCGAGTTTTAGCATGCTAATTATTAACACTTTAGAAGAGTTAAAGGATCTCTAAGATAACATTCCCAAAGAGGAACGCAGAGACTGGCAGAAACTCAAGTGTGTGTAGCGAGATGATAATGTGTGGATTACAGGAGGAGGGAAGGTAGTACTGCCCAGTAGTCTACTGACTCAAATGGCCAGATACTATCATGGACAGTCCACTTAGGTAGGGATGCTATGGTCCGCTGTTTCAAGCAGCATTGGTTCAATCCAAAGCTTAGACAGGTTGCCGAAGCAATTTGCCATAGGTGCATTGTTTGTCAACAAATGAGTGTTGGCAAAGGGACAGTGGTCAATATGGGACATATTAGCGTGGCTGGAGGACCATTAAGCAGAATGCAAATGGATTTCAAAGAGATGCCTACACGTGCTGGTTTGAAAAATGTGTCAGTAATTGTGTGCATTTTCAGTCATTGGATTGAGGCTTACCCTACAAGGAGAAATGGCAGTCTTACAGTAGCAAAGTTACTACTTAGTTAATTCCGCGTTTTAGTTTCCCTGTCACTTTGGAATCAGGTAGGGGAAGCCACTTCAACAATGAAGTGATTAATTTGCTCTGTTCAGCCTTAAATATTCAACAGAAACTCCATTATAGTTACCGCCCAGAAGCTTCAGGACTCATAGAGCAGATGAATGGCACTCTGAAATCGAGAGTGGCAAAAATGTGTGCATCCACTAATTTGAAATGGCCAGATTCTTTGCCGTTGGTTCTAATGTCAATGAGAAGCACCCCGACAAGAAACCAGGACTATCGCCCCATGAAATTCTCATGGGAAGATCTATGAGATTGCCAGCTATACCTGCAAATACTCTTCTGAATATTACAGATGATATGGTGTTAGACTACTGCAAGGGTCTAGCTGATGTGATACAATCATTCTGTCATCAGGTGGAAACTACCAAACTCCATGCACCTCAAGGCCAAGGATACAACCTGAAGGCTGGTGATTGGGTTGTGATCTGAAAGCACTTGAGAAAATTGTGTTTGGAACCGCAGTGGAAAGGACCCTACCAGGTAATATTAATAACAACCACAGCTGTAAAGTCTGCAGGGCTACCAAACTGGATCCACACAAGTCACACTCGGAAAGTGAATAATCCAACAGAGCAAGAAGAAGAGTTGTTGAGATTACGTGCACCTAAGCGTATTTCAGGTCAAGAAAGAGAAAGAGAAGAGCTGGAGGCTGCACCTGAAAATACTACAGTCAATTTGTCCACTCCTGTGTCAGAGGAAGTGGAGGGTGTCCTGGAAGATTAGGAGGAATTATCCTCAAATCAAACAGTGAGAGAGCAAGAACTTCTCCAGACTGAACCCGCTCAGAGGAGGGTATCGGTTACAGAAGGTGGTCTGAACACCCAGACTGAACAAGTGACTGACCCCAATGGAAAAGTAGTTAAGACAGGTCCAAGCAAAGAGCGTTTGACTCCTCCTGAACCAGTTGCGGGAAAATCGAAGGAGAAGAATTTGTGTTCAATTCTGAAAAGAGCATTAACAAGAAAACCTCTGAAAGGTGACAACTGGCCGGAGACAAGCTCAGAGGCAGGGAAGATTAACGTGGTGTCACCAATTCAGGAAGAAAACGAGCTAAACAGAGAAGATCTGAGTGAAGGAGAAGCAAACAGTGGTTGAAGATTGAAAAGGAAAAGAGTTGCCAGTAAAAGATACTCTGGTCCTGAATGGGCATTTGCAACTACTAATGGATGGCAAGAAGAATTTTTGTTTTGACAAAGACATTCCAGGTCTATATTTTGGCACATGAAGATAAAAGTGATTTGAGTGGAAATAAATACATATGAATTTGAGAAGAAGACAAAAAGACTTTGGTGAATCATACCTGAAAAGACTTTGATAACCTAATTTGACAAGCTGCTAAACTGATTTTGACAACTTATACCGAACTTTGACAAAGGGTCCTGATAGTGTGAATGAACTTTTGAAAAAGAAAAGAAAAATCAGGAGGGATTGATGAAAGAAGATTGAAAATTGAAGAATTGAATATTTATTTTTTGTCTTTTGATTTTGTTTTGTTTTTTTGCTGCATAGTCATACTTTTGTATATGCGTTTACTTTTAATTCCTTAAAGACCATGGGAGACTTTAGCAAACAACACATTAAGAATAGACGTTGCAAGGTATTGGTTTGGCAATTTCTGTTGAGGAGGGAATTTCATATCACAGTCTGCCATTAACTTATGGCATAACTTGAAGTCCTTTACTAACAAGGTTCTATAATCGAGAGTATTCAATATTTGTATTCGAATCATGACCTCGTATTTTCCTTTGTACCCATAATCAGATATTTGAGTAGAGTAGCTAAGAATAATGACATAGTTTTATTAAGAGGATTCTTTAAACCTACATTAACCTTTGGGACGGTGTATGCATACCGTAATAACCTAACCTGCTTACCAACACCTGTTGAAAAGAGCTTCTTAGAGAACACTGAGGAAAGAAGAAGGGTGATGAAAGCTAAGATAGATAAGGGAATAGTTCAACAAAGCCCTGGAAATGATCATGCTTACACTGACATCACTAAACAAGGGATGTTAGCTTTAGATGCATAACATATATGTAAACTTTGTATATATAGGCCGCAATCATATTTTAATGGAATATATGTAGGAACGAGTGAATGTAGACGTGTTATTATTTCAAAGTAAATGGACATTTATGCAGAATGGTCAGGATCCAGCGATGCCTGGTATCTATTACATCTGTGGGAAAAATGCCTATTACCATCTTCCTAGAGGATGGTATGGCACATGTTGTTTGGGAATGGTCTTCCTGAAAATGTACCAACTGGATGACTTGAGTACGTTTACTAAATTTACAGAATTACAACCTAGACACAAGCAAGAATCAGTTTCTAGCATTGTGGGTGACATATTTGGAGTAATAATTCCTTCAGTGGGAGTTGTTCTGAATTCAATGAAAATACAAAGGTTGTTTACAATAGTGGATAACATGTTAATGTATTTTTCAGGAGCTTCTTCTCCTTTTAGATATTGAAATGGCTGCGACAAGAGCTATGACGCTTCAGAACCGCCTTGAGTTAGACATACTCTTAGCAAAATAGGGCGGAGTTTGTAAATTGCTTGGTCTGCGTCACTGTTGCTCATACATACCGGACAATAGCAAGTTAGTTAGAAGTTTGAATAATTTAATGAAACGTGAATCAGAACTAAAAGAATGAACTGAAAATAATATTTGGTAAAAGGCAGGCAAGTGAGTTGCATCATTGGGAACTTGGATTGGCAACCTGGGAGAAGGTATTATATTAAAATTAGTAAAATGGATTTCAATTATTGTGTTTTGTCTAATTGGAATTTGGGGAATGTACAAATTATTTTGAATGATCAAAATAAGAAGACTTGAAAAGAATCAGAGGAGAGTAGATATTCAAATGGAAGAACTTTATGGAAAAAATTCAAGAAGAAAGAACATTTTCCAAAATGTTAATGAAACTAGGTTTTAAATTGTGCATTGAAATAAATACATTTATTTGGGGTTTTTCTGTGATGACATAAATAGTCATCAGAGGAGCGATTGTGAGAGCCGAAAAATAGCATGAATAATTGACTTTTACATAATCATACTTATGTACAAATGTGTGTAATAATTTGACTATAAAAATTAATGTTAAAAACAAAAAGTGCCTTTTTATTGTCAACCATCAAGTGAAAGGCCTGCACATTGAACTTACGCTGTTATGAAAAATATTCTGTCTCTAAGAACATGTTCTCTGCTAAAATAAATGCTGAAATAATACGAGTATTTCTTGTTCTCTGTTGGGCCTCAAGCAGACAAGGCCACCGTGCGAAGTTATCTAACACTTGATGTTCCCACTGTTGAAACATTTGTATACTTTCACGTCAGTTGTTTAACAGACTTCATTCATTGAATTTGTATATTTGTCTGTAGTTATGTTTCTAAGCCATGGGTTTTTCTCTAGGAAATGGTGCGGAGAAATTTTTTCCATATCTTTGTAACCACTGTCTAGTAGAAGCAAATCCAGAAGATGCCAAACAAAAGGGCCTACAGATCGCGGCCAGAGAAGGAAGTGTGCAGGATACATTTAGCATAACCAATAGAGCAGAAGCCAATCTGTGGCTTGCAAATAATTGTTGTATCACCTTCAGTGCATTTTTGATACCTAATGTCTTTGTAATTGGATGTTCTTTCTTTGCATGATGTTCTTGTCCAATGAAAAATGTTTAGTAAGTTTAATTTATTATCAGTCACCACTTGTCATTTAGCACATTCTTTCCTGGTCTCCCGAGACTTCATGTTGTGTATTTGGTGTGATCTGTCACTTTGACACTTAGGCCCTCATTACAACCCTGGCAGTCGATGTGAAAGCAGCGGAAATACCGCCAACAGGTCGGCGGTAAAAAAAATGGAATCATGACCATGGCAGAAACCGCCAACATAGACAGCCACTTTAACACTCCGACAGCCATGGTGGTAGAAACAAACACCGCAGCAGTAACTGCCAACAGACAGGCAGAAGGCAAGGTTCCGCCCACTGTATTACAACACGCCTATCCGCCACCTTTTCCGGGGCGGTAACAACGCCATCAAAAGCACGGTGGAAATAGGACTTGGAACGGAAACCACTCACCTTTCAACACTTTACGAACAACCAGGACGCCATGGAGCCCGAGTTACAGGTCCTTCTGATGCTGGTCTACCTCCTCTTGTATCAGGAGCAGCAAAGACGCCTGCAACGACAACGGTGAGTACTGCACCTAGCACACAGGGGAGTGGGGGAGGGAAAAGAGAGTGGCACACACACGCAACACGCAAAACCCCCACCCCCACACTCACCCACAACACCATACACACAAATACTTGCAGCAACATTACATATACACCCCGTCACCACCTGGAAGAACGCAAGGACAAAAGGAAATGATTGTAACAAGTGTAATCATTGAAATATCAGATAGGCCAAATTCAAATATCAGTATATACAAATATGTACACCAACTACACAGTTCCGGATATGAATGAAATCATTGTCCGTGGATCAGTGTCTCAAAATGCATCGGCGAAGCCCACACAAGATACCTGAGTCGAAACAGAGAGAACACTTCAGGGGCAGCAGATGGAAAATAAACAGGCACCTCATGGGAAAGGGGTGGGGGGGGCACCTCCGCTGGATGAACGGACAACGCCACTGCTCCACGAGGGGGCTCCATGCCCACTGACTGGTCCTGGGGAGTGCAAAGCCACAGTCTCACAAGTCTCTCCAGTGGGTGGTTTGCCCACTGCTTTATCCTGGGGAGTACAAAGCCACAGTCTCATAAGTCTCTCCAGTGGGTGGTTTGCCCACTGCTTTATCCTGGGGAGTGCAAAGCCACAGTCTCTCAAGTCTCTCCAGTGGGTGATTTGCCCACTGCTTTATCCTGGGGAGTGCAAAGCCACAGTCTCTCAAGTCTCTCCAGTGTGTGGTTTGCCCACTGCTTTATCCTGGGGAGTGCAAAGCCACAGTCTCTCAAGTCTCTCCAGTGTGTGGTTTGCCCACTGCTTTATCTTGGGGAGTGCAAAGCCACAGTCTCTCAAGTGGATGTCAGTCTCCACAGGTTCTGGAGGGGGCTTTGTGCCCAGAGTGCTTCATCCTGCCAAGGACTGAGGTAGTGGATGTGATGTGAATCTCCACTGGTTCTGGAGGGGGCTTTGTGCCCAGAGTGCTTCATCCTGCCGAGGACTGAGGCAGTGGATGTGAATCTCCACTGGTTCTGGAGGGGGCTTTGTGCTCAGAGTGCTTTATCCTGCCATGGACTGAGGTAGTGGATGTGAATCTCCAGTGGTTCTGAAGGGGGCTTTGTGCCCAGAGTACTTCACATGCAGTGTGGCAGGTCCCATTCCCTCACCTGGGTGTGTGTGCCACGAGAATGCCTCGGAACAGGTAGCATGATACTCCATGGAGGTAGAGGCACACTCCAACCTGCTGCGACTTAGCCTGCCACCTGCAGGTACAAACATTGCTTAGTGTTGTGCCTCATGTACGCTGTGCAGGGTCCAGGACGTCTCCTGCAGCCTCGGACAGCTGCCCACTGGGGATGATTGCCATGTCAGCTGTGGTGGCACTGTCTGAACACGTCGCAGGTCTGGTGGCGGTGGTTGCGACGGTGTCTGTGGCGGAGGTGCTGGGGGTGGTGCATGTGTCTGCACCTGTGGCAGGACACAGCAGGACGTCTTCTGGAGCCTTGGATGGCAGCCCACTGGGGATGATGCTGGTGACTGTTGCTGAGGCACCAGACGTGCAGGTGGCGGTGCAGGTGGCGGTGTCCAAGGCCGTACAGGTTGATGTTCTGGTTGACAGAAGGGGTGACTCTGGTCCCGCAGCCGGAACCTCCGTGCCCTGTCCTGACCTGCTCTTCGCCTTGTGTCCCTTCCCCATCTTTGATGTCGTTCTGGTCCCTTGCCACTTTCTCCTTTTGGCTTGGAGGAGCCCTTGCTTGGTGTTAGGTGCGGCTTCTCCCTCTGGCATGTGGGCACCTTTTTCACCTTGGCAGGTGGCGGAATGGCCTGCTACTTAGCCTCGCTAGGTGGCACACTGGCAGCCCTGATGGGTGCTGCCCGTGATGTGACCGGACTTGCTGAGACCACTGTGCTGGATGATTTGGTGGCTGAGGTGCTGGGCTGGGACCTGGACAGCCTGGCCCTAGGGGAAGGATGGGGGGGAGGTGTAGGGAAGAGGTCAATGTTAGCCAGGAAGAGTTTCTTAGACACACTCGGAAGGGAAGATGGAGGGGGTTTGTGAGTGGGTGTAGGAGGTGTACGTCTGCTGAATTTGGGTGAAGGTGCATGGGCAGGAGGCTGTTGTGAGGTGGATGGCTGTTGGGTGGGTGTGTGCCTGCGTTTGTGTACTTTGGGAGGAGGGCTCACAGACACACTGGGAGAGGACACAGGGGATGTGTGAATGGTAGTGGGGGTGGTGATTGCACGTGAGCGGTGTGTGGTGATGGGCGTGCTGGTAATGGAGGTAGTGGATGAAGATGTAGTGCATGCAGGTGTGAGTGGAGATGAGACAGGGAGGGAGGAGGAGGATGTGGAGGAGGGGGCCACAGTTGAGGCAGTGGATGTTGGTGTCGTTGCATGGGGATGGTGCTTGTGTGAGTGCCTGTGGGATGTGTGGTGCTTATGTTTGCCATGTCCACTTTTGTGTGTTGATGAGTGTGCATGCTGGTCTGATGGTGTGCTTGGGATAGGCTGAGGTACAGGGGATTGGGTCTGGGTAGAGGAAGTTGGAGAGGGGAGGCTGGACACAGGGACAATGGCTGCCATCAGTGCTGAGGCCAGAGCCTGAAATGCTCTCTGTTGGGCCGCCACACCAGAATGAATGCCCTCCAGGTAGGCATTTGTTTGCTGCAAATGCCTCTCAACACCCTGCATGGCATTCAAAGTGATTGATTGCCCAACAGTGAGGGATCTCAGGAGGTCAATAGCCTCCTCACTGAGGGCCGCAGGGCTGACTGGGGCAAGGCCTGAGGTGCCTGGGGCAAAGGAGATGCCCATCCTACTGGGTGAGCGGGCACGGGAAACTCGATGAGGGGCTGCTGGGAGGGAGGTGCTGGTAGGAGGGGTGGCGTCTGTACCTGTTGATGCGGTGGGCACAGAGGTGCATGCCACCGCAAGGGAGCTCCCATCAGAGGAGGAGTCGCTGACGCTGGTGTCTGCGCCTGTCACTGTTGTGGAGCTCCCCTCGCCCTCGCCCTCCGTCCCACTGGTGCCTTCTGACTCTGTAAATTCACCCTCCAGGGCCATGTGGGATGCAGCTCCCTCCTGCTCCGGTGCCACTGCTCCTCCGCCAGATGATGCTAATGCACACAAGAACAGGGTGACAAAACAAAAAGGGGGGGAAAGACACAAGAGACACATGGTCAATGCGTGCAACACCACTGCCGTTGGCGGACACAACACACAGGGAGCAGCCCTATGCACTAAGCCATGCACTAACAGGGCAGGGGAACAGCACATGCCCATGGGGGACTCTGTTGAGAGCCATTTCATGCACAGCTGGAACCCATAGGAGCCCGACTAGGTGTAGAGGGAAAATACCACCTTTGGGGTTGGACTAGGAATGAGGCTGCAAATCAATGGATCTACCTTTGGGCGTCTGCTCTGGCCTAGAGGAACCCACAGCCCACCTCCCCCACCCAGACACCTCGTCAAGTGCGCAGAGTCAGCTGAATGAGAGTGTACTCACCCCCTTGTGGCTGCTGTGATGCCCTCAAGTGCCCATCCAACTCAGGATATGATACCGCCAGGATCCGGTACATCATGGGGGTCATTGTGCGACGGGCACCCCTTCCACGTTGGGAGGCCATCCCCAGCTGGGCCTCCACCGTCTTCTTGGTCCAGTGGCGCAGGGTCTCCCATCTTTTCTGGCAGTGGGTGCTCCGTCTATGGTAGACCCCCAGGGTCCGCACTTCCTTGGTGATGGCACGCCAAATCCCCTTCTTGTGGTGGGCGCTGACCTAGAGGAAAAGGGAAGTAAGAATGGATGTTACTCCCCCGTACATTTCTTCTCACACATTGGCCACAAACTTCCCACCCTGGGCCAGAAATATATGCACACACCATCCTCACATGCTGGCCTGTCGCCCACCCCTGTCTCTTCTATCCACGACACTTCATACAATCATGTGCCATCCACCATGCACACAGTTTACTCGCCTGTTTGTCTGGAGGACCGTACAGTTGCGTGTACTGGGGGAGGACCCCATCCACCAGTTTCTCCAACTCCTCCGCAGTGAAGGCAGGGGCCCTTTCCCCAGAAACTGTAGCCATTGTCGCTTCCAGACGCAGGTAACAGCAGCACTTGCAGTGTAGGTCCTCTCCTGTTGAAGGTCAGGTATCAAGTGAGGGAACAGGTAGAAAATGGCAGTCACGTCCACGGCGGTGCGTACCGTCACTGCCGGCGTACATCGTCATTGGCTCCTGGAACCCATAGGGCCCAATGATAACCAATGCTGAATTGCGCAGTGGTCTTTGACCACCTACCGGGACGCTGCACAACGCCAGCGCAGTTACCTCATATCCCCTTGTCCCACCTTACAGGTCAGGCAGCCGCCATTTCAGGGGGCCACATGGCAGGCCAACTAACTGCATCACACCTATTGAGGCCAGGAATACGGACGGACAAAGGCACACAGAGAAAATCTTACGATTGAGCTAAACAGCCTTGTGAAACCTATGTGGTGTATGACCCCCTGCTCACCGTTCTCCTCCATAGGGCACATCCGCTGGGGCAGTTGATGAGATGGCGGCATCCTCCGGTGTACAGACCCCCTCTAGTGCCGGTCCTGTCAGTGCTCCATTCCCTGGCAAGTGGGTCTTTTCAAACAACAGTAGCCATGGCATCAGGGATGTCACAGCCAATGTTCTTTAACGTGTTGTCCAGAGTGTTATCTGCCCTGCTGAAACACATGCGCAGCTACATCATTTTCCCTCAGGTGGAGGATCTGCCCACAGTGAAAGGTGACTTTTATGCAGTGGGACATATCCCCAACATAATTGGTGCCATTGATGGGACACATGTGGCATTTGTCCCCCTCCCCCCACAGGAATGAACAGGTGTACAGAAACTGGAAAAGCTACCATACAATGAAGGTGCAGATGGTGTGTTTGGCAGACCAGTACATCTCCCATGTGAATGCCAAGTATCCTGGCTTAGTGCATGACGCTTACATTTTGAGGAATAGCAGCAGCCCTTATGTGATCGGGCAACTCCAGAGGCACTGTGTGTGGTTAATAGGTGAGCCTAAAGTCCCCACACAGTTTCATTTGCTGTCTGGGTATGGGAGATTCCCTAATGTTTGGAGGATGTCTAACAGTTATCCCTCGACATTTGCAGGTGATTCTGGTACCCCGACCTGTCATGGCTACTGACCCCAGTGAGGAATCCCAGGACAAGGGCAGAGGAACGCTACAATGAGGCATATGGGCGAACTAGGAGGATAATAAAGCGCACCTTCAGCCTCCTGAAGGCCAGATTCCGGTGCCTCAATCTGACAGGTGGATCCCTATACTACCCACCGAAGAAGGTGTGCCAGATCATCGTGGTATGCTGTATGTTGCAGAACCTGGCTTTACAACACCAGGTGCCTTTTCTGCAGGAGGATGGGCCTGATGGTCTTGTGGCAGCTGTGGAGCCTGTGGACAGTGAAGAAGAGGAGGCAGAAGAAGAAGGTGTAGACAACCGTAACAACATCATAATGCAATACTTCCAGTGAGACACAGGTAAGAGGATGGAACTGCTTCCCACATCTTATACTGTTGTAGGACCTGGCATAAATCTGCCTTTTTACCTCTGTGTATGGACCCTGACTTGTCACTTTGGCTTTCCATTTCACAGGTCTGGGTCCCACTTTGTGCCCTCTGCTATGTTTACTGCTGGTCTACAACTGTGTAACATTGGTATGCGAACAAGTACATTGACATTGCTATATTTAAGAGAGGTTGTAATTACACATTTGTGAAAGCACAGACTGACTCCAGATTGTTTTGTGATTCAAGGGTGTTTCTGTCTGTGTTAATAAGTGGAGGGGTGTGTGAAATGGGCTGGAGGGATGGTGGAGGAATGTTCAGTCTCTTGGTCTCACAGGTGCATTGTCCAGTGGGGCATAGGAAGGGGAGCAATGGCAGTTTAAGGTGGGACAGAAGGGTGACATTCAGGAGGGTCTTATTTCCTGGTGGGAGTATTGGCAATGTTCTCTGTCTTGTTTCTGGATCTCAGGGACCGTTTGCAGGGTGGTTCTCCTTCTGCAGTGGGTGGGGTGTTGGTGCCCTGTTGGTCCTGTGGCCGTGCCTCCTGTCCACTACCGACGGAGGAGGTGGAGGGCTGTTCATCCTACAGGCTAGTGTCAGGGATCCGTTTGTGGCCACTGTGTCCCTCATGGTGTTGACAAGGTCTGCCAGCACCCCTGCAATGGTGACCAGGGTATTTTTAATGGACTTCAAGTCCTCCCTGATCCCAAGGTAGTGTTCCTCCTGCAGCCGCTGAGTCTCCTGAAACTTGTCCAGTACCGTGCCCATGGTCTCCTGGGAATGGTGGTATGCTCCCATGATGTTGGAGAGTGCCTCGTGGAGAGTGGGTTCCCTGGGCCTGTCCCCCCCCGTTGCACTGCAGTCCTCCCAGCTTCCCTCTTATCCTGTGCCTCTGTCCCCGAACTGTGCGCCCACTGCCACTGACCCCAGTTCCTGGATTTTCTTGGGTTGGTGGGTTTGCCTGGGTTCCCTGTAGTGGTGGTCACACTGCTAATTGACGTGTCCTGGGGAGAGAGGGATGGGCCCGCTGGGTGGGTGCTGTTCTGATTTTTCCTGAGGGGGGAGATTCTGTGGTGGCTTGTGACAGTGGCAGGGGAACCGACTGTCCAGAGGTCCCTGATGGGCCGGGCTGGTCATCTTGATCCAGGCGTGAAGAGCTGTTGTCATCACTGTCTGCCTCTTCTATAGCGGGACTGGATATGTCTCGCACCTCCTGTCTGTTGATGTTGGGTATGGGTCCTTTTGGGGTGTAAATGCATAGCTTTAGTATCTGTGTGTGCCATATTGTGAATTGAGTGAGGTACTGTCTACTCCTGTGCTTGCATAATTGTATTTGCCCTTTTGTGATAGTTGGTTTGGGGTCTGTGTGGGTATCTGTACTGGACATGCTTTGGTAATGGTGGTCCATGCACAGGTGTTGCATGCAGGACCTTTGTATTGGGATGTGTGGGTTGTGACAGTGGGACATATGTGAGGTATTTGAGTGATGGAGGTGAGGGTGGGGGTATGTGATGGCATGCAGGTGGGGTGTGGGTATTTGGAAAATAAGATATGACTTACCAGAGTCCAGTCCTCCTGCTACTCCTGCGAGGCCCTCAGGATGCAGTATTGCCAAAACTTGCTCCACCCATGTTGTTAGTTGTGGGGGAGGAGGTGGGGGTCCACCGCCAGTCCTCTGTACAGCAATCTGGTGTCTGGATACCACTGCACGCACGTTCCCCCGTAGGTCGTTCCACCTCTTCCTGATGTCATCCCGTGTTCTTGGATGCTGTCCCACTGCGTTGACCCTGTCAACGATTCTCCGCCATAGCTCCATCTTCCTAGCAATGGAGGTGTCCTGCACCTGTGATCCGAAAAGCTGTGGCTCTACCCGATGATTTCCTCCACCATGACCCAGAGCTCCTCCTCAGAAAACCTGGGGTGTGTTTGAGGTGCCATGATGTTGTGTGGGTGATGTGTGAGGTGCTGTTTATTGTGCTGTGTAATGTGTGGTGTTGGTGTGTGTTGTTTGAGGTGTGTGGATGTTGTATGAGTGATGGTGTTGTGTGCCTGTGGATGCTGGTGTTGTGTTTGGTATTCTCTCTCTCTCAGTGGTTTTAAAAAAATGTCATTGTAAGGGTTTGTGGGTAATGTGGGTGTGTGTTTTATAGTGTTGTGAGTGTGTGGGTGTGGTGTGTGTATGTGTATCAGGTGTGTGAATTTAGAATTGTCCAATGTGGTTGTGTTTTGTAAATGTGTGTGTATTTGGAGCTCGGCGGTGTGTACCGCCAATGGATTACCGCGGTTGTAAGACCGCTGCGTTGATTCGTGGGTCGTGATAGTGTGGGCGTATTCTTTCTGGCGTGACCTTGTAGGTTTTGGTTTCAGCAGTTTATCGTTGACCTTTGGTATGGCGAACTTGTGTGGGTGTCTGTATTGTGGCAGATTCCAAGATGTGGGTCGTAATACCTGTAGCAGAATTCCTCCGCCCTCGCAACGGTATGTTGGCGGTCTTCAGCACGGAGGAAAGCGGGATTTACCGCCAGGGTTGTAATGAGGATCTTAATGCTTTGCCGGTCAGTCTTCTGACATTCTGGTGATTTATTATCATTATTTTCTGAGTTTACTATGCATAATTCAATACTGAACTAATGCCCTGATGGTTTAGTAATCTTATTGTCCAAATTCTAAACCATCCCCCTTTCCCTGTTCCTGTCCTGATGCTGACACTGTCACTGTTGTCCTCCTGATGAAGTTATAACCTGGTTGCTGATTACCCTAGGTCTAGGTAATTATGAGAGATCTGTGCATTGTTATTTGTCTTTTGTTTCCCAGGTACCAACTGCTACTGTTTTAAAATTGATGCTGTTTTGATAGTGCCATAGCTAGATGTTTTCTAAATTCATGTTACTAAGGGCCAGATGTAGCAAAGGTTTTTACCCATTCTGTGTTAATGGGAAAAAGTGTTCATACATATGGCCCTAAATTTTTTACCTGAAGCCCAACATGCTTATACTAATTAGTGGTTAGTGGGGTGTTACTCTCATGCTCATGAACAGTTTGTTTGTTGATTAAATGTATTCAGTTTCTCTTGCTCAGATTCTATTGCTATTGTTTTGTGTATTCTCTATTGAAATAATAATTCTCAATGCTTTGATTAAGCTTAGATTTATATGACAACTCAATCAGCCTTTATTGTTTCTTCACATGTATCAATTGAACTTGAGAATAACAGTTGTGACTTTAGCATTGTTAATTTAGGGAAATAAATATTTTAACTTCTTAATAAACTGGTGTGGTTATTAATGGTCGCATTGATCATGGTGAGTCTTCATTGGCTTTATAATGATGTATGGTACGTGGTTTGATATTTGATTTATTGCCTCTGATGTTTTCTTTAAAGCAAATTTAAAAGATTCATTGACCTATAGCATGAAATCCGCTATCTAGTTTGTTGTAACTAAAATATAGCCAAGATTTCTGCTTTAACAGTTTCAGTAGCCTGTACAACATATTCTAGCAAGCAATTCTCATGGGAAAGAAATTTAGCTACTAGCATCTGCTCAACGTGGTGGAAAATACAAGTCTAACTCTCTATGCAGCCATTTTGTGTGATTCGTTTAAACAGTGCAACTTGACATGAGGCTGTGCAACTAGGCCCAAGACCTTGCTAACTTAAGGCCAATGATTTGTAGAGCAAATACATAATACATGACCATTAATATAATATACTACTACATTAATCTAAACATGAGCACAACATTTCATATTAATAAGCAGTTAATAAGGACTTCGTGATGACTGGCAGTCACTCAAGTGGGCACATTTTCAATGTTGTGAATTATTTATCTATAATAATCCATTTTCTAGGCAGACTTAACATTCAGAGTACATGAATATTTATTAGTAAAATTTCTGCGTTAACACATCCACACACTAGACAGATTAAACAGTTCTTGATGGCTATTTGAACCTTCAATATGTGACTTGCAGGTCACAAGACAGAAACAAGAGCTGATAAATACCACTCCAAGAAAGTAGATACCATGCCACAGTGGTGGGGTGGCAATGGAACCAAACATGAAGTGATCAAAAATGCAAAGAAAAGAAAATAAGTGATTTGAATTGAATCAGAGTGTGAAAGAAGGAAAAATAAAGCGCACAGAAGAAAATAAAAAAACAGGGTAAAAGAAGGATGAAAGGAGCCAGAGAAGAATGTTACCTGCACACAGCCAGTGGCTGACGGTGCGTGATGACCCTCTCATCATACCTTGGAGAAGGCCCCTAAGACCTTATTACCTCCCTGTGAATATGAGAAGTCAGTTGTTCTTATATATTATTTGTGCAAGACTGGAAGTGTTCCTGGCCAAATTTTGAAAAACGTGTGGCTATTTGTTGCTAGGGGTGTGCTCTTGTTAACAAATAGAGTGTTTTAAAAAAAATGAATTTGGAAATGGCGATCATGGCAGTATTTCCAGTCTGAAGAAATCAAGCTGGCACAGTCCCTTTCTGCAAGAGATACAGGACCGCCTTCACCAGTCCAATCCGAAGATCTCTCCTTACCGAAAGAATCGTATTCTTATAAAGGTTACCCTACGATTCCCACCCACAAGCAATAAATGCTTGATAGCGTGCTGAAAAGAGTGCAGGAGAAGGAATACAAGAGCGTTGTATTAAACACGCAAATAATAAAAACAAAACAATGACTTACCTTCACATATCTTCTGCTGCATCGCTTCTTTAATCCTCTCTATTGTCGTGTAATCCTCTGCATACAGGGCATATGCCGATGAGGGTTTGTTGGCAATAGCCACCAGCTCAGATTTTGTTATTTCAGAACCCACACCCACTGCAAATATGATGATGTTTTGGGACCTAGCAGTTTCAGCGAAGTTTATAACAACATCTTGGGACTTTCCATCGGTAACTACAACTGCAATTCTGTTTCTGTTTCTTTTGGCTACATTACTTCTTTGTGATGAAGGAAAAACCTTCTCTGTTGCAAATTGGATGGCATGACCAGTCTGTGTGTTTCCGCCCATGTACTTTATCGCCCTTAAGGCGGGTATCAGCTCTTGGATAGATGTGTGCTCTCCTAGGGATATATCCAGACGAGGGGTGTCGCTGTACTGTACCACAGCCACCTGTGTGTAGGAAGGGCCAACATCGAATCCACTGGTAACATTGACAAGCCAGTTTTTAGTGGTATTGAAATCGGTGTAGCCAACACTCCAAGACCCATCCACGATGAAAACCAGGTCATTGACTGCAGTTCTGCAACCTGCCAAGAAAACCAAAAAAGTATTTGCAATTACGAGCATACTTATTCGGAAAACACTGTGCTTATGACGAAAAAGAGAGGTATTTAGAGTTTGGTGGACAGGAAACACTGTAACAATATGGTGGATGTTGAAAGGTATTGATGTCGGACACAATTGTTGATTGAAGTATAATTTTATTCCAAGTTACAACATTTGCCAATTCAGACTTACAATGTAGTCCGCTCGCTTTGGACAACTGAATTTTGTCCTTTAAGACTCTATTGAACCTCTCCACAAGGCCATTACTCCTTGGATGGTACAAAGAGGTTTTCAAATGTTTGATTCCCAAAAACTGCATGAACTTCATGAATTGCATAGAAGTAAACTGGGGACCATTGTCAGTCAAAATTTCATCAGGGATGCCCTCTCTAGCAAAAATACCTTCTAACCATTGGATCACATTATTAGTGTCAGGAATCTTCACAAATTCCACTTCAGGCTATCGGCTGTAATAGTCAATTAAAACCATCCCATATTCTTGGATCCCATGAGACAACTTCATTGGCCCAATAATATCAATCGCAAGTTTACTCCACGGTTTGTCTGGCACACACACTGCTTCTATCGGACTTGGTACAGTAACTTGGGACTTATCACTGGTAGCACAAAATATGCAATCTCTTACAAAATGTTCTATACACTTATCAACCCCAGGCCACCAAATACCTTCTCTTATCTGCTGTTTCATGGCTCGCATTCCAATGTGACCCTCATGTGCTAAACATGGAACTTTTTTCCTCATCCCACTTGGCACAACTAACTGCTTGGACCTAAATAATAAATCTCTAATAACTGACAACTCGTCAAAGACATGTTTATACTTATTCTTTAGTTCATCATCTGAGGACCAATGTGACCATCCTGAGACCACAGTATTCATGACCAATTTCATCTTGTGATCTTCTTCACACGCATTCCTCCACTCATGTTCACTCAACGCACCATCCAATTGCTCGTTAACAGAGCATACAACGATATCATTATCACCGTTCTTAGGATCATTGTCAGCAGAAGACTCAGCTAACAGATCAGTGCAAGGCAACCTAGACAAACAATCAGCCAAAACATTTTGTTTTCCTAGGAGTAGCTTTCTCAGCACCCTTAGTAGTAAACAATCGAACCAACGGTTTATGATCAGTTCTTACTGTGAATCTCGAGCCCCACACATATTGTTTAAAGTGATTAATGCTCCACCAGCATGCCAAAGCCTTGCGTTCAATTACTGAATACGTCGCTTCAGCACCCTTCAGACTCCTTGATGCGAATGCGACCACTTCTTCCCTGCCATCCCTTCTCTGTAACAACACAGCTCCCAACCCCTTTTGGCTGGCATCAGTCATGATGATGGTATGATTCCTGGTGTCAAACGGTTTCAAGGGAATTGCCTGAGCAATTTCATATTTGATATGTTCAAACTCACGATTACAGTGTTCGTCCCACACAAACTTAACATTCTTTTTTAGGAGATTCCTCAAATTATACATCCTTTCTGAACAATTTGGAATACATCGAGCGTAAAACTCTACCAAACCCATGAAAGACCTCAATTGGTCCTTGTTCTCTGGACTCCCAAAATTTTGAACTAAACTCCCTTTGGGTTTGATACCATCAGCCGACAATTCGAAACCTAGATAATTAACAGCAGATACTCCAAAACGACATTTTGTAGGACTTAAAGTTACTTCTTTCAATTTTAAGGTGTTTAAAACACAACCCAATCTTTCATCATGTTCCTGCACATCCTTCCCATAAACTAAAATGTCGTCCTGGAAAGCTTTTACACTACTCAGTTCCCTAAACATACTATCTACAGTCCTCTGAAAGACCGCGGATGCAGACGCCAGCCCAAAAGGCATGCGTTTAAATTGGAACAAACCAAATGGTATAATAAAAGCAGTGTAGTGTCTAGAGTAAGGATGTAGATTAATTTGATGTTATGCTGACGTCATGTCGAGCAAAGAAAATACCCTAGCACCCTTAATTGAAGATAACATTTCAGATACGTCCGGTAGAGGAAATTGATCCACCCAAATTTGATCATTAAGATCGCGTAAATCAACACACATATGCAACTGTCCATTCGTTTTGCGAGCCAGGACTACAGGAGCAACCCAATCAGAAGACTCAATTGGTTCTATTATGTCCTGAGAACACAATTTATCCAGTTCTTTCTTAAAATCATCTTTAAGGGTGAGTGGAACTTTACTTACTTTATGAACTTTCTGTTGAGCACCCTCGTTAATTTTAATTTTATGAGTGAATCCCTTGAATACACCAACACCACCATTAAAGATTTCAGGATAACACGCTTCCCATTTATCACTCATAACAGTAGAGACTTGCATGAACTCACTTTTCAGTATAACCTGTTGCGGATTGTTTGGATCCAATATTAATTCTAATTTACCTTGGTCAAACCAACCTAATAAGCATGCATCATCTTTGGCAACGTATATGGTAGACCGTATGACATTACTTTTAAATTTGATTTCAGCTTGAAATCCTCCGAGCACATCAATTGAACTACCTCCATATCCTATTGGCCGAATATGACACTGATTCAAAATAACCCCATGACTTTTAATCAAATCGTTCACTTATTCTCACTCAAAAGTGTGAATGGCGAACCCGAATCAGCCATCATCTGGACTTGGATACCATTTATTTCCACAGAACAGAATGGTCTTTTCTTATGTGGATTCTCGTTCTCTTGCACTAAAAACACTTCTTCCTCATCGCTGCTGGAAGGAACACAATTATTAGCAACCACGCTATTGACCCGGTTGGAATTCGATCTTTCAGCGTTGTTAACTTTGTTAGATTTACACACTCTTGCAAAATGACCTTTTTTGTAACACTTGCCACACATTTTGTTGACGGCCGGACAAAATTTGGCATTGCCCAAATGAGAAGTGCTGCCACATCTGTAACATTCTAAGGGTTTGAAAGTTTTTTTTTCGTTTTTTCCCCCAGAAGTTTGTAAAGTACCCTCACTCTTGTTGTTTTTTTTATATTTAGGTTTCACAGCAAATACGTCTGAATGGGGGGTTTGATTTCTGATCTCCGAAACTGACATTTGTTCCATGAACGAAACAGTACTTTCTATTCTGGTGGCAATTTCCAATGCTTTTTGTAAAGTTAAATTTGGCGTAGACAATAAAGCTTCTTGTACTTTCTTGTTGTTAGTTTTTTTCACTAGCTGATCCTTTATCATTTCCTCTTCAAATTCTTTATATTTGCACATGACTGCTAAAAGTCTCAAAGCTCCAACGTAACTGGACGCAGACTCACCATCGGCTTGATTTCTATTGTAAAATTTGTGCCTTTCTAAAGTAACATTTCTACATTTCTTAAATCTTACATCCAAAGACTCAATAGCAGTACCATATTCATCTTCAACACCATCCCCTTCACCTTCAATAGTTAAAACAGACACCTTAGGTATATATTTCAAAATTTTCCGTCCTTCATTGACAAGGCAAGAGCATCTAAATATGCTTCAAATGCCTCTTTCCATTGTTCCCAATCAGCGTCAGGGGAGGACGGATTGGGAACAAAAGGAGGTGGCAGAGAAATAGATTGTTGCATAGCACAGCGTTTTAATACAACAAGAAATTGAACCTAAAATAAACTGAAGGTGAAGAAAAATTAAAATAATAAGATTACAACATGTATACAATAAAGGGGGTGATTCTGACCTCGGCGGTAAAATGCCCTTACCGCCGGTCAGAAGACCGCCATAACACCGCCGCGGCCGCGGTCAACCGCCACGGTCATTCTGACCCATAACGGCCAAACCTCCAAAAATCCGTCCTCCACTGCATCCCGCCACATCGGCGGGCAGCGATAAACTGGAGATGACCAAACCTCCACCGTCACGCCAACAGAAATACGCCCATGCCATTACGACCCACGAATCCACACGGCGGTCATTCAAACGCGGTATTCCATTGGCGCTACACACCGCCGCGGTCAGAATACACACACATCACCAAAACACAGCCACATTGGACAATTTGAAAAACACACACCTGATACTCATACACACACCACTCCCACACAATCAACCAACTATAAAACACACACCCACATCACCCACAAACCCCTGCGACCCCAAATACTGAGAGAAGGAGAGAGAGACACAGCAGACAATCCAAAGCAAGACACACTGAGGCACACTACACCATCACACACACCACATAGTAGCACAAAGCACCACTCACCAACACACTCCTCATCACATACACCACCCCACACCTCACCCACACCACCCCATGGCACCCCAAAGGCATCCACGCTTTTCGGACCAAGAACTCCGGGTCATGGTGGAGGAAATCCTAAGAGTGGAACCCCAGCTCTTCGGCTCGCAGGTGCAGCACACCAGTATAGCCAGGAAGGCGGAGCTATGGCAGCGGATCGTGGACAGGGTCAACGCGGTGGGACAGCATCCCAGGAATAGGGACGACATCCGCAAAAGATGGAACGACCTACGGGGGAAGGTCCGGTCGATGGTCTCGAGGCACAACATCGCGGCCCAGAAGACTGGTGGCGGACCCCCACCCACCCCTCCCGAATTTACATTGTGGGAACAAGAGGTCTTGACCATCCTGCATCCTCAGGGCCTCGCAGGAGTAGCCGGAGGAATGGACTCTGGTAAGTCCCATCTCAACTACTATATCCCCCACACCCCACCAGCATGCCAACCCACACCCCCACCCTCACCCCCAACCCCCCAGCACACATTCTTCCTGACAATGTCTCACCAGCACAACCCACCCATCCCAACACCAACTCCTGCATGCCAACACAAACCATGGGCACCCATCACCTAAGCATGACCACTGCACTAACCCCTCCCCCCCACTAAATACCCTCACAACACCTCCCTCCAGGGAATGCCTGCACTGGGGGACAAGGGCACCCACAACACGCATGCTATTGCACACACAGAAACAATAACCAAACTCTCTTACCCCATGCAGGACCCGAACGACAACACACCAGCCAGGAGGGTCCAGAAGTGTCCATCCCACCACCGGAACAGGCCCACACTGAGGATAGCAGCTCTGTCGACAGTGAACCTGATGACCAGCCCGGACCATCGGGGACCTCTGGGCAGTCGGTTCCCCTCACCCAGACACAGGCCACACCAGACCCGACCCCCTCTGCCGACACCAGCACAGCTCCCACCCAGCGGGCCCATGCCTCTGTCTCTAGGACAGCTCAATCAGCGGTGTGTCCGCCACTACAGGGCACCCAGGCTAACCCGACACCCCAACAACAACAGGGACCTGGGGGCAGTGGGAGCGGGCACACCGGCCAGGGGACAGAGGCCGGGGGAAACCGGGCAGCTCGGAGGGCTGCTGTGCGACAGGGGGGGAGGAGAGGCCCAGGGAACCCACTCTCCAAGAGGCCCTCACCACCCTCATGGGGGCCTACCACCACTCCCAAGAAACGATGGCGACGGTACTGGCCAGGTTCACTGAGATCCAGGCACAGCAGGAGGAACGCTACATGGGCTTCAGGGAGGAGCTGAGAATCATCGGGACCGCAATGGGGACCATCGTCCTGGCCCTCCACAGGATAGAGGACGCGTTGCGGGACCATGGTGCACCACACAGGGCCCCTGTCACTAGGCCGGACCAGGAACAGCCTACCACCTCCGCCGGCGCTAGTGGACAGGAGGTCCCAACACCTCGACAGCCCCCCAGAACCCCACCTCCTGCTGAAGAACAACCACCCCGTAAGAGGAGCCTGAGACCAAAGAAAAAGACAGAGTAGGATGTCAAGACCCCCGCCAGCAGGACATACCCCCTCAAGTCTTCCCACTGTCCCACATTGCCACCCTGTCCAACCATGAACTGCCTATGCTCCATCCTTCCACAGGCAAAAGAACAATGCACCTGTGAGACTGAGAACTGGACTCTGCCATGGATATTCCTCCACCCCCACCCATCACCCTTAGAATCACATGTACCGGTATCTAGCACTGTAAATAAATCACATTTTGCACACAAACCTGTTTTGAGTCATGCTGTATTATTAACAAAGGGATAACATATTACTGTTCAATTTCTGTTCTGTCAATTAGTCATGACAACATACCAATGTCAATACGCTGTATTTCATGGGCGAACCAAGCAGAAGTCAGGTACTGAGTCAGACAGCACTGAGAAGGGAAGGGAAAGGCATAAATTAATAAAAAACATCTGTGGGGAACTACAGAAAGTATAGATGCAGGAGGCTAGAAGCAATTGTGAAATGGCGTGGGTGATTCTTACCTGGGTGTTACTGGAAATACTGTTGTATCACTCTGTCCCTATTGTCTGTGTCGTCCTCAGAGTCTTCCTCCTCTTCACTCTCCACAGGCTCCACGGCTTCTACAACACCACCATCTGGACCATCCTCCTGCAGGAAAGGCACCTGGCGTCGCAAAGCCAGGTTGTGAAGCATACAGCACGCCACGATGATATGGCACACCTTCTTTGGTGAGTACATTAGGGATCCACCAGTCATATGCAGGCACCTAAACCTGGCCTTCAGGAGGCCAAAGGTTCGCTCAATCACCCTCCTTGTACGCCCATGGGCCTCATTGTAGCGTTCCTCTGCCCTTGTCCGGGGATTCCTTACTTGGGTCAGTAGCCACGGCAGGTTGGGGTAACCAGAGTCACCTATTAGCCACACACGTTGTCTCTGTAGCTGCTCCATCACATAGGGGATGCTGCTATTTCGCATCACATACGCGTCATGCACTGACCCTGGGAACTTGGCATTTACATGGGAGATGTACTGGTCAGCCAAACAGACCACCTGGACATTCATCGAATGATAATTCTTTCTGTTTCGGTACACCTGCTCATCGTCTTTTGGGGGTACCAAAGCCACATGGGTCCCATCAATGGCACCAATGATGTTGGGGATATGTCCAAGGGCATAGAAATCACCCTTCACTGTGGGCAAGTCACCCTCCTCGGGGAAAATGATGTAGCTCCGCATGAGTTTCATCAGGGCAGACAACACTCTGCTCAAAATCTTTGAAAACATAGGCTGAGACATTCCAGATGACATGGCCACTGTGGTCTGGAATGACCCACTGGCCAAAAAATGGAGGACTGACAAAACCTGCACCAGAGGGGGAATCCCTGTGGGGATGGCGGATGGGGGACATCAGGGCTGGCTCCAGCTGGGCACACAGTTCATGGATAGTGGCACGGTCAAGTCGGTATCGAAGTATTATATGGCGTTCTTCCATTGTCGACAGGTCCACCAGCGGTCGGTACACGCGAGGATTCCTCCTTCTCATCCCAAGTCCCAGCGGACGGTGCCTAGGAAGGACAACATGGAGCACAGAGTCAGCCAAACCACAGGTACGTACAGACAGCTTGCACAGTTAAAGAATGGCAATGGGTTGAAAGGCGTGTATGTGTGGCAATGCAAGGCCTAGGCCTGTGTGTCGCAGTCAAAATTAAGCCATGTGGGCCCTTGAAATGGCGGCTGCCTGACCTGTGAAGTGGGACAATGGGATGTGAGGTCACTGCGCTGGCGGGGCACACCGTGGCGGTAGGCGGTCGAAGACCGCGGCGCAAAGCCGCATTGGTTAACATTGAAGCCTATGGGTTTCAGGAGCCAATAACGAAGTGCGCCGGCGGTCGCGGTACGCACCGCCGCGGTACGCACCGCCGCGGACGTGACCGCCATTTTCTATCTGCTTAATCACTCGAGACCTGATCATCCACAGGAGAGGACCTATACTGCAAGTGCTGCTGTGACCTCGGTCTGGAAGATACAATGGCTGCTGTGACTGGGGAAAGGGCCCCTGCCTTCACGTCTGAAGAATTGGACAGGCTCGTGGATGGGGTCCTCCCCCAGTATGCGCTACTCTACGGTCCTCCAGACCAACAAGTGAGTACCCCGGGTGCTAATGGAATGGGCTATGCCTGTGTGGATTGGGGTGGATGTAAGTTGGTGGGGTGGGGTGGGGGGCGAATGAGGAGTACAACGCCCGACAGATGAGAGCATGTGCCATATGGCAAAGTGGGGGGGGGGGGCAATTACATCTAACATGCAGGCCATTGATGATTTCCTCCTTTCCACCCTGTACATGTCTAATAGGTCAGCGCCCATCAGAAGATCGATATTTGGCGTGCCATCGCCAAGGAAGTCCGGACCTTGGGGGTCCACAACAGACGGGGCACCCACTGCCGCAAGAGGTGGGAGGACATCCGCCGCGGAACAAGGAAGACCGCTGAAACACTGCTGGGGATGGCCTCCCAACCTAGGAGGGGTGCCAGTCGCACCATGACCCCCCTGATGTCCCGGATCCTGGCGGTGGCCTACCCTGAATTGGATGGGCGCTTTAAGACATCACAGCAGACACAAGGGGGTGAGTATCAGAACATTCTCCTATCTTTCTGCGCAGTGGAGGCGTCTGGGTGGGGGAGGAGGGCTGTGGGTGACATTAGGCCAGGGCGCTTTCTGTAGTGTAGTCCTCTCCCTTAGGCATGGCCCTGTGCCCCCGGCCCCCACCTCTGTAGGGTGACAAGTACAGCCATTGAAGGTCCAGCATCTCCCATGTGCGCGTTTGACATCTCTTGGCCTGTTGTCTTAGTCAGTAGTACTGAGTAGTGTACCCCGAATGCGCGGCTTAGTGCATTAGGCACCTGTGTCTGTCCTCTCCGCCAACGGTGTTGACATTGCAAGCACTCAACCTGGTCTTCTTTTTTCTCCCCCCACCCTTTCTCTTCATCTTCTTGTGCATGTGTGCATTAGCATCATCAGGCGGAGGAGATATGGCATCGGAGCACGAGGGAGCTGCAGGACACAAGGCCCCGGTGGGCCCAGGAACAGACACCGAGGGCACCAGTGATCCGGAGGGCGAGGGGAGCACCACGACGGGGACCGCTGGTGAGAGCAGCGAAAGCGACACGTCCTCGGATGGGAGCTCCCTAGGGGTGGCGGCAACATCCGTGCACCCCGCCTCTACAGGTACAGCCGCCACCCAGCGCACCAGCCCCGCCCTCCCAGCAGCCCCTCAGTCTTCGCTCCGTGCCGCTTCGCCCAGGAAGGCGCGCGTCTCCTTCGCCCCAGGCACCTCAGCCCCTGCCCCTGTTGCCCCTGCTGCCCTCAGTGCGGAGCTCATTGACCTGGTAAGGACGCTCATTGTTGGGCAGACGACCCTTCTGAATGCCATCCAGGGTGTGCAAAGGGAGGTGCAACAGAGCAATGCGTACCTGGAGGGCATTCATTCGGGTCAGGCTGCCCATCAACGAGCGTTCACTGCTCTGGCCTCAGCACTGACGGCAGCCATTGTCCCTGTTTCCAGCCTCCCTCTTCTGACTGCCTCCAGCCTGTCTCTGTCTCCTGTTCCTCAGCCTATCCCATCCACACCATCAGACCAGCCTGCACACACCTCAACACCCAAGAGCAGCTCATCCAAACACAAGCACCACAGATCCCGCAAACACTCACCCGAGCAACACCCAGATGCAGACATGCCAACAGCCACTGCCACCCCTGTGTCCCCCTCCTCCTCGTCTCCCTCCTCCCTCCCTGTGACGTCTACACTCACACCTGCATGCACCCCCACATCAGCCAGTGCTTCCATCACCACCTCACCCTCCAGTACAGTCCACACTCGTGCAGTCACCACCCCCACTGCCATGTACACGTCCCCTGTGTCCTCTCCCACTGTGTCTGTCACCCCCTCTTCCAAGACACACAAACGCAGGCAGCCACCCACCCAACAGCCATCCACCTCACGACAGCCTACAGCACCAGCACCTTAACCCAATGACAGCACACCTGACTCTCCTACAACCACCTCCTCTACCTCCACTTCCATCTCCACTACTCCTACCCTTTACCTTGGCCCTAAAAAACTTTTCCTGGCTAACCTTAACCTCTTTCCCCCCGATGACCTCCCCCATCCATCTTCAAAGAGTCCCAAGAGCACCGCAGCCACCACCAGCCCAGCTTCGGGTGTCACTGTTGTGCCTGGGTTCTGGAGCCCACCCTTTGCCAGCAGTGACACATCGAGCTGCAGCAAGGACACGTCCAGCCCCCCCCCGGCAAGAGGACCCGCAAAACCAAGGACCGCCGTGCGAGGACCGACAGGGCTGCCCCCAAGGAGCAATGTGCGGCCACTTCACCACCCACACCATCTGGGGGAGGCAAGGGCCCGAGAGCCCCATCAAAGGAGCGGAAGGGCAGCAGGAGCGCAGAGAAGGTGGACCCCACATGCCACATCCCAGCTGCGAAGGAGGACACTAAGGAGGCCAGGAGTCCGTCCCCGAAGGGTCCAGATACGTCACGGTCCGAGGGCGACTGAACAGGGAGTCCAGGCCAGGTCGGGCTCCCTTGACCTGCTGGATAGGCACCGCTGAACAGGGCCCGCGGTGCAGAAGAGTACCGCTGAACAGGGCCCCGCCGTGGAGATAGGCACCGCTGAACAGGGCCCGCGGTGCAGAAGAGTACCGCTGAACAGGGCCCCGCCGTGGAGATAGGCACCGCTGAACAGGGCCCGCGGTGCAGAAGAGCACCGCTGAACAGGGCCCCGCCGTCTCAAGCACCGCTGAACAGGGCCCCGCCGTGGAGATAGGCACCGTTGAACAGGGCCCGCGGTGCAGAAGAGCACCGCTGAACAGGGCCCCGCCGTCTCAAGCACCGCTCCGCTGGGCCCTTCCTGTCAAGCACCGCTCCGCTGGGCCCTTCCTCTCAAGCACCGCTCCGCTGGGCCCCGCTGTCTCAAGCACCGCTCCGCTGGGCCCTTCCTGTCAAGCACCGCTCCGCTGGGCCCTTCCTCTCAAGCACCGCTCCGCTGGGCCCCGCCGTCTCAAGCACCGCTCTGCTGGGCCCTTCCTCTCAAGCACCGCTCCGCTGGGCCCTTCCTGTCAAGCACCGCTCCGCTGGGCCCTTCCTCTCAAGCACCGCTCCGCTGGGCCCCGCCGTCTCAAGCACCGCTCCGCTGGGCCCTTCCTCTCAAGCACCGCTCCGCTGGGCCCTTCCTCTCAAGCACCGCTCCGCTGGGCCCCGCCGTCTCAAGCACCGCTCCGCTGGGTCCTTCCTCTCAAGCACCGCTCCGCTGGGCCCCGCCGTCTCAAGCACCGCTCCGCTGGGCCCTTCCTGTCAAGCACCGCTCCGCTGGGCCCCACCGTCTCAAGCACCGCTCCGCTGGGCCCTTCCTCTCAAGCACCGCTCCGCTGGGCCCCGCCGTCTCAAGCACCGCTCTGCTGGGCCCCGCCGTCTCAAGCACCGCTCCGCTGGGCCCTTCCTCTCAAGCACCGCTCCGCTGGGCCCCGCCGTCTCAAGCACCGCTCCGCTGGGCCCCGCCGTCTCAAGCACCGCTCCGCTGGGCCCCGCCGTCTCAAGCACCGCTCCGCTGGGCCCTTCCTCTCAAGCACCGCTCCGCTGGGCCCTTCCTCTCAAGCACCGCTCCGCTGGGCCCCGCCGTCTCAAGCACCGCTCCGCTGGGCCCTTCCTCTCAAGCACCGCTCCGCTGGGCCCCGCCGTCTCAAGCACCGCTCCGCTGGGCCCTTCCTGTCAAGCACCGCTCCGCTGGGCCCCGCCGTCTCAAGCACCGCTCCGCTGGGCCCTTCCTCTCAAGCACCGCTCCGCTGGGCCCCGCCGTCTCAAGCACCGCTCCGCTGGGCCCCGCCGTCTCAAGCACCGCTCCGCTGGGCCCTTCCTCTCAAGCACCGCTCCGCTGGGCCCCGCCGTCTCAAGCACCGCTCCGCTGGGCCCTTCCTCTCAAGCACCGCTCCGCTGGGCCCCGCCGTCTCAAGCACCGTTGATGGTTCATTGTGCCCACCATGCCTCCTCCTTGACCAGTGGAGACTGTCATCCACATGATGGACTGTGGCTTTGCACTCCCCAGGATGGTCCAGTGGGCAATCCACCCACTGCAGAGACTTGAGAGACTGTGGCTTTGCACTCCCCAGGATGGCACAGTGGGCAGCCCACCCACTGTAGAGACATTGAGAGACTGTGGCTTTGCACTCCCCAGGTTGGTCCAGTGGGCAGCCCACCCACTGCAGAGACTTGAGAGACTGTGGCTTTGCACTCCCCAGGATGGCACAGTGGGCAGCCCACCCACTGTAGAGACATTGAGAGACTGTGGCTTTGCACTCCCCAGGTTGGTCGAGTGGGCAGCCCACCCACTGTAGAGACATTGAGAGACTGTGGCTTTGCACTCCCCAGGATTGAACAGTGGGCATGGTGGCTCCTCGTGGATCTGGCGTTGTGGACTCATGTGGCTGTGGTGCCCCCCCCTTCCCTTCCCCCTGAGGTGCCTGTAGTTTTTACATCTGATGCCCCTGCAGTGTTCTCTCCAAAGGACTCAGGTCTCCTGTGTGGGCTTTGCCCTTGTTTCTCAAGACTTTGGCCCACGGACATGCTGAATTGGTAGGATGTGCAGGACTTGGTACTTCAGTTATACACTGATGTGTATGTCATTTGTTTTGTTGTGGATATCTTTCATGGTTGTACGATAATTTTCAGGAGCTTTTTGGTACATAAATATTTATTCCAAATATGATTATGTCCTAGCATTTTTCAGGGGTGTTTGGGTGGTGTCACTGTGACTTGGTGCTCTGCATTGGTGAGTACATGATTGGGGGGCCCATATGTGTGTGCCCGTAACCTTTCGTCCTCCCCCTCCCGTGTGTCGTAGGTGCAGTACTCACTGTTGTCGTCTGCGCCGGACTTCGTATTCGTGGTAGATGAGAAGGTAGACGAGAGCAGGTATGATGTTCAATTCGGGTTCCATGCTGTCCTCCGTCTTCGTGGAGTGCGTAGAGGTGAGCGTTTTCCCGTTCGTAGTCTGTTTCCGCCGTGTTTTTATCGGCGGTGCTCCCGCCCCGGAAAAGGTGGCGGATTGGTGAGTTATGATAGTGTGGGCGGTACATTGTCTGCCGCCTGCCTGTTGGCGGTGACCGCCGCGCTGTTTGTCTGTACCGCCGCAGCGGTCGGAGTGTTAAGTTGGCGGGCTGTGTTGGCGGTTCCCGCCAGGGTCAGAATTCCATTTTTTGGACCGCCAGCCTGTTGGCGGGTTGGCCGCCACTTTAACACCGACCGCCAGGGTTAGAATCACCCCCAAAGTGTTTCATAGTTCTCTTCTTTTTTTCCAAATCCTTTAAAAGCGTGGTGAAAACTACATCAGCAGAAACAAATTCCAGAAAATGACGAAGAAAACGTGCACTCTAGTTTAATTGTACCTTAGAATAGAAAAGAAAGGTGTGCACATCACTGTGACGCGCCGTAGAACAAGGAAGTGATGGAATCAAACTGCGTGGTCTAGCGCCAAATATAAACCACACTATGGCCGCTAAAGGTGTGCGTGTCACTGTGACACGCTGTAATATGGCTGCCATTTGCGCGGTCAAACTTCCAAAATGGCCGCTAAAGGTGTGCATGTCACCGTGACCCGCAGTAATATGGCCACCGTAATATGCAAGAGCGCGGAAGCGCGTTCTAGGCGCGCGATGACACAGGAGTGGTGTCACCGCAGAAATATGGCTGCCAGAATGCGCACTAGACGCGCAGGGGCGCGTACTAAATACGCGATGACGTAGGGGTGGGAGAGAGAGTTCCTTAAAAAATGTTACTCTCTCCCAACGGCACAGCACCTCCAGTTTACCTGCACGTTGATGGCAGAAAGCGGTTCTCTGCAAGGAACTTCTGAAATGAAGCCAACACACCGTTGGAAGGAAAAGCTGACAACACGAATCTTCAAGGCAAATATGAATCTTCATACGGCCATGGGACGATGTCAGCACATGGACCCTCGTCGCCACTGAAAGGTATTGATGTCGGACACAATTGTTGATTGAAGTATAATTTTATTTCAAGTTACAACGATACAGCTTCTCCCTCCGACTGTCCGCATCCATTCCCTGTCGCAACAGCCACAAACCAAATCCGACCCAACATTCTTTTGCCCACATTCTACATTCCTTTGTCCTGTCGCGCAGAACGCACGAAGGACAGAACCCAACAGATGTCCCACAAGCTGTATTAAAATACTTGTGCTGCAGCAGAATGGATATGTCCAACGTTTGAAGCAGTATCCCATCTATCAAGCTCTAAATAAGGTTGAAATCTCCTCCCTGATAGCCATTCGTGAAACCTTTTACAGTTCTGAGTATCAACGATGTACCCTACTTATAAAAGTAGACACTGCTTGATCTACTTGGCATTCAAAGCATAGGCACACCATGAGGGCCTCATTAGGAGGTCCATCGTAATCCAGATTCCAGAGAATTACGATAAGGACCTAGTACCTGTAGCAAAAGGAATTTCAGGCTGAAATGTATAGACTTAAAACTATAGACTCACAAAAGACTGACAGAACATTGATTACACAGAAATATTGCACTAGAAAACGTGCCATAGCCCATACAAACAAATATACTGCTATTGGAATAGGAATAGTAAACTTAATTAGTATTATAATGGCTGAGGATTGAGTGTAGATGAATTTAGCAATGTAAAAAACTACTTTTTTGTAGGCGTATAATAATGTATAGCTGGTATTTTTGCAGTTTATATATTTGAATGTATGCTTTTACTGTCTAAGTTTTCACCCTCTTTTCTCACCTGCACAGAATCGCCAGAGGTTTGTGATTTGTAGTAAGAATAGTGATAGTTATTTGCATCACAGATTTAATAGATGAAGGTATTTAGGGCCAGATGTAGCAAAGAACCAATTTGCGACTTGCAAATTGCGAGTCCCTGCGACTCGCAATTTGCAAGTCGCAAATTGGTATGCAGTACGTTGTCTCAGACACCGACTGCAACTCGCTATGGGGTCGCAATGACCCACCTCATAAATATTCATGAGGTGGGTCGCAAATTGCGGCCCCATAGCGAGTATAGGCACTCGCAAACATGGAGGCCTGCTGTCGTCAGCAGACCTCCATGTTCGTGACTGCTTTCAATAAAGCAGTTTTTTTTTTTTTAAGTGTAGCCCGTTTTCCTTAAAGGAAATTTTGCCGTTTGCGAGTCGCTAAACGTTTCCTACATCTGGCCCTTAGTGTTTTATTGTATGTGAAATGGGGGCTGTCAGAGTGGCTGGCTTGTAAATCGAAGAAGAGTACTTGCCACCCAATCGTGTGATCACAGAGGCAATGAGATGTGGTCAGACACCCTGGCTCTCAATAGTGAACATGCGTGTATGCTCAGTATGCCTAATTTGGTAATTGGGCTAGCAAAGATAAATGGCATGAGCAAAATCCAATAGCAAAAGTAAAAATTCAGGGTGGGTATCATGCTGGGGGAAGCTAGCAACTCTAAATCCCCTTGAGGACTTTTAGATACTTGAAGATTTCCTCGATAACTATCGAAATTTGGGCTGCATTGACTCAGTTCAATCAAATATGACTCAGGATGTTAATTGAAGGATAGGGTGAGAATAGAATTTTAGAATTCTAGCCACATCTGAAAGTGTCATCCAAGAGGATCTTAGATGTGTCAAAGTTAAAGCTTAAATATATTTCTGCACATTCACGATTCATTTTCAAATGTGCATATCTAAAATGTTGTTGAGAACTGTCATAATGGAATCTCATCACGATATGGGGGGTATTTACATAGGTGATACTCAAGTGCTCAAAATCAACCTGGTTACTTAAAGTTTAAGAAGAAGGGTGGATGAAATAGACCCCTGTGGATTGCAGAAGGTAATATCCATCAATAAAGAATCTACAAGTGCCATTCTGATTACCTATGATCTACAGTCGAGGAAAAAGTAACTCAAAGATAGTCTCTGCCGGTAAGTGCTGTGTGAGATGAAATGACCTAGCCGAAAGTCATTGTCATTGATGCTTAAGCTCACTCCACAAATCGTCAGTAATGGAACTGGGTCCTGATTCTGTTCCTTGAGAGAGTCAATCCCATACTAATGCAGCTGATAAAATATCCCCATTGCCCTGCCATAAGGAGGGCGGGGTTATGGCATGTTAGCAGTAAGTCAAATATTGTTTGGAGTGTGAAGGATCTACTAAAGCATTTATTTCAAGAGAGGCATTGTGATTGCAGTGCTCTTTCTAATATCACTGGAACAGTCAATGAGCTAAGTGAGCAAGTGAATACCAAAGTTATGAAGCTTAAGAGTGGAACATGTGTAATCTCTCTAGTCAAGTGGGCAGGCATATTCTGAGAGAGAATCTTGACCATTTGTTGTGATGAAAATAGGTTTTTCAGCAGTTCGGATGTAGAATGAATGGTGAAGAGCAGAAGGAGTAATTTTAGCGAGAAGTTTATTTGGTCGATGTTCTTCAGTCAGTTTTAGTAGATAATGATCACACATAATGAGAGATCATTTTGTGTAAAGTTTTACTTTTTGTTTTTTTAAAAGTCGTTGTTTAGTTAGTTTAAGAGAGAGATAAGTGTATGCAATTGTTCATTTTTTTTATTCCTCCACCCTCCGGTCAGAGGTCTCTCTGGGGCCGCAAGGCACCTTTAAATCCATTTATATATTAGAAGAGGTACATTTAAGGATGTTAGATAGCAATGTATTTTGTAGAAATTGTTTATCTGGTGTAGAATGTTTTTGTATGATGACCAAAGTCCTCTGCAGACCATGCTTTTACTCCATTTAACACCAGCGCCTGGTAGTAAACAAGGAGTCATCAGTGTGGACCTCTTCTTACCTCGTGTTGGGTAGGTGACATTAGTTCTCATTCCATCCTGAAATGTCATGACCATGTGTAAAAACATACATTTTTTACATTATTTATTATGGATGCCTGGTGTTGGAGGTGGCGTGTTCTGGTTGGCTTAGGTATGGCCCTAGCCAGGCAGAAGCTACCACTCCCGTCAGGGGTGGCTGATTACACTAACTGTATAACCTGCGCTAACCCTTGGGTAGCTTGGCACAGATCAGTCAGGCTTATCCCAGGGTCAATGTGTAAAGTATTGGCAGAACTCTACCACACAATAAATACAATGAGTGTCACAAAAGAGACTTCACATGAGGTGTATGTAAATAAAGTGTGTATTCAACACACATTAATTAACACAACATGAACAGCATGTCAATATGGGCATAACTCACAATTTGAAATATTACTAGCAGGTCCGGATCCAACTGTGTTAAAACGACATTAGCAGAATGTACACGTGAGAAAAATAATACTTTCCCTCCCAGCATCCTCATGAGGTGCCAACACGCTGTCAGCACGAGACCCACTATAACAATTTCCCCAATTCAATGTCACACAATTCTAGGATGAACCCCGGATCACAACGATAGCAGCAATGTGTGCATACAGAGAACAGCAGAACTTATAGATAGTTCCTTGGCCTAGGCCACACAGATAAAACCCAATGTCAACCGTGATAGTCCTTAGACCAAGAAACAATGTGTACGCCACTCCACCGTGTGGTCTAGTTGATCACAGGCAGTCACTCCCACTAAGTCGCTCTGCACCACTATGCAGTGCCATGGATATCAGGCAGGCTAGTATAACATGCACTCACTCACGCTTGCTCCAAGCTCCATAATGCGGTGCACTGATAACTGGTAGGCTAGTGATCACTGCACTCGCAGAGCCCCCACCACGTCCAAACCTTCCTCCATCCTACAACCAGTTTCTACTACCCGCCCCCTCATGGGCTAGAGATAATAAGATCCTTTTCATGGATACTAGGCCACTCTTGGCTGGAATTATAGTTATTGAGGATATCAGAGCCAGAGTGGGGGGAAGCAAAGAAATAATAGCTGTTCAAGCAATAGTTGACAAATGGAGATCTGGCCACCACTTGGGGAGTTCACTCAAAGGTCTCCGCACCGTGCCTTTGGTAGGGGCCCGGGTCTGACAAGCACGGGAGAGGGTCTCTCTGGGACACCCACTGTTCACAGTGGTCCCCAGGCCAGCCAGGCACTCCAATATACAGCTACCAAATCTTCACCTCCCTCGAGTCACCCCTGACAGTCCCGGTTGCACATGAAGTGTTACCACGTCCACATCTCCCTGGAAGTAGGCAGAACACCTGGTGTGAGATGACTTAAGTTGCACCAGATAACTTCAGACACACAGAAAAAGTACCAATGTTATACCTCCCTTGACTGAGGCACAACGTCTGGTGCACGATGACTTGAGTCGCATCAGACAATTCCAGACACACACAAAAAGTTATCAGTTCCGTACCACCCTGGAATGAGGCAGAACTTCTGGTGTGTAATGAAATGAGTCGCACCACCCAGTTCTAGTCACACACAGAAAGTTACCAATGCCGTACCTCCCTGAAATGAGGCACAACATCCGGTGTGCATTGGCTTGAGTCGCACCAGACAGAGCCGATCACACACACACAGATGCAGGAAAAGCTGTGCCCCACGAGGTAGAATGCAACATTGCTCAGGGTACACCCTCTACCTCCGGGTGAATCGGACACCGCACTGCACACAATGAGCATGCAGTCAGGTGTCGCACAAGAGAAAAAGGTAGGCCATGTGGTGTCACGCAACCCATTAATCTGCTCAGTTCCAACCAGACGCTTGACAGATGCGTGTCATGCCCCCATGATGAAGGGCCACTCCTTGAATGCGGACAGTACTGTGAAGGCTCCTCACCAGGCAAATCTGGTCTCTAGTTTCAATACTTAGTTCCACACCCACACTGCTGCTACCAGGTGAGGTCCAGCAGATGATGTAGTCACTTAAGAGGACACTGCCTTCCAGATGACACAGGTAGAAGATGTAGATCCTTTACTGGAGGTCTTTAAAGTCCCTGAGACCTCCACAAAAGAACAGGGGGAAAAGCCAGCACGCCCTTGGAGAGCACCTTTCAGTGTGCCACACAGCAGCAACCTGTTTGCCCAGGCCAACCACAATGCAGGGAAGATGTGTGTGATCCTTTCATAGGGCAGTAGTTACTCCTTGTGTACAATAGATTCTTCTGGCAGTGTGCACCACATTCCTGCAAGTGTGTCTCTACTTTGCTGCAGTGGGGCACCAGTAGTTATACTGTAGTGTGCCTTTGAGGTTAGGGAAGGTTTAGAGGGTAACCCTTTGAACCACAGATATCTCCCCTGAATTTCAGACCTGTCAGCCATGGGGCTGTGGAATGCAGGTCTTAATCTTTAGTGGGGCCATGATCTGGCTTAGAGAGGCCAAGTGCAATAACAAAGAGTAGCAGGCAGGGACAAATCTACTCATTACTTTAAGAAACCAGTATTCACTATTGATTTTATGGGTAAATTACTTTCCTTATTTTTTAATTTATTTGTAAAGGACAACTCGTAATAACATCATCCATCACATATTCTATCTCTACAACATAAATATACACATCACATTTACATCACAAACATTTGTCACATGAATCAACAAAGATAACATAAATAACCAAAAGGAGGGTTATGCCCATCAACATTACTTTGTATTGCGGTCACTATTACACAATTAACAATGTGATCCCACAAGCTGTGATGATCAAGGGTTTTAACTGCACCCAGATGTGGAATACCTAAATACTTTTTCAAAGGTATTGTGTAGTGCAACAACAATTTTGTTTATAAATTCATTAGCTTCATAGCCCCTGATCCCACTAGAAAGATGTTGACGTCTTTCAGCCTCGTCATTCAGGGCCTCATCAGGACTGTCAGGGGGCACTGGCACCTCTACAAAAATTAACACACAAATTAAAATCGTACCTCTTCAACAAATATCTACATCATGCATCTCCAAGTGTAATATGTATCAGTGTCGAAGTTAACCAAAAATACATCAATATCCCTTTGGTGAAATTTCTTTGTAAGCACCCAACAGAAGAACATGCCTCAATTGATCCCTACTCACACCGCCGTCTTATGTATGTGCAAACCTAAGCTGGAAAAAATGCCACAACCACCACGTATCTCAATTTACTAATTAACATGCAGGTTAGCCATGTAGCCCCCGCGGTGAAGAAAGCAGTGAGTCATACCTTTATTTTTGTTGTGTTTAGTTTCCACTTTTTCAAATGCTGCTAATGCTCTTGATTAATTCTGCCCAGAAAAGGAAGGAAACCAACAGAGCCACCGCTCATTACTGCTGTCGAAACCACAGGTATACATGCAAAGGTGGTGTTGTGTCTGGTATCAATTCTCTTACCTATCTACTAGAGTATCACTACCTCAATACAGGCGTCTTATATGAGGAGGCGTTGTCTCTACAAAAATATATATAAAGCACATACAAACGATGGAACCAATCATTAAATGTTCCCAGAAAAATTATCATTATATCCGAGGCCCATTGCGGCAAAAATAATCCACTTACTTGTGCTATCAAGTCACACACGTGTGATTCACGGCTCTTGCATTAACGCAGAGCTTCGGAGCTGCTACTATTCGCGTCTCGTCTCAGCCAATATCTCCGTCTCAAATGCGACGGCGTTTAGAGTTATTTTACGTGCTACCACTAGCCGGCATTTATTTTCCGCCAGTGGAGAGGCTCGGGCGCCTTCTTTGAGAAGCAGTGTCCCTTCAGATATATTGAACACACCATGGTAATGTGGATAGGAGGCTAAGCGTTTTTTGCCTCTTTTGACCAACTCTCCTCAGGGAGGCCAAGTGTCATAACCTCTCTCTCCAATCTATCCAGGCAGGCCCACAAATGACATATGTCTTCATTCCAGTTGTGTGCTCAAGTTTTATAGATGTCACTGGGGAATGCACAGATGTGCTCCTCCATCCCCAAGTGTGGGCTTGAGTCAAATAAGAATGCACACAAAGTGTTTCCACAGGTGTTCGTTACTGCATGCTAAATGGATTGCATAAAAGTAAAATTCTCATAAGAAAAGACAACAATAGATACATTGTTTGAAATTGCTGATACAGCTTCTTTTGAAAGAAAGAGATACACATAACTTGATATTGAAGCAAAACATTTAATTAACAAAAGAATAATCACCAGAGGAAAGAAGGAGGAAGAGAAAGGTATTAAAAACTTTGCAAAAGGAAAGTGCAGGAATCTGCACCAAAAAGCTAAAATTGTATATTTTTGTCTGCTAGTGATTGAAAAAGCCATGAGGTTGATTCAAAACTACACAGCCTTGGTATTAGGTGCTCTGACGTTTAAAAAACACTGGTTTATGAGCAGAGGTTTGGACTTCATTATTTTACAAATTAAGCACTGCATAAAACATGTATACATTCATCATCTCTCTTGTTTCACACTTGAACTAGAGTGCAGGTTGTTTTATTCACACGCACGAACACACACACGAACACACACATGCACGCATCTATTTGATTTACCCTTTTACAATATAAGCTTTTCAATCACTAATGAGGTCAGAATTAAAACCAAAAATAAACACAGCCTACTTATAGCAAGCAGTCTCTTTGATTAAGAAAGACACTAATGTTACTAAATATTCTAAATTAGTGTGTAATGTTCCCCTGGTATAGGAATCTGAGCTTCTTCTGAGTTCCACATCTTTAGATACTGCTTCATGTTGGGAAAAATCACTGTGCCTTATACTGTATGGTATGAGAATTGGTTGGATGACAGTTCTCTACTATCACACAAAAGGCCCAAATCACTAAACTCAGGATCTCATTTACGAGGCCCTAGTACACTGCGCACAATGCGCCACTGGAGCGTCATTGTTTTAATGCTCCGGTGGCACAGTGTACCAGGCAATATTTACAAGGCCATGCAAAGCCACCTTGCTTGGCTTTTCATGGCCTTGCAAATATGGACCCCCTTTAACGAATAGCACTGCATGAAAGTGGCGTTCCATGGGTGTTGCTTGGAGTGTTCCTACACAACACCCATGGAACCGAAAGGAATCTGATGCATTCCCAGGTTTACAAGTCCGGGAATGTGTCAGATTCCTACACCACCTCAGGGGTGGCGTAAGAATGACACAATGGGGAGAAATATCTTTATTTTGCCCTGTTTTTTTCCTCTTTTTATGTGTGCTGCATTCTGCAGCACACAGAAAGAGCAGAAAGAGGGAAACACCTCTTGTGATTGGTTTTGTGCAGGGAGGTGTCCTTTCCTGCACAAAAACAATCATCTCCACAATGCAGGCACCCTTGCACCATGGTGCAAGGGTGTCTGCATAGGCGCCAGCTAGCAATATGTATGCCAGCGCAGAGGGAGAAGACATAAATGTGCCGTATCTACAAGATTCAGCACAATTCTGCCCTCACCCAGGGGCACAGGGTGGTGCAGCAAGGCACTTGCTTCACCACCCTGCACCACTGGCTTCATAAATGAAGCTCTAGGATTCTAAAAGTCAGAGGCTTAATAACTTTGTATCGCTCCTACATTTGGAATATATTTTACATTATTATTCAATTCACAAAGACTTCCAGGAATATGTTATGTTATGTGTATTTGTTAAGTGTACTATCACCCTCGAGGGTATCCTGACACTGGAAATCTTAAACAGTGTTAGTATTTCAGGAGTACTTCAATTTGAAAATTGTTCTCAAGCAGGAATTGGACCAGGCAAAAACTTCTCCTTCACTCTAGTGTGTAAAAATGTTCAATTGCACACTTGATTTTTTTTATCTCCACAGGAAAAATATTTTCCCTGTGTAGAAACACCTTGCCTACTTTACTGTGGTATTTTGGTGTGTTTCATTTGTGTCCCATCATAGAAATACACTTTATATGTATGTATGTATGTATATGGGTATTTATAGAGCGCGTTCCTGCCTTGGCATCGAAGCGCTAAAAGAGGCATGAAGGGAAGAACCCCCTCAGATGGCATACCAGGATTACTGTGGAAACAGCCACGTCTTCAGCCGCTTCCTAAATGTCAAAAAATTCTGTTCTTTCCTAGCAGCCAAAGGTAGCGAGTTCCAATACCTGGCTGCAGCTACCGTAAAGGCTCTATCTCCCCATCTGACTCTGCGAGTATGGCAAACCTGAATACGGTAGGAAGTATTGGATCTGAGAATCCACCTCAGTCTCTCAGCCAAATATTCTGCTCCGCCCCCATGTAGCGCTTTATAACTTAGGCAGAGGGTTATAAAAATAATCCTCTTACCCACCGGGAGCCAGTGTAGCCGTTTAAGACTAAGAGTGGCCGAGGCCAAGGGTGGAAGGTTCAAGATCAGTCTAGCAGCGTTGTTCTGGATTAGCTGAAGTTTCCCCAAGGATAACATATCAATATCCAGCAGCAATGAGTTTCAATAGTCCAGTCTGGACATAATCAAGGCTAAAATCACAGTGATTCTTTCCTCCTGTTTCAGAAAAGGTAACATTTTCCTCAGGATTATTAATGTCCAAAAGCAAAATTTGACTATTGCATTAACTTGTGGCTTAAAGCTCAAAGTGTCATCAAAGATCACTCCCAAATTTTTGGTAGCCACAGTGGGGACTGGTAACTTCCCACATTCATCAGGCCACCAACGCTGGTTCCACATCTCCTTGCTACACCCATCCCTGTGTTCCTAACTTGCTTCGGTATGCCATCCCCTGGGCAGATTCATATTGTAGGGACCAGGACCCCATCCCTGGAACCCCAAGCACCGCAATGATGCAGGGATGCGTCGTCGCACTTCCCCATCGTAAAATCGAAGGGACCCAGGACCGCATACCTGGGCCCCATGATAGCAGCAGGAGGCTACCCCAACCCTACACATCTGCCTGCTGGAGTGAGCAGACACACAGAAATGGTGCCAGCTCCCATTGCAGCATGCAGTCATGCTGCAAGTGGGGGGAGCTGGCGAGAGCAGCTGGGGTGGGCTTCCTGTGCTGCTCTCCAATGAAGGCAATCTCTAAGGTGACCAGCTGGGACCGGGGACCCCAACCAAAAGCCTGGAAAATGCAGCACGAGGCCCAAATAAGGAGAAACACCACTCTAAAATCACTGTGGATCTCCCCAGCTCAGCGGGAGAGCCGATACTATAATGTTCACTGCACTCAGGAAACTCGCCTCATAATGCATTGTGGGGCATTTCTTTCAAAACACAGTTTTGCCCATATCTTTGTTTGTGGTGGTCCTTAGACAATCGGACCACCACCAAATTCCTCAGCATGAGGAGTTCTTACTCTTTGGGTCATCCTCTGAGTCCCCACCCTAGGTTGAGAGGGACCCCAAAATCACCACCTCCTCAACTATTCATACCGTTATCAAGTTTTCCCAAGGCTGGACCTTTTGCTCTACAGCTGGGAATAATTTGTTTTCTAGAGTCCTTGTATATGATGGCATTTTAGAATATCCAAAGGGCCTTAAACTGTATGATGCACTATGTTTTCTAGGGGCTGATTTTATGGCTATTTTGTAATGCTGTTTCATGTGGTATGCCTTTTAGTGGCTGATTGTATGGTTATCGTGCAATGCTTTTTCACCATGTTGTTTTATTGTGATGTCCTGATGGAGTTATTCTGATCACTACAGTTCATGCCAAGTTTATGAAAAGTGACACAAAAACAATGTTAATTCTTGATAAATCTTTTATTGGCTTTCATGATGATTGCATATGTTTTATTTGTACAGTGCTATCACCATTATAATAATGATTCATGCCCAAGTAATATCTTGTGATTACATAACGGCTGTTGGAACTCAATTAATATGTTTGGGTAACCGCTCTTAAGGGTCACCTTTCGGTGCTGGGGGGTCCAGGGATTGGAACTCCTCTAGAGGGTCACCAGTGATTACACAATATCATCTATGTTATGTTCCATCTGCCAATATAGATTTGTAACTTACTGTGTAGTATTTAGTAGAGTGTGCATATTAAGGGCCATATTTATACTTTTTGACGCAAAACTGCGCTAACGCAGTTTTGCGCCAAAAAAATTAGCGCCGGCTAACGCCATTCTGAAGCGCCATGCGGGCGCCGTATTTATTGAATGGCGTTAGCCGGCGTTAGCCGACCGGCTCTGCCAGGTGTCCGTGAAAAAAAACGACGTACACCAGGCAGCGCCGGCGTAGGGAAAAATGGCGTTTGGGCGTCCCAAAATGGGGCAAGTCAGGCTGAGGCAAAAAAATCGTCTTAACCTGATTTGCGCCATTTTTTGGGGGCGCCCAGATGCCATTAACATGACTCCTGTCTTAGCAAAGACAGGAGTCATGCCCCCTTGCCCAATGGCCATGCCCAGGTGACTTATGTCCCCTGGGCATGGTCATTGGGCATAGTGGCATGTAGGGGGGCACAAATCAGGCCCCCCTATGCCACAATTTTTTTAAAAAAAAATACTTACCACAACTTACCTTTTCTTCCCTGGGATGGGTCCCTCCATCCTTGGGTGTCCTCCTGGGGTGGGCTAGGGTTGGCAGGGCGTGTCCCTGGGGGCAGGGGAGGGCACCTCTGGGCTCATTCTGAGCCCACAGGTCCCTTAACGCCTGCCCTGACCCAGGCGTTAAAAAGAGGCGCAAATGCGGGGTTTTTTGCCCCGCCCACTCCCGGGCGTCATTTTTGCCCGGGAGTATAAATACCACGCACATGCCTTGGAGTCATTTTTTAAGACGGGAACGCCTACCTTGCATCTCATTAACGCAAGGAAGGTGTTCACGCCAAAAAATGACGCTAACTCCATGAACTTTGGCGTTAGACGCGTCTAACGCCAAAGTATAAATATGGAGTTAGTTTTGCGTCGAAAAAAACGACGCAAATTCGGCGCAAACGGAGTATAAATATGCCCCTAAATGTGTGTTTCCTTTTTCTAAAGAAAGGGTACTGGTTGGACAATCATGTTTTGAGTGTTAATATTGTGTGCCAGTGATTGGTGATTTTAAGCCCACACCACCTCCCTTGTGTAGGCCTTAGACTGCTCCCCCCCCCATCCCCTGTGAGAGTCAAGTGCTACAATAAGGTGTTTGGCCCCCTCTGAGAGCAATTGAGGAACTATTATTTGTGCTGACCACACAACTGATAGCCCAATTTCCAACAGCATGCAGTGCTCCCATTATCTCCTACTGACTCTTGGCTAATTCACTCATCCCTGTAGTGTCCCTTAACTCAGTGGCCTGTTGGTCCTTGCCTTAATGGTAATAAAAACTTGTTTCATGCTCTTTGTTCTCTTCCCCATCATGATGGCCACTGCTCCTTTATACTTTACTTTCTCTGCCTTCATAAAGTGGGAAGGCCTATTACCAAGCCTGCTGTCAGCTGCCACCTCTCACTGGGGCTCCCCCCAGCCACACTCCCTTTGTCCCAATTCACCACAAT